>NC_139490.1:2463333-3695000 GCF_008360975.1 Lichenostomus cassidix
TGATGTCAGTGAACATCAGGTTGTTGGGGTCAGTGTATCTCTGGTGTGTCACTGTGATATCCAAAACGTTCTGAAAGGAGGAGGAGCAACAAATGTCAGACATTGGGATCAGGCTGGTGCCAGTCCAGAGAAGCTGTGGCTGTCCCTGGATTGCCCTGGAAATGTCCAAGGCTAGGTTGGACAGGGCTGGGAGCAGCCTGGGATGGTGGAAAATTTGGAACGAGATGATTTTTAATGTTCCTCCCAACCCAAACCACTCCATCATTCTGTGAAGTCCACTTGAGCTTTCCATTTGCTGTCCTCACTCCAGAATTTTTTCCAATGTTTGTTTTCTAATACCTCTGTGTTCTTATTCCTTTTTCAAATGCCGAAGGCTTTGCTTTTAATCACTTTGCTAACCTGGCCACACCCTGAGCTCTGCTGTCTGTAATTGTGTCTTTAAGGAGTGAAGCAGCAAGAAGTTCTCACCCCCTGAAGGCACAGCAAATGCTGCAGGACAAACCTCTCCTTCCCTGCCTCTCTCACCTTCCAGGTTCTGCTCCAGGCCCTGATTTTTGCCCTCCCAGAACACCTTCTGCCTCCCCATCACCTCCTTCAGGACTCACAGAACTCCTCATTACTGAGATTTCAAGTAGATTATGGATTTTTAGGATATACCCAGATCTCACAGATATGGGCTGTGCTGTAATTCTACATATTTAGTGCTCAGAGGGTGAGTATTTCTCATTGTTGGTTGATTCAAGACCTCCTTAATTAGGCTTTTCCTTACTGAGTTTTTGTGAGAGCAGGAAAAGGTGCATTTATTTTATAATCTCCTTACAACTGCAAATATTGAGTATTAGCAAAACAAACTTTCTTCCTTAGCAATTAACACCCTTTTATTTGACAAAGACAGAATTAAATGAGAAGAAAGAACAGTGTGGATAAAATTAGCAGACATTGTGGCACACTGGAAAATAATGAAATTAGAAAGTGTTTTCTCCTACAATAGAAAGAGCTTTCCTTTTAAACCAAAAGTCCCTATAATTAGAGCCTAATTTATTTCCAGATATTCAGCTGGTTATGGTAAGAAGTGAAATCTGACAATTGTACTTAACAATACACTTCAGAATCACTCCTGAATTCATTCTTAATCACATTTCTTGTAGTCTAATCAACTGTAAGCACAATTTAATGTCAGGCTGGGATATGTAGACATTAGGAAGACCCAAATTAAAATACCCTTAGTTAAGAACATAATAGAATCACCTAAAGTGACTATTAAATAAATATGAGCCAATGTGACTCACCTGATTAGCAGTAAATGATGTTAGGAGGTAAATACCATCTTCATATGCATCTGTTATAAAGGAAGAATAAAAGAAATTAAAAGGGATAAAATGTCATTGCTGTTCACCTTCTTTAAGACATCAAAAATTCAGTTCAGGAATTACGTCCATAGAGAACTTACAAATACAAGGTATGTATTTATATGTAAATAAGGAGAAGTTGTGCATTTCCAGAAGATCAATGCTATTAGACATAAGGTATTTTCGGTGTATTTAATCTTTAAAGGAGAACATTTTAGAGGTAAGGTATAAAAGCAGGCAAAGAAACAGCAGTGGGAAGATCAGGGGTGTTTAGATGAGGAGGAGAAAAAATGTTTCTGTTTCTCACTGAAGTCATTCCCCACATCCCACTCCATTCACTGCCCAATGCCAGGTGACACCTGGCCATGCTAAAGGCTGCTGCATCCCCAAAATCGCTGCTGGGGATTTTCCCAGCCCTATAATTCAGCTGCCAATGCCCTCAGAGCAGTGCTGAGATCTGAGCAGGGAGGCTCCTGCCTTGCCACACTCACTGTGTGAGATATTCCTTGTGATCCATGGAAATTCCATTCATCACCAGATTCCCTGAACGTGGCCATGATTTCTGAATCCCAGGCAGTGAGGGGTGGGAAATCCCTCCAGCTCCACCACCAGCCTCCTGCAAACTCTCCCCTTATCCTTCTATGCAAAGCACATTTCCTGCACTCCTTGCGGGAATCTCCATCTGGCTGTTATTACAAGGGTAAAGCACTCGGGATGGGGAGGATAAATGACATCTCAGCATCTCTTATCTGCAGACAATTTCAATTTAGCAATGCTGAGGAAATTAGCTAAAGCTCTCCCAAGATCTATGGTTATGTTTCCCATAGGTTTGAGGACAAATCTCTGTTATCAGCCTTGCCTCAGGCCCAGGGCACGATTTCATTTATACAACGTATTAATTCTATAAATCACGGCGTTGTGGGGTTTAAATCAGGAGCAATCATGTTGCTGTAATGCTGAGCTGTAGGTTTAATTCCAGTTTTGCCTCTGAAGGGGGGGGGTCAGATGTGTCCCCCAGAAATGGGTTGATTTTGGGCAGAGTCCATCCTTCCCCTCTCTTGATACTCTGACACCCCAAATTTGGGTTCATCTCTCTCTAATTCCCATCCTTGGATTTTATTTTGTCTGTTTTAATTTGGGCTTTGAGCATCTCCCTCTCTGGGCAGCCTGTTGCAGTGTCCAGCCATTCCCACAGCCAAAAAAAAAGGGTTTTAGGAAAGGAAGAAGACCTGGACGTACCAATGCGAACCCCATCATCCCAGTAGAGGTGTCCTTTGGCAGACAGATCATCATCCAGAGCCACCGTCAGTCCCATCGGGTTTTTCCGGCTGTGGAAAACACAATTTCCCCTCAATTTCCTCAGCTAATCTCATTCCATATTTCCCAAATGGTAATTTTTTTACAGAAACGCTGTCCACCACCCAGTTGGCCATCTTCCCATCCCATACTATTAAAGGAGACCATTGGGGAAAAAAAAAACCAACAACAAAAAAGACAGATTAAATGTAAATTTTTCAGCAAATCTTACCTGTAATGGGTTGTATTAGCAGGTCTTTGCCAAGGCAGGATGTATCCACCTCGGATGTGCAGGTTGATGTGATCCAGAGGAGCTGCTACATTTTGGTATTCTCTCCTAAAGCCAGTTTCTGTATCCTACGTACAAAAAAAAAGGAATTTTTACAGGGTTTTTTCTTCAGAGTGAACTGATAATATTTCTCTAGACGGGTTAATTAGGAGTTGCTGCTTCAGGAGGAACATTAATAAGAGAAACGCTGGAATTTTGGCTCTGTAAAAGGCTGGCCTGACCGTGGGTGATGGCAGCTGAACCAAAGGGGCCAAGCAGGTGAAACACAAACCTGTGATTAATAAAGGCAGATTTGATTCTGCTCTTCCCATTGCCAGATCTTTTATTGTTTTCTGGGAAAAAATTACACAGCTAAACCTGTTTTTTCTTTCTCTATTGGAGCATTCCATTACAAAAACCTTCTGCGTATCACTTGAGGGTTACAGAAAGTGAAAAGAAATGTAAATTAAAGATATTACTTCACCTTTTCATTTACTGTAACTCTGGTCATGTTATTATACATTATTATAAAGGAATGGAGGATTTTTACTATTTTTTTTTAATCAGCTATGCAGGTTTTATATTTCTAAGAACTTATATTAAATGCAAATTAGGCAGGAGAGGGTTCCCACCTCCCTGCCACCCTCAGCACCGTGAAAAGACATAAAATATAAGCTAAAATATGAGTTTTAACATCCAATTTTTGGGATGACTTACCGTGTGGTAATCGTACCAGCGGGCGTCGGGGAAATAAGCGTGCACTGTGCGCTCGTTCTGCAATGAAACACACCAATGTTAGGCACCTCCAATCAGAAAGTGGAGCTTAATTAAACTGATTTTAATAATAAATTCCTGAAGCCCCACCGGTGCCAGCACAGGGCTGATGAGCAGGCCAGGACCCCAGAGGAATTGCTGATCGATGTCCCACGTTGTTTTGTCATGCACAAACCTGGCAGGGGAAACAGCAAGAACTGAGCTTTTCCAGAGCTCCTTCTTGGAGAAAACTTTGTCAGTAATTTGACCTACTCTTTCTAATAGCTATTTCCTCATTATTGCTGTTAATAACTGATTGATCAATTAATGGTTGCCAGGAATGGTAAAAATTAATGTTATGGTGACAGAAATGTTAGTGCTTAGCTTTAGGATTTTTTCCATTTCTTTGCTTTTGCTTTCCGGTACCTTGAGACAAGGAAATTCTGAAGGTCTGTTGTGCTTGGCCAGTATTTGTAATAATAAAATAATAATATAATAAAAGACTAATAATATAATATACTATAGTATAATATACTATAATAGACTATACTATAATAGGCTAATGCTATACTATACTACACTGTACTATACCATAAACACTATATATTAATAATACATTATTAATGTCTTAATGTAATAGAATTGATATAAATATTGGTATCATAAAATTTGGGACACACTGGGACAAACTTTCTAATCTGAGCCACTATTTTCTTGGACAGTTGCTTTGGAAAAAAGCAAATCGCCCCATGCAAAAAACTCAGTTTTTCCCAGCCAAGGCTTGGAGTTTTTTACTGAAAGGAAAAATGCTGTAACTCTGTTGTCAGGGGGTCACAACTAAAGAAGTTTTAATGGGAATTCTTGGAAAGGAGAGCAGAGGAATTGCACTTACTCGTGGAGAACAGGGCGGATGACAGTGCTGCCCTGGGAGTGAGCATCGTGCATCAAGGTGTAGAGATAAGGCAGCAGGGTGTATCTGATGGTCAGCACGTCCCTGGACATGCCTTGGAACGTGGCGTTCCAGGCAGCAGGATCTTGCCTCTGAAGGAGGAGAGAGTGTTGTTAGAGAAGGTGGATTGTACTGTCTGGAAAAGCTAGGAAAAAATCTACACAGCAAGACAAAGCCAAGGAAATTTCTCCTCTGAAGTAGAGCATCTTCATTTACTTATTCTTCAGTTGAGGAGCAAGTAAAAACAGTGGCTGTCACTGTCAGCCCTAGTAGGGGAATTACAAAGGAAAAGCTGATAAAAACCCAGGGGAAACAGCAAAAAAAGTAGAATGCAAAGTGTCCCCAAGGTGTGACACATCCTCTGTGCCCAGACAGTCCCAGGCACTCAGCTCTGATGGCAGGAGAGCTCCCAGGCTCTGCCAAATGGATGGAACAATACCTTGGCAAATTGGGGAGGAGTGGGAGCACCACGATAACCCTGAATCTGCATTTTGAAGGCTTTCAGAGGCTCTGGAAGGTGTGTGCTGAGAGATAAAGCACCAGCCTTTGACAAGGAGACTTTAATCCATTAGATATTTGCCATCTAAATAGCTCCACTCTGCTAGACCTGAAGCTTTCCCTGAAACAGAAGTGCTGTTTCCTTTTTTTTAAATTTTTCCCAGTTATCTTGTTTTACAGCTTTCTCCACTCCAGTCCTCAGCCTGCATTTAGGCAATTATTTCCCTTTCCTTTGAACAGAAATACAATATCTGATGGTGGCAAATGTGCAAAGCACAGAAATTCCTGAGTCTCACTCCAGCATCTTATTACAGAGCCCCATTTTCTTGTTTGTTGTATAATTATGGGCAATTAGGGCTGAGAGCAGCGAGGTCACTTCTGCTCCTTGAAGTGTGTTTGCTGTAAAAACTCCATTGCTGTAGCACATGGAAACCAAAATGGCACAGAGGGGAAAATATGGAGAGTTTGGTTCAGTGAAAGCAAAGTCAGAAAGTGTTTCCTTCAAGTGTCCAAATCCCCTCAGGGGCAGAAAACCTCCCAGGTGAGGGGGAGACTTACCGCAGAGCCAGCATAGAAATAATGACAATTTTTATTCCAAAAAGAGCCAAAAGTGTTTTTCCTTCTCCATTTTACTTAGAATGTGGGTTTTTTTGAGCCAGGCCAGTTGTGCATTGTCCTGGCTGGTTTTGCCTGGGTGTTGCAAAGGCCCAGCTGCTTACAGCTATTAAAATATTGTCACTCACGTTTGTTCCCTTCTCGTTGTGATTCCTGGAATAGGGGTAGAATGCACCCAGCTGCATCCAGCGAATGCACATCTCATAGTCGGCGTTCTTGAAGAAGCCACAGATATCAGCTCCAGTCTGAAATTTTTAGAACAAACCAAATGGAAAATTGTATTATCATGTTCAGCATCGGGGTAATTAAATGTAAGTTAATAACTCATGGACTTACATAAGATATTCCGAAGAGACTGAACTCCATCATGCCTGAAAAGAGAAATAAATCAGTGTTACTGGCTGGGTTTTTTTACATTATGGTTACACAGACAATATTTATTATATTGCTGAGTGAGAAAAAACCAAATACAAGCTCCACAGTTTCTCTAATGTGTTATATTTTCCTGCTACAGGAAGAGATGGGATGTAGGTGGACAGGAGAAAAGAAGAAAAGGAGTGGCAGGCCACAGGGCATGGAGGGCAAGGGAATTAAAACAGTTCTCTGGTGCAGAAGGAAGTAAGAAGCAAAAAAATGGAATTGACCACAAATTCTGGCTGCTGAACCAGCTTTTTCAGCCAAAATCACGTGAATACCAAAAGCAAGGAGGTGAAGAGAAGCACAGCAGGTTGGAGCCAGCTGCTCAGTGAAGCTTTAAGGTTCCCCCAACCCCAACCATTCCCAATTCAGTGACCCCACCAATGCCACCCCTTCTGCTGCCACCTACCAATGATGGATTTGTGCAGCTGATCCCAGGCTGCTGTGTTGTCCCCAAGCCAGTGTCCTGCCCATCTGCCACTGCTGGGGTAGGTGGAGCGCGTGATGACCATTCCTCTCTCATTGGTGGCGAGGTGCAAACCCCTGGAGGGGAAATACACAGGGCAAAATGTCACAGGGGGAATATTGCAGGAGGATTTGTTGCATTAGAGCCTCTGAAAAGAATTATTCGGGATTATATTATCATATAATATAAATATTAATATAATATAATACTATAGAATGTAATAGAATACAATACAGTAGAATATAATAGACTAGAATAGAGTAGATTGGAATACAATAGAATAGAATGGAGTAGAATATGGTGGAATACAGTAGAATAGAATATATTATTATATGTAATAATAATGAATATATTAATGTTACATAAAATAATGGAATTATTATTATTACATACAATAATGTGATTATTATCCACTGCATTATAAACATCCAATCCATACTTTTTTTTTATGGCCATTCAGTATGAGCCACAGAAAATCTCAGCAATGTTTGCCAACCTGCAGCTGCAAGCAGAGCTGGCAAACAAGGAGGAGTTCAAACACACTTTTCCAGCTCAGGCTCACTCCTGTGTGGGAAAACAGGAATGGAGCAGAAGTTTTCTAAGCCCATTTTCTAAGGGCTCTGCAATGTGTTCCAGGGCACATCGTTCCTTTCTTAAAATGCCCAAAAGCTTGAAGCAACAGCTGAAAATAATTTAGCAAAAGTCAAACCAAAAGGCTCACAAGAGTGAAAACAGAGATAGCAGGAATATTGGGTCTCTCAGTATAAGTTTAGGTGACTAAAAGGTACTGGAATAAAAATTTAAAAAAAAAAACCCAGAGTTGGGGATTTGTAGTCACTTCAGAAAGACCAAGGTGACAGGATATCAATATGAATATTAGTCAGAAAATTGCCCTGATTAAACCCCACTGCTCTCCAACGTGAGCTTCACCATAATTGCCCAAACTGCTGCTCAATAAGGCACTGTTTACTTATTTTTCTATAGGATTTGCAGCTTTAGTGACACCATAATTACAGCAAAGATACACAAGTCACTTAAATTACTGCAGCAATTAAACCACACTAATGTGCCTCAATTATTTCCTCCAAGACAAACAGCAAGTTTTCTAGGATCCTTTCTTTCTTTGTGAGATGCCATCCAGCATTTTCATTCTCTGTTTGCTTTCCCTGTGTCAATAATGCCTTGGAAGGGGCAGCTAAAATTTGAATTTAATCACACGACTTGAGTGTTCTGTGACTGGAGGCTCAGGCCTGGAGCTCCATGGCTCTATCCATGAAAAACAATTATCCAGGTCACAAAGGCTGAATTTACCTCCAAACAGCTCCTGTATTCACTAATAAGGGTTCTGGCTATGCAAAAAACCTCATTACAGAAGAGCAGCAGCAAGGCAATATCCCAGAATTTCTGTGTTTAATGGACAGAGAACTGAAATGACATCAGGTTACATAAAATATTGAGGCTCACTTTTCAGCTGCAGTCTTTTGTGAGTTTTGTGTGCAAATAATCTTTCTGTTTGGATGGTTTAGTATCAAAGTGAATTATTACATTTCTTCAGTTTCGCAAGTACTCCTTCAGTTACTGCCAAAGAATAAATTTGGGGTTGAAATATATGTATATATATTTTGCAGATAACATTTTCTATAAATTTCCAGGGTGAGAATATCTGTGTAAGCTGTGAAATTTATTGCAGTGATTTCTGTTACGGTGCCTCGCAAAAGAGAGGGGAATATTTCAGTTCGTACTTTAAACACAGAAACGATGGTGATATTCCTTTCCCTGTCAAATCCTTGTCTGTCCCATTGGGTTTGCACAGCAAGGTTCTGATAGCAGGGGGGCTGCAGGGGTGACTCCAGTGAGACATTCCTGAAGCTTCCTCATTTTTGATAGAGCCAGTGCCATCTGGGTCTAAGAAGGACCATCTTGGCTGAGCCCACCAGCAGCACTGAGTGATTTTGGGATAAGAGGTGTAAAAAAAGGGAAAATGTTGCTCCCAGCATTAGAGGAGCTGGAGAGAGGAGTGAGGATATGTGGGAGCAGCAGCTCTGCAGACCCCAAGGGCAGAGCAGAAAGGCTGGGATTGTCCTGCAGCCCAGGGAGCTCCATGGGGAGCAGAGATCCACCTGCAGCCCCTGGAGGAGCCCAGGCAGGGCAGGAGGATGCCCAGGGAGGCTGTGATCCCATGGGATGGCTGAGGGAAGAGGAAGAGAGGGAGGAGGAAAGAGCAGCAGAGACAACAAGATGAACTGACTGCAATCCCTGTTCCCTGTCACTCACCTCTGCTGGGGAGGAGGTAGAAAACAGGGAATGAGTTAGAAAAGAAGTGAAGACTGGAGGGAGTGAAGGTTTGGTTTTAATTGTTGTTATCCTCCCTGATTTGATCGGTTGCAAATTAAACTGATTTCCACAATTGAGCTGTTTTGCCTGGGACACTAATTGGTGAGTGATCTCTCCCTGTCCTCATCTCCATCCACAAATCTCTCTCTATCCTTCTGAGGAAGTGAGAGCTGGAGGGGCTTTGGAGCCCAGCCAGGGCAAAACCCACCACGTTTTGTGACGCCCAAATGCCATGGGATTGGGCTGACAGCACAGGGATCAGACATTCATCCCCTCCTGTCCTGCCAGCAGTTTCATCCCTGCCTTGACTGGCAGGGCTGCACACTCTGCCATTGGAGCATCCCCTGACAAACCCCAGCAGCCCTGGGATTTCCTCCCTTTATGGTAATATCAAAGTTACCAAGGGCTTTGAGGTCGTTAAGACCTGAACAGAAGATCTGTGCCTTGCTCGCTGGTTGAATTGTAAATGCAACAGCCCAGCTCCATTATCATCACATCGGTGTTATCTCAAGCAGGCTGGGGGACAATTCTTGGGGACAGATAATGACGTTTGCCTTGGAATTGGGGACAGAAATTCTTCAAAGTAAAGCTTTACGCACACACTTTGCATTTTAAAAGCCACCCTTCCCCCTTCCCACTTCATTTTAAATAGAGAACATAATCCAGTCCTTCTGAAATTCACACGATTGAAAAACTCTCCTCATTTTCCCTGCTGTAAAGTGAAAAGGGAAAACCAGAATCACCCTGGAGTAAACCAGGCAGACCCAGCAAACCTAGGAACACCAATTACATTATGTTTTAATTACAGCAATCACGTGCAGAAGGGGATGATTGCAGTGGAACCATGGAAGCACAGACCTCCCTCACCCTCTCCTGCAGCTCAGGGAGATCCTGACTGGAACAATTCCAGGAGCTGCTCAGCCCTTGGAACATCCAACTCCTCTCAGAGCTGGGCTGAGAACCCAGAGAGATCAGAACGAAGAGAAAGATCACTCAGGCATCTTAAACAAACCAGTGGGAGGTTCAGCTGTAGAAATGCAGCCATGGAATATCCCTTTGGAACACGTTTTGGAGATAGCATGGAACATGCAGAGCACTTACTCCAGGCTGGGTTTGGCTTGGGACCATCCATACAGACTGTGGACATCGAAGTGTCTCACTGGGGTTCCATCTGCAAGGTGTTGTTGACCTTCCATGCATGGAGTTTTGATGATCATTCCTTCTGTCCTGAATCCCAAATCTTGTGGAGGGGGAAGAAATATATTTATTATTAATAACAAGCATGTATTAATCATTTGAGATACTTTTTCTTAATTTTCATAATCTGTTAGGCATTCAGTCTCTTTTAGGCGTCTATATTGTCACTAATTTATTTATAATTATAAAAATAGCATTTCCAAACTGGAATGTTGCCAGTATTCCTCTGTAAATATCTGGGTCTGTGGATGTTTTAATAGTTCAGTTGCAGATGCTGTTACTACACAAACTCAAAGAATAATCAGAATATACCAGAAAATATTTCAAATCTTTCTAAACACTGTCACAGCAACCACATAAACAGAAAAATGGTTTTTCTGTGGTGGGGGTATGGTCTGGGTCTGAATATTAATTTCCTGGAAATTCCTGAGAAACCACTCATAAAACCTGAATACAGCAGTAAGCAGCCAGAGTATGCTAATAAACCATTAATAAATAATTCCTAATTAGTACTACTTTACACCAGTACTTCAGGAAAGCCGAGCTAAGAAAGCGAAGCATTTCAAGCATTTGACTGCTCACATAAATACTAATGAGAGGAGACACATGGATATTTTCTAAATTTTTAATTAATTGCATTATTCATCTGAGAAAACTGCAAAACAGAGAGCTCAATTCTCTGCCATGCCTCAAGCAAAGCACTTACACACAAAATAGGGATCAAAATCCATATGCAGCGAGGAGCTGGAAATAACTTTATTTTTACAAAGTGCTGCACAGCTCCTGCTGACAGAGCTGGGCTTGGAGTGTTCCATAATCTCAGAAATAAAGGAGTGAGGTGTTGTGGGTTTATAAACCCATCTTTATTTAGGCTTTTACACCCCACATAGCTGGTAAGAATTAATGTATTAATATAACATAATTGATATAAATATTAGTATAATAAAATTTGGGACAGACTGGGACAAACTTTCTAAAAATCTAGAAAGTTTCAAGAAAAAGAAAAACCTAGAACTGTTTCAAGGAGGGATCAGACTTACGAGGCATGTAGGGTGGGTTGTTCAGCAGGGCGTTCCTACAGCCACCTATGGCGCCATTCATGAAAGCTGCTGGTTCATTCATGTCCTAAAAACACAGAGAAAAACCCCACTGTTTTTGCTTCGAGCCTACAGAACACCAGAAATCCTGAATTACACGCAAGCAGCGTTTGCAGGATTTCTCAGGATTCCCTGTGGCTGCAGTCTCAGTTGGACATCCAATGATCCATAAAGGGTTGGCAAAAAGGCAGGAGAGGAACTTTCCATGAGGGTTTGGAGTGACAGGAAAAGGGGGAACGGCCTTGAGCTGAAGAAGGGCAGGGATGGATGGGATGTTGGGAAGGAATTCCTCCCTGGGAGGGTGGGGAGGGGATGGAGTGAATTCCCAGAGAAGCTGTGGTGCCCCTGGATCCCTGGAATGTCCAAGGCCAGGCTGGACAGGCTTGGAGCAACCTGGGATGGTGGAAGGTGTTCCTGTCATGGCTGGGGTGGGAATAAAAGATTTTTAAGATCTCTTCCAACTCAAGCCATTCTGTGATCCAACAATTCTTTGTTTCAAGGGAAGAACCTCCAAGATCATCAAATCCAACGTTTCCTTGGTGGGAATTCAACACCAGATACCTCTGCCAGAGCGGTGCAGCTATTGTAGGAATTGGGAATTGTGGTGCTCTCCACCTGTGTCTGGCAGAGAAAACCAACCCAGAAATCAGATTTATTTCTACACTTACAGTCCACAGGCCATCAAACTTGATGCCTCTCGTGGGATGGTTGTAGGCCTCCACGATTTCCCTCTTCCACCACTCCTGCGTGGAATTGCGGAAGAAGTCTGGGTAGGCAGAATGTGCTCCGTAGAGCTGTGAAAATAGAAGGAAAACAAGACAGATAAGGGGATTGAAGGTATTCCACAGTTAAAATTTTGGGATTAAAAAAAAAATTAAAAGGACAAAAAATAACTACTTATTCACTAATTTTTTTGGCTCTTCGGAAGGTTTAACCAATTTCTGCAACTTATTCCTCCCATAAAATTTATCAAGGAGTTTGCTGCTATTTCCATCAATTAATTCATTTAGTTAATAAATGTCTATATTTGAGTCCAGAACCAAACCGTGTCAATATTTACCGTTTGTTGTGTTTGCTCAGGCAGCGACTCGTTGACTGTGATATTGGGAAGGAATGACCACACCTAACAGGAAAAAAAAAATAATTCAAATAATCAAACTACAGTGAATACAAACTGAACCCAAAACCCACACAGGTTTAAATATTCTTCCTTGGACAGTACCTTGGTGAATAAAATCTCCTTGCTATCAGGCCATGTCATGAAGACCTCCTGCTCCACACCTCTGGTGTAGGTAGGATAATCGGTTTCGTTGGCAGAAATGGCTGGATCCTACAATTAAAAACACTTTTACCCTCATGCTCAAAGTTCAGGTTGAATATACCCTCCATTCTGCAAAGCTACAGTGGAATTCAAAAGCAGTATTTGACACTGACCAGGATAAGGACAAATCTCATTCCTTCTGATTTGATTTTGTCGACCAGAGCTGGTAATCCAGCAAAATCCTTGTCGAGGGTGAAGTCCAATTGCCTCTCCATGTAGTCAATATCTGAATATTGGACATCCTGCAGTTAAAAAAAAAAACAAACAAAAAACCAAATTATATAAGATGATTTTCTCCCCTTTTTTGCCAAATATTGAAAATCTGCCAAAATTAGTAAAATACAGAGCTTTTGATGTGTAAAATTGGAAGCAGTGGTAACTTCAGGCTGAAGTTGCTAAATGAATATTACACGACCTATCAGCAAGTCCAAAACAAAATAAACCTTTCATTGCTGCATCTAATCTGAGGGCAGGAATTGATTCATGAGAGAGAAAAATTCCTGTGGATTTGTCCATAAGTACAGCATGCAAATGTATTTCCATATCTATAAGGAAACTGTGGAAACAGCTGCTCTGTATCGAAACATTGATATTACTCTATTTTAAAACTAATCACATTCAATTTACAGCATAATTTGTCAGATCTTTGTGTTGTTCCAACTATCCCAACAACAACCTGGGCCAAATCCCAGCTGCCTTGACACAGAGCATTACAACAAGGAAATGCTTCTGCTTCATTATTTCCCCTTCTTATTTTTCTTGAGCATTGCTGCTTCCTGTTTCTTTGGTGTGGATGATAAAATAAAGCAGCTTTTAACACAGCCCAGAGTCTGTGGCACGAAATCTGCTCATCTCCACCGCAGTGGGGTTTTTCTGCTGGTTTCTGGTTTGGTGTTTAAATGGATTTAGTCAATCCTACGAAGCCGAAAACGCAAATATTGATTGTTCCCAACGCACATAGGGGATCTGAGCTGCCTTCATTTCCTCCACCAGCTGGGCGATCTCCTGGTCGTTGGCATATCCATAGCGGCACAGCTGGAATCCCAGGGCCCAGTAGGCTGGCATGAACGGGCGCCCAATCAGCTGGAAACGAGGAAAAATATTTTTGGTGAGGAGGTGAGGAGGAACCAAACCAACCCACCAAAGCCCAGGATTGCTCAGGGCCTTACATCAGTGTACTGCTGGACCACGACTTCGGGAGTTGGGCCCAAAACCATGTAGAAGTCCAGAATTCCTCCGGTGGTGCGGTAGGTCAGGGCAGGGGTGGGCTGGAAGGTCACGTCTGGAAGGGGAGGGAAGGGAATGAGAAAAGGACGCCTGGATTTGCTGCTGGTGAAAAACGCTGATTGTGAGAATGGAACACACTGAGGAAGATGGAGAGAGGCGGTTTAGGAGGGATTGGAGTGAGAGAAGATGGGGAATGGCTTCAGACTGCCAGAGAGCAGGGATGGATGGGATTTTGGGAAGGAATTCCTCCCTGTGAGGGTGAGGAGGCCCTGGAATGTATTCCCAGAGAAGCTGTGGCTGCTCCTGGATCCCTGGAAGGCCAGGCTGGACAGGGCTGGGAGCAACCTGGGACAGTGGAAGGTGACCTTGCCCATGGCAGGGAGGAGCTCTAATGTCCCTTCCAACCCAGGCCACTTTATGCTTTTATGGAATAAAATGAAGGTTTCTTTACCCATTGCATTGCTGTTAAGCAGGAGAACTCCGTGGGCATTGCCATCCTCTTCAAGACCCATATAGAATGGGTGATAACCATAGGAATTCATCTTGTACTGCAAATAAAATAAAATAAAATACATTTTACTGGGGATACATTGCAAACATTTGCTTATTAACATTTAGCAACAAATTTAATAAAAGATGAGACAATTGACAAACATAGCAGATAAACTTTAAATTTATACACCTAAACCCTAGCTAACCACAAGACACACCTGCAGAAGGTCACTTTGAACCTCACATTTTGAGTCACTCTTGGCCAGACTGGTCAGGCAGGAAGGAAAGCAAAGGTATTGCTGCACTTAAATCTCACTAATGACAAGGTGTTTCCTTAGGACAAAACTTTCCCTGGAAAGTTTTCAAACTTTCTCTGAAAGTTTTCAAACAGAACCAGATCTGTGTGTGCTCTGGAGGTGCAGGTGACATTGTTATATTTTATTTTCTCCAAATGTTTTCAAGCCTGAACTGGAAGTTAGAGCTATAACAAGCTGCTGCTATTTGATTGGCCGTTCCCTGAAAATTGTAAATGTTATCTCGCAGGAAATAAGACAAATAAACAGAGATAAGATTCCTGATATACCTCTGTAAGTGCTAAATTAATCCCCAAGCAATAGGAATTGTTCTGACTCATGTCTCATTTTCAAAACAATGGGGTGAGAAGAATAATTTAAAAAAAAAGTGGAATGTGCTGTTATTCCTAAGGCATTTGTCACCTTCCAACATCTGACTGAGCTCCACACATTGCTCTTGCAGGTCACAAATTATGAGTTTGCAGAAGACCTTTGCCATGGAGACACCACCCAAATTATAAATCACCATAAACACCATCAGAGCCAAAGCCCAAAACCAGTGCGTTCTAAAGTTCTGCCAAACATTTCCGCACTCATCAGTCCAAAAAGTCACATTTTCTCCTTCTTTCCCTACTCACGGTGGGAGGCTGGTCCCTGGTGAACATCCCCCAGGTCTGCCAGTTCATCTCGTGTCGGAAGCTGTGGCGCTCAGCCTCTCCCAGCCCATAGATGTACTGCGACGCCAGGCGGGTGGAAATCTGGATGAACATGTCACTGAAGGTGAAGGTGGGCAGGGATGAATCCCAGCTGGAATGGGGAGAGGAGAGGGAATAATAAGAATAAAGTGTTTCTGGAAGGTAATTTTTTTAGCTTTCTCTCTTTAAAAATCTCACTCCTTGGTTAAAGCGGGCAAAAAATGTTGTGGTTATCAAAAAAATCTTAAAGCACATGAAATGGGCAAAAATCAGTCTGAGAACTGATGAGCAGTTTAGGACACAAAGTCTTCTGTGTGTCTCAGAGAGAAGAATTATGCACAGGCATCAGGCACTGCAAGTTGCATCGTATTTTAGCAATTTATAGAGAAAATGCGTTTCAGGACACTACAATCCTGTTTTCCTCCCAGACTGAGTGCTGGAGCCACATGGAATAGAGTAAATAAAGGGCTTTTTACAGTTCACTGAACTTTTTGTGCAGATTGCACTGAAATTGCATTCACAGGTCACATTTATTATAAATCAGCATCTTTACAGTTAGAAACCAAACTGCAGCCTGGTGGGCTCTGCCAGAGAATTACATTGTTCCAGGAGCTTGAATTGCAGGTTGAATTATTATTTTGGTTGGCAAAAAGGAGCTTGACTTGAAATTAAGGTTTGAGTACTTTAAGAAATTAAATAAAACTGGTTTTCTTTGAATAAAAAACATAACACACACCGCTGCTAATGTCATTGCTCTCTGGTTTTGAGCTCTGACTTAATCAAGCAAAAAAATGAAGCTTCTGCCAGACTCATCTGTCAAGTTCCCAAAACCCATCTGCAAGTCAGTTGGGACAATACTTCTTTCTATTTTTTTTTCCTAACTCTTCCTCCAAACGGACCCAAATGGTCAATTGTTAATCATCAGCACTGTGGTCACCTGAGGAATATTTTAGGATGAGTAGAAAATCATTTTTCCCTCCCAGAAAACTGGGAAGAGCACAAGGAAAAGCCTTCAGAGCTGTCGGCATTCCCCACTCCAGTGTGTGCATGGAGAGAAGGTTTGGCTGGAAAAGAGCTACAAGAATTGGGAAATCAAATCAGAGCAGGTGGCAGTGGCTTACATGACTGTGCCTGTGCTTCTGCGGCGGATTTGGATGCCGAAGGGTTTGTGCTGCAGTAACACCTCGTAGAGCCGATCCTGGCTGGTGCTCGTGGGGGTTTTGGGGACATTCAGGGGCACAGGGACCTCATACCGCCGGTGCTGGTAGTCGTAGATCTGGGAACCAAAAATCACTTTGTTTCAGTTCTCTGAACTCTGAATCTGATACCAATTTTAAAACACTTGCTGTGGTATTTTCTCTCAAATGCATATTCTTGCACTGATTCTTTCAAAGGATTTTTCTGGGGGAAAAAGTCCCAGTCAAAAACCCTTAAGGATCTGGATTGGTTCAGGAATGGCTCATCTTATTATCTATAATTTAAAGTACATACTTATATTTTCAATATAGGTGTATATTTGTAAGTGTGATAAATAGTCTTCTGGTTCATATTTTACTCAAGTTTTGGAGAAACTTTCTAATGTTTTCCGTATTCTGAGAGTTGAAAGTAGTTAGTTTTAGATACCTGACCACTTAGCTTAATATTACTAAACACATGGCTATAAATTACATTTAAACAGTGTATAGAATATTTTAGAATGAAGTATAATGATGGATGTAAAAATAAACTGTAGAGTCATGATAACACTTACAGATAAATTTGTCTGAATATTAACATTTTCAGTTTCAAAGCTCCTGGTTGACACTACACCTCTACACAGACATTACACCTTTGATTCACATAATTTCTTTATAAAATTGAGTACAAAATTCTTGGATAAAAAAAGATGCAAGCTAAGAGCAATAACAAATTATAGGTTAGAAGGAGAAACGCATTTAGACAAGGCTGCTGCTGTCTGTGAAATAGAAATATGACCATAAAAAGCCCTTTGAGTTCCGTAAATAAAACATTTGGGGAATTCTGGGGTGGCATTACCTTGAACTGCAGCATGTGGTTGTGGTGATATTTCACCTCCAGGCGCAGGGTGCTGATTGGGGTGGTGTAATTGTCAGTAGCTCTGACCTTGGACTTGTCCAAGCTGAGCGTGGCTTCCATCCCCTCCGAGGAGTAAGTTATGCTCTCAATGGAGTAAGGATTGTTGGAGGTGAAGTAGCAGGAAGGAACACTAGCGTTTGATGTCACCTCCTGCAAACAGGAAGGAGTTTCAGGTTAGTGAGACAGCCGGGTTTTTTATTGGGTATTAGCATGGAATCCTGTTTTTATCAGAAATCTGTCAAGTGTAGACTTTTGGGGGGGAATTATTGCAATCCTGAATAAAGAAATAGTGCAGAATAATCTCTGTGTTGACCCAGGTATAATAAAGCCAGGCAGTGAAGGCTGTGCAGATAGTTCAGTCAGGAAACTGAATCCTCGTGCAGTGAAGGTGGATTTAATTCCCCCATCTCTGTGATCTTCAGATCAGTGCCTCACCGTGGTTTAATCTTGGTTTGTGGAAATTCCTAAAGCTTCCTCCCTTTTAATCCCATTGCCCTCTGGCTGCCTTCAAGGGGTTGTGCCCAAAACCCATTTCATACTCAGGCAACATCAGAGAAGATCTTTCCACTGGCTTTATTCACACAGATTATCCTTAAAATATCCAGTGAAAATTACATCCTACTCATCTGAGATCTCCTGACATTTCCAAATATCCAAAATTGCAAAAAAGAAAAAAAACCCCAAATTCTTTTAACAGTGGAACAAAACCAGAGCAGTTCACCAAACTGCATCAGGTGCTGCTGGTTCAGGAGCAGCCAGCATAGAACTTTGGATTTCATCCCAATGGGAAAGGACCAAAATGGACATTTGAGATTTAGAAGAACATGGAATAATTTAGTTGCAGGGATCCTCTGAAGTTCAACCCCACCAGGCTACATTGCTCCCACATGTTTATTAATAATTAATCATATTAATAAATAATCCATATGTTAAAGAACTTCATGTCAGAGGTTATGGTTTGGAAACAACTCCTTGATGTGGATATAAGCAATTAAGTTCCCTAATACATCAAAATTTTTGTGGAATTGAAGGATTTCCTCTCAAGCTGAGATGCAGAGGAGCTGGTTGGGTTTCAATGTCCCTCAGTGGCTGCAAAGGTGACACAGAGGGCTGAGCCCTGCAGGCTGTGGTGCCACTGAGGCACAAGGGGCACCTGAAGATGTTCTTCTTCTTTTTCATAACTCTAATATTATTTCTTTCCATCTTTCAAAAAATACCACATTTTCCCTCAGCTCCTGATATAATTTGGTATAATTTACATGCTTGCCAACTGGTGAGGTGAATAAACTCCAGCATTGCAGGCCAGCTGAGACCTGAGCCCCATTTTATTTAAATCTGACAAATCTCCCAGACTACTTTTATTCTGTAACAACCACACAGGAAAACCTTTTATTCTGGATTTTTTTTTTGTCTAATTAGTTTAGAGAAATAGTCACTTACTTCCCAGATGCAGCCGAGTTGTTCACATTTCTGTTTGGTTGGATCCAGGTTGGGATAACAATTGAACCTCTCGTTGACACTCACTCCTTGTGTCCATTTGATTGTGTAAGACTTGCCCAGTTCAAGCTGAAGTCCTTTTATAACAGCAACCTTATAAATATTAAACAAACAATTATTAAATGTCACATCCCATCCAGCTTCCCTTCAGTCAGAAGAGGTGCTGCTGCTCAAGAATAATACACTTAAAAATTGATAACTCACCAAAAAAGTGTAATATTTGATACAATCCCACCATTACAAACACACACAACTGATATTTTTACAGATAAAATCTGACAAATTAAGACTTTTAAAAAATGGAGTTAATCCCACAGCTTCCTTGGAAGCAATCAGGAATAAATACATGAACAACTGCATAACTAAACTGTCTGCTGCACTGAGAGCATAACTTGGATGCACTTTTACTCAGCAGAGTCGAATGCAATTGCACTTTTATTCTGTAATAAAACTCCCATTGTATTTCATTGAGACAACATTGGCACCGAATACTGTCCTTTGCAATATCGAAAATAAAGGTGATGTAATTTTAAATATGTTTACTTTCCATTTTCCTGTTATTGCTTTACCTTTCTTGCAGGATCAGAGGAGATTTCAAGAGGATAATTTTGCACCACGTTGTTCTGAGTCACAGTAACTTCTTTGATTCCCTGGGACAATCCCAATATCTTGATCTCCTCAAACTTCAAGTTGTTTGGATCTTGGTAATTGCTGTGTGTAGCAGTCATTTGTAGAACATTCTGAAAAATAATATAGTGGTCACAATATTTTAAAAATCTGCCAAAAATCATCCTGACTTAACATTTTTTTTCTATGAAGATTTTCACACTGGAGCATAAATAAGCCAATATCTTTCCCCTCACATATTAATTATTGCTCTGCTTGTTGTTATCATCATAAACTTTTTCTACCATGTATGAAATATGTTTCAGAGTGATGTTTCAGCTTTTTGTTTTTTGCTTGCTAGGGAAATAAGGAAAGGCTGGGGAGTGTCTGTGGCAGGGCAGGTACACTCCACCTGTCTGGGATCTCCCTGGGTTCCAACAGCCAAAGGTTCTTACTCTTCTTGAGATAAAAATAAACTTTCTATTCCGTTTCAGTAATTATTTTTAGATGAAGAGTCCAAGCAGAGGAACTGCACCACGGCTGTCACACCTGTGCAGAACTTCCTTATTGCTCTCCATGGGAGCAGTTGGGTTAATTTTTAATTCAATGTCATCAGTCAAGTGATGATTTGGCTTCAGGAGTTTCAAACTCCAGCGGCAGCCGTCATCAGCAAATGGTTCTTTGATTAATTATGATTTTAAAAACTAGCTGATTCATGAGATTCACTCGTGTTCCTCTGCATTCTCTCACTTGTTTTGTGCTCTTTCATCATGGCAAAGGAATGAATACCTTTACCCGATATTAATATTATTATTATTATTATTATTATTATTATTATTGCACAAATGATATGTTATCACGCTGTTTGCAATCCCTGTTCTGTGGTAGTTTCTGTCAATATTGGATGCAAACACTCTCAGCACTCCACCCTGATGTCAATTAACTCTGCAAAGTCACTTTCAGCTTAAAATAGCACAATAAACTTAACCCTGACGTGGTTTCTGAGGGTTCAGACAAGGTGTGGGTCTTCCTCCCTCTTTGGAGACATTCAGCTATATTTTCCCAGTATAAAAATATATATATTTTACATTGCCAGAGTTTTGAGAGTCACAAACACTGCATGCTCCTCCTTTATTACTGTTTAAATGCCATTTATGCTTCAGAGTTCTCTTGTGCAATAAACATTGCTGCTGAGTTTATTAGGTGGAAGGAAATAGGAGTTATGTAATAGTTGTATTTACTAGCAGAAAAAAAAAGACAGCAGATTTCATTCCACTTACATGACAGAATTTTGAACATAATTCCTCCATGGCTTTGGCAAATATTTTTTGAAATATTTGAATATTTTTAATATTTTTTTATATTTATATTTTATATATTTTTATTTGAATATTTTAATATTTGAAACAAAATATTTTGTTTCCCAGTGAATCTTACATGAGAATAAGGAGAGAGAAAAGAATGCTCTTGGAAGAAACAGGATAAAAATAAAAAATGAACGTAAGATAATTTAAAAACAAATACTTACATTGGAAACTTTGAATTCATAGTAAATGTAGGCCTTGTTTGTAATTGTACCTGAAAGATAAAGAAAGAAGTTACACCTGGAGTGGGGAAAAGAATAAAATTAAAGTAGAGCTGTGCCCTTGCTAGAGACCAAAAAATTGTTAATTATCAGTATTGCATTCAAAGCAACTCAAATATTTACTAATGTTTCTTTGAGGAGCTGAAATGTCTCTTTTTCCTTTGGCAAACCTCCCAGGAGTTCTAATTTTTCCAAATTTTTCCAAAAATTCCTTGAAGTCATCTCTTCTAAAATGTAGTGACTTTTATTCTACCGTTATTCCTTCTTAGCTTGTCTTAAGTATAAAAGTTTGGATCAAAGGTAATCCTGTAAAATACCCTAAATAAAGATTCTTCATACAAAAAATGATGAAGATGATGACGAAGATGACAATGATGACAACAATATTACTAATAGTACTAATTATATTATTACTAATACTATTACTACTAATAATAATTATAATGATCATAATAATGCCATGGAACAATAAGAGAAGAAATAACACATGACCAGGAAAAAGAAATTCAAAGTGTGGTCAAGCTGGCATTTTTTTCCATGTACAAATCCTGTCACAACCAGCAAATTGTAAATGGTTTCCCTTAAAAACTACAACCTGTAAGTTTTGGGGAGGCCATAAAATGAAATGTTTCACTGCTTTGTTTGTCAGCAGCACTGAGGGCAGTAATGGCTTTGTTATTTGAGGCCAAAGGAGCACATGGAGCTGTCAGCCACACACTGCAGCCACCCAAGGCAGCAATCAGCAGCTCAATCTCTGCTCTGGTTCTTAAAAGCATCCCTAACTTTAGCTGAATTCCACAAAGCAGAGGCTTGGAAGTTTCCCTGGGAGATGGGATTGGTGTAGTGCACAGGAAAAAGGAGTTGTGCAAGTGGAATGTATGAAGTTTTCCAATGTTGGTGCTCAGATATCACCTGTGGATGAGCAGTGGTTTGGCTAAATGTGAAGGGAAAACTCTGTGACCTCCTGAATATCTAAAGATTTCTCCTGAAAATGAAAGGTTTGACCTTAAACTAGAGATTTGAGTCTTTCTTTTCCTTGTGTTGAATTAAGTCGTGACTTTAATCTTCTTAATAATAGCCACAGTTTTCTTCTTAAAAGTGATGCAAACCTTTTGTTTCATGAGCAAGCAGAAACAGTGTGTTACAATGTCTTCTTTTCAGCAGGAACATTGAAATTTGAACATATTAAAGCTCTGCTAATCGTGTTTATTTCACTGTTGAGGAGTGCTCACCTGTAGATTCTCCATCATCCCAGAACAAATCTCCAGAAGCTTCATTTTTGTCATTCAGGGCAATGATGAGTCCCATGGGATTCTTGCGGCTGTGGAAAGAGAGATTTATGCGTATAACAAACATCTAAACAGCCTTAAACATCCTCCAAATTCATGAAAGAATGGGACACCCAGCAGGGTCACAATACTTGGAGAATTGCCTTAATTAACTTTAATCCTTGGTTGCCCATTATTTTCAGGCAAATGGATTAAAATACACTGCGAGTTTACAAATTTCTATGCAAATAAACCCACAACTTATCACTAAAGGTGTGAAGTGAGATTTGGCTCACAGCAATTCCCACATTTTCGGGTGAAAATACCAAACACAGTGAGCTGCCACTTGTTTGTAACCTAAAAAACTCCTCAGCCCAGTTGTGGTGAAAACCAAAGCAATGTAAGGGTGCAGTTTGGGAGCTCACCTGGCCACCGTGGTGGTGCTCGGCTGTTGAGTAGGGAACACGTATCCTCCTCTCAGGTGCAGCCCCATTTTGTCTGCTGGGGTTCTTAAATTGTACCAGGATTTCCTCACGAGGCTTGGCTCACCCTTAGGGACAGGGATGGAAAAGAGGACAGGAATGTTGTGTTACTCACTGCTGGGAATGCTTTCTGAAGCCCTGAGTTTCACCAGATTGTTCATTTTAGAAAAAGCTTAGGTTGTGTAAATATCTGTGGGTTAATGAGCACTTAAAGGTAAAATAATTGCACATAATTGTGATTTAATGTTATAAATTTGAGTCTCTGTTGAGGGGCTGATTCTTGTTCTTATCCCACCACCCTCCATCCCTTGTCTCCAAAGTAACTCCTCTAGGTCTCTGTCCCCAAAGCAGGGCTGACAATCTTATTCCACCCCATTCCCATTTGGAAAACAATGTAATACCCCATAATATGCCCTGCATTTCCTTACCATGTCATAGTCATACCACACTGCATCAGGAAAGTACATACGAGTGTACTCCACACCCTAGAAAAGAATAAAGAAACAGCTGCCATAATTCAGCTTAATGAAACAAACTCCATCTTCCAATAAAGCTAAAGTCCACTGGGAGAAAATCAATGATATTCCTACTCTTTGCTGTTTGCTTTCCTGGTTTTTAGGTTGGTTTCCAGACAGGTAGAGCAGCCCAAGCACAATTTCTGCAAAGCTGCTGGAGTGGAACCGAATTGCTGCTCTGCAAAGTGGCAGCTCTTTGAAAGCCACCTGAAGTCACAATGCTTTAAACCCAGGGAACCAAATCATATCCACAACTATCTCTAGATATTCTTTATTTCCACTTTTCTGGGGGCTGGGAACCTTTCAGATATTTGCTTTCCCTTTCTGTATTTAGCAGATGTTTCATGTTTCTCCATGGCAAACGTGTTGCTGGCAGGAGGAATCATTATTTACAAGGTTCTGCCACAGAATAAGCCACAATCTCTTTGTTTCCTTGTCGCACCGCGGGGAAGCTGAAATGCAGCAAGAGAAGCTGACTCCAAAGGAAATTCAGAGACGATGTGAAGAGGAGGCAGAGCAGAATATCAGACCAGATGTGTTGGACTCCACAGAGGAGTGGAAAACAGGAGGGGGATTTAACTGCAAGGTTTTGCATTTCAGCAGGGATAAAAATGTGCTGTGGGCTCTCTTACTGGAAACAATAAATGAAGGAGAGGGAACTGGTGACTCAATATGGTTCATGATTATGCGATAAATCCCAAACCAGCCAAACCTACCGGCTCAAGAACAGGAGAAATCAGCAGCCCAGGGCCCCACAGGAACTGCCTGTCGATGTCCCATGTCGTCATATCAGAGTAGAACCTGAATAAAAGTGGAGGACAAAGCAGGAACTGGTTTTTTTGCGATCTACACCATCAGCAGCAATCCTAAAGTTTCAGGGTACTGATTGTCCACAATGACAATCAATTTTTATATGACTAAAAAATGTCATATAAAAATCACCTTGTGATGACACCAAAAGGGAATTTCATTAATGGGGAAGTCATCTACAGATAACTCAGAGTGCATTTTCACAGGACAGAGGTTTAGAAAGTCCCCTAACCATATCAAACATGGCTAATTTTCCTGTTGGCTATAAAACTGCCCCAAAGGCTGATGGACAAACTCACTCATGCACCAGTGGCCTGACGACTGTGGCTCCCTGGGTGTGAGCTTTGTAGAGCAGGGTGTACAGGTAGGGCAGCAAGGTGTAGCGAATGGTCAGGTAGTGCTTGGAGCTGTTCACCAGCACTGAGTCGGCTCCAAAATAAGCTGGATCTTGATCCTGGAAACAGAAATCAACCATTATCATCCCCAAGTTTGCCAAAAACCCTTTGCCAAAGGTGTGAAAAGCTGTTTCGGAGAGGCTGGGGCAGCTCTGCACTGGGTTTTCCTTTCTGGTGCTGTGAGATGATTCCCGCCCCTCCAGGCTCCCAGTCTGTGTTTGTCCTTCCTTGGCCACCAGGGTTATTCCAGAGCTCATGCCAAGGAATTTTGGAGATGATCTGGTGGCTCACACAGACCTCAGTGTTGGTGGTAGGAGTAACCAATATTCATAAAACTGCTGCCAAATAAGTGTATTCTCAATTAACCCTTACGAAACCCAACCTCTCTCATCTCAGATTTCATAAACAGAGCTCAAGGTTCTGTTTTCAAACAGTTACAGTGATGATTAGAGGTGATATTAAAGGAGATGTGGTTGTGCAACACAGAGCAGCTTGGAACAGAAAGCACAACTCACCTCGAAACCTTCGCAGTTGTGGTTCCTGGAGAATGGGTAAAATGCTCCCACCTGCATCCATCGTCTGCACAGCTCTTCTGTGGTGTTCTCGCTGAAACCACAAATATCTGCCCCAATCTTTAAAAAAAAAAAAAAAAAAAAAAGAAAAATCAGAACTTGTTGGATGTACAGTGTTCTGCATCTCAAAAGGTACAACGCATTTTAACATTTCTTCTTCCAAATCCATCTATGCTGTCCAAAATATTAGGCTGACACCTTGCTAACTCTGCCCATCATTCTGCTTCTCCCAAGTCTTTACCTTCCTGTTTGGTGATAATATGCATAGAATGGGAAAAAAGCTTCAAAGACATTCTAATTTAAATCATAAAAAGGAATTTGGCTATTTCCCTTCTAAATGGGTTTCTCCAATTTGAAATTGATAAGAAATCCAGGAATTGTTTCACCTCCCTGACTCATGCTGGAAAATTACTAAAATAAGAGACAGATTGGGATATCTAGGAGAACAAGTTTGTTACCACATTTGTCTCACCACAGCCACAAAAATCAAAACAAATGGCCTAAATCAAAAATCAATAATTGAAATGTTCAAAGGAGATTCCTAATAAGGGCTAATTTTGAGGTGACAGTGTAAGTGGTTATCTAGAGAGTGCTTGGTGAGACAATCTGTTCTCTCTTTTGAAAGGATGGTGAAACTGCTGTCGTACATAAGGAAATCCAAAGAGGTTGAACTCCAGCATTCCAGGGATTGCCCATTTCAGCTGATCCCACGTGGCTGCATTATCCCCCAGCCAGTGTCCTGAGTATTTTCCTCCTCCAGCAAAAGTAGACCTCGAAAGCATGAAGCTTCTCTTTCCAGGAAAGACCTTCTCGAGGGCTCTGGAAAGGAATGAGACTGGAGTTATGCAGGGGAAAAGGCAACTCAGACATTGCTAATTCTGTGTAAAACAGATTTATACAGATTGGCACTGATTATTCATCCCAGGGATGGGGACACCTTTGCAGATGTATTTTAGCAAAGTTCAAGATACTCATTTGAAATAATCTTTTCACACAGCTCTGACAACCAATCTGTGGTTTTTCCTACCAACTCCAAGCTGTTGATTTTGCTTGGCTTAATTGGCTTAAACTAAATGCAACATTTTCCAGGAATCTCGTTCCTTTACTAGTCAAGTCTTGTGGTGCTTTGGGAAATGCAGGTCATGCACTGCTCTGAAATATTTCTGTAGGATTTTAGGAGGATTTTAGGATGCATTCCTTACTTCTGAGTGGCCAAGATCATGGAATATCCATAAAGGTTGTGGACATCATACTGCTTCCCCCAGTTCTGCACTGCATCCAGGCAAAGTGTCTTGGAAAACATGACCCTGTCAAGAATGCCTTGAAGAAAGGGAAAAAAATAGCACTGTTAAAGTACATTTTTATTATTAATATTTCCAATCTCTTCTTTAATGCACATTTATGATATCCAAGCCCCTTTTTTATCTTTTTCTTTTTTCTCTTTTTCTTGCACTCAAGGGGTTTAATGACTCCAAACCCAAAATGCTGCTCTTGGCTGTTGGTTTGATTAATCTTTGCTCTGTGATATTTCTGATATTTCCTGAGCTTTGCACCCATGCAGGGAACTGAGAACCTGAATCACCATCTGACAACACTCTGCCAAAGGTTACTTCAACCTGCCATTAATACAAACTATGAACTCCATTTCAGTTCTGCAAATACCTCACAGACTGCTGACAGTGCAAGAGGATTGTTACATTATGGGGCATAATTAAAGCAATGGCAATATCGGGTAATTATTTCTCTAGGGAAACGAGGCAGTTCTATAAACCACACCTCAACTATACAAACACAAGAATATAAAAATATTATCTTCTGCCAATAGGAATATCCAAACCCCACACATAAGAACTTCACAAAAATCACGGTGTACCCTTGAAGGCAATTAATATTTGATGTTTTATTATTCAGATGAAAGCAGCTGGACTTACGGGGAGTGTAAGGAGGGTAGTTGAACTCATTTGGGGCACAACCACTTTTTGAGCCTTGAACAAAGTTGCTTACTTCATTCATGTCCTGGAAAGGAAAGATGCAGGATGTAATAAAATTGATTTAAGTACACTTTCCTAAAAAAAATGTTCCATTCTATTCGGTTATCCTTTAAGGAATTGTTAATAGCTATTCTTAAACAGGCAGTAAAAACACCTTTCAATTCAATATCAATTTAACGTGATGAACATCTGCTATCACCTGTCCTTTGAAAATAAAAATGAAAAATGGAAGTTGAGCATTACTCACAATCCAGAGCCCATCATAGGGCGCCTCATCGTGGTACATTTTGCACTCATCTGCCCACCAGCTGACACACTGTGGGTTGGTGAAGTCTGGGAACACAGTTTCTCCTGGCCACACCTGGAAAATTCAAAGGGAAACCATTAATTAGGCTTTGAGGGAGAAGAAAAAGAGTTTGCAGGATCATAGATCTGCTCAGGTTAGGCACAGAAAGAGTAAGAGTTTAACTCTGGATTTTTCAATTCCTTTTCTTATGTGTCCTACAAGGAGCAATGCACAGCTGAGAAAATTCTCAATAGCAGATTATAAATTAAAAGGACAATGTGGGATCAGGCTCCTCAGTTGTTACTGGAAATAAATAGGAGCTGGCTGATGAAATGGCCCTTGAGCCTTCTAATTACCCTTTAAAGTAAAAAAAACCTTAGTGTTCATGTAAACAAAATTTAAGGTTTAATGTAAACAAATGTAATCTTAATTGCAATTTTAATTCTAGTTTCTTTTTTAAAAAATCAAATTTAAAAAAATTACTTTTAATGTGGAATTAATGGAAAATACCTTTCTAATGTAAAAAATTGGAAAAAAAAGTTAAGAAAGGTTGAGGATTACCATATGCTACAAGAGACCTTACAAACTTTGCTCTCACTGGTAGATAAGTCCCCTGAGCTAAATCAAGTCCTAACAGTGACAACAGATCAAGCTGAAATGTGTGAAACCACAATTACCTCCCCAGTCAGTGCTGTTTTTCCATCTGCTTCCTTAACCCAGATGTTTTTGTCCCTTCCCCTGACGTAGGTTCCATAGGGACTTCCATCAGCCAAAGGTTGGGTGCTAATAGCAGGATCCTAAAGAAATTGGAAACCAGCAAAGAAAAGATCAGGATGTTCCATCAATCATTTCAGGCTATGAATGCAATTATTACATAGAATAAACGAAGAAGAATAATAAATAACTGTAATGGAGGTGTTTTACAAAGGAAAAAAAGGAATAATTAAAGGCTTACCAGAATGATGATGTATTTTTGTCCATTTTTATGCAAATCAGATGCAAAGTTAGGGAGGTCTCCAAACTTCTCTTTGTCATAGGTAAAGTCTTTCCTTCTTTCCATGTAATCAATATCAATGACTTGGGTATCCTGAAAGAGAAGGGAGTTCAGCTTTTCCATGAGAAGTGATGGGTAAAGATTGTTGTTAGTCCATTTTTTTCCCAAATATTAGCTTAATATTAGGGTATTTTTTTTTTCTATTGAAGACGACAGGTTCATGTAATTTTAATTTAAAAAATCTAATTTTAAATGTTAATTGCACGTTACCTTTAGCTGTCAAATAAGAATAATATATGGCTCCATAACTGTCCAGAGGACATTAAAAAATAAGTTTCATGAGAAGAAAAATTGATAGAATTGGAAAGAATAGAAGAAATATGTATTGTAATGAAGTGTTTGAACAAATCTTACTGCGCTTAAGCCTCACCACGTTGTGATAATGGGTCAAACATCAGAATTAACCTTTGACACCACACATTCCCTAATCCAAACAGATGGAAAATGAACCCTTTGTGGGACAGCAGGACCTCTGGCTGCTCCCCAAACCCCATACTCACGTAGGGCAGTCCAATAGCTCTGTTCCTCTCCACGAGTTCCTTCACCTCATCCAGGGAGTTGAATCCCCAGCGGCTGATCTGGAATCCCAGGCTCCAGTAGGAGGGCAGGGCTGGCAATCCCACCAACTGCCAGGGGAGAGAAAAACCCCACGTGCTGCTGGACACTGTGTGTCACCTCAGCGTCCCTTCCCTGCATCCACACTCCTCAAACCCACGGGAGTGCACACCCTGAAGGAGCAGCCCACCCCCAAACACAGTATTTTCCCCCTATTATTTATTAATTTTAGGAATTGCCAGTATTTGGGGACAATGCCCATTTTTGGAAGTGTCACTGGAACCTAAGCAGATCTCAAGAAATGCAGAAGACACCCAGTGATGTGTGATGATCATAAAATACAAACACCCTACAAACACACTCTCTATCCCATAATATTGTCATATGGGCAGGAATTTATCCTTATGACATGAGCAAGGAAACATAAATTATTCTAAAGACCATCTCCAGCCCTAATTTACCATGGTGTAAATTACAGATTAATAACTTTTGGAGCTCTTGGGCTTCCAGCATGGTCTCCTCTCCAGCATCCAGAGAAAAAAATAAAATAAAATAAATCCCAAGCATTTAACAAAAGTCTGTTCAATGCCTAATCCCTGCAGTAAAATTACCTGCAGGTACTCCTGGACTACTTGCTCTGGAGTATTCCCCACGAAGACGTAGAAATCCAGGATTCCCCCGATGGTCCTGTAGGTCACTGCTGGAGCAGGCTGCACCACAAACTCTGCCAGACAAGAGGGCACAAAAACGGGTCTGAGGAACAGGAAATCCTGAAATAACTTTGTCATTTTCAAATTGATGATCAGAGAGTTTAATGAAGTAGAAAACACAAAATGCCTAAAGAACACAAAACCATTAACTGAACTTGCAAATCAGACAACTTTTTATGTGTCCATATTTCCATTCCTTTATATCCTACAGAGAAGAGAATCAGAATAAAACCCAATGGTTGAACCTTTTATCTCTTAATTTTTAGTTCAACTTTCCAGCCTCAAGGTGTGCAGATCTCTGTAAATGCAAATATGCTTATAGAGAGGGGGCTATAGAGAGGGGGCTAAATGACATTTCCTTCCAAGTGTTTTTCACTACAGATTCAATCCTTTATTCCAGTGCTGACCTGTACAGACTTTGGATAAGTTTCTGACCCTCCGATTTCCATCAAAATCTTCCAATTAATGGGGAGCTACTCCCTGCTTAATAGTGAAATACCATTAAACACAGGGTTATGATGCCCTCAGATATCTGGGGCTGTTTTTAACAAGAGACATCTCCATCAGCTCACTTTTGATCACGATCCAACATATCAGTTTAAAAGAAATTTTACTGCACTGCTCAGAGCTGCAGGGAAAACTTCCTTACCCATGGCATTGCTATTCATCAGGAAAACACCAAAGGAGGCTCCACTGTTGTCTTCCAGACACAGGAAGAAAGTGTGTGTTCCATACAAGTTATCCACTGTCTAAAATAATGAAGGGAACAGGTGAGCTGATTAAAATCTTGTAACAGCATCTGTTCTGGAATATTTCAAAATATGCAACAGGTGGAACTTGAAGCTTCTCAAAATAGAGCAAATAACAAAGATTTAAATCCTGACACCTCCCTGTTTTATATGTTCTATTTTTCCTGGTGTTATTCTCCTTTATTTCCCGTTAAAAGAAGAGTTTCCCCAATAAACAGATAACAGATCTGATGGATCTCCAGGCAAGCTGGCAGATATTGCAGCTCTATTTCTGGGGAATAAATGTTCATCAAGGAGAATTTGAGAGTTGCTTCCATCCCCTTTCACCATAGATTAAATTTTACATCTAATCTACATTTTTATTAATCCTGCAAGGTAATAATTTTGGTGTCGAATCTATGGAAAGAGGAGAGTGCCTTGCTGCTTTTTCATTCCCTTTCTTTTTTTTTTTTTAATTTCTGTTATTATTAGTAACAAAATCCCTTAGAGATGTTAACCATTGTTGCAATAGTTTTGCTTTTTCTCCCAAAAAAGCAAATTCAGTTCAAATGAAGAAACAGAACCTGAGCAATTTGAAATCAGCCTAACTTGGTTCTGTTCACTGTTATTTTATCTTAGTAAATCTAAATAAATGTCTACACTCAGTGGAGCCATTCAGTCAAAAACTATCTCCAAACCAGAGAAAAGAATGAGAAAGAATCTCAAGGCAATGGGTGCAAATTCCAGATTATTAATTAACTACATGCAGTCATCTCACCCTCTAGTTTCTGTCAATATAGCTCCTACTGCAGGAGAACAAAAGGTCTTTCTCAAAGCAGGGAATTGCTTTATGAAGCTGAGGTCATGGTGAGAATAAAATTACAATTGTCATTAAATGGGTGCCACAGAAATTGTTTCATAAAGGGACACCCAGAAAAACTCTGGAAACCAAGAACAGCTGACAGACACATTTTTTGTTGGAAATATGTGCATGTTAATGAGAATTTTTCCATGATTTGAGCTCCAAGGATGTTGCTGAAGCAGCCTGGGCCATCTGAACTGAACTGTACACACCAAAGCACTGTGGCACATTGTTATTAGCATGTTATTTATTGTATAAACAACATCTAATATGTACATAAGATATGTGTACATATTAGTATGTTATTTATTCTGATTATCAGTACAAGCTGAAGATTCATCTACTAAGGTTTATCCACTGGTTTTCCACTGCACACCAACCCAAAAACTGGGGAACATCCACCACTGCCATGGAGCTTTCAGCAACAACATTCAGTGCCTCGAAAATCTTCAGGGAAAACTCAGTGGATACATGAATTTATTCACTGCCTGAGAGGTTTGGGTTGCAGAGCTGCCAAGAAAAAGGGGAAATAACCCCAAACTCACCGCGGAGGGGCCGGTGTCCCTGGCGAAGATGGGCCAGGTTTTCCAGTTGACATCGTGTCTGTACTGTTTGTGCACATGCTCTCCCACCCCGTAGATGTTGCTGCTGGGCAGTTTGATGGAGAGCTGCAGGAACTGGTCAGCGTACTGCAGCGGGCCGATGGTCGTGTCAAACCTGGTGGGAAACGGCAGAAAATGTGAGGGAAAAGGAAGGATTTAAACAAGGGGTGTTGCAAGAGATGTTTGGGCTCCTGTTGGCTGGAGCTGGAGGGCAGTCAGGTCTCCAGCCAGGTCTTTTAGGTTTTTGTCCAATTGTTGGTGGAATCAGAAGTCTCTTTTGGGGCCTCAGGTGGAACAAACGGTGATGGAAGGTCACAGACTTTATCAGAGTAGTCAGGAGTTTGGTAATGAACTGTAACAACACATTGGTGCCCTTTTGTTCTCTCATAAAGAGATCTCTCTTTTCCTGTTTAAGAATTGGGGAAAATCAATAATCCTATGCAAACAAATTTATCAGGGATTTATCTCTGAGGGGCTTCTCTTATCCTGTAGCAGCAACAACATCCTTTGAGATACTCAAAGCCCAACACCCCTGGCATTTTTTCTCTAGACACCCAAACGCAAACACTTTTATTAAATTAGACAAAAGTCTAAGGAAAATTTAGACAATATTCCAGAGAATTGTTTCAACATGGTTCCACAGGTGTCTTAATCTTCCTCCCTGTACCTGTTTAATCAGTCAGGCACCACTGACTGCCAAGTCCATCTCCTGTGCTCTCTATAATTGCAAATCAATCATTACACAGAACTCCAAGCAAGAAAACAATACTAATAAGATTAAAAAGTAACCCCTAATTAATTAAACTCAAAGCCTCCATACTCCACGTGGCCCAGCCCTGTGACAGGTAATCATTCCTGGCTGGTTTAATGAGAATGTTCATGCTGACACTTCCCCTCTCTGAGGGCACCTGGACACCTGGAGGTCGGTGGGTTTGGTTTACTTATTCATTTTTAGAGTCTAAATGGGATAAGAGATTTCAATGTTCAAGCTCATTAAATATTTTACACACAGCCTTACAGGAGCAGCTGTCCTTGGCTACCACAGGTCGAAAGGGCAGCCTGGTTTTGGTGATTCTGGAGGGCAATCTGATTTTTAGTGATTATTCTAAAGTGCAGCCTGATTTTGGCATTCTAAAGGGCAATCTGATTTTTGGTGACTACTCTAAAGGGCAATCTGATTTTGGTGATTCTAAAGGGCAATCTGATCTTTGATGGTTCAGGGCCTCAGCACGATGGTAGCAAAGATAAAACGTGCAATGAGGAGTTTCCCCACGTGGCTTGAAGCATTGGCAGAGAGTCCCTCAGGTAATAAAACTTGCACTCATTGAGATTTCCCCAGCCCTGAGGGAAAGTGATCAGAGAGCCACACCTCAAACAGACAGAGCTTCCCACATCCCAGACTTTGCTCCCCAGAGTCCTTGAGGGACATCCAGCAGCCCAACGAGGGGAGAAGGGCACTCTGTGTCCCCGAGGACACCAAGGTGACATTCCCAGCCCTCAGGGAGCCCCAGAGCCCGGCAGGGACCCAGCAGGACTCACAGCACTCTGCCATTGCTGGCTCTGGACACCACAATGCCAAAGGGGTTCTCCTTCAGCTCCACCCTGTAGTTGCGGCTGGCGGCTGCAGATCCTGTGAATGCCTTCACGTGCTCGTGGGGAACCTCGAACCTTTGGGATTTCGGGTCAGTGATCTGCACAGAGGGACAAACACAAGCGTTGGGACTTTGCTAACTAATCCCTCATTCGGGTATTTTACAGCAATAACAGGTGTTTCTGACTCAGGGTATTTCCACCCCTTTTCCAGTCACCTCTTCTGCTTTTATTGTTGTTCACTTCCAATTTAAATTACTAATTTTCAGCCCTTTTCCTCAGAATATTTAATTCTGTGTTTCCCTGGCTCACCAGGACCCCACCACAGCCCAAAGCCTCCCGCAGTAGTTGCCCAATCCCACAAACCCCTGACCCCACATTCATGGCAAGGACTCTCGAGCTTTCCATAGAAAACACAAATCATTGGAAAAGCTAATGTTGTCTGTCAAAATGATTGAGAGATGTTACCGGGCCATAAATAAAAAGTAAGTAAATACATTTATCCCCCAAATCTTCCCGTGATGAGGACAAATGGCAGATAACAGAAAAGCTGAGCTTTTCAAAGGCCTCAGTGATTTTTCCTGCAGAATTCCCACTGTGCCAAATGCCCGCTAACCTGAGGCGCTGCAACAGCACAGAGGACAGCAAAAGGACTTCAGTGGGAATCATGAGAGGGATAACCCAGCCCTCCCACCCTCCCTGCACAGCCAGCCTTGCAGAGAAGACGAGCCTCGAAGCAGAAAGGACAAAGGCTGACCTTGAAGTGGAAGCGGTTGGCTGTCTGGTACTCCGCCGAGAGCAGCACCGTGTCGATGTCGTTCCCAAAGAGGGACGGCGATGGCAGCCTCTTCAAGGTGGCCTCGAACCCTGGGGACAAAACCACGGGCTGTTGTGTGGAACGGGACACCAAAGGGGGTGGGATTTGGGGGAATGTGGGGGCCCAGCCCGGAGCTCACCTGCCTTGGTGGATTTTTGGGAGCCCTGCACTTTGTAGCCGTGTTTCTGGGAGAAGAAGCACCAGGGCACGTTGGCGTCGTTCTGGGGGTCCCAGCAGCAGCCTCGGAGGGAGCAGGTGGTCTGAGCAAGGACAGGAGGGACACAAATCAGCTGGGGCCACACAGATAAATCCATTCTGAACCAGTCAGAGTGCACACAGGGTTTATTGCACCCCAAACACCAGAAACCTTAATAACATCTGCAATCAGATCAAGTCCTCCTTTGGAAAACTCTATCGAGTGAGTTCAGTGGCACAGAACAGCTAGAGGGGATTTTTTCTGGGTTGAGAGTAAACTTGATTATTGGACATTCATTCTTAAAACCACAAGATCCACAGGTAAAATAAACATTTTTTAAAAATTATTGAAATATTAAATCTGTGATAAGTGCAGCATAGCCTGGCCAAAAGTCACACACTGGAGAGGAGGTAAAACTTATTGTTACATATAAACATAATATATAATATATATAACTTATCATTATACATAAACATCTATATGTGTATAATTGAACATTGTGTATCATATCTACATTTTAATGTAATTTTCCAATATAAGAAACACTCAGACTGCTTCTGCAGAGCCTCAGATTGACATAAATCAATTTTAAAAGAAGAATAAACCAGTTGTTCCAAGGCTCTGTCTCCGTTTAGTGACACCAACCTTTACACTCCCATTCATCAGTTCAATAAGCTGAAATTTCTTTGCTTCACTGTTAGATATTAACTTGCTCACATGCTGTGTGCTGTGTGTGTGAGGTTTATGTTTGGAGATAAGATTTGGAGCATTTATCAGTAAGTTTCCACACGTTTTCTCACCTTAAACCCACGTTTATTACTCAGGGTAAAGGGCAGTGATAATACAACAACTCTCACTGAGGGCAAAGGGAAATGTTCATCAGTGATCTCAGGTGTCCAAATCCAACAGGGACGCCTTCAAACCTCACCTTCCATGTGTCCACTGCTCTTTCTGCCTTCATCTGACTGTGCTCAAATGTTTTTGGTGTTTGTGATAAATATTCAAATAATGAAAATATTCTATAGCTTGAAACAGGTGACTGTGACCCAAAATCCTCCCTGCTGCTGTCCTTGTTTTGGGGTTGGAGAGCCCAGCCTGGTCAGGGCAGGTCAAATTATTTTCAGAGCCTCTGAATGGGTAAAAGATCAGGCAGCTCCAGCCCAGCAATCAGGCAAGAGCTGAAGGAAGCCCAGAGGGAGCTGAGAGCCCCTGGCTTGGGGATCTCAGTGCATTTATTCGATAGCACAGAGCACAGAAATCACTCCAAACCGCCCCAGATAAACCCAGACTCACCAAAGAGAAATGCTTGTCTCTCACTGCCCACCTTCCCATGTTCCCATTTCCCATTTAATGAACTGTTGCAGACTAAAGGAGAGGAAGCACCAACCCTTCCAAGGCTGCAGAGATCACAGCTTTATTCCCGTACTTCATTTCCCTCATATATAGGGGAATATCCTAAATATAAGAACAGATTTGCTACCTCCATCCTCTCCTCCCTTGCTAGACCAGTCACTATCCCACAAAAAGCAGAATAACTTGAACTGATTTTCCTAAAACCTGGCAGTTCAAGCATCCACATTCTCACCTCCCTAAGCATCTTTTTCTTTCCTCAGCCATTTCTCCTGAATATTTCTCCCGAATATTTCTTAGCTATTTTCAGCAGTTACTTCACAGTCCATTGATATTTTTCCAGCTGGATCTTATCCTGGCAGATCTGTACTTCTGTGGCACATTGAGCTTTCAGCACGAGGCAGCAAACACGGGAATTGAGGATTGGTTTCTCCTGGCACAGGGAGAGGGGCAGAGTTCACCACAGACAGTGGGGAGGCTGCTGTAAAAGCTATCCTCTGCCATAAATGCAGATGTGATCCCAGCCTCGGGGCTGTAAAAGCAGCACAGGAGATACCAACACCCAGGGAAGCCAAACTTCCCTGGGAATAACCCTGGAAAGTGTTGGCACTGGGGTGCAGCATGAGCTCAGCACCAAGGACTCGGTGAAGAGCTTGGCCACGTGCTGAGCTCAAATCTGCATCCACACTGACCTCTCCCAGCAGGATGTTTGGGAAGAAAAGCGTAAAAACCAAACCCAAGCCAGCAATTCTCCTTCCCTGAGCTTGCAGAGGTGTCAGCCTGGCCTACACCAGCTCTGCTCTGTGGGATTCACGTTTTACTGCTGTGTTCTGCTTGTCTGATCAAACCTCCTGGCAGCTTTCCACAGCGGTGAATAATTAATAAATATCTTGCTTCTTTCAGCATCTCTGTCTTCACCAACCACATAATCAGACAGAAAAGAAATGGATATTTTCTTTCTTCCTTTCTGTTCTCTACAATTCTATTAATTTTCTGGCCCCATCCTGGACATCTTCAGTGACTAAGGAAATCCAGGCAGATGCTAAACTTTCTGGATCAGCTTAGCCAACTGATAATTTTCCCAGCTGCTGTTTATTCTGAAAACCATCAGCACAAAGCACTGCAGAAAAGTGGTGCAGGTACCTGCAGTTTTACAGGTTGCTACATTAGTGCAGCCTAACCAAATCAAGTCACTTCCAGGGAAAAATGTGCCCAGGAGTGAATGGAATCACTGGGATGGGACTCTGCTTTCCTCATGGAGAGAAGGTGACATTTATCTCTAATCCTGTGAAATTTCTGCCTGATCTTCACTGATATTCAGGAATGATTTATTTTCCCTCTAATTCCAGATCAGGCACCCTCAGCATTCCAATCCTCATCTATTTTTCTGCTGGGATCCATGATTTGATTGTTTTTAATTCTTTCCCACCTTGCAGCTGCAAACCAGAGCAGCACTGCTCCCCTCTTTTTGAGCAGTGCAGCACTTAACGAGGGGTGATTGCTTCCAAGGCAGTAATTACAGATTTCAATGACCTGCCTGGCTTCTCCTGCAGTGCTGTGCACATTCCTGGGGCACGGGAGGAAGCCGAGGAGCTGAGGAGGAGGCTGTGATTTGAACCTTTCCTAACCTGGCCCCTGCAGGACTTTATTGAGCTACACATCATAACAAAACCCAGGCAGGAGAGGCTCTAACAACAGGCAGCTCTGGAATGAGATGGGAATTTCCTCAGAGGCTCAGACAGCTGGTTAACAATTTTTATACCTCTGTGACAGAAATAACCCTCATCACACTGGTTTTTTTCTCCTAAGCTGCTCCTCCCAACCAGAGGAAGAAGCCAGGTATCCACCAGAAAATAAGAGTATCCATAATAAAGATAAAAAATAATGATAATTATTATTGAAGTAATAATAGTGTTTCAAGGCTAACTATTACAGAGAGGTTGTGGTTGTGAGAGCACTGAAAAATAAGGGTCACAATAAAATCATGGAATGGTTTGGGTTGGAAAGGACCTTAAAAATAATCTCATTCCACCCCCTGCCATGGACAGGGAACCTTCCACTAGACCAGGTTGCTCCAAGCCTCATCCAGCCTGAGCTGAAGCTTTTCAATGGGAATTTTAACTCAGAGATTCTTAAATCAAAACTCTGCCAGGGATCTTCAGCCTCTGACAGCAAAATAATCCCATGGCCAGAGAATTCAGACCTTCTGTCAATGGGCTGAAATGGCTGCACAGGAGTTGAACTGCCCTGCAAAGCATTGGGGCAATCACAGATTTAAAAAGGTTAAGAAAATGTCTGATCTAGTAGAGAGACAAGTTACATTTTTAAAAATAAACAGGAGGTTTTATGGGATAAAGTCTATTTTCTATCAGTTTCCAGACCTTTGTTGCTATTTGATCCGGGATGCAGTCAATTCTCTGGTTCACTGGTGTCTTCTGACATTGTGGGTTAAAGTCTGTCAGGGAAATAAAGGAACAGTTATTAACTGATCTCTGCACTGCAGGAATAACTTGATTCCCTCTTAACTCAGTCCGTGTTTCTCACCATCTGCAACCTCCAGCAACAACATGGATTCAAATCATTATAAACCATTGCTTGCCTGATTTAATTTTACCTTTGAAAAATGGCACAGAGATATAACACCTTCACTTTAAGGTTTTAAATATTTGATGATATTGATAATTTTATTCCATTAGTCCTGTTTTCAGTAACTCCTGGGGGTCAGTGTGCTTTGCTTCATGTGAAAATATGTGATTAAAAGTTAAAATTAAAAAAAATTATAAAATTTAAAATTAAAAATTGGAAGAACTTCTCTTCCATAAACTGAGCTATCATGGTTCTCCTTCCTCTGAGCCACAGTTTGCCACAGGAGTTTGAATTAGAGCATGAGGTAAAAGCACCTTAAAGCTCTATTAGGATATTCCCTTAGATTTCAATTTTTTGGGAAGGTGGGCAGCTTTAGCTGATTGAAAGGAACATTGTTTATATTTAGAACAAGGACTGAAGTGCAGAGATGTGCCCTGGGGTGGGATGGACACACAAACACCCAGATTTGCCTCTTTGCATCATCTGCACTTTTTGCTCAGGGAAATTCCTGCTCAGAAACAGGGAAAAATATGCAGCTGTTAGTCTGGATGGCAGTTTTACTGAAACACCAAGGTGTTTGCCTTGTATGAGCAATTCTTGTTATTTTTCTGCCATTTTCTCCTCCAAGCTTTTTGCTTCAGTCCCTGTGTGTGAATGGAATTACACTAAATGGGACTGGAAGCAAAGCAGGTGCTCTGTGTCACATCCCTGGAAAACAAGAGGTTCCTGATGTATCAATTAGCAAGAAACACTGTGGGATTTTAGGATTAAAATGTATGTTCCACACAACTTGGCTGACCCCACACAGAGAAGCGATCAGAGAAACTTTTTTTTCAACATTACCTTGTTTTATACTCAAAAAATTTTGAAATGATCTGAGCTCTGTGCTCCTAAAGAAAGTCCAGTCATGTCAGGGAGAGATAAAAGTTTTCCATGACAATAACTCCTGACTCACACCATTTATTACACCCCTGGATGATAATTTTGATCGCATTATCCCTCTGAAGCACCGGCCACGATTCACCTTTGGATGACGATAAGAGCAGAGCAGCAGCACTGAGTCAGAGCTGAGCAGATGCCACTCGGGGTTCTGCTCCTCCAGCAGCCACGGGAAGCTCTTACCTGCATTTTTGACTCCAGGCTGCCCTGTTGCCAGCAGCCCGATGAGGACACAGAGGATCACAGTCACCAGGGAGAAGAGGGCTATCAGGCTGAGCTCCAGCCCACTGAACTTCCTGCCCATCTAGAAAAACCAGAAAAAACTCCATGGGTAAAAGCCAAACACAAATAACACAGCTTTGAAACTCTATGAATTTACTAATTTATTCAATTAGCAATGTGTGTAAGTTATTCGGGTTTTAAACCACGTCACCTAAATGGGAGGTTTAAATAAAATGCTCCTTAAAGATTATGGCAATTAATCTCCTGTTCAGGGGAACTCAGCCAGTGCAGGTTATGAAATTATGACACTGAGAAATGTATTTTGCTCCCTGCAAACCACTTCACACACAGAACCATTTACTCCTCAGATTAAGCACGGAGTTTACTACAGGTTACTAAAATTCCTGAAACGGAAAGCAAATAAAACCTTCTTCCCCTTCTTTCCTTTTCTAAGCTTTCTTTTGTCCTTTAGAGTAAACACAAGTCAGTTCTTTTTTTTACAGAGGAGGAACTTGGTTTGATAAAAACACACCTGAGGAAAGCTCTGATAGCTCTGAGAACGTGTCCAGGACACGTGGGGAAGGCAAGACAGGTAAATTGGTTTTTTGTACAGTGGGAGAACAGGTTGTTTACAGGCTCATGGTACAGTGGCTGCTGCTGAAACCACAACTGAAATATGGGAGAAGAACTCAATGGAGTCAGTGCCTTAAAAAGCTGTGGAAAACACGAGGTTTTCCCAAATTCCTTTTAAATTTTTTTGGTGAGCAAGGTGTGCTGTGCCCAGCAGGCTGTGCTGGCTGAGAGAACAACCCAGAACCATTAACACTGAACTGTTCACCAGCAATCAAACTGATCAAAATTAATTAAAACTAACCTCAGCATCCAGATCAATACACACTGGCAGCTATCACTGCATTTAGCTTTTGGTTAAGAGCATTTAACCTCATCAAACAGAGTTAAATACAGATAAATTGGCTCTTTGCAGTTCAGAAAGTGTGGGAGCACATGGGCATTGCCCTGTATTGCATCAGAACACTTTTACACGTTTTAATGGTGACCCACAGGAGTCAAAAATACTTTAGAAGAAACTATTTTGTGCATGAAATAACAGTTCAAGTCATTGTATGCTCCTGCTGCCATTTGTAACCCATCACTCTCTCTCTATCCCAAACCAAAATTCACTTTTGCTCTGTTGCCCCATAGGAGAACATCAGAAACCCTAAAAAACATGAGGATCATTTTTCTGAATAGCAAGATTTCATTCAGGTTCTTGTCTTTAAGGCCTTCCCCCTCCCCAGCTATATAATTGAATTTCAGATCTTTCTTCTCATAGTCTCCCTCCAAACCCAAAAACATTGGATATAAGATTTTATAATTTATAAATTCAAGTTCTGTTGCATGATGAGCATTCACCAGCAAGATGAAGCTCTCCAGAACCCTGGAAGCAATAGAAGGAATGCCATACCTTAAAGCCTCTGTTGTTCCCTCATCTGCTGACTGTGAAATTCAACATGAAGCCTGGGGCTTTATGTGGTGCTGTTATCAGTTCTCAGCTGTGTTTGCAGAGCTCTGGGCCAATGGCAGCACAGGCAGATTGCAGTCACGCTTTGCACTAAACGCTGGGGTTATTACAGCCAAGGAATTGCTGATTAATTGGTGATATTTAGGTTCAATGGGAAGCATCGGATTCTGGACAGGAGAGAAAAGCAGCCATAAAACGCCAATCAGCTCATCCAGTTGCATGACTGGACTTTTTTAATATCTTTTTTTTTTTTTCATATCTTTGTTACTTTAACCTTCATGGAACACTCATAATTCTTTGTCAATTATTTCTACTTTAATCACCACAAGGAGTCGTTAAACATTCCCAAATGAGGGACAGAGCTGTTGGACTCTTTGCAGGAGCGAATTGAATTTACGACCATTAAAATTTTTATTGGAATTAACTATAAATTATTAATCTTAAATCAATAAAAACAGATTTCATGGGATACTAATACTAAATGTCAAAAGCAGATGACAAAGAAGAAAGATTATCACAGAAATGTTAAAGAAGTTAAAATTTTATAGCAAAGAGGTTTCAATCATAACCTTAATATGAATCCTTCACCCCTAACAGATAGCTGTGATTTTAGCATTAAATCCCTATTTTCCACAGGAATGCTTTCCATTTATATTATTAAAGCATTTACAAGTAATTTTTCAATAATAAAGAAATGGCTGGGAAGTGCTACTTGCATTTTTTGAACTGCTCACGAATTCATGCCAATTCCTCCATCCCTCAGCTCTGCCTGTGAAGCCCAGGAATGAGAAATTTGGAATGTTTCCTGTCAGAGCACAGAGGGGATTTGTCCCTTTTCCTCAGTCAGAACTTAAAGGAAGGAAAATCAATGCAGAGAGCACTGGAGCTCTCCTGCATCCATCCATCATCCATGGATCCATCCATCCATCCATCATCCATCTATCCATGACCCATCCATCCCTGGATCCATCCATACATGGATCTATCCATCCCTCCATCCATCCATCATCTATCTGTCCCTGTGTCCATCCGTCTGTCCATCCATCAATCGTCCATCTATCCATCCATCCATCCCTGGATCCCATCCATCCATCCATCCCTCCCTCCATCCCCACTCAGACCAATGCCACCACTCCCAGTGACTCAGGTGAACAACAGGCAGCATTTCCAAGCCAATCTCATCCCTCCTTTCCATGAGAACAACACCCCTGTCTGAGTAAACTCTGGAAACATTGCTAAAAATTGTTAAATATGCTGCTTTACGAGTGTCTATTGAGACAAAATAATGGTTGAGTGTGGATTATGAGGATGATAAAGGTTAGGGAAGCCTGAGGGGTTTGTTTGATGAGTATCTCTTTCCCAAAGTGGTTTGTTTGGTGGATATTCGCTTTCCAAAGTTTCTATATTCCATTTACCAGGAAAGCCCTCAGCCCAGCACAGCATATTCCATGTGTTTGATTGCACAATCTCCCTGCCATCAATAAAACCATTTGCTTAAGTGCCTCCCTGAACTCGTGGTGCCCCAAACCTCTGCTATCCATCACCCTGGGAACACAAAGGTCTCCAGGGAGGCTTTACCAGCAGGTTTCCCAGCTGAGTGTGTTCCCATTACTCCCCAGAGGAGATCAGGATTTCCAGGGCAAGCTGTGAGATCCAAGCCCAAGGAGGAGGAATCAGGAAGGCTCCTCACTCAGGGACACTGAGAGGCCATAAAGACAACAAGAACTCCATGAAATCAAGAGCTGGAGCAGTGTGGTCTCTGCTTTGATTTCCAGGAATTCAGAGCTGATTCCCTTCTGGCAGGTGGGAAGAAAAATTATTAGAAGCTCAGGGGTACAGGCTGGACTGGAGAGAATGGCGCAGGAAAGCTATCTAGGAAATTAGGTACTGTTAAAAATGTAGTAATTTAAAAAGAGACATTTATCTCTTCACTTTGAACAGGTCCATTTTTAATTAAATCACACTCAACTTGCAAAGCTCGTTAGCTGGGCAGGGTGAGCTCCCTGGTTGTATTCCCTCACTCAGCTCTGCTAATAATTGGGGTTTCAGCCAAGGGACCATGCTAAGAGATAGAAATAGGAATAGAAATGGCTTATGCTTTGTCTACAGTTAAATAAGATTTGTTTTTTCACTGTTTCAGTATCAAATATTTAATATAAGTTGCAGTTGCAGCCCTTAATTCCTGTAGGAATCTGTTTTCAGTGACCAGTCCAGCCAGAAACATAACTATTACTAGTTATTACTAATAATTATTATTCTTAATTATTATTATGCAAGAACATGTGGCTCAGATCCAGAGGGAGCACACTCCTGCCACCCACACATTCCACCTTTGCCCTGGGCTGAGCCACCCTGCAATCCCAGAGCTCCAACCTGGGAGCTGTCCAGGGTAGCTCTGCTCACATCCAGGGAAGGAAAAAAGCTGAGCTGTTCTGAGAGGCCTGGAGTCTCCTCCAGACTTTCAACTGAGCAAGGCAAGGAGCTTTAAAGCCTCACAAATACACTGAAAACAGATTTTCCCCCAACGAGACTCTGGAGAGAATGAATTTGGATTCATCCCATGTTGTGTCATTTTCCCAAAGCACATCACAATTCAGGATCAGATGCTGTGAGCTCCGTCTGAGACAAAAGCAGTTTTCATTTTATAGCAATTGACAACCAAAATATTTTGATTTTGTTTACCAAACAGACAGAGGAATAATATCAACTGAGTCATTTCATTGCAACGGAGAAGCAGAACATATTGAAGTTCATTTTCGAAGTATGTGCAGTTCTTCTAAAACAAATGCAAATAGACATAGTATAGAAACTATTTTTTGTAGATAAATATACTTCTTTATGTCTAAACAATGGATCTTTATCCTCATTCCAATACCACTTTTGATCCAACAAATTATGGCAGACGTAATGAACATTAAAATTGAATCCCAGTGTCATTTATGAATTTTTATTAGGTCAAATTAGAAACCAGTGCTAGTCACGATAATGATTACAAAATAAGGATTCCAATGGATCTATGGTGTACAGAAAGAGGAATAAATTTTGCACTTCTCAGTGCAAATGAGGAAGTGACTTGCTGTGAACCTCTAAAATCCAACAATAATTACAGAAAGTCAGTGCAGAACACACTGCTCAGGTGATGACTCAGTGGGTAAGACCTGAAATCAGAGGAGAAATGTTATAACAATACTCCTAAAAAACCCCCAAACCCTCTCATTCTTATTTAATCGCTGCTGAACACAAAAAGCACGAAGCGAGAAGGCGTCTGATGTGGAAGGAACAAGTGTCAGGATGGTTTGAACCATAATCATGAATATAAATCACTTGATTATGTCTGAAAATTAATAACTGCTGCTGTTCAAGATAGCAAGGGTAGCTCTTCGTGGAGCCAAGTCTTATGTATTGCCAATATTTATTATCTGCCTTCTCAACTGACAAAGAAATTACAAGTTGCACAAAAAAAAAAAGAATATTTTTCCTTTGGCCATTCATGCATAAATACGTGGAAATATCAAAATGTGCCTGACATTATTGCTTGATCAAAATCTATTATCTGCTTTCTGATTTTTTTTTTAAGCTGTAATGAGACAACATCGGGGATATTCCAAAATGGAAAGCGTCCTGCAAGCAAGAGATTTGAACCTGGCATTTGTAGCTGACAATGCTCACTTCAGGATAGACTTCACTGCCTGCAAATGAAGGGGAAAAGGAGAATTAATATTTGCTTCCAGCTAATTGCTGGCTCCTGATCATGCACCGAGTTGAAAGTGACTCTCAGCTGCATCCTCCCAGCTCTGGAAAAACGCAGAGCAGAGAAAGGAATTCTGCACTTGCAGTTGGGTGAAAACACCATCCATAGCAAACTGGAAAAAAAAGTTTTTTTTCACTTACTCATTTGTACTTCTCCCTCCTCCTCAAATATCTGAATTCACAATTTGTTGACTTTGCACACTGTGGTGTTGGTTTTGGGGTCTTTCTGCTGGGAACAATTGTCGGGTTTTACCCTCAAATTTATCCTCTCTCAGCTTCTTCAGCTTTATGTGATTTTTTTTTCCCTCATGCTCCTTCCTACCTGGAATGTACCAGGAAGGAATTTTCACTCGTGCTGGCAGACCTAGACACATCAGAGGAATTATCTGATTGTGAACGTGTTTAGGTTAACATTCCAGTTAAATATGATTGTTTTGAATTTAAAAAAATAGGCATTGCTTCCCATGAAACCTAGTTGGTGAAAAGCTGAAGAACTGGTTTCAGGGGGGAAAAGTCCATATCAGGTTTTAAATCCCTTTAAAAAGACTGTCCTTCCTTCTCCTTTGATTCCTTAAAAATGGGGAAAACTCTTAAACCTCCCAAGGCAGGTCATTAATTCTGTGCCTTCCAGACAGGGATGAATTCACATCTGATGCCCTCAAATAAGGCAGATACTCCTTAATAATTCAACTATGGGCAAATGAAATTCTCAGATTTAAGACCCCAAATCGCCCCTCTGTGTTTAGGCTGTCCAAAGGCTCAAAAAATAAAATAAATATTGACTCAAGCACCTCTTTATGCCAGTTTGGAGACACATATGCACAGACCACCAGGAAGCCCAGGAATCTGCCAGCTCCAAAGATCCTTGAGTCATACATCAGGCAGATCCAAAATAGCCTTTGATGGATTTTCTAATGCTATTTAAGAGAAAAACCCAATAAACTGGGGACTCTTACTTTCTTGGCTTGTAAATATTAATATATTTTAAGCCAGGAAGTACAGGAACTTTAGTTATTTTCTTTTAAAGCGAGGTTAATATCTAGGTTAATAATGACAATAATAATAATTAAAAGAAAGCATTTTAAGGCGAAATTACAGAGCTGCAATAATGACAACAACCTAAAAGGAATAAAAGCCTCCAGTTAGTAAATAACACTCAAGATACACCTTATTAAATCCTAACTTCTTTATCCACCACTCCTAACCCATCACACTGGGTTTTTTCATGTTTTTGTTGAACAAAAGCTGAAACGACAGATTATGCCCCAGCTTTTGGAGTGAGGAAAAGATAATTCAGAACAGAGCTGCTTAATGAAATCAGGGCTTTGACCCTTTGCAGTTTTTTTTGTCAGAGCTCATTGCTTCTCCCATGACTTTCCCTGTCCTTGCTGCAGATGGTCCTGCAGCCAATTCCTGTGTTCCTTGCTGCTCCCGAGCAGGAAACAAAGCAAAGCCACCATTATTATCTTTTTGATTCCCTGCCAGCTCTTTGCTTATTTAGACATGATACTGCTGGATATTATTCAGCTTTGCGTTTCTCACCGGCGGAAAATAATAGATGGCTATTGTCAGAAAACAAAAGGATTAAAGGCTTAGGAGCTTGGGGTGAATGTTTAATATTCAGATATTTGTAGCAACAACCGAGAGATGTGAGCAACGCCAGTGCCAAGAAAGTAATTTCCTTACACCTGTTTTTGTGTGGTAATTCAGGGAGCTCTGCCCAGGTCTGGGAAGGAATATTCCTGGGGCAGGATCCGTTGGTGAATCCTGACACCATCCAAGCTGCGGGAAACTCGAAAACTCATTACAACCTTCGTTGCCACTCTCACCTCCAGGTGATTTCAGCTTCCAGTGACCTCTAAACTTACACCCCTGGGTTATTTTTGTACCTCTGGGATGAAGGATTCAGATGTTCCAATGTGAAATATGCCCGTCGAGGTTTCACTCAGGCATTCGCGTGACGCAGGAGTGGCCAGGGAGCAATGATAAAGTTTTTCCATAAGTGCAGCATAAAGTTGATGATAAGGAGTTTAGGAGCTAAGGTTGGAGTTAGGAGTGTCTGCACCACCCTGGGGCAAACAGGAAAACTGTGGATTATCCCAAGGGTGTGTTGGGAATGACCTTCACAGTGAAATGAAAATGAATGAATGAAAATGAATGAAATGAAAAGCAACAACCTCCCATGAAATACTCCTGGAATTACCAACCCAACAGCAGGAGCTCTGCAGAGCCTTGGGAAATATTTATCCTTACAGCTAATATTGAACTCCATTCTCAAGGAAATGGGGATAAGGAAGGAATTTTTTACTTACTCCACAGAGTTCCCAGTGCATCACTCACTCCAGGAAAAATGTGCTCCAAGGAAGGAAGAGCTGGTTGCCAGAGTGACCTTGTGCTGCCCAGGAATTTTACTAGAGCTGAATAAGGAATTTCATTTCAGTTGCTAATAGCCACATAATTAACCCAAATTAATACTAAAATTAATCAATAAATTGGGAAATGAAGTCATTACCACTGCAATAAAAAACTTCACATAACAGTGCAGATTTATTGGGAAGGAAATGTGAAATCCAGTGAAAGTCGTGATGGAGGGATATTGTTACAGACTGTTGGCTCTAAATTAATGTTAAATAAGCACCTTGTTAAATGAAACATTTTTCTGTGTGATTTGGAAGATGTGAAGCTGGTGGAACAGGTCCAAAAGGAATGGGAGGCAATACCAATGATAAAATAAAAATAAATGCAAAAACTGGAGTGATAATATTGACAGAAATAATTATTTTTCACCCACAAGAAAGCGTCTCAGGATTATCAAAAATGAGCTGGCCATGAGTGTTCAGGTGGAGGTGCAGAGGTGAAAAATAAGAAAGAGAAAATAATATTATGGCACAAAACTGTCTGAGATAGACATAAATGTCCCAAAAATTTGATGAAGAGGGTTACTTAATGCCATTAAAACATGGAATAATAATAAAGCAAAGGGCAATTGGACACTGTTAGACAGTGATGAGTCATGGATGGAAGGAATTTTTGATCCTCTTTTGTTAGAAAAATTGCAGTGCACCTATTTTAAAAGATAAAGTTATCTGGCATAGGTATTTGTACCAGGTAGAAGCAATAATGTGATAGACATTTAATTGCATAATTTAAGCTTTACTGTCTGAGTCAAAAAATTGAGATGTTGTCAAATCAATACCTGGTGATTCATGCAATTGGAATGTGAGGAATGCTCCAAAGAAAATGGCTAAACTCAGGATCAAGCAACTTGAAAACTATTCTTTCCCATCCAAAAGCCAACTTTCATTCTCTTCTTAATTTTTTTTTTTTTAATTCTATACAAAACTATAATTCTGGGTTTCCGTTGAAGGAGAGGAAGAAGAAGACTTAAGAGAATTCTGAATTTCAGAGGAAGGGCAGAAACACCCCAGGAACAGAAGAGCTGAGGAACTCTCCCTCTGTCAGGAAACCAGGAAGGCTGAACAGTTCTGTTCCTATTTGGAATATTCTCCACGGCAGTGACACCCTGAACAGCAAAACTTCCACAAACTCATCTCAGCTGCCTTCAGGAGTCCTTGGCTGCCCCAGTCAGGCATCAACCACGAGGGTGGAAATCCATGCAGAGAACTTTGGAACTGTGACTATCAAAATGTCAGCTCAACAAATCATTTATGCATTTCCATTGATTTATTCCTCAATCATGGAGCAAGCAACACTAGAAAAGATAGGAAGGGAACAAAAAAAGGGAAAAACTGATAAAAACCCAGGGGAAACACTGCAAAAAATGTTGAATGCATGTGGCAAGCACAGACTCTTTCCCATGGGAATTTTTCTCTTCTTCTTCCTGTGTTCCATAAACAACGATAAAGTTTGGATGTTATTGAAACGGTCTCTGGAAAGATAGGCAGTTCAAGCCTGGCCAATCGGCCTGGGGGGAGGTTTTGAATTGACCCAATCTGGATGATCTTTGAAAGTCTATATAAGTTTTAGAATTAAATAATAAAATCAGAAATTCGCCACATTGGACACGGCTTGGTTCTTGCACTCTGCTAGCGGTTCAACAGCGAAAAACTGCAAAGTGTCCCCAAGGGGTGACACATCCCAGTGCCCACCATCCCTCAGCCCTCTGTGCCCAGACAGTCCCAGGCACTCAGCTCTGATGGCAGGAGAGCTCCCAGGCTCTGCTAAATGGATGGAACAATACCTTGGCAAATTGGGGAGGAGTGGGAGCACCACGATAACCCTGAATCTGCATTTTGAAGGCTTTCAGAGGCTCTGGAAGGTGTGTGCTGAGAGATAAAGCACCAGCCTCTGACAAGGAGACTTTAATCCATTAGATATTTGCCACCTAAATAGCTCCACTCTGCTAGACCTGAAGCTTTCCCTGAAACAGAAGTGCTGTTTCCTTTTTTTTAAATTTTTCCCAGTTATCTTGTTTTACAGCTTTCTCCACTCCAGTCCTCAGCCTGCATTTAGGCAATTATTTCCCATTCCTTTGAACAGAAATACAATATCTGATGGTGGCAAATGTGCAAAGCACAGAAATTCCTGAGTCTCACTCCAGCATCTTATTACAGAGCCCCATTTCCTCGTTTGTTGTATAATTATGGGCAATTAGGGCTGAGAGCAGCGAGGTCACTTCTGCTCCTTGAAGTGTGTTTGACACAAAAACTCCATTGCTGTAGTACATGGAAACCAAAATGGCACAGAGGAGAGCTTGATTTAGTGAAAGCAAAGTCAGAAAGTGTTTCCTTCAAGTGTCCAAATCCCAGAGCAGCCCCTCTGGGGGCAGAAAACCATCACTGGGATTCATCCTCATTCCTTTCCCATTGTGATTCTGGGAATGTGGGGGAAACACATGCAGTGAAGACACAGCTCATGATCTGAGTGTTGAAGGAGTCACAGGTATCAACTTCTGTCTGAAAGTTTAAAGATTTTCTGATTGGAATAAAATCACGTGCAGGATAAAGGTAAATCAGTATAATGTAATAACTCATTAGCTTATAAGATGTTCCAGAGAGACTGAACTCCATCACACCTGGAAGGAAAAATAATTCCTTACCTATTCCCTCCCTTTGGTGTGCTGATGGCCACAGGGATAATGAACATTCAACAATTAACTCCATTCCTCAAATAATTGAATATATCAGTCAATTCACAGGAATTTGTGCTTCTTGGTTGCTCCACCAAGGACACAATTCTTCTTAATCGGAACAATCCCTTTGCACCCTGAATCACCACAGCAAAAACCAAACACTAAACGTGCCAGAAAATTGCCCTGATTAAACCCCACTGCTCTCCAACGTGAGCTTCACCATAATTGCCCAAACTGCTGCTTCAATAAGGCACTATTTACTTATTTTTCTATAGGATTTGCAGCTTTAGTGACACCATAATTACAGCAAAGATACACAAGTCACTTAAATTACTGCAGCAATTAAACCACACTAATGTGCCCCAATTATTTCCTCCAAGACAAACAGCACGTTTTCTAGGATCCTTTATTTCTTTGTGAGATGCCATCCAGCATTTTCATTCTCTGTTTGGTTTCCCTTTGTCAATAATGCTTTGGAAGTGGCAGCTAAAATTTCACAAGTGAATGGGACATGTAGGACTGCTCAGGGATGAGCACAGCTCAAGGGTTTGGATGTTGAGGTGGCAGCTCTGTGCTCCAGGACTGAGCCCAAATATCCATGGAAAGGAATTATTCATGTTAAAAAGCTTGAATTGACCTCCAAATGGCTCCTGTGTTCAGAGTTCTGGCTATGCAAAAACCTCATTACAAAGGAGCAGCAGCAAGGCAATGTCCTGAAGTTTCTGTGTTTAACGGACAGAGAACTGAAATGACATCAGGTTACATAAAATATTGATGCTCACTTTTCACTTACAGCCTTTTATGTGTTTTGCATGCAAAAGGTCTTCCTGCTTGGAAGGTTTTCTACTGGAATAAATTATTATCACAACATGTCTTCGTTTGCACAAGTGTTTCTTCAGCCAGCAGCAAAGAATAACTCGGGAGCTGATATAGAGACATTTTTTAAAAACTCACATTTTTCTAGGAAATTTTAGGGCAAGAATATCTGTATTTATCACGGTGCTTTCTGTTCTGGTGCCTCTGCAAACAGGAGAGAGTTTTTCACCACATTTCAGTTCATACATACCACACAGCAAAGCTGGTAATATTCCTCAGTGTTAAATTATTTCCCACTTGCAATGTCCAAATCCCATGGGATTGGGCTGACGGCACAGGGATCAGACATTCATCCCCTCCTGTCCTGTAGGGCTGCACACTCTGCCATTGGAGCACCCACTGACAAACCCCAGCAGCACTGAGATTTCCTTTGCAGTAATATTGAACTTACCAAGGGCTACAGAGCTGTTAAGAGCAGCAAAAAAAATCTGCTCCTTGCTCCCAGGTTGAATTGTGAATTGAAAATGCAACAGCCCAGCTCCATTATCATCACATCGGTGTTATCTCAGGCAGGCTGGGGGACAATTCTTGGGGACAGATAATGAGTTTGCCCTGGAATTGGGGACAGAAATGCTTCAAAGTAAAGCTTTATGCACACATTTTGCATTTTAAAAATCACCCTTCCCCCTTCCCACTGGTGCTTGATTTGTTTTAAATAGAGAGCAGAGTTTTTCAATCATGGGAATTTCAGAAGGGCTCAATTATCTTCATTTTCCCTCGCTGCAGGTGAAGTGTAAAGGAAAACCAATATCAACCCTGGGAACAAACCAGGCAGTCCAGGCAACAGCTAGAAACAATAAGTATGTTATACTTTAATTACAGTAATTATGTGAGACTCTCATTGAGCAATTACTGCTCCCAACAGCTGATCCAAGCCCTGCTCTCTGCTCTGCCCTGGGAATGAACCTGGGAATTCCCTGGATCTCCTGCTCTCCTCGGCAATGCAGAGCATCCCTGGGGTGCCTCATCCCAGACACCTCTGCTGGAAAGGCAACTGGAATGTGTCAGGACAGGAAAATGCTCAATAATCATAATTAAACCCAAATTAAAGGATCACTGGGGCCACCTCATTTCAGAATGTGAGTCAGCAATTAAACTTTTCCAACAGAAGATTAATAAGGATGAAGCCCTCAGAACTGAAATTCCAAGAATTCCGTCCCAGCTGGGGGAGAAATCAGTGTCTTTAGGACAAGACTTGGGTGAACTGACTTTCAAATGCACCTTGTAAATGGTGTCTGTGCAGGATCAGTGGTTTTAAAGCTGCTAAACTCAAAATGAAGTATTTTCCTGCTTGTCCTGAGCTGAAGAACCAGAGGGAAAAGAAAGATTGCTCAGACATCTTAAATAAACCAGTGCAAGTTTTGGCTGTAGGAATGCAGGCATGGAATATTCATTTAGTATGTATTATGGGAATATCAAGATGATATAAACAGAGTATTTGCTTGCTTAGAAGACACTGCAAATCTTTTCAAACAAAGCCACATCATCCATCACATAAAAACCAGGATGGGGCAGGGAAAGTTCATGTCTGAATGACTTCCTGACAATTCCTGAGAAAATGTTCTTAATAATGGAATACAACAGTGAGGAATAGAAGTACTTTAATAAACCATTAATAAATAATTGCTAATTAGTATTTTACACTGGTACTTAAATAAAGCCAACCGAGGAAGAGAGCTATTTAAATTATTTTAGTCTATAGATAAATGCTAATGAAAGGATAATAAAGGGATGTACCCCAAACCCCTTAGATACCCAGGCAGCATAAAATGAAACCTCTCCATTGGCTTTATTCATACAAATTACCCTAAAAACACCCGCTGAGAATCACATCCTATTTATCTGAGATCTCCTGACAGCAAGATCAAAGTGCCTTTCAGTTTCCTGCTGGAGCTGAACAGCAACACTCACACGAGCTGTCCTGGGGTTAGCTGAGCTGCTGTAGGTTAATCCATTAGCCTTCCACCTCTGGATGCTTCCCATCAATCCTGCCTCGTTCTCCAAGTGAATCTGGGCTTGTTCCACACAGCTTAATTGCTAGGGAATGTTTATTGCTCTGCTGTCACCAAAACCAGAGCAGTTCATCAAACACCTCAGCTGCTGCTGGTTCAAGGGCAGCCAGTGTGGAATTTTGGTGTCCATTTCTAGGGGAAAGGTCCCAAATGGACATTTTAGATTTAGGAGAACATGGAATAACTTAGTTGGAGGGATACTCTGAAGTTCAGCCTCACCAGGCTACATTGCTCCCACATGTTTATTAATAATTAATAATATGAATAAATAAACAAACCACGTGTTAAAGAACTTCATGTCAGAGATTATGGTTTGGAAATAACTCCTTGATGGGGATATAAGCAATTAAGTTTACTATTGCATCAAAACTTTTGTGGAATTGAAGGATTTCCTCTCAGGCTGAGATGCAGAGGAGCTGGTTGGGTTTCAATGTCCCTCAGTGGCTGCAAAGGTGACACAGAGGGCTGAGCCCTGCAGGCTGTGGTGCCACTGAGGCACAAGGGGCACCTGAAGATGTTCTTCCCCTTTTTCATAAATCTAACATGATTTCTTTCCATCTTTCAAAAAATATCAAATTTTTCCTCAACTTGTGCTATACTTTAGAGGAGTTTACCTTGTTGTCAGCTCTACTAACAGTTCATTACTCACCACCTTAACCCTTGAGCAGAGGATCTCCCTTTCCTAACAGAAACCAATTAAAGCTTTTCCTTTCTCTTTCTGTATGGGACTGTGGGAGGTTATTTGCCACTGGAATATTTGAAATGTAACATTGTCAGACCCTCTTCAATATTTCCTCTCTTCTCCTGTGATTCAGATAACACATTTTATAGACCTTGAGCTGCTCTCCCTGCTCTCCTGATGTTCAATTTACCCAAATCTGTGCAGAGCAGTGACATCTTTCAACAGATTGGGCTCTCCAGATAAGGCTCATCAAAGTCAAGAGGAAAGATTGTTCATTGCTTTGCCACTCTAACCCTAAGAAGAAATTTTCTGGCCAGAAACCCTCTTTGCACAGGAATGAAGAATGTAAATTACACCTAAATTTACAGAGGTTAAGTATATGTCAGAGTAACTCAAGGTGGTTCTGCTCACACCATTATTTCTCTGAAGAACTGACAGTTCTTTTACACTCCTTTTTTTCCCTTAGGTCCAAAAATCCAAGTTTTCCACCTGTTTTCCAAAATAAATGAACGATCTAAGCTTTTTTAAAATGTACTAATTGCTCATTTTATGGCTATTCCTTCTTAAAAGTATATACACAACTCAAACTTAATCCTTTAAAATACCCTAAATAAGGACTTTTCACACCATAACACTAAATAATCATCTATGCCATAAGGGAGGAAATAACACAGCAGTGGGAAACACAAACACAAAGTCAGGTCAAGCCATCTGTCATTTTTTCCCATGTACGAAAAGACAAATCCTGTCACCACGAGTAAATTGCAAACGTTTTCCCTGAAAAGACCATAACCTGTAAGTTTTGGGGAGGCCATGAAAGGATCAAATGTTTCACTGCTTTGTTTGTCAGCAGCACTGAGGGCAGTAATGGCTTTGTTATTTGAGGCCAAAGGAGCACATGGAGCTGTCAGCCACACACTGCAGCCACCCAAGGCAGCAATCAGCAGCTCAATCTCTGCTCTGGTTCTTAAAAGCATCCCTAACTTTAGCTGAATTCCACAAAGCAGAGGCTTGGAAGTTTTCCTGGGAGATGGGATTGGTGTAGTGCACAGGAAAAAGGAGTTGTGCAAGTGGAATGTATGAAGTTTTCCAAGGTTGGTGCTCAGATATCATCTGTGGATGAGCAGTGGTTTGGCTAAATGTGAAGGGAAAACTCTGTCATCTCCTGAATATCAAAAGATTTCTCCTGAAAATGAAAGGTTTGACCTTAAACTAGAGGTTTGACCTTAAACTAGAGGTTTATATCTCTTTTCTTTACCTGTGTTGAATCAGGTTTTGACTTTAATCTTACTTTAATAAGAGTCGCAGTTTTCTGCTTAAAAGCGATGAAAACTTTTTGATTTATGAGCAAGCAGCAGCAGTGTGTTACAATCTGGCCACCCAAGGCTGCTGTATTTATGGCAGCAATCAGCAGCTCAATCTCTGCTCTATTTCTTAAAAGCATCCCTAACTTTCACTGAATTCCACAAAGCAGAGGCTTGGAAGTTTTCCTGGGAGCAAATTCTGCATAAAACAACTGCTAAGCCTCTAAGGGATGTGGAGTTGGTGTTGAAAATGGATTCAGAGATGAGTGTGAATCTCTGTACAGACATTGTTCATATCTGTGAAACCAGAGCAGATCAATATTCCTCTTTACATCTGTTAGCAAAACACACAGCAAGAGTCAATTTCATTAATAACATTAATAACAAGTTGATTTAACTTTGCATCTCTTACCTTTCCCATCCGTTGGAGACAAACAATTCCTCTTCCAAATAAGCATTACAAGGGCTTTGAATATTTAATCCAAACTTAATTTCACTCCTTGTTCCCGTGGGAAGGACTGGGGAAAGCTGTAAGAGAGACTCAGGCTCTAGGCTGAGTCCATCAAAGTTTCAGGTGTGACTCCACCTGTGGTCCCTGCTGGTGCCAAAAAGGCTTCCCTGGGCATCTCCTCCTGAAGGATGGTGGGGAAATCCCCAGGGATCTTTCCCACAGCTGACTGAGTGCCCACAGCACCACCAAAACGGGGCATTTTCTCTCAGCTGATCAGAATAATGGGATTTTGGTCATGTTTTACTTGGTGATATAATCAAATCAACCCTGACGAAGCCAAGTGCACCAGGATGGTTGAAGCATTTTGCATTTCCCAAGCAGCATCAAATATCCTGGGGAAGTGTCTCCTACAACTCATGGAACCAATCAAAACATTATATTTAATTTTTCACTTGAAAATGCTCATTTCCCTCTTAGAGTTTGAATATTTCCACTTGGCAAATGTATCAAAGCTGGGAGTGGCTCGAGGTTCCATCAGCCATCACTTTTTAAATGAAACAATCCTAAACAGAATGCAATTGTGAGTTAAAGCAGATTTAAAGCAGGGAGCGACTGCAATGGAGCTGATCCTCAGATTGGAAGGTTATTTTCAGCTTCATTAAACCCAAAGCTTACAGGGATCTGTAGGAATGCAGCCTTTCCCTGAAAGCAGAGAAAATTACTTAATTTCAGATCCAAAATACCTTGGTGTTTATAAACATCAGACACAATTTCAAAGGAACATCATTTTATCCACTTACTTGGTGTAGTTTTAAGTGGAAAATCTTTTTTTTGCCATATTTTTGTGTGATATTTGTGACATTCAACAGCCATGACACTCACACAGGGAGAGGAGCACAAGTTTTTCTCAACTTTACACAAACTCAGACAATAATTTTAAGGGCCTTTATCACTTCAGATTATACAACTGCAGATAGCTATTAATATATAATTAGGTAATGTATGATTATTTGTACTTTATTGATCACTACATCATCTCATCACCACTAAAATTTTTATGCCTAAAGAGGTCCTTAAATAAATGAATAGACAGAGAATTAGACTGACCCTCTTTTGGGGCCTCAAGTGTGACAAATAACGATGGAAGCTCACAGGCTTTCTAATTACCTGGATAATTCAGGGGTTTGGTGCACCATTGTCATTCTTTTCTCCAGAGACCACAACGAAAATACTTATGATATTAACTGAACCCTAAGGAAAATTTAGACAATATTCCAGAGAATTGTTTCAACATGGTTCCACAGGTGTCTTAATCTTCCTCCCTGTACCTGTTTAATCAGTCAGGCACCACTGACTGCCAAGTCCATCTCCTGTGCTCTCTATAATTGCAAATCAATCATTACACAGGACTCCAAGCAAGAAAACAATACTAATAAGATTAAAAAGTAACCCCTAATTAATTAAACTCAAAGCCTCCATACTCCACGTGGCCCAGCCCTGTGACAGGTAATCATTCCTGGCTGGTTTAATGAGAATGTTCATGCTGACACTTCCCCTCTCTGAGGGCACCTGGACACCTGGAGGTTGGTGGGTTTGGCTTATTTATTCATTTTTTACAACCTAAACGGGATGAAAGAATTCAGTGTACAAGTCTGCCGAGTATTTTACTTATAGAGAATTTACAGTGAAATTCACTTTATGTATTTGGGAATTGTTTATGTCTGGAGCTGTGAAGTGCAGAGATGTGCCCTGGGGTGGGATGGACACACAAACACCCACATTTGCCTCTTTGCATCATCTGCACTTCTGCTTTTTGCTCAGGGAAACTCCTGCTCATGACAGAAACAGGAAGAAAACATGCAGCTATTAGTCTGGATGGCAGTTTTACTGAAACACCAAGGTGTTTGCCTTGTGTGAGCAATTCTTGTTATTTTTCTGCCATTTTCTCCTCCAAGCTTTTTGCTTCAGTCCGTGTGTGTGAATGGAATTGCTCACAGAAAATGGGACTGGAAGCAAAGCAGGTGCTCTGTGTCACATCCCTGGCAGGCAGTGCTTCCTGAGCCACCAAAACAGGGGGTTATGGCTTTAGGGATTTCCCACACAGTTCTGCTGCTGGATCAGGAGTGTCCTGATGCCAAAAGCACCATGAGGACACAGACTGTGACTGTCACCAGGCAGAAGAGGATGATCAGGGGGAACTCCTTCCCTCTAAATTCTTCTTGGCCATCCACACCCAGAGAAATCCCACTGGGGAAAGGCAAACACAAGGAACAGCTTTGAAAACTCTATAAATTACATCACTCATTTATTACATTAGCGACATTTATCAATTATTCAGGTTTTAAATCATGCCTCCTAATCCCAGGGTTTAAATCAAACACTCTTTAAGGGCTGTGTGAAACAAATCTCCAATTCAGGACAATTTACCCTGCACGAATTACAGCATTATTACACCAGTGGGCAAGCACTGGCAAATGTGTTTTATTCCTTGCAAACCGCTTTACACACAGAGAACAATTTTCTCCTGAGATTCAGTGCTGAATTTCTCACAGGTGACTAAGATTCCTGAAAAGGAAAAGAATCAAAATGATGGGAGATTTTTTGGTTGGTTTCTTTTTTTTTTTCCTTACATTTTTTTTTCTCTTTGAGGTTGTTGATTTGTTAAAAATGTTCTTGCCACAGCCTCTGAGGAGTTCTCTGACATGCTGAGGGATGTGTGAGAAAGGCAAGGCAGAGGTTACAGGGTGCATTTCTTACTTGTCCAGAGGAAAAGCAGATCTTGTGCAGCCCCTGGGATGTCACCAGAGGTGCAGCTCAGTAACAGCACAAGGAGCTAGATCACAAGAGCTACCCTGGCTGCTGCTGAAATCAAAACTAAAATATGTCAGCATCTTTAGGTGGATTCCAGCCTTCAACTGTTGTAAAACCTCATGGTTTTCCCAGAATTTATGTGAATTTCCTCACTTTTTTCAGTGAGGCAGAGTGGAGCAAGGTGTGCTGTGCCCAGCAGGCTGTGCTGGCTGAGAGAACAACCCAGAACCATTTACACTGAACTGTTCACCAGCAATCAAACTGATCAAAATTAATTAAAACCAATTAAAACTCATCTCAGCATCCAGATCAATACACACTGGCAGCTATCACTGCATTTAGCTTTCGGTTAAGAGCATTTAACCTCATCAAACTGAGTTAAATACAGACAAATTGGCTTTTCTATTTAAGAAAGTTTGGGGATATCTGAGCACAGGTTTTCCAGAGAAGCTGTGGCTGTTCCTGGATCCCTGGAATGTCCAAGGCCAGGCTGGACAGGGCTTGGAAGGTGTTGGGGGAAGAACTAGATGGGCTTTAAGGTCCTTTCCAACCCAAACCATTCTCTGATTCTATGGAATAGTTGTAAGACAATCAAATTTATGACAAAGGAATGAACAATGAGTTATTAATTTTAATATTTATGTGAACAGATGGAAAGGCACTTTAAAAATAAATGTCAAATGCATAAGGAGAAAAGGTGAAGGATTATCACGGAAAAAGAGTTTGCAGGGGAGAAGTTTCAGTGATAATTGAAACATGAAATCTTTATATGTCACTGGGTTTTGTCTTCTCCTCACAACAGACTTAAGCTTCAAATTAAATATTTATTTTTCAAAGCATAAGGTTTTGTCTTCTCCTGACAGGAGAACTAATCCTAAATTAGATATTTTCCAAGGCTGCAATATGCAGGAGCTCCAGGTGATATCTCCATTCCCACACCATTTAATTCCCAGTGACCTCGAGGCTGTGCCTGGCAGGCAGGGGATGTTTGCCTTGCTCTGGTGCAGGATTCACACCCTGAAATGTGAAATAATGCCCTGAAGATGCTTCTGGTTTACACAGGAATTCCTCAGAAATCCTTACAGACGCTGATCATGCTCACTTCAAGGTTTTCTCTTCAAACACAACATCTGGGAGCTTTTATTTTTTTAATTAAACAAAAAAAGCAAACCACCAAAACTGGATATTTTTACTGTCCCTTGCCAATATTTGATGGTAAATAGTCTTACAGTGCACAACGTGCAAGAAGCACCCTAAAAAATGTCCTTAAAATTCCCAAAGAAGCAGAGGAGCTCTGTGGGAACTCAGTTATCCCTGCAGCTGACGCAGCCTCCTCATCCACCCTTCCCTAAAAACATGGTTCAATCTCTTATCAACTCCATGAATTTAACAATTCACCCCTCACATTCATGGGAAACTTTCCTTCACAAAGGCTTTACTTCTCCTTTTCACTAAAGCTTTACTCCTGGTGTAACCCTGTAGTGGAGATCTCTGGCTGCCTCTGATGAATTCCTCTGGAGCAGATGGACCAAAATCCCTCTAGAAAGAGGAGAATATTACAGAATCCTTTATTCCAGCTCTGCCATTACTCAAGCAGGTTGTTTTTATGCTCGATGTGACACTGCTTTCAATGAAATATTATGCTAATATCCGAAGAGACATTTCTGTAAAATGCTCCTAGAATGCTGCTTAAATTCCTTAAGGGCAATTTTTCAGGAAATGTATGACTATATATATATTTTTTTCCCCCATTCAACTGCTGTCTGTTTGCAGCAGAACTGCCAAAATATCACAGAAGCCCTTTAGACTGCAATGACTTAAACAAGAAATTAATCATAATAAACAGAAATGGGTAAATCCCATCTAAATGAGTCTACTTACAGCTTTATCAAAACCAAGCATTGACCAAATTTTCGTTCATTCCATTGACATTGAAATTGATATTAATGCAGTGAGACCTAACCCTTGAACAGAAATCCTCAGATGTCCCTCTTCCCAACTCTAAGGAAAAAAAATAAGCAAAACATAAAGGAGATTTAATCAGGATTTATGGGGATAAGACAGATATTCCCTCTTTTTGCAAGAGAAAGAAAAGCCAAACCAAACACATCCTCCTTTTCGAGGCCTTGGATAGGCAGCAGATAAAAATTGCAATTTTTAAAATTAAACATCTTTAAAATTCAAGGTAATTAAAATGAAACAGCAAACCACAGGCTGTTTTATTTAGTCCCTCTGGTTTTTAAGATATCATTTTTTAAGATATCATTTGATATGGAAACCACTGGTTCTGCCTATTAACATGAATCTTGCTCTGAGAGAGGAAAGCATTATGCAATTGAAAATTATTTTTAGACAATGAACTGTTGGTTTTAACATGTAATTTTTCCTCTCTGAAGACTAACACAGACACTTTTTTTTCTAGTTTTCTAAAATAAATCTTACCCCAAGAGTGGAAGTCCGAGCTGGTTAGATGCACTGTCAGAGAGGAGAGGCAGCATGCCTGATGAATTTAAATTAATTTCATTTACCCTCCATGCTCCCATGGTTGAAGTGGAGAATCAGTGGGTCATGGGACAAAACTCTCGTTTTTCTCATGTGACATCCAGGAGACGACAAAACTTCTCCTCAGCAAATCCCATCTTAGCTACTTTTATTTTATTGATGTTTCCCTTGGGCCAACTCACAGTTTTGGGGAGGAATTCCTCCCTGGGAGGGTGGGGAGGCCCTGGAATGAATTCCCAGAGAAGCTGTGGTGCCCCTGGATCCCTGGAATGTCCAAGGCCAGGCTGGACAGGGTTTGGAGCAGCCTGGGACAGTGGAAGGTGTCCCTGCCATGGCAGGGGTGGCACTGGATAGGATTTAAGGTCCTTCCAACCCAAACCATTCTGGGGTTCTCTGCCAGTTCCAGTTTGTGCAGTGATAACCTCTTGGTGAGGCTTTGACTTTCACCCACACTTCATTCAGGACTGTGTGGTCACAGACGCTGTGTTTAAAGCTCAAATAATACTGAAAACAAGTCTTGGAGTTATCTGAAATCATTCCTTCACCTTGCTTTTAAAGTTTCCATCACCAGACTTGAGCAGCCCCTGTCACCCATGTGGATGACATTGAGCTGGGATTGTTCTCCTTGAGATCTCTGCCTGCCTTTGCACTGTCGATCCAAAACTGAGATTGTGTCATTCTGAACTGAGCCTTTTCTCCCTAACAGGGAACATGCCAGGAGCTCCTCAAGGATGGTGGCTGTCCTGACCTGCAGGAGCTTCCTCTCCTGGCTCCCTGGCATCAGTCCTGGAGAAGGAAGAGATTCCTGGCACGTGTGATTTGCGGCAGAATCGCAGCTCTTCCCCCGCAGGAATCGCTGCTGGTAGCAAGAGGAGCAACCAAGCCTTGCTTGGAGCCTTGGAGCAACACCAAGTCTGCTCCTCAGCTGGCGTTTGAAGTGTTTGGAAGGATGAGAAAACAGCAGATGCAAACAGAGAAGCACAGTCTGTAGCCTGGGGATGGAGAGTCATTTCTGCTGATTTAATAAGTGGCTGCTCGGTCAGCTCCTGCTCTCAATGAGGTTCCATTTTTCAGGTGTATAATGTTAGTGTTCAGGAAATCATGTGAAGTTTAGCTGGGAACATTGCTGGAGATCTACTCTGGAAATTACCATAACTCCTGGGGATCTATTAGACGCCAGAATGAAGAAAATAATTGATAGAAATGCAAATAGTTGGGTCTTATGTTAATTTAAAAAAATATTGTTAGTACAAAAAGGGTTAAGTTCTTGCTGTCTCTTTAAAAAAATGTATATATTTCATCTTCTGGTGAAAAAGGAAGACGAAGAAATGTTTGCAACATGGAAGAATCAGTTATTTTTCTAAGTCAGGAGGACTCCCTGACTGAGACACTGGAATACAATTTTTGGAGAATTTCACTGCCTGCCCTGATGTTTTTCAATTCCCTGTCCAGATCCACATCTTCAGTTTGAAACTGGAAACTGCAGAAATCTTTTGGTCTCGGGGCTTCTTTTTTTTTGTGTTTTTGGGATCCCCCAAAAGTTCTTACTGCAGCTGGAAAAGCCCCACAGAGGCCCCTGTCTCAATCCATCTTTACTTGCACAAATTTTCCACTGCTGGAGTGTTTTATTGCATGAAATATCTGATTCTTGTGCTTTGGAACCTCATTTACATTCACTTTTGTGCTTGTGTGGCACTTACACAAAATTCAGAGAGTTCTCAAGCAAATGACTGTTGGTACTTAAATACAGAATATGCTTTTTAAACATATAATTAAACCCAAGATATCTCCAACGAGTGCATTGAAATCCATGTGCCCAAATTCAAAGCTACATCCCTGCCATGTTTTAAATTCATGTTAAAACCAATTTTTGACTAAAAATCTCGGGTTTATCCTGGTACATTCTATGCATGCTTTTCTTGCATAAAAGGTGGAGATTTTGAGGTGTTTCCTGCAGATAATTTTCAAGTGGGGGATCAGATTTCCTCCTCACTCCAATCTATTTCTGACAAACCACAGCTGAACATATGTTCATATCCCAGGAAAAAATGTTAAAACAACAACACAAGGTTGTAAATGGAATGAGAATCCGATGGAAAAAATGGTTGTTTATAAAGCAGGACTGTACATTGGGAATATTCTCCTGACAGTTCTGAGCTCTGCATCAAAGACACATCTGAAAATTAACATCAAAATAACTCAGCTCGTTGGGGTGGTGATTCAGCAAAGTGTGCTACATGTCTATAAATTAACATGGAATCACTGTTATCAATTTTATATTGACTATATCACAATTATATTGTATGCAATGCAATCCAATGGGGAGAAATGTTGAAGGAATTGAAAAATAAATCTGTCTTAAAAAGAAATTAAGTTGGTTTTGCTTTCCTGTTGTGATATTTAAGAAAGAGTAAAACCACCATGAGGATTTTCCTTTCAGGAAAATACAGAGTGCACAGTTTGGTTCTGAAGGCAATAAAACAGGACATGATCAGCCCCAGACAGGATTTTATTTAATGAGACAAAATCCCCAGTCAGAGAGTTCATGAAACAATGACAAATCTCATCAGAGGCCAACGAGCACAGTTTGTGTCTTTGTGGTTACGATGAGCCAGACGATATTTTTAACAGATTTGGATCATTCTGGAGAAGAGTTCAAGACCCACAGACCTCTGAAAGTCCTGAGGACATCTCAAAAATGATTGCACTGTGTATGTTTTATATCTAATAATAGCCGTGCATATATAAGTGAAATTACTGGGGCTTTTATACATGGTTCACATATGAAAATGAGGGAATTTGGAGAGGTGACTTCTTATTTGTTTAAAAACTGCTGCTGATATGGTCTGGAGTTTATGAGGTTTCTTTTCTAGCTGATTTTTGCATATTTTTCTGTTGAGTTGCATCAAAAACCAAGAGTTGCCCATCAATCCTAGTGGAGATTCTCATCCCTAGGTCAGCAAGGTCTTCTCAATTCAGTCGTGACCTCCCAGTCACAGCCTTGATTTGACCATTTTTGTAATCTTGGGCTTATTTTATGATTTGCAAACCAATCTCAAACTGTAAACAGAAGCATGACTCATTTTATAGGCAGATTCTCCAAAAGATGCTTACCCAGGGTTTTTAAATGCTTGCTAGTTTATGCTTCTGTTTCCTGGAGATATTTAGAGAAGTAATTATAACTGGGAAGATGCAAAGCTACAACTTTTATTAATAATGCACAAACTCGTGACATCCAACAACTTGTAAACAGTCACTTGGAGCATCCAAATGCTCCAAAAGGACTCCATAGATTTCACAGTGATGTTGTTTTCTCAGATTTTCTGGATTTTCAAGTCAAGGTCAAGTCAATCAAGTTGTCTCAATTTTTTATTTGAACTCAGATAAAAATTTTAGCAAATGTGGGGATTGTGCATGAGCTAAAATTTTTTTTCTTCCCTATTTTGTACATGTCTATACACTTTTCTGTTGAATACATGCCTTGAATCACAGTATATTTTCTATTCTAGCTTCTAAAATAAAACCTTCATGATCGATGCAGCATCAGCCTTTCCTCTGGCTCGAGTTACCCTCATTGGAATTTCTGATCACACACAAATCCACCTCCTCTACTGAGATTTTCCAACCCAGCAGATGGGAAACTCTATTGAATAATACTAAATACTCTCACAAAAGAGACAAACCCAGCTGAAACCTGACTTTTTGGACTTTTAGCCTTTAAAAGACAGCGAGGAATTGTGAGGATTTTTTGCCTACATAACTTTCGGGAGCTTTTTTTACTTTTCATCAGGAACATGCACAATCTGGCACAACATGATAAAATGGTGAGGGAGTCCACCAGGAAATCATTTCAGTGCTTTTACTTAGTGTTGCAAACTGCTTTACTGGCTGGAAAGAAACTTCTTTCATTGAAAGGATCTTTCTGCTTCCATGAATTTCTATCAGCAGCCAGCTCGCTTTGCTGGGCTCTGTGTGTCCACAGGGAAATGCCCACACAAAGTCATGTGAGGAGCCATGCCCTGGAACAGCAATCAGAAGAATTATTTCCCAACCTTAGGTGGTTATTTTTCCCCAAATAAACACAAAAAGAGGCAACGCATTATATTTTCGTTCCTCTTGTTAAAGGCTATCCTTGCGATTTTTCAGTTCAGATTTGCCTGCACAAAATATTCAAAATAAAACACATTATCCATAATCCCTTCTGGCCTAATTCCGTTCCGAGTTTACTGATGATGCAAGCTGACATTCCCAGTAACTGAGGACTAAGTTTAGCCTCCAAACATGCATGTTGCATGCAGCTTGCTCAGTGCTCCCTGCAGACACAGATCTGCCCTGACTCAGAGGGATGGAGTGATTGCTCTGAGATGAGCAGAGCTGCACTGTGCTGGGGCAAAGCAGATCCTCTGTGGCAGCAGCCCCAGGCCATGGGGCATATCCCTGTGTCCAGCCTTGTCCCCTGGCCATGGAGAGCCTTGTCCCCAGGCCATGGGGCATATCCCTGTGTCCAGCCTTGTCCCCTGGCCGTGGAGAGCCTTGTCCCCAGGCCATGGGGCACATCCCTGTGTCCAGCCTTGTCCCCTGGCCATGGAGCATGTCCCTGTGTCCAGCCTTGTCCCCAGCCCATGAATCAGCTCCATGCCTTGTCCCCAAGCTGTGGAACAGCTCTCTGTGTCCAGCCTTGTCCCCAGGCCATGAATCACATCCCTGTGTCCAGCCTTGTCCCCATGTCTGTGCTGGCCCAGCCCTTCTCTCTAACACCTAAAACCCCACACAGTTCTGCACAGATAAATCCCATAGCGTGGGAGAAGTTGGGGAAGCTGATGCAGAAATATTGGCCCAAATACAAATTGCACTCAGGGTGGGGGGAATCATTTTGACCCTGAATTAATTTTAGGCTGGAGAACAGGGATTTTTCATGTCTGACCATTGCACCTCAACATAATTCAAACCCCTAAAGAGAGGCAAAAAATGGACCCAAAGCATTGTTCCCTGTTTAATTTCCCACTCCAGCTGGTTTGAATAGAAACCCCCATCCTGTTTGTTTACTGGGGGACATTTCCCAGCATTTCTGCAGAGCCACCACAGCCTCAGTGTCACCAGTCCCTGCTGGGGTTTTTCCCTCCCTGCTCCCCATTGCATTCCCTGCTCTTCAGCAGCACTCAACCCACAGGATCTCTGGCTTTGGCTCTTGGGGACAAATGTGTCCCTTTCAGGGAAAATGGGACTAATTCCCAGCTTTCACATTATGCTTTCATACATTACATTGTGCTTTTTTTGGTGTTAATAGATAAGGAGAGGGAGACGTGCAAAAAATAAAGAGTTTTCCCAGCTGGCTGCTGCAGCCTGAGACCCAGAGCTCCAAAATTCAAGTAACCCACTCCAGCTTGCCCAAACTGCTCTGCCGTCTTTTGTTTCCCTTCTTGCAAAACATCTTTATTCCTATTTGCAGACTAAAAGTGACGAGCTATTGACTGCAAAAAAGCCAGTGGCTGGAATAGTAAATAAATCTTGCCTGCCACACTGCTGCCTCCGCAGTGAGAAACTCAGGCTGACACGTCTCTCATTACTCCGTGTTGTTTCCTGTATAATTTATGAATCTCCATTGCATGTGTTTGGAGTTGTAAATGTGATCTGCAGCTGCAGCTGACATCAAGCATGCAAAGGACAGCTCCCAATAATGCTGTTAGTCCTTTATGGGCAGAGTTACAGTAAATAACACTTAATGTGAAATGTGTAGAGTCATAATAAACATGACAGTGGCCAAGGTTACTTCTGCTGAGGATGCTGAGGCTGCTGGCAGCGCAGGGAAGGAGCTACAGCAAGGACAGAGTCCACAGGTTCTTTGCAGACTCCTCCCTTCTTGCTGCCGAGGCAAAACACTACAGCAAATGCGTTTTGATACTTCTGTTACAGCAAATTCTAACAGCTCTGTCTAGATTAAAATACATCTGGTCTTCATTCCATTAAAGCAGCTCCAGGTGATCCAACACCAATTAATCTCCAGTTCATCTCCCTGTTTGGGCTCTCTCCAACCAGCTCACCACAGCACCGGCAAACTTGGAAAACACAGAGCATCTTAATTTTAAGTTTTCCTCATGCTCTGATTAAGCTGTGGAAAGAAACAGGGGAATGTAAAGAGATCCACCCACTCCAGGCACATTAATTACAGGGACTGAAAGTCAGCCAATAATGGAGGTAAGACAGAAATTCAGTGCTTTAACAACTTAACAATGCCCATTGTTCTCTCGTTTACCCACAGCTGCAGGTGTGTACAGCACAGCCTTTGTCTTCCCAGGGGCTAATTTGAGCGTTCTGAGCCTGTGACATTGCCAGCAAGAATTCCTTTCTCCGTGAATATCGAGCTGCCAGCCCTGTCCTAGGCACACACACAGTTTCAGCCCCTCTGCACATTTTTTTGTTTCACGCACAAATAAACAGATGAAAACCTGTTTGTTTGCCCTCCTTCAAGGACCACGGGGTTATTCGGGACAAGAGTTGTGGCACAAAAGCTAAGATAGATATAAATTAGACCACTGAGACCATTCTCCTCATATTGCAGTGAGATTTTCCTGTGGAAAGAAAGAGGATGTGTAAAAGGGTCAAATTTCAGGAAAAAACATTTCTGATGTTAATCAGGCCCAGCAGTCAAGGACTTGTCCATACACAGCTGAATGCTGCAGTGCCAACTAGAAACACACATTTGGCCTTTTCCCCCCGTTCTCTCCACCATTAATCATTCAATTTTACAGTTACTTCATTAATTTGGTTATGCATAGTACAACTTGGGAGTGCAGTGTTGCCTGCCACTGAAAATACAAAGTAATTTCAATTTTCTCTGGGTTTTCCTATTCTCAGTTTTTCATTTGCTACAAATATCACTTTTAGTAATGACACGGTGGCAGCAACAAAGATCATGAACTCAGTCATAGTTTGCATTTGGATTAATGTAACACCAGAAGTGAGAAAATTATTGGATATTAATTCCAAAGGATTAGGCATTCACAAGCCCCTGTTGATTACACCCACACTTTTGGCAGTGGAAACCCAGTTTTTTTTAATTTTAAGCCCTTTGCCAGCAATACTTTAATTATTCTTCCCTTCTATGCTTCACTCCTTTTGTTTATCCTTAATATCAGAGAATCCCAGGATGGTTTGGGTTGGAAGGGACTTTAAAACTCATCCAGTGCCACCCCTGCCATGGCAGGGACACCTTTCCCTATCCCAGGTTGCTCCAAGTCCCACCCAACCTGGCCTTGGACACTTCTAGGGATATATACTTCATTTTTTCCTTTAAGCAGTCAAGGACTGAAGTTTAAGATGTGTAAAATCTTTTAGGAAAAAAAATATGCAAGAAGAAAATAATTTTTGGAGTCCAAAAAACAAAGCCTTCATGTGTCTGAGTAGGTTTTTAATCCTTAGTATCATTTTTTTCCTTATAGACAAAACTGACCCAAACCAAAGCACATAAAAGTTTGGTAATAAAGGAGAAAAAAAAATTGCTCTTTCTAGAAGTAGAAAGGTTTTTTAAAAACGTATTTTCTTCCATATTAGTAGTATTTTCAGAAAGCTTCTCCAGGCTTCAAAAGGGAGCTTTCTTCAGATGAAAAATGTGGGATTTTTCTTAAGATGAAAACAATTTTGAAAAAGTTTTTGTTTGAAGTAATATTCAAGGAGTCACATTTTTTTCAGCTACCAATTCATCACAAAAAGTCAGTCTGAGGATTTTGTTTTCCAATTAGAAGCAGACATTTTTCAATGGAGAATTTTTGAAGATGAAAAATCTTCACCAACTTAATCACTGCCTTAAGTGTTCAGAACTTAACCCTAACACAAAAATATCCAGATTTGTCGGTGATTTATTACCATAGTAAGTATTTTCATATGTTAATAATTATTGTGATATTAATAATGTAACTTCCTGTTTGATTTTTACTTAATTCCTAACATCCTTTCCTATAGAAAGAAATACCAACAACAAACTTTTCCCCTTTTTTTGTATATATGCAAAATTCCATTGAATAGAGGATCTGGTCATTTAATAACATATTCATAATATTTTTATGAGATAAGAAATTTTCACTGTCTTCCCCATGGAGACAGCAAATTGGGAATATAACTTTAATTCCAGTTAAACTCTAATTAATTTTAAATATCTCAATGTTTAGATACAACACAATCCCCCAAAGCTCCAGGTAGGATTAGTGGGTGGGAGAAGCCTCTCCCTGGGAATATTTTGCTCTCCTTGAGACACAAACCTCTTTCCTTTCCCACTTGCTGCTTTGGGAACAAATTTGATCTCATTAAAGTTGGATGACTCTGCACTAAAATGATTTACAGGGGGGAAGAGGAGGAAAAAGAAAGACTTTGTCAGAGGAAAAATCAGGAGTTGTGTTTTATACTCCAGACAAGCCTTGCTCATCAGTACCTGCTTATTTATTAATAAAATGTGTTCTGTAAATCTTTATCATTATTATTACAGTGAAATACCTTTGTTTGGTCTAAGCAGGATTTGGTAAAGGGAGATTTCCCTAGGGATGGTTTCCCAGCACACAAGGACAGGAGCAGGTTTCAGGTGGGTGCAGAAGCTCGTGCAGAGGTTGAAAACTCTGAAACCCCCTTGTCCTTGGGGATGAACAGCCTGTCCAGGGGTCTGGGGACACTGGTGCCACCAAAGGTCATCCCCCAGCAGTGACTTCAGCTCTCTGCATTCCCATGGGTGAAAGGGAGAAAAATGACTGTACAGAGTGAAGCAGCCCAAGAGCTTTGCTGGCTGACATGAGCTGAGAAGTTGGGCTGATTCATCTTGATTTCTAAGCTTATTTAAAGAAATTCTAACGGCTGATCAGAAAGTCCCTCAGAGCAACTGCTCCAGCAGGTACCAAACATCTTGAGCGATCAGAGCACAGGGACAGCAGCACTGCTCTGCTGGGAGCAGTGGAGCTCCAAGGATTCACAGCAGGGCAGCCTCAGGCACCTACAGGCTCTGGGTAATGTCATCTCTTTGGTTATTCATCTCTAGCATCCACTTGGTTTGTACATCTGAGCCTAAAATCCACTGTTCCCTTCCCAAACATATGGTGGAATGGCAAAATTCAACTTTCCAGAGGCAGGGTGGGTTTGTGGCTTCTTTAGAGCAGCAGTGCGAGGAGCCCAGGGTCATTTCAGATGAAATTCATCCTGCGAGGAAGAAAATGCTGCAGAGTATAAGGAGATTTGCAAAGCTCCTCACTCCTCTGCTGGCTCCAGCTTGGGGGTTCCTTGTGTGAATGGCTGCTTCCCTGAGGACATCCAGGCATTTTCTTTAACAAGTGACATCAGAAACAAACTTCTTTCCCCAAGTCTCCAGACGCTCAGCAAAGCAGAGGCTTTGTGATTCACTGTGCTCAAAGTCTGATGCTTCTTGCTCAAAAGAAAAATTAGCCATTGGAGGATGATATTCCTGTGTGTGCCCCAGAGACATTGCACTCAAGTGCTTAGTCTGACATTAGGCCTGCATCAGTTAATTAAAAAATAATCATTTTTTCTGCTCCTCTTCTGGTTGTCTCCAGTCAGGCAAATATGCTGAAATCACAAAACCAGCAAAGGGATTGCTTTAACTAGAAGATAGGGTATGAATTCAGCATATTTTCTGCATAGAAATATGACATTTGTATGGAAATGACCCATTTTCTTGAACAGGCAGCTATACATCACAGCAGTTTTGCTGTAACATTTATGCAAAAGAGATTGGGAAGTGCTTTCCCATAAAGTGCTGATTTCCCCCAGATGAAATAATAAGGCAAAGCACAATCCAGAAGCCCAGGAGAACCATTTCACTCGATGTCATATGTTTTGGGTGTTTGTTTTGGTTTCCATGATGATTTCATGTTTGTTTGTCTTCTCCCCTAAAGGAAGCAAAGGATTTAGGACGGAATAATCCATTTTCTCTTTTTTCTAATCCCATCAGAGCTTCCAAATGAAGGCAGAAGGGCAGCAGGACAGCTCCACCCTGCTCCAAGGACCAGGACAGGCTGGGAATGGTCAGGCTGGAGGCACAAGGAGGATTTCTGCAGCACTGGACACAGGCTCTGCCACAGGGAGCCAAAATCCCCGTGACAAATCCACGCTAGCGTGACCTACATTTAGCGGAATATTTGCACAATGCATGTGGCAATTCAGCAATCAGCCACCACTCCAGGCTCACAGCTCAAGGAATGCTGAGGGATCATTACTTTGCAGATTTCCTTTCAAATGCAGTGTGTTATGGTCTGTTATTCCAGGGGCTGAGCTGCTTCTGGCTCCACTCGGGGCCAAATTCCCAGTAAGGATCAGCAACACAAAATCAAAACCAACTCCAACACAGCTTATCCACAGAAAGGTGCTATGGTCATAGAATACATAACTAGAAAATCATTTTTAGGCTGCTTTTATTACAAAATTACATCTTTAATTAATAGTTGCACAACTACAAGATTGCTCTTATGCCGTTGCTGAATGAAACGCTCTGACCTCGTTCAACCCCACCGAAGCCAAGTGCAAAATTCACTCTGATATGAAGGAGAAATTCTTGGAGCTTATCATGAATTAAGGTGTAGAATGTTCTGATGATGAATTGAAATTATTTAAAATCAATTGGAACATAAAAGACACATCCCAAACTAGATGTTCACTGAGCTAAGGTTCTTGATTTACAGCTCAACATCCTGACCCTAAATGGAAATCCATACATCACTGAGGCAACATAATCAGACTTCAGATAACTTACTTTAGAGCAGGAAATTCATCTTTTTTTTCCCTGTTCAAGCCAATAGCTGGGAAATTAACAGCACCCAGACTAATTATCAGTGCAGATGTCTCACCATCAAAACTCTGAGAGCATAACAGAGGTTTCGAATAAACAAACAGTCAACAACCCTTTTCCTTTGCCTATAAAACCAGCCCTGAGTCATTTTGGCCACCACTTTATTTCACAAATGTGGAACAGCTGTGGAGCAACTCACGATTTACTGGAAGTCCTCTGGAAGAGCACAAACCATCCAGGCTTGTGCTCAGCCACGAAGCACCACTCCTTTCTCAACAGAAAAGGAAACTTAAGACATTTGTGCAATACGACATTAATGGAAGCAGCTTTTTTTGGGGGGCGTGGGGGGTGTTACAGAAAAGGACACGCCGCGGAAATGTGATTTCCCATAGTTGCATGACTATTTATATAGAGAAATATAAATTCATATAAATGTATACATTTCTATAGATACACATATTGTACATTGTAGGCATATACATACATACATATATACACAGGGTGTTATATACACATCCAGATTTGTATCTACATATATATAAATATATATATACACAAAAATGCACACACAGCTTGCTTTGGAGAGAGCTAGAGTTATAAATTCTCCCTCCCCCACAGAGCCAAGATGATCTGAGCTGCCTCTGCTCAACACCCCACGGTTGCCACTCCAGCCCGAATTAAATATAATCCTCATTATTCTGCCTCTCTGATGCCTGAGAAACTTGGCAACCTCTCTGGATGACTCGAGATGCAGCAATTCCTCCTGCCTTGCCTCCCCTAACCTATTCTAGGAGATGCAATATGCTGCTAAGATTAAGTGTCCAAAATGCTAATACGTCTGAGAAATGCCTCCACTGACCTACATCGGGAATGTAGGTCGGAAAGGAGCTATTTTTAACCAAAATGCCCATATCTTAATTACAGTCCAAAGCAAGCCACATTCCTGAATCTCCCAGAAGTTTCCAAAGATTGAATTTTACACTTTAACAACATAGCTATAGGTACATACTTAGATATACACACAGTACATACTGCACATTCTCTGCATTTCCATGACACACGAGGCACTCACTCCTGCTTGGAGCTGACAGCAACTAATTTTAGGAGCATCTCCTCCTTATCCCTGCTGCGTACCTGTTAGAGATCCATCTTATCAGGGCTTTGTGCTCTGAAGGCTTGGACAGACTCTGGTTGGCTCAGAGGGGCTGGCAAAGGCCTGTGACACCACCACGGCCAACCTGGCCAGGCTGCCACCAAGCTGAGGGCACTCCAGGCGGGGCACAGGGAAGTCTTGAGGTGCAATACACCACTCTACAGAAAAACCCAACAGAGAGAACCGTGTTTTCAGTTGGTCTCCACTCCAGGCACAATCAGAGGGGTTAGGGTGTGTCCTCAGCCCAAGGAAGGTCTGTGCATGCAGACAGGAAAAAGCAGTGCTGGGAGTGCCAGCGAGCTGCAGGCTGTTGAGAGCTTGGGCCAAATGCAAGAAAAAGTCAGGTTTGTGAGCTGTTTGTTACCTGCTCTAAAACAAGGGTTTTCAACAAGAATTTCATGTAGTTATTGGCTGTCTCTAAGCCAGCAAGAGGCACTTGACTTTCAGGTGCTGTTCTCACTGTCAGCCTTGGCAAAATTCCCTCTTGTCACAGCTTAACCATTGCCATTCCTTCCATCAGCCTTCCTGGCTGTAGTGTCACAGCCCCCCACTGCTAACTGGAGGAATATATATTAAAATATACATCTATATAAATTAGATCCATCTACAGCTCTTACTTTATTGGTTTAAAACTGAAGGGGAAATTAAGCACGGATTGAACAACGACTCTTTGCTTCAATCAGTGCCTTTACCCCTCCTCAGGAGCCCAGAGCTGTGACTTGCCCTTTCTTTGGAGAAAACACTGACATCAACTGGATCTAAAAAAAGATTTTTACTTGCCATATTTCTTTGCTTGCCAATACTATCCACTTTCCAAAGCAGCCAGGTTTTTGGGTCACTGCAAGAAAACATAACAGAAGTGATGCCACAGGAAATTGCTCTCTGATTAAGAATGCATTTAGCCACACATCTATTCCAGCAGGGATTGGGGGATGACTGATCAGACCTGTCCTTGCATGGCAGTTTAACAGTACCAGAGAAACCTGGATGTGTTCCCTAAAAAAGGCAGACAAACTTCACTGGCCAGCATCCATTACGAATGTCTAATTTTTGTAAAGCTCATTTTTCACCAAAATATCTCAAACATGAGTTTTCCAAGGGCTCCCTGTGCACACTGGGCCAGTACCTGCAGTGGTGCAGGATCCCAAGGAATGGATTTCTCAGGGTGCAAAGGATTAGCTGCTCCCATCCAACCCTGAAATCTCACTAATGGGAATTTCTAGCCTCTCCCTTTGAGTCGGAGTGTCTTGGGCACTCTCAGGACACAGCAGAGTGAACACATTTCAGCTCTGAGTGGCAGTTCCTGTGCTCTTTGGAGCACAGCTCCTTCATTCTCCAAAGAAAAGAAGCAAAAAGAATTGAATTTAAAAGTCCTATTAAAAAACATGACTTGATGAGAATTTTCACACTGCATTGTTTCCCTCTCTCTGGTCATACTTGTGATAAAACCAAACAATCACAGAACAAAAGAAAACCTCAAACCATTAATTAACTTTGATTTGCAAAGCCACAGCCTCCAAAGTTCAGTGACAGACTTTGGTTCAAGGGTTATTCAGATAATGGACATTTTATAGAGATATTTATACACACAAAATAACTTAGAGACCAAGTACGAAACCAAAGGTTTACGCAGCTTTCTAGAAAACTCAATTTAGTGCAGTTACTGTTGCGACTGACTTTGTTTTAAACAAGTACAGCCTGGAAAAAAGAGCAACAAATACATTCCTAAAATTCTTTAATGTGTAAAGCAGCTTCTTTCTATGGAAAAGCAAAGTAAAGCTGAGGAAAGCAAGAAAAAAACATAAAAATCCCATAAGCAGTATATTAATGCCAATGTAACACTTGGGGAAAGTCATTAACTCCAGAGAAGATTGTTCCTGTTGGATAAAGACTCCCAAATTTTTCTTCTGCTTTTTTTTTGGGTTGGTTGGGGCTTTTTTAGGGTAACTGTTACAGGAGTCCCTCCTCGGCAATGGTGCCAGGTGCCACCACCAGCAGCAGGGATGGCAGTGCCACCAGAAACAACAGCAGCACAACTGAGGTCTTTTCCATCCCAACAGTGATTTATCACAATTCAGGAATTCCTGCTTGGAATCATTCAAGCCCTACTGCAAAATCTCATCAGCCCAGAGAGCCTCCCTCACTGGCACCGTGCTCCAAGAACAAGCCAAATTTCTGTGCCACATGCCATGGGCAGGATATTCCTCCACAGGCATTTGCTGGAATTCCCAAGTACAGAGAGAGTCAGCCCTTGGCTAGCCTGAAATATCTCTTCAGGATCCATAGAATTTACGAGATATTCTTGAGAGATTTAGAAAATTCTAGTGGAAAAATAAAGACGTTAGGAAGGGTAAATGGACATCAAAGATTCAGAATAGGACATAGGACTTGGCCATGAATATTTTATATTGTGCTCTGCCCTCCGTTAGTATCTGTTCTTTTTAAGGCCACCAACAGCTGAGCATTGCATGTCCACACCTCTTCATAATGCCTAAAAATATCCCCAAACTTCAGATTAACATCCTTAATATTCAAAAATATAAGGATTGATGCAACATCCACCCTACAGAGACCACCCAGCATGAACGAGGGACAGAGCATTCCTACAGCTCTGCTCTTTGAGTCTTTTCCTCTCATTTCCCACAAAAATGATCCATCTGACACCATTGTGAAAACCACCACAATACTGACCAATTTTGCAGAGAAAATGCCACCACAGGGACGTGTTTCCAAATACTTCCACAGTGATCAAAGATAACCTACAAGTGTCACCCCAGCAGCCTCCTGGGGAGCTCTGTGTTTAGCAAAGTCAATGCTTTCATAGAAACCCCCCAAACTGCCCCAAAAACCCAAACAAAAATGAGATAATGACAGAATTTTACATCTGGGAAACCATAAGGATCAAGGAAAAAACATTTTAAAGAAGTTATATGAAACACAGTTGTCACTGCCTGTCAATCATAGAAACACCCTGGGTTGGAAGGGACTTTCACAGTCTTGTTTTCAAAGAAAATGGTAATACTAATAAAGTATTTCCAAATAACGTGCGATTGCCACATTAATAATCTTCTTAGCTAGTTGGTCATCAATGACATTAAGTCTAAACTAATTTGTCTTGATGCAAATGTTCTTATTTTAAAATCAAAGGCCTTAAAGATTGTTCAGTTAATTTATGAGCGAGGTCAATCAGAGAAATTACTACACTGGTGGCAAACCCATTTTCTCTGTGCCATGATTCATTTTATTCTGAAACTGTCCCATGGAGTACTTGTCTCAAAATACTTGAATCCACTTAATACACGTTGTAATTTCTGAGAACAGATTTTGCTCTTCATTCAAGTCTGTTGACTAAAACTGAGCATAATGTGGTGCTGCAACATTGGCTTCCAAGGGAGCAGAATTGGGCCTCCAGTCCATTCCCGCTCAAGGGTTTTTTCCAAGAACATTCCAACGTTTCCACTGGCTCAAACAGACTTCAAACTGGCACAAAGCTACACTTGTCCAATCCACCCAGAAATATTTCAAGAATTGGAAAATAGAGATGTAGTTCCACTCACACCAGAATTAAAAAATAGGAATTTTTATACAAAGAGCTGTTGTGAGCTACATCCTGGGTGGATTTGCATTTCTTCCACGGAGAACAACTGTGTTGTACTGTGTAACTCACATAAATGCACACATACATAAATTCACTGAGAAACTCAGCTACGAGGAAGAGACTGAAAACCAAGCCTTGGAAAAACTCAGAAAATAGGAATATGCAGCACACAGCAACCTGACTTCCAAGTGTCCATAAATCCATGTTGTAAAAGCATATGCCTTTGGAAGAAGGGCAATCCTGGAACAAGTTCACACCAAAGTAGCTGGAGTGCTGCCAGAAGTCAAACCCCATGGTTGAGTAATGCCCTGAGCAATGAACTGCCGCACTAAAGGCCAAATTCTACCCACTTTCCCTCCACGTGAACACTCTGTTAAACCTAAACCCAAACCATCCCATCATCGCAGCTCCTCCACGTGAAGTGGATACTTGAAGCAAGTGGAAGCAGCGCAGAGCTCATGAAGTGCTGCTGGCACACACGAAACGCTGCCTCACGTTTTGGAGAGACCTCTCCCTCCGGGTGCTCTCAAAGTTCACAGAGAGAGCACAAGTTGAATGAAACCATTGAACTCTTGAATGAATTGAAACCATTCATTGTTGAATGGAACATTGCTGTCCTAAAACTGGATTGTCTGTGATGCCACACTCAAAGGTGTTTTGTCTGGAAAGGTCTCTGACAAAATCTGGAGCTGCCACAGCTTAAATCATGTTCACTGAATCTCCTAAGAAATGAGATTCTCACTCTCCAATATCCGTATAACCAGAGCAGCAGGCAACAGGCTTTCCAAAATTCAGATTATTATTCGTACCATTACAGTTAACATATTTCTCTCACTGTTGATACATTCAAAAGATCCATGAAGCCATTTTCAAACAAATCCTCTAACCCAGGGTACAATATGATGGTGACATCAATGACAACATCTAGGGAATACAAAAAGCACCAATAATTGAGCACCAGGATCATCCTTTCCATCTCCCTGTGTGCAGTTGTTGCCTGGGACTGGGACTTACCTGGCCTTGCTGTTCTTTTCCACCTGTAGGAAGAATTTCAATGAGTAAATAAACCAAACACTTGCTGAAGGCTTTTCTACCACAAGCTGATACCAGGTACGACAATGAAATCCGCTAAAAAAATATTTATTTAAAATAGCATCCCTTCAAACAGCTCTAATGCAACTGCAGATAATTTATTTCATTCCTTCCCAGTAGCATTAATGCTACAAAGATACTGCTGATAAAGACAGAATTAGCATTAATACTCCCTATGAAATAGGAAGAACCCAGGCTGAAGCATGCAGAGTCAACCATTGCAGGTCTGAGATGATGAATCCACTTTTGTTTCCTGCAGTGGAAAGGAATGCTGCCACCCACTCAGCCTCAGCTCAACACAATGAAAAAGCAAAATAAAAGTCATCAAAACACCCTTTAGATATCACACTTAGACGCTGTCAACACTTCCAGAGCAAATCATCCCCAAAGCATCTTGGTACACAAGGGAAAGGAAGTTTCCTACGCAAGGAAAGAAAAATAACTCAACGTAAGCCAAAAATTATCTCTTTTAATACAAAATTCCATTCTCATAGAACAAATTTATTTCCACTGAATAAATAGATCTGCTCACTGTCTGCGGGTGAGATTACTGCCTATAGTCAGGATGAAATTCTCTTGCCTTTCTGCAGTTTAATTAAAATATAAACATTATTTGCGACCGGCTTTACTCTATTTGGATACAAGTATGAACACTTGGGGCTTTGAGGACATTGCCAAATGTATACAGCACCACTCTCACTGGGGGTTGTACTTTAACCTGATTTATACAGCTCCACACATCACTTGCATGTACGCTTATCAACGTCATTATTACAATTATGATAAGAAGGATCTGGCCTTTGCACTTGCATGTTGAATACTCTTAGCACATGCATGCTCTTCCACTGTCCATCAAGAACCCAGCAAAACAAACCCAAGAGCAAACCCCAATGGGGCAGAGCTGAAGGCAGCAGTGAGAAAACACAACCTCAACTCAACGGAGGAAATCCCAAAGTGTAGTATTTTTACTGATGGCAGATTTACAGCCGTTCGGAGCTGTCCCTCCATCTCCAGACACACACAGCTGCCACCAAGGCTGGGGACATGACTCTCCGAGACAGATGGACCCAAAAAAGCTCACCATGAGCATCCTGGCTGGAGCTGTAAATAGCGACATTGGGGGGGAAAACCAAGTATTGATGGGTTTATCTCTGTTAAAACACGTTGTGAGGGGTGAAACCGAGCTGCTCCCCAGAGGAAAGGGGGCAGGTGGTGGGGAGGGTGACCTTGGGGATGTCACCCTTCGCCGGGAGGTGACACAGCCCTGTCCCCTCGGGAGAGCTCCGAGCAGCACCTCCGTGGGGCAATAACCTCAATTCACCTCGAGAAACAGCCCTGTTGGCTGTTCAGACAAATTCTACCGATGGACACGTTGGATATTTCCGGATAAACCCGCTCTCTGAGGGATCTCAGCGCTCCCCGCTGAGGCAGCTGCCCTTGGCGGCCCGCCCCGGGATAAGGCGCCCGGGGTACATTCGGCGGGGCGGGCGGGCCCGGCAGCGGGGTCAGCACTGGGATGGCGTCCGGGATGGCATGGAGGGCCGGGTCCGGGATCAGTCCCGGATCAATCCCGGATCAATGCCGGATCAATCCCGGATCGGCTCCAGGATCAGGCCCGGCTCTCCGGCCCGCCGCGCCCTCAGCGCCGGGGCTGTGGCGCCACCTGGCGGCCGCGCGGGGCGCGCTCCCGGCAGGGACCGCGGGGACACCGCGGGGACACCGCGGGGACAGAGACACCAACGGGGACAAGATACCAACCGGGACCTGCCCGCACAGCCAAATCCGATCCGCTTTGCTCTCGCTCCGCTTTCAGCGGCAGCGGGGAGAAGCGCGGGGCGGCCGCTGGGTGCTTTCCCAGCTCGCATTATTGCAAACTGGCAATGCGGTTTCAATCCGCGCTCCGCAGGGCTGTGACCCTCTGACTGCTCACCCACCGCTATCTCCCCTTCCAGCCCTCCCGGCGCCTCCGGGAAACAGCATTCCGGGAGGATGCGCTCCCCATTTTCCCGATATTTTAAACAGTGCGGCAGGGATAGGGATCGCAAATCGGATTTGTGACAGTCTCGGGTGGTATCTTGGCAAGAGACGCTGTACAGGGTTTTTTTCCTCTGTTAACATCACAGTGCATCGAACTGTTATTAATAAAATAGCGTTCAAGGTTATGGGGGGGGAAGGAAATCTCTGTGGGGGAAGCTGAAGTTTCAGGTTCAAGCCTTGTATTCCTATATATATATATATATTTGAGGGTATATATATATATATAGATATCTATATCTGCATTTTTTTTTCAAAACGTTTTATTAGGAAAGCTATACCAGACGCATCACTGTACAATGATTAAACATTACCTTTACAATTTATATTCACTTGAAATTACAGAATAAATATATGCACATTGTTGTACCTTTGTGTGTGTGCGTGTGTGCGTGTATGGGAGCATGAGAGAAAACATTAAAAGTGCTTCCTACAAAGCTGTTAGTGAGAGGTGCCCATCAGCTTTTTTTTTTTTTTCTGCTTTTTTTTTTTATCTTTTTCCTGTATATTTGCATGTCGCTTTTATTAGGAAAGTGCGGATGTCCTCCAAAAAACCATGGCGTCATGATGAAGTGTCACTGAGCATCCCCTAGGTGTGTGCGCCACGTGGTGCCACCCTTCGGGCTGCTCGGCTCCGGGTGGCTTCCCCCAGGCCCCGGGATTCCCCCCGCGACCCCCGGGCCCCGGGGAGGGGTCGGGCCGGCGGAGGGTGCGCGGAGGGTGTGGGTGAGGGTGAGTGTGCGTGCGAGGGAGGGAGAGAGACAAGAGTGAGACATTCGAGCAAGACCCTCCCCTCCCTTCCCTCTTGCAGTTTCCAGGCATGCAGCAAACTGCGCTCGTTTGCTTCTTTGCATTTTTTTTTTTTTCTCTTTTAAATAAATGTACAGGATCTGTGCCATGATGGGCAAGAAGAAAGCAAGCCACAAAATGCCATCTTCCCTCCCCCTCCCCTCCGAGGGAAAATATCGAGGAAGTTTACTGCCAACGGAAAAAAGAAAAAAAAAAAAAAAAAAAAGGGAACAAAAAAAAGAGCCAACGAACAAAACAAACAACAAGAACACAGAAAATAAAAATGAAAATAAAAAAGAGAGAGACACACATAGAATTTACTCAATCAGGATCAATATAAAGATCCTCGATAATAATAATAATATAATAATAATAATATACCTTTAGACATGGCACAGTCAAAGTCTCAGTTTCAGTATAAAAAATAATGATTGATTAACATCTGCTGGCAAAAGTCTGCGAAGGCACTTCGTCGATTACTGATCTGAGAAGGGCCCTGCCCCGCAGCGCGCACATCTGGCGGGGCAGAGCGCACAGCTGTATCCTCTGCTCGAGGGCGGCGGGGCCGGGCGGGCGGCGGGGCGGCGGTCAGAACCGGTACGTGGTCTTCTCCAGGACTTCGAGGTAATCCGGCTTGGTTTGGAGTTTGGCCCTTAACTCGAGGTATTCGCTTGTGGGGGTTTGGTGGTCCGGGAAGCCCTTGCCGGCCGCGAAGAGCAGGGTCTCCTTCAGCCTGGCGTCCTGCTGCAGGTCCGGGTATTGCATGCCGGGGGGGTGGACGTGCAGTTCCTTCAGCTTGGGCACGGTGCCGTACAGGCAGTCCACGAAGCCCACGGCGCAGGGCGGCGGGCGGTCGCGGTCCCGCGGGGCTGCCCCCGCCGCCGCCGCCGCCGCCCCGAGCGCGCCCGCCGCCAGCCCTCCGCCCGCGGGGTGCTGGGGGTGCACGGCCACGATGGTGTTGAGCTGCGAGCTGGACACGGCCAGGCTCCACTCCTGCTCCTTCTCCAGCAAGGTGCGGTAGCTGCTGCCCTGCTCCTGCGCGGCGGCGGGGGCGGCGGGGTGGGAAAAGCCGCGCTCGCCGCCGCCCCGCAGCAGCTCGGCCGCCTCGCCGCCGCCGCCGCCGCCCGCCGCCTCCTCCTCCTCCCGCGGCTTGTAGATGGGGTTGTTGCACATCTGGGTCACCGGGTGCGGGATGTAGTCGTAGACGTGGCCCGCCGGGGGCGCCTTCTCCGGGGACCGCTCCCCGGGGCCCCCCCCGCCGCCGCCGCCCCCGCCGCCGCCGCCGCCCTCGGGGAAGAGCCGCGGGCAGCGCAGCGGCACCGCGCCCAGGTCCGCCGCCTCCGCCCGCGGGCCGCGGAACGGCAGCTTCCGCCGGCGGCGGCGCAGCACGAAGGCGAAGAGCCCGGCGGCCACCAGCACGGCGGAGAAGAAGAGCACGAGGAGGCTGAGGATGAGCACGGAGAGCGGCACGGCCGCGGCCGCGGCGGCCGGAGGCAGCTCGTAGGCGGCCGCGCCGGTGGCGGCGGGAGGCGGCGGGGCGGCGGCGGGGGGCGAGGCGGCGGCGGCGGCGGGGCGCAGGGCGGCGGGGCACAGCGCGGCCAGCTCCAGCGAGCGCAGGTCGCGCCGGGCCAGCGGCTCGGGGCTGGCGCACTGCACCTCGCCCACCACGCTGACGGAGCTGAGCGCCTCCAGCCACTGCTTCAGCGGCACCAGCTCGCAGGTGCAGTCCCAGGGGTTGAGCTTCAGGTCGATCTGCACGATGGCGTGCAGGTGCTCCAGCACCCCGGCCACCGGCAGCGCCAGGAAGTGGTTGTTGCGCAGGTTGAGGCGCGCCAGGGAGGTGCCGGCGAAGGCGTCGGTGGGCAGCGTGCGGAGCAGGTTGTCGTTGAGGAAGAGGAGCTTCAGGTTGGGCATGAGGCTGAAGGCCGCCGGCTGGATTTCCCTGATCAGGTTGTACTCGAAGTACAGGTAATGCAAACTCTGCAGGCCCCGGAACATGCCCGGGGTGAGCCGCTCGATGTCGTTCCCGTTCAGGTACAGGCTCTTGAGGTTCGGCAGGTTGATGAACGCCCCGTCCTGCACGTAGGAGATCCGGTTGTTCCCCAGGTGTAAGAGATCCAAGGAGGAAAAATTCCAGAAATCGGAGCGGTAGATTCTCTGGATCAAATTCCCACTCAGGTACAGCTTCTTGGCGTTCAAGGGCCTGGGGAGGAGCTCGGAGATGTTGTGGAACCCCCGCTCCTTGCAGTTGACCGTCAGGCCCAGGTCGTTGATGTGCAAACTGCAAGAGCAGCCGGTGGGGCAGATGATGGGGATGGGGGGCCGGGTCTGGTAGGCAGCCACGGGCGGCTGGTTGGGCCCGGGGTACAGGCCCCGGGGGGTCGGGGGAGGCCGGGGCGCCCGGGGCTGCTTGGTGGGCTTGGGCTGCTTGTTGGACGTTTTGTACTCAACAGAGGAAGCGGTGAAATGGAAGGAGGACAGCATGGAGGAAGGCTTCGTAGGCCACGCGTTCTCCTTGCTGGAGGACAGCTGAGGGATGCCCAGGCTGGCTTCCACCTCGGAGTCGGACAGCATGGGGCAGAGCTTGCTTCTTTTGATCTCCCGCAGGTCCTTCCCGTGGAAGTGGAAGGGGGTCTCGCAGGTGATGTCCCCCACCAGAGCGGTGTAGGGGATGCGCTCCAGCCAGCTCTTGAGCTGCACGATCTCACACGTACAGTTCCACGGGTTCTCCTCCAGCTGGATCTCCATCAGGCTCCTGCCAATGTGGTCCAACATCCCGCGGTACGAAAGGACTTTTAGGCGGTTCCCGCGCAAGTCCAAGTGGGTTAAGGACACGGACTTAAATAAATTGGTGGGAAGCATGGGGATAAGATTGTCATTTAGGATAAGGACCCTCAATTTACTTAGGTTTCGAAATGCCCCGCTTTCAATCCGCTTAATGACATTGTAATCTGCCTGCAGATATTCCAGACTTTCCAAACCCAGGAAAGTGTCGTTCCTGAAAATGTCCAATTTGTTTTCGTGCAAATACAACCTCTTCAGAACTCGGAGCCCGTTAAAAGCCCCAGTCTGAATGTCCTGCAGTGCATTGTTCCCAAGGTTAATAGATACAGCATTGTTCAAGTGAAGAAAACTGTTGGTGTACAATTTCCTCATGGAATTCCTCTGCAGATAAAGTTTAAAAGGTCTCGACCACGACTCTGTTATCTGACTAATATTTATAAATCCCTTGTTGTCACAATGTATATGGAAAAGGCTCTCCTTCACTTCACAGTAACATGGATCAAAGCAGGGCTCATCCAGTTCCTCCGAGTCCTCTATCAAGGGAATAGGTGTAGTCCATGCTAGAGCAATTGTGCTTAGAAGAATTATCCACAACATCCTTCCTTTATGAAGCGTCTCTGCCGCGGAAGGTTTCATCATTTGTTGATGTTTACAAAACTGCAACGGGAAGAGAAACGCAGATTTCAGTATTTCTGCCCTGCCCCTCTCCTCCTCCTAAGCCCCTACCTGCTGGACTCATGTCGGGCTGCTGGAAAGTTCAGCAGTTGTTGGGCAGACGTTCCCAACCAACTCCAGGGGTGTCGGCTGGGCGAGCCTTGCCCTGATTTATACTTAAGAGATGTTAGACGGCTCCATCACGCGATAGCAGCCTGCCTTCCTCCCCTCCCCGTGGTAAATGCCACCTATAAAGAGGACAGCACATGCAGCCCCACACAGCACCACGAGCACACCGAACGTGTTGCGTCTCTCCGCGTTTCCCAGGCTTCGGAGCTGCCCGGATCTCATCCCCGTGTGCAATTTTTGCCCAGGAGCCATCACAGCCCGCCTCGACTCCAGGGGGTGAAACACACCGAGTGGGCAGATCTCACCGGTGTCGCACCACATCCTTCATCCATGCAAACTCCCAAAGTTATTGAACCTCCACCCTCGGATCTGCCTCCCTCCCGGCTCGATACATTCCACACGCGAGTTCCGAGGAATGTGCGAGGTTTGCTGATGTCCCTGGCAGAACGGTTCCCCTCAGAAATCCCCACAGTATCTCTAACGGAGTAAATGGTTAACGACCCTGATTGGGAAGGAAATCTTCCCCTTGCAAATGCGCCGGTGAATTAATGCAACTGGTATATTATCAGATAAATACACAGCACATATTAGTCATTTTAGCTGATTAAAGCATTTAGAGATGATTAATCTTTCTAAAGCACATGCCCATGCGATCAGCAGATCTAAAGGGAAGTGACAGCTGAAGAGGCACCTAGGATTGAAACGCTCAGCCTGCCTTGGATTAGGGCATTTTGTGCCCCCAGGACCAAGCAGGAGACCCGGTTAAAAAGCTGAGAGTGGAAGAAAAAAATACCTTGACACTTACCAGCCGATAAATTCTCTATCCTACTATACACGATTCCGAATGAAGACACCATTCTTCTCCAATCAGATGAAAATAATACTGCCCTAATGAGATGCAGCTCCTTCAACATATGGTTTCACCCTTCCTTTCACCAGATATTTTAAATGTATGGGCACAGAGGAACGCTAAGGATGGGAATAATACCGGCGGTGATGCAGCCTTCCTTGAATCCCTGAAATGCCCATTAGAATGATTCGGAGCGATCATTGCTTTTAGTCTCAATCTCCCAATAAAAAGGTCCTTTTTGCCTTCCTCGTGTAAGAACTAGAAAAAATTGCCCCCCATCCGCAAACTTAAGAGCAGAAAGATGCATTTAGGGGAGAGAAATGCCAGAGGAACAGAAATCCTTAGGATCAACTTGCAAATGAAACCCTCCCCTGTGGGAAAGAGGAGATGGTTGAAAGCACGAAAAGAGAAATACCCTCTGCAATTAAAACCAGCATCTAATTGGGGAGAAAGGAGAGAGATGAGAGCTATATTGCAGTATCAATCTCTCCGTCTCCTTTGCAATATATTAGCCACTTAAGTTCTTTCTCTTCTGCAAGGGCTGTAATAAAAATAAAAAAATAAATAAAGAGGATTATTGTATCTTCTTTTTGGAAGAGGGGGGTGTCTTTGACCCTAGGCGGAAACAAAAGGATCCAGAAAGGTTGTACTTACCGGTTTGCAGGAGAGATTTTAGCACATCGTTACCAAAAAAAAAAAAATTAAAAAAATAAGGCAAAAGAAAGGAAGGGAGGGAAAAAAAAAAGCTCGAGTTTAAAGATTGCTGGTTTCTCTCTGCCTCTCCCTCTCTGTGGCTCTCTCTCCCTCTCTCTCTACTCCTGCTGAAGCTGAGGCAAAAGGAAAAAAAAAAAAAAAAGGAGAGGGAAAAAAAAAAAAAAAAAGAAGCAAGCCTGAAACGTGCTGGGAATGCAATGAGCCCCTCAATGATCTTCTTTAGGATGCAGAGCTGCTGTTTGGCACACTCAATGGAGGAGGGAGGAGAGGGGCTGCTGCAGGCTCCAGCGCCGCCGCCGCCTTCTCCGGGCAGCGGCAGCGCGGAGCGGGCGCTGGGGCGCGGCGGCGGAGCGCGGGTGCGCGGCGTGCGCGGGTGTGCGCGGGTGTGCGCGGGTGCGGGGCGGGTGCGGGGCTCTGTGTGTGTGTGTGTGTGCGCGCTGTGTGCGCCGCTCCTGCCCTGGATCAGGCTGCTGCACGTCATGAAAATGAGCTTCAAGAAGGGGAACAAACGAAGGGGGCGCGCTCGGCTCCAGGTCGGGGGCGCGCATTTGGGAAGCCCTGACTACACAGTTTTTTTTCCCTTGCCTTTTTTTTTTTTTCCTATCTTTTTTTTTTTTTTTAAGAGGGAAGGAGGGGGCTGGTTGGAGGAGAGGAAGGGAAGTGGGAAACGAGCAGATGGGGGAGGAAAAATCCTGAGAAGAATCAGAGAGGAAAAAGCCGCCGGGATGGGGAAGAATTTGCACACCCCCCCTCCCCTTTCCTAAAAAAAAAAAAAAAAAAAAAGAAAAAAAAGAAAAAAAGAAAAGGAGGGGGAAAGGGAACAAAAAGCCCAAGTCTGGAGGAAATCAAAGCTGCTGTGACTGCGAGTGCCAGCCGAGGGCTGCGGCGGGGAGCAGCCCGGGGGTCCCGCTCCGGTCGCCGCGCTCCCCCGCCGCCAGCGCCTCCTCCGCCCGGTGCGCTGCCCGCCCGTCCCGGGGCCGTGCCGCCCCCGCCCGCAGCCTCGCCAGGAGCCCGCAGCTTCCCGCCGAGCCAAAATCCTCGGTGACACGCCCGGCGCCTCCCGCATCCTCCCGGTGCGCGCCCGCCCCGGGAGCCGCCGCAGGTAACGGGGCTGCGCGGGGCGCGGAGGATCCGCGGAGCGGCGCGCAGCGGGAGGACTGCGCGGGTTCGCCCGCGGGGGAAAGTTGGAGGGTGAGAAGCGCCGGGGGGGTCGGGAGGGACGGGCTGCGGGCAGGGCAGGACAGGAGGTGAGCCCCGCGCTGCCCCGCGCATCCCGCTGTCCGCACCCGCGCACAGCCCTGCGCATCGCTGCGCGCACAGACCGGGCACGGCGCACAGCCCATCCCCGCGCTCACATCCGCGCCTATCTCCGCGTAACTCCCGGGGCATCCCGCACCCCGCGCTCCGCGCTGAGCCCCAATTCCCCTCCCGCACCCCGCGGAGGCTCGGCCGGGAGGACACTTAACTGGAACCGCGGCTGGCTAGCGGAAAGTTGAGCGGCAGAGCTGCGGGCGCGGGCGGGAGGTCCCGGGGGGCCCGCGGGGTCCCGGCGCCGCTCTGCGCGGGCAGGAGCGCAGCCTCCGCGCCCGCGGACACGCACCATCTTCCCGCGGCTCCCCAGCTCTCCTCCGCCGGTGCAATATGGACGCACCGCTCCCTCCTAATTAAATTGCTGCATCATTCATTTTCTGACGCGGGAGCGACATGGGGTACGGGCAGGCTCCGCGCTCCGACACCCCCCGTTCCGAATGGAGGGGAGGCGGAGAAAAAGGGCCGAAGGGGCGATCACAACACTCTGTTCTCGCAACAAGCTCGCACAGCGGCTTCGGCAGCAACTCGGCAAAGCGACCTGTGGGAGCGAACCCCGCTGGGGCTGGGGGCAGCCCCCCTTCCCCAGGGATGCTGCCCGAGGGGCAGGGGCGGAGCGCACAGCGGGGCAGCCCTGACCTTGCAACTTTCTCAAATGCCACCGAATATCTCTCGTTAGCCTTGCCGGGTTGTGCGGAGGGGCTGGAAGAGGGGAGGGATGGGGGGCGCTGGGGAGGGATGGACTGCAGACCGAGGAGCGCTGCGGGGATGGACGGACATCCCGCCGGGTCCCCCCGCAGGCAGGGCCGGCTCCGGGACACTCCAGTGTCCCCTGCCCGGTTGTGACACGGGGCAACCCCGCGAGATGCCCCGGGGAAGGAGGAGGAGGATCAGCCCGCACCTCCCTCTCCATCCTTCATGCCCCGCAGTTTCCCGGAGGGGTGAGGACACTCAAATGGACACAGAAACGCGGCTCTCCCAGGCTTTGTGCAGGTCGTGTCCCCTTGTCCCCTCAGCCAGGAGGCAGAAGTCACCGCGGGCCATCGCTGCCCTGCATCTCCCTCCAGCCACAGCAGCTCCTGGCCCTTCTGTCTGTGCTCCACACGCCCTGCTGGGGACAGGACCGCTGTGAGTGTGACTGGCAGCAGCTCCAGCCAAGGGTATGGCTGATGTAACCAAGATCAGGACGTCACTCGGTTATTAATGATAATTATTATTATTGGCAAGCGAGCTGTTTCCTTGCCAGAGCCCATCCTGGAGCTGTGGGGATGCGTGGCAGCGGTGGGAGCTGGCAGGTGCCCTTCGGCTGCCTCTTCCAAGCCTCAGTTTTCATCACTAAAATGCTCCTTGTTCCCCTGGCAGCCTTGTGGGAAAAAGGCAGAGAGACCCAACTTGGAGAAAGATACTTGGGCAATTATTGTACCTTGCAGAAATATCCTTAAATCGTTCAGTTTCCCCCGGAGGAGAGCATTCCCCCCTCTGCAGTCGCTGCTCAGCAGGCTCTGAACGCTCCAGGCAGCCTGCAGTGTGAACCAAAGCCATCCTTTCCCTCCCCTTCCCAGCAGAAGAGGCGATGGTGGAGAGAAAAGAGGGAGTTTTCTCCCAAAACTCGCCCTGCCTGTCCAGAAGGAAATATTCCGAGCTTTAATAATCTCTCTGCCTCCATCAACCTATGGCAAGGGCAAAAGCAATAAATAGTGCAAGGGCAAGGGAAGCTCTCTTGTAATTACTACAGATGGGAGCTGCTCCCTGGCTCGCTGTGTTTTGGTGGAGTAGGGAGTGTTGGGAGGTGCTGGATCTGAGCGTTCAGAGGGTTTGGACACTGCTCCAGCTGCATTTCTGCCCAAAGCCCTGTCCCCCCAGCTCCCCGGGGCTGGGATGGGCTCCAGCGGGCAGCTCTGGGGGCAGCAGGACATGCGGGAAGCCGAGGGTGGAGGGGAGCAGGGAGGCACGGGGATGTGCTGCTGGTTAATCCCTGACGCAAACCCCACACACACTGGTGGGAGAGCTGCCAGCCGGCTGCTCCAGGGAGAGATGCTCCAGGGGCAGGGCAAGGCCCGGGCTGGGAGGGAACATCCCATGGCTCCCCCTGCCTTGGGGAAGGAAATTCCCTGCCTTTCCTCAGTGGAAATCCTGGAATTTTGGGAAGGCTGGAGCGCTGGGCTGTGCAGAACACAGTGCTGAGCTCTCCAGCACGGAGTGGTCCAGGCTGGAGCTGCAAGAGGCAGGCGTCTGATCACACCATTAGTGTGGGCTCAAAGCTCAGCTTAAAATTCCTTCCCTGCTCATCAGACCCTTCTGCTTGTCCCCCTGACATTTCTGCTTGCCTGGTGTCTTCATGTTCAGTATTGAGGTTCCCCTCCCCCTTTTATTTTTAGGGAACCTTTCAAATATTCTTGGGTTTCTATATTATAAATTATTCAAGAAGAAGAAATTTTACTGTTTTTGAAAATGTTGATAGAGGGAAATTCTGAGAGTCTTCTCTGTGCAGCAGTTAGTGAAGCAGTTTATGAGGCTTCACTTTTCTTATTCCCTCTCTGTTCCTTAATTAATTTCTCAAACATGGACTGAGAGTATTTATGAGAAACATAATCATCAGCTGGAATATACCTGTGGTCCTTCTTAGGAAGAGACTGATTTTGTTCAGCCTATGTCCCACTGTCCCAGTGGTGTTTTAGGGACCACGACCTCTCTTGCTGCAGTCTCAACAGCTCAGCCTCACTTCAAGGGTCCCCAGACTGGATGCAGGGGTTGTTCTGTCCCCATCCAGCCACCATAGAGCTTTCCCTGACTGCTGGGGGTTCCTGTCCCAAAGTCTGAGGTCCCTTCACGCCGTTCTGGCAGCTCTGCTGAAGCCTGGATCCTTTTTTCCATACACTGCTGGCATTTGACACGCCATATATAAAGTACAGGCACAGATTATTTCAGCTGCATGAGCACTGGGGAATGCATGGGAAATGGAGGAAGTGTAAGGATTTGAAACTGGGCTTTTCCAGCTGGAATCCTTCAGCCTGGAGAAGCTTATATCAAACTGGTGCTCCTGGCTACAATTTTTCTTAGTCACCTCATTATCAGTTATTTATTAAGCTATGGAATAGCTGTTGATTTGGTTTTTTTGTCAGGATAGTTGTACTCTTTCCAGATGAGGTTAGGAAATAACAATGTACCAAATTATATTAACATGGATTATTTCTAATCTAAAAGTGTCCTCAGGTACTTGAAACTCAATGGGACACTGCAGCTGTGCAGAAAGCCCAGCCATGCCCTCAGCAGTAAGTTATTTGTAATTGGTTTACACTCGTGGGTTTGGTTTTTTTTTCCAGCAGGCAAATTTTGCCCAGCATTTGATGATATGTGTAAATATTAAAAGGAAAGGAGGGAAGAACTCACAGACAGCATTAAAACAGAACAGCAAATACCAGCAAATTGCGAGTGCAGCATTTTTAATGGGTAGTTATTAAAAATAAAAGAGAAAAGTAGGCAAAATAAACGGGAGGTTTTATTGGACAGAATTGACAGTTCTGTCATCCTCAGTGATTCCTGACATTTCAAGATCAGTTTTTTATCTAATGTTTCAACAGCCTTGGCTATTTCCTCCCAGTGAACCAAACTCAGCTGTAGCTTTTTTCTCACTTCAGGCACGCAAGGCCACAAATTTTTTTCTAAACGCACTGATATTTATTATAGCCAGTGTCAAAAAAACTCCAGACTCCACTTATATACGAGCTTCTCCCTGGCCTTTCTTGGGCTGATTCACAGCCTGCTGGGGCATGCAGAGCTTCCTCAGGCAGCAGCTGAAGTTTCCTGCACGGATCCAAGGGGAATAATGGCCTTGGGGGGATGTGTTCCCAGCACAGGGAGAGTTATGAGCCCTCCAGCTCTGAGGGCTCTTCCAGCCTCCCCATCCTTCACTTCTGCAGCCACAGAAGGTTCCCAGAAGCATGGAATCGTTGAGGATGAAGAAGATCTCTAAGAGCATCGAGTTGAGCCGCTAACCCAGCGCTAAGCCATGTCACTAATGGACACCAAGATATTTTTTGATCATTCCCAGGGGTGGTGATGCCACCACTTCCCTGAACAGCCTGTTCTGGTGTTTGAGAGCCCTTTTGGTGAAGAAATTTTCCATGGTATCCAATCTAAACCTCTCCTGGCACAACTAAAATCTGTTTCTTCTTGTTCTGTCACCTTGGAGAAGAGTCCAACCTCCACCTGTCCACAACTACCTGTCCTCCATCACAACAACGTCCTGCTTATTTTCTAACCCTTTTCATTCAGTGGAAAGGCTTCTCGTCACCTGGGAGCCCAAGTGATGGCAAGGTTTTAATGTCCCAAATAAGGCTGAACGTGGACCACAGGAGGGAAGAGCATGGATTTGGAACTGTGTCTTCTGAATGTCTCCATCCACTGCCCACAGACCCTGGGACAGGACACACCTTGGGATGACAACTTCATTGCTCCTGTTGGAAACACCTTGGATAATGCAAAAACACTGTTTGAATTCTCTTAGCCCAAACATTTGTCATGGAATGATGGTTGTGGTTTATTTTGACGCCTCCACACTCTGCATGGGAACATTTGCTATTGCAGTTTCTCCCTGGATTTTCTTTCCTGTTCACCTTGTGGGCTAATCTTCCATACATCCCAATTCCTGTATTTTGCCTGGATGCACAGAAATGGAGATTAGCCTCCAGTATGTGCTGTAAGCAACAGCCTGGATTTGCAGGGCGTCTGGATTTAGAGTTGCCAGATTTAGCAACAGGAGCCAGACGAGATCATGCTAGGGCAATTCCCCAGGACTGGGCCATAAAGCCAATCAATTTAAAATGTAATCGAAAGCCCCTAGTTCTGGGTGAAGGAAGGCACTTACTGCTCATTTGGAGAGAAAAGCTCATATTCTAAATTGCTTTTCAGATGAAACTCGAGCCTACTCTTAGTGATGTCAGTGGTGGCACTTCCGTTCAGGCCAGTGATGCCAGAATTTTCTGTTTGCTGCTGTTGCTTCTCCACTTCCCTCCTCTCCTCCAGGAGGAGCAGAGGGATGGAGCAGCTCTGCTGGGAGGGAAGGCTGGGAGAGTTGGGATTGTTCAGCCTGGAGAGGAGAAGCTTTGGGGTGACCTCATTGTGGCCTTGCAGAGCCTGAAGGAGCTGCAGGAAAGATGGAGAGAGATTTTACAGGGGATGGAGGGATAGGACAAGGGGGAATGGCTTCAGAATGAGGGAGGGCAGGGTTGGATGGGATATTGGGAAGGAATTCCTCCCTGTGAGGGTGGGGAGGAGCTGGGATGGAATTCCCAGAGAAGCTGTGGCTGCCCCTGGATCCCTGGCAGTGTCCAAGGCCAGGTTGGACAGGGCTTGGAACAACCTGGGATGGTGCAAGGTGTCCCTGCCATGGCAGGGGTGGCACTGGATGGGCTTTAAGATCCTTCCAACCCAAACCATTCCATGATTCAGTGATTGTTCCTCAAGGACAGTTAGGACATGGAGACAAACCTGATGGTTCAGAGGCACAGAGATGAAGAGTCAATTTAATCTCTTAGAAAAAGGACTTCCCCACTCATGGACAGGATGGTGACAGTGATGTCTGCTCTGCTCTTGTGAGTTTTGCCCTCTTGTCTTTCTGCTCCCAATGGCACAAGTTTTACAGCAGCCCCAAGCTGGGAGAAGAGGTGACCTTTCATCCGAAATGGGCTCAGCTGGGAAGTTCAGGAGGAGCTGACTCACTCCATCCCACTCATCCCTAATGGAAGGTGTGGACTAATGCAGCTCTAGAATTGGCCAAAGAGATTTGGGTCCTGAACTCGTGGGTCTCTGCTAACATCAAATACTGCAGTTCTTGGGTTTCCTGTGCTTGGTGCATTAACACATTAACAGGCACTTAAGATCTCATTTTTCTTATGCTAAAATTATGAACTGGTGAGAGGCAGAAAGAGCTGAGGCACCTGAGTGTTTCCTCAGCCTCCAGCTCTAAATGACCTCTGGAAGAGCACTGCTTCCCTCTTTCCTGCCAGCCAGGAATCCTTCTGGAAATTGCCATCAGAAATCAAACAGAATGGCTGCTTTACATGCAGGAGTTCCCTGTTTCCATGGCTCATATAACTTTTCTCAAGAAGAAAATTGCTGCTTATAATTTTTCAGATTCCGAGGGGTTTTGCCATCTTACAAAATACCAAATTTCTTATACCAGGAACTTCGGGATTTTTGATCACTGCATCCCTGCAATCATTACATGGGGATGTACAAGGAGGATCAGAGGTCTAGGAGGTCAGACCTGTCAGGAAAGAGTAAATTAGGATTGTTCTGAATGGAAGAGTAGAGGGAACATGACAATACTTTTGAATTTAAAAAAAATATATTGAAATATATTGAAAAATAAAGGAAATACTTTGTTCTCTACAAATATCATCAGAGAGAGGACAAGAAATTGGTCAATAATTTGTAACTAGAAAGATTGAAATCAACTATTAGGAGGATGTTTGTGGTGGAGAGGATGGCAGAGAAGGGCTAAGGAGGTCACAACCCCACATTCCTGTGACTGTTCATGTTGAGGGACAAATTGTTTGTGGTCATATACAGCACTACTTAAAATAAATATATTGTCCATAAATACAGTAGGAAAGGTCAACACAAACCAGATCTGCAACCAGATTCCAATAGAAACAATGACATAAAAAACATGACATGGAGGAACTGAAGGTTTGTAGATCAGCTTGGCTAAGTCTTGTACTGGGCATTGTATATCCAGGTTCTGAATCCTTGGGATTGGCTAAAATCATCATCTTGGAAGTATAAACATAGCTATATGGATATATGGACAAACACCCACAGGCCTGCAAACCTACATTGTTGGGTGATTTTGCACATCTTCAATTTTTCAAGGTTCTTATGTTTATTTTCTATTAATTTTCATTTTCTCTCTTTCTGCACCATCCATCTCTCTGGTTGGCTGGGTAGCTGGAAAATCCCACCTCCTTGGGAAGTCACCTTCCAGAAACTGGAACTTGAGGTTTAAAAATCTCAAATAAGCAGATTTACAAAAAGCCCTGAGCGCTGGGATTCCTGAATAGAGATAAAATCTCAGGCGTGAGCGTAATGTTGGAATGCAAATCCGTAACAATTTCCTCCCCACTTCCACAGCACCAAATATTTGCAGTTCCAGGGACTCTGAGCGAGGCTTCCCTTTAGCTGCTGGTTTAACTGGGCTTAAAATCCAATGAATAAATTGTCCATAGTTCATCAGCTTGGGGGGTGCTCAGTGCCTACACACCAAATCATCAGCTCCACGTCCCACTGCCAGCAGTTTACGGCCAGGAGACGGCGGGAACTCCTCGGCAGAGCTGTCAGAATAAAACATGCAGAGGGCTCATAAATGGAATGAGGGGATATTGGTTTAAAATCGAGCCCGTAAATACGTGTCACACCTGTCCTCTGGGTGGTCAGCAGCCATCAGGCTGCTGAATTTGGAGTGAATTTTCGAGCTGGTGATGTCTGATTTGTCCTTCCCTCCTTCCTAGGGGTAAAATGAGAAGCAGTAGTTAAATGATACCACCACAGCCAAGGTGATGTTAATGTTTCGAGCTAAATATACAACGGAAAATTCAAGGCTAATTATGTTTTGTCGTGTTAACCATTTTAGGGAGAAAAAAAAAATCAATGAAAATAGGTTTACAGCAGCTGTTTTCACCACCCAGCAAGCTTCTGCACTTTCCCACAGAGGTTACTCTGAAGGTGGAAATATTCTAACTTAAGGATTAATAATAATAATAATAATTAACACCACAGGAGTGCCAAGGATTGCCTCCATGCAGCCTACTGGAGAAGCAAAAACTTTGCACAGAAAAGCTTCCCAGCAGTGACCAAAGTGTGAATCTACTTGGGATTGTCCCTCTCCACACCTACAACTCCATGTCAGTAATAAATTCAGCTCAGTTCCTACATGGTTCTCCCAAAGGTTACTAATTTTAACAGGCCATTTTCACTGTTTTTCCAAAGAAGCCATGGAGGCAGATCCAACATTTGGTGTTTGATATTTGTTCCTAATAATAATAATAATAATAATAATAAATGGTTTCGAGGTTGTACCCCCTCTGCTAAATCCAATACTTGCTTCAGCAACTGCTTAAGGACTTATGTTGATTTTTAGTGCCAAACCTTTTTTCTTGCTTATTTAATTTTTAGAGGTAGCATTGTTGTGAAATTGCACTGTTGAAAATGTAATCTTTCATTTTGCCATTTAAGCAGTAGTTTATTCGGGGGAGAATCCATTCCTGATGGAGACATTTGGGGCCAGTGGCATGAAAATACTATGGGAAATCCCTCAAACTTGAGTGATTTTCCAGCGTAAATACACAGGGTGGAGGAAGTCCTTTGGAATTCCCTGCCAGGGCTCCATTCCCATCTCTCCTTGCTCTTCTGCATCCTGAAAACCCTGTAGATGTTGACGTTTCCAGGTGGCCAAAGGGACACCAGGACTGTCCAGGGGGAGACTCATTTCTTTATTTTAAATCCACCACTAAAACACATTGCACTGTTAAGCTGGATCCAAAAAAACCCAAACAGCAGAATGGCAAAACTGCTGCAAAACCCTTGAAAACACAGCATTGTGTGATTTGTTGGTGTGCAGTGCAGATGCAAACAGCACCATTTTTTTGCCTCCATTTGCATATCTGTAAATGACTGCAAGGCAGAGTAGAAGGAGGCCAGCTGGATTCAATTACAGAGAAAGGTAAAAGCCTTTTGCTTCTGGTTTTCCTTTTGCAGTTTAGAGCAGGGGCACGTTTTGAATTTCTTCCCAGACTGTTAAAAAAAACAAGTGAAGTTCCCACTGGTGCATCCCGAGTGGAGAAGCTCATGTTTGTTGGGATTATAAAAAGAAATTCTATTTTTGCACTAATAATTAAATTTTTGTCTCGTGCAGCCTTCCCAGTGATCCACAGCAAGCACTTTTTGGGGTGTTAAAGCTGCTTAGGGAGATTTCAGGGGATGCTGAGATTTCACCGAGCTGCCAGGTCTGGGGTACCCAGGATGCTGCACTTCTTTAGGTTAGATGTGGGATTTTTGGTGTGCCAGGATTATTTCTATTTTTTTTTTTCAGAACAAATTGAGGCACCAGGTAATGACAGAGCTGCCTCCTAGCCCAGGATGAGGTGCAAACCTCTGTGTGATTTTCACTTTCTTCTTCTTCTTCTTCTTCTTCTTCTTCTTCTCCTTCTTCTTCTCCTTCTTCTTCTCCTTCCTCTTCTCCTTCCTCTTCTCCTTCCTCTTCTCCTTCTCCTTCTCCTTCTCCTTCTCCTTCTCCTTCTCCTTCTCCTTCTCCTTCTCCTTCTCCTTCTCCTTCTCCTTCTCCTTCTCCTTCATTATAATAATAATAATAATAACAACAATAATAATAGTGATAATGATAACAAAAATCATCATCACCACCAAGAACAACAACTACAACAACAATAATTACAATAACAACATTATTGTCATTTCACTAGCTCCTCATAAGCTTTGATCATTATTTTATGCATCTTAGGCTTTTTTTTCCATCCACTTCAAGCTGCAGCAGCTCCTGGCAGTGCCATAATTGCTGCCATCCAGGCACATCCAGCAAGGCAAGGGTGGTAAAACTGGGACACAAACCCAGAGGAGTAGGTGGACAGTCAGTAATTATTATTCTTTACAGCCATTTGTACCTTATAGAGGTCTCCAGTTTGTTGTCACTCTGAATTATTGGCCTTTGCTGGTGAACATAATCCTGTGAGTTACTTACAGACAGTTCTTTTGTACTTGGTGCAACGTGAAATTAAAATAAACCTTCCCTCTGCCTTCATTGCCTGATTTCTCAGCCAAGCAGAGGATTTCCCAGGTACCAGGTGATGCTCAAATGCCCTAAAATCAGAGGGGGATAAAGGCAGAGCCCAGAAATAGAGCAGAGAATTCTCGGGGTTAGGATGACAGACAGGTTAAGATGACAGACATTGTTCCCCCTCCTTCTTAGTCAGCTGTATTTACTTTTTCAGTGGATTTTCTCCCTCTCAGAGTCTCTCTGTACCCTGTGGTGTCTGGGAAATGTGTTCACAAAGCTCTGCACCCAGGGAAGGGCATGGTCTGAGGGGAGCAGAGAGGGAAATTTGGAGTTTATGGGCAGCTTTAGGAATTCGAGGGAGAGCTGGAAAATCTGTCAGTCATGCTAGGGATGGAGACTCCTTCCACTCCCAGCCTGTGGCACAGGTGCTCCGGCAGCAAAAGCCATAATCCCTGGAATTTTGGGACTACTGAGGGGTTGGAGTTCCTCATGCAGTCCCAGGAGGGCTGCTGGTGGTTATTTCAGTCCTAACCTCGTCTCCCATTAGCACCTTGGGGAGGAATGCCGACATCTCCTGGCGGTGTGGGAACGATCAGCCCCGGCGAGGGAGGCGGGAGGTGTGTGAGTTTCCATCCTGCCTGCAGGGAATTATAGCAGGTTTTGGAGAGACTGTGATTCTTACAGGACTGGAGAAGGTTCCCACCTCCTCCAGCCTCTCTTGTGTAACCTGAGGACTGGATCAGAGCCCTGGCTGCTCGGGTTGGAAGGTGGTGTCAGTCTAAGGCTCCTGGAAGTCCATTTGTTCTCACCAAAATGCCATTTTTTCCTTCTTCCTCCCATGAAGGTAAGCTGGCTCTGACAGAAAGTTGTCCCTCAAAGAATCCTTGGCTAATTTTAGCAATCCAAGGGTAACTTGCCCCATTTATTGCAGGTGGAAGGAGTGAAAAAGCCTTTCTGCACCAAGCCCTTTTTTCCCTGTTTGTGCCAGTGAGGCAAGAGCCTGACTTTAACAGAACAGATAAAAATAAACCCAGCCATGGACAAAGCCAATTATGTTCTCCATTGCCTAGGGATGGGCAGCCTAATTTGCAGCTGACAGTGATTTGATGGACTGAACCATCCTTCTTCTGATCCAGCATTTGAAGTAATTTTTATTGTAAACCAATCATTACGATGTAGGACTCTCCGTACCGCCAGTGTCACCGTGACAAATTCCCTGTCGCTGCTGCTGCTGGGGTTTTTCCTCCCATCCCTCACTGCCCTGACGTGTTCTGGGAAGTGCTGGCCGTGGCACACCGTGGCCCTGTCCCCAGCAGAGCCCTGGGCAGAGCTGCTCTTGGGTGGTGTGACAGGGACAGTGCCAAACACATCAACTGGGGGACACGGTTCCAATCTCCTCGCTGTAATTTTGGCAGGGATGCTAAATTTAGTCCTCCAGTTCGGAACACACAGGCAGCACATTAGGCTGGGAGTTTAGCAGTGCACGTTTGCTCCCTCTTCATCCGCAATGGCCTCTGATTTTGCTCTTTTATGTGGTTTATGGGTCATAAAATGATTTCCCCCTCCCCGAGGACATTGTAGTGGTTTGTGTGTGACATCTGTGCAATCCGCTAAGTCCTAAGCTGTCGTGTAGCATCCTTCTGTTCCCTGAATGGACACGCAGGCACAGCTCCTGCCCAGCATTGTTGGACAGAGCACCACTTCATTACAACCAGCTGCAATTTGTTTCCACCAGAGCTTCAGCAATTCCTCTTGGAAGCAGCCAGAGTTGTTGGAATTTACTTGTCTGCACCAGAAAAAACCTTCCCGCTGGGCCATGGGAGCTGTGGGCTGCAGAGGTACGAGGAAATCTGGAGAGGATACGTGGAGGATGAAGATCTGTTGCTTCTGCAGAGGTGGTGTGACCTACATTCCCTTTCCAGGTCCAGGAGAGCTCAGGATAGACCCAGCAGGCTCCATCCACACATTTCCCCCTATTTCTGCTTTGCTGTGAAATGTGCAATTTCTTCCTTTCCACTGTGGTATCCAGTACAGACTGATTAACAAATGACAGACAGCCACTGTTGCTAACAGGAGCGATAAAACCCTGTAATTTTCATAAGACAGGTCACCAAGACTTCCCTCTAATCCTGCATGGTTCTAGCAACACCTCCACTCCTGCAAAGTCTTGAGGGAAAGGAGGGTTATCAGGGCTGTGACACGGAGCACAGAGATGGTGAGACGGGCCAGGTCAGGGTGGTTTGTGCACCTCAACTTCTGCTCCTTCCACTCACCCAGGTGTGCAAAGGAACTTGTGTGCTGAAGAGCTGTGAGGAGCAAACTCTATTTTCTACTCATATTCTTTGTGCCTTATAAATTCCATTGATTACATGTTTGTATTGGCAAAACATACATACATACATATATATATATATATATATATATATATATAAAATTAGGTCAAAAAGTCAGAGGGGAGGAGAAATGTATTTCATCATTTCAGAAGAATTTGAAGGTGGTTATTTCAGAATCAAATCTGACCAGGGGGTGTCCTGGCAGGAAGACTTCTGGTAGCAGCAAGGCACAGAGATGCTCTGCCACAGAGGGGACCTCGTGCCTTTCCATCCCAAGGTCCTTCAGGCTTGAGTTCTACACCTGCAGGGACTCAGGTGTGGCTCCTGCCCTTAGTTTTGGGGTGGGATTTGGGGCTGGAGAGGTGTAGGATCTGCAGTGAGCATTGAGAAGAGCTCAGGTAGGATTGGCAGAGCTCAGGATGGGGTTGGCAGAGCTCAGGATGGGGTTGGCAGAGCTCAGGATGGGGTTGGCAGAGCTCAGAGTGGGTCCCACCATCCCATGGGAAGGGCAGAGAGGTTGGGACATGCAGGAGCGATGGGACTGCAGCATCCCCCAGAGTTTCTGGGATCTCTGCACGGATCTGGGGTGAGAACTGTGCCCTCCTCGCCCATGGGAAGTGCTAAGAACAGCCCTGCTTGCTGAGCAATCCTGTGAAAGGAAACAGATTGCCTCAGGCAAGACATTTAGAGGGTCTTACACTTGTCTTGATGCTTTTAAAGCTCCTGTGTGAAGCGCTGCCTCCCCAGAATGGAGCTGGACAGGACATGCTGAGTGCTGAGCACACCTGCCGGGAGCTGCTGGGCTCATCCTTACTCAGGGAAATCAGGGAAATCCAGGGAAATTCAGGGACATCAGTGAGCATCCAGGTATTGCTGCTTATCTGCTTCGCATCAGAGGATCCTGGAGCAGCCTGGATTGGAAGGAGCCTTAAAGCTCTTCTCATTCCAGCCCCTGCCATGGGCACTGCTTCAGCTCTGTGCTGAGGAGATTCCCAACCTCAGGAATATCACAGAATCATGAAACAGGATCAGAGGATGGTTTGGATTGGATGGGACCATCCAGTGCCACACCTTCCACTGTCCCAGGTTGCTCCAAGCCCATCCAAGCTGGCCTTGGACACTTCCAGGGCTCCAGGGCAGCCACAGCCACACCCCAATACCCTCCTACAGCTGTTTACAGTAGATAAATACATTTTTATCAGTGTAGATGCTGGTCAAGGGCTGCTAAAATTGAGGCTAAAATTGAGGTTTCCAAACTCCTGTTCAAGCCCACAGGGTTAGGAGTTTCTCTGCACGTTTCCCAGTGATTTCCAAAGGCCTGGTCCTCCCACCTGTTTAAAATAAGCTCTAAGACTATTCGCCTCGCAGCACTCTATGTTTAGACACTTATTTTTAAGATTTTTCGTTTTATTTTTAATGTATTCCCTCTTTTTGGAAATCAAAAGAAAGCTTGCTAGGAAAATAATTTAAATTTCCATTTCCCCCCTCCACATTTTTCCACGTTGATTAGTCACAGGTATCTTTTATTCTTTTGCAAGTTCTCTGAGTCATGGATTCTTCCCCAACAGCCACTGCCATGCTCAGCCTTCCCACCCAGCACAGGCCACAGAGCAGGACAAACGAATTTTTTCAATTAAATTTTATATTTTGAATTAAATTTTCAAACCCTAATTTATCTTTTCATGAGGTAAACAGTTGAGACAACAGGCAGAAGTCTCATGGCAGCAAATTCCTGCAAATAGTCATCCATTCTAATTCTGTTCTTTGCTATATGGCAAATCAATATGTTGATTTTTAAGTATCCTCAAGGTTTGATCTCATTTTAATTGGTGCAAAAGTTGATCAATAATTGTTATTACATGATCAGTTTGCCTCAAAGTCTGTCCCCTGTATAGATTTTAATATATCTATGTAACCTAAATCAGTTTTCTGAAAGGGGAAAATAACATTATAACTCATTCTGGGGATTATAAAAGGAGTAATTTTCTTGAAACTGGTCCTTAATGTAGCTAATAGCTCTTGGCTTCACCTCAAGATGCTTAACAAGCCCATCATTAAGTGTGGCTAATGAAAAATTAATTAAACTTTTTATAATCTAATACCAGATGACAAATCATTATAAATCATGCCCTTGGTTATTCATGTCACTAAAGCCAACACATGAGTTTGAAAGTTCGCATATATGTATAAACCTGTAAGCAAATATCCAATCAATTGTGCTGGTTGCCAATAGTTTTGATTTTTTTTTCAGAAGCTTTTAAAATTTCTCCTTAACATTCCCAGAATTCTCTCTGAGGGATGACCCTGCGTGTAATTTTGGGAAGATTTAATAGGAAACCTTAACACTGCATCTGATCAGAGGCTCCTGGCATCTGCACCAGGATTAGCCACACCAGCCTGGCAGGGAATTAGCAAAACTGGGGAGATTTAGGAGAAGGGCAGAATTATTACAAAGTCTGGCAGGACATTATTAAAAAAAAAAAAATATATATATATATATATATATATATTTCACTGGATTTGAAACTCTTACAACAAAACCAAGGAAATTTCCTTTCTGTTTGGAATTTGCCTGAGTGGCTCAATGAAGCAACAGAAGCAAGATCAATAAATTGTGTCTGAAAAGCAGTTTAAAGGGAGCAGCCCCATGTCTCAGATGTGCAGCACTAATGGGGGAAAACCCTGAGAGCTCCAAGGGCCTTCCACAAGGCAGGTCAGAACCCACCTGGGAAATCCCACGGATGTTTCCAAGGCTCCAGGATTAGCTCACAACCCCAAACAGTGCCATATATGACAAATATCAGCTGTAGCTCCTGAGGTGAAGCAGTGTCAGGGTTGGCACTGTTGAGGGGCAGAATACCCTTGCTGCCCTTGTAAAATCCTCACTCACTTCTGTTCCTTTGGCTAACTAGAAAAGCATTCTGGGAGTGACTCAGCTGAACTAGAGGCGAAGAACAAGTTGCAGAATTGTAAAACAGTTATTAGCACCAATCAGTGCTCACAGTGGGGCTGTGGTTGGTTGTACGTGATGCTGTTCCTATCTGGTCTGTGGTGGTTAGTTAAGCACATTTGTTGTTCTCACAAGTGTGTAAACTCAGAACAAACTAACAGTTTAAGAAGTCTGGATTTTTGCACTAAAATGTCCTCGCCATACCATCACAGAAATCATGTTTAACACCTCCTGATATCACCTAACCCTTCCCAGCAGCCCAATATTCTCTGTGTGGATGAGGGCAGCCCAGGTGAGCCAGGTGAGGAGCTGGACTGAGGATGCTCCAGGAGCAGCAGGGAGGTGTGGAGGAGAGTGGGGCAGGACAGCAGTGACCTCGTGCCCAGATCCTGTCCCCTTCCATCAGCTTCCCTTTGGATGCTGCACACACACAGAGCCTTTTGTCGGGAGGAGTGGAGAGGCTTTGCTTTGAAGTAACTGCTGCTCTGTGCGTGCTGTGCTCCCTGTCCTTTGTTCAGCTGCTCTTTCAACACCTCCCAGCCCTCCCCTGCTCCTCCTCAGGGCCACAGGACTCGACCTCCAGCCCTGTGATTCCTTTGGTGTTTTTCCTTCCCCTGCCATAAGGGGAAAGGAAAAAACTTTCCCTCCCTGCGCCGCGCTCTCTGCGTGTTTCCTCCGGGCTGAGCATCCAGCTCCAGTTCCACCTTGTGATCCCTCAGGCTGCATCCCTGGTGGATCTATAAATACCCTGAGAAAGGCATGGCTCAGCAGCACATCCACATCCTGGGGAATTGCCTTCCTTGTGGCCCATTTGGCCTGTTTTTCGGGGACACTCGTGCTCGGGGACAAAACCCTTCTAAGCGAAGTTATTGAAGCCCCAAAAGTTGCTGATGTACTCAAGTGATTACTGTAGCCCAACACAGACATATTTTCTGCCTCTCCCTCTTGCTTGCAAAAGCCCAAATTGATTTATTTTCCAACTCAAGCATCAGTTTGCCAAGCGCAAGAATATGTAATGCAGCAATTATGGGCATTCCCCAAAAGCTGCTTTTATGTATTTATGAGGAAAGCTCCCATGGGTAACACTTCATCTCAAATATTTGACTTGGAAATGCTTTTATTTTTCCAAGTTCCTTTCAGATTTCTCTTCTGAAAGCTGATGTGATATTTTTCATCTCATGTAACGTTTCTTTGAAAGGCCACATTCTAGTAGCTGTGGTTTTGCCATGAAGGATACTCAGGCAGTGAACAAACTTTTGTGGTGACATGAAAAGTCCTTTTACAAAAGAGATCACAGCACCACATTTATTTTTTTCCCCCAAAACCACATTTAAACTGATTTTTTTTAAAAATAATCTGCAATTCAGATATACCTAAAATGTAATTAATTTCCATTACAGTTCTGTTCTGGTGCAGAATATGATACCAGTGTTATAATCCAGAAACTGCTTCTAGCGTGTGAAATGTGCAATTATAACAAGCAAATATTGAACTCACGCTATGCTCTTGGGACCACAATATCAGTGGGAGACTGAAAAAAATTAATTCTTTCATCAAGCAGAAGCATCTGAGGAAGGTCCATAGCCAAGGTGGTTTGCCAGGGAACCCCCAGAGTGCAGAGCTGGCTTGAGGAGGAAGCTGGGGATGATATTTGTAAGAAATGAAGGCTGGGATCTGCTTTGGGATCAAAATATTGAGCATAAAATTAATAATCATGCGGTTATGACAGCAATAAATGCCAGTGGCACTAAGTTTGATGGGAATGTCAGTGGAAAATAGGAGTGTCCTGCATGAGTGTGGAGTTAGTTCCCTGTGTGACACACAGCTGTGAATGTCACCAAGGGCTGCTCAGGGGGAATTCACCTCAAGAACTGACCCCAGGGGCACAAAACTGTGCTCACAGCCACAAAAGGTGTCAGTGCTGCCTGGCTGTGGCTCTGAGATGGGAAAAAAAGATTTCTTTGTGACCTTTAATATTCCTTCAAGTGCTCGGGACAATCCTGAGGATGCCCCTGATACGAAATGAAAATAAACATGGAATTTCTCTCCCTTCAGAGCCTCCTGCCTTCCCCACAGGGCTGGAGCCACTCGGGGCTGGCTGGGGCCATTATCCATGAGCATTTCCAGCAGGAGCCAGATGTATGAATGCTCATTTTCTGGGGAAGATTTCTTCTGGAGCCAGCATTGCCGAGCAATGATTAGATAAGATGACACCATGGGAAGTTTCAGATGGAGGAAAAGCCGGAGCAGGGATGCTGCAGAGCTGGAATGTTATCTGCCCCTCACTGAAGGGCCTTCATCTGGGGTGCTCACAGGGATCCTTTGAAAGGCAGCAGCTCTCTAATGAAGCTCAATAATTTGGATTTGACAATACCTCAGAGCAGCAGCTGCCTGGATGCTTGAGAACAGTGGGATCTTCTCCTGCCAGCCTCTTTGCTCTGCAGCAGGATCCGTGGCCTTGCATTCTTCAGGCTGAAACAGAGATATTTGTATTTACTGAAATGATTTACCTTTGTATTCCGGATCTCTGCATTTATCCATTTCATTCTTTTTTTTCAAGGCAGGATTTCCTCTGACTAACACCATGGGAAATTTAGGATGAGCCAGAGCCAGTTAGAGCAGAGCTGAGAATTCTTCTGCTGCAGTTCCAGGGCTGTTTAATGGAAATCAGGTCTCTAATGAGGAGCTGTTTGTGGTCACTTTGTGGAGAAATGGAGTCTTTAATTGCAAACCCACCAGTGGGATCTCGGAATGTGGATGTGGTGTGTGTATCCATGGGAAGCTGGTGAAGGAATGAGATGTGCAGGGGCTGCCACAGGGAAAAAATACAAATTCTGAAAGGAATTGAAAAGTAAAAGGTGGTTTTAAAGGAAAGGCAACAATAATCTACAAAAAAGGGGAAATGGAGATAAGAATCAAACGCTAGATATCCCATATTATTTCAAACACTATCTACAGAAAGCTGCCGTAAATTACAATTCATTGCATTCTATAAAAACTTGGGGATTTTTGGGGTTCCCATCCCTAACCCCTGGTGTTTAACCTGAGCCCCAACAGGGGCAGTGGCACGATGAGTACAGCTGGGAAGGGATGCTCCAGAGGGGCTTCAGATGCTGCTGAAAGGCTCTTGTCCCATGGAAGCTTTGATCCTCAAATTCTCCATATTAATTTGGATTTATTTAACAGTTTCAAATGGATTGTGATGAAGTAACGCAAACAGAAGCAATTTTTGTGGAAGAAATACTGGAAATACTGGCTTTTCCAGCAGAGCAGAGGAGAAAAAAATCTCTGTTGGATCTTGAGCAGCTCTTCCAGCAACTTTGATAGTGATGTAACCTTAAAAAAAGCAATGAATCAGGCTGTCAAATAACCTGAGCAGCAATCTGTATGTATAGATATATATATATCAATCTGAAGTGTTACATAAAAGAGGAATTTTAGTATATTATAAAAACTGGTAACACGACGGCAAGAAATCTGTTAATTAGCACGTCTGCCATCCATCTTTTTGAACAGTCACCTTACCATGAGCTGAGGAGAGCATTAGCAACAATGTGCTACAAAATAATTAGCTTGTTTTCAGGGCTTAAATAGTCATTACTTTCCTGTGAAGTCCCTAATTAAGCTAATCCCAGTTTATAATACATTAGCAACAACTATTTATGTGGAAGCTACTTCTTGGGGGGGGCTAAAAATAACTTCGAGTTTCGAAACGCTCAGAATGATCTGCAAAAATTGTAGAGCTCGGGACAGGAACAATACAGACTGCAAAAATTATGTAAGTGCTTGTTTTATTCCATGCTGCCCACATGAAATTCGTTCACCTGAAGGCTGCAGATACAACTGCTTAAAGGCTTTCATGAAACAATTTTCCCCTTTCTGCTCTCAAAGCCCATGACAGCCTGTTACCATGATTTTTCTCAGGAGGTCCTGGTGCAGCGTTGCCCAATTATTTCCTAAAAAGTGTAAAGATTTTTTTTCCTCCCTGACTCACAGTGTAATAGATGAAGGAGTGATTTTCGGTTTGATGTTGCACTTCAGTCGAGGGAAAAGAGCTGATAACATGAAGTTGACACAAAACAAAGCACAAAAGTCTGAGCTGTTGGACAAAATGGGCTTTGACCTTCGTCCACACACAAAAAGGAACTCTAAAAAGGCAGAAAAAGATACAAAAACAGGGAGATCCATATCTTGCAGTTGCCATTTTTTCCCAAGTGGATGAGAATTATTGCTTTCCTTGACTTTTTGCCTTGCTTGATAATCTAGCTGTGGTCAGTTGGAGACAATATTTAGGTACAAAGCCCTCAAGTCACGCAGGAATGAGCTCCAGTGGAATTATCTGAGGTGGGAAAATCCAGACTGATGTGGAAGACAAAGGACTCCCAGCCAGAAGGAATAGTTTATTGGAAGAAATTAATCAATCAGTGAATCCTACAAAGAGATCAAAACGAAGCAGGAAAGCCTGGATCTCCCTGTGGCTTGGATTTACAAGGGAGGAATTTCAGTTTCCATTTAAAGGCACTGCTGAACTTCTTAAATAATTTGTAGAAGCTTTTGTGTCAGCTTAGGCTCCAAACCTGGGTGAGGTAATGACAGTGAGCAAGAAAATACCCGAGATCCTCCCAAAGTGCTCTGAGCCACAAACCTCAGGGCTCACCCAGGCATCCCCCTGGAAGGTGTGCTGGCTTGAGCACAGCATGGAATATTCTCTCTGTTCCCCCATTCTCCCCTGTGCAGGATCAATAATTCATCCACTTTTCTCACATGGGCTGCTTAATATGTTGTAAGAGGCAAAATGTACACAGGGTGTGTAAGACAAGGAGGTTTCCTGCAGGAGAGGTTTGGCAGAGCTGTAAAGCCCAGAACAGGGGAAAGACAAGAGTGCAAGGATGTGTCTCAGGTGTGACAGGTGACTCCTTTGAATGACCACTTGTAATTCCTTTTTTTTGCATGAGAGGAGCAAAAACCACACAATAAACATTTGTCTGAGGCAGATATCAATGAGTTCCTGATTTTAACCTGAATAAAATAGAGAACAATTTAACCACAGTGCAGCAAAGTCCTGGAAAAGTGTGATATTTTCTTCAGAGCAGAGGTGACATGTCCAAAAATTACCTCCTTTTCTGTGCTGTTTGCCTTTGAATTGAGAGTCAAAGCTACTGATTCCTTCCCCAAGCAAGATATTGATAGCACTGCCCAAGCCAGTGTGTCCAAACCTCCAATCTCACCCTGCTGAAGGCTGGCACAGGCCTTTGAAATTCAGAAATCCTTAATGCACACACGTACACGCTCAGGCTTATTTTTTCATGAGCACATTTAAGTTGGAAAAGATTAAGTGGAATTAAACATGGATGCCTTTTTAACAGAGCCCTCTCCCAGAAGAGATCCCTTTTTTCAGCACTCACTCCAAAGACTCCTTTAGCAGTGTTAGATTTGACTGCAAATGACAAGCTGTACACAGGAACCAGACATTTATGTCCCTATCATCACTTATTAACTGTTGTTATTGTCGCTGACAACGTCGTGATAATAATAGGGATCCTTTCAGCAGCTGGCTTGAAGATGTAGGAGTTTATGACATTCACAAGTGTCTCAGCAGAAGTGACAGGTGAAGTCATGCTCAGAAGCAATTTATCCTGGGAAGAGAATATGAAAGCCATCTGAGCTGGCTGAGACCTTGGGGGGTCTTTGCTAACCCTTAGGATTTGCTGCAGAGGTTGAAAAGCAGCAGAGTTTTCTTTTAATAAGGTATCACCTGTAAATCACTCCCCAGTGCCCTCGTGCTGCTGCTCAGCCAGGAAAATGACTAATGGGGAATAACAGTGCTGCAATAAACACCGGGAGGAAGTGTGGGGAAAAGCAGGGAAAGCAGCTGTTGACCGACGCAAGGCGTGCAGTGGATGGACTGAAATGTTGATTTCTTCAGCTCTTGTAAGGTGGGAGATCCTTCTGAGAGAGGTTTGGCTGCTGAAAGGCTCGGGATGGATGATGCCTTCAGCTTCCCAGATTTTGGTTTCATGGGGATCTGAGCCTTTCAGGCACTGCCTCCCCTGCAGTGCAAAGAATGGGATCCTGAATCCTCCTCATGCACTTGTCCAAGCCCTGCTCCACCACAGCCACACAGGATCCTTCACCACATGCAGCTCAGACTGCAATGGAATTGCTGTGAGGACCTGAAAATCACTGATTTAGGCTAAAGTCAGCCTGATCCAGTAAATCTACATCTGTAGGACTTCAGATGAAGGATTAAAAAAACAACTCCTCAGCTTAAGGGAAGACCATCCCCACTTGAGTTTGTCACAGATGGTTGGAAAGACAGCGCAGCCCTGAGTCGTCCCTGTGCCCTGGTGGGTTGGGAGAGACCTCAGCAAGGCTTGGAATGCCAGGATGTGGCCAAAGGAATTCTGTGTTGGGTGGTTTGCAGCTCAGGCTTCAGGAAGCGTTTGGACAACACTCTTGCCCACGAGTTGTGACCATTAGGGTGGTGCTGTGCAGAGCCAGGGGTTGGATTTGGTGATCCTTGAGTGCATCTTCCAATTTAGGGGATTCTGAGTCCATGAACTGTTGAGATGCCCCTTGTGAAGCCAACAAGAGCAGCCTGAGGCCCCCAAGGCCCTGCTGATCCATCACTGGCCTCCAAGCACAGCCCTTTCCCTGCCCCACCGAGTGCTCCGCGCTGCACGACGCTCCGCTGGGGAAACTTCCCTGCTGTCCAAGGAAATCAATCTTTACACCTCTTCCAGCCGTAAACTAACGATCCCAAGTAAATAAAATTACTCTGGCAATGTGTCACCTGAAGCTGGAAGAGGCAGGTTGCAGCAGTGACAAACCAGACGAAGGCAGGGGGAGCATTATGAGCCAGGCTGTGCCTCCCAGGATTAGAGGCAGGAGACACAATATATGGAAAGACCCAAGGGTGAGATTATCTCAGGATAATACACCCTTTAGGTTTTGAAACTGCAGCCAAAGTAATCAAACCTGTTACCATAGCATTCATTTTAATGCACAGATAAATTCGTAGCTCTTGTTTATACAGCTCGTCCTCTGGAGGCACTAATATGATTCCCTTTAAAACTCAAGTTAATGAGAAAATAATGGAGCATTGTGGATATAAGCAACATTTTTCCCACTGTCACTGTCATTATCTTTTATACAGTCAGACTGATCTTTGAAAGTATAAGTTGGATTTATTTTATGTACCACAAAACCTTTAAAAATCTTTCTTTAAACCGAGCTTTCTGATTCCTGCCTAAAGCCAGAAATACTCACTGTCTAAACATATTTATAAATCAGTACATCACCCGTAAATCTTACCTTATCCCGAATAGGAAATTTAAAATTGTAACTCTCAAAACTTCACCTTGGCAACACACGTTCTTATTTTATTGGCTTTCCTGGACAGAAAGCATTGATGAGCTGGGGAATGTGGCCAGGGAATAGGGATTGCATCTCCCTGGCTGGGTGCAGTGAGCTGTGTAACGAAGCCATGTGTGTTTACTTTCCTTCAGATACAGCACTGCAGCAAATCTCCAGCCATTCTCAAGGCTCTCTCCAATTTATTTGTGCCCCATAAGTTCTTCTGCAGTCCTTTTGGAGCAGCTGAGGAGCTCCATCCTCATGGAACGTCCTCCAGTGCAAGGACAGGGTGTTGCCAGTGGTGACATCAGCAGGTCTGATATGGGACCAAAGCTCAGTAATTCACTTTGTCTGGCAAGGATTGGTGGTCTATACATAATTTACATTATCTAGCATTTATTATTCATCCCTATAAACAAACACCTGTGTGGATTGGGCCCTCAGACACTTCAAACTTCCTAAGATTTAATAACAACGGGAGTAATGTAATTTACTGGGACTGGAGTTTTATCCTTGGCCTCACTTGAAGACTGGGGGAGTTTTGATTTGAGCAGGAAAACTTCAAGGCTGCTGCAGGCTGTGCCTCTGGTGAGGACACCTTCTTTGCAAGATCCATATTGTTATTCCCCCATTTTCTCTCTGCTGCCTTTGGTTTCTCTTAATCTCACCTGAATTTGAGTCTGTTCCTGTTCTCCTTTTGCTCAGGTAAGGTGTGGCCATGCCGAATTTTACCTGCTCCTCTGCACCTCTGTGTTGTTCCCTTCCCTGGAGACCCAGAAGGGCATCTCCATGGCACCATGACCAAGTTAAATTTAAACTCCTGGGGCTTCCACAGAGGCTGCTGCCTGATTCATGCAGAAGAATTGCATTTTCCTTCTCCCCCTGGACATGCAGGCTGAGGTGTGTGATACCCCAAGGTTTTCGGAGCCTTGTCTCCACACAGCCCAATGTCAAAGCTTGCAATCCTGCTGTTAAAATGGAAATGCAATTATTGACTTGGAAAAACGCTGCGTTGGGAAGCCACTAATGAAGTCAGCCCAAGATGAGGGAATTGGAGAGTGTTGCATTGTTTAAGCCATGAAAAAATATTATCCAAGGTGTCAGGGATGGCAGGAGAAGGAGTGCAAAGCTTTGGCTGTGTCTCAGGGTTTGTGGCTGAGCAAAGCAACACAAAGTGACAACACTAAATTCAGATTTTGGGAATCCAGGACACAGGCTGATCATATCAAAAGCCAGGACTGGGGATTTAACAAATGCCAGGCTTTATTCTGCTATTCATTAGGTTCTGGATGCCTCACCTGAGTGGGGGATTGCTCCTCCAGTTTTCCCCACCCCTGAGACACCAATGTCTCCTCCTCATCCCTGTTTCCCTTCATGCCGTGGAGATGACACAGCTGGAGTCAGACTCAGCCTGTCCTGCTGGGATCTCAGCAGGAAAACCAGTCCAGTTTTCCTCCTGATAGATTTACTTTAAATAAGTTTATGTTTCTAATTGCTTCGGGACATGAAACATGTATGGAAGGATCTCAAGGGATTGGATTAATTAGTTTTAATTATGACTGTGGCCTCTAAGGAGAAACATTTCTTGAGTGTATTAAACAAATATACTCTTTTTTTTTTAACCCCACTTGGTGTGTGGAAATTTTCTGTATCAGAAAAAAAAATGGATTTCAATTTAATGATGGTGTTTCATTAAGTCTGCACACCTGCTGTGATCCACCATGTACCAATGGAGATACCACAGTGTAGGAATTGGGAATCTCATCCACACTCCTTGTGAATAACCCAGGCAGCTGGACAGGCCAGGGGTTCAGTGAGTTGGTTTGGGATGTCCTCACACCTCTGTGCAGATGTGAAATCGTTCTCCACACTGTGTTTCCAACATCAGAGACACCAAATGGCCTCGTTTCTGCTCCTTCCCCTGGGGACTGCTTCAGTTCAGCTGGTTTTGCCGCTGGGGAAAAAATCCCTCTGAATATTCAATCCCATTTCCCCTCTAATCCCATTTCTCCTGCTTGCAGCCCCACCCACCCCCCAAAGGATCCTTCCCTTCCTCGGGGTGTTTGTCCCAGGGAATTTCAGACTGTTCTTGATGTTGTTTTACAATTAAAGCTCAGCTGACCTCCACGTATTCCATAAGTGCCAACAAGGGGGGAGAACATCCTGAATGAATCCATTCAACTCGGAATCACTTTCCTGAGCTCTCACCAGCTCTGTTTCACTGCATTTGGTGCTTGGTTTGTAAAACAGAAATCCCCAACTGCTGCTGCAGGATGGGTATTCCACTGAATAGAAATAAAGGATTATGTGATAATAACGACAGTAATAATGATAAATGAAAATAATAACAATAATACCATAATCATCGTCTCAATTTTTTTTTAATCTTGTCAGGGAAATATTTAGATTATTTTGAGGTTTACTCAAACGAAATTTTAGCTGGAGCTGGGGTTGTCAGAGCCTGAGCCCAAGTCCAGTGAAGACTTCCAGCTTATTTTAATGCACATGAGCAGATTGGGATTTTAAACCTCAGGTCTTCAGTTTTTGAGATCCTGACTGACACAGATCAATGGATTTTATTCCAGAAACTCATCTGGGACAGTTAATGCCCATTAAGTTGGAGACTCTGGGGCCCAGGCAAGTGCCAAAGTGCTTTTCTGAATTGGATATTATTAAAAAAATTGTGGCTTGATATAAATGTATGGAAACACTGAATTTTAACTATTTATGAGACAAGCCAATGAGATAAGGAGGGGAGATAAATTGATGCATAATCTGCACATTCATTGAATGACTACCCAAAAATTTTCATTTTTTCCAGTCAAGTGGGCCTTGATTTCATGTATAACTCGTGGCATAAGTGGAATGGAGGAGTTGGATTCAGACTTTTTGTTTTATTTTGGGAGATAATAAGATTTTAAGAGCCTTGTGGCTTCTAATTGCCTTTCATGACTCTTTGGAGCTGCAATCAACTGGGTGAGAAAGGCAGCACTAAATAAATCGAATTGTGACTTCTCCAAATTAAATTCTCAAGGCTTTCCTCAAGGATAGGGCATTTTTTGCATTTTTTACTTTGGAAAAATATTGCTGGAGGGACAAAACAATCCCATCAGTGATTTGGTCACTCTGGGTAAACTGTGGTTGTTCTTCTGTTCATTTTGATCCAGAATGGTTCTTCCTTACACTTTTGGAGAAGCCAAGCTGTCCATTCACAGCTGAGTTAACTCAGATCACCTTCAGAGATTCGCAGAATTTATTATTTTTTCGAGAATCCAGTGGTATTAGAATTCATCTCTCTGCAGGAAAATGTAATTTTAAGTGCAGAGATACAAATAATTTTTTTTTTTCCAGAGATAACTTATCTAATACAATAATGCCAATATTAAATAAATCTGAGGATGGAATAAGGAGCTAAATAAATAATTCACTTTAGCTATTTATGAAATACCTGTGCTAATACTCACGGATTTATTGTACACCAACCATCAAATACACCCAGAATTTTCCTGCTGAAGACAAAGAAAGCAAAGGGGATTTAAAGGAAGAATTGAAATAATGTGGAAGCACACAGCTGACTTTTATAAATACATGAGCAAATACATGTTGATTGCTCCTCCATGCTGATAAATGCAGCCTATTGAAAACTGAGAGCAGGGAAAATGTCTGCTAAATATTATAGTGTGGCTGAATAGCAACCAGGAAAGAGATTTCAACTTTCATTGTTGGGAATTCCCTGAAGCCTTTGCTTTTTGCTGGTGCTTCAATGGGCAGCTGTGGCACACGTAGGACAAACAGAACTCTGTGAAGAAAACTCCCAAAGGAGCTGGAATTGCAGACTGACAGGTCCTGGGATGAACATATTACCGGGAAAATAAAGTTTTAGGATTGGTGTTGTGCGGCTGGAAAGTTTTTTTAGGGGTTTTTATTTTTCATTGTGGTCACTGTGTGTAGTGACTGTGTTTAGTGAGGAGGAAAAAGACTCTTTTAATGTGTTTTAAGGCATGAAAATGAGTGAGCTGAATAAATGTGGGAAGCCACTGCCCCTTGTCCAAAGTGTCTCTCAGAACTCCTTTAAGTACAGTTCTATAAATTATATATTGAGTATTTTTGCTTTTTGCAAGACACATTACAAATCACAAACATGTCAGAAAGTCATTTGAGCATCAGAGTTTTACCATTTTACATGAAGATTGGCAAACACCAACTGAAGGAGTGTCTGAATTAAGTGAGAAAGTGTTCCTCGAGTAAAAACCAGATTCCCTCTTTTCAAGCTTTCTGGGCTGCTAGATCCAAAAATGAGAATCATACCTACAAACACACTGAACATGAGGGAGCAGCAGTGTGGAAATTAGTACATTCTAATGGGAAAATTATAAGAAATGCAGCTGTGCTTGCTTTCCCTACTGATCCCAACATTCAGGTTCCCCCAAATTGAATTGTAAAATAATGATCTCCTTTTCTGTTTTCTCCTAAGCCACACAGTTAATCCCTGATATAAAAATACATAAAGGATACATATATTTAGAAAGAAACTGTTATTAAAATACAGAAGGCCTCAAACCAAATCGTTTCCATCATTTCCAGCTCATATTTGAACCCAGATCTAAATTCTCCGCCTGGGTTTGTCTCTGCCTAATCCTTTTGTTTATAACCTGATTTTCAGGGGGGAAAATCAGACTATGGTTTTAACAGGAACATTGGGCTGGTGCAGTGAGCACACATACCGAAATAATCTGAAACAGCCTGTCTGCTTTAGCTTTCTTAAGCTTCTGATGATTTTTTTCCTGATGATTTCAGCAGCAGCATAGTAAGAACATCTCTCAGGCCTGGGAGAGCCCGTCAGTGTTATCAACAGTGGGTGCCAGGCTGATAAATGTAACAAAGATCCACAGAAGGAATGTTAATAACTTTAATTAAAGCCGCCCAGTTCTCCAGGAGTGCCATGACTCTAACGAGGTCACTCATGTGTCACATCTCTGGGGCTCTCAGCCCGAGTGGAGGTGGCATTGGAGGATGTTGTCAACCTGTGGGACATCAGAGTTCTTCCCAGGCAGGATTGTTTATGTCGGGAGAAGCAGCTGTGGGGATGGAGCAGCTCAGGCTGGGCACTCTGTGGATTTCAGGGTTGTCTTTTTGTCTGTTTTGCTTACCAGGGAGCAGTTGTGACCCGATTGCAGATGGCAGCTTGTGCCACCCAGTGTCTGTGTCCTCTGGTGCCCTGAAGACATGCAAATGAGAAAGAAATGCAAGGGACAGCTCCTTTGTACAAAACCCACTATGTTATGCATAATAGATAACCACCTTTTCTTCCAAACTGCTGCTGTTGTTGTTTTTTTTCTAACATGCCCTCTTTCTCTCCTGCATCTCCTGCCACCAGGTCAAAAATAAAACTGAGGGGAAGCAAAAAAAAATAGACTGAAAACAAAGAATTATTCTGGGACTTTCAAGAGAAACCAGGATATTTATGGATTTACTCTATTCCCTATGATTACAAGTTTCTGGGATGGTGGTACACTGTCAAATATTTTTCAAGGTTAACAGTTTAGGGACACAATTATGTTGCGAGTTGTCTGCAGGATTAATTAAGGGTATTTCAGAGATATGGGAGAAAAATTGTTCCAGCAGCTATTAGAGGGTGAGTAATCCCAGCTCGGAGAGTAGTTCCCCTTCACTTCAGTCCTCCTCAGAGAAAATATTCCCATGTTTGAGGCATACTCAGAAGCTGATAAAATGTACATGTTTGGCTGAGAAGAGCAGTGATGGGGAAGCAGTTCCAGACACAACCCACACAGTCTCACAACCAGAGCTGGGATGGCCCCACAGAGGTTATTTTTAAACAAATATTTTAAAATAAATGTTTCCCTGGGCCACAGAACCAAAAGATCTCACAGAGCTAAGGAAGGCAGAGAGCCAGGCTCAGCAGCCACTGGGTGGGCACTGGGAGGGCAGTGGGGACTTTATTATTCACCACTGATAGAAAAACTATTGGGCCAGTTCATAAAACATCAGGGATTGTTTGTGAAAATAATTGCAAGGTCCAGAGAACTGTGAAAATGGGAGATCTTAAATAAAAGAGAAAAAACCCCATCAGCAACCCAGTGCTTTATTCAAAGCACTGCAACCAATACACATACCTACCCATCTATTTATAATCTGATATTATTTTTAATCCCTTTTTTAAATCCCAGTCACTAATGAGGGATAATGCTGGATTGAGGAGGGCCAAAGAGATTTATTGATACCAACTCAGAGCCGTGGCTGTAAATCAGGACAGTGAAGAAGTATGCCACTGCTGGCTTATGTTCTCTTCCTGCAAAAGGACAGGGATGAATGAACAAGTGTCTGAATGAATGACTGAATAGATGAATGAATGAAAGAATGAATGCATCATCAAATAAATACATTAAAATACATTGCCAGCTCACAGGGCTCAGGAGCTCTTCAGGGCCTTTGTAAAAAGAGAGGCAACGGCAGCCTTGATTTATTATAAATTAAAATCTGCTTGGCCCAATCCCTCCGAGGGTTTAATTTTTACCGAAGGTCAAAAGGTGCTCTGCATTTGGAGCAAATGCATCCCAGTGCAGCTCCTGTTTCTGCTCAGGAGCACTGAGCTCTTGCTGCCTGTGCTCAGGGATGGAGCCCAAGGTCCCCAGGGCCACCACAGGGTGACACAGCAGCACAGTCCTTGTAGGACACACGTTTTGTACTATCAGCAGCCTGTTCACCCCTCCCTGCAGGGCTCAAGGCCCTCTCCTCCTTGCTGGCCAGAAGCTCAGCCCTCATTTCATGGAGCCAGGGAATCATGGAGTCATTTACATTAGCAAAGACCCCTCAGACCATCCAGTCCAGCCGTTCCCCAGCACTGCCAAGGCCACCCCTACACCCTGTCCCCAAGTGCCACCTCTAAACCTCCTTTAAATCCTTCCAGGGATGTTATTCCATCAGTACCAGGGCTGGACAGCTCTTTCTGTGAAGCAATTTTTCCCAATATCTACCTCCCTTCCTCTGGTGCAGCCTGAGGCCATTTCTGCTTTGTCCTATCAGAGGACCAGGTTTGTGATCTCTCTCTGAGATTCAGTTTTAGGCTTGCTTGCCATGCTTCAGGGTGGCATCTTGTCCTGGGCAAGGGGTAGGAGGGGCAGGTGGTGGAATCCTGACAAGGACACGTTGACAGCTGTGGGTTTTCTGTCACAAATGCCAGGTACACAAAGAGCTTTACAGAGAAACCACCTCTCTGCCTTCATGGGAGCAGTTTTATGCCCTTTGAGGGGACTGGGGTGATGAAAATTTATTTATTTGTTGGTTTTTTGGTGGTTTTTTTTTCTGAAATCCATCTGTGTTCTGAACTTAGTGCTTAAGTTTGATTCCCTTTCCCTCTTCTCTAACGAGGTCCTGGAGGATGAAGCTCTTCTAGCTTGAGATGAAGGTCCTCCAAATGAGAAGTGCAGAGCCATGGCTGCCAATTTAATTAGCCCTCACATCCACACACAGATGGAAGGATTTTTGGAAGGAGAGAATATATCCAAGATGAATAAATTACTTCGTTTTTTAAATAACTAAACCAGCAGTTTTATTCCCCACTGCTAATATTCCTGTCAGTCAGGTCAAGGATAATGAAGCAAAATTTTAGAAAGGGTCACCCAAACCTTGGCGTTTTTTCATTGCAAATGTTCCCATTCATAAAACCTACATCTGCAAGTACAAAATCAACAGTTCAATGTTTGCCTTTTCTGTGCCTGTATTTCTCCAAGGAGAGAAGATTTCTACCTAGTTTTCACTTCTAACATTCTGCTGAAGTTTCTGGAGGGAGAACAAGTCTTCTAAACTTTGTTCCTGTTATCATTTTTACCTGTGGGTAAATATGTTCTTTGCTGTTAATAGAGTCAGTGTTTCCCTTCCGTAATAAGAACTTTTTCAATGTGTCTCCATCATGGTTTAGAGTAGTTCCTTTCCTCCCAATTTTTATAAGTTTATTTTTAACTTCTATTGAAGAGAAAACAACAATGAAAATCCAGCCCTAGAAGAGAACATGGCTTATGGAATAAAAGAAAATGAACAAAATATTACAGAAATATTAAAGTATATTAGAGTATACAAAGAGCAAAGTGCAATGTAACAGGATCCAGGTTATCTGTTTAAAAAAACCCTTCCAGCAGATGAAATAACTGCAGAAAGCAGGTGTTTATTCCTAAAGCTGCAGCAACATTGCTCTGTCATGTCACATTAGCTCATCCCTGCTGCATCATCTGTGTTACACCACATCGTGGAGCATGGCAGGGAACCCAACACAGAGTAACAGGATGTGACAGACAACATTTAGCAAAAATATTCACTTATTTGACTCAGATCCTTGCCATCAGCTCGAATCAGGGAGCGTGGTCCCAAATGAGCCTGACAGATGGATGTGAACTCAGCATCCAATGAGGAGCTGAAAGTTTCTTGTGTACCTGGGACTTGTCCTGCCCATGGTTTTGCTGTCCCCAGCAGCTCCTCTTTCTCAGCATTTCCCTCCCTGCTGTGAGGAGCTGGTTGTCATTTATTTTGACATAACTCGTGACTTTCACATGAGGGATTAATCACATACTTGGTACAGAAGTGCTGTCAACTGACAGCTGATGGAATTGCTGTAAACAGTTTTTATATGAACTACACGAGAAGGTGTTTGGACTCTGTATTTATGTCTAGAGAGGGACTATTTTAGGGAGCAAGAGGCTTATCTCTGAAGACACCTATATTTTGCAGTGTGACAAAGTCTTTTTGACAGACTTGAAAATACGGAGACTTTGTTATTGCTCTTGGAGGAACTGTTTTTATGGTAATACTTCTAAAAAAAAAGGTTTAGGAAATAAGTGCCTGTTCATGGAGACAAAAAATCAAACACAAGCCAGGCAGCTGATGTGCAGAACTTGCCATAGATGGATTTTTATAAAATCAGTCCTGACCTAGATGGTGATTTCCAACCCATGGGGCAGGACTTGGACAGCTACAGTGCTGTGGTGTGTTTGGGCACAGTTTGTCCTGGCAGAAATTAGGATGAGAGATCCTCACTGCAGGTATTAAAGAGGGTGAAGGTAGTCCAGGAAGATCTTGATGCTGAAGTGTGAACAAATTTACACATAAACCTAAAGCCTCTCCTCCTTATGAGGAACAAGACAACCAACAGTTTGCAGGATTCTGAAAAGAAACTTGTAGATGTCAAAAGAAAAGTTCACATTGTGGCAGTAATCCATAGGATCCACAGTCCTTTGTCTTCCCACCCTTTGCAGAGGGAATTTTCAAGACTCTTCTCATTCAGGCAGTTGTGGTTGAGTCTCCATCAACAGCTCACAATATTTGTCCAGATGCATTTTATGGCAGTAATGCCAATGATGGAAGATGCACCTCAGGAATACTTGGGCTCACTACACAGCTAAAATGTCCACAACCTCCTGCCTGGTGGTCTCAGCACTCTGCCCTAAGGGTGCTGAGGGAAAAAAGCTGGAATAGAATCATGGAATAAACTGACTTGGAAGGTCTCACAAGGATCATCAGTCCAACCCTGGTCCTGCACAGTCACCCCAACTCTCCCACCCTGTGCATCCCTGGGAAGCATTGTCCAAACACTCCTGGAGCTCTGGGACAGTGACATTCCCTGGGGAGCCTGGGCAGTGCCCAGCACCCTCTGGGGAAGAACCTTTTCCTAAAATCCAACCTATGGATGATGCAACCTGGGCAGAGTCAATATGGATAACTCATCCTGTGCAAAGAAGAAGAAGAAGAAGGAGCACCACTGCCTGTATGTTTCCTTTGGTATGTGCCATCTCAGCCCATACTGTTTGCATGTATTATATTTGAGGAATTAATTCCTTGTGGCCCCAGGGAAATTTGGGAATCAGGCCTGCTTTGCTTACACCCCCAAAGCCCCTGGGTGAGCTCCCTGCCCACGCTCGCTCCGTGATCTGCCGCTGTCACTGGTTTGTGCTGATGCTGCTCACTCTTCCCAGGAAACCTCAGGAGCCTCCGGGCCTGGGGATGTCTCCTGGGGATGGCTGGGATGGTGCCTCAGCAATCAGCAGCTCCATGAGCCCAGCGTGGGCTGGAGGAGCCCCGGGAGGGGAAGCCCTGCTGTGGTGAGATTCCCTGAAATGCAGCATGGGATGGCAGGGTGGGAGGCTTGCCCGGCAGCCCAGGGGAGCTGGGAGGAATAAATCCTTGTCCACGGGGCAAGTAAGAGCTCTGGGTGAAACAAACCAATGCCCAAAGGGCTCACACCCACCCTGGGAAGCTGCTGGACATCGAGGAGCTGCTGGCTCTGCAGCACTGGCACATCCCTGCTGCTCAGTCTGGATGTGATCCTTTACCACCCTGAAGTGCCAGAACACGTTAAAAATGCTGCTCCTTACTTCTGGTCACATCAGCCTCTCCAGCAGTTTTTAAGGAAAGGTTCCTAGCCATCTCCCCAGGCGTTGTGCCTTGTGCTGACTTTGGAGTCTGATGGTCCAAGTGTTCTGTGGGAAGAAATCCTTTGAGCAAGTGTGCTATTCACTTCTTACCTGGTGAAAAATAATAAAAGGGTGATTAAACAATTAATACTGGATGTTGCTTAACAGTTGCTAAGAGGTTTACTTAATAATTTTTGATGCCTTTTTTCCCCCCTAATTTAGGAATAAAACAGACATAATTGAGCATGCTATTCTGAAGCTCCAAATTACACTCTGAAGAGAATCGAAGGAAACGCATTTCTTTGATTTGAATATTTTTCTCATTAACAGGACGTTGAGAATAAAGCAGAAATATTTGATGCACAGAGCCTGTGGCAGTATCGAGTTAACACTGGCGTGCTCCCGCATTTTACCTCATGTTTACTAATCAATCCGAAAAGAAAGGTCACATCTTTCATCACAAAATGGAAACTTTTTGACAGCAAACAATTGGATTTTCAGCACTCCCTTTGAAGTGGATTTCGGTGTGGAGAGTGAGAGCCCAAGGAAGTGGGGTTAGTTAACCAAGCAGAGCTGTGCTCTCGAGGTTTTGGGTACCACAAACTCTGAGTGAGGGCACTCCCAGCTCTATCAAGGCATCATGCTGTTCTAAAATAGGGGTATCTGAGTTCACATTGTTTGGAGAAGAGAATAAATAATGTTTGGGTGAGTGTTGGAGGGCAGGGTTGAGACACGGCTGCATGTCTGAGTCAGGATGCTGCAGGACGAGTCAGCCTGAAGGGTAGGAGAGCCACAGTTACCTGCAGAGTGTTAAAGCATGCTCGTCCTCTGTAGAATGTTCTCTCTTTTATCTCCTCTCTGCCTCCACCACGGCCTTCTACCTCTATTGTTTCTCTGATTTTTTTTCTTTTTAAGACCTGTATTTTGACAAAGTGAATTTTCTTAGCAGTTGGAAAAAAAATACTGTTTTCCCAGGTAGAAAGCACAGCCTGGTAGTTTCTCAAGCAAAACACTCCCTGTGCAATTTCTTCTGTTTCTCTCCCCTTCCCATTCCTTCTGCTGCAACAGAGGAGAAGCTCTGAAGTCCTTTTTAGCTGGGTGAGGGAATTTCTGCCTCCCTGGGAGCAGTTTCACCCATCCCTGGGTGCAGACAGGAGCTGAGCAGGGGCTGGGTGTGACGTGATCAGAGCACAGCGCTCAGAACTCATCTCCACCCGCCCCAGGCTCTGCTGCGAGTTAACCTTGAGACAAGCGAGGTGAAATCAGAGGAGTGACCAGGAAATATCACTGCTTCTGTTCTTCCTTCCCCTCCACTGGTTGCACACAATCAGCCACCCCCAAGGAGTCTTGCAGGAGGTGACTCTGGGAGGACACAGCTTCACTCTGGCCAGGCTTTACACCTGGCTCCTGGAGGAATCACTGCTGGGAAGAGATGCACACGTTGCCTGCAGCTCTAGCACATATTGCATGGCATGGCACACACGTGAGTGAGATTAATTTGAGTTCTGGGCATCATTAGCGCAATTAAAACTGTGATTTTTTTTTTAGTCCAGACCTACAGGCCATTGCAGAGAAGAGTAATCATAAGACAGAAACGAGTTCCCTAGTTAAAAATTAATTCCCTAGACTAAAAATATAATCAAACGATGTCTACAGTATTTTATGAAGAGCTGGGAGGATAATAAAATTTAAAGCAGTGCAACATTTGCATTTTGTTCATTTCTATCCATATTTTTCCATGGGCTGCCTTCCTGTGTGCTTGTTAATCATATGCACTGCTACAGCCCTGGCATTTTAAGATCACTGTTCACATCAAGATTGAAAGGAAACTAATTACAATCACATTTCAGGGTGGTTGTTCAAAGCTCGTTCGGCGCCGGCTACAGCACAGGAGCCTTGACCTTTATTTGTAAGCATGGAAATAAGGTAAAGATGAAAGATTGGTTTTCCTGCAGCTCACACTCAGGGATCAGGAGGCCCTCCGGAGAGGCAGAGGTGTGGGAAGCCTCTCCTCTCCTCCTCTCCCATGCTGGCAGCAGAGGCCAGTAGTGCTATGCAGAAGCTCTGCTCCACTGCAGCGAGAGGTGAGTGAGAGCTCCGCGGTGTTTCTCAGCTCTGGAAGAACATGGAAAGAAGCAGCAGACCTGAGGAGTGTTTTTGACCCCCATGCAGAGCTTGGCAGGGATTTGTTTGCAGTGCCTGGTGCTGCTCTCTGTGCTGGGGTGAGGGAGGTATCAGCTCATGCTGGCTCCAAGCAGAGCCACAGTCTCTTCTGCCACTCCTTTCATGGCCTAATAACACTCACAGCGCCCAGGTGGATGCATCAGGGCAGAATAAGGTTCCTCAAACCTGAGGCAGTGCAGGTAATCCTAATGCAATCCCTGATTTCACTCAATGGGAATGCATTGAGAGCATGCTGGATGGTAGATTTATGCAGGAGGTTTCACCTTCTGTGTCCCTGGATTTTCCAAACTGCCATTTTAATAAAGCTGGGAGGTGGTTACACAAATGGGTTTCCCCCAGAGCTGCTGGTGGAGGGCTTTCCCCAAATGCTCCTTTTAGGATCACTCCCTGGGTCCAAAGCTGAGCCACATCAAGCACTGACCCCCAGAGCATCTCCTGAGCTTCCACCCTTCCTGGATTATCCCAGCTCTCACTGGAATGAGTGCACTGAGGAAAAATTCACCAGCCTGAAGAGAAACAATCCCATTCTCCTCCCACAGGGTGTTTCCCTGCACAATCTCTGCCTGTGCCTGGCCCTGTGTCCAGGCAGAGCTCTCTGCTGGAGCCCTCAGGTCCACTGGGTTTCTTGGCAGGAACTGCCAGGTAATTTGTATCTCCTGGCTGGAAAAGCTCTATTTAGGGCAGTAAGCAGTGAGAGAAGGGAAAATCACCTCCCACCCAGCTCGCAGCCTCCCTCAGCCTGCTGCAGGCAGAGAACCACCTGGGCCATGCTGAGGACACAGACCTTGGATGCTGCTGGGACCCTCAAACCAAGAAGCAAAGATGATTTTGCAACACTTCTGTGGTGTATTCTCCTTCTCTCTACATTCTTCAAAGCAAAAAATTTACCCAGGCAAATATTTACAGAAACTGAAGGAAAAAACAGACTGGTGCTATAGACACTGCTGCAGTGAACTTCTAATTACAATCCACCAAGTGTTTATGAATAAATTTATCTATTATTTGTCTAGTTCGAGCACTGCGTACACTTTGCCTTGTACCATTACATGCTGAAGGAAACAATATGCAGCATGAAAATGAAAACAATTTGACTTAATTATTTACACCATTACCGCCACTTTGAATTAGGCCTTCCATTTCTTCGGGATTTTGTAAAATTTAACTGGTAATTATGCTTGCTTAATTAATTTTATTTATCTACTACTACAATGAGATCAAAACAAAAAACCTACCAGAATGCAAAGTACAGGCTGTGTCCCCTGATTGTAAATGTTGCTTTTAAGCCTTTATGATAAAAATGTAGTATTTTGTACCATTCTGTTTCAAGCGTATCTGGCCATGCTCCAGTACTATTTAAGTGTAAACAGGAAAAGCCTTGGAGGACGAGTAATCACACTTAAATGACACAAAGATCATTATGATGATGTTCCAAAAACATGGCAAAATTAGATATTGCAGAACTGTTTTCTTCTCTGAAGTGTTCCACCAGATGGTGAAGAGTGCTGAAACCGTAGATCCGCGAGAGGGGAGGGAAAACATCCCCGCATTTCCCTCTCTCTCCCATCCCAGCTTGTCTCAAGTGGCACCTCACACCTTGGAGCCATCCAACCTCCAGGCTCGAGATGCCACCGAGGTGTTTGAGTGCTGAATCACAGCCTGGGAAACTGGGAAACCCCTGCTTTGTTCCATTAAAGCTGTCACCGGGATTTATTCGAAGCCGAGGAGGAACGAGCGCGTCAGCAGAAGTTATGGTGGTAATTTGTGAAACTCTTAATGAGATATTTTCAGAGCTCATAAAGAGGAAGAGCCGTGGCATTGAATTACTGCACAATGAGTGCATTTTGATACAGGAAAAGGAGTTGGGCTTTCGTCAGAAATGGCACTGCATCAGTGGGGATGTGGCAGGGAGTATTTAAAGGGGGCTAAGGAGGGTTATATAAATGGGGTTTATAGAAATGGGGAGATGGCTGTGTGTATTTGTGCTCTGTGAAATGGCCACAAGTGAGGTGAGTCTGCACCTTCATCACTATTTGTGCTCCTTTCCAAAAGATTTGACAAAATTTCTTTCCATAGGACCTCCAGTGTCTTCAGATGTTGTTAGATTTTTGCTATTTTTTGTTATTAGAAATATCTGAGAAACACCTAGAAAACTGAAATTACTCATTAACGGCACATCTAATTTCATTACTTAAATATTGGCCAAGGGGGTCTATTTTAAGAATATTAGTGAACCTCAAGTATCTGCCATCCATCCATCCATCCATCCATCCATCCATCCATCCATCCATCCATCCATCCATCCACCCATCCATCCATCCATCCCCTCCTGAACTTCTAATCTCCTTTAATATATATTTTGGGGAATCCAGAAATGAATAAGATGAAATGTTTGGAGGCTGTGTAGTCATTAGTGGTTTTTGCTGATCCATTACCAATTCCATGTCCCTTTGGAAAAGCCTGTCACGTCCTAGGAGATAGCAGAGTCACAGTGGGGACAAGGGCTGTGCTCTGGAGAAGATTTGGGCTGGGATGCACTGAATGAAGGAGAAGAGGATGTAAATGTATTTCCAAGCCCTCCACCTTCCTGAAATGTTTGGTTTCTCAACCATTTCTGCAGGAACATACATGACAAATGCAGATCCACAAGAAAACTCGTCCTTTTTCGCTGAAAGATCCTGAAATGGAAGGTGACTTCATTCCCCATTGGCAGTCATTCTAATCCCATGCTGAGCGAGGGAACAGCCTCTTATTCACCACGTTACAAATATTTTTGAACTGAACGTTCACAGTGTCCAGAGAATGGCCCACATGCTGCATTTGCTGCACTTCCATCATTCAGATTTAGCAATAAAAATCATGCAAAAACCTCCCCCCCTTCCATCCATCCATCCCCATTCAGGGGACATTTGGAAATGGGGTTTGCAAACAGGAGAGGGTGAATACAATATCAGCAATTCCGCTTCTCAGTTTGCATCCAGCTCATCTGCTTAAGTGAGAAGCCTGTGCATGGCTGGTTTTCAATGGCCTGTGGTAAATGAAGGGCTGATTTCAGCCCCTGCCTTGGGGACAGAGGACCATTTGCTGAGCAGCCACTGTAGGTGGCATTGACTGCCAGCCCAGCCATCCCTCTGAGGTGGATGGAAAGCATCCCATAATCCTAAAAACTGACTGAACCAGAGTGAGCTTACACTGATCCCATGTTGTTCCCAGGCTGAATAACTTGGGAAAACGAGGTCCTGGGGACTCTGTGCCTCAGTTTTCCATCTGTAAAACAGCAACACAAGGACTTTGGGAAAGAATTATTGTATTTTCCCCCGACACGGATTATTCCCTTTTTAGAAAGGCTCTTCTAGCAATGCCAAATCTTTCCAAAAACTTGATTTCCCAACAAAACTACTTTACAGTAATTGGTAACCTCTCTGTCTTGAGCAAGGCAAAGGTTTTATTCTCCTGTCTGAGCTTAATTATGTTTTCAGAGCCTTGTCATGGAAGCTCAGATGAAATTCTTGCTTTGTGTGCAAGAAAGTCACACCACATTTGCATTTGTTTGACAGAAGCCTTGATCTCATCCAATATGGAGTGCTCAGATTTGGCAACGCTCCCGTTGGACATCTACTTTATATTCTGCCTAAATTCCAGGCAAAATATCATCCCTTGCACTTAAATGCTGATACCTTTGAGGGGGAGAATAAAGCCTGGTGCATCCATCAAAATGAAATCCCCCGTGGGGCTGTGCACCAGAGCTCTGTCTGCACCAGCCAGCAGAGGTTGCTCTGATGTTAATGATCCATCACGGAGCTTATTTTCAGCAATAAAATCAAAAATCAAACCTAAATATTGAGATGATCAATTGATCTACAAGCCAGAATGCCATGGAATGTGCTGTTGGGTGGGTTGGGAAGCAGCAGTCCCCAACCCCAGTCTTCTGGACAACCTGCTGACCACAGGATTTCCCAACACCAGGATGCGGCCAGGTGAGCCCCAGGAACAGCAGAGCACATCCTGCTTCCCGTGAAATGGTAAGAACTAGGATTACTCTTCTAGCATATAAATCCTGTCTCTCTGGCCCTTAAAAGTTCACGGTATGCTCAACAAGGAGAGCTGTGGATTTTAATTGGATACTTGAAATAAAAGAAAAGGATTCTCTGCCCGTACATAGCAAACGAGATTTTTTTTTTTCTTTCCCAGTTATTAATTTCCTTAAATGTAAAGTGACATCTAAAATGAAAACAGTTTATTGCTTGCCAGGAGCAAAGCCAGCCTAATTTAAGAAATTCAGAATTAAAGCTTTTGAAGCATATCGGGGCATGTTTATAAAACAATTATCATTGCAAACGTTCTCTCTGCTCAATGCAGCCTCTTCAGGCCACCTCCAAAGCCTGAAACTTCATCACCAGTTGTCCCCACCCCGAAATGTTTCATCAATTGCATAAAACCAGGTCATCCTTTGATTGCAGCTTCCCTGTGTCGACCCAAGGCGTTCAATCCCAAACCGAACCCACCTGCAACGTGTTTGGTGCTGAAAAAAAAATTAATGTTTAAAATTAAGTAGTAGGCTCATTATTAATAACTGACAGCAGACAAAGGAGTGCAGTGACCTCTCCAACAGAGCATTTAAATCTTTGCACAACATGCTCTGCTTGTGCTAGGCTGGTTTCACAAACAACAGCTGTGGAGTTCGTTAACATATGAATCTCCTTGAGGTAATTTGGAGGAGCCAAATGTGCTAAACTAAACACCTCATTAAAACAGTGCTTTAAAAAACAAAACAAACCAAGAAAACCCACCCCAACCAAAACCCCAAACTAATTTCACATTCCACTTCCACATGTGGAGATTCTATTATGTGGAATTCGCTCATCTGCGTGGCTGGAAATAGTGGGGGTTAAAATCAGTAATATGGGTTTTTCTCTGCTAAGATGCACTTGAGACTAAAGTGCCTTTGAAGTGCAGCCTGTCACAAAGAAGCAATTAACTGAGGACAATAATGTTTTCCTTTCCTCCCTGTCGCTGAGCTCAGGACACAAGTTTGTACTAAAACATGCAGGACCCCATTTCTCTTGAGTCTGGGGAGAGAATGGACACAACCAAAGGGATTCTCACCTGGATGGGGCTAAGGCAGAGCCACACCGAGTGCCCCTGGGCTCACTGTGTCCCCTCAGAAAGCCTGATTCGCCCAAGAGAGCCCAGAGACACTTCAGAGGCACAGTCAGAGAAGTGGGTATTTGATTTATTTGGTGCACCAGGTATGGGGAATTCACTCCTCCAAACACACACACACCGACACTTCCAACAACAAAATGTTATAGGTAAAATTCATAAATATTCATCACACTCCCAGAATAGGAGGATAACCCCTATTAACTCTAGAATAGGAGTGGTTATACAAATAATTTCTCAGAAGTCATTAACATCATTAGTATGTGCACCATGCATGCTCTGTATGTCCTGGTGGTGTTTGGAGACCCCAAAACCCCTCCAGGATGAAGGTCCCAGCAGTCTTCACCACAATGCACTGTCCACCTTTCTCTCTGGAGCATGCACAGTCCTTCATGGGGTGATTCAGTGGTTCCTGTGCTGGCTTCAAACAGATTCTTGTCCCTCTTATCTTGATGAGATTAAGGGAATCCTGGTTTTCTAGGTTTTAGAATTCACATACTTTGTCTCTCAATAGTAAACTTGAGTTACCCATTGATTATCCCTTTCCCAGGCCTTGCCAGAGATTTTCAGGGAAATCCTAAAACCACTGCTGCCAGCCCAGGTGACCACGAGAGGCAAAGTCCAAAGGCATTGAGGGAAACACCTCCTGCTGCTGTTCCTGAAGAGCACAGAGGGTTCACGTGCCCTCATCAAGCTTTGCCACCAACAGATTCTTATCATCCTTGTTTATCTCTCCCCGATGCTACTGGGATAATTCTGCTGGTAAAAAGGTTCCCAAGCTCCTTGGTGCTGCTCCTGCTGGGAGCAGCATCTCCTGCCCAGGTAATGCTGCTCAGTGAGGGCTGGAGCTTGAATAGCTCCTGTGACGTGGCTGTTCCAAAAACACACAGAAATCCAGGCATTTCTTTGGAAAATCACCTTTTCTTCTCTGTCTCCAGCTGGATTTGTTGGTGGCTGGAAGGAGGGGTGTGATGGACATGTGTTTCATGGTCCACGAGGAATTTCACAATAGCAAATTGATCCCCTAAACTGCCTGCCTACAAAAACATTAATTAGTCATCTCTCTTTTTTACCAATGGTTTTCTACCTGCATCAAGATAATTTTTAAGAGATGCTCCTAGATTTTTTTAATCCCTAAACAGGAGCACAAGTTTCTTTTAAAAATATAAGTGTATTTTCAGATTTTGGTAATAATCTAAAAGGGAAATAACTGGGAATTTTTTGGAGTCCTACAGTCTTGTGAAGCAATAGCCCATTTTCCTTCAGGAAATTGTGGTTTAAGGTTCTCCTGAATGACCTCAAAATATAGGATGCTATAGAGCTCTTGCGTTTTTTTTTTTGTTTTTTACCTCCAAAAAAATCTCATTTTAATGCTCCATCCACATCTATTTTATGTTTTCTTTACCAGGAAAGACATCAACCTAATTAGCAATGATAATTTGGAACCTCCATAAGAAACACTTAACGTGGATAAAAACAACAGAAGTTGGGTAACATCGAGGCACTTATGCATGCTCCATAGTTTTTATTTTCCTTTTTAAAGCTTTTATTCCTGAAATTTAGGCAAGCAACTTGGTTTTAGGGAGATAAAAAAAAGCAAAATCTCATGCCTACAATCTTATTTTGTTCGCATAGCTTTATAACATGTTGGAATTTCCTCAAGGTTTTGTAAATACTCGTCTGAATTCCTCCCAGGCATTAGTATGTCATCCAAAAACCAGAAAATACTATTTATTCTCTGCAGGATTCAATCCATTCGTCTTTGAAATCCTGCAGGTAACTGGCTCCCCCCAGGGTAATCTTCCCTACTTCAATAGGCACGAATGTGTGAGTTCAGTCAGAATTAGTGTGTTTTTAAAATTCTGCTTCCTACGGTGCTGCCAGGCTTTGGACGAGCGCAGTTTGGAAAAGTCTGTTCCCTCCGCCAGGTTTAGAAGGCAATCCTGTGGTTTGGGGGTTTTTAATGGGCACACAGCACCTGCCCTGATTTCCACATGTGCAGTCAGTCCCGCTCTTCCAACCTGTTATTGCTTTTCCACGGTTTCTTTGCCTGTGTTCAGCACAATTATACCTTTAACAAGTGGAAATAGTCTTTCTGCTTTTCCTTCAGCACAGTTTTTGGCTTGGTAAATTCAACTTTCACTCCTCCTGTTGGCATTATTGTGCTGCTTCCCAACCTGGCTCCCAGTTTTGTCTAATTATTGTAATTTAACAGCTTTAGCAGTGAAGGTACCAAGAAGCCTCAGGGGTCCTGCCCTTCCTGGGGTTTGTGCATCCCATTTTCTGAGACAAATGCTGTGTGATAACCTTTGGGGTGATCCAAGCCATGCATCTTCACTCCCTCCCACCCATTAAATTAAATATTAAAATTTAATATTTTAAATTTAAATATAAACATTTTATAGGCTTAAGTTGAGCTCAACATCTTCTCCAGTGGCAGTTCCTTCATCCACCCAACACTCAGCAGCTTCTTTCTCAGTTTGGGGAATTATACACAAATTGATTTCTGAGAGTCTTTTTCACAGAATTACCATAACAACAAGGACAGTCGTTTAAAGCAAGCCAAAAATGCAGAATTTCTGGGCTGGTTCCTTATTTGCAACTTAAATTGTTCTAAGCAGGAGTTTGTGGCAGGCACATGACATTTTGCAGAGGCTTTACAAGGACTTCAGAATCCATCTTGCTGCCTTTAGAAAACCCAAGACTGAGCATTGCAACTGCAGCACAAATCTTTAAACTGTATTTTTACTGGTAAGTAAAAATTCCTTTGCATAGATGTATTTTCAACAGGAGTTGCATAAAATATTCTTCATAATAAGAAGGTTTTGAAATCTTCCACTCTTGTCATATATCTGGAAAGTCTCATAAATGGCTTTTTATCTGTGAACTTATTTTTTAAAGCCCTCAGTGCTTATTTTTTAAATTTCTCAGTGCTATTTTTTGGATGAATTATAAAATAACCACGGAAAGCCACAAAACAGAATCAGAAGACGGTGGCAACCTATGAAGGACCATCTCCAAAACTGAAGTTTATTTAATGGCAATATCTCATTTTGGATCTTAATACAAACCTGAGACTCAGCTGCCACACCACTGCAAGCTTAAATCATAATCCAAGTGAAACCAAGAAATTCAGATTAGGTATTTTTTTCAGTTAAACTCTTGCCTATGTTCCTCATGCCTCTTTCTGCCTGCAGTCAGTTCCTCCAAAGAGCAGCTCTCTCTCCTTTGACAAGAGAAAAATTTGGCTCTCAGAGCTGCCCTGCCTTGCTCTGAAAAATGAAATTTCATTTGAGGAGTTTCCATCAGCTCCTGTGTTTAACCATCTTTCTCCCACGCTGGAGCAGAGAGCAATAAAGGAGCAGGTCACCACAAAATGGATTAAGTGCGAACTCACACATGTCACACCAAAGTTCACCATTCACTGAAAGGAAAATAGATTTAAAAGTCTTTTCAGAGCAGCAAGATTCTAGAGGAGGAGATCAAATTACTCACTTCCATATTGCCATAAAGCTACAGAGATGTTTTCTGTCTCTTGTGTGTTTTGAGTGGATCACAGTTTTGTCCTAAGGCCAAGTGAGTTAATAATAACAGTAGTGATATTAAATCCAAACATGACTATTAGGAAATAATTGAGAATTAATAACCATATTTTTAAAAGAAATTACTGTGACCTTTACCTTACAGAGCTAGGTTTAACTGTGGAAATACTTTCACCTTAACATGACTAAAAATATAAATTTTTTAATTTTTAGGAAAACTTCCTTCATTGCTCATGGAGTTCTATGGGGTATCTCTGTTATTCATGAAATAAAAGAGCTAAAAGAATATTAATTAAGGAAGAAACAAATTTATTCAGCCCGTAAAATGAGCAGGACATGCATGCATGAAAGAGAAATAAATAAAGAGAGGATTAAATTCTTGCAAGTTGCTCAGCACTGAATTAAGTAATGCACCAAACACAGGCTTTTCTTCCCTCCCTACTCAAGATTTACTCTACTAATCACCCAATTTTCAAATCCTTAATATACCAAAGCATTTGCCTTTAAGGCAGCAATAATTTAGGACTGCCACCGAAATGAATGTTTTTCCATTAGGCAAAATAATTATGTCATATATCCCAACAGCGTCTTTGGACTCCCATCTTGGTGTGAAGGAAACCATCAGTCAGCTGAGGTTTCACTGAAAATCTTGATCAGCAGCTGCTGCATCAGAGGGATGCACATAAAAAGTGACTTTTTCCATGTGCCAGTGATGCTGGATGATGTTTGCCTTTTGTTCTTTTATAATAAATTTGTAGCCTTGACAGAACTTTTCCCTACCCTTTCCCCCAGCTGGAAAGACCAAAGCCATTGCAGAGCTCCAAGCCCTGGAGGGGCTCTTTTCCAGGCTCCTTTCCTCTCTTGGTTCTTCCCGGGAACCAAGGCTGAGAACAAAATCTCCAAGAGACACTGTCATCAACAAGACCAACTAGTAACAGGGCTGGGAGGTTCCAGAGAAGAGAAGGGGTGTTGCTATTGAGCCACTAGCAGAGAAGGAAAACCCGGATTCTCAGCATGGCATAGAAAAAGTGCTTTGTTGTTTTGAATCCAACATACATATAGACTTTTCAGAGGTCACCCAGATTGGTCAGTCAGAAACCTCCCCCTAGGCCTGACTGGCCAGGCCTGAACTGTCCAAGTCTCGAGACACTGTTTTTAATAACATCCAAACTTTATCTTTGTTTATAAAACACAGGAGAAAATTCTCATGGGAAAGACCTGTGCTAGCCACAAAGGGGCTTGACCTGGGGGGAATCACATCACCACTTGTTCCCCAAATTGATGCTTTTGATCAACTATGCAAGTTTTCTCAAACCTATCAAACTGTATTCAGCCCTCTGGGGCTGGGCTTTTGTGGATATTCTTCCAGAAGTGCCCCGGGAGCTGCAAGGAAGATCCACTTCTCTATGAGCTCCTTGACTCAAATGATCTTGAGTTTCATTTCTAGGCTGCAAAAGGCAACACTGTGGCTAGCACAGGTCTTTCCCATGAGAATTTTTTCCTGTGTTTTATAAACAAAGATAAAGTTTGGATGTTATTAAAAACAGTGTCTCGAGATTTGGACAGTTCAGGCCTGGCCAATCAGGCCTAGGGGGAGGTTTCTGATCTGACCAATCTGAGTGACCTCTGAAAATTCTATATAAGCTGGAATCAAATAATAAAAGCGCTCTTTTTTTATGCTACACTGAGAATCCGGGTCTTTTTCTCTGCTAGCGGCTCAACAGTGACACAACACCACAATAATTCAAGACCATTCATAACAATGAATCCCCCCAGGGCAGCTCTCTGTCCCTACAGCACACCACAGACCAAGCCTGGTGTGTTCTGAGGGAGGAATTTGGTGTTTTATTTACATCTTTGCAAGGCAATGTCGACACCTGTGCAAATTTAAAGCCTGCGGCTCCGCTCAGCAGAACCAACTCGTATATTTTACTGTGGCTTTTGGTGGGGTTGTGGGGCTGTAATTGTGAGGCAGTAAATCTTTACAGCCTGGCGTTCCTCGCGCTCTGCTCTGGAGGCCCCAGGCCCTGTGAGGTGTTTTACTGCCCCTCACTCATCCGCAACAAACACTGAATTCCTGCTCAGGATGTGCTTCAGAATAATTCACCCCGAGGTAAGAATTTAGGGCAAGTTAAGGGGATTAATTTATGACCTGCCTGGTGTTGTGGAACATTTGAAAAACTGAGATTCACCTCGTTTAGCTGAAGCTTGCATTTGGATGCTGCTGCATGGGATTGCTCCCACCATCTCCTCACTGCACAGAGTTATCCTGAGCAAATCGTCTGACCTTCCTGGGATTTCATATCTGTTTATCTCTCTTTGGGGAGCAGGTTTTTCTGCAGGGAAGCTGCTGTCAGGATATTCCAGATGATCCCATAGCATCCTTAAGGTTGGAGAAGACCTCCAAGATCATCAAGTCCAACCCTTGACCAAATTCCACCACAAGCACTAAAAAGCATTGAGAAAGGCCATATCTACTTGTTTTTTCAAACCCTTGCAGGGATGGTGACTTAGCAAATGATTGTCCTACCTTCCCATGGGACGTGGAATATGGAAAATGGAATATGGAAAATGGAATCACTGCAAAGCACTCACAGCTGACCCTCTGGGAGATGGAGTGCTCTCAAATTTAAGGGTAATAACAGTTTTATATCAAAACTTGTGTCAAAAGGTGGGTTTGTTTGCTGCTCTGCCAGCTGTGACAATAAAGGATCTTAGCACAAAGCCATGTATAATGAACATATTTTGATTTTCTTTTTCAGTTTATCAGAAGTTTTTTCAGAAAAAGAAACCCCGTGTAGTTACAGACTGTTTATCCTGTTGGTGGGGGAGGGCTCTTCAATACAGATCCAAACTCCAAATTCCTGCCAGGGATCCCAGTTTGAGGCTAAACTGTGGGAAAACACCACTAGAGGTCACTCCGCATTAATTGTTACCTAATTAACATATTTTGACCCTACATTTTAGGTGATTCTACCACTTGCGTATTAAATGCACTGCTGACTTTGACTCCTCAGCTGATTCTGGCAAAACTCAGAAAAGCTGGAGACAGAAAATTTTCCTCATTCGACTTTTCCCGAGGCTCCCAAATCAGCTTTGCCATAGGCTCTGCAGGCAGCAAATCATTCTTTCCCCAGCTTTGAGCTCAATAAAGCTGGCAGTGATGAACCTCTGGAAGTGCTGGCTTGAGAGGCACTCAGCCCTGGCTCTGTTATCTCAAAAGCTGCTCACCCACTTCGAAAATTAAACCAAAATGAATTTTACAATACATGGGAAATGTATGGAAAAAAAATATAATAAATGTTTTCGGGTCCTTCCCCAGCCACGCTGTTCCCCTGTCTATTTTTAACCACTGATATATAGAAGAAAAAAGTAGATCTTTGTAACAATTGTTTGGCTAACTAGAAGAGAGGTAAAACAAAGTTTAAGTTTGATTAATGGCTTTCTGCTGAACTATCTCTGCGTGTGTTTAATCAAAAGCAGATGTTCTATTTGCAGGGTTTTTTCCATGATGTCTGGAAATGATGGCAGCAATTTGTTTGCCCAAGACAACGGGAGAAGGGAGAGCTAATTAGTGTGTTCTACAAGGTTAAGATCACCCACTATCCATCCAAAATAACCAATTTTTTACTTAATTTCTCTTTTTGGGTTACTGCTGGTCCTCTCCTCATCTTCCACTCAGGTGGATTGGCAAATGCTGGATTAGCCACTGACTTTATCCTTATGTATGAACATGACAACTGTAAAGAGTGTTGCAGTTTCCTGAAAAATCATTTAGTGTTTCCTGAAAAAATCACTCAGTAACCTCTCAAGACCAGCATGTGTGCAGCTGGAGGAGAAAACATAACTCCCTTCTCCCCTACAAACCTGCCTTTTATTCTTATCCAAGTTCATTTCCAAATTACAACACCAAATCCCAGTCATATGGGGTTCCTCTCAATCCCCTGCACAGTTTTAATGGAAATATTAGAAAATAAGGAAAAAACAAATTTTTTTCATGTTGAAAAACATGCACAGATGTTTTTTACCCAATATATGGATTAGATAATGCAGTTGTCAGCGACACACTTTTTTTATCAGACTTTTAAAAGCATTTAATGTTGAAAAATAAATGTATTTTTCCAATCAATGCTAAAGTCTTCACAGAGGTATAAAATCACTTCATCTACATAGTGGGATTCAAGTACTCTGCTTTCTGCAATAATCCAATTAAAGTTCAAAATTAGCACCGAAAATGAAGGCAAATCAACCAATTCTGATGTATTAGTGAAATTATAAAACACAACTCGCAGTGGGCATTACAATCGAGTGCATGGAGACGACAAGCAGCTGAACTCATCTGCCATAAGTTTTTTATTTCCAACTAATCCATAAACTGCTTTTTCAATTCTCTAAAAGCACATAAAAATACCAACAATTCCTTTAGAGTGTCCCCACCCATCCAATCAAAAATCATAGGTTGGAAATGACCACACATAGCTGTGACACTAAAAATATCCTGTGTTATCAATCTAAAACTGGTTTCGGAGTGATGTTGGCCAGAATATTTTGCCTCATTACTTCATGGTTCTCATTCTGTTATTTATCATCCTGTTTATATTTATATCATTTGGTCTCCATCTTCTGTAGCAATTAAAAAAGGACATTTCTTTAACCCTTGTTTTGCTGGTTTTTTCTGGTGCTTTTCACACATTTCCATCCCTGGCATTTAGGACCATCACCAGTCTCTGTGCAATGACCTCTCCCATTAAAAAATCTTTAAATACCAGCTTGATTTACTCCAGTATTTGTTTTAGTTTTTTTTATTACAATAGGCTAGGTGGCTCCATAAACAAATTCCAGCACATAAATCACCACCACAGCAGAGAGATCCTGGAAATGCCAGATTTGGATGTGGATTCCTTTTGTCATTGGGTATGGTAAATCCTAGAATCGCTGCAGCTTGGAAATTATCCCAGACAGGACACACAAGGGAGATTGGGAATCACACATTGGACTCAACCCCCCTATATTTAGTGACAAAATCTTGGATATGGGAAGAAAAGAGGCGCTCAGCCAATATTATCTGGTAATGTGAAGATAACCACAGCTAAAAAGAGCATCATGTGTCCAGAAAAGGAGCTGTTCGACTGGATTATATTGGATTGGGACAGGGAGGATTAGTGGAGAGCAGGCCTGACAGTGAATTCATAATAATCTGCAATAGACATTATAAAGTGCTGCTTTGCTGGTTACATTCATCCAAAGACCTTCCCCAAAATACATGTGTTTGAAAGTAGAAGGAATAATTTGGAGCTCAGCTGTTAGGATTAGCTTTGGACATTTCTGGGGGCTCAGAGCTGGAATGCTGAGGCCCACAGACAAGTTACAAGGAATTCAGCATGTGCTGTGCAAGGGTGACCACTGGTTTTACCTCTGAAACTGATTTCACTGACAAACCATTCTCATCCACCCACATTCCCACGAGGAGGTAGGTTTTTGTCTTTCATTAGGAAAAGGTTCTTCCCCCAGAGGGTGCTGGCACTGCCCAGCCTCCCCAGGGAACGAGGCTGCCAGAGCTGCAGGACAGTTTGGACAGCACTGCTTGGGGTACACAGGGTGGGATTGTTGGGGTGTCTGTGCAGGGCTGGATGATCCCTGTGGAGCCTTTCCCCCTCAGGAATTCCATGATTCCATGATCTTTGAGTGGAAGTGCTGGGAGGCACACAGAGGACAATCTGCATGGTCTCCAGGTGTGCCACAGAGATGCTCTTTCCCTTTGCCAGCTATCTTCCTTCACCATGGGCCCAGCTCTGCCCCCAGCCTGGAGGTCTGAAACAAAATGACAATTTGCTCCTCTCCTGGCTGATTGGAACTCGAGCGCAGATATTTCACAAGAGAATAATGATGAGCTGGTTTCCCTGCATCCCTCTGTGTCTCCATTTTGGTTTTCATAGTGTCTTTGCTCAGCTGAGCTGCCAGTCCCCTCCTGGGGACACTGTCCCTCGCTGAGACCTCATGACACTGTCTGAGTGTCCCTCAGCTCTTTCCAGCTCCCGGGGCTGGGCCATTCCATCTGGAAGCTGGACCTGTGGCCACTGTGACTGCTCAGAAAGTGCCTTGCAGCTCTGGATCTCCTCATTCCCCCTGGCAGCTGCAGCTGAGCTCGGAGCAGCTCCCTGCTAACGAGGGAGCTCCAGCCTCTGAGCCTCTCCCTGCCTGGCTCTGGTGGCTGAATTGCCTCTGGCTCACCTCAATCAGCTCCATTTATTCCAGGGCTTTGAGTAGCTGCATATGAAAGCCTCGCTGATGGAGATATCACATGGCTTTGCTTTGCCTACAGACAATGATTTCATCTTGTTAAAGGCAGATTTTGGCTCTGCCTGCTGCGCTGTCGAGTGAGCCTCTCCTACAAGCCCCACAATGCAGCAGCTTTGTGAGGGAAAAAATACTGGACAGAATAATTTCTTTTTTTCTTTCGATAATCCTGAAAAGGAGCCATGACTGACAAGTGGGAGCAAGGAGGATTTGAAGCACTTGAATTTCTTTTTTCAGTGTATTTTATATGGAAACTGTGGATGCCACTGTCACTGCAAAAAGGCTAGGAGAGCATTTAAAGGGTTAAGACCTTCATATGCCTGAGGACACTTTTAAGCCCTGGTTTTCTGTGCTGCTCTGTCCTATCAGGTTTCTTTCTCCCTCTGGTCAAAACAGTAACTTATATAATTGCCTAATTCATATAAGTTTGCAAGGCCACAAATGGAATGAAAAATCTCCTCGGAAGCACCAGCATTACACAAAAATGCACATAAATCAAACCAGCACCTCCAGCACCCGAAGTGACACGGCGCCACATCGAATTCCTGCACTGCAAGCTGCTCAGCCCAGGGAACAGAGCGAAAACGCAAAGCACAAAGCAAAAAATATGCCAGTCAGCCTCTCAGGGAGGCTGGGCATGCATGGCTGTGCTGCTTTGCATCAGTGCCTCTCAGTCCTCTGATGGATTTGTGGCTCAGGTATAGCAGCTGCCCACAGGTTGTCCCTGCAGGGGCGAATCGAGTGTGACACCAAGGGTGACACGGTGGTGCCTTGCTTCTTGTGCTGAGAAATATTTAAGGATGGAGCCTGAGTGCTCATTCTGCTGCACCCCATCCTTCCCTGCTGCAAGAGGCCAAAAAGAAAATTGCTGCCCAGAATGGAAAATTAAAAAAAAAAAAGAAAAAAATGTTGACAAGCTTGTGGTAATGGATCACATATTTTAAATTCATTTTTGTTGCTTAGGAGGATTTGAAGCACTTGAATTTCTTTTTCCAGTGGACTTCATATTGAAACTGTGGATGTCACTGGCACTGCAGGAAGGGTTATGAGAGCATTGAAGGGTTAAGGCCTTCCTGTGCCTGAGAACACTTATAAACCCTAAAACTCCATCTGAACCCTAAAACCCTAAAATTCCACTATTGTTTCTTTCTTTTCGTTCTATTTCCAACAACCAGCCCTGTCCCTCTACAAAGGTCAGCCCTGAATGGGCCACACTTCAAGACTCTTCATTTCACGAAATTTTGTCTAGAAAGAAGAAGAAAAGCATCTCAGCCACTCAAAGCTGGAGCATCCTTCTCCCTTTTAGTGTCAAGTGAGAGATTTACCACCTCACAGCCCAATGATGCTCAACAGTGAAATATCCTGGCTCCAAACTTCATTCCCTAAGCCTACAGTCAGCACCAGGATCCTGGGATCAGCAATCCCAGCTTTACCAGGAAGCCTGCAAATAATATTTGCACAGCTCTCAGGACAAACAAACACGGGCAGAAAGCATTTACCAACCCCGGCAGTGTTAATTGCTTCTGGGAGTGGCTGGAGATTACTCTACCTGAAAATATTGCAGGGTTTTGATGAAAACTCATATATTGTGGCACACAGACAACAGGGCAAACATTTCCCTCATTTCCTTGCTGGATTTTGAAATGAAAAAGGAAAAGAATCACATCTGTGCTCAGAGTTCATTTCCAAGCTCCACATTCAGCTTCCATGGCTGGACGTTATGGGTTGAGTCTAGGTCAGAAATTTGGGATTTTCTTCTAGAACCTCAAGGGTTGCACCTCATGGGGCATTTAGTGCTTGGAAATTAGGAATTTGTGAGGAAAAAACGGGGAGGTAGAGGTATCAACTCAATATTTCCTTCCAGGATCAACCTCCATCCTCAGCTCTGCAATGAGATTTGGTATCTGTGGACATTTTCTTCTGAGTTCTGCTAAAGCCTGTGGAGTAAAAGTTGTTTGACTTGCTGGGAATATTCTTTCCTTTCTATCAGAAGAGACTCTCAATCAGAGAATAAAACCCCAAAATGGGCTTTTATGTGGCACTATCTTTGCTGATAAAAACAGGGAATAAAATAAAGTAAAGCAATGACTTTCCACTGGTTTTACCCATATTTATTTTATGTGCCAGGAAATTATCACTGCTTCAGTGGGAGCAGGAGTTATCTTTGGCCTCACTATAAGTTTTACCTTTATTATTGTGAAATACCCATTTATTTTTCTCATCTGGTGAAAGCAAATTAACAAATTTAAATACACTTTCTTACTTCTGGATGCTGAGGTGGAAAGCTTGAACTTGCAACTATCAAGATTCTGTGGAGAAAAAAAATATATTTAAAAATCATAGTTTTGTGTTTTATGAGTTGCGAATCCATTCTATTTCATTGTAAACCAGGAGGGGTTTTTCACTGGGATCCCAGAAATAAACTGGAAAAAAAGATGGAATGGAGTCAAAATGACTATTTGGGCACTGTGGTCTTTATTTCAGATAATAAATGTGCAGAGTGGAAGAAGACAACGAAGCATGGCTAGGAAACATATTCCACAGAAAAATATATTCTGAATAGGAGTCAATTCCTTTTAGCAGAATCCACAGCTGCTATTCTAAATATCTTTGTCACCCTTCCCTTTAGGCTTATTTCACTAATATAAGTTCACCTCAAGAATTTTCCCTACATTTTTAAATTCCCTAAAATTACCTAAAATGTTGTAAATTTTCATCCTGGGATGTTTGGGGCTGTGAATTGTGGGGCAAATCAGAAAAAATTCTGATTCAGCCTCAATCAATGCGGAAATCTATGTTTTCTTGCATCCTGGCCCAGGACTTTGAAAGTGGAATTTCATGAGTAACTATTGGATTGAGTTTGGTGAATCCATGAAGTGGATTTTCGCCACTGAAGGATTGTCATTGTGGAGGGTAATTTCAGGGCTTTGAATAGCTGTTCTCACTCTTGTTGTTATGAAATTCATCTGTCCATGCTCCCCGTATCATTTCCAGCTCTTTCCAAAGAGCATTTATTATCATCTGCAGGTGAGGTTGGTTTTGCTCCACAGGAGATATCAGAAGAAATCCCATGGAATCAGTGAGAACATGTGTGGATCTCAGCACGGGAGCTGAATTTCTTAGGATAAACTGGAAAAAATGCTGGTGGCACAAATTGTCTCCCTCGTCCCTCACGTTTTCTCCATCTGAACAAACCAAAATAAATGGAAAAGGGCTCAGCAGTGAGCCTGTGCCTGACACATTTGGAATGTGGGTTAAGAAGACCAAAAAAAAAACCAAAAAAAGGCAAAATAATTGTTATGCCTCACAACATCCCCTCAGAGTCAATAGTCCGTGAGGAAATAATTTATGGAGACATATCAACATTGCAAATCGTCAACGTCCTCTTTAAAAAAAAAACAATATTTCCTCTGAATTTCCTTCAGATGGGAATGACTGATCCCCAAGAAAATGCAAAAGGACCTTGAAATGAAAGGCTGCTGCAGTGGCTTGCAGGGACACGCTCCTCCCAAGTTTCCAGCACAATTATATGCTTATTACTTCGGAAGAGTTCGAAAACAAGCAAGCTGCAGCTTTTAATGAAGCTTTCATAGCGGCGAGAACTATGAAAAAGCATTTAAAGCAGCTCATCTCCTCCTCTATTCAGGCTCTCTTTCATTTCCAGAGGCAGTTGCGAGGAGAAATTGGATGCCATCCAGTTTGGGTTTATAAGGAAGCAGAAAAGGAGATAATGGCGGAAGTTTGTGCTTTCTTCCCCCATGTAAATTTGATCACCCTCAACGTTTGATCAGATTTTGAGGAACACGAGACAAAAAAACCCCAGCAGATATTTCCAATCATGCATTTTAAAAACCTCAAAAGAGCTTTGCAGAGCCTTCCCTGCACCCAGAGCTGCCTCAGACTTTTCTTTTTATTATTTTTGGGAAAGATGTGGAACATAACCAGTTACTTAGCCCTGGCATCTGATTATAAAATCCTGACTCAGAGCATCTCAAAGTTCTGCTTACAATGCACAGACATACATCCAGCCCTTTGTACTGTCATGCTGCCTCCCTAACAAGCCAGAAATATGTATGGGAGAGGAGAAGACATTCCAGGATCAGAGGAACAGTCACTTAGCAATAGATCATGGAGACTGATCCCTTTGTGGGCCCACAGAAGCTAAATGTGACCCCAAAGGAGACATCTTTTATCATGGGGGATGAGTTTTCTTACCCTTTTATGGCGCTGGTTTTATTGCCAGCATTAGTCACAATTCCCTAATTAGAGAGGATGATGTTGGTATCCTGGTTTTTACTCTTCAATTTGGGTGCACAGAGGCATTACAGGTGGGTTTGTGCAATAACATGGAATGATACTCCATTTCCTTTCTGTTTTTCTGTACAGAGTTCAGAGGGACACAATATTTTTCTGTGAGTCTTCTCTAATACTGTGATCTCAGGTGTGCACTTGAAAAAAAAAGAGATGAGGCTGAGCTGTCTGTTCATTTGTTTTTCTGTTTAAAAGAGCTTATTTGAAGCCTTGCAGTCAAAGCTGATTTCAGGTTTTGTTTCTAAAAGCTCACAGGACTCTTGAAGTAAAACAAGTAAAAATTGTTGACACTGCAAAATTGTCCAAACTCAAACACCTGAATTCAGGATCTCACCTCCCACTCTGGTGCTCCTGGCTTTGTGTGCCAATATGGGACAAAGATCCCCAATCTGGGAAAAAAAATAAACCATTACTTTCTAGGTGCTCAAAACTTGACATGGGGAATCCATCCTTACAAAATATTTGCTTGTTGCTTTGTCTATTTGCTTTCATAAGTTCTGCTGTTCAAAGCAGAGTATGAAGCCTGAACTTGAAAAGAACAAAATATGGGATATTTCTGGGTTCCCAACAAGTTTCTGGACAACTGTGAAGAAACCTCACTGTGCAGCAAGGCATTGACACCAGAGGGTACAAACTGCCCCAAATCTCCCTTTCCCAGAGCTTGGAGAGTCACACCTCTCTGGCATTTTGAGGGATGTGGTGAATCAATTCCCTGCTCAGGATTTCACTTGACAGACCCCGCAGAGCCCTGAATGTCAGCTGTGGGAAAGAGATTCCTGTATTTGTTTGTTTGTTTGTTTTTCTGTCTGAAGTCTGTCCATATTTCACTGCTCAGAAGCCAACGAGGGGATTTTACAGCAGGGCTGGCAAAGTTCTCCAACCACAACCCAGCTGTAAAACAGGAGAGTTTTCTCCTTTTTACTTCCAGGCAATGAGTTTTGGGCCTGTCAGTTTAACCCACCTCAGAGAAGGAGAAAGAAAGAGAGAAATGACTGCTCAGTGAATCTCAGAAGAATTATGGAGTTGTAGAGCCCCAGAAGGATTTTAGGCAGTTTTATATTGCCCAGCTCAGCTCACATTTATTTTGCCTGTCTCGGTGTCTGAGCTATGTTCTGGGTAGAGAAAACTTCCTCTGCTGACTGATGGATCTGAGCAATCTGGTGTGGATCTGGCTGGATGAAACAGAAAAGAGTTCTAACTGCACAGAAGGCCAAATTCTGTATTCTGTATTACATTTTTATTTTATCTGCTATAATACATTTAGTGCGAGCAAGAACTAGAGAGTGTTAAAAAAATTTTACATAGAGGAGAACAAGAATTCTGTAAAGAATTAGGAATTTTTTAACAGTTAGATGCTTCTATGCAAACTTAGTTATGTCCAACTGCTTGAACTTGAAGGAATTACTGCAGCAATCTGGAAATTTGTGCTGCAAATATAACAGCTCTCCTAGAAAAACACATAAACATACCCTAAATCAGAGCAATTATCCAGTTGTGCTGGATATGACTATGTGAGACACTCAAAAAGTCTCCCAAGAACCTGGAGATACTCTGAGGAAAGTGTCCTACCAGTGAAGATTTATCTCCAGTTTCACCTGATAAGATTTTTCATCTTGTTTTGAGCAGTGCAATTTGCCCTCCTCAGCACGCTGCCTTGCATTCATATATGTAGAGAAGAACTGGATTGATTATCTTCAGGCTTCCTGCCACTGAACTCAGCAAATTAGCTGCTCATGATTCCAGCAAATGACTGCTTTTTTTTTTTTTTTTTTTTTTTTTTTTTCCTGGTGCTCCAGGAGAATCTGAACTGCAAAGCTTTGGCTGGGAAGCTGAGAATTTGTTCAGAAACCCCCCAAAGAGGAAAGAGCAGCTGTTGGAGTCAGTCGAGAGGTACAGCTAAATATGGGGTGGTTCTGGTGTCCCTGAGAACCCAAGGGAATTGAGCTCTGTTTCCCTTGGTGCCTTTTCTGCAGAGGGAGATTGAGTTCTGGGTGTCACATTCAGGGAATTATGGAATGGGTTGGGGTTGGAAGGGACCTTAAACCCATGCAGTGCCACCTCTGCCATGGCAGGGACACCTTCCACTGTCCCAGTGTCCTGTCCAGCCTGGCTTTGGACATTCCAGGGATCCAGGAGCACACTCAGCAGTAATAACAGGATTCAGCAGAAATATCCCTTTGCAGAAATGAGAAACCCCCCTATTTTCAAAATTAATCAGTTTTCCATGTATCCCCCAGTCTGGATGAATCCTACCTGGCTTTAGAGTGGTATAAAAATAACAGAAATCAGATTTTTCAAAAGGACAATCATGTTTTTAATGGAATGAGGTTCCTTTTACTTCTCTGCACCCCCGAGAGTCTCTCAGATGTTCCCTTCAGTTGTGAGGTGACAATTTGGGATCTGAGTCCTGTGTCCATCCAGGAATAATCCACGTTTTGTCCATTATCAGAAAAAGACTGGCTCCTTTTTCTCCCTATGATATTAAAAATCTGGGACTCAAAGTCCGTTAAAGTCAGTGCTGTTGAATTAGAGTTGACTACTAGGGGATAAAAATGAAACCAAAATAACCCTAAAAACACATTTCTGAGGGGAAACATAGCACATTTCTCACATTTTATGGAAAAAAAAGAGAGCTTGTAAACTCCTAAGGGATGGCTATCTTCCTTTTTTATCTTTTATAAAGCTAAACTTGCATTCCCAGATGAAATTTGAAAGAGTTAAAATTTATTATTTGTACTCCAAATAATAAATACTGACAATTATCAGCAAAGACTAGATGATAAAAAAATGAGTGTGGTTTTTAAATTTTGCATTCAGAATGGAAAGTTGTTTCCATTGAAAAAATGCTGTGTATGGACCAGTGTAAAGCTATCATGTTATTAGATTAGCAAGACACTTTTATAATTGAATTGTTATCACTTTGGGCCACAATCCACACATTAGTTCAAACATAATACATTTTCTTACTGAATTCTTCTTGATTCCTGTTTATGTTGTAACTCCACAGCAAAATTATGGAGCAACAGCATCTTCAGGTTCTTAGAGTGTTTGGCACTTTTAAATATAATTACGTTGAAGTCTTGAGCATTTCATTAAAAATATTCAACATTTGAAAACGTTGCTGATGGATTTACGTTGATGGAAATGAAAACATTTAAATCATTGATGGCAAATGTTTAAACTGATTTAACTATGGGAGGACTTGTGCCAACGGCTGCCTTTGTTCATATTAACAGACTGACAGACTGAAATAAAATTAAACCAACCCAGAATTCGGGTTTTGCCTTTTTTCTGTTCACACTGGGAAGGTTTTGAGTCTGGTGGTTTCGGGAGAGAATTTATATCAGAATAAATTCACCCACAATTCTCTCTGAAGCCCTGCTTGGTCACACCCAGCCCCACCCAGGCCAATTCCACCATTTCCCTCTCATTTCTCCTCAATCTCAAGAATCCCAACTCCCTCTCCTTCCTTTGTCTTTTAAATGTTATTTGTATCATTTCATCCTCCCTGTTCATTTTTCTCTTCCCCTTCCATAAAACCCAATGAAATATTAATGTGGCATAACAAATCTGTCTGTGCTGGGAGTCTCTTGGAACTATTGATGAAGCCATGAATAAATTATGGATCTTGATTTTGCTCGTGGTATATCAGATTTCACGTGTTTATTACATTTTCTGTGAAGTAAGCTCATCCAGCGGAGGTTTTGGTTTTGTTTGCCTGCTTTTATTTTAGCTAGCCCTTGATTTATTAGTAATGCCTGATGTAGTGCAACCTAAAATAAGAAAACTCCATTTGGATCAGTTTTCCGGATTTTGTTATCTGGAAAAGAAAAAGAAGGAAAAAACCAACCCCAGAAAAAAATAAAAATACAAATATATTTTTTTCCTTATGCTGTTGAGCTGCATCTTCCAATATCACCTTGGCCTAAGGGAAAAAAACTTTCAAATGTGTTGCATTATGATGGCTTTATACTTTTAATTTAGGCCTATTTCTTATTAAATATTTCCCAGGTAAACTGTGCCTTATGCTTAAAATGACATTAAGTCTGAGAGCTCTTCAAAGGCCACCCAAAGATGAGACAACAGAAAGAGAACTGAAATCCATGAGGAGAAAACTGAGGAAATCTGACTCTCAGGTAATGATTGTCACCTGATAAAAGTCCTCTGAACTCACAAGGTCGAGCAGAGCTGTAAGGGAAAATTCAGCATTTGGCTCACAGTCCTTTAATAATTATTAATAGTTATTAAGTCCATTAATAATTATTATTAAGGATTAATGACAGTGGAGAAACAGCACTGTGTGATGGCAAAACAGGACAGAGGATTTTGGTAATTTCTCCTCTGTTTTAAGCACAGCTCACCTACACAGCACATCCAAAGAGTTTTTCCCTCATGTGTTCCAGTAATTCAGCTCCTTAAAATAAAAACCAGGGGATTAATAATTAGGAACGAATAGCCAGCTGTTATTTTCCAAAAATTTCCTATTTTAGATGTGAAATGTGACTCTTGTGGGTCTAGGTCACCTCTCCCATCACCTCCCAGTTCTTTAGCTTTACAAGTTGTAATGAGTAAAGCATTTCAGAGTTCTCTCCAAAGCAAAGGGATTTTTCTCCACCTTCCCTGTGGAAGGATGGAAAATGCTGGGTAATTGCAATTTAATTCTCAATCCCTTGGGAAAGGGTGCAGAGCTGAGGAAGGAGCATCTCCCACCTGGTGACTCTGCTGCCCACCTTCTCCCAGAGCCTGTAACTGGCTGAATCCCCAAAATCCTGACAATCAGGTGGAAAATGTCCAATTGGATGCAAAAAGGCAACTCAGAGGAATGCCTGGGGAATGCAGATGGGTTGCCACCGTGGCCTGAATGTGGCACTGAGGGATTTTCATGGAATGACTGTGACAAATGGCCAGGGCAGGTCCAACCCTCATCAAACTCAGGAGGGGCAGCTTTGAAGGCATTCCTTCAACCACTGTGCTCGTGACAGAAAATAAAAGGTGGTGATAGGACTTGTGCTACCTAAAAAATGAGTCAAATTTGCTGAGAAATCACAGGTTTCCACCTATTTTTCCCCTTTTTTTTTTGGTAGTGAAATGCTCCCTAGAGGAATGATGGCCATTGTCTCCTGTGGGTCTCAGACAACAGAGGCTGCTTTATCGATCTCCACTCCTTGCTGCAAAGTTATAATTAAAAATAAGTATTAAAGCTGGTTCCAGCCTAACCTGGCACTCCAGAGCTGGCTGTGTACAATAAAAATCACCTCGTGCTCTCCTCATCAGGAGAGCCCTCCCTGATCCAATTTCAGAGCTCTGCAGTGGTAATTGAAGGCTGCAGGAGGTTGTTCTGCACAAGCTCAGATTAGGGCTCAGCTGAGAACGTGTCAGATGCAGCCACAGCTTCTCCTGCACGTTTTGGGGAGGATCAGGACAGGGCTGAAGGTGAGAAGTCCAGCACTCTGCACACTCAAGAATTAAGAATGTTTAAACACACCAGGCAGTGGATGTATGTTGTTTCCAATTAGCAATTAGTGATAAAAACGGTGCTGATCTTTTATCATGTTAACTTCTGCGCTCTGACAGCTTGGTTGGGTTTTTCTGGCTAGGAGGAAGGATGATAACACTGCCAGATGATCTGTCTCTGAGACTGGAAGATCATCCTCTGAGTACATAAACAGTATGAATATCTATGCCATCAATATATTTATAAATATGGTCAGGATGGTATCTGTTTAAACAGGAAAGGTCAGGATTGAGCCCTCAGGAATCTCATTTCAGGCAAACTCAAGCCTGCACTTCTATCACTGTTTACATGCTCTCCTTCACATTTCACAGTGGAAATTGCCTCTATTAGAGGTTATTTTATACTTTGCTTGCAAGTGGAACAGAGTAATTTTTTAATATATTGAGTTCTCAGACCTTGGGACATCGCTGTGCAAGGGTGTTGTGCCTTTGAAAAACACCTCAGCCCTCGTGCACTCTCTCCTGGAATCCAGCATCACCCAAATTTCCCAATTTTTCTGCATTTCTTTTTAAAAATGAGCAAATATCGTGTGATCTGATCTAGGTCCTGATTTGTGTAGCTGCTGATTTTGTATGCTTGGGTGGCAGATGGATGGTGCAAGCTGTAAAATACTAAGGCAAAGGGAAGGGTAGCCTGTGAGATTACTAATCAATTTTCCAAAGAACTGTCTTGCAGAAGGGCCAGCTGTAAATTGTTTCATATTTCTTTTTAATTTACACAAAACCATCTAAGGTGACCTGCTGGCATCTGTCTATGTTGACTTTCATGTATTTTATTGGTTTTTAGCACTGCCTCTATTGCTCATCAGCTTCTCTGAATGTGTCTGTAAAGTTTCCCGAGGAAAATAAAGATGCTTACGGTGGAAATGATTTCCCTCATTTTGGGACACATTACATTTATTAATCTAATGCTGAATCTCTTCATATTTCTGCTTGGGAAAGAGTGAATGGCAATTTAGGCTCTCTTGTGCTGGGTGCTCTGCTTCTTAATGGGACAAATCCTGACAGCCAATCTCATGCACTGAGGGAAAGAGATAAAACAGGCAAGAAAAATTATCAGCAGCCTCTTTCACAGCTACGGGGCTGAGTGAGGGAAGACTTGGTTTAGTTCATATAAAATAATCCCTGGCATGGTCAGGGGCTGCACTTTGATGTTGGGCTCTTCTTCTCAAGGCCAGGCACACACACATATCCATCCTCAGACTCTGAGTTTCAAAGGAATAAAGATGAATCTCTTGGGAAAAGCCAGAATTAATTGAGAGGATACAAATCTGCTAAGCTGGAAATGTGAAAGTAACTGTTGATGGGAGAAACATTAAAAAAATCTGTATATCACTTGCATTTTCTAAATATTTCGAACGATAGCATCTTTGATTTTGGAGTGTGGGGAAGATGATCTGTTAGCTTCTCTAAAATTTGCTTTGTTTCTCAGAGAAGAAAGGAGAAAGGCTTGAAGTTTCAAAACAATAATTGAAGTTGGTTAATTCGCAGCTCTTTGTTTTTTGCCTTCAAATAATGGCAATGTATCAGCTCAGGAAGGGTGTGTGATAGTTCCTGCAACAACACTCCTAATGAAGTGATTTGCTTCTGCTATTAATACTTCTGAAGAAACCTCAGCAAAGCTTTCATAAAAGCTCCTTGGACTTTTCGTTTCTACACCCCAACGTCTGATTATCCCCTTTGTTATTTCCATCAGGCGCTGAGAGTGTTTCACGTGGCTTAAAAATTGAGAACTACTTCCTCAGCTGCTTTGAGTGGGAAAACTGCCTGGGCTCGCAGTGCCTCAATTACACCCACAAGAATCTCCCTCCTACCTCCAATAATAAAACACATTTCTGTCAGCACCAGCAAGATGCTGCTTCAATAGAAGCAAAATACCCCTTAAATGAATTTATTTTCTCTTTAGCTTGCAATGCGACTGTAATTTTTTATAATAAGAGGAAAATCCTGGGTAGGACAAATGGTTTAAATATTTAAATACGGAGATTAAACCGGTGGTTGTGAGTTTACTGAGTCCTGAAAAGGCAAGCAGTGAGATGATAAAGAGAATGAGGGAAGACAAGAGCAAGCAGGAGCAGGAATTAGTGATGCCAAGAAGCAAAGCTGGTAACACATCCCTGAATCCACACTGACTGGGAAGTTTGTGGTTCTGTGATCAATGACACCAAAACCTCAGGTGATTTATTCATAAAGGCTTTGCTTAGCTTTGAAGTCAGAGAGAATTTTCCCTTAGTCAGGGCTTCGAGATGAGACCCCAGATGACAACAGGCACCAGATCAAGGAGGGTGTAATAAGTTAGTGAAATGCAGAATGTCACTTATGCTCATTCAAAGTCATTTCCCAGCCCTCCGCCTAGGCTGGGCGCCAAGCCTAGCAGTGCCTTCGTTGGGAAAGAATCGCAAACTTCACAAAGTCAAGACAATCTTTTGCTCACCGGATTTATGGGGGAAAACCCAACCCTCCCCATGACCAGGTTTGAGCTGAATATGACAATATTCACAGCAAAGGATGGAAACCTCGCCAGGGAGGAGATAAAACTGACCCCAGCTCTTCCTCTGCCTTTGAAACCTCAACCACACCAGCGAATCTTTATTTTTATTACCCTTCAAGTATCACCCTAAACCCCTGAAGAAGAAGAGGACCAAAGGTCCCTGACATCAGGCAGATAATGAAGGGTGTGTGCTTTCTTCTGCAGAGCTCTTGTTAACTTGTCCAGAAGCACTCTTTGTTTTTTCCATGTCTGCTGCAATATCCACAGGAGCCGGAAAATGAAACCCCACTTCACAGCAAAGTGCTGCTTTCGCCTCTTTCTTTTCAGGGTTGCTCTCAAGGACAAGGGGTTATTAGTGGCCTTTCACTCTCCAGGGCAGGAACTTTTCAGGCTTCAGAAATTTTTACCCTGTTGAGTGAATGCAATCCATTGGATTGCTTTATTGCTTTCATGTTGCTAAGGTCTACTTCGATTTTTGAGGAAATAATTAACTGCTACTCAAGCCAGGAGAATGAAGCTGGAAGCGGGAGAGTAACACAAAGAAATCCTCAAATAACCTCGGAATGGTATGAGCTGATTTTTTATTTAGCTACCAGTTCTGAAAAAAATCAGGGGAAATCATTTTGGATTGGCTTTAACAAAAGCATTTAAAACGCTTTGGAGCTAAAGGTAAAACTGAAGGTTTGCTTGTGAAATGAAATCTTCCACTTGTTCTGGGCTTCTAAAAACTTTGAGATTGTTCAATATTCAATTTTTAAAAAGTGAATAAATTTCATTTAGTAAAACTTTAAAATTATTAGCTTGAATTTTTTTTCCCCCACAAATTTCATCACCCTTTTTCTGATTAAAAAACTTACTGAAACTGGCAAATTGTTGTATTAGCAACACAAGTGGATTTATCTCTGTAGTTTTGCAAAAGCACTAGGCAAAAAATCTTTTTTCTAAGAACAAGTCTGAGCAACAAAGCAGAAAAGCAATGGTAAAAAAATCCTATTATTTTTTTGTAAGCAACTATTAGACCTCTCCCATTTCCAGAGATAAAAAATATGAAATATATGTTTAATTCTGTTGTCCCTGAAAAGCCTGTGCATGAGGACTGTGAAACAGAAGAGAAATAATTTTTCCTTCAGCTGGAAGGAGTGGTGGAAGACTGAGCACATCCTCCTGTCTTTGTGGGGAAAGAGGAAGCAGAACATGGTTTCATAAAGGGAAAACTGCTTTTTATCCAGGGGAGAGGAAAAGAATTTTGGACAATGCTGAAGATGCAATTCCCAGCACATCCTGGCTCTGTGGAACATCTCTGGTTTGGTGCCATCCCCACAGAAACCCAGCTATGCAGCTCTGTTCTGCAGCAACCTGATATCCACAGGGACCATCCTTCTGAAAACTGGGGACAGGACAAGCTTTTCATGTCACTTTAGCAAGGGAAAAACATTCTTAGTGTTGTTTTCATTATTTTCTGGGGCTCAGCAACTGAAAGGTGCAGGTGGAAAAGGAACGAGTTCCAACTCTTCAGAATTCTCCTGAATTCGTGCATCCCTATTTCCATGTAATTTGGAAGGCAAAAGGCACTCGCTGGGATCTCTCAGCCCAAGGAAACAAGACACTAAAGCAGAAATGCAATCCACGGAGCCATCAGCTAGCAGTTCCTTGGCAAGGGCGTTTGGGAAAATAGTAACATTTAAAAAAATATTTCAAAGTTCTTTATACAACAACGTTTCCCTGAGAAACCACAGAGGTGCCAACAGCATTTCAACAGGCAATGATGTGGGAGAGCAGGGGCAAGAATTTGGCCATTCAGTCTTCACAGACAGGTCATGGAAATGTTCAGAAATGAGTAGATGTGGCACTGCAAAATATGGTTTATTTGGCACGGTGGTGTTGGGTCTTGGTTGGACTTGATGATCTTGGAGGTTTTTTCCAACCCTAATGCTTCTGTGATTCTGTGGGATTGGTCACTCAGGAAAAGGCAAAGTCCATAAATTTTAATAACATTTGCACAAATATCTCTGTACTTCACAAAGGTATTTTAACAAAACTTTGTAAACCATCACGTAAATTTGTCTTACTTTTTTTTTTTTTTTATTATATAAGCATGTTCTTAATTCTTCATGTTGAAAAGCTTACAATCCTGGCTACATTTGTTGATTTACATTTTAAAAGTCTCAAAAATTTAGAAAAATTCACTTTTTTGTATTGTAAAGGTACCCTTGAGTTAATAGCCTGCAAGTCAACTGCAAGAAACTAATGGTACAGCCAGGGAAAATCAGGTGTATTTGTCTTTTCATCTTATTGAAAAAGTCCAAAATACAACCCACAGGAATTGATTTAAGTGTCAAAGTCGGTATTATAAAAAATGAAAATTAACTGTCAAAGGATAAATAAAAGGAAGAAAAGATGTGACACATCTATTCAGTCCTTGCTAACACAAGCCAGGGTCACCTGTCCTGAAAGCAATATTGGTAGATGTTTATTTAATCATATTTGAAAGCCTTTTCTTCACCAAAAAAAAACCCAACAAAAAAACCAACAAAAAACCAACCAACCAAACAAAAACCCTCATTTTTCACAAGCTACTCCAGCTTTTAGCCATCCTTACTGTTAGAAAACAGACAGATTGTCCTAATAAGCTCCCTTTGGGATTATTTTATCCAGGCAGCACAGAACACTTTACTCAGGAAATTATCCTCAAACGATTTGATTCCTGATGGAATTTTTCCAGCCCCTCCCTGCAAGGGGCACGGGCTCTGTCATTCCACTTTTTACCATGTCCAAGCAGCGACATTAAGGAAAATATCCCATTTGGAGTGGGGAAAAGCTCTTGGGCAGGGTGGTGGAGCAGCAGTGGGGTCGGTGGTGGAGCTCAGGACTCCAAGGCTGTGCTCAGGACTCTCAAACCTCCCCAAACCCTCCTGGGTGTTTTTGCCATTCTCCCTGTTCCGGGATGGCTGCAAATCTGGTGCAGGAAGAGCCTCTGAGCCCTTTTTCCAATGGTTCTGCTGAGTTTTGCCATCTCCTGTGGATCTCCCACCCTGTGTGCTCCAAACTCGTGGAGTTGGGTGGGTGATGCTCCAGAAATGCTCACATCAAACTCCATTTGACTTTGGCTGGTGTTTGTACGGCTCAAAGGGCAGCTTTTATTGAAAAGTTTCATTCAGGGGAATAAATTAAACCCGGACATGTAGAATGTATTTAAACTTGGGGACAGCAGAGGCCATTTGTAAATAGAGGCAATCAAAGCAGACAGCGTTTGGGCTCTAGTGGAGACATCAAGGGACAGCTTGTAGGATAATGTATCAGAATTATACAGCAATCTTGTCATCAGTGACCCAGCAGTGTTTACAGGACTCTGCCGAAGCTTTCTGAACCCAAGTGCTGTCCAAAATAATCTTGGCGTGAACAAAACAAGGAGCAATTGGCTGTCATTAATTATGGATAGGTGCAGAGAGGATATGGCTTTGTGCAAAACCAAATCGTTCCCAAACTCCGCGGGAAGAAGGCTGCTCTGTCAGCAAACGTGCTCCTGGCTATACCTTTCCCTCCGGGTGATTGAAGAGAGTCATAACGAGGTGAGTGAGGATGGAAAGGAAAGGGCAAGTTCTCAGCTGTGAGAATCAGGGCTGGAATGACAGCAGGTCGCCCAAGTTTAAAATCAGAGCCGCTGGGAATTATTGGGTGAGGTCATCTGGTGTAAATGTGACATGGAAAGTGTCGCTTAAACCCTCAGGGTACAGAGTGACTCAACACACCAGGTTGTGACATAACACACGAACTCTTTTCAATATCAAGGGAAAAATTATTTCATAGCAATGCAGCTGGTCCAGCACACTGAAATATCTTATTTTTAACCCAAAGTGTCACAGTGCTGAACTCCTTCACTGTCAAAGACAGACAACAATGTGAGATGGAAAACGATGCTTAAAAATGCTAAATGGTGCATTTTAATGAGTTTTCTATCAGAATAAAGGTTATCATGTTCTGTAAGAGATAACAGGATGGCAGGCCCATGGCAGCAGGCACTGCACTGTGCAACCTGGCACAAATGTCATGAGAGAATAAAAGGCTAAGTGAGTGTATTCTCTAAGAGACAGATCCTGAATTTTATATTTTAATATTAGGGTCTGATCTTGTTGCCATTTCCAATGTTTTGCTTGGATTTGAAACCAAAATAGCAGTTCCAATTTTCTTGCAGGGAGGAATTCCAAATTTCACTGCAATTTAGTGATACCATCTTACCTTGACACGAGAGCAGGGCCAGACTGAACTTCTGAAACCACCCTGGAATTACTGAGGTTCTCAGTGGTGCATGAGCAGGGTGGGATGGAGCAGCCATCAATCAACCCCACTTGTCCTGGCCCAAATATTTATCATTCAATTGTCCTCAGAACTGTTTTCACTGTCTGCCAACTGACAACTGAAACCTGATTTTAGTTCCACCTCCTGCACCAAGGCATCAGCATTCCCTGATTATCCCAGACTGACATGTGCTGTGGATTATTAGGAATTGTTCAGTAACTCCATAAAAATGGCATTTAACTCCCAGCCATGATGGGAGCTTCAGCTTGCATTTTCTGCCACTGTTGCAGCTTCGCATTCTGATTTTAAATGTCCCTTTACATTTTGGGAATCAATAATATTTATATATATAGATTTAATTTCCCACAAAGCAACACTTTGCCATGTCCCACAGGACCATCAGCTGACCTAGGAAAACCCACACACATTCCCAGCCTTGGCTTGAGCTGAAAACAGTAAATCTTTTCTTTTTTTCCCTTTTTCAGAGCTAATGAACCTTTTCCTTGCCCAGGGTATGTTTGCACAGCTCCACTGCCACCACCAAGGCTGCTTTACACCTTGCTCTGGCTCTTCAACTTCATTCTTTGTTCTTTAGATCAAACTCAAGGCAAACCTTTTTGAAAGAATATTTTTGTGAAAATATTTCCATCCCCACTGCTTATAATGGGAAAATTCTTACCCAGATCCTTTTCTTTCGAGATAAAAATAAGTGTGCTTGGATGCAGTACATTAATTAGTATTATAACAATAACTATTAATGAATTATCATCTCTTCAACGTTCTTAGGAATATGAATAATGAAATATAATGGGATATTGTGCTGAAATGGTATAATTGGGTTGAAAGCTCACAGCTACATCAGGTTATCAATAAGAAAAGGAAAATGAAGCTGTGGTGACTTACACAAGCTGCAAAATAGCCCCAAAATGGTTTCTTTATGATTCATATGATCAGGAGAGTTTTAGGCAGATCAGTACCTGTAATTCAGTGATTTTTAGCTGCTGACACTAATTCTGAAATTCCTAGACAGCACCAAAGCATTTACTTTGCTGACAGCTCAGTGAACCAATTTTTTTGGGTTAAATTTTACCAGATAAACCCTAATAGGGCTGTGTTAACAACAAAACACTTTTAGCACTTCTGGTGTTTCAGTGCTGCTATTTGCCTCCCTTTCTCTTTAGCTCTTCAGCTCTGATGTGTGTCTGCTCAGTGAGGGCATTCCCAGGAATTTTGGGAGACATCAAGTATTTTTTAGGTTGTTCGTCAGCAACATTCACAAGAGATCTTGTAGAACTTCTGGCATTTCCTAAATACTTACCTTAAAAACAAAAAAATAAATAATAAAAAAAAATATATGTAAAGCAATCAGTGATACCTGCAGGAGTTTTTCTGACTGTTGAAGTCAGGGGATGAAAAAAGCAAGAGTTTGCTCTCTCCTGACATCTCTGTGGGCTCACAGGGCCCTTGGATGTGACAACATCAGAACAAGGATTTGGTGAGAATATTGTTTGGATATAAGTTATGACACAGGTGACTAAAAATTGTCATGTTCCAGCTTTCCAATGTTAAAGGCACAAGTTTTTAATCTGCTAAAAATTTAAGAATTTCGCCATCTCGTTTTACAAGTAAAAGAAACAAATGGCAGTGGTTCGTTTTGTTACTTTTATTTCTTTTTCCTTGATAATGAATCATTTTTATTAGCTGACAGATCTGGTTCTAATAAATCATTTTACTGAGGTCCTGATGTCCAGGATTGCTCACAGCTTCTCTGGAGTTTATCCACACATTCCTGTTCACACCCAGGCAATTCTCCACCACCAACTACCATCAGGAACCTCATTGTAAAGACAACTCTGAGCAAAGTGCTGTGTTAGAATTCCCCCCAGAGAGCTGCTCTGGCACACAGGACATTGAGCTCTGCCTGTTTTGATTTCTCCCTTTACAGCTGCTTTATTTTCTCTGCGAAGCAATGACTTTCACACGTTCTCTAATATTTATTTATGTATTTTGTGTCTGGCTTTGTAGATCTCCACAATTCCGTGTGAGAGCAAACCCAGCATCACCAGGGCTCTGATTTTCCTGCCCCCTGGTGCTCTAATAGGAGGTGTTATGAGCACTACAGAGCAGTGCTGAAATCAGCACAAAGCCCACTCTGGCTGCAGCAAAGCTCATAAACCCAAATAAAATACAGCTCCTCCAGAGCTGGGTTGAACGTGCTGGCTATTAGCGCCTGGCAGTAGATAAATATCAAATATTCATATTTTTATTAACTGGGAATTTGGAGAGTAATCTAATTAGCAGCCTAATAAAGAAAAATATTTGCCAAAGAATTAATCACACCTTGCTGTAGTTCACTCCATTAGTTTTGACGTCTTCATCTGAGGGAGCTGCCTCTGCATCCCAGCCTGGGCACCATTAAATGCAATTAATTGGGAGGAAGCAGCTGCTGGTGTATCATTTGCTATGACCAAGACAGAGATGTGATTACAAAGCTTTTTGTTAGAAATATTTTCCCGACACATTCTGATTATCCTGGAAGCCAGCAGGCTCCAGCAGGAGAGTGTTGGGGGATTTGTTCTCCCCAGGATGGAGACAGGGAGGGATTTCTCCACTCTCTGCTGGGTTTAGCTTTGCTGGTGCCTTGGGGTCTGCACTGCAAGGGGCTCGGTGGGAGTGGAAATGATGATTGTGGAAAGAAAATAGATTTTTCCGTGTTTCCAACAGAAGAAACTTGCACAGTCATGTCTCAGGGAACAACAGGAAAACAAAGGGATGAGGTTTTTCCAGCCCATCCTGTGCAAACTCTCAGGGTTCTTCACTAGAATAGACATTAAAGTCAATTTTCCAGGCTAGTTTTAAGACACCCAAGTGATGAGATACCCTGAGGGGTTTTTTAATGATACTCCTTTACCTCCTGTCCTGATGTTCAACCTTCATTTTTCTTTTCCTTACTCTAAGTGAAATTACCCCAGGTTATGAAATTAAGCACATTATATCATTTAATTGCTCTCTCCTCTGACTCTGCAGCTTAAAAAGGAGCAAAAAAAACCCCAGCAAAATAGAACTAACAGATGTTGTAGTTGAAATAAAGCTATGCTGATTATTTATACTACATGAAAAAAAAATCCTATTTGTAAGTTTAATGCCACACCACATCTAAATATTGGTAATAATGGAATATAGAACCTTCATAGTCTGTACGCATAATTAGTTTGCTTTTTTCTTCATAAGGAGAAAATCAGTTGCAGATTTTAAATGAATTGTTTGAGGCAGAGGAGAGGAGTTTGCAGAGGGAGGAGTCAGAAAGTCCCTGCTCATCCCTTTGCCCAAAATCTCCCTTTCCTCTTTGTAAAGCTCCAAACAAATTCTCGGATATGTGAATCCATGTCGAACCCAACCTGCCGTGATCCAAGTGGTGTTTGTGCTTCTGATTACAAGAGGAGAACAATAAAAACTAAACACCTCTAAAGCCCTGAGGCAAAACCCGGAGTAAGTGGTGTTAGCCGAGGATGAGTTTAAACAAAACCAAAATGTTTGCGTGAGATGACAGGGAAGATCCAAGGAATTATCCTCCTTGCCAGGCTGTAAAATGAAGTGGGAAGAAGCAGCCATAAAACACCGAGGAGGAGAGGTGGTTTCTTTTTTTTTTTTTTGTAGAGCTTTCAAGTTGCACACCTTTGCTCCAGCCCTACCCAGCACGGCTGCTGCCAAAGATAGAACATGATTTAAATTTCCTCCAGGCTCCCCAGCCTTTCAGCATCACTGATAGCAGAGCAACAGTAATCCTCACCTCCTGCCTCCTGCATTTTCTCTGAGTCTCTTTAGTGCCTCACATTCGTGTTTTTCCAATAATGAAGGCTTTCTGCTGATAAAACCCTTACATATTTAAATGACATTTTCAAGCAAATGCGGTCTGCTCTTGTAAACTTCCAGGCAAGACGAGCAAAAAAGAGTCCAATTTAGGGGAAGGAGACTCAACCAGATGGGTAAAATAGGTTCTGTGTCTGCCTGCACGAAAATGAGGGGAGATATAAAGCAGCGTGAATTGGTCTTGTAGAACATCTTAATGCAGTCTCTTCACTGTCCTTTTGCTTTCATAATACTTGAAAAATGTTGGTGTTTTTTTTGTCCTCCCTCTGGCTGGAAGTCAAGCCTCTCCACCAATCTCAGCTCTGTGTCCTGGGAATTTTCAGGACTGGAAAAGCTCTTCCTGAGAAATTTTGCCTTCAAATTTCCAGAACCACCTCCTTCTGCCGAAACCTGGGCTTTGGAGAAGTGATTCATTCAGGCAGAACTTTGTGTCTGCAGCTCAAGCACCCAAATAAAAAGCCTAATTTAGTGTCACGCTGATGTGCTCTTTAGGCCTTAATGGGAGCACTCAATGAGCCGCCTCAGAGCTTCTGAGGAGTGGAAATTGAGGCAATCATTTCCCAAAAATGTGCCTCAAAAGCTTTGATTGCTTGGGAGAAGCAGACCTCTCTGCGAAGCTTCCTCACTCCCAGGGCTGGAGGGATGTAAAAGCAGTTTTACAAAAGGGGGATTATCAAGACCAAGGTGACAAGGAGGTTTTGCTGGAGAAGCCAAAGCACAATTCCTTTCCAGCAGGAGCTCATCCTGAGTGGTTCAGCTCTGGAAAACCGAGGTTACAGTGCTGTTTGGTGTCTCACGCTTGTGGGGAATGCTGTGAAGGAGAAACGAGGAGGAGGACCTGGGTTGCTTCACTCAGTCCTTCAGGGTCTCTCCCAGAAGAGAACAAGCAGAGATGTGAGGTGGAAAACAAAATGGAATGATCAGAATCTTCTCCAAACTATTTTCCATACAAACAAGTCAATTAACAATAAGAAAGGAGAAAATGGAAGAATCTTTATCCCCTAAAATCACAGGAATATCCTTGGTCCAGGAGACCAATGTGTGTTCTACATCAGAAGAACCTGGGCTGACATGAAAAATATTCCTAAATCTCATCCAGCCTGGGGCTCTGGTGCAGAGCTTTCCCCATAGCCATGGATCTAAAGCAAATATTCTGGAATCAGAGTGAGCACACCAAAGCCAGCCTCCCTGCACTGGGGTAAACCCAAGATAAACGGCAGGAGATTCAGGCCAAGTGAGAAAGAACAGAGAGGGCAAAGAACAAACTGGCTCCAGGGAGCAGGGAAGGGGAAAGGAGCTCAAAAATAACAGTGAAAAATGTTTTTTTTTTTCCTTTCCTATCCCTACACTGAACGCACCAACAAAAAAAGGCTCCCAAGGGATGGTCAGAGGAAGATCATTGTGGAAACTTCACGATGCTTTAAAATGCGTTTTATTTCACCCACATTCATCTGAGAGACTGGGAAAAAGAGATAAGGAGAGGAGATGAAATGGTACAGGGAATAAAATATTAACATACACACAACATGTCAGAAGCACAAATAATGGAATATTTGATGTTTGACTGTTTCAAGCTTTGTGATTCCTCAAAAGCATTTCATTTTTCAATGAATTAATTAAATATACATTAATATCTTTCACTCACATCAGATTTTAAAGCATTTTAACAACTTGGGAGAAAGGAATCACCAATAGTTACATGGTGGCATGAAGGAGAACTTCCCCAGCTTTCACTCTTTTTCTGATGCTTCACTATTTCTCATTAGAAAATTTAGGAAAATTTTCAACTGGATTCCTGGAACTACTACCACAGGTAGTACTTTTTTCGAGGTATTAAAAAAATATATCAATAAATAATAGTAGTTGCTGAGGAAGACTCCCTCTACCTGCCTAGCGACACACAAAACTCTCCAGAGAACATAAATTAATGTAATTTTAAATTCTAGTTTTGTATGTGCTGTTCATTTGCACATGCTTTTTCACGTATCAAGCTATGAAGCAATGAAATTCACTTTAATTTTCCACTTCTCTTGGATGCAATGACAAGCTCAGGCTGATTCAGCAGACTAGAAATAATTTTGACACTTGCAGTTACCAGATGAGGTTTAATATAGGAATTCAAGCTGTCAGGGGAAATCTGCAAGTGTTTGCAGATTCATGAGTTTATCCATAAATGTTTAAGAATTTGCAAGTATTAGAGGCCCATTTTCAAATAAAATTTAAAAAAAAAAAAGAAGAAGTAGAAGAAGGAAAAATACATTGTAAGCATTGGGGGAATTTAACATAACACAGCTAACAAAAATTTCTCCTCACTGATAGTAAAACTGAGGTATAGAAAAAGCTTTGTTAGGAATGTTCCTGGTTTGTTGTTAAGATTAATGATTACAATTCTTTGTGAAACTATCAATGTGCAGATCTGCATCTCCTTCCCAGCACACCTGGTTTGAAGGCTAAACCATTAAATTCTCTCCCTACATTTCCCCAGGTGGATCTACTCTGTTAAAACCCTTGAGAAAATACCAAACTTGGGTTCTGGAGAAAAAATATGCAAAATAGGGAAATGAGAATCAGGAATCAGTGGGATTATAGCCCTGGACCCAAAATCACAGCACCTTAAGGGAACAAGAAGAGACCAGAAATACATGGAGAGAAAAACTCCTGTTGCTTTTCTCTTCTCCCAGGTTTTCTCCAGGATCTGCAATTCATGCAGCAGCTCTGCAGTGGGACCAGGTGGCTGTTTCTCATGATAAATGATATTATCAAAAGGTACACAAAGAAAAAATCAACACCAGGATGTATTTCAGGGCATCTCAAAATATCAAGAGGGGTTTGTGCTGGAAGGGGATGAGCTGGTTGTGCATTAGCAGGGAATAAATTAAAGGCTAATGCCAGGGGGTGTGCAAGGGCTGAAAGTGTTTGCTGCAGGGGGAGATTGGCTCAGGATCTTCTTGTATTCCCAAGGACAATGAGAAAATTGGACATTGTGGCTCTGGGGATGTTTTCCACTGGAACAGTCCTCCACCAGATCTGCCTGGTGTTCCTTGGTTCTCACTGTTGCTTGGGGGTAGTTTCTCCAGGAAAAGGCTTTTGGGATCTCCACCTTGACCAGTGTGCAGGATATTTGCATGGAATCATGGAATCATGGAATGGTTTGGGTTGGAGGGGACCTTAAAGATAATCTTGTTCCAATCCCCTGCCATGGCAGGGACACCTTCCACTGTCCCAGGCTGCTCCAAGCTCATCCAGCCTGGCCTTGGACATTCCAGGGATCCAGGGGCAGCCACAGCTTCTCTGGGAATTCATCCCAGTGCTCCCCTTACATGGAAGAATTTCTCCCCCAAAATCCAACCCAAACCTCCTCTCTTCTAGTTCAAAACCATTTAAACATCTCCAGTCCTGATCCAAATCATGGCACAGAACAATCAGGTCACCTTAACCTTGAGACTCGATGTTGGAATTAAAGAAATAAATGGCTTAAAGCTCCTCCAAACTGTAACATTCCCATCGTGAGACGCACAGGATTTAAGTCATAAGGTCAGTTTTTCTGCCAAATTAATTAGTTTTTGATGTCGGTTTTAAAACAAAGGTGGTTTTAATGCACAGGAAAGCTGTTTGCAAATGCTTCAGGAGTAGCAAAAAATATGGGGGATGTCTGACAGAGGTTAAAGCAGCAACACTGGCTCAGTGTTTTATATTTCATCTAATTTTTTTTTTTTTTTTGGTGTTTATACAGTGCTACAACTCACACATTTCAAGCACTAAGTGCAAATCATTTCTCTCCTACCACTGAGTGTTCCCATTCATCATCTGCATTACCCTTTCCTAAAGCAGGCAAAAAGTAAAAAAAAAAAAAGTTTAAAAAACAACCACGCTGAATTACTATTTTTTTATGCTCTCAAAAAGAGGGGAAAAAACCTGTTTGTTGTGTCAGGACAAGAGGTATTGATATTAAATCATAGGGCAGATGATTCTGCTCAGGCATTACAGAATTTTTGTGAAGCAGGAGCTCCACAAACGAGGAAGGATATTTAGCTGATCAGGTCTTAGGGAAGAGAGGTGGACTTGATGACTCTTGATTGCGGGACATTTCCTAAATGATGCCCTTGAACCCATTTTTTTTTCCACAATATGCGATGCCAAATTACCTGGAGGAAGCTGAAAGGTCTGTAGGCAGACACGTCCAGGTCATCATTAAAAAAAGGTCACTAAAAAACGGAAACCAAAGAAAAACTGATTTTTGTGATCTAGATGCTAAATAACATTTTGAGGTTTTTTTTGCTAAGGGATTCTACTGCACTCGATGAAAATTGTTCAAAGATTGGACTGATAAATTCTGCTAATTTTAAGGTGACCCATGAAAATGAGACAAAGTAGGTCAGAAATGAATAAAACATTAAATCTTAAGTACCCAATAAATAGTTTTCTATAAGCAACAAAAGATTTTAAAGGCACAAGGTCCTCTGTTCTTTAAAATATGGACTATATGGGCTTTGTTTTTAAATATTATTATATTTGGATTATTTTAGAACAGCAGAATTTTTGCCAATGAAGGTAGTTTTGACCTGGGCAGGGTAAACAAGGTGGAAAAAAATTCCTGGTGATTTTGGTGTCCAAAATCCTCAGGGGATGGTGAGTTCTCCCATCCTTTTCTCTTTGAGTGCTTTCCCTTTGCTGCCCACAGCTCCTGCTGCTGGGATCTGTGGTCTGAGCCGTTTTTGGGAGGAGCTGGAGAGGAAGCAGGATGCAGATCAGACACAGAGTCCCTGCAATCGATAATTTTCCCATCGACCTCAGGTAGCTCATGTTTTATTCACAGGTACAGCTGCAAAGATGCCAGCAGCCATTGGAGAAAGCACAGATTAGAAGGAAGCTAAAGCATCTCTGATCTTATGGGAAAAAAATTCTCTCCTTGGATATTGGACACCATGGATCCACAGTCCAGTGCTCCTGCTGAAAATTAGACAATATCTTGCATTTTGTGACACCAGCATTGTGGAATATCTCATTTTTGGGATATTTGTATCTTGAAGGTAACACATGGCCTAAAGGAGGGTATTTTTCCACATCCAATCACTGTTCCCATTTTCATTGTTCCTAAAGCATGAAAAATGAAAGAGGGAAAAGTTGGACCAATTAATATCTCATGGAGAAATGGATCTGTTATAAGCACTGACTGAGCACAATGAAGTCTTTAATTTGTTGGAAAAGTGTGGGAGACAATCCCAGAAAGGTCAGAGATGATGTGAGCAAAGTGTTCCAAGTTTCATCCACCAAAATATAAAATACAGGGGATAATATAAAATATCAGTGCCTTGCTCCATGTTGGAACATCCAGCTCAGTGGTGAATTAGGGATGCTGAACACGGACAATTAGGAGGTTCATTCTGCTAAATTGTTTTAATTATCCTTGGCAGAGACAGAACAATTCTATAAGCGTTATTTATGATTTTTTTTTAATTAATTGAGGAATTTCAATGAAGCACTCGGAACAATGGTGCACTTGATTAAATATGCACAGTGCAATTGGCAGCTGAACTCTGGAGCTGAGCGCTGTGGTTGTCCAGCCTGGATGATTTCCATGCTTTTCCTGCACAGGAATTTCAACCATGGAATGCATTTGTGCTCATAAATTTCGCAGAATCACAGAATGGTTTGGGTTTGAAGGAATCTCAAGGATCGTCTCATTCCAAACCTTTGCCATTCAGCAGGGAATTTTCCACAGAAGGATTTCACTTCATGATGCTTTGCTGGAAAGTTTCAAACCAAATCAAGTCTCTGATCCACTGATGAATTCTTGGAAACTCCCAAACACGTTAGAGATGAGATTTTTCAGGAGCATCCAGCATTTGCCTTGGTCTCTTTCCAATCCAAGTGAAAAACCAAATGATTTTGGTGGGAGCAGAGCTAGGGCAGTGCAGTGACTTCTGATAATGTCACCCTCATGAAAAGGATGGGCTGGTGAGAGTGTGAGGAGTTTTATGACAAAATATTCACATCTTAGGATATGAAGCTCTGATTTTGAAGGTCTCTTGACCTCATTCAGCATAATTTCTTGTCCAGTGAATTGTCTAAATTATTATCAAATCCACTATTTTCAGTGTATAGCTAGAAACAATCAAGATTTCAATCCCATCCAGCCAGGTTTCCTCACACAACCTCACAACCCCCTTCTTTCTAAACCAAAATAATCCCTTTATTAGCGGTGAAACAAAATTAGAGAAAAGCAATTCCGCCGCTAAAGAGCTTAAAAGCTAAATAGAAGTATTGCTGTGATCTCTATCCCCCTCCAAATAGTTTTTGTACCATTTAAAAATGATGTTTTTCAAAAGCTGCATAAATATTTTAGTGTAGAACATTGTCCTGCAAGATGCTGCAAGGTGTAAAACTTGTAAGGAGAGAGGACTTTGTGATCCTCAAAAAAAAAAAGTTGTGGAAAATTTTGGGGATTGGGTGTTTAAGGTTAAATAGAGCAGAAAAGAATTGAGAGAGTAGAAAATCGAAATTTCGAATAGAAAATAGAAAATAGAATATGGAGAAAGAAGAGAAGAGAAGAGAAGAGAAGAGAAGAGAAGAGAAGAGAAGAGAAGAGAAGAGAAGAGAAGAGAAGAGAGAAGAGAGAAGAGAAGAGAAGAGAAGAGAAGAGAAGAGAAGAGAAGAGAAGACAGAAAGTGTAAAATAGTGACAGATTGGACAGACTATTCTACTTTTTGAAACTGTTGTAGAAACTTTTATGGAATATTTTGGCTTTGTTTTCCTGGTCGTAAAAGTTTTAAACCTAACCAACATCCAGCACTGGAGGAGGATGTACCTTTCCATCTCACCAGTTTTATTTTTCTCTAGTCATCAGGTTTAGTAGCATCCATCCACTGCCCCCAAAATCTAAAAATCATAAAAATCACTGAGGTCTAAAAGAGAACTCTTTGGCTTCTCTGGAGCTGTGCTGGCTGTTCCAGGCTGTTTAATCCAGGATCCAAACCTCCATCTCAGTGAGCAATCCACGGGTAGGATCACATCATCCTGCCCGTGGATCCATCCAAAAATCCCTGCAGCTGGGATCCCATGGGAGCTCAGGGCTCCTGTCTTCTCTCCCACCCCTCAGAAGACACCAAAGCCACCCAAAGGGTTTGGCTTTTTTTGGATGCTGATTTATTTTCAGTAGAGGAACACGATTCATTAGCTGGCTATGTATAAGAAACTTTGTGGCAACCATTATTGAAACAAGCCAGATTTCTCAAAATCTATTAATCTCCAGATAGGAAGCAGGAAAGACACATAAAACTTGGGGGACACATAAAAACTCTCTGCAGTGTCTAGTCCACCCTTGGATTTTTGCTCCTTTTCTAACCTTAGGGCATGCAGTATTAGCTAATGGATTTTAAACTAGATACAGCTCGGCGGAGAAGGCTTTTCAATTTTATATGCAGCAGAAAAAGTGAGTTTTCACACAGAATTTATATTCCTTGCTGAATTGGAGTCCATTTGCCTTTGATCATCATGAAGAAATATAAATCAGCTGTAGCCTTCCTTTTGATTATTTACCCTCTCCCACAGACCCCTCAGGCAGAAGAGACTCGTGTTTGCTCTTGATTAATTTGTTGTATTTTTTGAAGGCGTGTGCTGGTTGTGGATGGCTGTAGCAGGAGCACGAGGGGATTTTTTTATGCTGAAAGCAGTGGACAAGTCACATCGTTCCCTCTTATTAGTCCCATTCCAGGAGAGGTGCAGACAAGCCATAAAACCACCAGGCTTTAAACAAATGAGCTGGGAAGTGGTGGAGATGAGGGGGTTTTATAGAGCGGCTATTATTTCACATTTCTACTGGAAAAAAAAAAAAACCCAACTGTAATTTCTCAGTGTTGCTCACAGGCACTGTTAAACCCGGAATTACTCGAAGTTAAGCCACTGCACATTAATTAGAGATTGCTTGGGCTAAGCTAGACTTTTCTGGAATCTTTTTAACATATGGGGGGAAAAAAAAAATCCTTGAAAAATTCAGGCTCAGAGAAAATGTACGGAAAATGTTGCCTCCTTCCTGCTAAGCTACAGAATCCTGTAAATCCTGGGTTTAAGGGGAAAGCTCGCAAAATGAGAAAGGCAATATTGCATTGTAGGGATGAGAAAGTCTCGTTTTTGTCTGATGAGGGGAGGTGGGAGAACGCAGATGGAGACAACGAGGGACAGGAGTGTCCAGTTGGACCTCAAACCCTGAGGCTGGAGGACTTGAGGCCACCTAGCACAGGAAAAAAGGTCCCAAAAGTGCCATCCCTGCCTGCCTCAAACCACACAGTCTGAGCAGGAGAGACAAAGAAGGAATTCTGCATTTTTCCCACCCTAAAGTCCTGGAGCTGGGGTTGGTGTTTGTGTCCTGGATTGCTGCACAGGTTGCTCCTGCTGCTGCTGCCATTAGTTGGGAAACAAACCATCCGTTTTCCTTGTCCAGCCATTGTGGTGACTCAGGATTGGAGTGGTTTGGGTTGGTTGGTTGGTTTTGTCACTCAGCATGGGCAGAGCCACCCTGGGCTTGGGTGAGAACAACCAGCAGGTGCTCTGGAATGTGGGAATGTGGAACAACATCCAGGGCTGCATTATATCTCATTCCAAGCCCCTGGCCCTGGCAGGAGATGGACCACAAACCAACATTAACTTTCATCACTATTTTTCATAGTTTCATCCCTCGCAGGTGAATCACCCAACCTGTGGGCTCAGGACCAACCCTCAGTGCAAACCAGAAAATGTCCCAACCCAAAGTTCACATCAGTGCTTTGTTCACAAGTCAAGGCTTTTATTTAACCCTCATGGAATCAAACAAACAAACAAAAAAAAAATCCCATATTTTCCCTGATTTCAGACATTCCAAATTGCCTCCTCTGCTATCATTTTAACATGAAAAAGGCCACCAGATGGTAAATGTGTTTCAGATGTGTTGACCACCCTTCCTGAATTGCTTGGCAATGTCTGGGATTTTTTTTTTCTCTTAACCATTGGTATCTGACGTAGAATAGAGAACAAAATGAGTGGATGGATGGATGGACAGGCAACCACAAATTATTGAATTATGATTATCACTCTTCAGTTTTATATAAATCTCTTATAATCAAGGTTAAATATCCATGTTGATGAAAGAAAGAAATTAATTTTGCAGGTGAAATTAATTTTGCAGGTGTTGCCTTGAAATTAGAAAACCCTCTCCTGTCTTCCCCAGGTCTGTAATTAGGATTTTGCAAGCCTGGCTCTCTGAAAAGATCAGAAAACAGAGTGGTGTTATATATACACTCCCAGGCTGCATGCAAGGAATAAAAATGTTATTCTTGGCCACATTGTTATCACTAAAGACAATATTAATGCATCCAGTGTTATTAAAATGTAAGTATTAATCAATATATTGATGTTGCTGACTGTCCAAATTTACTCCTAGGGAGGTTAAGTACTTGAGGCTGCATTACTGTTGGCAATAAAGATATTTAAAGAGCAGGAAAGTTACACATATTCAGAAGTGTTTTATGAGGTTAATCTAGAATAGTTAGGTTAAATTAAGTTAAATTTGGGTGTGAAGGTGAATGGGTAATTGGTAAAGGAATGTCCTAAACCAAGGGTGAGCCTTCAGCTTGTTCTTGAGCCATTAAAATGCAGATATTTCACTTCACAGTGGTGCCTATCAGTGTCCTTCTATTCTCATGCAAAACTCTCAGATATAATCTTAAGGTTTTTTTGAAGTTCTTCTTAGATATCAATGACTGTCAGGAATGTGGGAAAGGCAGGTTGGATTTTGGGAGTCAACACATGGAAGAGCCAGTCTGGTTTTGCTCTCCTCTGGAAAACTCCTCCTTGGTGTTTATCAACAGATTATTTGAACTATCAAAACCTCAAACCTGCCAAAATAGCCCGGAAACCTCTTGAGACAAAAAGGACTTGTTGCTGACAAAAACAATGGCTGTGCTCCTTGCTTTGGATTATGACAGGAGAACTTCCAACCCATCGATCCAAAGCAGAGTTGGATTTTCCTTTGGCACTGCTGTCCCCTGGGACACTCACTGCTGTCACACTGGGAAGCTTCTCCAGGAGTTCAAACACTGCACAGAAATGCTGGATGCAGCTCCTCACCCCAAATGTCTGCAAATCAAGCAGAGCAGACTGAGCAACCGGTTGTTATCTCGTTTCTTCTGCCTTTTCTGTCTTTTAATTAATTTATAAATTAATTTAGATTTTTCTATCGCGTAGGCCAACGGTTGCCCAACCTGCTGCTCATTCACCCTCTATGAATACATCAAATTGTTTAATACAGCTAAAGATAAAACTGGGAGCTGCTGCAAGGATTTTAAGGGAGGATTTCTGACCCGGAGGCTGCTGTTTGCCAGCTGATGTGTGCTCTGAGTGTGAGACATCTGCCTCCACCAGCAGCAAGAGCAAAATCCTGCAGGGTCAGCGCTAATGGTGGCTGCTGCTGCTGCTTTGCAATTCCTCGGTGACAGTGATAGATTTTCAAACAAATTGGTGCTTAGATTCCAGGGGAAAATTCCTCAGCAGATCACAGCAGCGCCAGGAGGGGTCAGAGGCAGAGCTTGATCTCAGTGTCACCATCCTGCCACCTCCTGCCTGAGGCTGTCACCTGGCACAGGGTGAGCCTTCCTGCTGCCCCTGCCCCTGGGGCACAGGCTGAACGCTGAAATATTGCCCCAACCTTCCACAGAAACATTTTAGTGCACATTCAGTGCTTTTCCTGCTTGTGTGGTAGAGAGAAAAAGGAAAAAAAGAGGAATCCCATCACACAGGAACCTGTTTGTCCTGTCCCTCCAGTATTTTCTACACCACAGGCCAAGAATAAGGGAAATAGATATTCTTATCTTATCTTATCTTATCTTGGCAAGACCCAAATTCTCAGAGAAGCCATCCTGAAGAAAAACAAATCTACTGAGCACATCCAGGCTTGCAACAGATCAGACAATCTTTAACTGCCCAAGGGGTCCTGCAGCCACCGATGGATAATTTGTGACCTAGTGAGGGATAAGGGAATTTCTGGGAAGCTTGACTTTGTGACAAACACATCTGGGGCACTGAGATCTGCTTCTCCCCTGCCCCAGGTGGGTTTTGAAATAGTGCCAGGCCTTACACAACTTTCTGATTACAACGTGAGCAATGAATTGGCCATCACCAAAAATCTTCCAGACGTTAATCCAAAAAGCATCAGAGATCAAAGAAGGAAATTCATGGACTGAGTGGAGGTGTTGGCTGTGCTTGGGACAGTGATAACTTTGTCTCTGCTGAAAAGATAAATCTGCCATCAATGCAAACACAAAATGTGCTATTGCCAAGTTACAGCAGCATTTTTTTTTCCTTGTGTTCCTGTGGAGCAGAGCTCTGGTGGTTGCTATAATCAGGTGTTATTATCTGGGATATTCAGCATCACTGCAGCAAACAGAAATAAAAAACCCTTAAACTGAATGCTGTAGGAACTGAGCTGACAGTGAAATCAGGGCTTCTCTGTCACTGTCCCATCACCCAACACAGAGATCCTCTGCTTTGGGGTGACCTTTGCTCCCAGAGCCTCAAAAAGCTGTGGGAGATATTTTCCTCAAGAGCAGGAGGAAAGCATCATTTCTTGCAGTGTTTTGAGTTTATCATTAAGAACACAACCCCAGTTTGCAGATTTTAAGCTGATTGTGATGATTCCCATCTCTGTGGAGTGAGCCTGCTGTAGGTGGAGGCAGAAATAAGGGTTTGCTCCATCCCACATCCCATTGCTGCTGAGCTCTCCCAGGTTGATGCAGCATCCCCAGCTGCCAATCTGTTTAATCAGACCCACTGCTGTCTGCTGCCTTCTCCAGGAGCCCTAATTAGATCCTGGATCACTTTGTCACCAAGGAGCTCTGGAGGTGCCACAGCCACGGAAAATTGTGATTTCCTGACAAGGGGATCATAGCAAACCTTGTGCTCTCCCAGAGCAAATCACACTGATCGAGGTAATTGAGAGGTGCATTTCTCTCCACTGATGACTTCTATCTTTGGAGAACTGCTTTTCAGCCTGGAATATTACTTGTTTCCTTCCCTCGCTGACACCAAATGAGCAGGTGTAGAGTTTTATCCTTTGCCAACCCTATAATCTGCTGTTATTTCTGCGAGGTAGCCCTTTGAATCAGGTGCTCCAATGCCAGTGATTCGATTCCTTTAGCAGTGTTTACATAAATAAAATATGCCAGAGCAGTCCAATTTGGAGCTTTACGTGATTGCCTTCCCTCCCTTTGATCCCCAGACTCTTGAAATGTGATTCCTCTCCTCAGCCCAGATGCTGTCAAACAGAAACATCTCTGAGCTGCATTCGCTCCAGACCCATCAGCTTTAACAACTTTCACTTGAAAAAAAATAAAATAAAATAAAATAAAAAAAGAAATTAATAACCTTATTCCTAGAAAAGTGATGAGTGGAACAATTTTTTGCGGGTTTAAATTATTGATTGCCCTTAAGCATCTCATTTCAAGCCTTTTCAAAGGGGAAGCAAACAAGAATGTAATGTACAAATAAAAAATCTGTTTAATGAAAAAAGTCCATAAGACAAATTGATTACGATTCCGGTATGGTTTTGATGAAGAATATTTTCAAATTATTTTGGAAACTAATTTTCGAGTTACATTCCTGAACTCATTATTGACTGAACTTCCCAATGTACATATGGATGCAAACTAAAAAGAGAAAGCTGATTAGAGAATGACAGAGATTTTCTAAGAGGGAGATTTACTGAAACGGATCCTCACTTGCTAAGGCTGCAGAATATATTTATATAAGTGATTCACCATACGGATGTGGGGAGATGTTCAAATATTTGTGTATCGAGTTTCAGACTCCCATAAATGTTTGCTACAGAAGTAACACTGACTATAAAATCTCTCTTTGCTATAGAAAGCAAAGCCGCCTATGAAATATCTCTTGGCTTCAAATTGTGCATTTAATTCAGGAAACCCAAAATGGCAGCATTAACCCAATGCAGGAATGAGACTTTGCTACCTGGGTGGTAAATTCCCATCATGAACCTGAATTCCTGACACAACCCTTCTTGCCAAGCCCAAGTTTCCATCCCAATTGCTGCATCCAGGGTTTTTCAGCTCTTGGGATTATAGATCCTGTTGGGATTTGGCCCAAAAGTCAATTATCAGCAGCTCAGGAATGCCTGAGTGTGCCACAAGCAATCCCTCCAGCCTTGCTGAAAATTCCTCATCCCAGCCTTCCCGCATTGGGAAGAGGAATCTTGCTGTGGTTGTGGTGGAAAGGTGGAGGAGCTCCTAATGAAAAGATAGATTTAAAACCTTTATTTGAACAAAATCTACTAACAAGCGGCCTGTGGGGACACATCCTGCAGCCAGAATCTCTCTGGGAGATTGGAATTCAATTGGAATTGGAATTCAATCGGAATTGGAGTATTACCACTTCTCCCCCAGAATAAAAAAAGAGTTGCCTACCCAGAGCTTGAATGAAGCCCAGACTGACAGAGCACCAAAAAAATAGTGTTTACAGCCATAGAATCATGGAATGGTTTGGGTTGGAAAGGACCTTAAAGATCATTTTGTTCCAACTCTCACTAGGGATAGGGAATCTTCCACTGACCTTGCAGACACTGATGAACAAATTTTAGGCACAACAAAATCCTGCATATTTTAATAAAGTTATTGTTAGATTTACTATTTTGGTCTGTTTTTACTCCCTGCAATATAACAGATTGGTTTTGTTCTCCTCAGCATAATGAAGTTGAATGAAAAGGAAGAAATTTAATATCTCTCGCTGTTTTTTTAGAGTTTGGAAAACAAGAAGTTGAGGAGAAAATGCAGTGGGACATAACCATTGCTGCAAATGCTATCTGTTAATTTAGATAATTGGAAATTCCAAGACAACATAATTGTCTGACATAGTTCATTAAAATAAATGTTGCTGCTGCTGCAGTGTGGACTCAAAAAGTGAGTAAATTTGGGATTATCTTCTTGCTCAGAGGTCAGGGCAGGGTATCATCAGCTGCAACTCCTGTCATTATTCACAGGGCTGCAGCCCAGCTGAGGTAAAATATGACACACTGCCATCTAACAGGCACCAAAAAATCATAAAAACCCCTTTGAATCATGTAATCACAGCCACCTCCGGGACAGCCTCTTTGTCCTGAAGAAGAACTGAGGATATTTTGGAAAGCACATCCACTTTATGTCTTCATCCAAGGAAACAACCACAAATCAATTGGATTAGAGCCGTGCCTGGGTGATCCAGGAGTTAAGGTTGTGCATGTCAGCATTTCTATTAGGCTGATAAGTAACCTGCTGTGGAAAACCTCACCAGCAGCCTGCATGGCCTCTGCAAATAAGTTGTCTTATTATTTTCTCCAAATTTTAAATCATTGGTCATTTGGAAGTCGTGTCAGCTTCATTTTGCTGCTGTGAGCCTGCCAACTTCAAGAGCATCCTTGGGCAGATATTTATACCCGAAATACCAGGTGTGGATTGAATTTATCTGCTCAGGCTGTGAAAATGAATGCTCAGCTGGTCTCTGTTGGTGGTGATGGAGGAGTTAAGGCTCCCAGCAATTTCGTGGAATGTAAGATTTAAAAATTTATTAATAAAAAATGATCCAGCGAGTTTAGTCATCCTGGGTTTCTTTAATGAAAAGATGTTTAAATATATAAACACGCAGAGTAAATATTCAGCTAAAAATGATTCACAGATGCATTTTTAAAGCTTTTGTGACAGGTTTTAATATAAAGTTTAAACAAAATTACCAGAATAAAGCTTGTGGATATTGAATTCCTGACTCGGTGATTCTTTTAAGAATATATGTTCTGTTCAGCAGCAGAGATAAAAAAAGTATTGCAAAATAGACAAGATCTTAAATAGGCCAAATTAACCTTGAAGGGAGAAAAAGGCAAAGCTACACAAACTACAAGTGGAAACAGAAGACTCAATAAGTCACTGGCTGTTGTTTCATTGCAAATTCTGAGTGCAAAGCTGCTAGACATGAGGGAAAAAAGAGAAACATTTCACACAAAATATTTTTCCAGTCACTCCCGTGAAAATCAGGACGCCCAGGGGGTTCATTTCCTCGGACACAGCAGAGTCCCAGAGCAGCTGAGGCACCTCTGGAGATCATCCAGAGATCATCACCAGCCCAGTTTGTTTGGGCTTTGGGAATCTCCAAGGATGGAGACTCCACAGGACATCCTGATCCTGGGCTTGACGCTCTTCCCTTGGCCTTAAACACAACTCCATCTTTCACCTCTGTTGTTGTTGAACCTCTAGCAGAGAGAAGAATTCCAGGTTCTCAGTGTGGCGTGAAGAAGAAGTTTATTATTTAATTCCAACTTATATAGACTTTTCAAAGGTCGCCCAGATTGGTCAGTTCAAAGCCTCCCCCTAGGCCTGATGGGCCAGGCCTGAACTGTCCAAATCTCGAGAAACTGTTTTAATAACATCCAAACTTTATCTTTGTTTATAAAACACAGGAAGAAGAGAGAAAGAATTCTCATGGGAAAGGTCTGTGCTCGCCACACACCTCGAGCTTGGTGGCTCTTGGCCACCCCTGGGCAGCACTGAGAAGAACCTTTGGGTCATCGCAGCTCACTCACCCTCTTGCTCCAATCCCCAAATCATCCTCACAGCCCTTGGCTGGAATTGCTCCAGGATGTCCTTGCTTTTCTCCTGCTGGGGAGACCAGCACTGCACCTTTGATGATCTCCATGAGGTTCCAGGTGGTTTCTCCAGCATTTCCAGGCCCTGCAGGATGGCAGCAAAGCCCTGTGGTGTGGCAGCCACTCCTCCCAGCCCTGGGTCACCTGCACACTGCTAAAGTTGAATTTTGTCCCCTCCAAAGTCATTAATGAGGAGGTTAAACAGTGTCTGTACCGAGGGAAGAACCTGCTGTGCCCTCAGATATGACAAATTAGATTTCTGCACAAGATAAGTGTCAATTGAATGAAAATGATGCAAAACCTTTCTCCATTTTCCCCCTCACTGGCACTACAGAATAGAACACAAGAGCAACTTGGGAGACAAAATTAATGTATTCAAATAAGAGTTTTGCATCTTGAAAACAAGCTCTAAATATCCTTTAAAATACATTCAATCTCTTTTTAAGCTATCAGGAAGGAACATTCAATTTGTTAACCAACTAACCGAGAAAAAAGAATTTACATATAAATTTTTAACAATGGGTTTGGAAATTAAATCTAGGCCATGTTGACCTCTGTGCCCTTGCTAAGCCCAGGGACCAGCTCTGCTTTTCAATATCCCTTTTCTATATCAATTTTTTTTTTTTTTTTTAAAAAAAAAGGTGCTTTTGGCAAAGTGTCTTTGGAATTACCTCTCAAAACTGTGCGTGGAAGTTGAAAAATAAAATTTTAATTGTTTGGCTTGCGGTTCGCCCTGCCGAATATTGATAATAATGTTTTATCTAAGATAGTTATAATTGGTTTCTTTCGGGAAGCCACATTATAATCACATTAAGACACTTCAGGGCGTCTGCCCTAACAATGGCAGGTCCTGCTGGGTCTTATTACTTAAATGTGCTCGCAGTGGCTCTGCCTGCTGCCTCCTCATTTATCTTTGCTGGGCAGAGATTGATCCCAACTTTCCCCAAGTTGTATTTATTTTGCTAAGGAGAGCATTGATCGATGCCATATGAGCTGAGACAACCAAACTCATTTTTCTAATGAGAGTTTTTTCCAAGAAGCCTCCTGAAATTTATTTATTTATTTGGACGAAACCTGAGAGTTAATTGCTCCATGCAGAGAGTAAAATAATAAACAAAGGATCAAATGAGGACAATTTTTTCCCCCATTTGGCAAGATTCTGCTGGAAAATTTGGGTATTCCTGGGAGGTTAATGGGAATCCAGACTCATGGGCTGCTCATACCAAAAGCCAGGCATGTCCATTTGGGCTGGACTGAGGCTGTTGTAAGACACTTTGGTTCTCTGGGACAAAAATGTTTGGGAATATAGCGCTAAATAACGTGGATATGTGTAATTTAATTCTGTGGCAGCCCTGTGGTGCACAGATGTGAATGTGCTGGAGTGAAAAGGAGCATTAAACACCTCTCACTGAAATACAGACAGTTCACTCTAAAAGTGCATGGGAAAGCAACCAGCAGCCCCCAAAGTGCTCCAGCCAGATTTTGACACCATTTTAGTGCTGACATGATGGTAATTTAACCAGTTTACTTAAGATTATTTCAAGGCAGAGAGTAGCCAAACACAATAAAATGTGTAGAACTTTAAAGTTGCTTTCATCCTTTGATTTAAAGAAATTCCTCAGTAAACCAGGGCCACTCTGGGTCTCATTCACCATTCCTGAGTTGGAATCCTCCTGGAATCCTCCCAACCTCCCAAGGCCTGCAGTTGGACCCCATGGGTGCTCATCTGGATTCTCTGGTGTCCAATAAAGGGTGAACTTATCCTTATTTTCAGTGCCAGCACTAAAATCCTCCCTCTCCTCCAGCTTCTGGCTTTTACAAAAATGGAAGGAATTTAATCTTGCCGTGATCTCCATCTTTGTTAAATTTAATTACAAATACTTCATGGCCTGAAAGTCCATTAGTACAAATAACTGGAGAGGTAAACAGACACAAGTGTGCAATCTTATATATTTTATATCTGCAGCTCATACATGTCTAAAAATAAATTTCACCTTGGCCACATTAACAATCTTTTCCTACTTCTCCAGGAGCATTAGAAAGTAAAATCCTCACTAGCAGCAAGCGCAATTAAAGCTAATTTTGTCTCAGGCTCATTCTCCGAATGACAAAGCACAGAGTCTGCATTTTGCACAGGTGAAGCACCAGCAGTTTGGGAGTGATGTGTTCAGGTAATGAGTGAATTCCCTCCTGGTTTGTTCACTCAGCATGGCTGGAATTAGTTCTGTACCTCCCTTGGACCCCAAGCCAGGAGCAGCAAACACACAGCAGTGTGGAGAAACCTTTGGAAAAATCTGCAGCAAGGGTAGGAATGAATTGCTGATCTTCCACCAGGGTGGTGCTACTCTTGTGGGGCTTTAATCCAATCCAAACTGCAGGGTTTCAAAGCTGGAAAGGGGGAAAAACATCGCAATGTGGGATAAACAGCACTGCAAAAACATCCTCATGTGGGGTAAACAGAATCGCTCTGAGCATCTTCTGCAGAGAAATTAAAATGGAAACCACACATTAATGCCATTAATGGCACTTTATCAGAGAGTTTTCTTCCTCTTGCAGCATCCAAGGGCTTGAGTTCCACATTAATATCTGTTTTATGGTTCCCTCTGCCCCAGAACGAGCCATAATTTCATTATCAATTCCAGACATCCGTGTCTGAGATGTATTTCGGGTGTTTACAATGCTTTTCAAAACAGAACTAATGAACTGTGTGTTTTAAAGGATTCTGGGGGGTTTGTGGGCAGGCCTGGTGTTAGAGATAGAAAGGAAATGGCAGCAATAAAGTTCCAATGATGCCTGGTGTACAAATAAAGGTTTCATGCAGCAAGGGCTGTATCTTTGCATAATCGTGACTCATCTGAGTTCTCTGCAAGCAGGGAGGGGAAATCATGGAATGTTGATCCCTGGCAGGAAGGAAGGAGTTCTCCATGGGAAAGGAAGGAGTTCTCCATGCTGGGATCATGGCTGTCACCAGCTCCTTATAAATATAACCCAGCAGCAGAGGGAAACTGAGCACCCCAGGGAGGAAAGGACATGTTTGACATTAAACTCAGCCAGAAATTACAGCCTCAAATTCAATATGCACATTTAAAAAAAAAAATAAAAAAATTAGAAATGGACACCATTTTCTAATTTTTTTTTCTAGAAATTCTACTTGATTCTGATTTCTCCCATCTCTGGTTGTTTGTTGTGTTTATCCTTACACTTTGTGTAGCTGAGGCAGCCTTTGCCTGCTGCTCCTTTGCCCAGACATGCTGCCCAGATTTGATCACTGCTAGGAACAGAAATCCCACTCACATTTCTGCCTCTGATCACTCTCAAGTCTCTGTCTCCCTCGGTTTTTCACATCTCCACAGTCTGTATACCCGTGGAGATATTTGTGATAGCTCCATGTGTCTCTCTGCTATTTCATGCTTGGAATTATTTTATTTTCTCACAGCGCAAGAACCTATTCTTTCCTCATCCTCTCTACAGTATTCAAACCTCTTCTCTTGCTTTAACATTTCACTGCCAGTTCTTACACCCTTTTCCAGGTCTCATTATTTTTTAACTGCAGAAATATTCTGCACAGCTCTCTCAAAGCCTTTTTTTTGCATTTAACACACACAATATTTGGGCAGATTAGACTTTCATGGGAGCAAAATGATCTGTAGCACCCAGATGCAGACTGTAAATGCACATCAGTACATTAAACCCAAGCAAATTAGAGAAATTTACAGATATTTTGGGAAAATCCTGACCTTGAACTGTCTGAGTGCTGTAACGAGGCTGTAAAGCCCCAGCATGTGCTGTATCACAGCATGTTCTGTTATCAGCACCTTTGGAGATGACAGCAAGAAACATATTTTGCAGGATCAGTTCAGTCAGCCTAAAGCAGACACTCGAAATAGGTCAAGGAACTGTAAGTTGCAGCACTTAGGAGTCATTAATTTCAGTGATCAGCTCAAATGCAGATGTCTGCGCTGTCAGTGGGGGAAGTTTGGCGAGACAGAGCCCTGCTCAGTGGGATTTCCCTCCTAGGAGCTCTTCCCTCTTTCCAGCTCATCCACTAATAAGCATTTGTCCTTGGCTTTATGGTAGAAATCCTCACTGAGACACACAAAATTCGCTATTTCTGCACCAAATCAGAAGAGAGGCGGTGAGGGCAGGAGGATCCCTCAGAGACTTTGCAGGAAAATCCTCTGTGCACAACTCCTTTTGGATGGTCCAGATTTTATCCCAGGTCTTTCTCCCGGACAGAAGGTTATGTAAAACTTTATCCAACCTTGTCCAGCCAATCTGATCATCTCCAAAGCAGCTCCAACTCTGCCTGCACAGCCACATCCTTTCCCTGGTGGAGATCTGTGTCCTGTTTTGTTTTAACGTGTGGCAGGCTGACTTTGAACTTCACCAGCAGCTGTGAACATGCTCAGAATTATGTTCTGAAGCCTGGTGGGTCTATTTTGCCAATAATGGATGAGCTATTTCCAGAGGAAATCATTCTCCAGCTTCATGTGTTTTCCCTGCTTGCTTAGCTCCATAACTTCTCCCCGGTGGGCAAAGTCTCCAAAGGTCACTGTGAGTTTGCAGATGAGCTGAAATTGCTGCAAGATCTCCTTGCTGCTTGTCTGACATCTCTGCACTGGGGCATTCTCCTCCAGGTGAGGCCAGGCCTCATTATCCCTATCATTATTCCAAGGAAGCCAATTTAGCGATGCTTTCCCATCTGGAGCTCTCCTTCCCAACTGAAAGGATCATTTTATCAGATTAGGGAGAGTTCTGGGAAGGCTTGTGGGACTTTTCTCCTCAGGAAGGATTTAACGTGAGCAATGGCTCTTCTTGTGTTGCTGGGCTGGATTCTCTAAGGTGCAGAACCTGCTGTTTATTAAATTATTTTTATTTTGTATATTCAGAGACCTGTCCAGATTGAAATTATAGAAGAAGCCATGGAGTCCAGAAAGGGAAAACCAGCAGGAAAAGCAGTGTGGGAAGTGGCAATTCCCAACATGCAGGCCAGGAACTCAGAGAGAGGAAGCTGTGAGCCCACACTGGGATCACCCCACAGAAATACCCACACTGGGATCACCCCAGAGAAATATCCACACTGGAATCACCCCACAAAAACATCCACAGTGGGATCACCCCACAGGAATACCCACACTGGGATCACCCCACAGAAATATCCACACTGGGATCACCCCACAGAAATACCCACACTGGGATCACCCCACAGAAATACCCACACTGGGATCACCCCACAGGAATACCCACACTGGGATCACCCCACAGGAATATCCACACTGGGATCACCCCACAGGAATAGATCACTCCAGGTGATTTGCAGTATTTTAAAGCTGGTATCTCTGTATATTCCTTAATCCTCTTGCTCCAAAGGACATAATAATTAAATGTATCTCAGTGTTCCCAATCCAACCCAATGCATCCCAGCCTCAAAAGCAAAGGAAGACTCTGGAGTGAGACTCAGCCTGCACAGAGCTGAGAGGAGAAACAAGGAGAGAGCAGGGTTTGGCCCTGTCCAGGTCCTGAATAAATCTGGGACCCAGACACAATCCAGGGTCATTAATTGCTCCCTACAGCTCCATTAATTTCTTTTGGCTTTCAGCACTTGCTTCTTAAAATCTTGCCCAAAGCCTGCTCTGGAATGTTCTCTTAATGCTTTTTTTTTTCCTTTGGAAAATGCTGGCATTCAGTTTGTGTTGGGAACCCTGCACTGAATAAAACCCCCAGCAGGAAGAAAGGAGTTGGTGGCAAAACACCCTTTTGTTCTGAAAGAACTTGCCCTGAATTTAGCAGATTTTCTGCTCCCACTTTTCAGAGGTGATAGGGATTTGCCTCAGTTTCATGGGGAAAGCATTTTCCTTGCAGTGCCTTTAGACAGGAGAACTCTGAGCTCAAAAACCAAAATCTTCAGAACCACTAATTTGTGAAATAAAATGAACAAACTGAAACAAGCAGCTTAAATAAAGACTTTCAATTTATATGTGTTTATGTCTCCATAAAGTGTTACAACTTCTATCAATATTTTTAAACAGCCTGAGTGGCTTCACAAGGAATTTCTGGACTCAGGATATTTTCAGTCCCTCCTGTTTACATGATATTTGGGTTATTTTTTCCGCCAGGCTTTAAAGAATAAGATTTTTATAGAGAGATATTTCATGTATTGGAATTCTTAAAAGGAGGAGTAAATAGCTTGCTGCTAAAAAAAAAAAAAAAAAAAAAAGCCTGGAAACAAAAAAAATAAAGAATATATACAGCTGGATCCATAGAGATACCTGAAGGAAGGGAGAAGTACAGAAAAATGAAGATGTCCAATGTGATAAATATCATTCCATATCAGCCACATTGTTCTCCACGCACACATCACTTCAAGTGCATTTTGACTTTGATGCCTTATTACAGAAGTTTGCCTGTGATTATTGCCAGTCCCCTGGTGGATCCCAGGGCCTGCACACTTGGTGAGTCTGCTGTGGCTCCCTTGGGTCACTGAGTGTCCCCAGAGCTGCAGGAAGTGCACAGACAGCAGTCTGGCACAGCTCAGGCACAGCTCGTTAGGGTTTTGGCCAAAATAGACTTGTCTGACCTGCTGCAGGTTAAGGAGCCTTGATGGGGAATGGCTGCCCTGTTTACCTGAGGAATGCACTTGATAATGTTGTGATTATAAAAACAGGCACTTGAGCTCGGCTGACCTGTCCTGATTTAATTATTTCCCTTCTCTGTGCAGCCAGGTGTCCTTAGCAATCAGCATCAAGGCAGGACAGGTACCACACTCCTGATGGCCTCTCCTGGCACCAAAAGTGCCTCCAGAATGCTCTCCAGGATGTGCAGAACCTAGGAGGCTCTGCCTGCTCTTCCCAAAGCCATCCCCAGGGTTATCTCCGCTCCTGAAGGTTGCCTGGAAGTCTCGTGGATGGCAGGATGAGCTAAAGCTTTGTTCCTTCCCTGCAGGAATGGTTCAGCTTTGGAAGATTCTCCCCAGAGCAGTGGTGGAGTCTCCATCCCTGGAAGTGTTCAGGAATGAGTAAGGCATAGATCAAAGAGCATTCTGAGCTGAAAAGATCCACCAGGATCACCAAATCCAGCTCTTCCTGAATGGCCCATGCAGGGATTGAGTGTTTTGGAGATGTGGTTTAGTGGGCAGAGGGGGATTCAGGCAAGGGTTGGGCTCGATGATCTTGGAGGTTTTTTCCATTCATGAGTTGATGATTCTGTGGTCAATGCTTTTGCTCCAAGCTCTGGGCTGGAGCTGTGTGGAGGAGAGCTGGAAATGAGGAGGGATGGACAGGGCTGGATTTGCTGGATTTGCCCTTCCTGGAGCTCTGCATCCTCCTGGCTGCACGAGAGAGAGCAGAGCCAGCAGATCTGGCTAAATGCACCCAAAAATCTCCCAAAACTGGGGCAAAACAACAGCTGAGCTCTCTCCTGCCCCAGGACTCAAACACAGCCCCAGGATGTCCGAGAATCACAGAATCATGGAATGGTTTGGGTTGGAAGGGACCTCAAAACTCATCTTGTTCCATCCTCTTGTTCCATCCCCTGCCATGGCCCCAGACACCTTCCCTAGACCAGGGTGCCTAATTCAGTTTTGCCAGTTAATTAGGGAATATCATGGTGGCAAGATTTTTTGGCACAACATTCCTATTTGCAAGGTACATGCAACCTTTACGGGAACAAGACCCAGGAGATTTGAAGATTGCTTTTTCTCAGCTCAATTTGAAGTTTCTGTTATTTTGCACGAGGTCCTGGTGGTACCCCAACATGGTTAATCAACCAGCTGCAGCTCCTCGAGAACAGAGGGGCTTAAGCCTCGTCATTTAATTCAGTGCAGATTTGAAAGTTTTTGCAGGATATCCTTGCGATTCATTTTTAATTCCTTTATACAATTTTAATTACATTATTAGAGCGCTTGTGTTGAAATTCACCTGGAGTGCTGCGCGGAGATAATTAGTTAAAGTAGAAGGAGAAAGCCTATTGTGTTTGGGGCTGTCGAGGATTACTGGAATTCAAAATCTTCTGGCTTTTTAACGTCAAGATTGTGCACTAATACGGTCCAAATGCAAATCTGCAAACACAATATTAACCTGGCAAGTGTGAATGGGAAAGAACAAAAAGACAAGCAAACACTCACATTCCCTGGGAATCGCGGAATGCTCATTATTAGACCTGAAGCACCAACGACACTCTGTCTGAATCTTGATTAAAAAATTAATTGTTGGCTCACTATAAAAAAAAATAAAAATAAGAAGAAAAGGATAAAGCAAACAAGAAAAGAGGTTTTTACAGAGCAGGAACTAATTGAAACACAATGAATGCTCAATTCCTGTGGTGTAGAAGTTATTCTAACAGCCTTAACAGTCATTTCCCACTCCAGCTCCAGAGTTTGGGTCAATAAACCCTGGCAGCAGCCACAGCTCCAGACACATTCCTGTTTCAAACAGTCAGAGCTCATTTGTCCTTTATTTACATTTGAAATTGGAAACAATAATGTTACATTTATGCTGTGGACCTGTAAATATTGATTTTACTGGTTCGTTGCTCTGAATTTTAGGGGTCTTTTATGGAGCAGCGGAAGACAAGTTTGGTTTCCTCTGGTTCACCCAAGAACAAAATTGCTGCTTGGAAAAGCTCAATTTATTTTTAATTCTTGGCTCCCCTGATGACCATGCCTCTTAATTGGTATTAGCTCAGAGTTCAGAACCTCACTGCTCACCAGAGAGGAGTAAAGCACAAATCATGCTCCAGAATAGACTTCAGAGAAAGGTTTGGAGATTATCTTGCCGAAAGCTGATATTGGGCCCAGTTAGGAACTTTAATACCATTTTGCTTCCCTGGGAAAACAGTGGATTTCACTGCAGCCTGGAGCACAAGCTGCTCCAGAGCTGACAGGAGGAAATGCTGCTCAGTTCCTGGTTAGTTGCATATATGATAAATTTAAGCAGATGTTTGTTAGAAACTCCCTGACTCGCTGATCTCTTAAAAAAACCAAAAAAAAAAAGAAAAAGCATAGAATTGTGCTTTATACAAATCCTCAAATGCTGCAGGGAGGAAATGGGAGCAAAACAATACCTGGAATGGAAGAGATGAGAATTTTAAAATCCCAAGTGCCTTGTTATTTATTTATATCCTAAGGCACTTCCAAAAAATTTAAAAATGGGTGAAATCAGGTGAAATGGTAGACGAAATCTAAAGGGCGGCAGAAAAGATTTTTTGAATAGAGGACTTTGAAGTTTGGATTTTTCACACAAATTTAAAAACTTAATTTCTCTAATTGTACCTGAGATTTAAGGATTAAGCAGAGATATTTCTTCAGGATTTCATTTCAGGCATTTGTTGGTCCTTCCACCAGCACAGCCCTCATTTGGGGTGCAATATTAGTGATGAGGCTTGTTTGAGGTAAATCAGCAGCAGAGGCTCTCAGAATTGAAGACAAACTCCTCATTTCCCACTGGAAAAACCACATTGTTCATGAATTTGAGACTGGCAATTGCCTTCCTTTACATATTTCCCTTAAACCTGGATTTCTCCTCTGTGGTTTTACCATCTATCCTGATAAAAGAGTTCTGGAGGAGAATTAAAGACAATCCACCTCTGGTACCATGCGCTGTCCAAGGATAAAGATCAAACCTGGCAGAAGAGGAAATTCCCTTCTCTCCAGAGGATGTGAGCAGCTGAATCCCACACAAGGATCTTTAAACTGAATATTCCTCTGGGCATTGAGATATCAAGGAACCCTTGGAGACTGCCCATATTCCAAATTCAGTATTTATTTTATCTAGAAGTCAAAAAAAGGCCAAAGGTCCACTCAGAGATGAGCAGCACTCCAAGCCTCTGTGGCTAAAGCCCATCAGTTCCTAAATCAACCACTGGGAAATTCTGTGGGTAGCATCAAATCCTTTTGTCTTTTGCCCACACCACCCCCAGGACTCCTATTGACACAGAATTTAAATCAAATGAAGTTTTTCCAGCCCATGGATACAATGTGGAGCTCACAGAGGACACTCAAAATGTACCTTCACAGTTCCTCCTGGGTGGGGAACCTGACAGATCCTCATTTCCAGGCTTTCTGCTGGACCATCCAGCTGACTGACTGCTCTGATGGACTGGCAGGGGGAAAAGAAAATTAAATCCCTTTTTCTGTCTCCATTTTTCCTCGAGGTAGTTTGCTTCAGCTGTGTGGCAAAATGTCATTTACAAGGACATTGCAAATCTGCAGAACAGAGAAAAACTCCTTTTGGGGGGATGAAGGAACACATCAGGGATGGGAGAATCTCCAATTCCTGAAGACCCCACTAGTTCCTAACAGCCTCATCTTCCTGAGGGGCAGGGAAGGATGGTGCTCCTGTGGCAGCTGAGGAGTTTCAGGGATATTTTTCAGTTTCAGGGATATTTACTGCTGCAAGCCAGTAAAACCCAGGCTGTGTTTGTCACTGCTGCAGTAACAACTACCAGTAAATTTGAATTGCTGACATGGGCCTGATTCAGAACCTTTTAATGCCTTTACAAGACTTGTCTGCACAGACAGCTGGAAAAGGGCTTGCTTTTCCTTGACCTACGATTTTTAGAACACGCTGGATTTAGTTTTTACATTTGTGGTGAACTGAAATGTCAGAATTTCAGATCTCCATCAGACAGGCCATCAATAAATCATAACGATCTGACATGCTCGCTTGTAAAAACTTCTAACCCCAACAGCTCACACTTGTTGCATGTCTGAAGTATTTTAATCCTTTGGGAGCAAGTGAGAATCATCTCTGTAATAGTGTGATCAGAGCTGGAGTCTCTCACCCTCCTTCCTCAAAAGATTTGTGTAAATAAAATTTCTCTGGGCATTTCTGCATGATCAGCCCACTCTTGTTGTTTTATGTAACATTATTTAATTTCAAAATCATTCCCATCCCTTTGGGTGACTCCATATTGCTTTCTTGGGTCATTCCTCACCTTTTTTTGGCCCTGCCCTGCTTGGAGCTCTGTTCTGACCTCATGGAGAGCCATGTACGTGTGGATCAGCTTTGGAGCATTCCTGAGCCTCTGCTCCCAACTTCAAACAACAGCTCCAACTTGCAGCTCAGAACTTTGTAGCTTTGGGTGCTGGCCAAAAACGATGCTGTCAAGCTGATATAAACCATCTGCTATTGTATTTACCATTTTTCTGGCTCTCTATAACTCTCTGGTTTGGTCCTTCAGCGCAGTCCTTGAATGCTAAGTCTTGGATGGAAGGGACAATATCGTCACAAAGCATCGATTTAACTGAGCTCAGAGAAAGTGAAATGACAAAACACCTCCACAGCCACCTGTGAGATCCACACACAGAGGTGGCTGCACAGCCTGGGTTCCCCCAGACTTGGAAGGAAAATTGTTTTTGTGATCACAGGGAAGACACAAGCACAGATTTATCTTTGTCCCTATCAAAATTTGTATCAGTGCTTCCTTAGCCAGATAAAAACATTTCCAGTGTTTATCCATTTGGTTGAAAGCTGGATCTCAGCTGGAGGATTTCTTCAGAAGGTGAACATTTCCACCAAAGGGAAGATGGGAAATACTTTTATCAACAGTATTTTGGCATGATTTTTGCTCTTTCCAGTCGGGTTCAGAAAGGGAAAACACAAACAAAAGGCAGCAGTGATGTTGCTGGTGTAGCTGAAGGTGTTCATTGCAGGGGTGATGGACTTGAGGGACTTAAATTCCCTTCCAGCCCAAACTATTCCATAAAATAAGCACAATGTGCTCTTGTAAATAGTTCCTCTTCACTCCACGTTCTTGTAAAAAGTCAAGAACAGCTTCCATGACCCAAAACCACAACCCAAACTCCTCAGCTTTCCATAAGCATGAGGCTGCAGTGAAATGATACCCTAAGAAGTGAAAAACTTATTTTATTCAGACAAATCACCTGGCTATCAGTGTTTGCCAGAGTTGACAGAAGGGTGAGAACAGCAGAGGCAAGATGATGATTCTGGAAAATCCAAATAATAATCAAAATCCGCGAGAAGTAATAGGGGTTTAAGTAATCTACTCCACCAGACTTTGGAGCATGCCACTCTCTAATCTCCACGAAAATAAAACATCAGTATTTATCTGTCAACACTGCCTAATCTGTAGTCAGCACCCTCAGAAAGGCCCACATGAAATAAAGTCTGGCAGAAGCAGCGAGGCTGCTTTCCATCCCACACTCCTCAAAATGTCACGGGGTGACATATGATTGTATTCTGCAGCAGAAACCACTGCTGTCCAAGCCCTGAGATTTAAACAGACAGATTTATGTGGTATTCCTCATCTGGCCCATCAGCTAATTAATTTTCTTTTTTTTTTCTTTTTTTTTTTTTAATGTTTCTATTTTAGAAGGGTGTTATAAAACTTTGGAGAATATTGATGGGTTTGTCGTGGTGTTTTTATCCTCTATGCCTTAAGGAATCTTTTGGCTAAACAACGACAGAGAATGGAGGGTTTTGAACTTCCACTCCTCTCCATGTCAGGAGAATATTCACGAAGCACAGAAATCATTTTGAACCCAAACACCATCTCTGAGTGTAATAGATGCAAAGCCAGAACCCTTTGGCATCTCTGGCACTCCCAGTGTTGGGCTGGACACTGCAGGCCTTCCCACTCGATTCTGACAAACCTGCTCACCAAAAAATGACCAAATCTTTCCATGTCATGTGCAACACAGCAATCAAATGGGAGCCTAAAACTGCTCATCTGGCAAATCCTGTTTCTCACCTTTATTGTCAAAGGATAAACTGCTAAAACAAAGCCTCTGGATCCCTGGCAGTGTCCAAGGCCAGGTTGGACACAACTTGAAGCACCCTGGGACAGTGGAAGGTGTCCCTGCCATGGCAGGGGTGGCACTGGATGGTGTTTAAGGTCCCTTCCAGCCCAGACCATCCATGATTATCTGAAATAAGCATGACAGTGCAGCAAAAGGGAAAGGAGCAATTTTAAAGATGAAGTTTAAAGAAACAACTTAGTAAAACTTAGATCGACCTAAATTAAAGTTCAGTGTCTGCTATTTCCACCTCAGTGCCCTTCCTTCTCCTACCTCTCCAGCCCCATCTGTGCCTCCTCTCAAATCTGTGCATTTGATGGAGGACTTTGCTGTTTAAACCAAATCTCCACCGTCGTTTGATATCATTAAATCCCACCTGTGGTCATGATGGGTCAGAGCAGTGCCACGGAACCAAGGGCCCTGAAAGTGGTGGCAATTGGGTGGCAAATGTTCTGTGAAGCTTTGGAGTCACACAGGCTCACCCTGGGATGGCTCTGCCTCAGCACTCATTTTTTAGGGCTGGGGCTGGAGGTGCTGGAGCAATGTTTCATTAAGACAAATGTGCACGGAAGCAGTTTTTAAATTATCGCTGCTCAGGAAACCTGTTTGGAGATAAAAAGAGGGATTGTCCAGGGACGAGATGTATTTGTGTACTCAGGCTAATCAGGAAGAAGGATTTTACTGCTGGAAAAAGCCTGAGATAAAGGCAAACAAACCCAAAGAGCCATTTTATTCAGGATTTTCCATATAAACAGCCCTAGGTACATTTTTAAAGTTATTATGAGAAACACTGCATTGCTGGACAGTGAAGACACAACACAGCTGCACTTTTTCTTGTTGCTAACCATCCTTTAGTACCAAAAAACCTGGAATCTTTGTCTTTTTTTTGTTTTCTTAAAGAAGGAAAAGAAACGCTGGAAATTTCACCTCAGGAAAACATTTTCCATTCTCTAACCATGTTAGTTTTATCCCCAAACACTTCTCTGTACACGCAGATTGGTAAATCATATTCATTGCTAATGCAAGGCACAATATATTCCCCACATTGCAGATCAACACCGCAGTGATTGTTTTATTAACATTAAAATCATATTATTAATGAACAATATCAGCAGCTTTATGCTAATGGTGATTAATTGCACTTCTATTTTGGAAAACAGCCGACCTCCAGCAATGGATGAGAATAACATTCGGTGTTGGCGTCTCTCCTGCAAAGCTTACAAATAATTTGGTGTAGCAGATAATTATCTGACAAAGCCAATCAGTCATTAATCTCTTGGGACATTCCACGAGACCACCCTTCCTCAGAAGTCAATCATTATTAATTCTGTTTTTTTCCATTTTTCACGGGGCAGACTCCCTGATGTCACCACTCACAGTCTGGGTGTGCTAAATCAGGAGCTGTCCTCAGTTTGCCTGGTTAACTCTGCACCATTTTCGTTCAATCCAAACCTTTCTAAAGTTCTGAAAGTCTTGAAGGGAAGTGTGAGCAGAAATTTGTTCCAAAAATAGTGTATGCAATATGGAAATATTTGTAATAGGCATTTTGTGCTTAGGACATGATAAAGTGGGTTTCAGCCCAAATACCAGAAATTTGGGTTCTGAAGATACACAGAGAGAGTCAAAATAAGAATTATTAAACACTCGTCACAGAATTGGTCCATAAAATAGTGGAGAAAACTTCACAAAAACTGTTCCTATTCTCAGAAGAACGTTTCCATATTCATTTTCCTTCCAAAATAGGTCATTCTTTGTTATTAAATAACTATTGCTTTCTTGATTTCTTTTTTTAGAGGAAAACTACAAGGCTGACATGAAACTTGGGAGGTATTTTTGACTGGAAAGTGCTTTAAAATGAGACCTACTTCTACTCCTTCTAGTTCTTTTCTATTTCTTGCACCAGTTCCTCTTGTTGAACTTCCAAATTCAGGAGGAGATTTTGCCCTCATTCATTCCCTCTTGCTCTGGGTTGGTTGCAGAGCCTTCTTTTCCCCACTCTTCATTCTTTTCAAAAGGAAGTGGGATGAAAGGAGTGTGTTTATGGGCTGCTCTGTGATTTATTTTATATTTTTTAGAAAGTGTGGAATACAGGATCAGATCCATAGGTGCAAACCTGCAGGCAAACTGAGGAGCAGGAGAAGGCAAGCAACATTGGCAAGTGGGCAACTGCAAGGCTTTGCAGCATCTTGAGGTCAGGGGTTATTTTTTACCCAAAAAAGATGTAAGAATTGATTCAAAACACTGAGCTGAATTCCATGAGTCCTAAAACCTCACTGAACCGAAAACCTCCCTGATTCGGTATGTGAATATATCAAAGGAGGCTTGGATGGAGATTATCCAGGCTGGGGGTTCTCTCCAAGGGACCTGCAGGAGATGCTCAACCTCAGGCCATGTACAAACCCCAAACTTCAGTTCCTGCAGTGACCCTGGGCACTGTGACCTCCTGGCACTGTCCCTCTGTCCCTTTGCCCACAGGAGATGTCCCAGCTCCACCCCAGCTCCAATCCCAGCTCCCCCTCAGCTCCACCCCATCTCCATCCCAGCTCCATCCCAGCTCTACCTCAGCTCCACCTCAGCTCCATCCCAGCTCCACCCCATCTCCATCCCAGCTCCATCCCAGCTCAGCTCCATCCCAGCTCCATCCCAGCTCCATCCCAGCTCCACCCCAGCTCCACCCCAGCTCCATCCCAGCTCCACCCAACTCCACCCCAGCTCCATCCCAGCTCCACCCCAGCTCCCCTGGCAAGGAGGGAATGGATTACCATGGGCAGCTCTTCCCTCTCCTGCATCCCAGAGCCCGAGGCCATCCCTGGAGTTGTGGTACCATGGAAACCATGGAGCTCTATGGTTTTATTGCCCACATTTCTGACAAAATGGTGGCAAAGTGCTTCCCATATCTCTTCTAAAAGTAGCAATTATGGTATCTCCTGCACTTTAGCTTGCAATAAAACACCTGATTGTAGAAGTTTTTGGGAAATGTCTACACACAGCCATTGCCACTCGGTGTTTTTGGCCTCATAAACTCTGCTGCTGTTCACTCTGCTTTGCATAACTGCAGGCCAATTAATTTTCCTTTAAATGAACGTACCTGAGCAGGAACACAAAATCCCCAGGGGAGTAATGCATTGCTTGCCCTCCTCATTTGCTTCCCCAAACGAGCTGCAGCACTTTAAATCCTCAACAGAGCTGTAAATCTCCAAAGCTCTTCGGGAGAGGGGGGCTGCAGGTAGGATGCAATCCAAAATTTCTCCTAAATGCACTGGGATTGAGCCACGAGGAAAAATCATTTGAAAGGGAATCTGAGCTGCATTCCCTGCCTGTGTCAGGAGGCTGGAATGAGATCATCTTTAAGGTCCCATCCAACCCAAACCATTCCAGGATTTTGTGATATGTCCTTTGCCAGAATCCTCCAGGGTTTGCATTAATTCCAAGTGCCACCAGGTCACCTTTATAAATAGGGGACGTGTCAGGATATCAACAAGGACCTATTTTCCTGTACCTCAGCCACGCAGAGCTGATTGCAGGGCATCCATATGGTTCCTCTCCTGAGCCTGGTACAACTACACCTGGCCCCCGATATTTATTGCATGTAGTATCCCAGGAATTATATGGCCCCAGAGACAGCAGAGCTGGTGTTTCTGCCAGGGTAAGTTATGTTACAGCTAAATAATGTTACAACCCAAAGTTCATTGTGCTACAGGAGGTGTGGGAAAAGGTTTAGAGGGATCTTTGCTTTCCCAAAGGATCTATGTTTCTTCACCTGCCGTCTTTGCAGTCTGAAAATGTTATCTCTATTACCTCAACAATCTTTTTTTAAGGCTTTGCTGGTTATTTCTGTGTGCAGGTAGGTTTTGGTGGCTTTTTCCCTCTTTTATGTGCGCATGAAAAATGAATAAAAGCCGTGCAATAAAAGATATTTCATTAATAAAAGCTTTTCAGGTCTTTATTAACCACCAGCGCCATTAGTCAGGCAGTAGGAGAAAAAATTCCTCACAGTCAGAATTCCCAAGCTGACTGTCTGAGACAGCAAAAAAGGGTAAAAAAACCGTTGCAATGAAATTTAAAAAAAATGGAAAATTCCAAGCTGTTGCCTTCACTGCCTCATGATTGTGTTACTTACATTTATCTGATGAAAACAAACCCTTGCTGTAAGTGTAAAACAACAGGATCTGAAGGGGAAGTGCTGCTTGGCCCACAGTGGAACCATTTCCATCACACAGACTGCAGTGACTGCCAGCACACCCTGCCTTCCCCTCCCAGTCTGGGTGTTTGTGACTAACCATGCACCAAAGAGCTTCACACTAATGCTTCATTGAGGGGCTTTTGATTAGTCATGAACAGTCTACAGCCACCAAGAGATTTGCTGAATATTAAAAACTTTTGCTGCTCCATCTCACCATGAAAAGGATTGACATGTTTAATGGGAACAAACAACCAAGTCCTTTCTACAGTCGTTGTTTTGGAATCTAAAATCCAATATCACACTGAGAAATGTTTGTCTAAATTTCCTGCTCTTGGATAACACTTTTTTCACCCTCATCATTTACACAAGCATGATATTTGTTTCCAAAACACTGGGAGATACAAAGCCATCTCTTCCCTTGTGATGACCAAACTATTTTTGGGCAAATCCTGAAGCCTTGCTGAGGCTCTGCAGCACAATATTCTCCGAAACACTTTGCAACTGCCCTGCAAAACCATTTTTCTCTTCGCATCTACACAAGAGCTCTCTGGGGGTGCAGGGAAATTCCTAAAAATATTGTGTTCTTCAAGGGAACTGAGATCCCAAAGGTTTGATGCTCCATGAGCTAAAGGATATGCTTTGTATGAGCTGGTTAAAGCTAATTACAGCTCATCAAACACAAGCAGGAATGGCTGTGGTGTTTTGGGGACAGCAGTTCTGACAAAAAGGAACCATCAGTTTTCAAGGACTCAGACTTGGACTTACTTCTGGCTCAGGATTTGGTTTTAGATGGACTGAGAGTCTTATGACAATTCTTGCCATGATAGCTGAAGTCAGAAGAGAAGAATCATAGGAAAAAATACTGTGAGAAAAATATTCCAGTGCTCCAAACCTGATTATATTGAGATTCAACAGGATGAAGAGAAGTGGTTTTGATAAATTATTCTAAATACTTCAAGCGACTCTGCTTTGTAAACAATGATTAAATTACAGGAAGGAAATGAACCCAACATCAGATTTTTTTTTGCAGGTTTTCCTGGCTGGAGGACTTCAGACACCTCTGGTGATGCTCTCTGACCCTTTGTACTGAATGAGAAGGACAAAACTGATGCTGAGCTTCAGTGGGGCTGCTGGAGTTCAACACCCACACTGGAGACACCTCATTCCTGCAGAAACAGGAGCTGATTTTCCCCCAGCTGGGGAAATTCTCTCAGGTTCAGTGGAGACACTCATTCATATCCTTGAGACAAAGGAAAGCCCACAGTGTTTGCAATAAACTCTGCTTTTTGCCTGAAGATAAAGCAGCCAGGAGTGTATTTGCAGCAGGAGCAGCCATGGCTTCTATCCTATTGATTTTCCATGCTGCTGCAGATCTGGAATATTGTTTGCTCCTGCCCAGCTGGAGGTGTTCGCTGGATTTCCGAGATTTAAATATTTATTGCTCTTTCAGTAATTTCTCAAAAGTTTCTCCGAGTTTTTCGACTTGTCTGATCTCCACCTATGGGGAGGAAAAAACTTTTCAAGCTGCCAAAAGCCAAAGTATTTTTAGAGAGGGCATCATGTATTGATTATTGCCAAATCTCAGTGGACTGAGACACTTTGTTATTGTCAGCATTTTTTATTGCTGCCACTGCTTTTTTCTTTTTTACCTTTAATGGTTACAAGTGACTCTAATATATTTTAGACCAAACTCTTCTATCAGCTAGCAGCCACTGAGAACTTTTCATAAGAACCACATCCAGCTTCAAGAGACAGGAAAATGAATATATTTCCTGCGTTTCTGTTTCTATCACCCACTGCAGAGAAGAAGAAATGCTATTTCTGTTTGTTTTGACAAGCAAAGAGAATAATCTCGTTCTTCTCTTGATCTCTCCATCCCTTCACAGATTACAGTTATCTCATATGTAATGTAAAAATCTTATAGAAATTGAAATGCGTGAAGGGTAGACAGGAACACATCTCTCAGGGTGCATGGAAACAGGAATTTGCCAGGGGAATTGGGCCCAGAAAACACAAGGATAATTTGTGAATGACGAAGATTCCGTCCATCTGGAAAATGTTATGAGAAGTTCAATTTGATGCACATCTGAAAGGCAAAGCCCTCCTTGTTCTGCTCCCTTCTCTCTGCAGCTTGGTCAATATTTACCCTCTCAAAACCAACCCTGCACAGAGCAAGAATAAAAAAAAAAGAAAATCATATCAGAGATGCTCTCCCTTTTCCATGCCATAATTTGGCACAGAGGCTGACATTAAGCAGACTTTTTTTTTTACATCCTGATAGCACATTTCTGTTCCCAAACAGAGCCAGATAACCAAGGCCACTGCTGCTGAGAGGCTTATCTGTGGTGTTTCTGTCAGAGAAAGTGCACTGAAACACAGGTCAAGTAAGCCAGGGCTCGTGTGAGAGACAAGGAGAATTAATTGCAAAGCCCAGCTTACAACATCTCCAGTAATGAACTTGTTCAGCTGACTGCTCTCGCTGGTGTGAATATTCGGGAGGCTGGGGCTGAACCTGCTGTGTTCCAGCTGTGTGCACAGCAGTGCTCCCTGCAGCCGTGAGAAATGGGATTTTTATTCCTTCTGCTCATCCCTCTGGGTCAGATCAGAGCAGGGGGATGTCAGTGGGACAGATCCAACAGGTGGTGCCTGAGATGCTACCTGGAAACAGAGGTTAAAACAATTAGGTGTATAAAAAGTGGAAAAATTTATTCAAGGCCTTCAAGGCACATTCAGGCAAGCAGAGTCCCCCATCTTGGGGATTACACCCAAAATTGATGCTGAGTCAGGAGCTCTTCACCTTTTATAAGTTTTGTCTTATTAGCATATTGGTCCCTGATTCTCCAGTCACACCTTCAGGTGATGATATTGATCACCCCAGCCCTGCTCCCCCCTTTCCACCACTTTTTACATATTTTTGGCCAAATATGTCCTTGAATCTCCATCCAGAGAGCTTTGTTTTGGTTAAATGTGTTGGGAACAGAGGTTCTGTAAGAGCACAGAACTACACTGAGTTACAGATACACGGCGAGGGAAAAAAACCCAAAAATTATTAAGTTATCCCAGGAGCCCCAGCACGGCCAGATTTCCTGCTGCAGCTCAGGACGTGCCACCCCTGTGTCCCTGGGATGGAGGGAGGACACTGAGAGAATCCCTGGGAGAGGAGCAGGAATCTGCAGCTGCTTCCCAGCACACGTGGAGGGAGCAGGAACAGCTCCAAATGAGGTGTGAGGAGAGCTGAGCTCCACTTGAAAGGGCTCTGAGGAACCTTGCAGCTGCTCAGGTTACGGGATCAGAGGGTGGTGGGAAGGGAAGGATCCTCAGCTCTGTGCCAAGGGAAATCCTTGGAAAACGGGGTGGGAATTACCCATCCACCTTACCAGCACTGGAAAATATTCCCTTTCCTCTTCTCTGGTGTTTCCTATTGCTTGAGTAAGGGGAAGCATGGAATGAGAATTGGAGCTGTAAAAGCACCAAGGATTTTAAAGGCATTTGTTGATCTTCACCTTTCCAACACCTCTGCACAGCCCAGACTTGACACTGCCATCCTGCTGAGCCCTGAAAATAACCCACTTTATTTTAACCAACTTCTGAGCAAAATCCAAATTTTCCCATAAATCCTGCACAGCCAGAGAGCAGAGACAGAGGCACGGATGGCATTGTGAGTGTCCTCACTGAACTCTGCCAGCAGGACAATTCTGAATTTACTCAGCAGAATCCTTTCTGCATTTGTTACACACAAACTTTGTACTAGTAACATTCTTTTTTTTTTTTTTTGCCTTTGCTTGTTATTCCCAGCGGCTTTTTTTATTGCCATTTTGCCATTTCTCACAAGTTTCTCCCTGCTGTAATTATGCCAGTCTGCTTTCCAAATATACTTTTTTTTTTTTTTTTTTTTTGGTACTGAAATAGAAAGGTTGGGACTGCACGAAGAGAGGGGGAATAATTTTCACAGAATTATTTCGGCGACTTCAGGGACTGCACGCCGTGTTTTTACAGCTTTCCATAGATCTCCCTTCTCCCTCCACTCGCACATATTTGGAAATCACTCAGACAATACGACATCCTGAATATCCCAGCCTAGGAAAAGAAACTGCTGTGCCTATAGGAGTGGAGATTTTACATGAGACAAGTGGTTATTGTCAACGAGGCTGGGAATAACTCGCCTGAACTTGGCTCCAGCCCTGTGTATGCAACAGGAGCAGTGATGGAGGAGTTACAGCATTTCTCCAGCAGCACAGCTCCCTGCAGACGTCAGCAGGTTTTATCAGGCTCACAGGGAATGTTCTGACTCTTTATTGCACTGGGGAAGTTCTGCCTCCAACAGCTCAGGCCAGATTAGGCTTTTCAAAAGCCCTGACGCTTTAATTTTTATATTTTAATGCTTTTTGACTAGCGGGGCTGAAGGGTTTTTCTGGCCAGTTTTTATCAGAAGCAAACAAAGAGGCAAAATATTTCCCAGAGATTTCTAGAAAGGCCACAGTTTTGTACAATTTGGGGGCTGAAATGTGCAAACAACACGATTAGGCAACATAACAAACGCCATATAAGATAAAACCCCCGAGAACCAAGTTTCTAATATTCTGAGCAGACTTTGGGGCTGGTGATATTTAAAGCTATAAACTCCAGCTCTCTTCAGATAACGGAGAGAAATCCACTGCAGCTGCCTGGCCGAGGCGGCGATTCAGAGATATCTCCCATAAAACCTCCGTTCATCAGTATGGGCAGCCAGCTCTGCTGCCTCTGCTCAGAACTCTGCCTCCAGCAAGGTTAGGGAGAGGCATTTCAATTTTATAATAAGATGTAGTGAGGCATGGGATGAGCACAGCATCCCGGAGATGTGCAGGGCTGTCTGGAACCGAAGGCACGAGGAGGATTCTCCCATTAAATTCCACAGCCTGGTTAAAATCCTGACTTTGTGCAGCAAAGGGCTTCAGCTCCGGCCCAGCCTTTCCCAGCAGAATTGCTGTGAGTGTCTCTCAGCACCAGCACCAGCTGGTTGATTTGAAGAGGGTTTTGCTGGGTGGATGTTTGTTGAAACTAAAAACAGGAGGAGAGTTTAGAAACAGCCATGCAGCTCTCCTGGCAGAGGCTTCAGCTCTCACATTCTCTGCCCTCTCCCCACAGCCTGGATTCTGCTCCCTGTGCTCTCTCTGAGCCCTCAGCCCGTGTGCTGGCCAGGGGACAGCTCTGTCACCATGCCAGCCTGGGCAGGAGGTGTTTCTGCTATGTGACCCAGGCGGTGGCATTCCTGCCATTCCCTCCCGTTTCCCGCTCGCCCCAGCCCAGGATAACTCTCTCATCACTCTGGGAGCACAGCAGGGACAGTCATCAGATCTCTGACTCCATTTCCTTCCAGGCACCTGCTTGAAGCAGGATTAGAAGGATAACAAGCTCAACCTTCCCCTGCCAGGTCTGCAAGAGGAACTTACAGTCCAAATATTCTGTCCCACACGCGATCCAGGAGTGCAGTAATCCTGGGGATGGCAATTTGCTCACACACACCGGATTAAAAAATGAATAAATGAACAAATAAAAATCAAAATTTTGAGCTCACAGCCCAGCAGGTGATCTCCACAGGCTCCCCAGCTGTCACCCTGGGCTTGGCAGTGTCACACACCAGTTTGTGAGGTGGGTAAAACTCTGCATTGTCCCACCAAGGGGTTTGATACCATCCACAGATCTCTCTGGTTTGTGAGACCCTTTTGCAGCATCTTATAGGATATTATTGATCTCACAGAATGGTTTGGGTTGGAAGGGAGCTTAAAGCTCCTCTCATCCCACCCCTCTGCCATGGGCACCTTCCACTATCCCAGGCTGCTCAGAGCTCCATCCAGCCTGGCCTTGGACACTTCCAAGGATGAGCCACAAAGAGCTTGATGTGACCCTAAAAGCAGGGAATTCCCCCTTTCTAACAGCGAGAAACTGCTCCAAAATGAATGAAACCAATTAGTAATAAAAGGCAGACCTCAGGGGTGTTAAATCCAGATTACCCACCCCAGCTGAGGACTGGAGGCAGCTGATGGCAAAAGATTTTGGTCTCTTAACTCCTCGATTGAAATAGCCTGGCTGAGTTGGTGGCTGTATTATAGCACTATTTACAGGCACTGTGTGAAATCACAGGCATAATAAATCCAGGGAAAGAGCTCCCGAAATCGAGAGGGAAATTCGCACTTCATTGAATTCGGTGTCAGCTCCCATTAAATTCAAAGGGACAGGAGAGTCTTCACGGGGTTACTGAGCATCTGTAAACACTTCCAAGCGTGCCCCAAGTTACAGGTTTATTTTTCAGCTCCAAAAAACTGGCCAGGCAGAGAAATGTTTATTTCTTATTAGAGAAATAGGAGGATAAAGAATGAAATGAGAGGTTTCCTAAGAGAGCAAAGACATCCAAAAATTGATCTAAATGCTATGAAATTTGGGGTGCTACACAGTTTAGAAACCTCGTTGATGTGGGGAACCTAATCTAATCTGACTTATGCCTCTTTTTTCACAGTTCTTGGCAGCACATTTTCATTCCAGGATGGTCTCAGAGGCTCTTGCCATCCTCACATTTCAGGTTTGATGTGCTTCACGTTGATGCTCTGCAGTGATGGACACATTCACAGAATCCCAGAGTGGTCCAGGCTGGAAGGAACCTCCAGAGATCACTTGGTCCAACCCTTCTGCTCAAGCAGCACCACCCAGAGCCAGGAGCCAGCTTGGATGGGACTTCAGACAGCCTGATCCAGTGAGTGCCAACCCTGCCCATGGCAGGAGCGTTGGAGAGATGATCTTTAGAGTCCCTTCTGACCCAAAATATTTCATGATTCTAGACTGTGTCTAGCCAGCTTTTGAGTAACTTCAAGAATGGAGATTCCTCAGCCTTCCTGGATAGCTGGTTCCAGGGTCTGGTCACCCTCACAGTAAATCTGTGTTTCCACTCTCACAGTAAATCCATGTTTCCATCCTCACAATAAATGTATATTTCCTGATGTTCCTGGGTTCCAGGTTTTGCCCATAGACTCCTGTCCTGGAGCACCACTGGACCAATCCTGGCTCTGTCCTTCCCACCCTCCCTTCAGTGATTTACCAACTGATCACACCTCAGCCTTCCCTTCTACAGGCAGAGCAGCCCCAGCTCTGTTTGGACATTGCTTCCTCCTCATCAAAAGGCAAATTGTAATATCCTCTCCAGGCAGGGGCAGCAGGATTGCTGGGGTTTGTATTAATTGATCACAAATTTGGGATGAGAAAAAAACCCCCTCCCTGTGTCGCTGTTGAACCGCTAGCAGAGAGAAAGACCCGGATTCTCAGTGTGGCATGAAAAAGAGAGCTTTTATTATTTAATTCCAACTTATATAGACTTTTCAAAGGTCACCCAGATTGGTCAGTCAGAAACCTCCCCCTAGGCCTGACTGGCCAGGCCTGAGCTGTCCACATCCGAGATACTGTTTTTAATAACATCCAAACTTTATCTTTGTTTATAAAACACAGGAAGAAAAGAGAAAAAGTTCCCATAAGAAAGGTCTGTGCTAGCCACATCCCCATGATGAGGTTAAAGAGCTCTTGTTCAAATAAAGCTCCTTGCTTAAATAGCACAGGGAGAAAAGAGGAGAGGAAAGATAGGTGAACATTTCAGTGACAAACCAAATTTAAAGGCTGTGCAGAAATAGGAGAGGTGACTGTGTGTGCTGCAGAAGTGAAGTTGGCACCTCAGTCCTTTCTAAATCTTCCTGGGGAAGGTTATGGTCAACAAAGCATTGCAATTCTTGGGCGTGTGGGATTAACTCACACATCCAGCCTCAGCTATAAATAAATGCCTAATTGTTCTGCAGCCTGTGTGTGCCTGAGTCAAAGCACAGCCCCAGGATCCACTGCTGAAAGAGCTCTGCTTGCCTCAGCTGCTCAATCAGGGCTCACTGTAAAGCCCACAAACCTCAACTGAGAGCCTTTCACACTTCCATGTTCCTCAGATGAGGTTTCTAGTGCAAAATGTTGAAGCAAACAAATCTTAGAGAATGAAATTAGAAGATGACTGAAAATGAAATCCCAAAGTTTTCTTAAATCGTAGGGTTTAATTGCTATTCAGAGCTCAAAGGGCAAACATGAGCTGGGGACAGGGAAAGCTCTTCTAGGCTGAAGGTTTAATAGTTACAAACAACTTGGAGAGGTAGGAAAGGCAGAATGAAGAAAGAATTAAATTAATTGTGGCTGAATTCTGTGTATGGGAACACCCTGGTTGGCAACCACTGGGGAAAATCACCTTGTCTTTTTCTTGTCATAAAGCACAACAATGGAGAAGAATTGATTTTCACAATTTCACAACACTAAATAACAGCTCAGGCAACATGGAGAGGAAAAGCAAGAAACAGAAAGGAAAAGGTAAAAATACCTTGAGTAACTGAAGCCTATCTGATGCAATTTGCTACAGAGATTCAAAAGAAAAATAGAGAAATTACTCAGTGATTGGTGAGAGATATTAATTAAGAGCAAAGGAAAGATTACCCAAAAATTTTTGTTATGTGAATTTGGATTGGAACTGGAGATTAAAAAGTATCACAGTCAGGTGAACTCTGGATTCTGATGCAGAAAAAAATGGATGTGTTCTTATTGTCTGTGTCCATATTATGTAGTTTGCTGGATTTTAATAATCTGTATATTGACCAGGATAACTATTATACACACACACAAAAGAAAGGCTGTTTAATTTGAGGGAATGATTTCTTCTCTCTGAAGATTTTCTTGATAAATGAGTTTTTCCTTCACTATTGCCCATTTCAGGTCAGTCACAAACACAGATCTGAATTTCAGGAGGTGTTTAATGTGATTGTCAGAGCTGTTGGAATATTTGATGGGACTGAGCTCCTCCGAGGGAAGCAGCAAAAAGTTTTCCTCCCTCAAGGAGGTGGAAGAGAAGGAAAACTGTGGTGTCAGCAGCTCTGCCACCTCCGTGGCTGTGTCTGGCAGGGCTGAGATCTTCCATCAATCAGGCCCTGAGCTCCTGCTGGGGCTTTGAACCTCTCCAGAGCTCAGACACAGCTGAGCCACCTGGCTGGAGACCATAATGAGAAGCCAAGCAGACAAGTCCTGATTCCCAACCAGCACCTGAGAACTTCCATAACTCACCCAAAACCACCCTCGGAGCAGCTCACCTACTTATTGCCAACCACAACTCATCCCTTTGTGTTTTATTTCACAAATTCTCCATTACTTGCTCCACTTGTGCCGAAATGGCCTCCTGTATTTCAAAGTATTCCAGGCTGATCTTGTACTTCGCTTTTTGGTGTCGAGAAACCTTCAGACAATTGAACAATCAGATTACTGAGGAGCTGTTAAGTGCCTGGTGATGCAAGGAAGTGTGAGCTGTTGAAGAGCTAATGTGAAAAATGGCAAATTATATGCTACCAGCTCGGTCTGAAAGGGAAAAAGGGAGGAATAAGTCAATGTGATTAGACAGGGCTATATTCAATAAGCACAATTTTGGATTGAAATTGTGCAAGAAGAATTTTATTCCTTAGCAGGTTTTCCTTTGGATTATAGAAGTTACCTCTGCTCTGCAAGATATGTTTTGCCTTTGCAATCCTCATATTTATAGGAATGATCTGATTGAGGAGAATTGGATGCACAGAAAAGAGAATTTCCTTTTTTTTTTTTTTTACAATGTAGATATTAAAATGGATTGTCTATATTAAAAACTGCAAAGATTATTTATACAAGAAGTGCCCAATCAATCATTTTTCAAGCAGAAATGCTGTCAAAAAGAAAAATGTTGCATTAATGATTGTTCTTTGGCAACTCTGCCCAGGTTTCTCTGGAATGAGAAGTTGTTGAGTTCATTTGAGTGGACACAGCACAAAGCCATTACTTTAGGCAGCTGGTAACTTTGGCCAAAGGACTAAGTGAGCATTTGCACAGAAAATCTGAATAAAATTGACCGCAGTGCCTGTGTTTTGCTGCATTTTATTGACAGGGATTTAGCAAGTCCTCAGTTCTGAACCAAATCTGAGGTTAAAAATGTAAATATTAGCAGAAGAATTGCCACAGCACCAACTGAGACACAGGAGGTTCAAATGAGAATGTTCTTCTTTTGCACAAACTCTGGAGAAACCCAACAGTGTCAGAGACTTCCTGGTAGAATAAAATGCTGTTTGGAATTCTTATGGGATATCCTGGTCACAGTAAATTCCTTAAATCCAGATTTCAAACACTGAGGTTCTGCTCCAGCTGCCAAACCTTCCCTCCCCAGTCCCAAAAATGCCCAAATTCCATAGAACCATCATTTCTGGTTTGTTCAAGCAAACAGCCTGAGTTTATCTTCCTAAAATTCTCCTTTCTAGAGACATATTCAGGTTGCACTGAAAGCCTGAATCTGGCTTAGAAGGGAGTGGGGAATTGGCAGTGCAGAATATTCAGGAATTCATGGGTCATGTTCTCATAAAGTGAGGAAAGCTTTATATCAGAAAATACATTTTTTTATACAACATATACAAAACATAGCAGAAACTGTGTTTTTAATAGAATGTCCAGAAAATACAATCAATATACATTAATATTGGAAAAAAAATCTGAGTGTTTATGGTGTTAAACATGGACTAGAAAGAATTTACCAGACTGCCCATTTCCATTGAAACTGAAGTCAATGGCAAACTACAAAGACATTTTTATGAAGCCCAAAAGATCGCAAGGAAAATGCAAAAAAATACTTTTAATTATAGCATTTCAATCATTATCTATATATTTACAGAAGTACCTATACCCTGGAGAGAGATGGCAAGTATTTGTATGAAGGAAGGTGAAGAAGGTCACAAAAACTGCACATTCTGTGGGAAATGGGGAAAGTGGGCTCTGTAATTAATGGATCAAATTGCCAGGGAATTGTAGAGAGGATCAGAGGGTAAGAAGATAATTAGCAGATCAAAGGGTGAGAAGCCAAGTGGTGAAATAAAGTGGTAGTAATAGAGACAGCTAAAGAGGAATTATTGACCAATAATTGTATTGCTTCAGGCAATGTCTGCTTGGATAGAGCCATTATTAAGAAGGCTCTTAATGGACTAATCTGTTTTTATAAAAGTGGAGTTATGAATGTCAAATGCCATGAATTCGCTGGAGTGCTCTGCCTGTAATGTGGTTTTTAGGGGTTTGTAACCAACGCCAGTGGGAAAGAAAAGGAATTTGGGTTGCAGTGCTTGGATTTGTGGTCGAGGGATCTTCCTCTAAATGGAGAGGTAACACAGAGTGGGATTTTCAGGGATTTTGGCGTTTTGTTCTTGGATCAACAGAAATTGCAGGGTTTATTCTGGAGTGGGTGAAATGCTGGGCTAAAGCCTCCTCTGCTCTGAGTTTTATTCCTTTCCCTGCAGGCTGAGTTTTGTCTGAGATCCCTCTCTGTACTCAGGACTAACAATTCCTGCACTTGGGAGCTCCTGGAGAGGTTTGCTGTCAAGGCCCCTCTCTGGAAATGAATTTTTGCATATTTTGGTTTCAATATTTGAAAAAAGAGACACTCTGAGTGTGGATAAGGATGGGAAATGCCTCAGTGGATCAGATTTAGGGGACAATGACACCCATCTGTCAATAACCTTCGTGAAGGAGCAGAGGATCCTCAGGTGGGCAGAAGACAGTGCCAGTTTTTCCAGGGATTGCCAGAGGAAAATTTTGGGTTCTGCTTCCATTTTTCAGAGTCCATTGCCTCACAAATAACAGCACCATGGAATATGCAAAAGAAATGGCATTTGTAGTTAGCACCTAATGGAATTTGCTCTGCAAAGAGGAGCAGGTAAATTCAATTTGTTCACATCTTTACTCTCCCATTTAGCTCATCATTAAGCTAAATCTTCATCTGTTGGAAAAAAAAAGTGTTTTCTAAGGTGTGGAATTTTTTTTTCTTAAATAGTAAATACCTCCCAGATTTTTAAGTGATAGGGAAGATTGAAAATGTCACTCAAAGGAGCTTTTGTGCTTCTGCTGAAGGCAATGACAAAATTTTAATTAACTGAAAGTCACCCAGTGATCTAAAATTGGGAGTGCTGTGTCATTCCCAGAGAGAGATGGATATAGGAATTTGTGGAATGGAGGAAATGGTGAGTTTTATGTATAAAATTGCAGTTTTGGTTTTTAATAATCTTTTTTGCAACCAGAATTCTACCTGCAGTGAGAGGTCCAGGGTCAAGCTCTTTTTAAGAGCAGAGATGGGGAAAATTCTAGCCATGCTCATCATTGCTGTAGCCCTGAAAATGAAACATGAAATGGGATGAAGGTCTAGATAAAAAAACTATGTTGGAAGATAAAAAAGCAGAAAATTTTTTTCTGCTGTTATCACTCTTAATTAAAAAATAAAATAATTTAAATATTTGCTTTAGGTCATATAAAATGGGGCATGGTTAAGGTTATTTAATGACTGATGTAACTTCTGCTAGAGGTACCTATAAAATTTATATCTCTGTAATTAGTGAGTGAGAAAAATTTAATATTTCAGAGGTATCACTTGGAATGTGTAATTCCAGCTGGTTCCTACAACCCTAAATAAGGTCCTATTACACACTTTGTGAACAATCCTTGATAAATGATGATTGGTCACATCTTTTGTTGCTTTTTCTGGGTTAAAACCTTAATTTTGTCACATTTGGGATGATAAAATCAGATCAGTGTTGAAATGCAGTTGAAATGTAACTGTTGGGTGAGAAATGGTGCTGCACAGGCTGTGCTGGAGAGAGGCTGACGAGGTGATTAAACATCCTGCAAGAAGGAATTTCATTGGGAAGATTGAGAGCTGTGATGAGAACTCCTCTCTTCCTACACACTTTTACCACTTCTCAGTCTAGCTGAGGACTTGGAAATATTTTATAAATTAAAGAAATTAACCCCAGCACTCCCAAACTATGAGGATCACCTCCACCTTTCACACATGGTTCTGTTAATAGTGGACAAAACATTAACTCCTGCACCAGGAATGGAAATGGAGCAGAGTCAAAAAGATCAGGAGCTGTTGCTCTTTTCCAGGTGAATATATGGGTTTGGAAGGAACAGAAGGATAATTTGCAATACAACAATGATTTAGTACAATAATAATTTCCTGCTTTGCTCCAGATCCCTGAAAACAGTGCTGGGGTTTTTAAAAAGTGATGACCAGATTCAGTAAATCCCAAAAGACAGAGCCCACAGCCTCTGGAAGTCTCAAGCTGTCAGGGAGGGAACTTTTTCATTGCTCACTTTTGTGCAGCAGACTCTGAGCAGGAACCAAACTCTGTTTTTCCTGCTGCTTGTCCCCAAACCAACCCAAATCCCAGCGCGGCCAAACCCTCCCCAGCCTGCCCTCCTTCCAACATGCCTGCAAGCCTTAGTTAGTCTCACCTGCAATCCAATTAAAAGCCTCTCAGAACTCTGCACCTGCACTAATTGCAGATTCACATCGCTGCTTTGCAGTCATTAAGTCCATGAGTTAAAGTTTTGATGAGAGCAGCTAATCTGGTTTATCAACACGGTGCGGCGAGGTTCCCGCGCTAAACCGCGATAATCAGTGTGCGCGCCTCAGGAGCTCAGCAGGGGTCAGGCAGGAATTATCTTGTCTCACCAAGCATTTCGAGATGGCTAATTATGTTTGTTCGGAAAAGTTGGGCCTGGAAACAACCAAAATCTGAGGGAGAAGCTTCACAACTTTTGAATAATTGTGAATAACTCGTTTGGCTGAGGTGTTGATTTATTTCAGAAAGTTTTGTGAGGATTTTGTTTTTCAGTGAAGACTGAGGTACTGGGGTTGTGTTTTCAAAGGGTGACATAAAATTCCATCTCCATGTTGCTGACAAAGCCTGGTAACAGCTGTTGGGCCTGTATTTTTATGGATATCAGTGCACAAGGATACATATTCCCTAAGAGACACATGGTGTGGTCATCCCACGCCACAGAGTCAGGGTTGCTCAATATTCACCCTGTGCACACAGCTGCCAAATTCCTGCTGTAGATCCCAGAGCTGCAGCATCCAAAGAGTCTAAAATTCCATATTTTACCAGGGATTTTTTAAAATAAGTTTCTTTATGCTTATCCAGCAGCAACAGAAAACCCACCTAGCGCTGTGGACGAGGATAAATAAAAACAGAGCATGGAGAATGAGAGAAATACTTGTAATTCAGCCAGGAACTTTTTTTTTCCTGATGGATTCTTGCTCCCAATCCACCCGGAGTAAATCAACACACCTGTGGCATGCAGTGCAGATGGAGCAGGAATGGCAAAGCTGCTACACAGGTGTTGGGCTCAGGCTCTGCCTGGCCAAGGGCACTGGGGCTTTGGCAGATGCCCAGAATTCCAGGGGCTGGAAGAGAAAAGACAGGGAGAAAGGAGTCAGCTGGCAGCAGCACCTTCCAGAGCAGCCCCCAAGCCTGAGCCAAACCTGCCCATCTCATTCCTCACTCCGTGCTCTGCATCACTGTCAAATTCCTAAACTTATTTGGCAATTCAGGGGGAGGAATTTTTGGCTGGAGTTGTTGGAACAGAGACATTGGGATACTGAGTAGGTGCTGTTAAACCCTTCCACTGCTGATCATTCTGGGGCAGGTGCTCCTGTGTGGGGCCTTCTTGTTTTTCCTTTCCCCTATTTGTTTGGGTTCTCTTTACACCTGATTTTTTATCACTCCCATTTTCCCCCACATTGGTTCCCCCACCTTTGTTGTGGGTTTTGTTTTCCATTTCCTTCCTTCCTTCCTTCCTTCCTTCCTTCCTTCCTTCCTTCCTTCCTTCCTTCCTTCCTTCCTTCCCTCCCTCCCTCCCTCCCTCCCTCCCTCCCTCCCTCCCTCCCTCCCTCCCTCCCTCCCTCCCTCCCTTTTTTGGGGCATGTATTTTTTCTTCCCCTCTTCTTTGTTTTTAAATTTTTTTTTGTTTGTTTTCCTTTTTATTTCTATTTTTTAACCCCTTTCTTAGTGGGTTTTTTTTTTTGGGGGGGACAGGGCGTTTTTGTTTGTTTTGTTGGGTTTTTGTTTCCTCTTATTTGTTTAATTTGGTGTCCTTTGCGTTCACTTTTCTAATGTTTTCTTTTCCTCTCTTCTTTTTTTTTTTTCCTCCTAATTAATTTTCCTCTCCTTGTTTTTAGGGGTTTTTGGAGGGTTTATTTTCTCTCTTGTGCCATTTTTCCCCCTCAGCTGGAGGGGAAGGAAGGACAGGAACCTGCAGTGGCCATGGTGGCATTTGGCACTGCTGGACAGGCTGGACAGGCTGCAGGTGTAACTCAAGCACAGTGACGTTGGTGATGTCCCTCTAAATAGCTCTGCTGATGGTGCAGAACTGGTGCTGAGCCAGGAGAAATGATAAAACATAATCAAGCCCCAGAAGATGTTGTTATAATGTTGATGAAGACAAATTTCTATCCCCACTCTGCCCCTGTTGTGTTCAGATTAATCCGTGTGGAATCTCTGTGAGAAAAAGCCAAACCACTTGGGGATGATCTGCTGGGACAGGAGAAGGATCTATTCTATTTTATAAACTATGGTCATTTTCTCTCCAAAATTCGAATTCAAATAATTTTTTTCTGTTTTCAAAAATATTTAGATTTCTTCTGTTGCAAAACCACCTCTTTGGCTCAGAGCTGGTGGGGCTGAGCTGTCTGCTCGTGAAGATTTCACTGGGTACATCCATCCTTGTGTTTACAGAGCAGAAATCTCTGCTGGATAAATACCCTGAGCCTCTGCTGACCAAAGAAGGCCAAAATCCAGGCTTCCACTTCAGCAGAGATTTGTCTTTATTAGTGTGATAAAATTGGAGTGATGGCCAAAGGCTCAGGACAGCAAGGCTCGAGCACCTGTTCCAAAAATCCAGCCTACAAGGGGATATAAGTTATGAGGGTAAAACCTGCAGTTGGGAGGAAGCCTGGAAATTTTGGGAGGGTCTGAGTTGTGTTAGAGACAATTTTGGCCACTGTTCAAAGCCATAAATCTTCAGTGTGGCTTGGGCCAGCTTTGCAGCCTGGCCCTGCTGAGGTTCCATCAACATCCCAATAAAATAATAAAATAAATTCCCTTCTGAATCTGATATTCGAGCAGGAGAAAAGACTGGATTTCACACAAATAATGCTTAACTTCACTGAAATCTTAACTAACAGACATTTCTTCAGACAAAACATTTTAAAATGAAAAAAAGGTGGGTCTAATTAAGCAGTTTTTGCTGGGAAATGTCTGACTTCAGTCCTCCAATATCTAAAATAAGTGTGAAGTATCTGTTGTTAAACCTGGGAGATGATAAACCCGATGACAACTGCTTTAATGCCAACATTTTTGCTGGCACTGCAGTTCATTTTGTTCGAATCTTTCATCAGCTCTGCGCCTAAATTCGGAATTCTTGCTTTGGGGATCAAGAATGGTAAGAAAGAATCGACACATTTTCTCAGGTTTCACAGAGCAACCTGTGTTTCTTGGCTCTCAGGAGCGAAAATAAAACATCAATTAACAAGATTCCATCTCCAGGAAGGTCTGGGTGAGAGATCTCTCTAATATATAATCATCATTTTCAGCAATCACAGTCTTTTTTTGCTCTTCATTACCTTAACCATTTACATCCAAACACTTCAGGCTTTCCTATTTTTTTGCAGATACAAGACAAAAATGACTACATGATCTATTGATTCCATTTGAATGATAAATGGAGATATTATTTCCCAGCAGGTGAATAAATACAAAGCTAGCAAGTCGCACCAAGAAAATCAGTAAAACCACACTTCAAAAAGTGGTTTCACCTCTGTTTTACTCTGGCAAAAACCACCCTCACAGCCAAGTATTTTATAAACTCCTTCACCACCTGTCCTTCCCAAAGGTTATTTTACATTTTAATTGGGACAGATATTTTCCCCTCATTGATTAGGCTGATCAGACAGATGGATAGGGAAATGTTGCATGGAGAAAAATTGATAAATACTATGATAATGCATGTGATTGATCAATTACCTGTGGTATAAGTAGTGCTACATAAAGAGGACTTTTGGATAATTTTGAGTTTTGATCACCTTATCCAAATGGTCAGATTTTTTTTCTTTTTCTCTGTGCAGGTTTTGACTGCAGCCTTTGAAAATCCTCTGCTAAAAGGTGGTTTTCCATAATGTAGTCAGGGAAATAATTGTGCTCTCCTAGAAATAACTGAAAAGATGATAAGCCATCCTCTCTTGCAGAATTTGGCCTTCCTGTATAAATAAATGCTTTCAGTGCAGGGATCCTGTGTGGTCAAACTGATTGCCAGGAAGAGAACACTCTCAGTTCATTATCTGGAGTTCTTCAGCTCAATCCAAGGAGGCATTTTGCAATCACCAGCACAGAAAATAGATGCACTGAGATGCTATTGCATTTACAGAAAGCTTCAGGATAATTTATTTATGAGATGGCTTGTTGCTCTTACATACTACTTGCATTCATCAAATTCTTGGCATTTATTCTTCCCAGTTGGGCCAGTGAAAAGCAACCAATTAAGGTGTTATTCAGGCAGAAAAATTCCAACCTCATCCAGGAGCAGGGAAGTAGGAAGAATTATCCACGGGTTTCTTTAGAAGCTTTGGGTAGGTTCAGCTCAAGCAGGTGGGAGGTGCCACCTCCTGGGGCAGGGAGCTCAGCTGGACATGGCACAGAGTCCTTTGTGTCCTTCCCACCAGGTGACAATGTCCCTCTGCCCTGATCCCTTCCCAGCCTTCCCCCCAGGAGGTTTCTGGCCATTCCCCACTCTCCTGTCACCGATTTTGGGGTGAGAATCTGCTGACACAGGGATGGAGGTTCCTCTGCAGGTGCAAATCCTGCTCCTGGTGTTCCTGTAAATGTGGGGTGTCCCTCAGCCAGGAGGGACAAAAAATATCATTATTGGAGCTTCCCTCCATGGGAGGGATTTTAGAAGCTAGAAATCTGTGAATTCATTCTTTGAGAGTCTATAATTCTTTACTCCCTGCAAAATGAGGGTGGTGGAAAAGGCTTTGAGTTTTCCAGCTTGTTTCACTGTAGCACTTGATTTGGGCTTTCAGTACATAACTCAGATCCTTTCCTGCCATGGCTTTGTCCTACAGATTTGGCCAGGAAGAAGCAGCCATTCACACTTTTATGGCAGTCTTAAAACTTTTTGGTCTAACAAGCAAATATTGTCTGGTGTGTCCAGCAAAGTTATTGTATCTTTATGTTTATGTCGATGAAATTATGCCTGAAACAAGGTTTGAGTGCTGTGGAATTGCAGTTAAAGATTAAATCTGATTGTGTTTCGCACGGCAATGCTGTAAAACTGCTATTTCTGCTTCAAAAAAAATCCATTTTCCTCTACCACACTGCATTGTTTCTTTGAAGGGTGAATTTAAGCCTCAGTATTTATAATAATATGTACATCATTGATCTCCAGCCTTTAATCTCTACAGTCCTACTTAACCCAGTGAAGCTTCAAAGGGTTATAGGTGCCTTATATATATAATTTTTCTTTTTATTGAGAGAGGAAGTAAAATATAAATGAAAGCTCTGGAATCCAAATTATATCTGTAACATTTCCTTTTAATCCACATAACATATTTAATGCTCGACATGTTGGGAAGCTACCTGGATATTTGCCTGATGAACAGTTACAGGGACATACTGGAAAGAGTAAACATATTAATTAGTGACTGCACAGCTCCTTCTTGCTGGTGTAATCATTAAATTGATTTTTCCAGTCTGACATGTAATTGTTCCAGCGATGGAATCCTGCTTTCCACTCTCGTTCTGCTTCATCAGTATTTCCTGTAAAACATGAAATGGGTTACATTAATCTAAATTTGAATCTCTTTGTATGCTAATTGAAAAATAATTTTGATTATCAATGTCATCTGCTCCAAATTCATTACGGGATGGTCTTTCGCTTCTTTTCTTAAACCTGGAGTGACTGAAAATTCAGTGATTAGTATTTTGTCTTTGCATCAGAAAGGAAGGACTGCAAAGATCTTATTCAGGAAGGGTAATAAATATACTGTGGATTTTTAAAAATATAGATATTTGTGTGTATATTTTGGATAATACTTCTGAACATCAAATTCATCATTTTAAAGACACTTTTTTTTTTTTTATTCCTCAAAATATTCCTTTGGTTCAATATCCCCTGCATGGAAACCCACATATCCTGTAGACTAAAACATGCAGAATGAGAGAGATGTTTGTAAAGATAGAGTGAAATCACAGCTTTGTCCAAGGCAACAGCAGGATTGTGCTTCTTTTAATGGATTCCAGTGGATGTCCAAGATTTCACACCCTCCCATGGAATAAATCCCCAAGTTTCAAGCATAAAGGGCACAGGTTTGGAGCAGGATATTGTAAAATGTAGACTATGAAACCTCTTCTCTTTTCATGACACCTCTACTCTTTGCTGAGTCATCCCACGTGCCAAGGAAATACTTATTGCCAAATTTGTTAGAGGTACCGGAGCAGAGGGTGAGGATGAGAAGAGTGATAAAAACACAGCATTTCCCAGGGTTCCCAGAGTATTTTAGGGACAGGGATCCCTTCCTGCAGCCCCAGAAGGTGATGAACACCATGCAGGAACATCCGACAAAGAGGTGGACAACCCCTGCAGGCTGCATCAATTCCTGGGCTCATTCTTTGTATCAGCTGTAGGCTTCAGGACAAAGTTCAGAAAGCACTGATGGTCCATGATCTTTATTCATTCTGGACTCTCTCATGGTGTCCCACCCTGGCACAGCTCATTCCCAGACAAACTTGGTCATTGTGTTCCTGAGGTGACAATTCCGCGGTTCTTTATGCTCCTTTGGCTTTACGATCTTCTGCTGCAGCACAGCCTGGGCCCTTTCCCTCCATCAATACATCCCTTCCCCCTTTTTTATGATCTGCCAGCACTGCAAGTGTGGTTGCTGATGCAAAAATGAAATACTTCTGTGTTTTACACATCAGTAGAGAAAATATTCGGGAGAGAAGGTTCACAGATTCCGAGATTTAGCTCGGAGAAGCATCCAGTAATTTGGTCGCTTATCTGCAGTTTAGCTCGACGTTTCCAAACCTTTTTGGTCTGGAAATCCAGATGGCAATTTAATGAGACTTTGAAATGAGATTTACTTCTTGGTTTCGGTGAGACCAGAAATAAAACCAAGGTACTTTTTATTCGGGAAGTCCTGTAGTTTTGCATGTAGTCAGAAGGAAAAGTGTGAAGAACAAACATGGGGAAAAATGTCAATAAATTAACCATGTCCTTCTTTCTCAGCTCAAAGTTGTAAGTAAGCTTGGTTACAACAGATATCAAAGTCATGTTCAGGTATTTAAATTTTTTTTTCTGCAGGCCACAACTGCTGTTAACTCAAAGATGATTTGGAAGTGCTGGTAACAATAAAACCTCATTTTCAGTGCTAAGCTATGCAGACAGAACTCAGAACTATGGGGACAAGACATGCACAGCATTCTGCTTTCCTGATTCTGAGAACTCTCCTTTGCACATATTTAATTTAAAGATGTAGACAGTGTTTCAGGCAAAGCCAAATTTTCCGTATTAAGTGGAATGGATTGGTAATTTAGTGTCAGGCAAAGCCAAATTTTCCATATTAAGTCAAATGCATTGGTAATTTAGTGTATTGAGGAGCAGCAGTATTATTTAGAGAAAACTGCCTGAACTGTGTTTCTCGTTTTATTCTTGATTTTGGGTATTCAGTTTTATTTATCCAGGCAAAACCTTCACTTATGAATTAAAAAGAAAACCCAAAACCATTCCTTCTTTAATTATTCAGGTGTAGACGCGTTTGAAGTCTACCCAAAGACTTTAGACCCTGGAATATCTCTACCATAGACACATCTTGAATTAAAAGTCACCGTTCTGGAGTGTAAATTATGGGGCTTTTCAGTCCTTTTTAAAGATTATGGTGAAGAAGTGAGTCAGCTAGAGAAAGAAGACATCCAAAAACTCAGAGGAGCCACCATTATGAATCTAAAAGACAAAAAGGGGAAGGAAAATGCTGAAATAAGATCTCGGATTCCCATTTGTTTGCTTTTTTTCGCAGTGATAAGATCCAAATTGAAGTCACAAGTCGATGCATCCCATTATCACCAACATCATCAATCTCTGGGAAGCAACCACCCGTGACTTGGACGAGCTGATGGCTGGGAGGCAGAAAAGAAAAAGATTAGAGAGTCCAAGTTGCCTGATAATTACAGCTCAGAGCCCTGGGTGGCTGCAGAGCCATGGAGACACAGGCAGGGCACAAAAATAGGGAATTTTCTGTGTGCAGCCATTGGGGAAATCCCAAAATCCACCTTCATTCCCATTCCAAAGCCCAGGGAGGTTGACAGGGAGAAAAAGGGACATTCTGTGGGCAATGAATTAGTGCTCTGAAAAGTCCAGTTTAACAGAAAAAAACCCACAAAAAAAGGGATTTTTTGATTCTCCAGCAGTGCCAGTGCAATCAGCTGGAATTTCCTATCATTCTGTTTATCCCTCACTTCAATGGTGTTACAGCAAAGTTAAATTTATCACCATCCCATCCTTTGAACTGCTGGATGTGCCAATAAAGTGCTAATCTTCATGTTAACACACAAAAATCATTTAAGATTGGGATAAAGGCCATATAGCTGTTAATTAATGAGGGATGACAAGGTAGAATTAATTGTTCTGTCCTCAAAAGCTCAGGATTGCAGGTTTCTGGATTCATTAGTATGATCAATGCTACAGGTTTATGCTGCAGATGCTCATGGTGAGAGTTTCTTCACAAACGTCCAGAAAGGAGAAAACAAATAATGTCTATATTCAATATTCTTTAATCACACTCTCTGGATATCAAAGATTGTTACCCACAGCAGAACATTCATTTTCACATGTGTTTTTAAGGACTTCAGATTATTTTCTTTTACTGTTTTCTTTCTTCTAAAAGTCAGCCGAGCTCTCTGGGAGATGAATTATTCTAAGGGCTGTTATCTTTCCAATGATATGGGATGAAAGATTGGAAATAAATCAGATTTTTTAGGTAGAGAAACTTATTACTCAGAGGTGCCATGAGTAAAATCTTTGCTGGGAGGTGTAGTAGTATTGGTGAGGTTGCTTTTGAGTAGTTTACATTTCTCCATGGATTCAGCTCTGGGGAAATTTAATTTAATTCTGATGATGAATTTTCTATTTAGTCAATTTTTTAATATTCTTACCACCCTGAATATTTAGCTGTGTCCAGTCTAGGTATTGGTTGGAGGATCATAACAAACACAGTATTTTTCATTACTCATTGGTCAAGAGGTTGAACATTTCTCTGCCTCCACAAAAATAAAAATCTTTTTAGGGTGGTTTTAAAATGTAATGTATTTATATGACCAAGCTTGATTTCTTTATAGATGATCCATGATGCAGTAATATCAAACGAAATAGAAAAATATGCCTCAGGCACACTAAAATAGTAATGGAAGAGTAAATGGAAAGTTTGGCTGCCTGCAGCTCTCTACAATCAAGAGGAAACAGACAATATAAATAGGAAGAGCTTTAGATGCATTAAAGGTGTGTTGAGGAGGTAAAGTCTAACACAGATGCTTTTACAATTAACATAGGATTGCTCTAAAAGCTCCTCAAAAGTCATTTATTGTTTACTGTCCCTCCAGTGCGATTCCTTTAGCTGCAGCCAGCAAAACCCTGCTGGTTTCAGAAGGAAATGGGAAATGCTGAGTGCTCCCAGCTTGTCCTGGGTGAGCAGGTTGGAGATTGGGCTCAGGGCGTTGGAAATTGGGTTAAAATCTGTGCAGGAATTGTGTCTGCTGGGATGGAGAGCCCATGGCTAAGTCCAACTGAGCTGCCCAGTGATTGTTATCGAGCTGGACACAAAACTGCAGCTTCTGACTCAGGCCTTGATTGATTGATTTATGTATTGAAAATCAAGGAGACATTGAGAAATCTTCCAAAATCGTACTTAGTACTCCAGAGATATCGAGGCCAGATTTTATATATGGCTGTTACTCCTGTGTTACTGAGAGAGCCTTATTTTTTCCTTATTACTTTTCCCAATCCATAACCACAGCAAATTTTTTTTTCATATATCTGATATGATTGCTCGAGGAAAATGTAAATTATCCAGCAATAAACATGGCAGGAACTAAATATTTTCCTCTCTCACCTATTTAACTGCCTCAAGGAACTTGTCTTGCCCAGCCTGGGTTGGGGACAGGCTGGTTCAGCTCCAGGACACATTTGGAGTTGGACTTTAAAGGTTTTAGAATCCCTCAGTGGGTGGCAAGGCTTGTGGTAGGAGCAGGTCAGGAATTAAGCAAGGGTTAACCAAGCACATCCACAGCAAATCCTGACCCTTCAACACTGAAAATTCCTAATTTCTGCAAAATAAGTTGTTTTGATTATCCTCTTTGGCTTCTACCTGCTAGAATTCTACTTCCCCTGTCTGAACCCTGCTTGAACTTGTAATAATGAGAGCATAAAAATTCCTTGCTTGGTCTCTGTCATCTCATATCACCTCGTGTTAAAGCAACCTTCTTTTTCTGAGAATATTTCAATGAAAGGAGTAATAGAAACGGGAGACCCTTAGAACAGGAAGAAATCTGTGTATTAATGTCCTTTGGGCATAAAAGGAGAGGGGAGATGCAAAACAATATTTCAGCCAAGAGAATTTGTGCAAGATCAGCTATTATGTAATGTTTGCATGCAGAATTTTGAAGGGTTTTCAGTCAGAATTGTACAGTATTGTATAAGGAACATAATGGAAACGCTGTGTGTTTACATTTGCAATGTTTCAGGGACTGACAGACGGCACATGACAAGGCAGTGCCACTTGTTGACAACATCCTAGCCTCGCTTCTATATTGGGATCCAGAGATGATTCTTCTCTTTTTGCTAAGAATACGTTCGTGAATTTCTTTTAATTAAATTATGTAAATTGCTGTTGTGAGTTACCGAATGTGGCACAGAGATGCATTGCTGTCTGCTGGCAGCTCCTGAGTGTTTCTGCATCATCCCTCACCCCCCAGGACCAGCAGAGCAGCTCTGCTCTCCTGCCAGGACCTCTTGAACTCTGCTGACCTGCAGGTTGAGCTCAGCCCACCTGCAGAATCCACATTTTTCCATGGTTTTCCCAGCCAGGTGAAAGGGGTATGTGGAAGAGCTCAGTTCTCCTGGCTCAGCGCAAAGAGCTTGTCAGAATCTTTGAAACCTCCCTAAAATCCACCCGTAATTGGGAACGCTGTGATTTTAAAATCACACAGTAGGCTTCATAAATTATTCATTTTACCTACTGATTTCGCGTCTCTTGATTTAATTGAAAAACATCTGTTGAGTTGAGAGGGGATAAAAGTTGAGCCATAATACAGTCACAGACTCAAATGAGGAAGGAATAAATTATTTCAGAAGGAATCATCTGTGCACCGTGACAGTTTACATATTTTTAAGGCTTATGTGTTTTTTAAGAGGAGCATTCACACTGAGTCTTAGAGAAAGATTTTAAATTACTAATTAACATCTTAAAAGTGTATCTCGTTTCTGAAATGAGACTTTCCCTCAGTCAAGCTGCAGAATGTGATTCCAGGGCTGCAAAATCACTTTATAAAATCAATTCCTTTTGAAATCCAAAGCACAGAGGCTTCATCTGTTGCTGGGCTTTGTGAAAACAGTGCTATCAGTCTTCTAAAAATTTGAGTCTTCTGTGTTCAACTGACCTTAAAGTTTCAAACAATTATACTTTTTCTAGGCAGTGAGATCTCATAAATCCATCGCATACAAGGCCAGGCACAAATCAGTTCTGTTTTCTGCAGGCAGATCCTGCAGTCTCTGGGCTGTCAGCAGTGACACTCCAGAAATAAAACACAAGGCTCTCACGTGAGCTGGAAACCACAATCCCCTCTTGGCAGTGGCAAAGCACTTCATATCCTCGGGGGATTAGTTGCATAAAATAGAATCCCATAAATAATAGATAATATAATCCAAATATAACATCCCAGAACGTCCCACGGCTTGTACAGAATATCTGAAGCCTCCAGAATTCTCAGTGCAGAATTCCCTCCTTTAGCACTGCTTTTCCTGCTCTCTCCAGCACCAGGAGTTCAGATCCTGGTGGCACCAAGGGGGTACTGAAAACAGAGGTTTTAGCACTCAGTGTCTTCACAGCGTGGCTGCATCTGCATTTTGGGACAGAGAAACTCCAGATCACAAAGTCCTGGCCCTTGCTGTGTCCCTGGGCTTTGTCCTACAAAACAGGGTGGTGATCCCAAAGCCAGAGCACAGGGAATGTTCTGGGCTTTCCACCCTCAGCACCCCATGGGCAGTTTTATCCAACAATAATTCAGTTTTATCCAACACAAATTCCTTTTTATCCAACAATAGTTCAGTTTTATCCAACACCTGAACATCTCAGTGACAAACAGGAACATAAAAATTTGAACTCAGGTACCACATTAACATCCAGCAAACAATCATTGCATAAAAGTCTTATATAAAAGCATTTAGAAAAGAATTGTTACCTGTCATTTCCACGACTTTGGGGAAAAAGTATTTCCAGAATCGACAGTGCTGAGCTCGTAGTTTTGACAGTACCTGGGAAGGGTTGGTGCTCAGTGTCAGATATTTTTGGTCAGTGCTAGTGAACACTGGCCATCTTATTCCATTGGTCAGGGTCCCATTTGGAGCTCTAAATGAGAAAAGAAACACTTCATTCAGAATGAGAAATCACCTCAGCACACCAATAAAATATGATTTGGTTTTATTTAAATATTTTATTTGTTTAAATAACTTATTTTATTTAACAGTTATTCAGCTTAAGTGTGTTAGTCAGGAATGACTGCTGTACCCTTTTGTAAGTAACAGGGGAAAAAGGCAGACAAATTTCATTTACCCTCATCTGAAGAAAAAAAACATTCCCCTTTTCAGATATTCTGGGTTCATCAAAGGGAAAAACTTAATAAAAGGTCATATTCAAACCACTTTTTGAACCTGGAGATTCTCACAGAAGCTGCACATGATTAGGCATGACTCAGGAGCAAACCAACCAGGCACTGTGAGAGGCTGAGTGGTTTGTGTTTCAGTTTGAAAGCTTTTGATCCCTTTAGATGGACAACCAGATTGGAATAAATTGGACAAACATGCAAGTCAAAGTACAAATAATGTCCAAACTGGGGTGAGATCTGTGTTGGGAGAGAGAACAATTATTCCTCATTCAGGAGGATCTGTCATCCCTGAGGCATGCTGAGTCCTGGCAGTGGAGGGACCAATGGGAATAATCTGAAATCTTCTGGAGACTGGGAAGAGGTACAGAGTGCTCGACCCTTTGTAAAGCCAGCTCTGCATGTGAAAGGATCCCAGCTGTTGGTATTAAAAGAGTTGTGATAAATATTTATGATACAACAGGATTCATGAGGTTCTAAGGACAGGCATCCAGCTTTTCACCTCCGAAAATGACAGGAACTGCATGAGGGGGAAAAAAAATGGTTTAGATGTGTAGAAGAGCAACAAAATAGGCAGCACTGCACTAGGGAAAAGATGAGACAGAATACGATTTTCGGAAAAAGAAGTAGAACTGTGCTTCAAACAGCCACAAATCACCATCAGCTCGGGAGAGGCTAAGAATAGAAATTAAACATTTTATTTCAGTGCAAGCACAAGGAGCCATTTTCTTTCCTGGAAGCTGATATCAAGGAATCTGGGCTTTAGGGCAGAACAACCGTAATTGATGATTCTTGGTGGGATAAATTAACTATGAGCTGAGTTAATTTGGTTTTCTCTGTTTTATTTTTCACCAGGATCTTCCTGCAAGGCAGAAGGCAAAGAGGACTCCAAGGTGTGTGGAGCCCATTTGGGTTCTGCTTCCCAAGGGAGGGAACAAGGCAGGAGGGGTGGGTGGGAGCTGTCAGAGCACAAAGTGCTGAAGCAATATCGATATCTCTCAGTTAATTCCCAAATAATCCAGTTTCCAGCCCATGTTTTTGTATTCTGGGGTCTTTGGTGTTGGCTGCTTCAAGAACCACTGCTGGAACAAGAGCTTCAGCCATCATTTCCTGAGCTGCTCCCTTCTTTACGGATTTTTCTTGACTAATTCAGCACTGATTAACCCCTGGCACCTTTTCTAAGTGCACATTTATTTGTGGCTCCTGAGAATGATGACTTAAGCAGAGCTGACTTGCACTTCAGTTCAAGATCAGGACGCTAATGGTGCTGTCAGTATTCATTTAACAGCTTTTATGCTATGAAATAAATCATGACATCCCACGTTGTAATTTACAGGTGTGTGGGGGGATTACACAATGCCTCGATGGCTACAGATGCATTTTACTAAAAAATGATTGAAAGAACTGTCAGGTGAACACAGCACTTTGAAGCCCATGAACCTGCTGATTATGACAATCCCTCTGCATTTCTAGGAAGTTTGCTGCTCAGAGAAATGCCCAGTAATTTCCTTCTTAGCTTCATTACTGAAAATTTCCCAAGTTAAAAAGCAGCTCCCGGTTGGAGCGAAAGGGAGATCACAGGTGTATAATTTGGAACAGGTTATGATTATAACCTCCTTGTTCCCTCACAATTACTGCTCATTCCTCCTTGCTAATAACTTCATGATGAGAATTGCAGTGCCCAGAATAGGCTGTAAAATTCCCTGTTCTTTGCACCAAATCCAAAGTCGAATAATATTCATGTAGAGCAGTGAGAGTATGGTGGAATATCTCCAGTGAGCAGACAGGAATCCAATACCCTCCACAAACTTGTCTTTGCCCATTTATGTTTGGATGGACAATCTTTCTGATCGATTACAGAAACTCATTTGTACTGAAAATAAAAGTTCAGTTTGCATGGAAACCTCCATTCTGTCATCTTTCTCAATGCCTCAAACCTCTGCTCTTTCAGATTCTGGTGCTGTCTAATCACCTCTGTTTCAGTAATTCTAGTTTTGCAACTTCCCTGCTGGCACTGGGGCCTGAATACTGTCCTGAAATGGTTTGGGCTGTGCTTCTTCAGGCCTCTATTTTGTGATTTTATCTTGCCAAGTCACCTTTCTTGCCCCTCTATCCATATCTACAGGCTTCAGTCAGGGAAGACCTTAATTTTGTTGGGAGAAAATCATTAAATGGTATGGCTAGGAGGGGATCTTGGGAGGTCATCCAGTGCAACCCCCTGCAATGAGCAGGGACAGCTTCAGCTAGAGCAGGAATATGAGAATCTCAGGAAGAATCTGGTTCATTTTCTACCCCTTTCTCAAGACAATGAAGAAATACAATAATTTGAACTGCTCCCAGAAAACAAATGCAAGAGAAAAAAACAAAACAAAAGAAACTCAAACCACCTGTGTTTAAACTTTGGCGTAAACAGAATTTGTCTCATTCCTTCAGCTATGTTATTTCTTCACATATGCCCTGAAATTACAGGCTGGATTCTCTCTGCTCTGGTGCTGCTACAGCAGCTCATTTACAGTAATTTATTTTGTTCAGATATGTCTATAAGTGGAAGTTTCTTTGTCATGCTTGTTGTTACTTAGCTTAGGTTCTTCCCCCTTTGGGTTTTCACATCCACAATTGGCAATAACATTTAGTTTTCAAGATTAATTTGTAGTAAGAGTGCTAGATTTGATGCAGGAGTGAAGAGGGTTTTACAGGAGCTTATTCACCCATCATTTCTCCGTATTTAATATTCCTCTTCAGTAACTTTAGGAAGAGAAAGTTAATTTCATTCAAATGGAAAATGCAACATGAACGGAGTTCTGTTAATCATAATAAACATGCATCCATTACCATTCTCATTAATATGATCAATACAGCCTGAGATACAATACCAGCTCACTGCATCTTTATTCATATTCACCCAGCGTTACTTTTACAAATGGTTTATCATACAGACACACAAAAAATTGTAATTCATCATCTGACTGCTGTTGGTAAACATCCATGATATAAAATGCCTGGGAAATATTCCCTTTATTTTTGTGAGTGAGCTCTGAATAGCAGAGTGAAAACTCACAGAGTGAATTCCATCATTTACCATTGAGGTTGTTCTTTTGTACTGGTAAGTTGTATTTTGAAGAAGGCCAGAATGGAAAATTTTCCCTGCTAACTCTCCTGAAAACATTTTTAGGCTGCTTTAGGATTTACCTTTGTAAAACAGCTGTGCCACACTCCAGCTTAGGTTGTCCCAAGCTTTCACCATATTTCTATTTAGCTGCTCTCTTTGTGACTTAGGTTAACAAGTTGTTCAGTTCTCAGAGAAGAAAAACAATCCCACATCTCAGTACCCACTAAAATTAATGAAAATTAATGATAATTCTGCTGCACCCTCTGCTCCCACTGAGGAAGAATTGAAATCCAAGGGAGTTCTCCCTCCCAGGTGTGACTGCATTGGCTTCACCCTGATTGGAGCCACTCATTTTCAATTTGGCCCCTTTTCTTTTAAAAGCTGATTTAAAGGCAGGAGAGAGGGAATGTGAGGGTTTTGATTGGCTTTTGTGATTCCTGGTGGCTGTTGGGCAGCACTGGCAATCAGCTGGTTTCTGTGGGATGGCATTTTATGGATGGCATTTTATGGAGAGTTACCATGGGCACAAGACAACTGGGATGGGGAATGGCCTTGGAGGGAATGCAAAGCAAAAATCATCCCATTTTTTGTGGAATTCCTACAGTTGTAGCACAAACCCTCTGAGAATTACAGAACACTCAGCCCAGCATCAACTCAGAAGCACAGTGTGAAGGTTTCACCCCAAGGGTAGCTCTGGGAGGGAGGGGTGGCTCTGCACATTTCTGATGGTTGGGTGATCTTAAACCAAACAGATGAACTTTTTTTCCCTTCCCACATTCTGGAAGGAAACATGTTGTTGTTTTCCCTCTTTCCCACTTGGGCAGGGGCACGGGAAGTGTTTGTGGCATTAGTCAGGCCAGCCCAGCCACATGTCTCACATCATTTCCAAAGGCCAGGATGTGGGATATTTATACCTTTGCTCATTTTCCCATTGCAGCACGCTGACTGCCAGGTTAATCTCAATTTTGGGTGCTGGGGGGATGATGGGACAGTGACAGCAGAGGGTTGGGTAAAGCTTTGCTTGGTTGGTACCACTGGGAGCTCAACAGACACTTTCCAGCCCAGTCCCATTAAAAAGAAAAGCAGATTTTACTGTTAACTACTGGTTGAGTCTTCTCAAACCCTCCAACAATTTGGCTCCAAGCCAGTTTTTCATTCCAGGCTGTTGGTTTCAGATGACTCACTGCTAAGTAGGCACCAGAGAGGTGCACGAGGCTGGAAACCCAAAGTCCTTAACCTGAGGAGAAGCCCAAGCTCTTGGAAAAAAGAAAATGAACCTGCTCTGGAAACTTGCCTTAGAAAAGCTAGCAAGGGAAAGGATGAAGAAATATCTGTAACATCAATAAGAAAACCATGGTAGCTGTAAAACATCCCCTGAAGCTCTAATTACTGTATGAGATTTTCATTCAGAGACTGAAGCCTCCATAAATCAGGAATTCTCTGCGTGAAGGTGTAGATTGAATTGGATGCAATATCAGCAGCAGTTGGGTCAATATATCTATGATTCAGTATAATGAACTTATTTTTAGATTTTTTAAAAATTCAGACATTTATTCAGGACGTTTTCCCAAGTCTGCTACTCTTCTACCACCTACTGAAGTGACTGGATGGGTTTCCCTGGATAAAATCCTTACATTATGCCAAAATCTTTTAGACTAAATTGTGCACTCTGAGGCTTTTTGCTATTAGAAAATGCAAAAGCAAAGATGTCAAGGACACTTTTCTGCCCATTACCCAAAGTTTATGAGTTAGCCCATTTGGAATAACCAGCCAGGGGAAGTTATATTCCTTTTCATATCCCTGCTGCTACCAGTTGGTGCTTTTTTATACATCATTCTGCATAAAAAAGTTAAATTTTTAATTTTAATTTGAGGAGCCCTTCAGAGCTTGCCTTAATATCAGCTAATCATGGAGCAGCCTGTCTATTGAACTGATGGATTCTCAGTGCAAATGCACTGCCACACTTAATATTTTATTGGAAAATATTCTCTTAAGGCCTTTATCCTCTTTGAATGACGGGACAGAGAGTATGACGGGACAGCTGAAATAATAATAATACTAATAATGCTATTGATATTGATATTGTTATTGTTATTATTTATAATAGCCAAGCTTTAAAAACTATCCTACTGAAAGGTAACAGCTCAGGCAGGGGGATTGGCAGTATGTGGAATGGGGATTGGAAAGCATCCATGATTATCTGTTTCATACACTTCCTTGGAGTTTCACTGTTCCCAAAGCATCAGTATCTGTGGCACTATGAAGAACTGGGGAATTTGGGGGGAAAAAAAATCCTATTTAAAAGCATTTTATTTATTAGGATTTAATTGTGAGAAAATAGCTCCCAGTTTCTGAAAATATAAGCAATGATATAATTTTTCCTCATATAATTTTTCCTTAATAAGGTGCAAAAATCCTGATTTTCATTCCCACAGCAATGAATGAAAGATGAGCACCACAAGTCTGAGGGATGTGCAGACTCGAATCCTTCAAACTCCCTTTTTAATCAGCAGGTTCTGGGCAGTTCATTATCCCCTGCAGAGCTCAGTTCTCACTCCCAAATCACACACACATAATCCAGTGACTGCAGAGTGTCCCCGAGCCAGAGAGAAAGGAAACTTCTTTACAAGTCCTAGCCTGGGTAAATATTATTCCTCCTGCTGATCCCTGAAGAAGGCAGCAGGATCCAGCTGGCAAAGCCTTTCCCTGACAGAAACTGGAGAAGAACCTTTGCAGCCAGGCTTCCTTACACCTTCCCAGGCTAAATAAAGCTCAGGATATTCCTCCCAGATTCCAGCCTGGTGACAGCAGCTGCATGCCCAAATGCCTTAAACTATAAATTATCGTGGTATGTGCTATTATGACCAATATCAGTTTCAGGAAATGAAGCAACAAGCTCTCACCCCTTTTTATTGGTGTTGTTTGTGTTATTTTCTGCTGTTTGTTATTATGTTTTTTGTCTTCTGTTGTGTTCCAAAGAGCCTCGTGGAGCTGCCATGGAGTTGAAATGATTCTTGCTTGTTGCATGTCATGAATTCCTGTTATACACAGGGTAGGTACTTGTGGCTAGCACAGGTCTTTCCCATGAGAATTTTTTCCTGTGTTTTATAAACAAAGATAAAGTTTGGATGTTATTAAAAACAGTGTCTCAAGATTTGGACAGTTCAGGCCTGGCCAATCAGGCCTAGGGGGAGGTTTCTGACTGACCAATCTGGGTGACCTCTGAAAAGTCTATATAAGCTGGAATCAAATAATAAAAGCTCTCTTTTTTATGTTACACTGAGAATCCGGGGTTTTTTCTCTGCTAGCAGCTCAACAGCAACAGGTATTGACCATAAATAATGGAGTATTTGAGACATTTCCACCCAGGAGGTTCTGCCTTAGCTCTTTGCTGTGTGTTTAGGAGCTGGGTGCTCCCAGCCCCTGGCTGCTGCTTTGGTGCCAGGAGAAATAACGAGCTGGAGGCAGAGCTAACGAACCTTCTAGCCCTGACTGCATTTCTGACACCTTGAAAGTCCCAAACCAGCCAACCCCTGACACCCTGGGCCCTGCAGAACACCCTGGGCCTGCTCTGAACATGGATCTCCTTCACTCTGCAATGCTCCAGCCAGGCTTTTGGCTGCTCCAGGGACCCCAAACTGCACACAGAGAATGTGATGAGATGGGATTTTATCACACAGGGTCTGGAACTGTCCCACAGTGCTGTGTAAGAGCCACAGTGGTTGTTTCCCACCTCCTCCAGGACTCAGTTCTGGTGTGAATATTCACGTTTCGTATTTACATCACTTTTGGATGACGTGAGAGGCAACACAAAGCTTTACTGTAAAGGAACACTTTTGCCTTCCTTTTTCCAATGCTCCTGTAAAGGACTTTGTAAGATCTTTCTGCCCTTTTTTGTGGTATCAATTTCAGCTTTCAAGGGCCACTTTTCCAAAGCTGTTATTTCCTAACACTCTTGGCTGCAGCGAGAAATCAAATGGAACCATAGTTTTTAGTCTTAACCTGTAGAGGTTGAAGAGGGAGATTTGGAAATGGAAGAAGGTCCTGAACCCCACAGAGACCTTGAAAGAGGAAGAACTTTCCACAACAGGCAAGTAAAAGAATAAGTAGATAGGAAGGCACAGGTCACTTGCCCTTTTAGTCATCCTCTGAGGCTGTTTTATCTCCTCTACTATGTCTTTTCCTCCCCATGACCTGGAAAAAACCCAAACTTACAGAATATCTTAACCAGAATTACTCCCTGGAACAAACCAGGGCGTCATTGGGAACAAAATAGAGGGCATGAAGGGAGAGAAAAATGTTTTTATAGCTGTAAAACTATTAATACTGCGTTTTAAATTCCCAGTGACTTTGGTAAAATTTGTCAGCCCAGCTGGTTGTGCAAAAGAGTAAATACTGTGCTCATGGATATTATTGCTGCTTCCATCCCTTTTCTTCTCCGTCATTAATAAAGTTCATCCCAGGCACTCAGAAATTGTTGGATAAATGTGTTCAAGGCTTTCCTTATCTCTAGAGACGAAATTTTCAATAGAGACTGTGTAGTTGAAACTACAGCAGGATATGATAGTTGAGATTTGTTTTCAATGGAAATTGCCCTAATCATGATTTATTTTCAGGACAGATGCTCCACATAGCCCTGCCCCAATCCAAACCCTCTGGATTCGTCGTGTCCTGATGGATTTCATCACAGTGGCATTTTTCTTTATATTTCCTACTACTTTTTTATTTCTGTGAGTGGGAGGAAGTGCATGAGTCACAAACTTTCACGACCATGCAATCTAGGCCAAATTGAGCAGCCCTAAAAATGAAACCACTGGGTAGCTTTCAGGAGGGGCAGTGTGTGTTATTGCTTCATCAGAGAAAGAGCCACTGCAGCTTCATGCTGGGAAATGTAAACAAGAAGATAGAGTGCTCTCAAACCCTCAAAACCACAATCATTGTTATTATCATCATCATCATTATCATCAATAATAATAACAAAAAGAACAACAAGAACAATAATAACAATAATAAGAATAATAAGAACAATAATAATATTTCCTTATGGTATAAACTCATCATAGGTTTGACATCTACAAGTGGAAGTCACATGTGATTTCCTTTGATAAACAAATTCAAATTATGTCCAAGTCTTGAAACATCTTCTGAATCTGATTTGAGCTGCAGCAAGAGGGAGATCTGCAAATACCAACAAATGGATTGGGAGCCATGGAAGGGGTGCTTTTGAGAAGAAACAATATGAAAAGAGGAGGAACCTGCTTAAAGTTCTTCTCTTTCAAAATTGAGAGGGGTTTTGTGGCAATTATGGTATTCAGATTACTTTATAACCAGGAAAAAGCAACTGTTAAACCGCTGAGCATTTCCAGTTGTACAGAAAATTCACTTGGAGGTTGCACTGTGAATTCAATGCATGAGAGGCAGATATTTAAAAGTTCATTAAAATGAAAAACTTGGTTAGAATTAAAAAATCACAGTGTTTGAACTGCTGTTCCAGTAGGAAAAGGATCTCCCAGGTGTAAATTTGAGGTAATGGTCTTTAGGGTTTGTATTTTATGAAATTAAGAAATTCTCTTATGTTCCTGCAAGGAAAATCAGAGGACACAGATGGTGGCCAGAGGTGTCTGGGAAAGCAGAGAATGACAGATTTTAATTTTATATTCTTATAGAATTGTGCAACATCACCAATTTTAAGCCCAAAATTCCCAATTTCTACCAGCACAGCTTCAGATTTTTGGGGACAGAATCTCCCAAATCCCATGACTGAATTTCTAACTACATTTCCCCACCACTGCCTTCCCTTGCAGCTGATTGAAAAGAGAATTAAACACCATATTGAGCTCCCTTCAAAAATGTGGTATTAGGTAACCTCTGCTGCTCCTCATTTCCTCTCCTCTCCCCTTTGCCACTTCCCTGAAACAGCCAATCTCTGGCGTTGGGGAGTAAATTAAAATGTGCACTGAAAGGTTTCCATTCTTCCTGCCAAACTTCTCAGCATCGCTTCAGATTAGTGTTCCAGAACCACCTGGAAAAATGGGGTTTGCAGACCTTTGAAACTTCAATTTCTGCCTTCTGATGATGGAACAAGGACTAAGCTGCAGAAAAGCAGCACGGAAGAGGAGTGAACCTTAAAAGGGGGATTAAATGTGGGTGAATATTAATTGGAATTTCACAGTGCCTTTTGAAACCATGTGTTTGTAGGCATTGTTTTTACACATAAATCTGACTTAGACACAACTCATAAATATTCCATGTCTGCCTTTCCTTCATTTCCCCATTCCCAGTTGTGTTCACTGCCTTCCAAACTGTTTGCAAGTCTTTCTGACGTTTTCTTCCTTCATATTTCATTCTCTTTTTGTTCTTTCTCTCTTCTCTCAGCATCTCTTGGTCACCTGGCCTCTTGCCCCAGTTACATTTCCCTCTCTGGCTTTTCCATTCCCCTTACTCATGTGCTTCCCATCAAACACCAAAGGATTGACGAAAATCAAAAAAATTATTTCCACCCAAGCTTATTACTCCCACTTCCCAATTTTAGGTGGCAATCACACCATACTTTAATTTCAATGCTTGAAGCATTTGTTTCTCCTCATTCCCCTCTTTACCATGGAATGTGTCCATGGAGACACTAGGGACAGCAGGGAAATAAATGTGTCCAGTCCAGGCTGCTCAACCTGCCTCAGCTAGGAGGAAAGGTAGAGTCATTTCCAAGATTTGGATCCACAGAATCACAGAATCAATTCACTTGGAAGACCTCCAGGACTTCTGAGTCCAACTGCTGTCCCAGCCCTGCCAAGGTCACCAGTGTCCCGTGTCCCCAACTGCCACATCCATGTGGATTTTCCATCCCTCAAGGGATGGGGACTCCACCATGGCCCTGGGCAGTTTTACCAAGGCAGGACAAGCTTTCCATGAGAAATTTGTCCTAATATCCAACCTGAGCCTCCCTTGGTGCAACTTGAGGTCATTTCTGCTTGTCCCATCCCTGTTCCCTGGAGCACAGCCTGAGCCTGGCTGTCCCCTCCTGTCAGCAGCTGTGCAGAGCCACAAGGTCCCCCTGATCCCCTTTTCTCCATGCTGAGCTCCTTTCCAGCTCCCTCAGCTGCTCCTGGTTCTCCAGACCTTTCCCACCTCCATTTCTTTCTCCAGACTCTCTGCAGCCCCTCAGATCTCCTCTCTTGCAGAGCTCAGGAGTTCACCTTGCTCAGCCTGTGAATCACCACTGATGGCTTTGATCCCACAGCCTTTGACAATTGAATTCCAGCTCACCCTGCTCCACAAAGCATTGCCTGTGTTCTCTTCCAGGCAAACCTCTGCATTTTAGCTTTAGGTTTTCGTTTTATTCTCACTCAACGACTCCTACAATATTTGGACATTTCCGTAATAGATGTTCTCATCTCCTGTTTGAAAATAAAGGTTTGACTCATCTGTTGGAGGGAGAAAAATCTGCGTGGACAGAATTGCATTCTGTGTGGAAAGCAATGAGATCTCTTCTTGTAATTTGCAATATTCGCAATAGTATTAAACCAATCTCATCAATTTGTATCCAGGCTTATTTTCAAAACACATCTGAATCAAATACTCGTGTTTTCAGTTTTGAAATTCAGTGACAGCTTGTCAGCTTGCAAGCCAGAGAGAGAGAGGGAGATGCCTGCCAAGGTGAGTCTCTGGTTGCTGATATTTTCCATGATCCATTTTTTGCTGAGAGTTTGCTGAAAAGGTGTTTCCATTACTCTTTCTGAATATAACAATGGACACAGACCCTGGTAAAGATGATAAGTCACTGTTAAGAACCTGAAGGTGGAGAAATAGGAGTAAAGTTTCTTAAAAATTGACCTTTTTTCTCCTTTTTTTTTTTGGGTTAATGACTACAATTTCCACCATTTTTTAATGGTTAAGAAATTACTCACAAGAAAGGGAGTGAATGTGAGAATCAATGTGCTCTTTTGTGGTCAAAATGAAAACTTTGATTTTCCCTAACATGGGAAGCAAAGACTTCCCATATCCAATTTTGTATTGTACGGAACCTCTCTTGTGCTTCGTTCATACTCCTGTTTTTATCCAGAAATCTTTTCTTTTGGATTCTTGACCAGATCAGGAAAAACCACCAACTAAGACGAAAAATGAAATTTTTTAGATGAGCATGGGATGAGCTCTGAGCTCTGATGTGTTTGAAGACCCTGGGAGGAGCAGAGTGGCTCCAACCCAAAAAACTTTCCTCTCTCCCTGCAAACACGAGTGAATCTCTGGCAGAAATACAACCCACAGTAAATTTCTTCCCTTGAAATGGCTTGGTGGGACATAAAACTTCCAACTTCCTGAAGTAGGAGGGAATTAAAAGTGCTTGGAGTTTTTTATTTTTATTTTTTCCCAGTCTATTCAGCCCTCCCCACAGGCAGAGTATATAGGTCCCCAGTTCAAGTGCTGCCTGGACTCTATACGAGGCTGTTGGTTTTGTTCTCACTGCTCTGAAACGACTCTCTATAAACAGGTTGTGATAAGTTGGTAACGAAAACGCTGAAATTTATTCTGTGTCTGCCGGTGGAACATCAGGGAAAGGCAATAATAACCAGACAAAGTGCTCCACAGCTTTAGTGGGACAATCAAAGCCTCACAAATTCCCCTAAAACATAGGAGGAAATATTTCAAAGGCTTCACTTTATAGGAAAAGCTGCAAAGATTTGTTTCAGCAGTTGTAAAACTGGCAGGGAGACAAGTTTTGCCCGTTTCCTTTTATCCGAAACATTTTTCACAAAGCCTTAAAAAATATTATCTTTGTGAGCTCCATTATATTCTTGCCTGAGTTTCCAGCTCATCTGATTTGTCTGTCTCCTGTCACTTTGCATCACTTGTGACTGAAGAACAGAATTACAAATGGAATGGATAAAGGAACTGAAAAGGCATGCAGGGATTTTGGATACCCTCTGGTTTGTCAGGAGAAATAAAATTTCCCTTTACCAGAGCTAGCAGAGCATCCTGGAGCTTGGGATTGGTGGGACCTGTTAGTGTCACCTGCCTGCTGTCAAAAGCTTCCTGAAGAGTAACAGAAGTGTGGCAGGGAAATGGACTCCCAAAATGTTTAAAAAGAGAAATTTAGATTTTTTTCACCATGGGTGTTACTTAAAATTAGTTGTGCTGGAGAGAATTCAAGAGAAGGCCACTGGAAACTAAATATATTGTTGAAATAAATGTTATTTTCACACAAACATAATCATACTGGGCCTGATCCAGCACTTTTCATACGACACCACACTATGGTTTCCTGCTGGATCCAATCTGACCACATCTCTTTGTCTAGCTGTGATGATATCTGGTGTTTTATCAAATGATTTCGAGGCTATGTAATTACATTTAACTGCCAATATTCTTAAATGCAAGAATAAGCTGAGGACACCCTAGGTCAAGGCGAAGGGAGACGTTTAAACTCAAAGTGTAAATCAAGACCATCGATTTTGGAATCTGTTCTTTCTCATAACCCAAGTATTTTATTAAGCTTGATTTATTCAGACAGCAGGAGTAATAAGTCTCTTTCCTCCCCTGCTGATAGAACAGGGATTTTTCAGGGTGTGAGGAAAATACTGCACTTTCAAGGCTCAAATACATTAAAAAATAATAAAAAAGAGAAGTTTTTATGAAATATTTTAACAGCACTAGGAATGGCTGGGACATTGGTCAAATTTACTTGATACCCAAATTCAATCATGAAAAAAGACTACTTGAGATCTTCACAGATTGTGTAAATCTATGGCAGATTCCTAAAAATGACAATATTTCCTGGGATCCAGAAGAGAAATACTGGAATATAACAGCAGCACCCAGCTCCTTGGCTCACAGGAGAAATGTCTGCTCCTGTCTCCTACTGAATCCTCTACATCTCCATTCCCTGTTTAAATTCAAGAAATTCTTTACACCTGTGATTTTCCAGGAAAAACAGTCATTTCTCACTGCTGTTTATTCTGAGCCAGGATGTGAAGTAGGAAGTGCCCAAAGATTTGGAAAATCCAGGACTTGTGGAGGTGGTAGGGGACTGGGAAACCCCTGGGCTGGCTGACAGCGTCCTTTTAGTGACTGAGAAATGCAGAAATTGAGGATAACACTCTTGGGATGCTCTGAAGGAGTCACTTCTCTTTCTGTCCCTAACACCTTTTCTTTTGCCCCTACCTGACATTAGGGATTTCTCACAGATTTCCTTCTGATTCTCTCCTCCATCCCCTGTGGGGAGAGAGCAGCAGTTTGTGGGGTTGCTGTGCTGGCTGGGGTTGGTTAAACCATGACAAAACCAAAAAATGCTCCTAACTGGATATTTTTAACTTTTCCTAGCAGCATTTTCATTCTCCACATGAGAATAAAGCCCAGAGACCACACAGGTCAAAGTCTGGGCTTGAACGAGCCTCATGAGAAGCAGCTCTGGCACCTCTCAGTCCCTCCCAGCCAGAAAACACCAGGAAAAACCTGATTTCTTCCAGTTTAGTTGCCTCTACTTCATCTCCTCTCCTCTGCAGGCTGCTCTCCCCTCCCCTGTACTTTTGTACTTCTGCACATTAGAATATTAGGTCAAACGCCCTCACTGAAAATTGTGCTGTACAATATTTCTCGTTTTCGCTTGATTTTTCTCTTCATCTGCTGGAGACATCAATGGTAATTTCCCCCTCAGAGGTTTGCCCTTTGATCATGCCAGAGTTTCCTATAAACATCATGTCAAAACAGGGCTTCCCCAGCTCTTTATAAATGTTTGCTGTGCTCAAATGCGCCAGGAAAAAAAGGATCACTGATTAATATTGGGATTATTAGGGATTTTTATTACTTCCCCCACTCCTAGCACATTCAGAATAATGAGTGTCCCTGTTCTGGGTAATGAGAAAAGGGTCACATAGAGGGTGAATCCTGATTTGATCTTTTACAGACACAGAAATTCCAGGATTGGATTGTTTATCCCGATAGTGGTGGTTTGGATCCTCGTGGTGGGAGCAGAGGGAGGAATTATTTGCTGTTTGCTGTGGAAACCACTTGGAATTCAACCTGTGGGGTAATCTAATTATAGTGTGAATGATGATCACAGGAGGTGAAGGACTGAAACCTGAATTTAACTCATGTTGTCTAATTTTGGGAGATACAGGAACAGTGTTTTGCAGAGCACGTTATTGAGATTTATATATATATATACATGTAAAAGTTATATACATGTAAAAGTTATATACATGGAAATTAAATATATACATAATCCAGTGAAAACCGAGAGTTCAAAGACATGTAAATATTGCTCTGAAAAATCAAATATAGACCTGAGTTTCTCTTTTTCCACTCAGAAATAGAGTACAGCTATTGGTGTAGCTATTTTCTGAGTTTTGATATGCTCATCTCGTATGATAAATGAAATATCACAAGCTCCAGCACAGCAAGAGGATGGGAGTTGTCAAAGGTAATTAATCCTACAAATCAAATCAATCAATCAATCAATCAATCACACCTATTGGTAAGTAAATCTTTTAAAAAAGGGATGTGCATAAAAATGAGCTGTGAGTTCCCCACGGAGGGAGAGGTGAAGGGACAGCAAGGGCTGGGGGTTGGCAGCCACCAAGCTTGGGGTGTCCCAGAGCTGGAGAGAACCCAGCTGGGGGAGAAACACGGATTTGGGGTGGATGGTGGAGCCCTTGGCACACAGCAACCCCCAAAGAACACACAAAGCTCAAACAGCTCTTTCCTTGGGTGGATAAACAGGGAATATCAGGTGGAACAGGAAGGGAGGGATGGCACCTGGAATTGCAACTCCTTGGGGATGACAGTGTTGAATTCTGACAGGGAAAGTTCTGACGAGGTGTGGAGGAATCGCAGGTTTAGAGGTGGAGAGTTATTATCCGAGAAAAAGCACATTAGTGAAAATCTCAGAGGTGTGACCTGGTTTGTTTGACAAACAATTTGAAACAAAATTATTAAGGATTAGTTTAGTAGATCCTTAATAATCAATCTCTGTATGGAACAACAATCGTAATATAAATCTTACAAACTGTCAAACAAAATATAATACCCGGAAAATGCAGCAGTAGAATAGGCAAATTCAGCTTAGAAACAACACTTAACTTTTAGAATGTAGTGTTTTAAGTGAAATTAAGATTTAAAACCACCTAACCATGTTTGTTCTGGATTTTTAATCAGTGGAAACATTTCTATCTGTGGAAACATTTGAATCCTACCTGTGTTTTGTGTTATGTACAAGGCTGAGTGGACTAAATGAGTACAGTTGCCCCTCTGGTTTCTAATCTATTAAAAAATTAATTAGATCCTGTTCCAGTGTTGATTTTAGCCCTTACAAATCTATACATCCTTGACAAATCAAAAAAACAAAGGTCCACCTTTGAAACAGAATTGATGCAGGATTTTAACAACTACATTAAAGAAATGTTTTTGGAGTGTGAATTAACTGGTTGCGTGTTCTCAGAGGCACAGATTTTTGTACAGACAATTTTCTCACGAGAGAGCACAACCCAAACTTCTGGAAAAGAGGATAACTACCCCTCCCACCAGGCTTGGGACTAATCCTGCACGAGTGTGGTAGGGTTTGGTTTTGTTACTGCTCTGAAATGTTTTCATTTCAAACAGACTCACATGGAGAGCCCTCGAGGAGCAAGGCTGCCTCACTTCTCCCGACTCCAGCTGGAGAGAGCTTGGATTAAACCCATTCCAAGCACCCAAATGAAATATTCTTGTCTGCTCCTTGGGCAGGCTGGGCCACATTGCACTGCAAGAAGAGAGGACTGGAATTGGAGAGGGATTTGTCATGGGCTGGCAGTCCCAGCACACATGGGAGGAGAGGTTTTTGGGGCAGCATGTCCTGAAATCCCAACCCCTTCCTCATGTGAACACAACCCACTGCCACATTATACACCTGAATGTTCCCAGCAAATTACATCCTCGAGGAAACTGGGCTTTTTCCTCCTCCTTCGACTGCTGCAAGTCTTTTCAGGCATTTGAAATATTTTGTTTCTAACGCTTGAAACCATTACCTGCCTTTAACAACTGCTGCCATGGCAAAGAAATGTTTTGGGTTTGCTTTTATGGGTGGATAAACATTGTTTTCTTAAGCTTGTCCAATACAGGCAGCAACACATCAACAGTTTATTTTATTAAAGCAGTGCTTTTGTCAGAGCTGAAATAGGAATTCTGGAGAACTGAACAATTAATCTTTTTCCAGTCAGCCTCCAAAAGCAACACTGAAACAGGCATGATTTTTCCCCAGGTGAAACAACATCCAACCAACCAAACTTCCAGAGTAAACTTACCCAGTTTTGGCAGAAGTTGCCCAGTATCTCTTCCAACCAAACTTGCCAAGCAAACTTACCCAGTTTTGGCAAAAGTTGCCCAGTATCTCATCATGGAGCGGCTGAGGAGCTCCTCAGCTTTGGTGTAGTTCACTCTCCTCTCCAGGGGCAGCCCAAACACAAACTCGATCTCGTAGCCATGCATGACCCCCATCCACTCTGGCCAGGGCAGCTTGGAGGAGCGATGCTCAAAGAAATAAAAGAACACGTGGTGCCCCAGCTGGGCGAATCTGGTGGCGAATTCCACGGCAGGACAGATGATGTTGAAGTCCCCGACAGCGTCATCGATGGCATCGCGGTAGTGCTCTGGCTTTTCCATGTTCTCCCAGTCGGTGTAGTGAAAGGTGATCGATTCTATCGCTAGTTTGCTCACTCCTGGGAAGGCCAGAGTTAAAGCTGCTTCAAATTGGGTTTTATTGATCAAGCCATCGCTGTCCTTGTCGAGGCCAGGGGCTCCATATGCTAGAAACGATGTCCCTTCATCTTTATTAACACCCACCAGGATCTGGGTGTCTTTGAAAAGACCATTCTCAATCAACACCTCTGGCATGTCCACCAGAAAATCGCCATCCACACTTGGACAGAAATACACTTGCAAAAAAGAGCCATATGGAACAACATACATTTCATTTTCCAGTATTTCCTTTGGGTCCTTGTCTTGGAGGCAGAGGATGAGCTCCGACTCGTTGCTGGTGGGACACTGGAGCTGTTTGGCCAAAGCCACTGCTCTGTTCCTGGCCTCAGCAGCTGTGATGGCAGCCCAGGGGGCATTGGCAGAGCCACTCTGCAGGATGGCCCTGGTGAACAAAGGGTGGCTTTTCGGGGAAAGGAGGTGGTAGGTGACAGAGGCCGAGCCAGCGCTCTCCCCAAACAGAGTCACGCTTTTGGGATTGCCTCCAAAGGCTGCTATGTTCTCCTGGATCCACTGGAGTGCCAACCTTTGGTCAAACAAACCTGCGTTTCCAGGAGCTTTCTGGTTTCCTGGCAAGGACAGAAATCCCAATGCACCAGTCCTGTAGTTCATGGAAACCACCACCACTCTTTCCACCCTGGCCAGAAACTTCCCGTCGTAGACAGGCAGGGAGGAGGACCCCGACTCAAAGCCACCACCATAAATCCACACCATGACAGTGGCGTTCTTGGGCCTGGGAGAAGGAACCCATACATTCAGGTACAAGCAGTCTTCACTCAGGTTGGTTTTTGGGTTCCACATCTCTGTGCCAGCGAACCCCGGGTACGTTGTGTCTATGGGTTGGTAACAGGAGTTGGCGTGTTTGGTGGCATCCCAAATGTCTGACCACTTCTCCCGAGGCTCTGGCTTTTGGAATCGCAGCCTCCCCAGGGGGGGCTGGCCGTAAGGGATTCCCAGGAAAGCTGTGACTGTGCCCCCCAGCACCTGCAGGGTTGTCCCTCTGACTTTGCCCTTCTTGGTGGCAACGATGTTCTCTTCAGGCACAACCTTCCCAATGAACATGGACAGGAGAAGGAACCCCATCAGGAATCTGATGGAGAGGCTTGAACCATTTGTCCAAATCATGATGCCTGAAACACAGGGGAAAAAAACCAAATTCAGAATTAATGTTACGGTATATTAGTACCATGGCCACAATATTTATTAAATTAGGGTGTAGGTCATCCCAGGGACATTGAAAATCAGATGGTGCTGCTGCACAAAGCACACAAGTTTTTATCTGGAAGTTCTTGTTTGCTATTTGTGCTTCAAAGACTGTGTTCAGTATTTAGTGTTAACTCAGTGCTTCAGAAAAATCCTCTTGCTAAAAACTACAGAACTGAAGGAGCCACAGCAGGAGAGAAAAAGTCCTAGCAGCAGGCTCTTACCACTGCAGATGATTTATGCACTACCGAAACCTAAATGAATAATTTCTTCTCAGATCTTGTTTTCCTAGAGCACCTTAACCAAGTTTACAACCAGCAGAGTCATATGAAGCAGTCACATTTCTACTATTTAGAATGGATATTAAAAATGTTAAAAAGTCAAGGATTTTCGAATTTATGAAGATGGTGCATAACAGTTTGGGTATTTAGTTTGGTTTGCTCTTTTCTTCCTGAGAACTTTTCCAAGTGATAATCAGTATTATCTTGAAGAAAAGGATATAAATGTCGATTATATATCACATTGAAGAATGCTAATAGCCTTATTTACCTCAACCTTTTCAAATAAAACCTCAGCACTGCCCCCTTGAAACTGAAAAGCCACAGAAAGACAACTTGCACAAATCCATTCCTATGATTTACATATCTGAAAATGCTCAACAAAGCTCCCTTCTATTTTTATTTTTTTTGCTTGTTGCCCTGTCACACACTGCGTGCTCCGTGCTGTCCCTTTAAACAGGCCATTCTTTGTTAATGAGCAGCACTTGTGTCCTTAAAAGGAATGAGGATAATTTCTCTGGAAAATACAGCTGTGGCCTAATTTGAGCTCCTCCTGCTTGCTTGCCTGTTCTTGGAAGGAAAAGGCAGCAGGGGGAGAAAGGGAAGGTTTTGTGCAGAGGGGTTCCTAACTTTGAGGCAGCATCAAAGGAGCAGGGATGAATCTTCAGGGACAATATTTTTAGCATTTATCTAAACAGAGAGAAAATATCCAACCCAAACCTTCAGAGAGACCAAACCAAGAGCCTGTATTTACAATTACCCAGTTTGCTCAAACATTCAAGCCTAAATCCCACTGTCTTTCATGGAAATGGGCATAACTCACCCAGTTTGCTGAATATTTCCAGCCTGCTAAACCAATACGATCCCATTCTCACTTGGGATTTTTTTTTTCTAACACAGCACATTTCATTTTCAAACTTTGTCTAGGAGATTTAGGAAAGCCCACGGAAGGAGAGGTGAGAAGAGTAATTTGGTTTGCTCTGTACATCTGCACTTAAAAATTCATTAGTGTTGAGCATCCCAGGGCTTCTCTCAGCCCCTCTGCAAAACCAAACCCAACAGCCTGAAAAGCCACCAGCGTTGTGTGGGAGAAGGATAATGATGGAGGGGAAATGGAGAAGGGATGGAGGAGAGATCCAGTTGGGTATTGGAGCACCAAAAACCACTGGGAGATGAGAGAAGTTATTTCTCTAAGTCTGTTGTTGCACTGATGCTGAATTTGTGAAGGAAGATCAGGACCAAACCTCAACAACAAGCTGGAAATCATCAGCTATTTCAAATATTGCCATTGGGAAGAGAAAATGACACAGAGGAAAGCAAGAGACTTTAAAGTTCCCAAAACTTTTTCTATCTAAATAGTAATTAAAATTAATTCTCCTCCATTTACTTTCCTGTTAATTAAAAAGGGATGGGATGGGAGGAAAACACTGTAGCATTGCAAAACAAAAGCAGAAGTTTTAGACAATAATATTAGTGAGAAAAACAAATAACAAAAACTTCAGTTCTGAATCTTTTAAATTAGCTCTGGCATTTCAAAGAAAAAAGTTAGAAATAGATCAAGCTTGAAAAACACAGAAGTTTTGTGCTACGGACTGAGAGGACTCATCTACTCTCAGGTCACTCTGCTAATATTAACAGAAGTAGGAAGTGACACAGGATTATTATTACACCTTGAATGCCTGGCAAATATTACATTTAATAAGGTTTTTAATGCTCCTTTAAACCAAACTCAGCAACGTGAAGCACACCGAGCAAAACAAACATTACTTGATTATTCCAATGAGAGAGAAAGGGTCAGAAGATTGCTTTAGCTCATCAACACTCACCCAGCACAGTTAGATCATGCAGTGCATTTGCATATTTTAAAAAGCTGCTGCTGTAGTAGTTTCCCCCAGCAAAAGTTAAACAGACTCTACTTTTGCATTCTTATTCAGAGAGGGAACACCATTTATTTCAATGCCTCTTTCCTCCCCCTTGCAAATCTTTCCCCAGCGCAAAAGAATCCATACACCAGACGTTACAATCACGATTTAAATAGGAAAGATGGTTGAATTAATAAGTGATTTCTAGCCCAGCTTAATTTACTTAGCCCAGGATCCCCTCAATAATGCCGAGGTCTGTTCCATTTGCAGAGCAGAGGCAGCTTCCCCCGGAGAGCAACAAATGGGCAGAGCAGAACGCTTTCAAAGACCCCAATCCCCGCGCAAATCAAGCTGAGCTGTAAATTATCCTGGCAGGCAGAGACGAGCGAAGAGAGAATCACTCACCCCACTTCTATTGCAAGAAGTACAAAGTTTGTGAGAGTCAGGATCCTGGGATCCCTCGTGGGAAATGCAGCGGTGCAGCTGCTGCTCTCAGCCCGTAAATTGGCCGCTGCTGACATAATAATCAACTCTTTCTGACATGGAGCTCGCGAGAGTTGGCAGCAGCCGCTTGATCTGCAGGCAGCTCTGCCTCCCATCCCACATCTGCTCCCAGAGCAACGGGATTGCTGCGGGAAAGCTCCAGGGAAAAACCCTTTACGCTGGGAAAATGTACATCCACAGGGCGGGGGTTTGTGCTTTGCATAGGGTGTGTGTTTTATAGGAATGAACGGAAATGCAAATGGAATAAATCTCTTTCGTCTTGCTTAGAGGACTCTCCCACCTGTGCTGTTTTTGCTCAAAAACCTCAACCTCAAACTGAAACCTCAGATTTTCACTGCAAGATCGGTGTTTATTTTTGGTTTAACCAACTCTGGTGGATAAAACAGGAGCATGCCCTGCCCAGATGTGTCAACATCTGGCAAGCTCCAGCTGCATCCCTTGGCTGCTGCCCACCCAGGCCCAGCACAGATCTGTGTGGGGTTAAAAATGGGACCTGTGTGCTGTCACAGGCTGTTTGCTCTCTTTTCTTGGCCTTCCAACAGGAAATCACCCGTGGTGCTCCTCACACCTGACATCCTCCTTTTCCCTGAGCCTCCTGAGTGTTGTTCCCACCAGAATTCCACAAAGCCAGGCTGAAGCACAGCTCAGGGCTGCGGCACAGCTGGGGGATGTGACCTCCAGCACAGCTTTAAAATGCAAATATTCTGCAAGGTACAAATGGAGGCAGAGGGGTGGAGAGGAGGAATAAATTCCCTACAAAATGTCCTGTGAAATCCACTTCCCTCAGCCACCCCATGGGAGCAGAATGTCCCTGGAGCTGGGACTGCTGCCCCCCAGCAAAATCTGCTCTCTAGCTCTACTCTTAAAAAAAAGCAGTTTTTCCACAATTTAAGGTTTTTTTTCCTGCTGTCCACTTTTGCTTCCCCTTTTAGAGCCGAATACAATTACCTTCCCTGTTTAATAATCAAACTACAGCTCTGTTTCAATTACACAAAAGCAATATTTGGCAATGCGTAGAACAGGAATAAAGCAGAAATAAAAAAGTTAAGGATGGAGTTTATAGACCTTAGTATGGAGATTACAAGTGGGGGGTTTTAAGGCCAGCAGGGGAATCAGTGCTTTAAGAGAGGAAAGTTCACTTCTCCTGGTAATTTTACTGCATCCTTTAGGATCAGACACTCCACAGGTATTTTGCATGGATATATTCACAGGAGAGAATTTGTCCAACTCCAAATCCAAACCACCACGGCAAGGGTTTGGACCTGGCTGATTTTTAAGATCCCTTCAGGCTTCTTGAGGATTCCATGATTCTGTGATAAATCCCTAAACTTTCAGCACAGAAATGTCCAATACAGTGGGATTTTGGAATTCTTAGCCAGGGTTGTTAACCCAGCCATGTAATGGAAATATTTAATAATAAAATGGGATTTATTCAGAGTTATTTCTGGGGACAACACTCGCTGATCAAAACTTGTCAATGCTTCAGCCTGATGTTAGACCATTATGCTGTACTTTTAAAGAAAGCTGAGCCCATTTCTAGATTTTTTTCCCATTTAATTAAAAAAAAAAATTAACATATAAATTAAAGTTTCACAACTGTGTGCTGTGAGAGGAAACACTTCTTTTGGTTATTACTTAGCTTGCTAAAAATACCTGGGCGAAAATTAGAGATTAAATACATTTAATGCCCTCAGTAATTGTGTGGAGAGTCATCATTTTCTCAGTGATGCTATGGGAGAGAGAAAGAAATGGAGGTGTAAACCAGTGGGTGAAATATTATATATATTTTTTTATATCTATATATATATATAAGTGCTGTACACCTACATACATTCATGTATTTATACTGTTATTTTTACTTTTTACCTTTTTTTTAAAAAGTAACTCCATCTATCTAATGAGGTTTTCTGAGGTTATGTAATTTCTTTTTCATTCAGGGCAAGGTTCTTAAAAATCACCGCAAAATATAAAAGTGTCTTTCCAATATTTCATATGCATACATGAAATCAATGTCACATTGACATGGGGATTTTGATAAAATAAATGTCCAAGTGTCCGAACAAACAAAAACAAGTTCAGCTCTAGGAAGGGCTGATATTTAGTAGGGTAAGAAGCTTACAGAATGATAGGTATAATATATAAATACATAAATACATAAATATATAAATATATAAATGAAAAAATATGTAAATATATAAATATATAAACATACACATATATAAATATATAAACATATAAATATATTTATATATAAATATATAAATATATAAATATATAAATATATAAATATATAAATAAATATATAAAAATATAAAAATATAAAGATATAAATATATAAATATATAAATATATAAATAAATATATGGAAATGCATAAAAATATGTGTCACCTCAAAGTAAAGGATATCACACACCAAGCATGGGCAATATCTGAGGAAATACTGACATGCTCGTAGTATGCAAAAGCAGCAAATATCCTTATTTTTTTAATGGCTGAGAGGGAAATCAAAAGGCAAATTACAGCCAAACCATATTTGATGTAATTTGTCTGAAGAAATGGGAAAGCTGCTTTGAACTCCAGCCTTGGCAAACTCCCCTGGGGAGGCTCAGCTCCCTCTCTGATCCCTGGCTGGATTTTCATGCTGAGCATCTGTGTGACCTTGGCTGGAACCTCCCAGCAAACCAGCACGTTGGGAGAAAAAGCTGCGAGGGAAACAAGGAAACTCGAGCTCTGTGAGCTCCGAAAGGTGAAACTGCAGGCAGGGGGAAGATTGCTGAGAAGGAGACACTTAGCAGCTCGAGGACTCGCAGGGAAACACATCAAAGCTGCAAGCTGGGATGTTTTCAGGTAAAAAAAAAAAACACTGATGCTCAGCTCTGGGGCTTGCAGCCACCTTATTCTACTGGTGCCTTAAATCACTGGGAAAAATTTTGAGACTCAGACAGACAGTATAGGAAAAGGGTTTTACCTTGGTTTAATAGGATCCCAGATGCACACCAAAGACCAAAAAAAACCCTGATGATATCCCTCATATACAATTTATGGACAGCCTAGATTAGCATACCTATCTAAAAGTCTCCAATGAGAAGCCTAAAAATGAATTAATTGCCCCCTTATTAAAATCACCTCCCCCCCAAAAGGTTACAAATTAGTTTACAAAAACATGTCTGAGTGATGGGGCTCTGTTCAAGGTTGGTGCCTCGTGTTTTTGAGATTGTGGAGATTGTTTCGTCTTCCCCAAAGAATTCTGAGCAGGGCAAGGGTACTACGGTGATAAACATGTGGGGTTAAGATACAGGGAGTAAAAAGTACAGGAATGGGGAAAGGTAAAAGGATATATATAAAGAAAGTATTAAAGCATGATGAAAAAGGACAAAAACCCATCAGGCATCACTACTGTGAATATTAGGAAATAAATCATTGCCTTGTCCTTCGAGCATATCCTGCTTGCAGAGAATCATTTCATGCCCAAACACAGTGACCCCAAAGGGTTACACTGCTCAACCCTTTCTGTATTTCTTTTTTCAAATCTCACCCCTGTTGGGAGGCTGCCCAGCTGTGTATCCATGGATGGAAACCAGGGACAGCCGAAATAAACCTGGATAGAGCTGAACTGTGATTGTGGTTGGGGCTGATGGTCAAACCCATCTGAAATTCTGCTTTTATTCTGATTATTCCAAGAGGCCTCACCCCAGAGGGGCTTCCAGGAGCAGCAGAAGTTCCCAACAATAGATCTGAAGGGTAATTTGATAACAGGAAAGATACACACCATGAAAATGGGGACCAATTTATTAAGTATACAGAAGACACTAACACTCATGTAAGCCATTAAACATGATTATGTTTTCCCCTTATTGGTTCAATTATGATCTGCTGTACCTTTTTCCTTATTACTCTAATTATAGATCAGTATAATTTCCTCTTTATTAGCCCAGTTATTGTCTGTACTTGTATAAATGTCTTGGAGAAATCAGAGTCACTGAGAAAACACAGCCAGTGAATAGATAAAGGCATTATTATTATTATTATTATTATTATTATTATTATCATTATTATTATTTCTTTTGAATGTTCACATATTCTTAATTCCTTGTGGCATTGCATGATTCTGTATTTCGGTTCATAGAGGGATCAGGTTCAATAAAGAAAATAAAATATGATTAATGTGTACTCAACATGATTTGCACACCATTATTACAGCCTGGTATTCAGCTTGTAAGAAAAAAACCAATTAAATTTTAAGGTAGGTTTCCCAGATTTCTGCAGACAATTAATTAATTGACTGTATAACATTTTCCATTTCTGTTTCCCATTTCTTTCTTATGGGTAGTAAAGCTCTACTTGTTTAAAATAAAGATATTTGAATTTCATGTTCACCTAACAACAGCAGCTCGAAATTCACAATTTTATGTCCTCCCACACCCAAACTCTGCAAATAACTAGGAAGTTTGGTGGACAAATGAGCTCATTTGAATCTCTCAAATAGAACTTGTATCTGAAACAACACCAACTTTTCCCAACCTCTTGCCCTCTTGGAGTATTTTAAATCCAAAAATGATCTGTGAGTGTATTTTTCCTTAGCAGGAGTTACAGGAGGCCAAAAGAGGAGAAGAAAACTTCAGTGCAGCACTGGAGAGCCTGGCAGAGCTCACAGACCTCGGCTGGGGAGAGGAGTTTTAGTGGCTGCAGGAATGTTCTGATTCTCTGCTCATTTTCTGCCTTTTGCCTGAAGGCAGGTCGAGAACAAAATGCATGAAGAGAGTCCAGGACCTGAAAGACTTTCTGTTTAAGTTGTCAGAGCAAGGATTCTGGGAAATTGAAAGATGTGCCCAAGATCCTGAGAAAGCCTGGATTGCATTCAGACACCCAGAACTTCAGGACATCACTGTCCTTTTTGGTTTGTTTTTAATATCCCACTTTCATAGCTGCAATTTTCTAGGTTTTCTATCAATACATCACTAAAATAAGGACTTTATCATAGCAATTGTGAATAAAAGCAGCATTTCCATCCATTTTCCACAGCAAACAGAAGTCAGCCCTTGGGATTTGGGGACTGCATTTTCTAGAAGTCACTACAGGCAATAAATAAATAACCAAAAGATGTTGTGCAGAATGTTCCTGAGCTGAGCTGGCAGCCACCCCTGGGGAAGGAAAACCACTCGGGATCAGCCACCCAGGAGCTGCCAGTGCTCCTTGTTGGAGCCACCAGGACAGCTGGGAGTCCTGTGTGTGCAGTGATCAACCCAAATGGTCAACCCCAATGATGATCAATCCCAGTGATCAACCCCCATGATCCATCCCAATGATCACCCCAATGATCAATCCCAACGATCCATCCCAACAATCCATCCCAAGGATCCATCCCAATGATCAACACCAATGGCCAACCCCAATGATCCATCCAAATAATCAACCCCAATGATCAATCCCAATGATCAACCCCAATGATGATCAATCCCAGTGATCCATCCTAATGATCCATCCCAATGATCCATCTGCAATGGTCCATCCTAATGATCAACACCAATGATCAACCCCAATGATCAATCCCAATGATCAACCCCAATGATCAATCCCAATGATCCATCCCAATGATCAATCCCAATGATCCATCCCAATGATCAACCCCAATGATCAACCCCAATGATCAATCCCAATGATCCATCCCAATAATCCATCTGCAATGGTCCATCCTAATGATCAACCCCAAAGATCAACCCCAATGATCAACCCCAATGATCAACCCCAATGATCAATCCCAATGACCAATCCCAATGATCAATCCCAATGTTCCATCCCAATGATCAACCCCAATGATCCATCCTAATGATCCATCCCAATGAAGGCTGCAGTGAGGGTTCCATCTGGAAATGGATCCAGGAGGAACAGATGGAACCTCCCAGCACAAACCTTCATTTTTGCCGAAGCAGCACCTCGTTCCCCCTGCAGAAACCCCACAGGTGGGCGGCTGGTGCTGCTGGGTTTCACAGGAATTGCCTTCCCTCTCCTCTCCCGTGGGATCACAGCTCCCAGAAAACACAATCACAGCACCATTAAGGCTGGCAGAGACTCTATTTCCCAGTGCCCCTGGAGGAACAGAGCATGACGGTGAGGACTTGCTCAGTGAATGTGTTCCAGTGATTTTAATTTTCGTGTTCACATAAAAATAAAAAAAAAAAAAAAAAGAAAAGTAAATCCCATCACCAGCTGCTGAAAACATCGGAGGTTTGGAATGTCACACAAAGAAATGGAAGTGCCTGTGGGGTTGCCTTTCTGATGAAGCCATTTGTTTCTGTATCACAAATGAGCTGCCCTCCCCACTGAAAGGGCATTTACCAGTGTTTGGGGTTTAACCATGTGAAAAGGGAAAAGCAATTTGCTCACCCTCCTATGCTGCCTCTCCTCTCCTCCTCCTTTTATTCCACAACCCCCCTCCCCAATTTTAGTCACTGTTCATGTTGGCAAAAAATCTGCAGTGATGTCCTTACATGCAGAGTATAAAATAATTCCTCCAGTAAATGTTAACAGCGGCTGTAAAACAGCAAAATAAAACAACACCGAGGAAAGCAATCAATAAAAATCTGTACAAAAATTAAGTATTGGTGCATGAAATGGGAAAAGGGCCTGAATCTGAGTGTTTTATAGGCAAACCTGGAAGCTATTTCCAGAGAAGATGAGCAAGGAGGAAAATTTATCAAATGTGGCTGGGATAATTATACCAGAACAGAGAGAAAACAAGATGTTTGACTGAAGGGAATGTGAGTGAACAGATCCAGCTCTGTGTGAGCTTCCCAAATTATTGTCCTCCTGGTCTCAGGTGATCCCAGGGTGTCTCCATGCAAATGATTTTCAGCTGCTGCTGGGACAGTTGTTTCCAGGATGGATGCCATGGGGATTCAGTCTTTGGGAGCAGCACAGAGGTTCTCCAGAACAGGAGAAAAAACACAAATTAAAAATATAAATAAATTTTAAAAAGTGAAAGGCCTGCAGTGCTTCCACCATCAGAACCTTTTTCCTGGAAAGCTGTACTGGGTCACTCCACGGCTGGATTTATGCAAAGAGGATCAGCTAGGAGCAGCTTTAGTGGAAAAAACCTTTCCATTTCTGATCAGAGGAGCCTGGTGGGAGCAGAGAGATGGGAGCCACACAGGGAAACCCACAAAGCAGCATTTTTCAGCACATCCAGGGTAACCCCACGGGAATTCCGGGCAGTAGGAGCTGACAGAGCTGAGTGGAAATGTTTATGGGAAGCACTGAGGGACAGAGAGGTGTTTGCCTGGGGCAGAACCAGCCAGAAATGGGGTCTGGAGGATTTGGCAGGAGCTGGAATCCCCCCAGCACTGAGAGCAGGGGTGGGATGAGGGCAGCCTGGAGGAGAAGCTTTTCCAAAGGCACGGGAAGGGCTCTGGCACCAGCAGGGTGTAACAACCCAGCCCTAACCCAGCCATTAGCATTGTGTCCCTTTGACACCATGCCTGGAGAGTTTTTCCAGGACAGCTGCTGGATTGCTTCATTTCAGAGCACAGGATGCAGCTATTAATGGCTTTTAATGTGATCCCCCTGGATCCTGAGCATACCTGCCCTCAGGCCTGAGTCACCACATCATGGATATTGATATACTTAAACCATCAAGCAAAGACTCAAAATGCTCTTAATTCGCAGCAAAATTATGGAACCTCAAACCAGATCATCCACAGAGCCAGTGGATGCTGAAAGAAACCTGAATTTTCATTCTCCAGGTGTCCACCTCTTCTTGGGTGAATGACTGAGAGTTAGAACCAGCTTTTCAAAAAATGTAACCAAAAAATATTGCCGCTCATTTCCCTGGCAGACTGCTTGCATCACTTTAATTTAGGAAGCAAACCATGTTACAACAACCACAGACATGCAAATGAGGCAAAAAACGGTGCTTGTTTTGTTGCCTTCCAAATTTAAGCTGACCTAAATAATTTAATACAAAATTTACAGCAACGAGAACACAATTTGGTGGACAAATATGGGAACACAGCGAATTTGTACTGCAGAATTTTTACTCCTCTGGGGAAAAGATGATTCACCATCTGTCAGTGATGATGCAGCTTTCATTTTGGGGGCAAATACAGTACAGACCCTCCCTGTGATCCCTCAGTTTAGCATGGGAAAAAGGGGAGTTTTCTTTTACCCCAGCAGGGAAATTGGGATTATTCTCTGAGTTTGACACTTGTTTGTCAAGAGTTTGCTCTCTGCAAGTCCCTGAAATGACCTCCAATGGTCCCAGGAGAGGTTTGAGTGGAGAACAGGGAAGATTTCTTCACTGGAAGGGTGAAAGGCAATGGAACAGAATGCCCAGGGCAGTGGTGGAGTCACCATCCCTGGAAACGTTCAGGAAATGTGTGGATGTGACCCTTGGGGAGATGGTTTAGTGCTGGGGAATGGTTGCATCCAGGATCTTGGAGGGCTTTTCCAATAATTTAATTTACTCGTCCCCACGAATAAATTAAATTATTGCTGACAAATCCTTTCTGCTAACACGAAAACATGGAATAACTTTGGGAAGCAGCAGGGGAAGGAGAGTGGAGCATTAACCCTGTCAGTGCTGCCCCAGACATCCCAGGCTGCTGGAGATGTCAGCTCAGCCCAGCAGATCTGAGTTTCTCCATCCACTCATCAACCCTGCTGCTGCTCCTGAGCAAAGCACAAATCAGTGTCTGAGCTGATGGCTGATAATTACAGAGTGATCAAAGCCTGTCAGGCAGGCAGAGCTGGCATCCCTGTGCTCACCAAAGGTGTTTGGAGAGCTGGAAAAGCCTCAGGTTTCTCCAGCCTGGAGCAGGATGTGTGGGAAGCTGGCACAGCTCCCATCCCAGGGGTTTGGTTTCTGTCCATGGCTGGGGTGAGCTCTGGTGAACTCAACATGATTCCCACGTCTGCTCCAGAGGGATTCAGGAGCTGCACCACCTCCCTGTGCTCCAGCAGGATGCAGGGGAAGGTTGTGAGCAGCAGCACTAGGTCTTTGATCAGTTTGTCCTCTAATTCAGCACTCAAGGAAAATTAGACAATTCTTTCTCTCTTTTTTTTTTTTTCCTCATCCCCATTCTACACTTTTCCAAAGCTCTTCGTACAGTTTTTCAGAAACATCCTCTCTGGTCTTCAGGGTATTTTGTCCTATTTATGTAACAAAGTGTTTCCTCTCTAAGAAACGAAAACAGAATAAAATCAGCATTTTCACGAATTTCAGCAGAATTCATGTCCATTGGATCACAACGAGATAAATGAAACTTAAAAGGAAGCTTAAGAGTCAGTTTAAATTCGTGAGTCACAGCCCACGTGGACTGCAGTGCTTTCTGGAGAATGCTTGTGAGTCATTCCTCAGCCACGGTTTGGGCTAAAGGACAAAGATGAAGCGATGAGACACCTCAGCATTTCCTTCTGCAGACAATCCTACAGGAATACTCACTGCAAAAAATATCATTTTGCCCCAAACCACTTCAGTCCTTCAGTGCCTTGATGGACACCTTTGAAAATCCCTTTGCTCTCAGCTCCAAAGCCATGCAGGGGAAATCAAATGTTCTTTGCACAGGTGGAGCAGGACTGAGCAGTCTGGTTTGGATGAATAACCCAGACAGGTTGTGGACTCCTGGAAGTGTCCAAAGCCAGGCTGGATGGAGCTCTGAGCACCCTGGGATAGAGGAAAATCCCTGTCCATGGCAGGGGTGGAACAACATGGAATTTGAGGTTCCTTCCAACCCAAACCATTCCATAACTCCATTATTCCATGAAAAAGCCTTGCACAGTGTCAGGACCACAAACCCTTCTAGTCACAGTGGCTTTTGTCCCCTCCTGTATGATCAAGAAATGACCTGAATATGTACTTTGCAGGATATCATTTCAGCACCCACAGCAGTGCCAGCTGCAGGGCTGGCAATCCCACAGCCTGGGCTTCACCACCCAGCAAAACAGAAAATGTAATTAATTTTGTTTGAAAATTCAGGCTGAGCACATTTGCCACCCGTTTCATTTCACTGCCACGTCAGAAGTTGCACTCTGACCAGCACCACTTACCCTGAAGACGCACAAGATAGAGAATAAATATGATTATTGGTGTCTGAATATTCAGTCTGTGTAAACACATTATATACTTCGCTTGGCTTTGTCATAATAGAAAAAGAAAGGCAAAATTCAGAGGTTTTTTTTCTGCTCACACTTTCCCTTTGTCTCTTTTTTTTTTTTCTTCAGAATTTTGCCTAGTGCATAGTGCAAGATTTTCTTTTCAGTTATATCCCTCCAGATCTTATCTTGAAAGAAAAAATCAGACATATCCAGCACCTTGAGGTTTCTGAATCAGGGATGCTGTGAAGGACCTGTTAGTTTATCTTTTTTACATATGTCCTTGCAGTCTGCTCTTTTCTATTCACCCTGAAAACCTCGGGTAAAATGGAATCTCACAAACGAGCTGATGAGCCCAGGCTGGGATCTGAGAAAGGGAAATTCCCGTGCAGCTCCTGATGCTTTGGAATAACCATAAACCACCAGGTTGTGCTGTTGCCCTGAAGCAATGAAATCACCACTGAGCTGCGCTCAGCTCCTGGCTGCAGTTTGGCTGGGAAGACCCCGAAATCCTGGAAAACCAATCCCTCAGAATCATTTTGCCTCTTGATTATAAATCTCATTTTTCGGTGCATTTTGGCTCACTTTGAAACCCACCAGCAGTGTTCGGTGGCCACAAAATTCAGGTAGAAATAATAATAAAAATACACTGTAAAAATAAAAGAATTTAAAAAAATGAAAATAAAACTATTAAAAAAAAATTAAAAATAAATTATCTATCAGCACAGCCTTAGGCTGTAAACACTGCACAGCTCAGCCAAAAATTGATAATTTTTTTGATAGTTTATACCCAACCTATTTATTTATTTTTTTCTTCCTAACTTCTAAACAAATGCAAACTTTTCAGGTTCCCCACTGCACGTTTTCTTGGTAAACCACAGCTAAACTGAGCAGACTTTTTCCTGCAGGACTGAACACCTCAGACAGTGGAGTGACCCAAAATTACTTTTCCACTACATCTGGCGAAAGAGATGTATTAATTGCAGAGGAATAATAATTGTTTTAATTAAATGAAGAATGTGCAAGGATGGCCATGCAGAATCTGAGCAAAAGTAAAATCAACAAATCATAGAATCATAGAATCAGAATGGTTTGGGTTGGAAGGGACATTAAGGATCATCCAGTGCCACCCCTGCCATGGCAGGGACACCTTCCAGTGTCTCAGGTTGCTCCAAGCCCTGTCCAGCCTGGCTTTGGACATTCCAGGGATCCAGGGGCAGCCACAGCTTCTCTGGGAATTCCATCCCAGCTCTTCCCCATCCTCACAGAAAGGAATTTTTTCCCAACATCCCATCTAAATCTCCCACCTTTAGGTTTAAAGCCATTTCCCCTTGTCCTGCCACTACACATCCTTATAAAAATTCCCTCTCCAGCCTTACTTTCTGCCTTCCTTCAGCTACTGAAAGGCCACAGAAAGTCTCTCCAGAGCCTTCTGTTCTCCAGGCTGAACAATCCCAACTCTCCCAGCCTCAGAGCAGAGCTGCTCCCTCCCTCTGATCATCTTGGCTCCTCCTCTGGGCTCTCTCCAAATGCCAAGGAAATTTGCAAAAGTGAAGTAGGATGTGGCTAGCACAGGACTTTCCCATGAGAATTTATCCTGTGTTTTATAAACAAAGATAAAGTTTGGATGTTAATAAAAACAGTGTCTTGGGATTTGGACAGTTCAGGCCTGGCCAATCAGGCCTGGGGGAGGTTTCTGACTGACCAATCTGGGTGACCTCTGAAAAGTCTATATAAGCTGAAATCAAAATAATAAAGTCCTCTTTTTCTTGTCACACTGAGAACCCAGGTCCTTTTCTCTGCTAGCGGCTCAACAGCGACAGTAGGATAGCAAGACAAGCCTAGAATTACAAAAGTAAAACTTTCCGTCCACAAAACCTGCATCTCGGTAAGAAGTGATATTTTTACTTCCTATTGCCACACAGAGCTTTTCCTTCCTTGAATTCACCTGAGCTCTTTTCCCAAACTTGTGAACATTCAGTGTCAGGAACATCTGGCATTAGTGAAAAATTCCATGAGCCATGAAAAACTGCTCCTTTTGGGTCTCTTTTGAGCCCACCTCCTGCCAGCCTTCCAGGTGAGGGAGGAAAAGGCAAACCTGGCTAAGATTCACAGCTGGATCCTGATCCTTTCCCTCAGAAAAGTTGGATAAATGCAGTTTTATGGGTTTGTGGCATGAGGGATGAGACCATCCCACCACACCAACCCAAACCACAACCCCAAATCTTTACAATTAGATCAAATCACTCCCAGTCCCATTTGGAGGTGATTTAGGTGAATTTTTATGTCACCAAGCATTTGATTTTTTAATAACCTCCTAATATTACAAAAGATTTTGGGATTCTTCCTCAACTCCCCTTCAACTTTTCCCCTCATTATGAGCATCTTTTCTACAACCCCAAATCTTTAGGTTTAGATCAAATCACTCACAGTCACGTTTGGAGGTGATTCGGGTGAATTTTTACATCACCAAGCATTTGATTGTTTATTCTCCTCTTAACATTCCCAAGGATTTTGGGATTCTTCCTAAAAGAAGAATTCCCTAAAAGAAGAACTTCCCTTCAACTTTTCCCCTCATTATGAGCATCTTTTCCTCAACCCCAAATCTTTACATTTAGATCAAATCACTCCCAGTCCTATTTGGAGGGGATTTGGGTGAATTTTTACGTCATCAAGCATTTGATTTTTTTAATCTCCTTGTAATATTCCCAAAGAATTTGGGATTCTTCCTCAACTCCCCTTCAACTTTTCCCCTCATTCTGAGCATCTTTTCCCCACTGAGTGTTTCCCTCCTCAACTGCTGCAACACACACCATCCCCTGCCTTCCCTCAAAGCACTCCAAGAAACAAAAAAGCTTTTAGCTCAGCTCAGAAAGAAGAAGGGAAAAAAAAAAAAAAAAGAATCTCCTTTTCTTTCCTGCAGCTCAGTGGGAATACAGCAGATCAGGAGTTGTTCTAACACGAGGAACACAGCTCAGGTTATTCAGCTCCCAGCTGGGACCTGGGGCTGTCCTGGCTGCTGGAGCACTGCAGTGACAGATTATGTGCTGCACTGTGCCTTTCTCTCCTAAAATAGTCTCCCAAAGGATACCAACCAGATTTTTAGCTCCTGAAAATCACAGCAGTGCTTTACAGGCTGCTGCTGTCTGTTTGTTTCGCTGAGAATCTGTCCTTTCACAAAGAGGGTAATCCCATGTTGGACATCCTCGGATTTCCTCCTGCCTGAATTATCGACAAGGCTGAGCTCAACGTCTCAGATGGGCTGAAAAATGGGAATATTAAACCCCAGAATGCTGACAGAGTGGTGAGAGAGGGGGAAATCCTCCCCTGCCTTTGGAATGGTACAAAATCTTGCCCCCCAGACCCGCTGAGTGCCATCAGGAAGGTTCACAGAGTAAAAGCAAACCCAGGGAAATCATCCAGTGGTGGTTTTAAAAGGCTTCTGACCCAATCCATCCCCACAGCCTATGAGGGAAATTTGAAAACTGCAGGGCAAAAGGTAAATTTCTGCCATGGATTAAAACCCATTGATGAGACAGGGAAAACAAAGGAGGAAGAAAAAAAGATCTAATTCTTAGCATATAGAGAGGTTAATGTGAAGTGCCCTGAGATTTGCTGCTGGGATGGGTTTTTTGTCCCTTTCAATCCCTGGCATAAAGCAAAAAGTCCTGGCTGACTCAGCAAATATTCTGCACTTCTCTCCTGCAATAAATCCTCATCTTGCTTTAGCTGAGGCTCCTCAGGTTGTAAAAGCACCCACAGGACAATGGGGAGGGAGCTCAATCTCCATGTGGTTCCACTTCGTTAGAAATATCCCCACGGGGGGAATCTGTGTTTCTAGTGATTTCTCATAAATCAGAACAAAGACGATTTTTTCTTTTAAACCTCCTGCCAGTCTGAAGCTCTGCAAGGTAGATAAAACATATTTTTCCTTTGTGTATATATTAAAAAAAAAATCCCAATTTGGGACCATGCTGTGCTGTGGGAAATGTTGCTGTTATGTCTTAGTGAATGGCATCAGCACCAAAAAAATTCTTTACATCTGAAATAAGCTTGAAGGTTTAAGTGATACCATTCATCTGTGCAGATGTTGAGCATGAAAATAATCCAGCAGAAATATCCAACTGGAAAAAATAGGAGTGGAACTTTCATCCAGATGAAGATTTATGAATCTACCAACAGAGATAGTAGTGGATGCAGAGATGGATGTTTGACTGTTAAAAAAAAAATTAAACATCAGAGTAAAAGTGTCATCTTATTCTTCAAAACCACCCAGAAATGGTTAATGTGTTTCATGGTAAAAAAATTAAACCCCAAATAAAAGTTTGCTGTTCTTGCACATCCTCTTGATTTTGCATTCAGTTTCAGTCAGGAGAGAGAAAATCATGAAAAAATTCCGAAGGAGCAAATAGAAATATCTTCCAGACAGCGAGAGCTCTGAAAAGTGTAAAAGTAAAACCTGACTTAAATATTCTGGGCACAAAGATCAAGGTAAAAATACTGCATATGATGAATACTCATGATTCAGAACATCAATTGATTAATGGTCAGTCCAGCCAAAAAGTTCTCTTGGAGGTGTTATTTCCTGGACGCCACAGCAGCAGGAATTGGCAGAAAACAAAGCTGAACATTTAATTTCCATTGTCAGCTGATGAAGTCATGATGTCAGAAAATCAGCTGCCCTAAGCCAAGCTGCACTGATATATGGGACTCTGGAATATTTTCATTTACAGTAGGAATAATGCTGCCTGGTGCAGGACACCTAAAATATCTCATTTTTCTAAAAATGTGTTTGGGAACTCTCCCAACTTACACAGTACTTTTGCCCTTTTGAGGATAACATGGAACTAAAGTCAATAATTGTATTTTATTTCAGGTTTTAGGTAGCAAAAGCAAAGAATTCACCTTCTACTCAAGATTAGCAGTTGGGAAGTTTTGATGATCTCATGGAAGAGCATTTGACAGTCACTCATTATTAGAAACTTTCCTCCCCTTTCCACATAAATATATATAAACCTCTTTTTATTATAAATTTTACAATTTCTTATGGTTTTTTTTCTTTCTTTATGTTGAGCTCATATGAAGGAAACACATTTCTAAGCCACTCCAACCTACTTTCAGCTTGTTGGGGATAAGAAAAAATTTACTTTCCCTCCGTCATCCAAACTTTGCCCACTCTGTCCCTATTTGAAGACATCCCTTTTCATGTGGAGAGATCAAAAATGTTATATTGTTGTTTCATTTTATTCCTTTGAGGTCAGGCTGGTAGAGTTCAGGCCATCAAAAATGATAGTGCAAAGACTTTAAAAAAAAAAAAAATCGTGTAAAATACACACACACTCGGTGGAAACTTCTCCAGATATAATTTCTCTTCAAAAAGCTGCTTGATGTAATTCCATATTGACTGAAAGGATTTGCAGGGGGGGGAATACATCCAAATTAAAATCAGCCACTTTAAAAACATGGAAAGGAAATTGCTGTGCAACATCCCCACTCCTGCCAGAGCAAGCCGAGTGCAGAGAAGGGAAGAGAAGCCTTTTGAAGGGTTTTACAGCTGGGAAAGCCTGGGGACTTTATTTTCCAAAATTCTTAGAAATGCAATGCTTTGCTGCTGTTGCTGAAACAAGAGTGGTGGTTAGGGAAAAGTGGGTTTTTTAGGGAAAAAATCGAGAAGATGAGGAGCTCTGGGATGCTGGAGCAGCTTGGCTTCTCCAGGCTCCACAAAACTATAAAATGGGAGGAAGAAAGCAAAGATTTCACTCTCAGCCACTCCAGGACCACATGTGTCCATGAGCTGAGCTCCCTGCAGCATGGAGCTCGGGGCTGCAGAGGTAATGATTAACTTTGATTAACTTAATTGTGCCAACCCTGGCTGCTGCAGCGCCCTGGGGTCACTGGGAGAGGAAAGGGAGGGGAGAAGGGAAAAGCTGAGCACAGTTCCTGTGCCCTGAGGAAGGTGGGGAAGAAGCAGGAGCCACTCCTCAGTGCTATCAGGCATGATGGATTAATTATTGGAATTTTTAACTGTGAAAGCTCTGGGGTGTATTTTAATTCTACCTTTATGGCCCACTAACACTTTAAAGAGAAAGGAATATGAGCAGTTTATTTATCTTTTTTAGTTTACACCACCTAATGCTAATTCTCCCTCCAATATTCCTGTGCAATTTTAGGTTTTACATTGGGGTTTTTGGACCATGATGGATTTAGATTATGTCTTTTCTCCTCTGCAGCCCTGCTGGTTGCTCCCCCAGTGCCCTTTGCTCAGGGGTGACACCCCATGAGCTGGGCTTTCCCTGTGCCTCTGCATTTTGGGGAGTCTCTCAGTATGACAGAGGTGTTCATACATCCTTCCTGTGGTTGCCTGAGGTGACATTTCTCAATATCAAGACAGAACCGTAAAGTGTTGCAATATATTAAGTGCTCATCCATTCTCCAGAGCATTCCCTGACCAGCCTGAGCCAGTGAGTGTCACCCCATACCCCTGGCAGGGTTTGGAATCAGATCATCCTGGGGTTCCCTTTCACCCCAAACCTTCCTAGGATTCCTTTCTATATTTTACATCAAAAAAAGGACTAACACCATGACATTTTCCCCATCAGCAATCAGTTCATTGTCATTTGGGGCTCCTACAGAGCAGGAACCTCCAGGTTTCCCTGCTTTTCAGGGCTGCTCCAGGCTCTGGGAGCAATTCCATCCCTTTTCCTGGATTCCCTGGCTCACTGCAGCTCTGAACACCTCCAGCTGCTCTGCTCCAGCACTGCCACAAGCCCTGGGGGACCTTTGAGGGGACAGTGCAGAGTTCAAAGGACACCACGGAGGCACCCAGAGCTCCTCCAGCTGTGCTGCTCTCATCCTGTGCTCACAGAAATGTCAAACCCATGGTGGTGACACCATGGTGTAACCATGATTTACACCAAATTAACCCAGAAAACAGCAGGGCTGTGTTGATTTACTTTCACCCCTCCCACTTTTCACACTCTTGGATCTGAAAAAGAAGCAGAAAAGACCAACCTTGATTTTCCCGTCCGGCTCCTTCTTTCTTTGAATAAAAGACTTTTCCTGGGCCAACAGCTCACTACCACAGTAGCCAATTTATTTCTGCCCAGAACTGCTGGTTAACCTGTCAGATAAGCAGGAGGTGAAGGAGCCAGCAGCACCACATGACTTTGAGGATGTGCTATTTTTTATCTGTAAATAATGTCCTGACTTGGGCAAACAAGGGAGTGAATCACACACACGTTTCTGCTCAGCTGTGTTTACACATCTGTGCTTTTCCCACTTTGCTGAGACCTTTCCCTGTTTATTCCATATTGCATATTTTTTGTCGTTACCGATAGGACTAGAGTTTTTGGTTTGCTTTGAAATCCTTGCCAAGGTCCTGAAAAAGTACATTTGTGTTAATTTAATTGTTTAATAGAACTGTTTGCAGCTTTAACTCACAAGGTCGGCTTGTCATTCGAATGGAATTTAGAATCCCACATTGCTTTCATTAGAAATAAAGAAGTATTAAGGTCTAGAATAATTCAGTTTTTCAATTTTCATGTCTGGCAGTGCTTGGCTGTCCAAGTGTGGGACATCAGCTCAGGGAGAAAGGGTTGGTTCAGCTCAGGGAGCTGCTGGAGCACTGAACGATTTTCTTTTCCACTTCCCATATTCTGATGAAAAGAAAATAGGGGTTTTTTTGTTCGTTTGTTTGTTTTTAAGTACTATTTTCTGTGTTCTGTGAGTAAAAAAATTGAATATAAAATCTCCAAATTTTGCTCCAGAAAACATCTGAAGAATAATTCCAGCTGAAGAAACTCCACCGTTCAGCTCTCAGCAGACCTGAAGTGCTGTCACTCTGTCACTCTGTCACTCTCACGTTGTCACTTGGCTGTATCCTCAGCCCTGTGTGGATTTCCCATCTGCATCACCAAATCTGGAGGCTGAGCCATTTACATCCTGAATTTTGGCCATCTCAAACAACCCAGGGAAGTTCAGCTGGAGACAGCCCTTGGCTGGCTGCAGCTGCTCCCACCATCCCTCCCAGTTCATGGAGCTTGTTATTATTGTGCTCTTGATTCCATGAAATGAAACATTAAACACTTTAAAGGGTTCAAAGGTGGTTATGACCTAAACTGGACGGAGGAGAAACATCCAGGGAGGGTTTAGGGCCAGGCTGGAGGAGATAAAAGAGCCAAAGGATGTTCCCTGTGGAAATCCTGGGGAAGGTGGTGAGAGCAGCATCTGAGCAAAGATCTGGGAGCAAAGCTGGACCTGGAAAATAGAGTTTAGGGTGAAAAACTCATCAGGAAACAGGGCTGGAGCCTCTCTGTTGGAGTTTCTCTGTATTTCTACAGTTTTCAACTAAATGGGGCCAGGATTATGTAATGTTTTCAGTCAATATTATTGCACCTCAGAAATACTTCACTGCTGCCAACAGTGCATTATTTTATACAAGTAACTGCTGGCATTTTTATTTTGATTATTATTCCGTGAAAAATGGTCCCTGAGACACGATATTTCACCTCTGCGTATCAGACTTATTTTGTTCCCATTAAGACAGCTCTGGCTTTCAGCATTGTAATTTGGAAATAAAATCTACACGCGCTTCACAAGAATTTACTGTCTCTCTTGATCCTTGACCTGTTTATATAGCAATTATTAACCAGCTTAATTCTGAGAACTCTGTTCATGTTATGTTTTTACACAAGATATCTTGGCATGATAAAGTGATGTCTGATACAAGTCAAGGTTGTTTTTGCTCAACCAGAACAGCCACATTAATTCTAAATTCAGTGTAAACAAGAAGCAGAATAAATGTTTCCCAAGTAGAGGAGCAAACCTGGCAAGGAATAAAACACATTCATGCTTTTGGGTTCACAAAACAAGTGTGCAGAAATACAGAATTTTGGTTTTCAAGGATGTCAGGGCATTTTACAGCCTATGGTTTATGTATTGTTTTCCCTTTAATTTTGAGCTAATTCTTTATTTCACTAGCCTTAATCCTTAATCTGTTTATTTCCAGGTATTTATAATGTGTGCATCAATCCAAGATTGAATTCAATTGGAGTCCGAATTGGGATTGATCCTGAATGTCTTTTCAGGAAGTGCAAATCAGAGAAATGATTGAATTTGTTGAGGATAAACCACCAGCACAGAACCCCCAGTAGAACTCACAGAATTGTGGGGCTCCACTGGTGCTCTCAGAGCTTGTGTGAGGATCAGAAGAGTTACTGCTTTTAATAACTGATTATTACCTGATTTCTCACATCAGTGCTCCCCTGACTTCAGGGAAGTCACTCTCATATAAACCAAACGCATTCAGCTTCACAACTTTCTCTCCATAAAATACCATTTCCAGGCATCCTCCCTTCCTTTTTCGGAATATTTCCTATTTTCAGGGTTTCACTCTGGAAGTTAGGCTGCAGAATTCACAGATTGTTCCAATAAAGGTCTCAGCAATGCTCCATGGGCTGATGGCACCATTTCCCTGCTTTTGCTCCATCCTGTTCTGCTTCAGGTGTTGAGTCCTTGCCTTTCCTGCAGCACAGGACTGACAGGGAATATTCAGCTCCTCAGCTCTGATTCCTGCAGAGCAGAACATGTTGATTTTCCAGGCATCAATTTATGGCATTGCAGATGTGCAAAACGTGTTTTATCTGTAGTAAATTATCTTGATTTACACTTCGACGTGGAAAACCTTCCCTAGTAATACTTTAAGCCACAATTCATTGGGCATTAGCATTAAATCAAGACAGAAAAGGCCAAAAAAATATTTTTCAGAGTGTTCTACTATAGACTGTAGCAGCGTCTAATGTCTAAAAACTGATTTAATATTGCCTAAGCTCGTTATTGATCATTCAAACTGGTGCTAAAGTGAATCAAGCCCTGCACTTTAACACACCCTGCAATATTCCAGGGTATGGATCCTCCATTGGTGTAAACAGTCCTGCTGAAATCAAAATTAATAAATCCAGGATCATTTACACCGAGTGAGAATTGGCATTTCCTGTGTTTACAAATATTTAGCTGTGTTTAAAATTGACTTTTTCGCGCTGAAAGGAAAAATAACAAAAAAGCTTTCCTTATTTATCATCTGAAATGTCTCTGTGCTTCCTACATTTGGTGGAGAGCTGGGAACCAAAATGCAGAGTGTGGAAAAAGGCAGGAATTGCTGGATAGAAATAGCTCCCTCTCCTATCATGAACTGTGTGATGGAATAAAAGTCAGATTTTCACGTTTTTCTCTTTGCATGATGCTTTTTAGCCAAACTCTTTGCTATGGCAATGAGTGGGCACATGTAAATCAACAAATTTACTGATGGTCTTTAGTGTTGTCAGTAATTTTATTATCTAAATATCTAAGAAAATAATGTTTTTATTTTCTTAGATGTTTTCCAGAGAGGAAAAACCCCTGAAAAGAAGTCTTACACCACCTCTGCACAATGTTTCTATCAGAAAACAAGAGTAGCCTGAGACAAATCAAGGTAAAAAATGTCCTCTACTAACCAATCTTTGGGTTACTGCTACAAATATCCCCAATTTCCACCCCAGCAAAGCCTTTTTTTGCCTGAGTGGACCAAACCAGCTTGAAGATACCGACTTGAGCAGCACATCTGAGCAAAGGCTGTGATCTCAGCCAGAGAGGGGTGAGAGCAGAGAGGAGATTCCACACCCAGGAGATATGAGGAGTGTTTACTCATCATTAGGAACAGTTTATCCTATGATATTTCTGCACCTCCTGCCGTGGGATTTAACACAAATGGAGCTTGGCCCAGGAAGAGGCAGGGAGAAGATCCCAATCTTTTCAAGGCAGATGTAGTTCCTGGTGTCCTGGGGAATGGAAAAGATTCCTCTCTGCATTTCAATAGCTGACATTCAATCTGCGCCTCAGAAATCCCAGACCACAGGACTTCCACCTCCTCTATTATTCAACAGTTTAATATGCAGCATTTCCTGATATTTACATCAAATGTCTTTCTTCCCTCATAATATATTCCCTTCACCTGTTCAAATCTCTCTGCCATAGAAGAGAGTGAATAATCATTATCCTTTGTGCAGCTCATGTCCTCAGACATTTGAAAGCTGTTATTGTGCTCCTGCTTATTCCTTATTTGGCCAAATTATAACTGCTTAATTCTCTCCATTTTTCTTCCCACTTCAGTCCTCACAAAGCCCCTGCATTTTTTATTCTGGCTCCTCTCTGATTCGCTGCCAGCTCCCCATCTTTGTGGGAGAGCATCTCTTGGAGCTGCATGCAGTGCCCAGAGCAAGGCTGCAGATAATCCTGCTTTGGGATTGCCAGCCTTGGCCAGAATCCTTTGAAGTCCATGGCTGAACTTCCACTGCATGCAAAGGACACTCCATCTGAACTTGCATTTTGCTTTTCATAATTTCTTTATCACCCTCCAACTCTTATTCGTCGCTACTGTTCCATTTCCTAAAAGATAAATCTTTGGTTTTGTCTTTTGAGTTGCCCTGGTTTATGCTAGTTTTGTGTTTGCAGTGAAATAATTTTGTTCCCCTGATGGATCTAGCTTGGCCATGTTTTATCCATGTTTCTCATCAATCCTTTTTTAATTTCACTCTCCTTATTGACATTTCCAACCTTCTAGGATGAGCATAATCTGTGTACTTAATTAAGACCTTGATTATGTCTTTTTTTTCTAAGGCATTAATAAAGATATAAACTCAAACAATCAGTGTGTGTTACCCCACTGGACATTTCCACCCCTCTTGTTACCAGCTGTTTATCAGCATTATTTCCATTTGTGCTCTAGCCAACATTCAACCCACACACCATTGTCTGCAGCCAAGCCGAATTGAATTAATTTTTACTATTAAGATTTCATGAGACAGCGTCAAATGCTTTACTAAAATCCAAATATCTGTCAACTCCCATACTGAGATTTTTTTTCTGGTTTTATTTCCCATTTTTTTCCCCTTACTCCCTCTTTTTAGCTAATTTTTCACACAAAGACATCAACAGCTATTCCATGTCTGGATCACTTTGGAATTGTGCTTGTCAAAGGTGGATTTGAGCTCCCTGCTTGTCCAAAGCCCACCCAGCTCAGCTTTGCAGAGCATGAGGAGCTGAAGGAGGATTTTCTGACTGAATCCACTCTCACACTCCCCAGTCCCTCCATTATTTTAATTTACACAGCTAGAAACACCTTCTGTCCATTCCTTATCAGCAGACAAAAAGCAGCAGATGAAGCTGTAATTCCACTCACTGATTTTCATGCCAATGAGGGAAATTTCTCTCCATCTCCAGCCATCACCTGGCACCCATGGTGTGCCCAAAACACCAAATCCAGGCTTCCTAAATCCAGGGGCTCTTCCTCAAAGGGTCCAAGGATTTCAGTCTTGACAATCTCACTGCTGTACATTAATCCTCTATTTCTGGTGCTTTCAGAGGGACTAATCATGCAGAGAAGTGCTGCTTATTGTTAATTAAAATAATCCAGCCTGGACATTTTGGAGCTACTCTGTGTTGTGTTTAGATATTATTTAACATTTAGTTGATTCCTTTCATTCACTGAAAACAGCCATGAAAAGAATTGTTCTTGTCTGTATGAATGCACTGCATCCTCACTCTTTGCTAAGCAACTTCTATGTGGTTAAATGAACTTTTATGTGGTTAAATGAACAGCAACTTTCTATGAACTTCCTACCATTCATGCCCAAGTAAATCTCCAACCAGCAGGATGAATTTCAAATTAATTCAGAGTAACTCGTTATAAGGTGTTCCTTCATTAATTCTAGAAGAGTATTACCAGAAAAGCATTTTCTAATATATTCAAACTCCTGCCAACAGAAAGGAACCAATAACCAAGTTTTGAAGAATTAAAATGCTTTCTCCTCCCATGAGAAAAATACAAAAAGACCATCAATGCCCAGTTTTCCAGTAGCCAGACACTTAGATTAATTACTGAAGGATTATGTATTTCTTCTCAAAAAACCAAATTTGAATCGATGAAAGATTTAAAGAGGCTTTTGAATAATGAAGAAACCCATTGAAATTAAAGAAAGCCAATGGCTTCTGTTTTATTGCAAACATATTTTAAGGCTTGACAACAGTTGCAGTGTTCCCCTAATTTTTGCTGTAAAAGGGAAGTAAAACAACAGTTTATTGTGGCAATACTTCATAGTGCCCTACTTCTGTAAATTGTCTTTAAGCTCTAGGGTAAGGACGGAACATTCATGTTTTTAAATTGGATACAAAAGCTGTTTCTATGCAGTGGCTGCTGGAGCATAAATTGCTACACAGAGACTCCCAGATTTATCTAAACACACTGATGCTCAGCGAGTTGGGAAGGTTTTTTTTGGTTTTTGGGGTTTGTTTTCCTTTCTTTTTTTTGTTTTTGGGTTTTTTTCCCTTTTTTCCTTTTCTACCTGCAATGCCCGCAGTCTGTTGCCCCCTTTAAATGTTTTTTAATGTTTGGGAGGTACAACACAAAGCTTGGAAAGGTTGTGGGGAGTGGCAGAGTTCTCCTTGAAGCAGCCCCAGAACTCTCAGAGCTGTGCAGGGCTTTAGCCTCGCTAATTTACAAAGCAAATTGGCTGAACCTGAGCATCACACTGCAATTTTTTATGAGGACACAATGTTCTGCCCACGATAATGGAGAGAAAATAGCACTTATTAAAGTTGTATGGGAGAGCAGCAGGTCAGGGGGGGTGGCACCGAGTGCTGCTGTCCCCAAGTGCCACCCGGGAGGGAACAAGGGTGGCTTTGCCTCATCCTCCTCGCTAGGTGAGCTCAGGTGAGCTCAGGGGAGCACAGGTGAGCTCAGGTGAGCTCAGGGGAGCACAGGTGAGCTCAGGGGATGGATTCTCCTGGTGGCTTTGGGGTCCTGGTGGCCCCAGGGGCTGGGAAGGTGCTGGGGCAGCAGCTGAGCTCTGCAGCTGGTGGGTGCTGCTGGTGGCAGCTGGGATGGGGACAGCATGGAAGAGCAGTGCCACTGAGGAGCTCCACCCAGGGACTGCAGCAGGCAGGGACACAATGGGACCTGGGCAATTAGCCACCCAATTAGCAATTAGCCACCCAATCGAGATCTCTGCTGCAGATACCAACTGCCTCTGGAAGCTCCTTGCTCACTGGGCTTCGGTTACACTGCCTTTGTTGTACATCACAGAGAGACTTTTACATTGGCTGCTCCTTTTCCACTGCACTGAAATACATTTTGAGGCTATTAAGTGCTAATGATCAGACTGTAAGGTCCTCTTGCTTTCTTTACTTATTTAAGGCCCCATTGCTTTATTTATTTATTTAGTTAAAGGTCCCATTGCTTGATTGATTTATTTATTTATTTAAAGGTCCTGTTGCTTTATTTATTTATTTAAAGTCCAATTGCTTTATTTATCTATGTAAGGTCCAAGTGCTTTGTTTATTTATTTATTTGAAGTCCTATTGCTTTATTTATTTATCTAATCTCCCATTGCTTGATATATTTATTTTTTTACCTATTTAAGGTCCAATTGCATTAGTTATTTATTTAAAGTCCCATTGCTTTGTTATTTATTTATTTATTTAAGGTCCCATTGTTTTTATTTCATTTGTTTATTTAAGGTCCCATTGCTTTATTTACTCATTGAAGGTCCTACTGCTTTATTTATTTATTTAAAGTCCCATTGCTTTATTATTTTGTTTTTTAAAGGTCCTTTTGCTTTATTCATTTATTTAAGAGCAGAACAAGCAGCACAACTCCCACCTTTGAGAAGCTTGGGTGACACCAGGCTGCTCACAAGAAGACTTTTGCATTCACACAGGGAGAGGAGGCAGCAAGATTAGCATTTTAATATTTTAAATAATATTTTAATATTATAAATAATATTTTAAATGATAGGAGAGATTCTGGAACGTGAGAGCAAATGAAGAATTGCCACGGATGAGAAAATATTACCTGAAAATCTTTTGTGTATTTAGAGCTCAGCAACAGATGCTGTGCCTGGAAAAAGGAGTTTACAGAGAGGTACAGAGCTGCCTCTGCTTCTTCCCTCCAAACTGCTCTGAAATTCACAATAATTGCAAATTAACTTCTGACAGAAGCAATGTGAACAAGCAGCAATGAGCAACGGGAAGGAACTTTTCCTTGTTTCTGAAATTAGCACATCTACTGAGGTTTAATTGGCTTTGAATCATAACGAGAGCAGTTTTGAAAAGAAGGTGGCAGGTTCTTCTTTGGGTTTAGTGCTTTGCTGCTAGATTTTTTTATTTACTTTAAACTGATGTCATTAAACCTTGAATTTGTTATAACACGAAAAGTAGCAGTTTATTGCTGTTTTCTGCTTGGAGAAATAAAACTGGAATCAGTTTTATTTCTATCAACCTGTTTACATCAGAAGACACAGCAAAATCTCTTTTTTTTGTTTTATTGACAGTTTAAAATCCTTTTTTTTTTTTTAATCCCATTTTTCTTCCCGGGAAACCTGCTTGTCCCTAATATTAACACCATTCAAAAATTATTTCCAACAAAACTGAGAGCCCTCAGATACAAGTATACAGCCATGTACTGTTGATAATTGGATTATCCCTTGGAAAAGAGAGAGGTAAAACACTTTTCATGAACTTGGCCCACAGTGTATTAAACCTCAAGGCTGAGCTTAAAGAGGATGAAGCTGTGGCAGGTGCAGCTTTTATCCTCCTCAGAAGTGATAAGAGCACACAGGGGAAAAAAGGGTAAAGAGGTGAGGAATCCACAAACCAGGCTTTAAATGCACGACCTTAAAAAAAAATTGTATTTCTTACCGTTTTTTACAATATTTACAGTAAAAGAGAAACAGGTTTTTCTCTATATTTAATTATCTTAAAGTGTTCTTTACAAAATAACTTTCCTAAACCTCCAAAGGTTGACAATACTGTATTTCACTAAAGCCTAAAATAGTTTCCAGAGTCCATTTATTTCTAATGCCATCAAAAAGAAGTGAATTATGGGCAGCAAGATCAGCATATTAATCTTTCCCAAAAGAGAACTGCGAACGTTGGTACCTCAGGCTAAGAAAGTTTGGTGCAAAATGTTTCATAAATGTGTCCTGAAGTAGATTGGGTGTTGGATTTTTGGTGTTGTGGAATGATTTTCTCTCCATTTTGGGTGCATTGTAGAAAAAAAGTGTTCACACAGGAAAAACTGCATTTTCCACTCATCCATAGAGGGATTAAAACAGGTTAGACAATATTAGTGCAATTCTTTATCATTGCTGGGGCTTTCCCCAGATAAATGTCCTCATTTCTCTGTGATTATCAGGTATCAAATCCATGCTGTCATCTCCCCTTGGCTGCTTTGGGTGGATAAAATGGACAGAAAGCAGCAAAGAAAGTTCCATTTGCAGTGAAAAAAGCTGGCCAGGCAGAGTTCTCTCAAACCACACCTAGAACACTTCTTGCAACTCTTGTTGTGAACAAGAAGTTTGACTTATTTCCCCATTTCATTCGGGTAAAAATTCCACGAGAGATGAGGTGAATATTACAAATGTAGGAAGCTTCATTCAAAAATAATCATTCTTATCCATTTGTCCTTATCATGATCAGAATTCCCAGAGATTGACACAATATACTCAAGCTCATCCTTGAGCTATCAAATGCTTTTTTCCTTGTGAGATGTCCAAAGAAACCACAGCACAGGCAGAGCTTTCCCTCTCAGCTCGAGGTATTTTCTGCTCTCCCTGCAGAGTGGGAAGCAAACCCTGAAGGAGATTTCTCCTCTGTTGTCCAAGGAGGAGGAATTCTGCATTTTCCTGAATGCTCAGCTGTGGTTGCTCACCAACTGTGATTGCAGAATTTCAGCTCTGGCAAACCTGTCTCCTCCAGTCCTGTGCTGTAGGCAGCTCTAAACAGCTCTGCTCTTTTACTTCATGCTTTCTAAATAACATCTAAGAAGCAGATAGCCCTTAAAGAGGTAATTTCATGTTTTGCTCGGAGTGTGCATAATTTTCTCTTGCTGTTGTGACACTGATTTATGTATTATGCCAGGAATAGAAAATGTGTGTGGAAAGAGCAGCAGCATCCCACACAAAACCACTCAATTCAGGCTTTCCTTAGCCTGGGAAGTTTCTCCCAGGATTTTAAATCACATCACGTGGGGTTTTGCTCTTAGACATCACCTTTCATTACAACAGAAGATTCTATTTTTTCCCACTGTGGTCTGCCGCCTTCAATTGATCCACTTCTCACTACTCTGTGACTTAGTCACTAAACATTGACTCCAATCCTTGATTTTTAGTGCACTAATTGCCACTGATTGCAGATTTTTTTTTTTTTTTTTTTTGAAAACGAGGTGGTTATTCCTAATTAGAGGGAGAAAAAAAACACTTTTATGCCATGAGGTAATTCTGGATGGTGTCCTGACCCATCCTGGCCAGAGGAGAGCTGTGCTGGCTGTAGCACATCTGTTAGACATCCACAGCACAAGTCTGGGTTTGTCCCTCCAGCAGAAAAGAAACAACTTTGTGAGGTTTTTTGTCAACAGAAAATCCATGCTCTTTCTCCCACCCACAGAGAACAGTTTGCTCACCTGGGGCACTCTCAGGTCTCCCTGGCAGAGCTGCCCAAAGCCAGCTTGGACACACCAGGAGCTACAAATTGGATATTTCTGTCTCACAACAGAATCACCTGGTGAGCAACCACGAGGTGTCCACTGGAAAAGGCTCTGAGCACAACGTGGGCACAGGATGAGGGAGTCCAATCCTTCCTTTACAAGTAAAAGAAGAAAAAATTCAATAAATCTCTTACTTCTCCAGTTGCCTCTAATTAGCCTTTCTGCAGTTGAGGGAAGGTTTGTTTCACCTGCTGTTTCTTCAGATATTTCCCCTGGTTTTTTTTTTTTTTTTTGGGAGATATCTTTGTTTGGAATTGTAGCTCTGCAGAGCACAGTGTGGCTCCCTCCCTTCTCCCTCTCTCCTTTCTCTCTGTGCCTTTCAGCCACAAATTTCCTCTTCTGCTCCTCTCAGCTCTTGTCACTCCTGTTCCTGGTCACTGTTGTGGTTTGTGATGCCTCCCAGTCTCACCAGCCCTGCATCTCCCCTGGCTTAGCATCAGAAATGTTCCATGCTTTTCACAGGAGCAGGAGGGCCAGGAAGAGCCCCTGGCTTTGCTTTTTCCCTCTTCTTTCAGTGAGTCTGCTTGGCAAAATCGATTTAGGGACTTTGGACAAGGGCATGGAGTGACAGGACATGGGGAATGGATTTGCACTGCCAGAGGGCAGGGATGGATGGGATTTGGGAAGGAATTGTTCCCTCTCAGGGTGGGGAGGAGCTGGGATGGAATTCCCAGAGAAACTGTGGATTTCCCTGGATCCCTGGAAGTGTCCCAGGCCAGGTTGGACAGGGCTTGGAGCAACCTGGGATGGTGGAAAGTGTTCCTGCCTTGGCAGAGGTGGAATGAGATGATTTTAAGGTCTCTTCCATCCCAAACCATCCTGTGACTCTGTGACCAGGAGCAATTATTAAATAAAATATGAGAGAGGAAACAGCACAGAGAGGAGACAGCACAGCAGTGGCAATAAACTGTCAGATGTGTTGTCACCCTGTCTGGATTCCTAACAAGCATCTCTGAGCACACAGGGGCTTTAAAAGCTTTGTGACAGAGCCAAATTTGTATTTGGGAGCTATTTGTTGAGGGTTTCCCTCCATTAAAAAGAGCTGTGTGGCATTAAATGTTCCCATGCTATGCTCAGAAATGCTAAACTTAAAAAGGTCCTGGATGTAGCAATTAGCAGCATTCCTGCCTAATGTTGTGTTAATGCAACATGAATAATTCCACTCCCTGTGCTCTGGAGCTGCATGGCTCCTGGTCAGGAGCAGTTCAGGAATAGCTCAGCAGAAATTGGTTTTATAAAACACTGACTCACGCAGTGCAGGTATTTTTTTATCTCTATATTTATATCTCTATCATTATCTGTGTTTACAGCTCGTTCCAACACACTGAAATAGTGTTTCTCCATAAAAGAGCACAGAAAGCAGTTTGCCTTCAACTCACAAACGTTTGAGGTGCTTTAGAAAGCAGATGTTTCTAAAACGCTCCCAAAGTTCCAGCCTCATGTAGAATATATCCCTCAATAATTTGGTTTGCAACAATAAAACCTGATTTCTGAAAGTGAGTTCTTCCCATAAAAGAATTCCAGACAACCACAAGTGAAGCCCATAAGAGGAAAAGCCGAAATCCTTTTGAACCCTGTGCTCTGTCTGGTGTCTTTCACTACATGTCACCCCGGATATTTCCCCTGTACTTAGTGCTGCAATTAATAAAAATCCCGTTCTAAAGGTAACGAGGTTGTCAGCCTGACTTCCAGTCGAGACTGTCTGTTGATTAAAAACTCCTTCACAATGACATTAAGCTGCAAAGAACTCCTCAAAAAAAAAAAAAAAAAATCATAAGCCCGAGCCATGCACTGCCAGCTCCCCACAGATTTAAATTTAATTAAATGAGAAAACTGCAGGACTCTTTTTGTTCACACTGAAGATTCCCAGAGCTGTCCCAGGAGTGGGGTTCAGTTATTGCAAGGCACGAGCTCAGCCTGGAATGTTGTTTTATCATTAAGGCTGCCAGTCACTCCCCATTGGCTCTGGCAGCCCAAATGCCAGGGTGCCAAGGTGACAATAAAAGGTCTTGGCCCTTCCTGGGCTATTTTCCATTAAATCCAAGATTCCATGGAATGTCCTGGATCCATGGGAAGCAATGCCTCATCTTCCCCCTTGTTGTTGCCATCGTTCCCCATAAAATGTGGGAAAAGATTTCCCATGCTCCCAGTAAATCTGATGTTTTCCCCACAAAGTATAAGGAAGAACCTGATATTGCTTCCTAACCCCTGCAAATAATTTGCTGTCCTTTGCAGTACGGAATTATTCATCTGACATTTCATCTTGTCCATCTCCCAGCACCCTCAAGAAAAATATAACACCTTTAAGCCCAGTTTTCTATTTTTTTTTAAATTCTAGCTTTAATTCTAGCTTAATATATGTAGGTTTTCCATTCTCAAAGACAAATTAGGAAATCAATTAATCTGAGCCTGCAGACAAAGCTGGGAATATGCTGTGTGATAGCAGTCATGCACAGAGATGAACATGAAAATGTCATCAGCATCATTCCTGACTATTTCTTTTTCAGAAAAACTGGTTTATAGTGTTGGGGAGGGAAAGAAAAAGAGGCTGAGGAGATGAGAAGAGAAAAAAGAAAGGGAAAAGCTGGACAAACAGGCCTCCCCTGTGTCTGTGACTTGCTCCAAAAAGGTCTTTGTAACTGCTGAATTTTTTAAGCTAGCCTGCTCTGCCTGTGAGGAACTGTCCTTCCGAGCAAATTCTGTGACTTTTGGAGATTAAAGGCCAAGCCGTGTGTTCATGAATTTTAATGTAAACAAAATCAGCTCTTTTTTTTATTATTTTTTCCCCCAGTTTTTAAGATCTTCCTCTCTTTGTTGTGTGGGGCGAAGGGCAGAGGAGCAGCATGGCCAAAGGGCAGAGCTGCAGCTGGCTGGAACATGTGTTTTCATCTCCTGCTGAACCTTATCCTCCATGCTCTAAAGAGATCACAACCACAACAAAGAGACCTGAGAGACTGAGACCAAATCAGCACCTGGAGCAGAGCTTTTCCCAACCACCACCAACAGAAAAGGAATAGAAAATAAGATTAGCCCCGCTGCTCTTCACAGGTTGCTCTGAATCTGCTGAAGTTTGTGCTTCTGCTGCAGCACTGATCGTTAATAATCCTCATTTTCAGGCCGTTTTTATCTCAGTCCCCGGGCAGGAGTTCAACATCTCAGGCTGTTTGCTCCCTGGGGATGGAGAGGAGGAGGCAGAGCTCTCTCCCTGCTCTCAGGGATGCTCAGGCAGAGCTCAGGTGAGGCTGTGGTGCTGCCAGCTCCATCCCGAGCGGCCCCAGCCAACATCCGGCCAGGAGGAGCTGTCCGAGGTGCTCGGAGAGAACTCGAGCACAGCAGCAGAACCTGAGCTTCACCTCCTCCCTGCCCTGTGGGTTCCTCAGGCACAGAAAGTGTTCCCAGCACGGGGATTGTGAAGGAAGAGCTGATTTTTCAGGGTGATTCCCTCCCCACATTGTCACTTTCTGAGCTCTGCTGCTCCCCCACCACGCTGACACACCCCGAGTGTTCAGGCTCAGCTTTTGGTTTGTGCAACCTGGCAACTCATCAGAACAAACTCATATAGACTGGCATTCGTTAGAACTGTGGAGAAAACACTGATTTACCCCATATACAAATTTATTAACCATTTAAACACCAAAAGTGCCACCTGCCATCCCAGGAGGTGACATCTGCCCCACTGTGAGCAGCTCAAGGGGTGATAATGGAGACATCCAGGCTCTAATCCCCACCATCCACCTCTCCCAGTCCTCCTCACACACCTCTCCTGCTTAGATATTTCTGTTTGTGCATCCACAGGGCTCCAGCAGCATCACAGAGATGCTCTGGGAATTAAATATGCTGCTTCTACGAATATTTTTGGACAAAAACCACAACTCCTATTACTTCACGACTTCACTTTGAAATCTGCCAGACAAGAAGTACCTTCAATTTATTTTATTGCTGCGTTTTAAGGGTACATAGATCTATATATTTATTCAAAACCAAGAGTCTGGATGAATAATTACATTTTAAAGTGTATTTGCTCTGAAATAAAAGGAGTTGTGCAACTGGTTTTGACACCTGCAGTATAAAGGTACTGAAACTCTGAAATTGTAAAAAACACTAGAATTTTTTGTAATACATTTCTGTGCTCTGTCTGAGCAGCTAAAAATTAAATTTATTCACACGCTCTCCTGACTTCTGTTTGTCATCTTCACTTCAACACAGCATGATGTGGTTTTGTTACCAAATCTAATACAGGCAAAATGGATCTTGTTTCTCTGTTCTGCTCTGGGTTTTGTACAGGTGCAGCCAGGTTTGCTCGTAGGGAAATGCCAAAAAATTCCAAAATGTTGGTAAATTCCAAAATGCTCAGGCCTTGTGGAGGCATTGGGGTGGGGAAGCACAGGAACCCTGGTGCAGCTGGGATGCAGCAGCTCCATCCTGCAGCTCCCACTGAGGAACCCAATTATTGATTTGAATGATAACAAATCGATTCAGTGACACAAATCATGGAGGGATGATCAATTTAAAATGGATTTAATGACACAAATCACGGAGAAATAATCAATTCAAAATTGATTCAATGATACAAATCACTGAGGAATAATTCACATCCTGTGGCTGCTCGGGTGTGAAAGCTCAGCCTGGCAGGAGCACAGTTTTGGAGCATTATTTTATAGCATGTTAGGTATTTTAACTTTCAGACCTCAGATATCAAAGTGATTTGAATTTTGTTTTTTCTCCTAAACAGGCTCAAAAGAGGGAATATCAACCCCCACCCCATCCCCTCCCAGCCAGGGAATTGCTGGAGCTCTGTGCAGCTGATAAGGTTGGAGCTCTGTGTGTGTTTTGTCTTGTACTGCACTCTTACATTCTGTTCACCGCAAAGGTTACACAGAATATAAATAAGTTTAATGAGAAAAAGACATTGTAGAACAAAGCAATGCCGAGCACCTGTTTTTAAATTACTTTTGCTCCTCGTTTCTGACACAAATACTGGCCAAGGCACGATGCTCTTGCACAAATCATTTCCATTTCAATGAATCAGCTCTTACCAGCAGGACAATATTTACATCTTTGCTTCTTCTATCAGCTCCTAGATTGCAAAGATCACCTCGAAACAGCAGCTAAGCCAAAATCTATTGGGAAGCTACAAAATGAAACAGATTTTCTTGGCCAGGAGAGAGGAAACTGGAGGGATGAAAGGCTTGAACTCTAACATCTCTCATTTAGAGTGGAAGGACGGCAGCAGGATTGTGCTGAACGGGCAAAAATTACTCCCATTCAGTTCAGCCATCCAAACTATTTTGGTTCCAATTAAGCAGAAGAGAAAATGCAGAAAATTGGCCAAAAAAAGAAATAAAAAATTGACAAATAGTACTGATTAGCTCAAGTAGAAAGGTCAGGATGAAGCAGCCCAGCTCCTCAAGGGCAGAAGAGAAAGTTGAATTTAGATTTGGAAATGATAAGAACTACAGACTAAAAGAAGAAGAGGGTGGTTATATTTACTTTGGTTTTCCTTAAAATATTTTGAGGGCAAGGTCTAGGAAAGATTGCCAGCAAGAGATTCCATTTTACTGGTTAATGATTAGTTCCTTTATAGGGGAAAAAAAAACCCACAGGAAAAAGCTTTAAAACAAAAATTGTGGCCTTTGATCTCTCATTTTGCCTATTGAGAAACTATATAATCATTTTATAAAACAGAGCAACTCTTCTTTTATCCTTGCATTAGATCAGTTTATTCACTGTGCCAAGAGGGTGATGGAACCACAAGTGGGAAAGTGGTGGAAATTAGGAAATTGGTCTGTGTTACAAATTCCTTTGAGTCTGTTGCTGAAGCAGTCCGGCATCAACCACCAGGAATTTCTGTCATACAAAAATGAGGGAATTTCCAGCTGGATCTATCAATCTGCCTGCAATACATCTTAAAAAAATCACATTTTGTTCAGAATTAGCTATTGTTTTTTGATGTTTCAATAGGTTCCTTGTCCAGCTGCCATTAACATCACATTTATCGACTACATAAATTTAATTTAGTGCAAATACTCTGTTTGAAAATAAGCATGAGGAGTTCAACAAGGCTGCCATGGATAATGCAGATCCCTGTCTGCTTTTTTCCACCTTTTTTTGTATTGACTTTTTGTTTCCCTATGGGTGTTTTGGGAATATGGGAGAGTGCTCAAGCCCAGGGTGTTGTGGTGTCACAGTGAGTGCCATGAATAAAATCCAGGCGTAAAAATCAGAGTTAGGAGCAGATCAGAGGCAGCCAGAACAGCACTGCCCACCTCCTTCCTGGCCCTGTTCACCCACGGAGCAAAATGTTCTTTATGGAGAAACTTAACATTATTTTCAGTTTTACTCTGCCTTGAAAAAAATCTTCATCTTAATGTTATACTCTTGAATAGAATTAGACCTTCCTGAGTACCAAAATCAGGCCAGATTTACTGAAAAGTGTCTGCTGAATATAGAAATTAAACGTTAGTGAGGACATCTCTCTTATTAAATTTGCTTGAGTCCAGGGAGAGAAGTATTTAATGGGACTAGCTAGGAAAATGTTCAATTTTTAATGAACATCTCAAAAGGGTAGTTTCACATTAAATTTTCAGCTAAAAAATGCTGAGTTTTGTACCGAAAAGCTTTGACTGATTGTCTTGATCAGTTCTGTTGATTGCTGATCTTGTGTTCCCCTTGTTGGAACACCAAAGAATGTACAGCCTGGTCTTCTAAAGTAGATACAGGAACAAAGAATTGTAAGTTTATTCTTATTTTATTCATTGTTTCCTTTTATTTTATTCTTGTTTCGTTCTCATTTTATTTACATTTCATTCCCCCACGTTATTTTATCATATGTTTCTGGAGTTTTTTTGATGCCACAATCTGAATTTCCGATGCGACACAAAGACTTTTGGCACCTTGCAAGTATTTGCTGCCACTGGCAGCAAACTCTGAGCTGGTGGCTGTGGCAGGAGTAGCATTTTTATGTTTGTTTAATTCCCCCAAAGAAATAGGTGAACTCCATTCTGCCTCCCATGCTCCCTGAGCCCTTTCCATGTGAGGGACAGCAGGGATCGATCACCACACCCCCAGACTTCCCTCTGGATCATCCTTAAAAACTGCATTTTGACCAAAACTGTGACAGTTTGACACCTGTTTGCTCCTTTATACCAACAAAATTAGTGTCCCCAATCCAATTGCTGGTGGAAGTTGGCACCTGCACCCAAATATTTCCATCAAATTAGCACCTTTATCCAGAAATCTGGGCAGAGCTGTCAGGACTGAATGTCACAGAGATTTGTCTCAGGAACCACAGCAGTGCTCACCCAGGTCTTGCCTTCATGGATAACTTCCCAACCTTTTCCAGGCTGTGGAATATCCTGGCAGCACAGGCAGCACATCTTCCCTCATCCTTTCCATCTGTCCTTTCCAGAGAAAACTGAGATAATGATCACAGCCAGGCTAAGCACTACAATATCAGCTTCTTGCTTCACAACTCATTTCTTTGGTTTTTTTTTTGCCTTAATCCCCCTGTTGTGAGGCAGAGAAGTGACAGCAGTGCTGAGGATAACATCAGCATCGCCCTGCTCTGACACTATCTGTGGCTTTTCTCATTCCAGCATCTCCCACACCCCAAAAATCTCCTGGGATTGCAGCAGGTGTGGAGCAGGAGTTCATCCCACAGCGAGCCCTGAAAAGCAGCAACCCCAATGTCGCTGTTGAACTGCTAGCAGAGTGAAGAAACCAGACAGAATCTCAGGCTGGCACAGTTCTGAATTTATTATTTAAATTTTAGAACTTATATAGACTTTTAGAGGTCACTCAGATTGAGTCAATTCAAAACCTCCCCCCAGGCTGATTGGCCAGGCTTGAACCGCCTTGTGGCTAGCACAGACCTTTCCCATGGGAACTTTTTCTCTCTTCTTCCTGTGTTTTATAAACAAAGATAAAGTTTGGATGTTATTAAAAACAGTTTCCTGGGATGTGGACAGTTCAGGCCTGGCCAATCAGGCCTAGGGGGAGGCTTTGAACTGACCAATCTGGGTGACCTTTGAAAAGTCTATATAAGATGGAATTAAATTATAAAACCTTCTTCTTGATGCCACACTTTGAACCTGGGTCTTCTTTCACTGCTAGCGGCTCAACAGTGACACCGCCTATCTTTCCAGAGACCATTTCAATAACATTAAAACTTTATCTTTTCTTTATCTACCGGAAGAAGAAGAGAAAATTCCCACAGGAAAGAGTCTGTGTTGCCACACCCCACCAATTGGCACATTTATTCTCCAACCACGGCGTGATTTTCCATCCCATTTTCAGGAATGCACACGGAACTGGGTTCAATTAAACCCTTCCAGCACGCTGATGTCATGGTGATATTTTCCAGGCTCCTGGCAGAGCTCCAGTTCGCTCTCCCCGTGGTTTATTCACTCAGGGATGGCTTCAGTGCCTCATAAACCAGGGAGATATAGCGCTATTATCTCTTAATTATGCTGCAAACATCCTCAGAGCTCACTGTCTGCCAGCCCACATCAGCCCCAGAGTGTTTCTCTGCACCCCAGGATGGGTAGGAAATAGAAATTGGTGTGATGGAACACGCAGGAATAAATCCCGGGGAGCTGGTTTGTCAGCGCTGGGAGATTTATCAGCGTGTTCTCCTCAAACGTGATAAATTGCTGCTTTAGAACAACCCGGTGAGTGTGTTCCCAATAGAATTAATTTGAGCAGATAATTCTGAGTCATCACCTGTAATACCTCGCAGGGAAAAAATCCCAGCAACAGCCATGGGCTACTTATCTAGGGAATGAGGATTCGCTGAGGAAAAAAAAAGAAATAATGAAAGAAATGCTGAAATTTAAACTGCATAATCATTATCTCTAATTGTTGGGATGTGCCATAGGTATTTTTGGGAGTGATTTCAATAGTAAAAATATGGAAATATCACACATAACCATAATTTATTCTGGGAAATCAAGGTTCCCAGATTTTTTTTTTCTGTTTGATGACCAACAGGTTTTTTTCTGTGTTGAGGCAATTGTTGAAATAAGGAAATATTGCTAAAAAAGGAAGAAAATACAAGAGCAAATATCAATCAAAATATAAAGCAAATGTAAATCAAAACAATATCCAAACCTCCTAAATCCAGATTATTTTAGGTAAATTTAAGACATAATATCACATTAATTAGTGTAAAGCATAGCATTACTTATTTTATATTTAATTTTTATTGTAGCTGTTATTCATTAAAGACAACAATTTATTTATTCACTTTTTTAAATTCATGCTGACTGAATCAATGTCCAGAATGCAGTTTGAGCCAGGTTTATATTTAAATTGAAGGCTTTTACAATACAAGGATATCAGGTAATCCATATCTGTCTCCAGATAGGCAAAATTGTCAGGAATGCTGAATGTTTCCTTTCCCTTGAAACAGGCTGGGAAATGGGAATTTTTACTTGAAATATTTAAAGATTCAGTTTAAAAGTTTTAAATGAAGGGACTCCTCCAATAATCTCATTTTCATGACCTCATTGAACCCAAGAGGTCCTTCAGGTCCCTCCTGCTTCGGTGTGGGATGCAGGGAAGGTGAGCTCAGGTGGGAGAACAGGAGGAATAAAATAAATAAAGGAATAAAATAAATAAAGGGATAAAATAAATAAAAAAGCTTCCCAGGCTGTAAATTCCGGCTCAGGGAAGAGCTGCAGGCACTCAGGAACACAAAGTCACACACTCAGCCCTGGCATTCAGCAAAATCTCCCTCACTAGTGGCATCAGCAGGGGAAAATCCTTTTCCACCCTGTTGGCAAATCCAGGCCAGGAGGCTCTGAGGGTACCTGCTCATCCTGGGCCCAGCTATGGAAAAATAAAAATAAATAAAAATTAAAATAAATAAATAAATAAAATAAAATGCTGAGCCACAGGCTCCAGTGAAGGAGTGAAGCTCAGCTGCTGCACATTCCCAGCCATGTCCTGGATCAGCCCTTCCTGCTCCCACACTGACCCTCCCTGCATACCAAACGCTAATTCTCATTAATTCTCATTATTCATAAACCCACCCAACCCTCCAGCACCCACCCTGATTTAATCCACAGACAAAACCCGCCTGGCCTCTGACTTCCCCTGCTCTAAACTCATTTTTCTCCCACTCTGTGCTCCCACAGAACCAGCAGGAGTTTGGCTGCTGAGGATTTTATCCTCAGTTTTCCCTCAGCCTCCATCCTGCAGCTCTTGCAGCATTCTGCAGCACTCAGCCAAATTTATCTCCAGGTGCACATTCCCTAAACTTCGATGCCTGTAAGCAGAAGTGATTAAAGCTTTTCATGAGCTGGTTCTGGTGTTAGGATTTAGGCAGGGAATGCAGCTCAAAAGATGTTGGTTTTTGTTTTAAACGGTTCTGGTTCTTTGAGGCTCTCTGAAGAAATTGGAAGGTGAAGTTGTAGGCTTCAGACAAGCCAAGGCCAAGAGTGAGTTTGGTGAAAATTGTGGAATATTTCCTAAATTAATCTCTCCATGACAATGGCCATTTAATGGGGAGGGAAATTGCCCACAGCTCACTACCAGGATTTACCTTCCTTCCTTCCTTCCTTCCTTCCTTCCTTCCTTCCTTCCTTCCTTCCTTCCTTCCTTCCTTCCTTCCTTCCTTCCTTCCTTCCTTCCTTCCTTCCTTCCTTCCTTCCTTCCTTCCTTCCCCTTTCACCCTTTCCAGCACTAAAAATAGAAACGTGAACGTATGATGTGCCAATTTTGATCCTTTATTTATTTAAAGAAATCAAGAGGTATAAAAATAACAGAGAATGACTAAAAGTTATTCTCTGGTGCATTGCTGACAATCGAGTTCTCGCTGCACATCACTCACAGGAAAAGGCTAATTTTGAAAAAGGAAGCTGGAGAAACGAACATTGTTCTATTCTTTGAACATTAACCTGCAAGTCTGTATGTATCTACCAAATTTAAATAAATATTTTTTTTTAGCACTGGGATGAACACGTCACGCTTCCTAGATTGAATGAAAAAATAAATAAATAAATAAATAAATTTATATATAATATAAATAATAAAATAATAAATAATAAATAATTTGATCATTTCAAATAAATTTGATTATTTCAAATAAATAAATCAAATAAATAATTTGATTATTTATTCTCACAATGGAAAAGTTCACAGCATTTGTTGCCATCTACTACAAGATTTTGTCTTCTGTATGTGAGAATTGTTTGGAAAGGAAACATTGAGGCTGCAAAGCAAGATGCACAGTGACAAAAAGCAAATCGAAGATAAGGCTGGCAGTGGAGGTGTCCTGCAGAGAGGCACTTGTTTCCTGCTAGAGGAACACACACCTTCCTGGGGAGAAAATTCAGAAGCTACTTTTAGCCAAAAGTCACAGAGAGGGAAAAAAAAAAAGCAGCTCAATAAGAAAATTTGTAGATAAATGCTGAGCTGGAGGAAGTCAATCTCAACAGAATAATTTTTGAAAAAATCCAGAATTAAGGCTGTTAATGAATCCAGAATTAATCCAAATTAAGGCTGAATATTCCACATTCTTCTTCCTGCTGAGGAGAAGACATGAAAGAGATGGGTGGGAGATACATCCATACCCAGATATATTTGAACACATCTTCCCTTCAGAATAAAGGGAAAATACAGATATATCCCACTGTGCTGGCTGAGGTTTTGCCACAAACATAAGACTGGAAACAGAGGATGTAAAATTCCACTTTTCCAGTTTGAATACAAAATCTTCAATTCTCATCTGATCATGGAAATAACTCCTTGATATTAATCCTTCCCAGACAACAGCTCAGTGCTCTCCCTGGGAGCAGTCATGGGATTCTTGTGTTATTTATTTCACATTTCTACATCAGGTTTAATCTTCGATTCCTCCAGCTAAAAACCATTTGTTTATTAAAAGCATTGGGAACCCTTTGCTGTAAGGATTGTAATAAATTCATGGCTTTTCTTTCACCTGTAATTGGAATATTTACATGCCTTATGCTTTAGCTGGGAAATATTTAATTTAATGCTGCCTGTAAGGAGCAGAATCCATGCTTCATGATGTTATTATTTGGTACTAATTGTTAAGCTCTTATCACCTAGGAATTATTTATCATTTTGGTGCTATCTTGCCAGGACACTTTATTCATGAGTTAGCATTGTCAGGCTGCAAACGACAGTGTGTATTAATAATAAATATAACAATATTTAAATCATGATTTTAGCACCTAGATCACATCAAATCTGTATTACAAAAGTGTTACAATGCACACCAGAAAAACAATCTCCCAAAAACAGCATTGAAAAGCCAACTTCACTGAAGTAAAGCAGTTTGTGATCTACGACCACCCCGGAAATATTCACATTACAGCTATTTACACAAAGACCTCACTCAGCTCAAACACCACCAGCCTCTTTTTCCTACATATTCCTGCAATTCCAGACTTTTCTCTGCCCATTTTCACCTGCTGTTGGTGTTCTTTGAGCAAACATTGGGGGAAAGATATCTACAAAAGCAAATTCCAGCCCAACTGCTGCTCCAAACGGGAGCTGCAGGAAGTGGAGTTCCTTTCATTGGCACCTCGTAAGGACCTGGAATTTTGGATTCTGGCAAGGCATCAAAAAATTTCTGTGCTGTGAATCAGCTACAACCTGCAGGAGAAACATCTCAGAAATATGTGAAATCTCCCAAATATTCGCGTCTTGCTCTCATTTGAATAAAACTTCTGAAGTTATCTCTTGGGGAGTAAGGCGTATTCAGAGTAAATATATTAGCTCTGGGTGTAGCTTTGGAGAAGTAAAACTAGACAAACAAGCAGTTTGTAATTTGTTGGAAAAGTTAACCTTTTATTTAGGATTATGGATTTAGACCTGCTGCCATTCCTCACATGAATAACTTCTTAAATAAGAAGTACAACAGCGTTTCAAAGGGTTTGAACTCCGTAAAAAAAGCACTCGGGATGAAACCACACTGTAAAAAACATGTTCTTTTAAATTAAAAAGTGTTTGTGGAAGGGAAGAATGGCCAATAAATTCCAGTTAGAGCCAATTCTGTAAAAAACCTTAAATGTTGGCTCTAATAAAGACTTCAGTGAAAATAAATAGCACCAAACACTTCACAGGAGGGTCCAAGTATGAGGTATATTTCCAAATAACGAGACAATCCACACCAAGATTTGTTTGAGGCAAAATGTGTTTTTTTTCCTAATCTTTCCAGAATTCCCTTCCAAAATGGGTAAGAGACTTGAATTCGAGCAGGTTTGCCAGGCATCCAAGAGGATTATCCTGGACCCAATATGCAGATTTTCCTGGACTTCAAGCAAATATTTATTCTTGCAAAAAGAAAAAAAAAAAAATTGCATATTATATCAGCTATCAGCCTTGACTACAGAATTCACAGGAGTTTGGAAGGCAAAGACGGGGAAATTTATTTGTGTGCCAATCGACATAAAATTTTACACTGGAACTCCTTCTTTCCATCTTTTGTTTCCTTTTTCTCCAAGAACAGACTGAATAACCGTAAGCATTACAGAGAACATGAAATCCATGAAATCCCGGCAATGTCCCCATTTTTTCAGGGAGAGAGGGCAAAGCTTTGGTGTCAGGAAATCCTGTGGCTGCAGAATTATTTGGATTTACAAACCAGGAGGGCAGCCCATAACTAACACATCATGGGGAGTTTTTAACTAAAATTCCTCAGTGCTGAAGAATAATTTAATGCCCACAGAGTGGACTTGACTAAAATAGCTGCATGTCTCCAAACTTGCTAAAATTGTCACATTTTATCTCGATTTTTCAGTTCCCCCGATGAAACCTGGTTTGTCTGATTGTGATAAGCTGGAATTGATTCTGGGTTGGTGTGAAACAACTCAGAGTCAAGGCGAAGGTTTTGGTCTGTGGTGTAGGAGAAATCGAAATATGAAATAATTAAATTAAATAATATTAAGTAATAAAACTCCAGATCCGATGTCTGATTTTGAGATGTTTACAGAGCAAATAATTAACTCAAAGAAATCATCATCTCTTTTAATTAGTAAAGAACAAGTGAAAATAGCAATTATGTTTTCTGCTCTGCTCTTTCAGGGTTGGTTTAGGTTAAAAGTTCTTTCATTAACAACCACGACAGTTCTTCTATGTCTTTTCTGTAGGAAATTTAGATTTACCAGTGTTGTCCCCAGTTCATAACAGCAGAGAAGTTTTTAGGACTGAAAATTATTCTTTTCAGGCTGCACTTCCCTTATTTTTCACTCTATGGAAGAAAAAAAAAACAAGAAATTTTACTCCGGATTAGGTGATTTCAGATTCCTGCCTGAACTTCCTTCTTGGAGCCTCCAAAACCACAAGTGTGGATTTTTCAAAAGCAGCTCCTCATTTGCATTCCCAATTAACCACAGACACAACGACTCAGCTGCCTGCCTTCCACAATCAGGCGCAGCCAGGAGACAAGCCAACCCCTGTTTTCCTTTGCTCACGTTTCATACAGGCAAAAAAAAAAAGAAAATATAAATAAGATATAATACCAAACCTTTGTATAGGTATGCAAATCAGGCTGTGCTGCACTTTAATGGTCAGTAACAGGTTTTTTGGGGATTTTTTTTTTTAATTTTTTTGGTAATTAATGGGAGCAGCTGCTAAAGAGAGTGCTAATACTGGTAGGGGAGTAAGATTCAAGAAGGCAGCCCTGTGTGAATAATAACCTAAGTACCCATTTAACTTTAAGCACTTCTTTATGGGCCTGAAGTTAATGGCTTTACACATTTGGTCAAAGTTAAGCATATGTTTAATGCTTCCCTGAATTAGAAATTAGATCTCTGAACTTCAGTTTTGCTTACACTCTGGGTTAGTTTGTTGCTGGGTTCATTTGGGGAAGACAGGGAAATAGCAGCCGTTTGGAAATGATATCTTTTGGTAATTAAATGCTGCCCATACAGTAGATTCAGCAATTAACATTTTTCTTCTTAATGTATATTTGACTGTAAAACAGCCATTAAATGGAAGTAGCTGTGCAATTGTTTCATTAAGATTTCCTGGTTCTCTAATCCAAGCACAACTGCTCGGAGTTAACAGAATAAAATAACACTGACTTCAGTTTTCTATTCAATATATCAAAGTTCATTGTTAAGCTTAGTTTTTGATTTGTGTAACCTGGAAACTCATCATAATAAAATCATCATACAAACTGGCATTTGTTAGAACTGGGGGAAAACACAGATTTTCCCCATAAACAGCCTTTATTTATCATTTAAACACCTTCATCTGCACTGTGCTTATTGGGAATTAAGGAGCTCATTGCCCTTTTCAACATTTAAAAGCCATTCCACTTGCTCACAGTCTTTTTCAGAGCCACTTGTGCCAGTCTTAAATACACACATATTTCTAAATATCTCCTGCTTTATATCTGCAGTTAGTTTTTAAACCCCAAATCCCTCCATGAAGTCAGGATCTGACTCACCAAATAAACCAGAAAATCATGTGTTGTTCAACAGAAAACTTTAGATATCTGAAATTGTTCAGGGTCAGCTGCATCAGAACTCCTCAATAAATAATTTGTAGGACATTTTCTGCCTTAAAACCTGGGAAATCAGGATTCTGCCCACAAAATTCAGAATTTATCTCCACAAGAGCCTTGCAACTCAAATTTCAATATTAGCAGAAAGTCAAGCTCCAATTATCCCAACTAGAACCTTCCAAGTTTGCTTCCTTCTTCTGTCCCTACAATACCATTTGTGTTATCTCACATTAATATTAGACATGTATTGTTATTCTAATAACTAATTATGGAGCTCATAATGCTAATGATGGCAATTCAGTTTGTAATCCCATCTGTTCACTTTACAGTTGTTTATTCTCTTTCCTCTCAAAATGCTCTTGGTTTGGAATTAATCACACGTTTTGGCTTTTTTTAATTAGAGATTTGTAGGTTTGTTTCAAAACAAAGTATCAGAAGGGATAAACAAGGGCTGGCATGGCTCTGCAAAGAGAAAATATTTCTGTTGTTTTGGTGACCAAATAATTGCAAAAAATGTGGCTGTGAATGGGTGAGGGAAGAGATGAGTAACTTTTAAAGTTCCTCATTTACCATAAGTACCATGCATCATATATCATATATTATGTAATATCATATATGTAATATATGATATATATTATATATTGTGTAATGTACATTATATATTATATTATATTATGTTATATTATATTATATTATATTATATATTATATATTATATATTATATATTATATATTATATATTATATATTATATATTATATATTATATATTATATATTATATATTATATATTATATATTATATATTATACATTACACATTATATATTACACATTATATATTACACATTATATATTACACATTATATAGTATTATTTATTTTATAATCTCTATTATCACCTCCAAAATGCTTTATTTATAATCTGTATTTTTGTTGTGTTGAATTTGAAATGCGTCAATTTTTGGCTGATGAAATGCAATCCGCCTTCTGCAAAAGAAAACAGGAGAAAGGTGATTTTTTTCCCCTTTAAATGCAGAGCAGCCCCTGTGTTTGAGTTTTGGGAGGTTGTTCTTATCTCTGCTTCCTTGTCAGCACATCTGCACTGCTGACCACGAGGCGAGAAAGTAATTACTTAAGACAAGAAAAAATAGATTCTTCTCTCTCCTTTTTCTTTTATTAATTAAAAACCCCGAGATGCAAACCCTTCCATCAGCCAGAGCTACGATCAGAAAAGTTTCCTCGTGCCTGAGAATTGGATTTAGACCTTAATCTGTGTTGCTGTGTTTCAACACAGGATCAAAGCAATAGGTTCTGTAGTTGCTGCAGACCTTTTCTCCGCCGTGCAGTGTGAAACATCAAACAAATCTCATTTGTTTGCAGCTAACACCAGCCCAGAGAGGCCAAGCCGTTGTAATTACACGTGTGTAATCCAGACTGAATTAATTTGGAGTTCTGTCTGCACAAGGAAAGTGTGTTCATACCTTCAATATTCACTAATGCCCAGTCCTGGGCACTGCTGAGCTTTCCTAACCACCCTCAGGACAAATATTTTTATTTTATGGATATTTTTTGGTACCAAAGCCTCAACCCAAGTGGCTGCAGTGGGGCTGAAGGGTTTATTCATTTATCTTTGCTCCCCACCAACAGCTTTCCCAAGCCTGGCCTGTTGTTTGGATCTGTCCCTCCAAGTGTCTGGGTGGCTAATCAGGATTTCCAAAAGCTCCGTGTTAACACAGAAAGCTTCGAGTTGAGAAATCCTGACTGTCATCACCAGGGGATTAAGCAGAGATTTATTCAGGTAACTCGAAACAAATAGGACTCGGTGAGGTTTAAAACAAGCCATGCATTTGAATTTTCCAACTTGCCCTGCATAAATAAACACCATCCCTGCCTGTGTGCTGCCAGGGGCAAAGGACTGGGTTAGAGGGCAGACTGATTTTTTAATATTTTTCAATATGCTTGGAAATGGCATATCTTTGGCATAATGTCAAATTAAAAATGAAATTTTAGCAAATTACCTAAAAAGGCAGTAATCAGAGGGAACTATTGGAAATTTTCCCCACATCACCCTTGGCTAAGGGCTCTGCTGAGTGATGGACTGGGGATGGGAAATAGGAGCAAAGAGAAAAATGATAAATTGGAATTTATAACTCTGATGCTGATAAATGTGAGGTTTCCACCAGCAGCACTGGGTGCAGATGGGTGAGAACAGCCCCAGGGTGTCACAGGGAATGACTGGTGAGCGGCAGAACCACCTGGACTCAAATTCACCCAAAAATGGGGACTTTGGGCTTCCAAAAAAATGGGGAGGAGGAAAACAAAGCATCAGACCTCTCCTGTCCCCATTCTGTGTGGTGACCTTCCTAATTCTCAGTGCCAGAGGTCAGGGAACTCTGGACTTACCTGCAGGAGGTGATCAGCTCCTGACACAATTCCTAACCGTTTCAGAAATATGTGGCTCATTTAATTCCAAAAAGAGGGTCTCGTTTAATGATTTATGCCGTCTAAATAATGAGATTCCAACAGTCTGAGGGCACTGAAACGTTGTGATGTGAAATCTTTGCAGAGAGGCAGGAGGTGAGGGGAGAGGCTCCTGTGGGTCACAAAGTGTGAGGATTAGCAAAGTGTGAATTGGTAAAGGTCTGCTTCGTTCAAGCCAGAATTTAGGGTGAACTGTTTGCTATTAGGATTACTTGATTTCAGCTTATTAAAATTAACTCTGCGAGTTGGTAAATAATAGAAAATGTGCTTGATGAAAGAAATGCTAATTTTTATTTTTTTTTACTAAGAACATTATTTGAAGTTATTTAACAAATTCCATTCGCTATTATCTCTCAATAAACAGGAGGAAATATTCAATACCTCATGTTTAAACCTGGAAGCTTTTGAAGCAGATGGGTGGGTTTTTGGGCTTCATAAATTTTTTTTTCTACCTCTGCTCAGATTTGTTTGAAATGAAACTCATACAAGATGAAGGGTGTGGGGGAGAAGAAATACTTTAGATCCTGGGATGCTGAGCTGGGAAGTCAGCACTTGGTTGGCAGTGTTGAGTGGACTAAAATAAATCAGAGAGAGCTCTCCTAAAAGAATGTGGGGTCTAATTAATTGAAAATTAGGCTGGAGTGTGAGAGCTCAGAGCAAACATTGTCTGTTCCTGGAGAAAGTCCTGCTGGAGGTGAAGCTGAGTGGGGATGGAGAGATGTTTTTAGGAGAAGCACTGCCAAGGTCACTCCCAATCCCCGAAGAGCTCCAAAGCTGTGGTGTGACACAGTGAGGGGGAAAATAGGGGGGAATTGGGATGGGATGGGATGGGATGGGATGGGATGGGATGGGATGGGATGGGATGGAATAGGACGGGGTGGAATGGGATGGAATTGATAGAGTGGGATGGGATGAGATGGGATGGGATGGGATGGGATGGGCTGGGATGGAGTGGGATGGGGTGGAATGGAATGGAATGGAATGGAATGGAATGGAATGGAATGGAATGGAATAGGATGGGATGGAATGGATGGAATGGGATGGGATGGGATGGGATGGGATGGGATGGAATGTCTCAGAGAAGACACAAATCTGGCACCAGAGACACTCAGCCACTACCATTATTACTCCTCAAGTCCTTCAGCAGAATCCTCAAGGCAGCACTCATTCCTATTTTCCCAGGTCCTGCCCCACCTTTCCTTACCCTGATCCTTTATTATTCCATTGAACTCCAGGATCATCACCACTGCAGTCGATGTTCCTGTTGGTTGTTTTCCTCCTGAAGGAATATCCACCAGCAGCACAGAAATCCCACATCCCACATGCCAGCTCTCACCTCTTTCTCATTCAGACATGGTTTGTAGCAAATGGCACCACAGGACTGCGCTGAAGCTGCTGGTGACAGCTTGGCTTTGTTCAACTCACATTTTGGACACCTCTCCTAATTGTGGATTTCAGCACTTCATGTTCCCACAGACAGGCTGCTCTTACCTTCCCCCCATGGTTTAAAAATCTCTCTCTTTTCCTCCAAATGTGGTGAAGATTGTGTTGAGTTTATTTTGCCAACGGGGCAGAACTGCACTCAAAACTTGGAGGTTGACACACTGCAGACCTTCCTGGTGAAGCTGAGGGATGAGGGAATTCACCACTGATGGAAAATTGCAGAAATTTCCTGAAATTTCTCCACAAAATTCTGTTTTGGGGATGTTAATATGGATAAGGGCACATTTCAGATAATGTTATAATAATGTCCTTGGCCAATCTGCTGAAGTACTTAAAAATCATCCCAATTTTGAGGCTCTTTTTCCCCCGAGAAGATGTCAATTTCTAAATATTTATAAATGGATAGATAAGCAAAATACATGCAGAATCCAAAATCTGATTGAATTCTCTTGCTGAGCAGAGGTAGCTGACCTTTTACAATAAATAAATACAAAGGAAATTTTTTTCTCCTTTTTTTTTCCTATAAGTCTGGGGTTTGCTGGTTTGTTTTTTTTTTATTATTATTATTTATGTGTTTCCTTGCAGTTGAATTTTTTTGTTTCTTTAAGCAAATCTCACATTTCCACAGAGTCTTTTTTTTTGGAATTGCACCAGAACAAAACATTTCAGAGTCCTGGAGGAGGAAATCTTTTCCTGCTGAACCTCCACGGGATGACTGCCTGTGAATTACAGCGACTGTGAATCAGCTGGAAAACCACAGAAACAATTTAATGACATGAAGTTCATTTCTGGATGTCCTTGAAAGGTCTTTAACTTTGAAACCTTTTTCTCTAGGCTGGTCAGGCAGACTCAGGTGCTGTTGTGGGGAGAAGGATGAAAATGCTGATCTTCCCTTTTAATTTTTTGCTGGACGAATTCAAGCAGTAAGAATCTTCCTTAGATCTGAAGCAGGTTGTGCTTCCTTGAATAAGAAATACAAACCCAGCTGCATGTTAGCAACGCAATCCCATTATAATTATAAATGTATATTTTTCCACAGCCACCGCGGAGAAGTTTTTCAAGCAAATGGAAAAATTCAATTTTTTTTTTATTTTTTCCAGAAGCCAGAACTCCATTTAATCCTTAAGGCAGCAGGTGTGGGTTGGATGCCTCACCGGGGAATAAGCTTTGAATCTCGGATCTCTGCTTAGGACAACCTCATCTGTAAGCAGCAGCATGAATTCCCTCTCTAAAGCTGATCTGTGCTACTCAGCAGTTTGATTTTCCTCACACTTTCACCGGGGAGAGAGATTTCCTGTGCCTCCCCAGCCCTTGCAGCAGCACTTTACAACGTTGGGCCATTTCTCCGCGCGGGGTGGAAATACATTTTCATGACACACTATTTATTTTATGGGAAGGGAAAAAAACCACCTGCTCAGCACCTCTGTGAGAAAGCTGAATTAATGGTGAGGAGGAAGCACCGGGAAAGTTTAGATAATGTGCAGCTTCGAGGCATCCTGAGAGTTTTGGAGGCTGTGATGGAGATTCAGAGGTGCAGCAAAGCTGAGCCCAAGCAGATCAAATCCCTCATTCACCTGATGGAGCGAAATAAAAATTTGGAAACACTCAGAGTGAGTCCCAGGCATTGTTTCCATGTCCTCAGCAGCACCTCCAACCCAACCATGGGATCTTTGAGATTTCTCAATGATTTAAAATGGATTTAAATCCATTTAAATGGATTTAAAACCAAAATCCAACCATCAACAACCACCATATTCACATTAAATTAATTCTTCCAGTGCCACATCCACATGTTGTCCAAAAACCTCCAGGGATTCCCTGGTCACCTATTCCAATGCTTTACAAATCTTTCCATGAAGAAATATTTCCTAATATTTAATCCAAACCTCCCCTGGCACAATTTGAAGCCATTTCCTCATTGTTTGGCAAGCAAAGCATATGGCAAGGATTTGAATCCTGCTCTGATCTTTGATTGAGTGATAGACCAGCAAGGACCTCTGGGAAAAATAATTAAATATTCAAAACTGACTGCAAAATGCCTGTCTGCAAAAATACTGATTTCAGTGTAGGTACAAACCCACACCTCTTTAAAAGTGAACATTTTGAGTGAATAATTATTGAGTTATATTTCTGAAGGTCTGGCAGTGTTTCTGGTATTCATGGAGGAGGTGAGGATACACAATAAATCTTTGCACACCTGGGTAGAATACAGCTGGACATTTATTTTCATGCTTTCTCATCTTTTCTTTTCACCATTCTGTCTTTATTCTTCCAACTGCCATCTCCTCCTAATTGTACTCATAACTTTTCCTTGTACCAGATAAATATTATTTCTTTTGAAAGTGTCATCTATTCAAACATTGCCAAGTCCAAATCTCCTTCCTTTTTTTTGATGTTCAGGTTTTCGTTAACCTGAATTATTTCTCACCTGGTAAAAAACTGTTATATTTTCAGAGCTATTGTTGTCTCTGACTCATACATGCCAAGATAAGGTTTGAGATACTTCTGGGGATTTTTGCTTTTACTGGTTGCCTTTTTTATTGTGGTTTTCGGGTTGGAAAAAGAAATCTTCCCGTATGGTGGAAAGGATCTGACTCACGTCCCTGCTCCTTATAGATAATGATAATAATAATAATAATAATAATAATAATAATAATAATATTGGCTGTGGCCAGGATTTTCAAGACAGGTAAATTACACACCAGGCTCCCATCAGCTTTCACTGGATCCTTCCTGACCTTTGGAGAAACTTGAGCATGAATTAATTTTTGTTTTCTTGCTTGCAGAGCATTTCTCTCTCCAATAACCATCGCAGCCACCAAAGCAAGGAGAAGTGGAAAGCAAATGTTTGTTTAAAGAAAGGTGAGCGAGCAAGAGAGCAACAGGGCAGGGAAAGTTTCCTCTGAGAGAGAACAGAGCAACAGAAAAGATTAAAAACAGCAGCAGCAGAAATTCTCAGAGCAGCAGGAATTATTGCAGGATGAGATGAAGAAAGAGAAGAATTGTTCACCTTAATATAAATTTGGTGGGAAAATCTAACAAAAATGTCATTACAAAACTCTGCAAGAAGCTGAAAACATTTTTGGGGGGAAGGGAATTTAAAGGTTTGCAATGTCAACAGCAGCATTTGTTGGTTGTTAATTTGTTTGGGGGTGTTAAAGGTATTTTATTCCCTGAATTCTCTGAGTTAACATCAGGAATTTTAATGGAAGATCAGGTGTAGTTCTGCAGCATTGAGTCAAGACTGGACAGTCTGAAAGAACCCTGTAAAATAAAATAAAAATAAAATTTTTAAAAAATTATCCAAACATTGTGATGTTACATATATATACTTTTAAAAATAGTTTTATTTAGAAAAAATAATAACAGAGGGATTTATACTTGCTTTGTCCAGACAAACCTTGAGACAACTCTACCAAACAGGTTAAGGAAATGGAAACAAAAGTGAGAAATCTGCATTGCCTTCATGGTTCTCCTGTTCCTCAAGGCAAGACGGAGGGAGAAATAAATCAGGTGACAACTTGAGGGCAAAGTGTCTGTGGAAAAGATGTTATTGTCATTGGGACAATAAATGAGGAGGGCTGACATGCAGGAGGAGAATTAGCAAAACAGCTCCTGACATTTGTTAGGGAGAAAAGAGCTCCCAGCAGCTGCAGACAGTGCAATGCTTCAGCACAGCAGAGGAACCCAGGATCTTAAAAAAAATAAAGGAAAAAAATAAAAATAGGAGTTTTCATTGCATTAAAGAAATAAATTTCGAATTTCACCTGGTTGTGTTCTGTGATTTGTCACTTATAAAACATGTCTCGGGGAGAAGCAAAGGGAAGTCTCCAGCTGCAGAGCAGAACGAGCTGGATGTGGCTTGGGGGCATCAGAGATGACAAACTGCAGCATCAGCTCTGCGATACAACCTTGTTTGGAACCTCCAGAGCCTTTTGCCAGGCAGAAAACGCTGTTCCTGTGACTCTCAGCATTCGTGTTTGGTTTGCAGGGCTGCACAGGGATGGAGGAGTTCAGGGCTTGAATCACTTTTCCTGCTCTGCTGGAGACCTTTGGTTCTGCTCCTGTGTTTCTGGGTTAGCCTGGGCAGTCAGAGCATGAAAAGAACATCCTGTGCAGGAGAAAAAAATGGGGGAAATGATGGGAAAAAACCACCAGAATTTGATAGATTCAGGTGTGAGTTCTGGCAAGTCGCTGGTCTAAATATTCATAGGAAAAACGAGTATTTGATTACTTTTAAATTGAATCCTTAATCTCTGTGGACCTCTTATGTTCTGACAGAAAGGAGCTTAGGAAGTATAAAATTACATATTCTTTTAAGCACTTAAAATTATTTTGAGAAAACATTTTCACTTAGGTACAAGAGGGAAAATAACAATAAAAAAAAAGTTTAGAAATAGGTACCGATTGAATTTAAAGCAAGAAGAGAGAACTTTGGAGGCTGCAATTCATTTTATTCATGGAAGACTCGTTGAGATTTATATTGGAGCTCATAAAAGCCAAAAGCAGTGTTCCAGCTTTGCCAGCAGCCGCGGAGAAGCAGCGACTTTCTCAGTTTGGGATTTACTTTAAGTGCCTAAAGTCTCACAAAGGAAATGAAGTGCAGTGGAGCAGACAGTGCTGCTTTGGTCACCACTTCTGCACTCGGGTTTCAGCTGCATTTGCCTCCTGACCAGCTTGCCTGGGCAAATAGAAAAGTTTATTACTATGAAATTCCTCTGAAAAGTTACATTTTGTGCTCAGCGATGGCAGAGATGGAAATTCAGGTCTCTGAGATCCTTGTTTCCACAAGTCAGGTGGATATGAAATGCCATCTCCAAAGGCTTGGCAAATATTTTGTGAAGAAATATTTTGCCTTTATTTTACCAAAATCCACCACAATAAGAGGGATCAGCTCCTCCTGCTTAGGGAACTAAGGATATTTCCAGAATTTCATGGGAAAATCCTTTGTATTTTTCTCATTTTGTGTTTCCTAGGAAGCCAGTATTTGTTATATATTCTCATAAGTTGCTATTTGGGCTGGATTTTAGAGAAGGAAAGAGGAAAAAAATCCAGATTTTCACCTTTCTTTTTCAGGTCTGTATTTTCCAGCCACCCAATTCAAACTCATGGGCTGAGGCCATATTTTCTCAGGGGGTTTTCTCTGTGAAAAGAAGAATTTTCTTCACACTGGGAAGTGGAATACATGAGAATGGGATGTTTGGAAGTGGAAAATTCCAGTCCTCAGTTCAGGTCAAGCCTCAAGGTCCTAGCAGGGCTGTGGTGAGGAGCAGAAGATCCTGGACAGCTCAAGTGGTCCTGGAACAGCTTCCTCCCAGCTGCCCAATTTCCCAGGCAAACATCTGGGAACCAAACAGACCTCGTAAATATTTGTTTGCAAAATTGGCTAATGACAGGCTACAGAAAGAGCTCGTGAAATTTGGATTTGATGGGAGATTATTCTGAGCTCTCCAGAAAGAGCAGACACGAAGAGCCAGTTGAAGTGGAGTCCAGGAAAGATGAACTTTGCTCCTCGGGGAGAAAGCAAACAAACAAATGAACAAATAAACAAAAAGAAAAGCAAATATAAACAAGAAAAAGCCCCCAAAAGACCCAAACAAAAACCCAGCTGTGGAGGATGAGCTGTATAGATTAGGCAAGGTTTTTAATTTATGGGAAATAGCACACGCAGTAAAAACCTTTGCTTTGATAATATTTCCAGAGCACCAGAGTGCAAATAGACTCTAATCCATTATGTTTTAAACTTCTAAAATTTATTAGCCCCGGACTGTGATCTTTATTCATGCCAAGCTCTCCTCTGGATTTATGGCACTTGTGCAATCATTCCTCTGCCTGTATGGAATCATATATTTCTGTGAATTAAACTGAGAAGCAGTTTGCTAATTAGCATTACGAGTGTTAATGAAATGAAAGATCACATGAGTTGCAGGGAGCAGAGAGACTTAACATCATCAGGCATTTGAGTCAGACATGGCTAAAATATCCTCTCCCTGTTTTCTGGAATTCCCACTCCCAGCAGTCCCTGGAGTTTAGCAAGATCATAAAACTGGAGCAGCATTTCATGGAGTCCCTTTTAGTTAATATCACAGTATTAAATAAGATCTTTCCTGCAAAGGAAAGAAAATGATTGTTCTCCCTCCTAAGCCGACTGTGTAAAATGTTCTTCAACAAAATCCAAGAAATTAATATTCAATGATTTACAGTAAATCTCTTGAGCACAGGAGGTTTGCTTGAGACAGGAAAAGCAAACACTTATGGGGTACATTATTATGATGGCTTATGCTAATTAAATTGAAGCAGAAATCCTTAATTTATGCTTTACCATCAAGAGCAAAGGGGAAAATTCTTTCTTGGTTCAAGCTTTATCTTGTTAAGAAGATTTACCTCCTTATTTCCTAGAATAAAGAGCTATTTTTGAGACTCAACTGAGAAAGCAGAGGCTTGCAGAGCTTTTCTCCATGTTGCCATGACACTTTGGATCTCAACCTACAGTTCAATACAATAGCTGCAATTAGGTTAATTAGAACATTATCTCAAAGTACACAGCTATTGTACAAAAGAAGAAACATTCTCCCTCAATACGCTGCTTAGTCACCAATAAATGATTTTTTAAAAAATTACATTTTTCTAATTATAATGAATAATTTATTTCTCCTGTGGACTCTTGACATTTAGAGTGTTGTAACTCAAAAAACAAACCATCCAACATCAGCTTAGGACTGATGTGCAATTTTTCTGACCTTTTAGCTGTTTTTCTTACATAAAATAATGAGAGAAAAAGAACACCTCTGGTAAGGGATTATATTATTTCCACTCATTAGTTATTTCCAAATTCAAAGGCCTTGATGACAAACCCCCATGTAGATGTGGTGTTTAGGAGCAGAATTCCATGCTGCACCTGCAGTGCTGGGCTGATGGATGAAATTGTTGATTTCAGAGGTCTTCTCCAGCCTTAGGGACTCTCTGATTCAAACAAACAAAGCTTTTAGTTTGCACACGCAAAGAAAATCACAGGCAGGTGTAAATGGACAAATACAAGAAATTAGGAATGAAAATGTTCAACCTGGTAAGATGAGGTGTGAGGCCACCAGGAGCCAGCTTCTCTTCATATGGGTTTTGTGATAGTTAGGAAAAGGAGAGCTTTATGGAGAAAAATGAAATATTTTTGCATTTTCTAAAACTCAGCTGAAGCCCAGAAGGAAAAGCTACCAGGAGCCTGTTGGGGGAAATGCAGAACCATTAAAAATGGGAATTTGGTCACTGATGACAAGAGAGGCAAATTCAGGTAAATTGTTGACTTTAAACCGTTAAAATTCTGAGATAAAAACATTCAAGTACCTCAAACCTTGCCTGGCTGTTCCCAGTGACACCAGTGGCACTCAGACCACATGTGGGACAAAACAGCATCCTTGCCCCGGCTGAGAGTCCAACCTTCCCCAGGGAGCAGCAAATTCCTGTTCTGCAGCCTCCAAAGCACATTTTCTGATCATTTCCTGCTCGTGGAGGAGCTGCACAAACCTGCTGTGGGCAGAGACTCCCAGCATTGATCTCACGAATGTCACTGCTGTCGCTGGGAAATACCAACCGCCGACGTTCTCCTCATTCATTTCCACGCATTTGACAGGCAGGGACTTTTTGGGGACAGAACTCGAAATCTGAACATTTGTTTCTGCCATCTTGGGTCTCCCATTTGTTGCCATTGCCCACCCCACTGATCAATCACTTTCACTAATCAGCACTGCCTGTATTTATCTTCCATAATCACCAACTCTCTTCCCTCCACATCATGAAGATAAGAACGTTGCTGTCAGACATGATGCAAATTAGGAACATCTCAGGGGGGGAAAGATGGAATACCAATCCCTAGGAAATGATTGAAAAACTCCCTTAACTTCCAGCAAAAGATGTTTTCTCTGATAAGAAAGTTATCAACCAGGTGTTCAGCTGAGCACAAGAGGATAACTCACCTAAGGGCCAATTTTGGTACTTTTAGCTGCCAGGATATCTCCCCAAAATCAAGGAGCACAGCTCACATTTTAAAGGAATTTGATTTGATATTTACACCAATTCAAACCTCCAACTCCATTATCTTTTTTTTTTTTTCCTATTTCTTCACTGCTCTGCAAAGGATGATGTTTATTATAACCCAATTCCTTGTTTCTGTGAGGCAATTACAAGTTTTGTGACCTGGTGCTTCAGGTATATCTGACACAAGTTGGAAACAAAATCAAAGATAAACACAAATGCACACAAATTTCACCTCACCCAAAATTCTAGTTTCATACAGAACCAGTGCACCACTAAATTCCAGCTTGGGCCCCAAGAAATTATTTTACACTGTAAAGAGCCTTGAAGACTAACAGAGCAAATTATTTCAGACCACAGGGTGAAGCCTTTTTATCGAAATGAAGACTTTCTTCATTTAAAGAAGGAAGAAAACCAAATAAAATTATTTTTTTAAAAATTTGTATAGAATGCTTGCATTTAAAGAGGTCTTCAGTGGCCTTGTAGCTCATGGTTGTGCCATGCAACTCCTCCTAGCACCAAACACGATTCAAATCCCTACAGCCCATGGTGTCATTTGAGAGAATCACAGAAGGAAAATTAAAGTTCAAATCTCCTTCCTGCACTTAATCAAGCAGCAGAGCCCTAATCAGCCGGGAGAGGCTGGAGAGCTGCCATGGCAGACACTTTGCACCTCAACCTGCAGCACTTTGTCCTCTCAGCAACTTTCAGCTCCCCACCCTGGGAGACAAAACCAGCACAGCCACCTCAAGTTTGAGCTCAAAGCAGCATTGGCCTTAGAGATGAAACTCTTCAAAACAAATAAACCAAGAAAAAATGGTATATTGTGCTCACCAAGGCAGTGAAATGGTCAAGGGAGACAAGGAGGTGATGATAAAATGTGTGGCTGTGGGGAGAATCACAAAGATCAAACAGAGCAAAATGGTAATTTTCTGACATTATCGTTTCTTTCTCTTCTGATTTCATTAGGTTTTGATAAAATCTACCTCCCCTTCTTCCAGGCAGCTGGGTTTGCTGCCAGCCCAGTTTGCCCTCACTGGGATGGGAACACATTCCATGGAAATCTCTCACATCTCCCTATTTCTCCTCATTCTCATTTTCCAAGCCGCCCTAGCGGAGGTGAGAAAGAACATCCTCACCTCATCCAACGCCTTGTCTGCCTCTCCTCTCCCTCTGCCACTCTCCCTGTGCCCTTTCTCACCTTTTTGCTCCTCCCTACCCAAACCCTGCTCAGTCCCCTCCAGAACCTGACAAACTGCAGCCCCTCAGCCCACGGCAGGAATATCTTCTGCCACTTGTGGTCTGGAAACCATCAGAGCTCATCTTGTCTCTTTACATGGCAAATTCTTCACTGGAGAAATTATCCCCTGGCACCATGCCTGGTGCAAATGGAAACATGTTGCTGTTGAACCGCTAACAAATAAATATTTTTTTAACCGCAAATAAATATTGTATTAATTAATTTCAACTTATATAGACTTTCAAAGGTCACTCAGATTGGTTAGTTCAAAACCTCCCCCCAGGCCAATTGGCCAGGCTTGAATCGTTCATATCTTGAGACACTTTTCCAACAACATCCTAACTTTATCTTTGTTTATAAAACACAGGGAGAAGAGAGAAAAATTTCTCAAGGGAAAGGTCTGTGCTAGCTACAGAAACCTGTTCCCCAAAGGGCTGGCAAGAGTGGAAAAAGGAAAACCCACTTGTGTGCCCCTGACAGCTGGTGACATCCTTGGAGGATGTAGAGGGTTTTTTTGGATTTGTTTTTCTCAACCTTCAGCTGATTTCTCCTGCAATATCTGCTCATAATGTCGAACAGGAGTTCTCTCTGCAGGTCTTTTGCTGATAATAATCCAACACCTCCTTCCTCCAGAGCTGCTTCCTCCCCCAGAGACATTGCCCTTGTTCTTTGGAGAATTAATTAGGAGCAGAAGATGGAATGGTTCTCAGGACAGGGGAGATACGAAGGACAGGGACAGAGGGAGAGAAGACAGAGAATTAAACCCCAATCCTGAATCAGCAGCAGCAGAAATCTGGGTTTGGAAATGGAAATCTGCCAATGCACATCTCCAGCCCAATCCCTGGTTTTACAGCATTGCAAATACCCAACCCCAGCCTACCAAAATACAGCAAATTTCAAAGCCATTTATAGCAAATACTTCATTAAGAGACAGAAATATTTAACCCCACCAAGGTGATAATGTGGTTTTTTTACCAGAATATCAAAACCAATTGCCATTTTCTTCTGGGAAATGACAATTCCTTCTGTGTTTTGCAACTAGTAGTGGATGTGATTTTCAAATGAATGTTTCTGTCCATCAGCTCTCCAAACATCTGTGTTTCCTACAAAACAGCTGTAGTTTTCTATAAGGTCTTTGAAGAACAGATCTCAGTGATCTCAGGCAGGTATTTTGATTCCCCATCTACTTGTGTTATAAACCTTTGTAATATACTTATTAAATCTTGTTTATGCTCATTAAACCAATATAATGCCTTATATTGTTACTTACTGGAATACTTCATATTTTTTCCTGAGTACTCTTTAATTCACTGATGCAATGCAGCAATTATTGATTTTTTTTAGTTGTTGTTCCCCTTAAATTTAGTAGCAGCAAATGTTACTTCATTAGTGTATCCACCTAGGGTTTTCTTCACAATAAATTCTGCATTAAAGGCTGCAGCCAGGATATTTTTATTTATACCAGGGTTCCACCCAGAGGCAATAAAAAGCTTCCAGCCTGCAAGGATTGCTTGGATTTTGTTCCCCATTTATTCCTTAGGTTTGTTCACCTCCAATTCAAGCTCACTTGGAGAGGAAAATGAAATGCAGCCTTTAGAGAGAGGCGTAAAAATGGTTAAAACTGGAATTAGAGAGGGAGAAATCCAAACAAGGAAGCAAATTCTCCCCATCAGTTCATTACTTCCTGACCTGTCATTTGTTCCTTGTGAATTTTATGTGGGGACTGATTTATGGGGAGAATCAATCACCCTGGCAGAAAGAAATCTGTCCTTAAAGTTGGGGAAAGCATCTGTCTGGGGCAGGAATTTGCAGCAGGAATAAAGATTGAGCACAAAATTCTTGGCTTTAAAGGTTTATATTAAAAAAAATAAATTAAAACTAAAGTAAAAATCAAAACTCACTCAAACAAGAGGGACAAACCTTGAAACATTTGGCAAAATCATTGAAAATAAAACCATAAATATGTAGTCATTAAAAGCTACCTCTGCCCTACAAACATAGATTGATGCATGTTAAGTCCTTGGAAAAGGGAAATTGATAAATCCTTGTATGTATTACAGTAAAAATAGATGTTTTAAGAGGTAATTTGCTTCTTATGGGGAGAACAGAAATACTTGGAGGGCAAATTTAGGGGAGAAGCTTTAACTCCACTCCAAGAGGCAGCAAAAGTTCCAACAGCAAAGCCTTCCCTGAGACATAGAGCATTAAATTGAAATAATTTAATTAATAATTTTGGGGTTTTCCACCCAGGCCTATTTTATTTCATTGAAAATAGGGAATTGAGAGGATATTATTCTTATATGAATTCCAAACCACCTCGTCACCAGAGACTTTAGGGGACTTGGGTGTGCCAGTGAGGAATTCCTGGAGATGCAGATGGACATGAGCACTCGAGTTTTGCCAGCTGTACAGAAACAGAGATTGTAAATCACTAAACTGAGACACTTTAGACATTTTCCTCTGATAAAGAACAGGATGGATTTCATTACCCAAGGCTTACTCAGGGGGAGATCCTTAATGGCTTCAGTGAGCTGAGCAGGAAGGGGCAGAGTCTGACAGCAAAGGAAAACCTCTGATGGCTTTAAGTACTTTAATTTTTATCCCATAAACAATTCCAATGAGCAAGCCATGGAATAGCTTTTTTATGATAATTATGTCTGTTTGTTTGGTCTTTTACCAGATCATTAGAGCTACTGAGGTTGCTGGAGAGACAATTTTTTTTTTTTCCTTTGAATTGTTTTAACTGTTCTTATTTGATTACTGGAGTTTAGTGATGATAAAGATTTATAAGCAGCCAAGAAAAGTTATTTTTAAAAAGCTTTTCTTCTGAATATAAACAGTCCTTTCCTCTGGAAATAGTTTCAGTGACAGTTTTTGCTTTATTAAAAAGAAAAAAACAATAGGAAAGAAAATAGAAAATATTTATCTAGAAAACATTATCTAGAAAACATCACAAAGAAAAATAAGTTTTTTTTTTCCCCCACAATATTACAGGGATCTAGGGAAGGCAAGCAGAAAGAAAAACCTTTTAGTAATGAGGTCTGGCACAAGTTCAAGCATAAATTTGCTTCATGCATTGGGGCTGCAGGATCAACTCTCAGGGATGAAGTTAAGAATAACTTTGTTCTCCCCTAAAATTTATCTCCCTTGGCATGGGATTGGTGTTGTAAAGCCACGGGATGGGGTGGGTGGAGAAGGGGAAGGGATGGATAGACACAGACACAGCAAAGTTTCTGCACCAGAACTCTCTGAACTCAAATTTAAACCCCATAGAACAGAATCCAAAGGCTGCTTCACAGAATTCAAGCTCTGAGACACCTTCTAGAGCAAGAATCTCACCATTTTACAGCCTGAGGAATCAAAATATGACAGAAAAATACCAATTTATTGGCACATTAACTGATTCAAACACACAATTTTAGGTGGGCAGGTTTGTCTAATTGTGTTTCTGAGTGTTTTCCTGCAGCTCTCTGAGTCCAACCCCAGTGTTTGCCACCTGCCCTGAGATCCTCAGAAATTTCATTACAATCCCTGCAGCTTTGGCATCAATTACTCTGCTATCCCTGTGATGATATTTACTGTACCTGCTTAACCTCTGTATTTCCCTAATAGGTTTTTAAGGTGGTTTTTTAGGCACTGCTTGGTGTGCTTTGTGCTCTGTGTGTTTCAGACACAGCAGATATTTAGAGAGACATTTACAGAATTCTTCGAGGTGTAAGCTGAGCTTCCATTCAGAGCCATTAAATATCATCCATCTGCACATGATTCTTGCATTTTCCAAAGTCTCAATCACATCTTTGTGCAATTTGATTTTCAGGAAGCAGAAGCTCTTATAATTTATTTCCTTCCATCTTTTATTTATTACATTTATTTTTCATGCCACAGATTTCCCAGAAATGAACGCATTTAAAATATAACATCCTAGATCACTATTGTTAAAAAAGAAATGCGTTTTGGGGGGTTTTGGTGAGGTTTTTTATATAGAAATAATGTATATGAGCAGTTTTTTTCTTAAGTGAGGTGACTTTCCAGGGTGTGCACTGCCAGAATCACACAACTCTGACCTGGTTTGACACAACTCTGGATCAAAGCACTGGAAATTTGTCTTCTGCTCAAACACAAACCATGCCATGAAAGGTATGCCAAATATTCACCTGAAAACCTGCTGTGGATTTGCATATTTGGGTCTCAACCCCAGCACAGACACAACCTTTGTATCCCCAGTTGGTTCCACCACTGCCAGAATCCAAACCCCTTTCAGCTGCCCTGGGGGAATAAACATCTGGATTTCTCCTGCCCTCCACCAAACCAGTGCCATTTACAGCATTTTTTTTTAGATTTTTCCCTGCATAAGAACAAGAACTGCAGTGCCCCAGAAATGGCTGAGCTCAAAGGATTTGCCCTGAATGTCATTTTGACAGCAGAGAGCCAATGGACACAACATGTGCCGACAAAGGGGTTGCTAATGATGAGTGGAAAAAGAAATGACACAGTTGGTTCTGCAGGATTCTTCACTGGGAAGCTGCCTGTGCCAGTGCTGGCACATATTTCATGTCTTTAATGCTCACCCTTGTTTGCCATGATAAAGCAAATATTTGTCAAATCCCTAGGCTCTGAAGTCTCTCTGCTCAAGGCAGAGGTTTCTCTGCTGCCTCGCTCAAGTGTCAGAGAGACTGCAGGAATTCAGAGCAGAAACTGGGAGGTCAGACCTAGGTGGGAATGGGAAAAATGATCTGAGGAGTTTGAATCTGACCTGAGGCTAAGGACTGGCTCAGCTCAGCAGAGCCTTGGGCAGCACCTGGAGCAGTGACAGGGAGGTTTGGGGACATTGCCAGGCTGGGGAAGGGGCAGCTCCCTGGGAAATCAATCAAAAAGGGACAGAAGGTGCAGATTTCTCTGATTTTTTATAATCACAGAGGTTTGGGTTGGGATGGATGGAGAGATCACCAATTCCAACATCCCCACCATGGGCAGAGAAACCATTTTCTGTTTGGACATTTCTGCCACAATCAAAAATCATGATGTGGCTTCCCCTACAGCCTCTCTGCAGCTCTCCAAAAACCCAATTTCTCGATAAATCACCTCACAGCACACCATCACAAACGACTCCCATGTCACCAGGGACTTATAATTCTAAAATATCAACCCACATTTATTTTATTGTTCGCTTATGGCTGAGATTCAGAAGTGAAACAAATTAAAAGTCAAATCAAAAATTTGGAAGCTTTCCCACTCATTTGGTTATTGAATATATCCAATTGATTTTCAAACACATTTTATTGACTTCAGCAAGTTCTACTCTGGGCATTGACATGGCTTAAGACAACTTTGAAAGTCAGAGTTGTTGCCATTTACTATTTAGTTTGTATTTACTATTTAGTTTCCATTTACATAAAGACATTTTGCTATTTGCAGAGCTTCCTCACTTGTTTTCTTCCAGTGGAGGCAGGGGATGGAGCTGGAGTGTACCAACAAATATATTAAAAAAATCCCAAAAAACCGGAGAAAGATGTAAAAAAGTAAAAAAGTAAAAAAGTATCCACATGACAAAGTTTTAAAAAATGTAGATTTACACTACACCTTGAAAGCAAAACATTTAAATTCATAATTACACAAAAGACATTTAGAAAGTAAATGAGTTACCAAGATGGCTCCCATTCTGTTTGCAAGTATCTCCTGCTTTATTCCAATTAGCCATAACTTTATAATTTGACTTTTTTTCTCAGCACCAGTCGTTCCAAGACAATGTCAGCGTTGAGTCCATAAGCATTTTGAGAATTAATTAAAATGTCGTGAAATAGTTCTTTCATTAGCATATATATGGTCATAAAAATAATTATAATTACTTCTTAGAGGTGGAGGAGAGTTAAGTTTGATTGATGGAATTAATGAAAACGAGGACAGCTCCACCATACCAAACAGCAGAAACTTGGAGCATTAACCATCTACCGCGTGAAGTTATAATAATTGCAGCAAGAGCTCAAAAGATTAGCATTCAAAAAGAATAATGCACCTTCGAGCCTAAAACACCCGTTGCAAATTATGAATGTATTTTCAACTGTTTATAACATTCTCAGAAGAAAAATATCATTTTGATTAACTTCCAGAGGCTCCTAGATTAATAGGTATTTGCAGTCTTACAGAGAGCGCAATCAATCCCTCTAATCTTGTTATCAGATGCTAAACAGCTGGGTGACCTGATTTAAGTGCTGTGATTTTAAGGAAGTAATAATGGATAATAGCTTCCAAATGCCTGCTAAGAACTCGCAGCCTGTATAATACACCCAAAGATATGCAAATAAATGGCATTAAAAGCAACATTATAATTAGCAGCGGAATGCACAGAAACTGCTAGTGCAGCCGTAAGCGACCTGATCTTATTTCAGTTGTGCTGCTTGTAATGTGGTTTCCCTCACGGAGCTGCAGGACTGGGAAGCTCAGGTGAACATCCAAAATATCCAAGACAAGAATTAAGTGGCACCAAACTCCCTCTGCAGGGTCCAGGCTCTGAGCAGAGCCCTTGGGGAGGTGGAAGTGGCCGAAGAATAATTTTTTCATGCAGAAACAATTCCTTTTTTAACACATTTAATTCCTTTGTCACTCACACCCCCCATTGTTGTAAGTTATTTCCAGATGGCAGGTGGCTGGTTTTTAATTTTTTTCTTTTTTTAAAGAGCAGCTGCCAAGTTGGTGAAGAATTATTTTGCAGAAGCATTCACTGAATTTAAAGGTATTTTTTTATATAAGACATTTCTTAGTCTCACATTAACCCCCCCCTCTAATCACACAAAAAATTTAGGGTAAAAAAAGCACTCCCTGGTAGGAAGGAGAGGGAGGGATTTGGTGCCACAGCTGTGCCTGCTGCTGCCAGGCAGTTTGTTTTCCACTCTTGCACTGATGGAGATTCTCTGACAATTGCAATGCCAGATTCTCACAAACGCAAAATGCCAAATTAAGGAGGGAAGATCTTGGGCTTTAGCCATTGTGGTTTCAATATTTCCCTTTATTTTTCTGCTGAGGGAGCACACAGTGGAAGGCAACATATTTGAAAAGGTCTGACTGATGCCAGGGAAGGATTACTCCATTAAAAGGAGAATTTCTGCTTGGAATTATTGGTCAATAGGGAGAAACTTCTGCTGAACAGTGGAAATACCTGGAGTGTCTCCTGGCAAAATCTGCATTCCCTCAAGCCATGGTCCTCGTGCTGGCAACTTGGAGGGATGGAATTTGATTTTCCCACTCTCAGAGTGTGTTTACAACTCGTTGTAGCTCCACCAACGTGCTTGAGTAGGACTGAGTTATCTCCAGTGCCGTAACGGAATAAGGGAGTGAGATGAACCTGGAGTGGATTGTTGCTGTTCCCAAGTAAGACAGCAGCAAGAGGACAATCCCAGGGTGCCCAGGGCTGCCCCAGGGTCCATTCTGACTGCAACATTCCCTGATTCCATGAGGAATCTGTAAGTTAGGGAGTGCTGAGTCATCCAAAGGCTTGTTTGAGGAAATCTTCCTCACCCCAGAGACATCCCTGCAGCACTTCACCATCCCCGAGCTGGGTCTTCCCGTTGGTCCCATGAATTCCACGAGGGCAGGACTGCCCTTCAGCATGGGCTGGAGCTCCTTTCCCTGCAGGACAGCCCAGCCTGTGCAGGGGGACTCCACAATTTAAATTAATTCATTTCTGTCTTTCTGCATTCCAGAGCGGCGAGTCAAACCCAGGAGTTCCTTCCCTTCACACAACCGCGCTCCCGCTGCGAGTTGAGAATGGGGCTTTCATCAATTATTCACTGCTCTGGAGACGGAGGAACTTATCTCAGGGCAAATTTGTGTTTCTTCTCCCTCCTCAGAAGCAGGAGCTGGAAAACTGCTCACCTTGGCTGGGAGCAGATGGGAGCTCCACTGACTTCTGAGGGAAGGAAAAATCCACCTGCAGCAAACTCTCCTTCCATTTGGGAATTGAGATCTCCAGTTCAGCAGCATTCCAGGCTTATAAATAGGGATGGTGAAAGAGACTGACATTTTTCAAGTAGAACTGTCAGAATTATTTGGTATTAACTTTACCTTTCTTTATTCTTATTCATATTTAATCGTTCTCCTTCGAGGGTTCCTACCTTCAGAATTAAGGGGAAGAAATGCAGGTGTATAAATGAACTGAATTTTTTAGAAAACGAACACTTTGCATTTCCATCTCTTTGGTTTTCATTCCCAATATCAGCTTGGTTGCAATTGCTCAGACAAAGACATTAAAAAGGTTTTCATATGATGTTGCTTTCAAATTAAATATTCCTTTATGGAATGAGGCAGATTATTTAAATTTGGCAGAGAAAGTAATGCATTACCATGCCATGAGTTACATTTTCCAAAATCTCTCAACCCTCCTACCAATTCTTTTCCTAACATCACCACTGATAAAACCTTTCACTATGTCAGAAGAATTAGGCTAAATTTAAGCTTTTCTGATAATCCTAAATAATGCTGCAATCCCACTGTTTATCTTTGAAAGTATTTACCATGAAATAAGAAGAATAAGGCTCAGAAGAGCAGAACTATGTTTCTTAATTCAAAATAACTTTTTTCCTCTTATTTTTCTACTTCTCTCTCCATCCTAGGGAAAACAAACCTGGAAACAACAAAGTCCTGGAAATGGTCCTTATAAGCACAACTTATCCTATTGAGATTTCTCCATGCATCTTTTACAGAAAATCATTAAAAACTAACACCAACTACAAAAAAAATAAAGGTGTAAGGAGATTATGAATAAAAGCTATTCCTGGCTTTGTTTTTAATGAGATACCGAAAGCATTTTTATTCTTAACGATATTTTTCACTCACATTTAATGTAACCCAAGTTATTTTCAAGCTAACTCTGTTAAACAGGGACAAAACCCTTATATCTCCTGCCAGTTTAGAAATATGCAGGTGCTTGCATCTTTCGGGGCCTTTGTGAATATTGTACAACTTTCAAGTCTAACCTACTTTCCCTTCTTATTTTTTTTTTTTCCTAGAAATATTCTATAGTCCCTTATGAATGTTGCAAAAGATCCGCAAATTCTGAGTGCTGCATAAAGTGGCAAAAATTAACATCTCCAAGAATGTCATTGAGATGGGCAGACATCTCCCCCCAGCCCCAGTGGGCTCGACTTTGATGAGCCAGGCTTTAAAAGGAATTTTTAAACCTCTCCAAACCTACAGGAAAAACATAATTCCAGTGATGAATTTGCTGCAAACTTACCTGTTCTCCTGTGGATCAAAACATGTTGGAATAGACTGAAAAACACTACTTTATACCCCATTAAGTTTATTAATCTCTGCATCCCTGAAGTTCTGTTTTTCTCAAATGGCTGAGGGGAGGAATTCTTTGGAAAATACTGGGGTTTGGTTTTTTTAGCTTTCTTGTGTCTCCAGCCAAATAAATAAGGCCATAAATAAACCATTCAGTACCTCAATGGGTGGAAATCCAGACTGGGTTTGGAACACACAATTTATTGATTGCACTGGGAGGGGGAAGATGCTTCTGGTGTCCTGAGAATCAGGGCTCTGCTCCAGTCACACCTCCTAACACAGCTGGATCCAAAAAAACCTGTAAAATGGAAGAGAAATTGGGGTTGGCACATCCCTGGAAGTGTCCAAGGCCAGGTTGAACATAGTTTGGTGAACCCTGGGACAGTGGGAGGTGTCCCTGCCATGGCAGGGGTGGCACTGGATGAGATTTAAGGTCCTCCCAACCCAAACCATTCTGGGAATCCATGAATTCAAAAATACCTCAAACTACCTTTCAGTTCTCAAAGGAGAGCACAACAAACCCAAAATTCTCTCCCCATCACAGAATTTGATCGGGTGAGACAGGAAAGCTCAGAAGAGGAAAGAAGCCCCACTGAACCCTGCAGAGATTTAACTTTTGCATCCCAGAATTGCACCTGGCCAGCCAGAAGAATAAAAACAACCCACTGAATGAAAGCAATAAATCTCCCAGCAAAATCTCATCATAAAATCTACTTTGCTTATAAAAACACAGAGAATGTTCCTGTCCAAAGGTCTAGTGACAGATGAGGGGGAAAAAAACCCACATTCATAGCTCCAGAGCACCTGACATTTAATTACCAGAGGCTGCAGCTCACAGAAGATGTACAGCAAGCTGCATGGCCTTGGCTGAGGTACATGAAACTATTATATTATCAAAGATTTATTTCTTAAAAGTGCATCAATTTCAGCTAAAGGAAGCCTAAAGTAGCCCATGGAACAATCCACGTCTGACAGGTGACTTAATGGTGTTAGTACAGAAAATAACAGGCTTTTTTTGGCTCTAACAAATCCAGCATTTCCTGCTCAGGAGCACTCAGAGTGTGACAAGTCATTAACTTCAGCCGCTGCTCACTCATGGAATATTTCCCCTCCAAAGACAAGCATTTCCTTTTAAACATAACCAGCAGTTAGGGTCCAATTCCAGATTAAAATTTACCACTCTTCCCCCAGAAGTGCAAGGCTTTTATACAAAGAGAGTTGGAAAATAAAAGTTTAGGAATGAAATATTAAGCTTTTTCCTTCGAAAAATCGAAAATAATGTTGTGTATTTTCCTTCACAGGATAGAAGGTCAAAGAGGTGAAAAAATTGTTTTCCTAGATTAAAATGCAGGGACATGGGAGCTGTGATTTTCTGCTTTAGAGGAAGCACTGGGAGTTTAATCATGACACTTTTATAACTTTTAGTAAGAATTTAGGTCCAAGCAACAACTCCTTGAACACCAGAATTTTGCCAAAGACTTGAAAGAGATGTCTGACTCTTGTTCTGGCTATAAAACTGAATTGGTAAAGCAATTATTTTTCCTCATTTCTGTTTTAAAAAAAAAAAAACAACTCAAAAGATAAAATTTTATTTCCATTTTCCACCTTAACAGAACTTCTCTTCCTAACTCACCCAGCTACCAGATTGTGCTATAAACTGTTGACACATACAAGAAAAAAAACAAAAACCACAAAAAACCAACCATCAAACTCCAGGTTACGACACGCAGAATCTTTGCTAAAACACAAGCAGACTCCTTTTTTCGGGCCACTGCTCCAGGATATATATTTTTTACTCAACATCTTTGATTATGCTGCCACCAGCAGCTTTTAAGACATAAAAAGGCAAATGACAGGTGCTGTCAGTGACTCGAACAAAAGCTGTGGAAATTCACTGAGCGTGTAATACGGTGGATTTTAGCGGAGCTAAAAACCCGCGGTAGCTTTGACTAACTTGATCTTTCCCAGAGCTGTTTGAGGGAGAGAGGCACAAAATAATGAATTGGATGGAGCGTTACATAACAAAGAACTCCTCGGGGTCTTGTCTGCTGCCTTATCTCATAAATTGTAATGATTTTCATGTTAGATCAAAGGAGAGCATAAAACAAAATTGAGATGAAAACAACTATTCATTGCCCTCGAGTGTATGGCTTTTGTTTTAAGACACTCGTAAGCTGCACCGTGGAAGGTATTTCTTTCTCTACACAAATCACTGCTCTGTAATCTTCCCCGTGACAGCAGGAGCAGCTCCACTGGTGGAGGCAAAAACCTCTCAAAGCAGCTTTATCTGACTTTTCTCTCCAATTACGGGCAGCCAGGTGGAGGCATAATTCCCTTTGGGTTATTTTTTAATTATTTTTTCCTTTTTTTGAGGGAGGGGGGGGGGGAAAAGGAAGATTGTCCCACAATGAAATGGGTAGAAAGTACACTTGGGGGTTTGAAAATCAAAACAGGCAGCTGGGAGAGTTTGCCCAAGAGAGAAGTGCAGGAAAATATTAAAGTTCATGCAGGCAGCAAGAGAAATGTTTGCTGCTCGTGATGTTCTCCAGAAGATCCTTGGCTTGGGGAGAACACCTTGGAAAAGGACACATGGAAAGGTTTTCCCCTCTCAGGGTTTAGGGAATGAGGAGAAAGTTATGGAAAGCAGAAGAACAATCATGGTGCAACCTGGTTTAGAGAGCTCCACCACCCCTGGCTTGTTGATCTGCAATGTTCTGCTTCCCATCAAGCTCAGGAAACAGGAATTTCTGAAGATTGATTTTTGTCTAGCAGAGTTGTCTCGTTAATACAGCATCAATTCCTAAGGAAACATTTTCAGCAGATGTTCATCCTGCACAAATTCAAATATTGCTAAATTTTACAGGTGAAAAAGAGAGGTTTAGTTGATCAAGTGGCATTAAGTAGGAATGGAGAGATATCTCAGCTCTGCTCCATGAACTCCAGCAGGGTAGAAGACAACCCTGAAATCAGATCCTCTTGAAAGGAACTTCAGAAAGTTCAATTCTAGGATGTTCCTTTTCACTAACAACATAATTGTGTATTTACAACAATTAACTATTAAATTTAATTTGTAATTAAATATCACACAGGGATACAGTGATATGGAGAGGTGATTGTAACGAATTATCTACTAAAAAACAATCAGAAATTATTTTTCAAACTCAGAGGCAAGTAATTTCTTTCCCCTTCTTCATACATTATGAATGAATTAATTCCCAAAAAAAATTCATAATGGAAAAGATACTTTATTATAGTACAGGGATAAAAATCACATGAAACCTAAAATGAAAATGCACATTATCAGAAAAGGAGAAATAATAATTTGTCAAAGTTAGCTTCATCTTCAGTCCATTAAACATTCATGAGCAGATCTCAAGTCCTTCGAATCTGTTCTTTGGAGAGAAGCAATATTTGTTCTTTCCCAAGTGTTTTGCTTATTGATCACCCAGTGATCCTCACTCTGGATCTGCATGGGATCCTCACTGCCCAGCTGTGGATAATCCCATTCCCTTCCTGGATCAGATTAATCTGATTCTCCAAACCTGAAGTTCTTGGTGTTTTCTGCAGGGCTTTGGAGCACTCAGAGAGGGCTGGAGGATAAGTGGGTTGGGAAATGGCAGAAAACACTGAAGTTTTTTCTTTCTGGCTCGCTGAGGGCTCAGAGTCACAGCTCCCACCAGGCTGATGTAAAATTCATTGGCTGCTTACAGAATCTGAATTTCATTTCCCTTCTCCCATGGTCATGGATGTGCATGGGCTGAGATGTGAAAAAGTGAAGCAGATATTTTCCACTTGTGAAAATTCCACAGCCAGGGATCTCAGGATCTGCCCCTTTTCTGGGTTTAATTATGCACTGACAGTATCAACACATTTTTGTCAGTTCACAGGAGATAAAAAAATACTTGATGAATGAATTTAAATTTTTCCTAATAGTCACCACATCTCTTCCAACATTTACCTGTTTCTGCTCAAAACTCCTACCAGTTACTATCAATAATACCAGAAAAATTGCAATTCCAAGAACCTAAAGACAATTTTATCAAGAAGCAAATATTTTAGTCAATGGATCAGTCAGATAAAAACAGATAAAACCACACTCATATTACTCTCAAAGTTAAAATGTATACATGGTAAGAAGGAAAAAGAAAGAGTGTAGGGTGTGACAGAGAGGATAAAGAAAATACAGGGTGTTTCCCATAGGCTCAGAATTAGATTTAAAATTTCTTTGAGAATGTTTAATTAAAAATAGACATCACAACAAGAAGTCTTAAAAGGCAGACTACTTCCCATCAGCAGGGGCATTTTCAGCTTTGATGAATTATTCGACAGCAGATAAATAATCCATAGAATGAAAAGAGAAAAGGAATTCCTTTTATTAAGGACATAAATAACTTAGACCAGGGTGCATTCTCAGTAAATGCAAAGAAGGAAAGTCATGTTCAGAGTTGAAGGCTGTGACTTGATTGTACAGAGAAATCTCCAGCAAATTTGTCAATTTGTGCCTGAGAGATCCTGGAGTCCAAGTCAAGCACCAACATGGAATTTTTAGTTTGAAGACCATTTTTCCAAAGGTAAGTGAAGAATTGATTAGGAAGGGAAAACACCCTGACTGTCTCCCATTCTTTAACATTGGTGAAAAGTCTGTCTGGGACTATTTTGCTTGTTTCCCTCCTCTTCTCAATTTTCCAGTAGTGAAATATTTTCCTGCTCAGTATTCCCAGTTACAGCTCTGACCCCAGAGGACACAGAGCACAATTCACTCCATTCTGGAGAGCCAAAGACAATCTGGAAGTCAAAGTCACATTCTTTCCTGTTTGTGGAAAACATTCACCATATCTGAAATTCCCTTTTTTCCATCCCTCCTTGAATTCTTTGCCATCAACAGGTCAAATCTTCAGTAAAGTTACCCAAATCAGTTTTCAGTACAACAAAATCAGGCAGTGCTTTCCATTCCAGTCATTCTTTCTGAGCTATCAAGGTGTTGATTCACACACTAAACAGAAGAGAAAATAAAGGTGAAAAACGAGGAGTGAAAGGGAACTTCCAAAAGATACCAATTTTAAAATAAAATTTAAAAATTACCGCACTGAAACAATAAAATTAACACCTCCAAAAAGGCAAAAAACATATTTTAACTCTGAAAAAAAAAAACTTTTTATGATGATGGAGTGATTGCTTTGTTTCACACCATTTACAGGTGGTTTTCCTCCCCTCCCTCCCTCACAGCAGTGATTATTTCTAAGTGCATTTTGGAAAGTGAGTGGAGAATTAGGCTTTCAGAGCAGTCTGAAATGAGGCTATCTGATCCAATAATCTGGAGATTTAGTCTCATCATGAAGGCTTCCTAATTGTGCTCTCCTCAGACAGACCGGAATTAATTCTTGCCATTCATCCCCTGCAATGTATCTGGGCTGATACACTGATAATAATTTCCTTATCTCGCAGACAGACAGTTAAGGGAAGAGCCTGGAAAAATAAAGGGAAATGTTGGAGGTGATTATCATAATGAGAATGTTAATTAGCTCCGTTTCAGACGCCAATTGTTGGCGCATGAATCAGCAAGCAACTCTCCAAGTGTTTTCGTAAGATTTTCCTATTTCTAATCTTTTCCTATTTCTAATCTTTTTCCCATTTCTTCTATTTCTCTTGCTGTCATTATAGTCACGAGGAGCCTTGTCGATAAGGAAAATAAAAGTTGGTTTCAGCGGTTGGAAAAAGTGTATAGTTGGGAAAGACCTGCATGATCTGTTTCTCTACTCCCTCGAAGAGCACTTGGAAATTAATGTAGTTGAAGGGAGGTAAAAATGGGAATTATTTCTTCTGTTCAACAGCCAGGGGATGTGGTACAAACTTGGGCAATGGTTGTGCATGGTCAGCACCAGAAATCCAGATTTCAACTTCAGCTGTGGGCTTTCATTGAAAAAAAAAAAAAGCAGAGGAAGGAACTTACATCTTCTATTTTTTTTTTTTTCAGGTTTTTCACATCCTCTTTTTTCCTCAGCTCTGCCTTTTCTGGACACCCCAAAAACCTCTCCTTCTTTAATTTGTTATAACAACAAAATCCCCACCACCCCAGCACACAGCTGAGGCTGATGCTCTAGAGAGAAAATGTTTTTCCCACTGTTCTCACGTCTGTTGTAAACAAGGATTTTGGGGCAATATTGGCATTATTTTTCCAAACCACTTTGCAATGTGGATTACGTTTCTCTGAGCACTCATGGCTCCCTCAAATTCCTATTCTTTCACATTCCTACCACCCATTCTGAGGCTGCTGTGAATTGTTTCTATCAGAAAAGGGTAATTTTGTTTTCTTCCCCTGTGTCTGCTCTCCCTGGCTCTCTCACATTAATTCCCTGTTTTTAGGGCAGCAGTCCTCTATTTTAATATCAGGTTAGAAATTCAACAAGCTGACATTTCCTCCCACTCCTGGACAAGTCGTGAAATTCCCAAGTTTGAACTCCACTCTCCTGGGACATCTCCCATCCCAGCAGCCTCAATTTAGGCTGTTTTCAGGTTAGCCTTGTGCTAATTTGCGTTCTAATTCTAGCAGATTTCCATGGGATGTATCAAGTGCTTGTTAAACTCTGATTAGTTACACCCACTTGTAACTCTGCCCACTCACAGCTCAGCCAAATAACACAACAGAATTTATCTTAAAAGCTGCTCAGATGGTCAAGCTGGTCACTGGGAAGATCTTATTTATCAGTTTTTGGTTTTCAAATCCCTGAAAATTAGTGGAAAGTATATCAGAAGGAGAAGCAAATAAAGTAATAGAGAAAAAAAAACCCCGAGGTTGGAAGAAGGGTTTGTAAGAATTATGAAAAAAGTAAAACATAGGCTTTGAAGAAATAGGTGGAGCTGCATTTCATTCTCCAGGAGCTTTTCAGAGCCATGAGGATAATCCATGCCTTCCCTCACGGTGGTGAATGTCAGGATAAATCTTTATCTTCACAACCTTCTGCCAGAACCCCAGAGCAGAGGATGCTCCAGCCTTCCCTCCCCTTCTGCTCCTCACCAGCATTTCTCACCCTCTGGCTTTACTTCTGCTCAATCAACCCCCCAGTAGCTCACATTCTACTTTATATCCTCCCCAGGGCCACACCTGATCCCACAGCTGATCCCAGACAGGATTTACAAAGTTCCAGGGCATCAGTTCTGGTTACAGCCTCAGCTATCCTGGTCTCTCGAGGCAAAACTCCTAAATTTTCCTTTCTTTGTTTTTAAATAATAGTAACTTCTGCATTTTCCTGGACATTGAAAAAAAAATTTATATATATATATATATATATATATATATATATATATATATATGTCCACATGCAATTATCCATTTATTAATAAAATATATTTACTTAATAGTTTCATGGCTAGGAATGTATATAGAGTTAAAACTAACAGTATGGGTTTTTCTGCACTTTCCCATCGCTCTCTTCCCAGCAGCAGAATCTCCACAGGAAAACAACTCCAATTAAAATGTGATGTGAATCAACAGGAAAGTCCATGATTCTTAATACCATTGTTCTCTTATTTACTCAATTTGAGAATTACAGCAGCTCCAGCAAGCTGCATGGCTTGGGAATATGTAAACACAGACAAAAATTAGGGAAGAGCTCTATAAATCCATAATGACAAGAGGTTTTTTTCCTATAAATCAGTGTGAGGAACACATCCACCTGCAAATCTCAATTGTAGATGCTGAAGGACGTTGCAGCTTCAGTAATCTATTAAATAATGGTACAAAGTGCTCCATGTCTCTGGGAGTGTTTATCTGCTGTACTTAGATGTAAGGATTATTCCCACAGGACCCCCTGCCCATGCATCCAGAAAACCCAAAGCCATGTAACCATCTGGTATTACCCAGAGCTAATTATTAATTTGGGTTGTTGTGCTAATGGAGTCATGGAGGATTTGCTCACTTCAGCCTTGGCAAGGCCCTGAATGAAATCTTCATCTTCCCACAAGGGCAAGTGAAAACACCTGATTTCTAGCATTTTAAAGAACAAATTTCTGAAGTTTTCTGGGGGGTTTATTTATATTTGCATACTTTTAAAAATCACGTTTGAAACAATATTCCCCACGGTCTGCATTAGGTGTTATTTCATCCTCACTCTCGCTCCCTTTGCTCTTCAATGAGCTGTGAAAAAGGATGAATATTCCAATTTTTGAGCAGGGATGGCCTTGCCCATCCTGGTCACAATCCTCTGGGTGCTCCCTGAGGCTGGGGGACTCGGGGTCTGCAGGAGGATTGTTCCTGAGAGTGTCACAAGCTGTTACTCTAACGAGCAGCACACAGACAGCTTTTCCTCCTGCTTTCCAGCAACCCCTGGTGTCAGCTGGAATTACGAGTCCCACAGACCTCCCTCTCTGAGCAGCCTATTTATAACTGCATGAGAATGTCTCAGGGCTCAGGCCTGGAGCAGAAATTCACTCCTGTGCTTTGTTTCTTCTGGTTTTGATTAAGGATATGGCATCTCTTCAATGGATTTGATGTCACCTGTCAAATGGCTTTTTAGCGATTTGTATGGTTTTCAGAAATTAGTCATGGAAATGTTTATCATCATTTATCATAAGCTCTCCCATTTTTATTTTCTATGGACTTCTTTCTTTCTTTCCACACGTGATTTTTACCCCCAATTTCTTCCATACTTGTTCATGGTCTTGGTTTTTACTGTGTCAGGGAATCCATAATTCCTCATGGACTAGGTCCCTTCAGGCCACCTGTTTCCGTGGAATTTAGCTGCTACCTTTATTGCTTTACCCAATGAAAGGTGCTGTGCCCAGCAGAAAAACATGAGAAGAGTCTGGATTTCTAGAGCCAAGTTGCATTTTTCTTAAAAAGAAACAATAAAAATGTAACTATTGTTTTATCAGTCCAATCCTGAGCTGCTGCTCCATCTGCCTTGAGCTTCCTCTCACCATCCTCTTCCTTCTCCTTCTATTCATGTGGCCATTTTTAAGATTAATATGTAAAGAGATGATTAAATTTCTCAGTGAAAAGCACCATTATTAAATCTATTTGAGGATTGATTCATTGCCATCAGAAAAATTCCAGGATCTACGTGAGGGAAAAGGTGCCAGGAAATGCAATCCATGTGTTGGCGGGCAGAGGAAACCAAGGTTTTCTTTGGGATTTGTTGCCTTTGCAGCACTGTGGATATCAGGCTTTTTAAGAGGTAAAGCCTGATGTCCACAGCCACCCAAAATAAAGCTTGGTTTAAATTCTATTACTGTGGCAACACAGATTCTTTCCCATGGGAACTTTTCTCTTCTTTCTATGTTTTATAAATGAAGATAAAGTTTTTGTGTTATTGAAACAGTCTTTTGGATATAGGCACTTCAAGCCTGGCCAATCAGCCTGGGGGGAGGTTTTGAATTGGTCCAATCTGAACGGCCTGCTGAAGTCTATATATTTGCTAAAATAAATAATAAATTCAGAATCCTTTGATCACCTGAAAGGCTCCCGACTCTTCACTCCTCTAGTGGTCCAACAGTAATATATTACTGTGAGCACTTCTTTATGATCCATAGAGGAATCTCAAGTGTAGATGATTCTGTAATGCAGTAATGATCCAGGTCAGGGTGGATGCAGCAGGGAGCTCTGGGCCAGTGGAAGGTGTTCCTGCCATGGCAGGGAGCTAAGGATGGGTCATCCTCAATATCCCTTCCATCCCAAGCCCTTCCAACATTCTGTGGTGACTCTGACCGTTTCCCAGATGATATTTCCTTACTCTCAGCCTTCTCCCCTGTGTAACCCTGGCTCAGCTCTCATCAGGAGGGCACAGATCCTCTCCAGCCCTCAGGCTCAGCAGCACAAACTGCTGCAGAATCGCTTGGGAACCTCCCATCTCAGAAGGACACAACCGCCTGGGTGTATTTCAGAATAAAATGATATCTGAGATCTTAATGGTGGCCAGAGCACTTGAACCTCTGACAGTCACCCACAGATAACAGGAGAGCTATTTCATTTCAGTGATTTATTAACCAGCAAAAGACGAGCACTGGACTTTATCCTTGTATGAAACAACCTGCAGCTCCTGCTGCTGGAATTTGAAGGGAAGGATGGTTCCTGCTAATTTGTAATGGCTTGGGAGACAGGGCTGCCTGAGCTGGGCAGGGCTGCAGATGAATCAGCAGCAGCAGCAGCTTCTCCAGGTGCAAATAGCTGTGTGTCTTCTACATTTTTAATGGAGATTAACACTCTGTCACTGCAGTGCATCACTCAGTGCAAGGCGTGGAGAAATCTGTGCTGTGAGGAGACGAAGCTCTGAGCAGCTACAATGACAAATCCCTGACAGAAAGCCTGTCCTTGCTTGAACTGCTGTTTTCCATTCCAAAATAAAGCCAGCCACGTTCCCATGATGGAGGACATGGGATGGCTTTCCATTTCTTTGTCAGTGGATGTATAAATCCGAAGGAGAAAGTTAATTAGACTCCCCATGTGCAAGGCAGTGGAGTACACTCTGATTGCTAATTATTTTAATACAGGTAAACAGCTATTGACAGTACAAGTCATTTTCCCCCATCTACAGCTAAGAGGCTGCCAGGTATCAGTCTAGCAGCTCCGAGCGAACCTGAGGCAATTTAAATTATGGGTTTTAATCAATATGTAAATTGTTATTGTAGAAGCCATCCATGATGGTTGGCTGCAGCTGCCCCACCGCTGCTCAGACCCTGCAGCTGCTGCTCAGGTGGGACTGGGAGCTGCTGCTCCTCACCCCGACAGCCCAGGTTTGGGAGCTGAAAATTCATTATCTACTCGTTCTCTACTCAGAGGATCTCTTACTCAATGGTGTTGCTCAGGCCAGCAGAGCTGAAAGATGCAAAGCCCTCCCCGTGTGTGGGTTTGAGGGAAGGTTTGGGGAGATTGATGCTCCAAAGTGCCCAAACACATTTGTTTGCCGCTGGCATTGTCACCCTGAGGTAGTTCTGCCTCAGAGCTTTTGAAAACTCTCTCAGCTCATCTCCCCCAGCAGCCAACTCACCTTGTCTCGACCTCTAACTTTCAATTTACTCCTTACCTTAGCAATGATAACAAAAATTAATAACCCCCCTCAAACTTATTATCTTGTAATTTTCTGTACTACAGCCTTTAGGGCATAATCCAATTTAAAACTATCCAGTTCTCAGTGTTTTGTACTTAATACTTGAGATGTAGCAAATGATGTCTCATTTGTTCTTGCAATTCTGTCAAAAAGCTGGGCAATATCTTCAATTTCAGTGAGCGTGTTTCTCTTGCAATTAAATTACTGTGTTGTACACTTTCCTCTGGTGAAATTAGATTTAACACTGATTCGGTGAATGATAACTGAGATTCTTTTCTTTTTTATTTAGCTGTAAACATTCCTTGGGATCCATTTCTGATACCCTCTGATAAACTCAGGAAACAGAGAAGTTCTCCAATATTGCTCCTTCCAGCTGGCCTCAAAAACATATTTCTCTAAACCATGACCAAAAATTTATGGTTTGGATCAACTTTGGATTAAGAAAGGCCAAAAAAATATGGTTTGCTTGCAGCAATTAATATTTCCCCTCCTGCTAGAGAACTGCAGCAACTGGCACAAAGTAATTGGTCATATTTTTCAGACCCAGAGGTGTCCAAACTGCTTGGTACAATAGGGGATGAATACAAAACCACTCCAGAAGAGGGTGAGAGGCAGAGAAATTAGCAAAGAATTAGTCTTAGAAGAAATACCGAGTAAGAATATCCTAGATATTCTTAGAGTCTTTCACACACAAGGAATGGAATAATAGAATAGAACCAGAGAAAATGCAGACAAGACAGAAAATAAATACATGCAATGTGAATAAGGAGCCCAGAGGACAGAGGAAGAGCCTCTCCATCAGCCTGAAATCTCCTGTGGAGCTGTCCTGGGGCAGGGAGGAGCAGCAGGGAGAAGTTTGGCTGAATGAACCTCCTGGCACCACCATGGGACACACATTCATGGCACAACTTTGAATTTCACAATCCCTCCATCAACCACTGCCCTAATCTCAGTAAATTGGGTGAATTGCTGCATTTCTCACCCAACCCCAACCCATCAGGCTGGGATCTGCTGGGTTCTGTTGGGTTTCCCTCCTGGGCAGCACTGGGGTCACTCACTGCCACCTCCATGACCAACTCCAGGAGCTGCTGGTGACTCCCTGCAGGGCTGGCTTCAGTCCTTGAATTTACCCTTCCAGGATCTGGCTGTGCTCCTCAGCATTCAGCACATCTTCAGGCCTTCGTGGGGAAAATATGACTTGAAACAGTTAAAAAAAAAAATCTCCCTAAAATAAATTTTCCTTAATATTGCGTTCTCGTGGCCCCCTGTTCTTCTGCAACCTTGAAACTGCAGGAAATTCATCATAAACATAGAAACTGGTTCTTCTTTACCTCTGAAACACCCAGAATGCTTTGGGCAGGAAAAAAAAAGGAGCAAGAATAACGCTGTGAAAAGTTGCAGCTCTTTGGCTCAGTTTGGAGAGGCTGATTCCGTCGGGATCTGTGGACAGTTATTTTTATGCATTCATTGCTCATTGACCAGGATAATCAAATAGAATATTCCATTTGCTTCCCGCTGTTTAAGTGCCTAATTCAGAGCTAATTGAAGTCAATGGGCAGATATTCGCAGCCTTTAATGGACCAGCCATAATCTTATGTCTACCCTTGTTGTGTAAGTTATTTTATTTATCCTAATTATTTCCCTCTTCCCATGCTTGCATGGACAATTATTTATTTTACGCTCGTAATCATCGTCTGTAAGTGGAAGAGTTTTAAAGTAGTTATTAAAAGGTAGTTCAGGGTCTCTATTTGCACAGACCTGTGGCTATGATAATGGCACACGGAGAGATTTTAGCACAGAATTACTTTGGTATCCACTGGAACGGTTATCGCTAGAAAAATGTATTTAAATTACAAGTTTTTTTTCGTTGCTGCAGCTCCACGGGCAGAACTTGAGCCACTAATGTGATTATTCTAACAACCTGTACGTATTTATGCCCTAATGGCACAACTCTTCAGCTGCTGGGAGCAGGATTTACCCTGAACAAGAGCCAAAGGGTGAGATCCCTGAAAAAACAAAAATGCTTTAGAATATCTCATTAGTGTTTCCCAGGAAAAACAAACAAAACTGAAAAAAGAGCGACATGAAAATCCCACCTCAACAAAAAAATCCACAATGAAAAACAAATTAAAGAAATACGAAGAAACCTCCAAACACAACAGAATGATAATCCTCCAAAACCACAAAAAAAGAACCAAAAAACCCACCCATATGTCAAAAACGACAGTTTATTTTCTTCCTATTAAAGCGTTTTCATTTAAAAATAAAATTTAAAAAACCCACACGTATTTTTCAGCTTTTCACAAAGCTCAGGCTGAGATGGGGATTGAAATCAATACATTCTGTTATCGCTGATGTGTCTGAAATTGGAATAATTCTGGAAACACGATGTGGAACAGGATAACCCATGACATTCACTAATAATTTATATTTCCTTCTGTTTTCTCATCTTTTGAGCATTCCTAAAGCCCATAGGGTACTGCAAATTCTTATGTCACTTGTTGTGAAAGTCTGAATCTTGTGTGAAAAATTACATTTTGCCTTCCCACCTTTCTCAGAGGTTTCTTTTTCTCTGGTTACATTTTCAGGAACATCTGCATGTGCTGAAAAAATACTAATTGGGAGAAAATAATGGGCAAACCAAGTGTGAAGCTAGGTTTTTAAAGTAAAATGATAGTGAAATATTTGGGTTGTAATTGCAGGGAAAGCTCTAGGAGTGGATTGTGTGTAATTTATCCTTTTGTTCTGAGTTGTGATAGTGTTATTTGTAGGTTTGGTGTGAGAAACTTTTCTGTCTGTTCAGTTTAGTTGTTTGGGTTTTGTTTTTTTAAGTTAAGATTGTATGGTAAATGTTGATTTTAATGAGTTATGAGTCACATTAACCAGGGCAAAACAAAATCCTGCTCAGTCCTATTTTATCATTGACTCCTGACAGGTCAGCCCCAAGTGCTTGGAAAAACCTCATTTTCTCTTGCCACATAATCACTGCAGAATCCAAGCATATAATTACAGTCCCATCCACCCAATATTTGGATACTTAATAGTGCATTAAGCAAGTTACATTTAATGTTTTGATATCATTTAATCTCGCCGTGTGTCAATATTTAGCTCCTAATTAATGGCATATTTACCTCTCTGCCATACCTTGGTGTGCCAATTATGAGCTCAAACTCCCTTCCCCAGCTCAGGGCTTGAGTGGAAATTAAACACAACCTGGCTGGGGTGGAAATCATCAAAAACAAGGAATTTCCTTCAAGAAAACCTTGGGTTGAACAATTTCAGTGCCATCTGAAGGTGTTTTATGGATTATATTTTCCATCTGTTGTTGGTGTTGCTTCAACAGGCAGACCTGAATTAGGAGGACTTTAATTGGAACCTCTTGTTTCCTACTTGTGGATTATTTCCAGTTCATCTCCCTTTCAGGTTTATTTGGGCAATAAATTTACAATTAACTCAAACCCATCAAGTACTACAAAAACTGAAATTGTGCCTGACATGCTATTTTTTTGTTCCAGAACTGATTAATTAAGAGGTTTAGGCAGTCATTTTTCATCCACCACTTGAGGAAGAATTTTGACAGACCTACATTCGATTAAAGTGTCTTCCATCTCATTTCACCTTTTCCCATTTAGCCCTTGGTCTCTGCAGAATAACTCTGTTATGTGGTGTCCGTGAAGAATTTATAAATATTCCAGCTTTTTTTTTTTTTTTTTTTTTTAATCAGGACAGTGGAGCTTTACCCTTACAGACATCTTCTTTTGGGTTTTTAATTTAGAAGAAATTCCTCTGCATTGTTGTCCTAGATATATATATATATATATACATGCAATAATGTTCAAAATGTATAAATTTAAAGTAGTAGATTTCACAAAGTACAAAACCCGTGGTTTTTATACAGAAACACATATTACTATACATTATTACATAGATTTATGTATTATTCTTATACTAAAATATTATATTTTTTTCTAGGAGTTTGAAGATTCTTCAGGCAAACAAATCCAATCACGTTGCTGTAAGTAAGGTCTAATAATATAGTCTAATATAATTAATATAATATAATGTAATGTAATTCAAAACATTAATATAAAAGGCAGCATTTATTTCCCAGTATTTGATAAACCTAAGCTGGGCTGTCAGGAGAGAATTCAGCAGGACACAGGTTGATGAGAATTCAACTAAATCCCAGGTGAAAGATAAGACCAAATTATTTTTAGCATACAATTTTAAATGTTTCACTGGATAATAAACCATAATGCAATGACTCTAATAACAATTTCTTTAGGACTGAGGAAATCTTGACCACAGGAGGAGGTGCCAAGGGATGTGTGTGATTTCAACATAACCACACTACTATAAAGTAAATATTGTCCCAGCAGGACTTGTGTTATCTTAAAAGAATATTTGGAATAGCAGATGGCTGGCTCTGCTCTAAATGAGAGGGGAATATTTTTTTCTGAAAAAAATTCCATTTTCCTCTCTCACAAAGTCCTGAATGTCTTTAATAAACTTTTCTGCTCTTTCCACTCTCTCCCAGTGCATCCCTTTGGAGACCTGCAGAGCAAGAAGCCCTCAGTGAAAGCCTTTCACCACAAATTAACACCCCTCAAATGCTAAATATCAAGGATCAGGCAGGCAGCAAATTGCTGACAGTTAATCCACCAAGGAAAACAACTCACCAAAGTTCAGCCTTATCATGCATATGTTCAGGGAAACTGTAATCTCCTCATGGTGGTTCCATGTTGAGGAACTCTCTGGCCTCACTGAGAGAATTATTCAGAGGAAGTTGTTTGCAAGTCACAGTCAGAGATTGCAGCTATAGATTTTTCCTGGCAGGCCACTGAAAGAAATGCAATTGTCTTTCCCTGCGAATCCAAATGCAAATCCAAATGCAAATGCAATTGCAGGAATGAGATCAGAATCAGCCATCGCTGTCATTAAAGCAAAATTGATCTTTGGCTGAAAAATAAAGTGCTTGTCTGCAGACCAACGTCAGGAAATGTACAGGGAGGCTTCAGCCCGTGGCTAAATGCTCATCTTCAATGGAAAATATTGCCCCAGTGGTCAGGAAGTCAGCCCAGATCAGCAGCTCCTCCCTGACCTATTAATCACCCAGAGATAGGATCAATGGTTTTCATTTCCCAGGCTTTCCCAGAAGGTTTCCCCATGTCCAAAAGGATGGACTGCGTTACCTTCTGTTTCCTCTCAAACCCTGAGCAGCCAACCTGATATTAAATCCTTCCCTATAAAACTACTTATCAATATTAAACCAAGCAGGAGTTAATATCTCTGTAAGAAACCAGCTACACCTCCAAAGAAAATAGGGTTATTTTCCAAAAAACAAACAAAAAAAAAAAGACTCTATCCTTGTTGTTTTTAAGTTCAGACAATGAAATCCTTCTGAATCAAAACTTCTTCAAGCTTAAAGCAGTTGTTAAGTTACATGAACAACCCAAAAGAAGAATATTCCAGGGGTTTTGAGGAAAACAAAAGGTAGGTTGAGGAGCAGCACTGTTTCTCCAGCAGAAGGTTTCTCCCATTATTTTTTCAGGAGGTGGCTGGGGGTTAATGCAGCATGGAAGGAGCTTTTTGAAAATCACTGTAATGTCAGCCTTCCCCTCTGAGGCTGGAATTGTTCCTCTCCTCATTCCCAGAGGAACACGAGGCTGATGTCACTTTTCTGATGGAAAACATTTTCCCCTCGGATTATTCACAAATACGAGTTGGGATCAAAAGCCAACCCAACTTAAAAACAAACTCCAAACCCCCTAAACCCACCCTCACCTTCAGTGGTTGAACTTCAAGGCCTCAAAATATATTAATGTGAAATATTTTTCCTTTATCTCCATTGTTTTGTTTTTTTATTGTAACTTTGAACACAAAGCAAGTTCTCATCCAATGTATATTTTTCCCAAATTATTTTCATTTCCACCATCCACTTCCTCAAGCACACAAGGCAGTATCAGTCCATTTTTTTTCATGGCTGTTTATTCTAAAATATTAAGAATAAACATGTAAAAGAATCTTGATAAGTAGTCAAAACAAACATATTTCAATATTTACCACTATCATTTTTCTTTCTATACCTACATGGGACTCTTCAGTAAAACAAATGTGGAGAAAGGAAATCTGGTATTGAGCTGCTATAAATAAATTAAGATTTCATGAAAAATGCAGAATGTCTTTTTTAAACATGTGTGGTGAGAGAATTTCCTGACTTTTGAGCTCTAGGGGTCTAGAACCTTTCTAGCTGGAAATATGGGATTTCTCTGGCCCATTTCTCCTGGCCTCTCACTAACTGCTTTTTAAATCGGTTTATCAGTCGAGCCACTCAGGTCCTTTTCTGTCCTACTTCCTCAGAGTCAGAATTTATTTGCTCGTGTGGAATTGGCTGATTTGATAGAACAGAGCAGCAGGATTGGACCTGCAGTGTTTCCCATCAGACTCACACAAAATTATATTACTGAAAATGCAAAATTGTGATATTCCCACTCTGTTTTTTGTAAGGTTTTTAGAACTGCCTTCCCAGGCAATTTGGCTTTCCAGGGCAGCTTTTCTCTTCTTCCTAGAATTAACTAAAATGGTTCAAACCCAGCTGGGCCAATCCATTCCTAGGAATAGAGTTCAAAAGTTAGTCCTAAGAAGAAAAAAATGTTCTGTAAACTTCATCTATCAGCCAATTGTTCCTGTGAGTATCAGCAGATAAAAGGAAATAGATATTCCTTTGGCTTCAAGGGGATATATTGTATAAAAGTACTCCCAACCCTCCATAAAATATGGAATATATAGAATATTCCTGGACATCAGAACTCTTCATACAGATTAACTATTTTCATTAAATGTTTAATAGTATTTGTTATGGTTTATACATCTATATATGTTCCAATGTCACACTATAATAAATATAAGACAATATATTGGACACACGGGTTAAATAATTTATAACAAGTATATATTCTATGATATATTATGCATATATTTACAAATTTATATTACATTAAATCTGGTCATCTGTGAAATTACTGCCACACAAACATCCTTCAGCATCTCTGGCACCTTTCAATCTGACAGACTCTGGATTTAGACAGTCTGCGTTAAACACATGAAGCATTTTAAGACAGCAGATGAAAGGAAATCCCCTGTTAAAAACTCCGCTCAATCTAAGACAAAAGTGCTTGTGGAAGAATTTCAATTTTAAGAACAAATGTACTATTCCTTCTCTGAAAATTTTCCCCAGAATGTTCAAATTTATAGTTCCAAGTTCAGTCTCTTTACAGCCTTGCCTTGTTGCAGATGATCAGTAAATGAAGCAGAAAACTAAGAAAAGAGAAAGATTATTTTTCTGTGATGAAGCCATTAGATAGAGACTGAGAGAAGCTACAAAAAAACCCTTTGATAGAAATACTCATGAGGCTGAAAAACATTAATTTTGTACTTTATTTTTCCCTGTTTAGTATTGAAATTTTTCCTCTTCTTTTTTTTTCCCAGAATGTCTGATTCACTCATCCCATTTTCAGTTTGAATGGAGTTACATGTCACGACTGTTTCCAGGTTTTAGTTAATTTTCCATTCTACTTAACAAAGCAATTTAAATATTTAGAAACTTGAATTAATAAAGTTTTGTCTCTATTAGATACTCCCCTTCCCATCACCTCACATTCACCTGACTGACTCATTGTTTCACTGCTGTCGATATTTACTTTACATATAAGCTGATTAATAACTTTTGCCATTTTGTCATTATCAAATACAAACCTGATTATTGCCTCCACCACTTTTCAGACTGTCTTCCCAAAAAATATTTAACTTAAATATTGAATTGAGCTCCACTTCTGTGATTTTACCCACTTATTGACTGACTACATTTTGAATTTTGGACAAGTTTTGCCTTTGAAGGAAGCAGAAGATTCTTGCCATCCAAAAGTGCAGTTGAAATGTTGTTTGGAAGATGCAACAAAGCAGAAATGAGCTGCTTTGGTTGGAATTTTCCTGGCAGGATCAATAATGAAGCAGAGCTAACCTGAGTCACAATGAGCCTTAGTGGGCACAACGTGATCAAAGTGACACCAAACCCTCAGCCTCGTGTCATGACTCAGAATTATTAGTAATCTGGTTAAAATTATTTGTTACTCAGAGCTCAAGGGTGAAACTCAGACTTTTTCTGTTTCTTCACGCAGTGATTAATTTCTTCCCACATGCAATAAAATGATAAATAAGCCAGAAGGTTTATTTTACAGTGGAGGCATTAAGGCTGTCAGTCATTGACCGTTTTTATGTCACAACTTGAAATCAAGTTCATTCTTATGTTTGTTGTCTAATGAGAAAATTGATCCAGGTGATAAAAGGTGATAAAAATGATAAAAGGCAGATGTTTTCAAGCTGTACTTCACTAGTAACAAATGTTGTCTCTTAAAATTTAAAATTGAATCTCCCAGAACCACAAGATAAATCATACATCTTGCTCCTCAGAGCTTTGAAACATTTGCATCAAGCAAAAAGTTAAAGACAAATCAGGAAGGAAATTAATTATAAAATGTTCACCTTGAATTTATATGGCTTTTGTGCACAATCTGTGTGTAAAATGTAGGCATTTTTGAGGCTGCTTCTCTCAGAAATGGCACTGAAAAATATTGCAGGAGTAAGGAGAGGATCTGACCAAGGATTTTCTGGGGGGGAATCTGACAACATTCTGAATTTCCACAAAATTCCAGTCAAAACCAAGGAAGGAACTTCTGCACAGAACACAGAGGAAAACATCACTTTATTTAACATAGCTGCTGCTAATATTATTAAAACCAGTAATGCTAATCAGCTTCAAATTTGCATGAGAATGGCAGAATTCATTCTACACTAAATGTTATTCCAAATTTTGTAATTGAAGTTTGGCATCAATGGGACTTGAAAGACACCCAGAGCCTCATGAATCTTCTTTCAAGGTTTATTTGTCTGTAAATTCAAATGGTTCTCATGTAAATGAGATTAAAGTGCTTGGGAGGAAGGGAACTGAAAAAACACCTTGTTTTGTCTGCTTGCAAATCTATCTAAAGAGTGAGCTGAGCTGTGCAAACAGGACTAAAGCAGAGCTGGATAAGGAAAGGCAGCAAGTGTCTTTATAATGCCAAAATCACAGAGTCACAGGATCATGGGATGGTTTGGGTTGGAAAGGATCTAAAAAACCATCTCATTCCACCCCAACAAGAGCAGGGACACCTTCCACTGTCCCAGGTTGCTCCAAGCCCTGTCCAGCCTGCCTTGAACATTTCCAGGGAATGAGTTGTCTTTACATTTTGTTGTACAAAACAACCACAGACTGAATTGCCCAATTAAGGGAGAATAACAAGATGCTCTTTTACCTGTTCGGCTCAGCAGTGCTGAGCATGTCCAGGCACAGCACATCCCAAAATGGGAGAGGTGACATCCCACAAAGGGTTTTACAATCTCCCTCATGTCCTAGAGGTGTCTCATCTGCATCCCCCTGGAACACAAACATGGTTCTGCTGTCTGGAAGAGCAAAGCTGGAGCTCTGTGTAAATCTGAATCTACTCCTCTCTCCCTAGCACAGGCACTGCATTTTTCTGGGGTAAGAAGGGAAAAGTGCATTAAAACTCCTTTTTGCTGCTGAAAAGACATTTCAACACTTTATTTCAAACTTCTTTGCAGAACATACTTTTATTTCAGCCAGGTACTGGGTGCTTTGGAAAACCTGCTAATTCAAGGAAACACTCAGGAGCGCGAGCTCCATTATAAACCCTTATCGCGAAAAAGATCAAACTGACAGCCTTTTCTGTCTCGTTGCTCTGCTTGAAACTGCGAAGGGTTCTTGAGCTGCTGCTGCTGCTCGTGATTAAATTTGCTTTCTGTCATGCAATTACATTTTTAAAATTCTGTTCAGTAAAATATTTCTAACTCCATTACAATAAATTGAACTCGGTGTCACACGGACACATGAGTCACATTAACTGCTGCTGCTGCTGCTGCCTGCTGATGAGTTTTCAGCAACAAAAGAGGACTTGGCTGGAGATTTTTTCCTTCTCCTCCAGAGTTCCATCCATCCCCACACTGTGAAAATGGCCATAAGGTGGGAGAAATAAAGCTGTTGAAGGTAATCTGTCCAGGCTGGGCTCATTGCTGCTGCCAGAGCACAGATTTGCTCTTCAGCCATCACTGATGTGTTTGACATCTGTCACTAAGGACCAACTGGCTTTTTAAAGATCTCCTCAGCTGCTCTTTTTTTTTCTTACAAGCTACTCCTACCAGAAACACATTTCTAACTGTGAGGAGAAAGTGAAAAAACTAATGGAAATACCACAAATACACCCAACAAACCACCTGACAGAATTTGCTGGTGGGTGTGAAAGTCAAAAACAGCAAAGCAGAGCCCAAACACCTGCTCTGTGTGGTGAAGTGACAAGGATCACACTCAGTCCCCTCCCTCATTGGCTTCATCTGGCATTTTTCCTTGGGAGAAGCCAGATGCTCAATTAGAAAAATCAGCTCTTCTATTAAAAATCAAGAAAAAAACTGTCTACTGGCTTGAGTTGATATTCATTCTCCCTTCACCTAGTTGAGCCCTTTAAATGCAAATATGATGAACATAACCAGCTTCTATTTTTTTTTTCATTTCCAATAATTCGGCTTATCAGAATCTCTACAAAAAAATTACATATAAAGATACAGGTAAAACATATAAGGATAGTAGTGGGAAAAAAATCAGGCCCAATGTGAACCCAAGTGGTTCTTAGAAAAAAACTTCTGTAAGTAAAAGTCATCAGGAAGTAGTTGAACACCAAGGTTTGCAGAAGTTCAGGCAAAGGAGTTTTTGCTCTTTGGTTGTTGGGGGATAGAAGATTCCAGCACACTCCTGAGAAAACCTGCACTGTCCATCAGAGTTAAAGAGAGCCTTGAATTTCCATATCTTTCCTTATAATCCACTATTAAAATTATATATATTTTCTGACCAGAGTGTTATCCTGCAAAGATCAATACAAAAGTGATCAGCTTATTCACCACTTTCTTCATTTAGTGGGTCTCTTGCAGAGGATTCAACCTGAAATTTCTGTATTTGTGGATTTTCATTCAAAATGCAAGTTTAAAATTTAGATTAATGTTTATAAATAAAATTTATACAGTTTTATGACAACATAGTTGTCAGAAAGGAAGTCAATTAAAAAAAAAAGTAATACTTACCCTGAATCATAAAAATTTACACCAGCAAACGGATTTTTTCCCACAGTCTGACTGTTCATATATTCCTTTATCATCATCAAAAGAAAGCTAGGCTTTTAATTTCTTCAATGAGATCAACCTTAGCAGGGAAAAGTTGAAATGGGACAGAGCAACAGAGCTGAATTAAAAAAGAAGGAAAAAAAATCCCTTTTCCTTCAAACCAAACCCAACTGGAAGCACAATATTTTTCCACTCTTTGCATTGCTTTACATCAATAGCCCAGAGAGGGGAATTTGTTTTGCTGATTCTGAATTTATACCTCATGGTCACCCAAACAAAACAAGGAGCTTAATGTGGATTCCCTGAGGTCAGGATGTGACCTGACACTGCTCCTGCCCACTGCCTGTGTTTTACTTCTCTCTTAATGACCTTTCACAAGTGCGGAACACAGAAAGTTTCTTTATCCAATTACTGCTTGCAATATTCAAGTCGTTTCTGTGTGAACAGCATTAAATCCTTCGAGCATCTGCCCTTTTGTGTTAAATGAATTTAACCAACCCTACTTCTGCTAAAATGGATTTTTTGATTAGAGGCGAGATTGCTGAAAGCGATTATTTATTTATTTTTACATTCAGGAATTATTTACTCTGCCATCCTAACATTTATTTTTTTATGGGTCTGAATAATAAAGGATTACAGACAGGGTGTTTGAGGGGAGACAGACAGTTCATGTCTGCACATCGAGGTATGTTAGAGATTTATCAAATATAAATATCAAATAAATGGGAAACTTCCGAATAAAAAACCTGAAGTGGATAAGAGTTATAGATACAACATCAGTGGGTTAAGTCCAGGTGAAATTCCATCTTTTTCCTTTTTCAGTGATCTGCTGTTTGACACGACTGGCACCTAAATCAGAAAAAGGGAGAAAATTATTGTTCTTGTCACAACCTAACTCTGATTGTGATCTACAGAGGTTTAAAAGGAAAGAGATTATACACACAGATATTTGAAATTAAATAGTCACAGGAAGGCAGCCTGGTTTTGAAAGCACAGATTTCCACAAAATTTCCCACAAGAACTTCATGACAAAACTGAAAACTCTATAAACATTTCCTTGTTACCAGCATGTAAATTTGAGAGGACTTAGTATTTTCTTTTTTGTGACATTAAAAACACTGCAAAGTTTTACCAGACCAGTGGTCAGTCAGGTCAGAAGAGAAAGCAGAGCTAAAAAGAAATTAATATAAATCCATGAACATTTGGCCACTTCCAAAAAAAAAAAAAAAACCCAAAAAAAACCCCAAAAAAAGCAAACCAAAAGGAATTAAAATTCTTTAGCAATTCCAAATTAGCTTTCCATAGACAATTTCCTCAGTTATATAATTCATGACTGAGCTCTCTTGAAAACTTTTCACTTCAAAAAATCGGAATAAGTCTGTCTTGCGAACAATGCTTTTGAACTGCCAATATGGCAAATAATCCCAGTGCGTTTTCCGTGGGGGAGAGGGAATCATGGGCTTTGTTCTCCTACTGAACCAGCAGAAGTTTTCTCTGGACTTCAGTGGAAGGAAGATGAGATTTAAAGAGGGAAGGGCATCAAAGTGGACACCACACAATGCACAGATGGGCTAAAAAGGGATTTTGTGTTGTAAAGCACAAGATCTAGGGCAGGGCTGGGGAGTGATTTCCAATTCCGTTTCAAATCCCAGCATCTCCCACTCTCTGCTCCTGCATAACGAGTTGATGAAGCTCAAGTTGCCTCCATCTCTTTGTGAGCTGACATCCCTCCTAAGATGTATTATGTATACAAATTATGATACTTGAGGAAACTTTTGTTCTGAGAGAAATCTCATCAAAAGGGAGTCCTTCTCAAATGGAATAATTAGCGATGCTATTTGATGTGGGAGAAAGCACAGCCCTGCTTTGGTGGAACCATTGCTATGTCTTTAACGCCTAAGGCCTTTTATATACTGGGGTTTGGAAAAATCTGGCTTTTAAAACTTGTGAAGTTGCTAAACTTCGTTTTTGAAGGCTCCTCAACAAGTTAGCAGGGCTTTTTACAAGTGAAGTAATTGATGAATCTGACTCTGCCTTAAGATATCAACTGGCAGAGGTTTTGCAGAGTGAACAGGACCGAAATCAGTCAGAAAAGGCAAGAATTTCTGGGGGATTTTCATGGACAAACCCCTCTCCACCTGGGACCTGAGCAGCCAACTTTTTTGGATGGGAGACGCATTTTTTCCTGACTACCAGAAATCCCCAGAGTTCTGTGCATCCCTAAGAGATGAGAGTCTTACTCTGCATCATGGGTCTGAATTGGAACCTCTTAATCCAAACCCATCCCAGAGGATTGTGTACACCAAGGAACTGGTGGATACTGGGGACAGAAGTGGAATAGTTTTTCCTCTTGGGCTTCAAGGATTCAAAACCTGCCTGTGCAGGGTGTTTGGGCAAAGCTAAACCAATTTAATAATGAATAAACACATTTATTGAATTAGTTTGTTCAGCAGTTTCCAAAGACCTCAACCTAAAACTTCTCATGAAGCTCTCAGCACTCCTGGAACTGCTTCTTCACTTCAGCTGATAAAACTGTCACCTTTTGGGTGTTTTATTCAGCTCCATTTCCACAGGGGAAGTCAAACACTCAATCCCAGCTGCCCTTGGAGCACAGAATTTACACGCCCTGTTGCTTTGTGATGGCTGTGTTGTCAAAATAAATGACTCCGGCGTTGTGAGTGTATTTCAACACCAGAATAAATTCATTGTGTGTGGTTAATGTCACAGCAATCCAAATTCTTCACAGGAAATATAGGGGAGAAGCTTTGAGAGGACAGGTAGTTTTTCCCTGGTTTGGTAGGACATGGAATCCCAGAATGGTTTGGGTTGGGAAGGACCTTAAAAATCATCCCATCCCACCCCTGCCATGGCAGGGACACCTTCCACTGTCCCAGGCTGCTCCAAGCCCTGTCCAGCCTGGCCTGGGACACTGCCAGGGATCCAGGATCACTTCCAGCTTCTCTGGGCAAGCAGAGAGGTTCTTGATCAGGCAAAAGATTTTACCATTTCTTTGTCCCTGTTTATCAGCTGCAGATACCTGAACTCAAAACAGACACAGACTGCAGAGAAAACTTTATTTTCTCCTTAAATTATTTAAAACAAAAAACCCAGACTCACATGCAGAGGGAGCAGTGGGTGGCTGACATCTCCCAAGAGATCTTCCTCGAGCACAGAAGAATCCAGCTGATCCAACCTCTGCCTTCTGGTCCTGCAAGAGCTACAGCAACTCATGGGAAGAACAAGGAAATCAGAACTCCACAAGGCCACGACTTGCTTTAGTTGTGTCTTGCAAATAGACCTCAGATCTTCTCTTGACTTTTAAGAAGCTCTGTGAACAGACTTTCCTCTGTTATTAAAAGGTCAAGGAAGTGTAGCAGTCCTAGAGAAAGAGATCAATTAGGAATGCGTGCTGGGGAGCTGATTCAGTTTTAAAAGCTCTTCACGCTAAAATAATATCTCTGAGATAATGTATGCTGCAGCACCCACCAACCTGCTTTAATTCTGTAGTGCCTCTGTGAACTTTTAAAAAGGTTCTTCAAGAAAAGAAAACAGTTAAGCCCTCTGAATTGAAATAAATTAAAAATCTAATGAAGACATTAAACTGGAAGAAACAGTTTCTTTTGGAGCTTTCACCAGTATTTTCTATGCAGATGTTATGTGAACACCAGGGTATTGCTCTTTGGGATTCTTTAATTTCTTCTCACATGCTCTCAGGAGTTCCTGCTGTCCTTTAACACCTCAGTCTATCAAGGTAATTTGATTGATCTGTCCCCTTAATAGATGTTCCCATTTTTGAGAAACTGGGGATCTCTGCTATTGGGCAAAAAACCCCAAAACAAACCCAAACCAAATAAATGAAAATCCCACCCAAACCCAAAAGGCAGTCTGGGTCTGTATTTCTCTTCTCAGATAAATCCATGGGCTTTATTCATGGGCTGGATTTCAGCCTTATTGAGAAAAGAATTCCCAGTAGGAAGAACAGATTTTGTATCTGGATATCTGGACCCTAATCCTTGTTTTTAATTATAGACACTGTGTAGGAAAAACACCAGGAGATACAAACACAGGACAGCAAAGAATTTGATGCAATAAAATCCAAGTCTAATTTTTCCTCCAGTTGCTACACAACTCCGTAATATTTCCTTCTTTCTCTGTAAAACCTTTTTGTGCATTCCCAGCTGAGAGCAAAGATAGAGGAAATCAATGCAAAAGCAGAGTTTCTGCTGGTATTTAATGGGGTAAACAATCTATTCTAAACTCTCCTTAACAGACAGCTCCTCTGAGATGTGCTTGGCAGATGCTTCTCAATCCAGATAAAATATATCCCATTATCTTCCTTTCATGTGGTAGTCGCTTGGCTCCTCAAAGATTCATATCTCTTCTCATTTGGAAATTCTTTATTCTGCAGGGAAATGGCTTTTCTCAAAGCAGCAGGTACAGAAGAGGAGCTCTAACAAAAGGCTTAGGGAACGACTCAAAGGGAATTAATACCTTCAAGACCTGAGGGAAGTTTGGTGTCAGCTTGTCCAAGGCAGAAACTGAGGATCTCATGCGAGGCTTTATTAAAATTCCACATTATTTTTAATTATTCTATTTCTTTGTTAGGACCAAAGTGTTGCTGCATGTCAGTGAGACAGGAGATCTGAGTCAACTGTGTTGGAAATGTTATGAAATGACTGAATTAAAGAATTTTTAAAGAAGAAATTACGTTACAAGTTGAGCAACTGGGATCAAACTGAAATATCAGTGGGAAGTGCAGGTGAAGTTTGTTTCTAGTTGCTCATCCAGGGAAAGAAGTTGTTCTGTCTGCCAGTGCTCTCTTGCAGGGTGTTTTCCACTCATCTTTATTTTAGAACTCCGAACATATTGATGACAAAAATGACAACCAAAGTGCTTGTAGATAAAATAGCAGCTCATTGACAGCTCTCCAGGCTGAGATTTATGTAATTCACATGATCTGCTTCTGAGTTTCCAACTCAGCTCCCACTCCAGACAGTCCCTTGATGCCTTATCTGGGCTTACCTGGAACAGAGAACTAGAAAAAGTTAGGAGAATAAAAAACAAATTTTTTGGGTTTTAATAAATAATATAAATAAAAAAAAATTTTAAAGGCTCTCAGGTACGTTTACATTTTCTGAGGCTACACCCAAAAATGGATGCCAAGTCACAAGTTCTTCACATTTTATAAGTTCTCTCTATTAACACATTTTGCCCCAATTCTCCAATTACACCTTCAGTTGATGATGTCAATCACCCCAAGTTTGCTCCCCCAATTCACTGCTGCTCACATATTTTGGGGCTCTGAGGAAGCAAAATGTCCTTGGATTTTCCAATTGAGAGCAAATGTTTTGTCTAAAACACTGGGAACAGAGGTTTTTAGCACTTTATGAAGCCTAGAACTACACCAAAGCTACAGATTCATTAAGAATGGAATCTAAAAATCCTTAAGGCATCACCCTGAGCAATTCCCCAGTCCTGTGGCTTTCAGAGGCACCTTATTTCCAAGGTGAAGCTCCTGTTGGTGTGACTTTTGGAGAACTGGGATGTTTTCCAGAGCCATTTGCCACGGTGTTTGGAATTAGGCATCTGCATCAAGTTACCCACTGGTTATAACTCCTGCAAATGTGCAAATGCAGTCCCAGCTGATGCAAAATGGATTATGGATGCCTATCTTGGATATCTAATACTGAAAGCTTGTCCTTGGGGAGCTCAGACAAGCATAAAGTCATATTAATAACTTTCTATCATCTTTCAGAGATGAGAACTTGAAGAGCATTCCCAGGCAAAAAAAAAAAAAGGACCTGAAGCATTCAAGAAACACTTTAAAACCAAGATTAGGAATGACAGGTTATTCTCACAATCGTCTGTCAGCTCTCAGGAGGATATTCTGTCTTCTGCTTTTCATATCCATAAAAGCTCAAGGACTGTAAATGGAAGGCTGAGAACAAGGTTTTCATCCCTGGGCTGTGGAAATCAGGAGCAACTCCAGTTTACAAACCTCTTAAAAAAAAAAAAAACAAAACCAAAAAACCGGGAAAACAAAGGGGCTGGAGTTTTTGTTTTACCTCAGAAATAAAAATAAAAGGTTGTTGTTCAGTAGAACTCATATCTAACACAAATATCCATACAAACCTTGGTTTCTCCTGGGATGCTCCATATATCAGGAGTTGAACTCCAAATCTTGGTGCATTATTGATTGCCAAAATATTAAACTACACCCCCCACTATTTGTTCAGCTCCCAACCTCCCTGTCAGAGCAGCTGCGTCTCTCCAGAACTTCATCAAGCTGTGCAAATCATGAAGATTTTCATATTTTAATATTAAGCCCTTCGTTTCGGAGAGCAGAACACAGTTATTTCCTGTGCGCAAAACTTCAGAAACAATTACCTTTCAGGAGTGGACCCTGCTTCAGATTGAGGCTGTCAGAATTGCCTGTGCAGCCTCTCGCTGTAATAGATGCGATATTCACACCCTAATTTCCATAAAAATAGGTTTTACAGAGTAACTGTTCTGGGATTTATTAGATTTTCCTGCAAAGCATTATAATTATCTCATACATCAACCATAACTAGTGCTTGTTATAAATGCCAGTTGCAATCATTCCCTGATTTTGTTGATGTTCTAAGAATATTAGAGTTATACTTCAGTTTATTGGGAGAAAAAAATTAGTTCATGTGATTACCAACCGTGCGCTCACTCCGTTGTATTTAAATTGATGATAAACTTCAAACTCTTCATCATTCGAAGTTTCATTGACGCAAAAAGTATCACACATATTAAATGCATTAATTAAAGAGCTCGGGGCTTTTTTTAACACTCATTATTTCAGAAGTGTTTGGGCAGTACAATGTTGAGCTTGGGAAAAATAGAAAGCAAAAATATTCAGATTTTCCCAGCCATACGCGGACTGAGCAGGAAATGTGAAACCAATTATTCTGAGCAAGAGTTTGGACTAAATACCCTCCTTGTGTCCCTCGGAATGTGAATTATCCTAGGATCTGTTTAAAGTTCAGTCTCTGAAGGATTATAGGAAAATCCAGCTCGAAGAGCTCAGTGCAGTAAATATCCTCATGCTTAAAAATGACGGAACTGCACTTGTAGAGCCCAGGAGCTCACGGCTGAATATTTAAAACGCAAGCAGGAGAAACAGCTACTCTCTATAAAAATGGATGGATTGAATGTATCCTGAAAATTCAAATTATTTTTCTGTTTGGCAGAGAACTCAGAGATTTCAGCTTTGTTTCTTCCTTTGTATATTATTTCCGTGAATTTCTCATCACTGATGCTGAGTTATAACTGGTCAGGCTTCTCAAGTGTGAGCAGCACTTCAAGGCTGAAATTTTGGCTTTATCATTAAATCTGTCCCACTAAAGGAAATGTTTAAAGAAAAGTTACTCACTTTTTTTTTTTATTATATACTTTTATTTTGGTCAAAATGGAAACATTTCATGAAATGGTTCGGGTTGGAAGGATCCAAACCCAAAATTAAAAATGATAATATAGAATAATTAAAAATTATTTCTTTCCAACCTGCTTGCCATTTGGGGTTGGGACACTTGCAAACATTCTCTTTCTGATGAAAAAGTGCTTAAAAATACTAGAAAAAGAGAGATATTGAAAAGCTAGAGAGAGACAGAAGGAAAAATCTCCTCACCATGGCAGTGATCAAACCTTTGAATGATTTGCCCAAAGAAAGCCTTGATGTTCCTGATGGCAGACTGAGGTTTTCCCTGCTTGAAGCAGAAATGTGAATTATCAGGTTTTCAGAAGTCCATTTCTGCTTTTTTTCCTTTTCTCCTCTCATTTGGTTAACCTTGATTATTTGTTGTTCTTTTTGAAACACCTCTAGGCTAATAAAGAACAACAAGAAATTTCAAATTTACTCAAATAACCAATGTTGCTATTCATCCTACTGGATCTGGGTGACCCCAAACCTTTGGCTGACTGACTCTTCGTCAGGTGCCTTTCTTAGCTTCTCTCCCCCAAATCCCCCCAACTCAGATATTCTTCTACCATGAGACAAATAAGTTTTTTTTTTCCAGGAGGAAACAGGGCTGGTAATCCAGGGTAGAAACACTGTCAGAAAGTGAGATTCACAACATTAGCACTTCCATTAAGCACAGAGCAGAAGCAAAACAAGGTGGAGAGGAGAAGAGGCCATAACCTGGTTTGTGCTTCCACCAAGCAATTTATAAATACTACATTTCTCGGAGAAAGGAGAGGAGAGTTTTCGAAAGTCTCAGAGGTAATTAGCCAGACAGGTTTTGGCACTTGATTGATTGCTTTTTGAAAAACATTAAAGCCCCCAGAGCTGCAACGAAGTTAAAAGCTTAGGTCTAGACATGAGGTCATCATTCTTCATTATCACTTTATGTGGAGAAATAAAAAAGCGATGCACTTGTGATTGAAACCGAAGCACTTATTGATACAACTCTGCACCATAAACCTCCCTTTCCCCTCTCTCTGCCATGTAACAAATTATCCTATTTACCAGACAGCTCTTCCAGGTGCTTCCTAACAGGTTTCTCACTGCAGCCTGAAGCCCAGCAAATTGAGCAAATACAGAATGTGGGTTTAATACACACTTGTTTGCCGAAGCAGAGCTGATGGATTGTTATAAATTGTGCTCTTCCACAGTGTCCAAACAGTCGTGGGCTATGAGAGGGAGAGGTGGGAGCCTGACATATGATTATTTATGTTCCCCAGCGCTGAGATCTCACAAAAAAACCCACAATTTCTGCCAGGAAACCTTGCAAGGCTCCCAAACCCTTGGAGAGAGCAGTGATTCATGAGGTGACCTCCAGTGCAGCACTGCTCCCGTGGCCCTGATGGGGATCAGGGGCTTCAGCCACAGAAAAGCTCCCTGCTGCATTCCAAATGGATGAAAAACACACCCATCCCTCGTTTATCACTAATTTATTGCTCAGATCTCCCAGGATGGCAAAAATGAGTGTAAATACTCCTGGTGGGCAGGAATTTAGGATTTGAGGAACCTGGGACAGGGGAAGGTGTCTCTGCCATGGCAGGGGTGGAATGAGATGAACTTTAAGATCCCTTCCAACCCAAACCATGCTGGGATTCTCTAACCATTTGGTGAATAACACAAAACTAGTTCCTAGTTGAATTTGAGCCACAAATTCATCTTGAATTCCATTTTTAGTTATCTCTGCCAGTGGTTGGATACCCCATTTGAAACTTTTCCTTACCTTTCTTTCTGATCCTTTCTGGCACACTTCAGTAGGAGCCTGTTAAAGGCTTTCCTAATTTAAACCATCAGGTAAAATGTCAATAATTATTTTAATTTGTTCTTATATGAAGACAATGAGACAGTGATTTGCTGTGTATAAACTGTGAAAAACTGGAATGTGTCAGAATGTTGGAGTTCATCACCTGGAGTGATGTGACATTGATATGACATTTGTTTCACAGTATTGAAATTAAAACAGCAGCTCCATGAAATACTCGAGGAGTTATAATTTTTAATTGTTTTGTCTCAGACTCTCCCAGTGCCAAACCCATGTGGTTTTACTGCTGCTTCCTCCCACAGTCACAGAAATTATGGATAAACCAATGAGAGTCAGCGCCAGGCTAATGACAAACACCCTGATATATCTCCCACCAAGACAAAACTCATCCTTCTCACTTCTAAAACATTCCAGCTCCTAAATCAAACCCTGCTGTTGGACAAAACCCTGCAACCCAGCGCTGGGGCTCTGCAATACGGTTCAGAGACACAATCTCAGTTCTATTTCCTTGCTCTGAGAAATCTGCAGCTATTGAAAAATGCAGCATTTTACCTTTACGGAGAATTCATTCCTTCTCAATAGTGTCAGTTGTTTCTTCACTGAATTCTCTCCTAAACCTCCCCTTCAGCCCTACCACAATAACAAAAAAATACAAAAAATACAACAAAAACCCCTAAACCTGCACACATTCAGATATGACAAAATGACTAGAAGGTGTTATTAAATATGTATCAGTTAAAATTTTTCCTTCTGCAAGAATTTTGGAATACTCACGAGTGGAAAAGCAGCTCTGGCCCAATTCCTCAGGAAGGCAGATATACAGCAGGGTTGATGGAGAGAGGAAGTAGTCAGCTTTTAGTACATGAAAAGGGAAAAAAAAAAAAAGCACCAAGGACTAAAGGAGAGAAAAATCTATAGTTGTATTTTCTGAGAAAAATTCAAGTGACGGTTCCACTTTTAAATGTACTCACTACACCTATCAAAAGAAAATTAAGAATAAAAGTTACCTGAACATCTTGGGACTAGAAGTATTTAATTTCACAGCCAAGCCAGACTGATACTAATTCATATAAATCACAGCATAGCTTAGCAGAGAAGCCATTTCCAGGGATTGCCAAGATATGTCTCTCTCAAACTTTTGAAAACACTATTTCACTCCTCACATAAAAGTGACTGGAGAAGCTGACTGAAAGTCCACTGGTTCCTTTGGTTGACTAAACCCCATTAATATATGAGGCCATTTACTGTGGTGAAAGCCACATTCTGGGCTTTGGACAGCAGGCTGATGGCTCTGTGGCTCTTCATATTTCACTTTATCACCGATTTTGTGCAAGTGGCAACAGCCGAGTGCCTGAGATTTGTTTCTTGATAATACCCACTATGAGCAATTTCAGCTGCTCCCTGGATTTTCTTTGCTGCAGCCATCACAATAAACTGTGCCTGCAGTTCCCATAATATCACCTTTCTATTTTTTTGGCCACCTCTCCCTCCAATGGCTTGAAATACATTTAGCTCATCTCGCAGTATTAATAACACTTCTACCTTAATGTTAGCCTGCTTGTCAAATCAGAGAAGAAAAATAACTACATGGGGTTTGGGTTGATTAAAGATAGTAAAACTCCGAGTTACAAAGATGTGAGATCAATACTTTATGTGAAATCTGTGCTCTGTTAAATCCTGCTTCCAGCAAGCCTTTAAAAAGTCCATCTAAAGCCTGGCCCAGTGCAGGCTCTGCCCAGGTAGCTTTTGTCTCTAAATTTTAACACAAATTGGACAAGACATGTCCAATGCCTTGCACATATTTTAGTGTCTGCCTGGAGCCTGCATATGATTTATTACAGGGAAGACAAGCCTTTGCCTCATCCTAAAAACCGTGAGAGTCTCTTAGCGAGTGTCTGCGAGGAAATGCTCCAGATCCGTTCAGAGGCATATGGAAATTTGTATTTATTAACAGGAACCTCAGATCTGGGAACAACAGGCAAGAAACCTCAGCCAGCTGAGCTGTTTCGAGAGGAAAGAGGAAAAGCTGCTGAATGGTAATGCATAGGGTTCTGTGGCCATTTTACTTTTTTTTTTCTTTAATACTTCTTTCCCTTGTGAAAGGATCCTTCAACTCCAATCCCTCCAACTCCATCCCAGTGTTCCTCCCTGAGATTTCCCCAAGAGTTCCACATGAATGGGGAGACAGGAGGGAGCCTCAGTCCCCAGGGCCAGATTTGCTCAGGCTGCATCTCCCTGCAGCTGGAGTGGCTGCCAGTCCTCCTCGGCAGGGCTGTGAAAGAACAACAGAAACACGAGGGACAAACTCACCGAGAGGTGACACAACTCCTCAGGGCACTAAAGCCCTTCCAGGGCTCCATTTGGCCTAAAGCTAACTCCTGCTCTGTCGCTGTTGAGCCGCTAGCAGAGTGAGAAGGCCCAGGTTCAAAGTGTGGCATCAAGAAGAAGATTTTATTATTTAATTCCAACTTATATAGACTTTTCAAAGGTCACCCAGATTGGTCAGTTGGAAGCCTCCCCCTAGGCCTGACTGGCCAGGCCTGAACTGTCCATATTTTGAGAAACTGTTTCAACAAACATCCAAACTTTATCTTTGTTTATAAAACACAGGAAGAAGAGAGAAAGAATTCTCACGGGAAAGATCAGTGCTATCCACACTGCTCCTCACCCAGATGAGCTGATGGTTCTCCCTGGGTGTGATGATGCAAATTCTCTTCTCTCCTCTCCCCTTTCCCTCATTCCACACTTTTCTGTGTGAATTTATTCCCTCCAGGTGCCACCTGCTGCAGCAGAACCTGAGGAGCTAATCCACCTCTCTGGCAGTGATTATTGCTGTCAGCACTCAGAACTGCCCCCTGGAAGGTTTCTGAGCATCCCCAGGAATTTGGGAAATGCAGAAGCACAAGGTTGTTCCTCCAAGGTCACAGGGAGAGGATTTAAAAAGCCTTCAGCATCTCCTGGAGACGTTGATGCACAGGATTTTAAATTGATGAGACTGGAACCTCATTATATCACAACGTGATGGCTCTGAAGGGGACAAGGCAGGGCTGACCTCGAGGGATGCTCAGAGGTCACATCTCAGGAAGTCCTGTTAAAATTATAATGCAATTGCTTGTAAAACACTTCCAAAACAGACATTTACCCAGGGTTATCATGGGATATTCCAAGAGCTCCAGCAGGACTTCACTGGGATTATACTATGGAAATGTCCCTAAAGTGTAAGGCGAAGGGGCTGCTAATATTTTATATGTATTATTGTTATTGTTATTATTTTGGTTAATCATGACATAAATATCCTGAGTTCAAACTGTGACTGAGCTTGGTTATTCTACTCCAATTCAAGGTCTTCAGCTCTGAGAGAAGCACAGAAGATAAAGTACTCAAAAAAGGAGGGGAAAAAAAATCTTAACTCTTCTGACAAGCTGGTAAAACTGAGATTTGCCAGGGAGAAACAGCAAAAATTGCTTTTATTTGGGAATTCAAAAAAGAATGAAAAAAACCTACCAAGGCAAAAATGTATGGATATTTGGGGACAAAAATCAGAACATTTTAGTGGAAGGAATATACTTTTTTGTGGAAAGAAAAAACATATGATTTCCAGTAAAAACTGTCTTGCCTTGACTCAGGTGGTAACACTGTGGAGCTCCTAACAACCATAAAGAAGGGAGTTTACAAAACCTTTAACTGCAGGACTCATTCAATTTAATGTTCTTATCTCCTTCTCTTATTTCTTTGCTCCCAATGGATGGCTGGGAAAACAGTCAGGATGGTTTCACTGCACAAACACTGTTTTTCAAAGATGCAGCATTTAACAAAACACTGGGGTTGCTTTGTGTGTCTTGGATGTGGAAAAAATGAAAGAAATCCCAGCTTTGAACCAGAGGATCCTGGTTGAGATACACAATGGAATCTGGAACAATTCCCTTCTATTCAGAAATGCAGGTCCAGTTTCAAAATTTAACAACCAGACATGGAGGTTTTGTTTCTAAATTAATTTTCTAATGTAATTAAAATTTAATTATTTAGTTTATTTTTTTCATTTAAATAATTCTCACTTCATTTCACATAATTTTACTATTATATAGTTCACACTAAGCTTGGTCTTTCTTGCTTATTCAGTCAAAATATTTTTTCCTTAAAAAAGTGCAGAAGAATCCAGTGAATCACATGGATAAAATACTCTGATAAAAAACATCCGTTCTTCATATGGGAAACAACCTATTCCTAACATGCAAAATTTGAGCTGAAAAACCTGTTGAAACCTGACTTGAAACAGTTGTCAGTTCGAAACATCTGAAACAATTAATTCCAAGCTTAATTTTATTTAACAATCTTATGACCTAAAGGAGCTATTACTCCTAATTGTTTTATAATTTAAGTATTCTGCCCTGCTCGGGCTTGCTTCTGTTAGCACAAAATCTGAAGTGAGATTATAATTGATTGAATTTTAAATGTCAACTGTCTTTATGAAGCAAACAACTCCTGAATAAGAACAAGTATTAACGGGAAATTGCATCCAAAAGGCACAGCTCAGGGTTGTTATTTGTTTTGGTTTGAAATTGAGTGTCTGGGAGGAGTTCCATCAGTCAGGAGACATGAAGGATGTGGTGGAACCAGTGGGAGCCACGGGCAGGGAAACTTCTACCATCCCAGGCTGCTCCAAGCCATGACCAACTGGCCTTGGACACAAAAATTCCAAGGATTTAAGGAATAATTTGAGTCTCCAAGGGCAGCTGGATGAGCAGTGAAATTAAGCATTTTTTTAAAAAAGTTTTCTTCCCTCTCCCATGTGCACCAAAGTCACAGATGCACTAAATCTGTTTTAATGATTCATTCTATTGATGCTCTTTGGGCTGGAGAATAAACTCATTAATTGCTGTGGTAAAAATGTTGTCTCACATCCCAAAATTAATCATCAAGAACTGGATGAGGCTTGCAGCAACCTGGGACAGTGGAAGGTGTCTCTGGGATGGGATGAGATGAGCTTTAAGGTCCCTTCCACCCCAAACCATTCTGGGCTTCTATGAAATAATATTTATTGAACAAACCAACCAAAAAAAAAAAACCCTCAGAAACCCACCAGCATGAGACAATGAAATGATAATAGCCCAGAGTAGCTCCAGTGAAAATCTGTAAACATTTAGACATCTCCCATCAAAGCCTTTTTGCCTGTAAGAAATACTTCAAAGGAAATTGTGGAGTTATATGCATAATGTGAATGCATTTATTTATTTCACAGCAATAAAAGTATGATTCGAGCGGAAAACAAATGTGAGAGAGGATTTTAGAAAGCATCTACAAGGTAATTTTAAAACAATTTTGCCTCGAGCATTAAGAATTAAGAAGGCTGAGAAGAGCAGGGGATTGTTGGTTTCATCACCATCTTCCTTTCCAAAGGGCTGTAAAAAATGAGTGCTATTGAAGAATATTGAATTTCTAACACAGAACAGCATCATCTATCATGCACCAGAATGTTATTGCATTTTCCAGCATAATTATGAACCTGAAACCAGGAATATATTGAGATATCTGAGCCAAGTGGAGTCACTACCTGATCCTATCAGTGGGATGTCTTTAAAAATTACAAGTCTTAATTAAAAAAATATTGTAGCTTGCCTAGAAGGTGACTGCCAGTACGACTGGAAGATTTAGAACCCTTCACCTTTCACTGATGGGGAGATTTTTTCCTTAGATTATTTTTCCTCCAACTCCTGGACTTTGAATTTTTGGAATGATGTCGACAGGAGAAGAAACAAAGGGAAAAGAGAACAACCTCAAAAAACATGGAAAGTTAAAAATGAAAATGTAAGAAGAGTTTGGACACCAGTTTGATTTTAAATTAAGATATTTTAGAGGATTTGAGATTCCTTTTTCTAAGTGCCTGAGGACAGCAAGAAGGTTTTTTGCACATTTGTTGCAGAATACAACAGCAAGTGAGTCAACTTTTTAAAGAATAATTTATTTTAAGCCAAGGACTGGATGTTACTTGTTAACCTGCATTACTCACTGATTGGTCTCTGCATCAACTAACACTTGTTGTTGGCATCCATTGACTATTAAAGGAATATTTTTAAAGTATGGGAGGTGAAAATATTAATACAAAATAATCTGAGGTGCCATAAATAGTGCTGTTTTTTTTGAGCTGACAGCCTGAATCATCTCTGATGCACACCAAGGACTTAGCAAAAAGCCCTAAAATTATCCTCCACATCCCTGACTTGAAATGTTCCAAAACAGGACAGAATTCACACCAAACATGGAACTTTTCTTTCAATTCCTGATTGACACAGAGTTACTTTCAGACCTTCACTGGATAGGAAAATGATGCTGGGAACTGGTGAGAACTGCGGAGGAGGAGAGAAAATTTGGGGCAGTGCAAAAAATCTCCCCTATTTGAACTGATCTGCAGCTCCTCCTTGAATTCCTGGTGGTTCTTTCGAGCACATCACTCTCCTTCACCAAGGAGAGCATTCTTCCTCAGCCCCTGGAATTTAAGAGTCAATTACTGCCACAACCCCACAGAAAAGGATTTTATCATAGTCCTGTCCAGGTGCTAAATGAATCTTCCCTCTCAAAACTCTCCCTGGCATCACAGCATCCTTTTAACTCCCTGCTGGCCACCATAGATCACTGGAAAACCCCAGTGACTTCCCAAGGACTCTGCTAAAGGGTGCAGGTGCCTCGTGCCACCTCAGCCCCATTAATTCCTGCTGGTTCTGCCCCAGTGAACACAATGGCCTGGAGAGAATCACAGGCAGCTTTGGGAATGGGAATTCTCCCTTTGCTCTCCTCACGAGGAATGCACTCCCAAATTGCTGTGGCATTTTTCCCCCTAACAGCCTCACATTTCACTGATATTTAATTTGTTACCTGCTGTCTCTGTCGGAATCTTTTCTGCATTGCTGCCCTCTGTTCTGCTCTCCTGTATTTTATTTCTGTTTGTTATTCTTTTTTTTTCCCCTGCCCCTTGAGAGAAACGCCTTGCATTTATCCACTTTCAGACACAAACCCCTGGATTTGATCCAATGCTCTGAACTCTCCAGATTTTTCTGTCCACCCTCCCTTCTCCTGCCCTTTGCCAGCAATTTTCCTTGTAGCTTTTCCAGGACAAAACTTGGTTTTGGGTTTCCTTTAGTTCAAGTTCTCAACCATTAATTTCACTGATTGGAAGGAGTGATGGGAAGGCAATGAATCTGAGTGAGAATCTGATAAACTTCCTATTGATTTTGCTTTTTTTTTCAGGAAGTCTTTGCTCTCTGGTCACCAAGGGCAGAGGCAAACAGGATGAGGAGTAGGGATTGGTGAAGGATTTCTGATGGCAGCAGTGCCAAAGGAATACAGATATTTCCCAGACCATTTCCATTCTCCAGCAGCTCATGAAGGGAGAGGAAAAATCAAAATGTAAAAATAGGTTTATATGGAAATTTGCAAGTGGTTGATTCTATCTTCCCTTTTACACAGCTGGAAAATAAACCTAATTTCCCATCTATGGATTATGTGGAAACAGACTTTTAGGAGCTGCTCTGAAAGAGGTTCTAATAGTGATAAGCAAAAAAGGTGGGAGAAGAAAGGTGCTCACTTTATTACCCTTATTTTAGTATTCATCCTCTCAGTGATAATCTCAACAAGGCCCTTTCTATTTAGTTACTAACTCCCTTCCCAATGGGATACAGTCAAACAAAACACCAAACAAGGAAGAAAGATTCCATGGGGATAATGGTAAAATTTATAAACTGTATGGAAATAAAAAACCCACAAATTTGATTTTTTTACTGAATGCCTGGGACATTTGAACAGCAAATCAAGTAGAAATGAGCACTCTTGGCAGTGCACAAATGTTACTTCACAGCCTCACTCAATGGTTTCAGTGTATTTTACTTATTTTTTGCACATTGCATGGGCAATAAGGATTTATTTTATTTGCTTATTTTCTTAAGTGGCATTGTCTTTCTTTCAATGACATATTTTCTATTCTAGAGGTGCAGAAAATAAGTCTGGGGAAGAGTTGCCTCTTATGGAAAAGTCTTTGACTCTTAGGAGTTTTCTACTTACTTTTGTTCCAAAATGAGTGATTTTTTCCCCCCATTTCTGAAGAAAACTTCCCAATTGTTTTCAGTTCCCACTCTGACTTTCCACTGTGTTTATTCAGGCATTTCAACCACCTTTGCAAGGGGTTGTAAGGCAGCAAATCCCCCATCCATCTCCATCAAGGAGCCTCCTGCCTCCATCCATCCATCCTCATCCCCTGCAGCAGTGGGAGTTTCCACTGATGAGGCACAAAGAAAGGCAAAAACTCCACACTGCTGGCAGCATTTTGTGTCACTGCTGCAGAACTTTCCAGCCAGCTGAGGATGTGGTGGTGATGTCTGAAACGCTACTGAAAACAGAGGTTAAAACAATTAGGGGTATAAAAAGTGACAAATTTATTCAGGTAAGCAAAGTCCCTCATTTGGGGGACTACACCCCAAATGGACAATGGGCCATGAGCTCTTCACCTTTTATAAATTTTGTTTTATTAACATATTGGTCCCTAATTGTGGCTAGCACAGGTCTTTCCCATGAGAACTTTCTCCTGTGTTTTATAAACAAAGATAAAGTTTGGATGTTGTTAAAAACAGTGTCTCGAGATTTGGACAGTTCAGGCCTGGCCAGTCAGGCCTAGGGGGAGGTTTCTGACTGACCAATCTGGGTGACCTCTGAAAAGTCTATATAAACTGAAATCAAAATAATAAAGCTTTTTCTTGCCACACTGAGAACCCGGGTCCTTTCTCTGCTAACGGCTCAACAGCGACACCTAATTTTCCAATCACACCTTCAGGTGATGATATTGATCACCCCTTTCCACTGTTGTTTAGATATTTTTGGGCCCCAGGGTAATGAATACTTCCTTGAATCTCCACCCAGAGAGCTTTGTTTTGGTTCAATGTGTTGGGAACAGAGGTTTTCGGCATTCTGTAAGAGCACAGAACAACACTAAGTTACAGAAATACAGAGACAAAAAAAAAACCCCAAAATTGTGAAGGTGTTAGTGGAGCTGTGGTGATGCTGCAGGAAGGGCACTCTCTGTCAGGGGAATCTGGGTGAATCACTCAGCTGCTCTGGCAGCCTAAAATAAGCACCAAGAAAGCCTCAGTTCCCTGCTTTACACCCTTTGTAGGATGCTTTGATATACTGAGATGCACTTGGCTACAGATCCCAGTAGCTAGGGAAAAAACTCTGCAAAGGATAAATTATTAGCACAGACGTTTTCCCAAGTCCTTTTCATGGGAAATGCTGTCATGTGTGGAAATCACCTGCAATAAAGGTGATGCTTTTCAATCAAGGATCCTCACAGAACCAAAGTGAAAATTAAATATCAACATTATTACAATGGTGAGTTGAGCCCTTCAAAGAAATAATCAACTTTTGTCAAGCAACAAAAATACCTCCCAACATTCAAATTCCATATCTTGGTATAAACTTGAGAAAGTATATTTTCCCTAAGGAATTCCTACTGGAGAGTAGGGCTGGCTTACCAAGGAGAGAAATCACCTCCCCATCTGCTGCTGCAGAGCTTTATATCTCTTCCTCTGCCTGGATTGTTTTCTTCTAAAGATTTTTCCTACAAAGGGAAAAAACCCGAGGAAGACGTCTCCACAGATTGATTAATAATGTTGTTAAGCTCATCTGGCAACACTTTATCCTCTGTAAAAGACAGGTGCCCTTTGCAGAGAAATATCCCATTCTTTTTCCCTTTCTCCCTTTTTCCTCTCTGTACAAGCTCTGCCATCTGGGGAAAGCCAGTGCTTTGTCTTAATGGCAGTGATTGTCTGCTCTGGGAAGACAGAAAACCAAGGCTGGAGATGGAGAGAAGTACAGGGAGAAGTTTTACTGCTTCGAAAGGCCTGGGGAAAGCTCCCTGCTCTGCTGGCAGCTCTGAAAGCATCAGTCCTGGACACACACGGGGCTGCTGCAGTGATGAGACTGAAACAGGGCAAAACTGGCAATTTTAGTGAAGCCTGCAGCAAATTAATGGGCCAGAGAGCTTCAGCTCAGCTCCAGGCAGTGCTCAGCATCGATTTGCCAGCTCTGGGATGCATATTGACCTGTATCAATACACCCTTCACCTTCGAGCAAAACTCTCCTTCGCCAAGTCAAATTAAAAATTCACAATACCAGACACTGGAACGACTGGCTGGATTGTCCCAAACAGATTTGGAGCAGCCAGGAGCTTTAGAAATAGAATATTAGAAATTGGCTGCTTGAAATAATTAAACCCCACTCTCCCACAGGCCGAGCAGAGCTTTGGATGTGTTGAATTGCAGGGCTTTGTGTTGATGTGCAGAGGAAGCAGAGCTCTGGGTGTGCAGATTCAAGGGCCAAACACATTTCCTATGGAGCAGGAGGAGCAATATGTGTTAATCCTGGTGTGAGAGAGTCACTGTTGAACCACTAGAGGAGTGAAAGAACCAGGCTGGATCAAATATGGCACAAATCTGAATTTATTAATTAATTTCAAAACTTATGTAGACTTTCAAAGGTAGTCAGGATTGGGTCAATTCAAAACCTTCCCCCAGGCTGATTGGCCAGGCTTGAACTGCCTATCTTTCCAGAGACAGTTTCAATAACAGCCAAATTTATCTTTATTTATAAAAACACAGGAAGAAGAAGAGAAAATTCCCATGGGAGAGTCTGTGCTGCCACATGAGAGCTGTGAGCTGCCCCAGCCCAGGGCAGATCCTGCTCTGGAGCCCCTTGGGGGCTGCAGGGCTGAGCTTTGGGCTCTGCAGGGGAATCCATTAAACCTGCTGGCTCTGATTTGGGAGCTGAATTCCAGGAGGAACCTGCAATGTGCTCCCTGGCTGATGTGAACCTGCCAGGCCCTTCTGAACCATCAGTGACACTGCTCAGGTTTCTTTGCAGGGAGTGATGGATTCAGCAAGCAGCTCAGGGGGAAAAAACTTCAGTTTCCTCCCTTCCTTCACCTTTGTCCATCGTGTTGTTTGTGCTGCAATGAGTGAAGAGAAGATTAAAACACCTCTTATTAATCTCCCACCCTTCACAAGTGATTTAATGTTTTACAAGGCTGGGTAGTGATTGCTGATGAGGTGCTGGGGAGCATGGCAGCAGCCTTTTCCCTTTGCATTTAACACACTGTTCTTTCCGTGGCTGTCAGTGACAAAAACGAGCAAAAGAGCACTGAGAGCTACCAGGATTTTCCTTATTATAGCTAATATCTGCTGTCATTACTCATAACAGAAATGAACTAAAGAACACTGAGAACTACCAGGATTTTCCTTATTATAGTTAATACCTGCTGTCATTATTCAGGGGCGATGATTTTTGTAGCGTGGGGTCTGTGGAGAGACAGAGCAGGGAATGGGAGCAGCGTGGCTCAGGGCTGGAAAGGAAAAAAGGATTCTGTGCTCTTGAGGGCTGATCTCGAGATAAAGCAAAAATAATACAGTTCCAGATAACAGTGGGGATTCAGAGAACAAAGAGAAGCAATTAAAAAACTACAATTGCAAGGTGAGGAGAAATAACAGAACATATAAACCATCCTTTTCCTGGGCATTCAGCAACTTCTTACTCCTTCTTTTCAATGCCTTGACAAGATCTACAGCTCAGCTTTGGGGCTGAGAGGCTGAAATGGCCATGGAAACCATTTTCAACCAAAGCTTTGGCTGCTGTGGGACATGGAAGAGAAATGATGAATTGACTTTATCTAAGGTGCTGTATTTATGGTCTGGTCTTTCGAACAGAGATGAATTCAGTGAGTTTTTGAGAGAGAGCTGGAGGAGTTGGTAATCTCACTGCTGAACAATATGAAGTGGTTGGCACTGGAGTCATTCCAGAGCAATCAGCATTTTTCCTCCCTTCAGTGAAGGTTTTTTGAACAACAAACCACCTTGCAATGCAACTGACAGCTGTCCCAGCTCTGCACTCTGCTCACACTGCAGCACCTCCACCAGCCCATGAATATTCAGAATATGTTCTGGGGATCATTTCTGATCTCCCTTCAGCCAAGAGAATACTTCACATTGAAATTCTGGTCCTGAAATGCAATTTTAGTTGTGTTTTACCGGTAAGCCCTACCCAAGATCTATCCCACTGAGCCCTGTGGTACCTAACCAGGGAATATGGATGAGGTTACCCTTGATTACCTCCAGTGGGAATTACACCACCAAGTGCTGCAGGAGGCTCTGCACTCGAATTTCCATCGCCCAACTCTTGCACACCAGTCACGGACTAAACTGCCTCCCTGAGCATAAAGTATGGGATTGCTCCAACAGAAGCTGTTAGCTTGAATGGAATGTTTCAACAAGATTAGTCTCTTTACCTGACTCTCTAATGCCTTTTCTCTTTTCCATAAGGTGTCAGAGAAAAGTGATGTACAATTACTGCGCTGCGTGGTGAGTGAGCAGTGTTTCTCCAAAGAAATGATAAAAAGCATTTCTCCTTTCCCTCCTCCTGCTTCTGGCCAGGCTTGCAGCAGTGATGAAGCCTATCATAAGCAGTGATTTGTCCAGAGAGCACTGAAGGTTAAAAATCACATCCAAGGCCCTTTCTGAAAGTCCTTTGCAGTCGGATTTGACAAGGAGCACTCTGTCCTGTCACCATTTCAGCCTCACAAAGGCTCTGATCTGCACCTGGGATTTCACTTCCCCTACAGGTGCCAAAAGGGTCTGTAGGGTGCGTCCTGTTTGTGAAAAAAAACTGTGGGTGAAAAGCCTTCCACCCATCACTGCTGCATATTTTTATATATTTTTATATATTTTTATATATTTTTATATATTTTAATATATTTTTATATTTTTAATATATTTTATATATATTTTATATATTTATCTATTTTATATATTTTATATATTTTTATATATATTTATACATTTTTATACATTTTATATATATTTTATTTTTATATATTTTTATATTTTTTTTATATATTTTTATATATTATTTTTATATTTTTAAGTTTAAATCCCTGAATGAGAATGGGATATTTGCTAGCAAATCATTTCACCTGAAATCACATCTGAATTAGGACTACTTTTTGCTCCACATTCCTATCCTGGTGTGATGAGCACAGACAATGACACTGTGACAGTTTGCCTTCAGAGTTCTGTGTCACTTCAGACCTGAGATATGACACAGAGCTCCTCAGATGAAGGTTTTCCGGAGGAAAATCAAGAAACATCCAGGCTGACTCTGTGATGTGACACAAACCATTGGAAAATGCAGAGGCCATGTTGACACCATGTCTTTTTTAGTACTCTGGGTTCAGAGTCCAAAATTTTATATATAATCCTCATATAGGAGACAGATCTTTTATTTAACTTGATTTTTTGGGAAGTATTTATGGACATCTAGGGCTGCATTAGTTTTGCTTTATTTTATTTTGGATTTCAGAAGGAAGGGAAGGAGGGAGGGAGGGAGGGAGGGAGGGAAAGAAGGAAGGAAGGAAGGAAGGAAGGAAGGAAGGAAGGAAGGAAGGAAGGAAGGAAGGAAGGAAGGAAGGAAGGAAGGAAGGAAGGAAGGAAGGAAGGAAGGAAGGAAGGAGCAATATTTTGATTAGATGAAAAATTCACAATCTATGATAAATTGAATGAGATTTCATCCTGCAAGAGCAGGAGGTCCATAAAGGATTCCTTTCCCTTCCTTCAGCCAATAAACCCCCTTAGAATTACCATCTTCTCCATACACACCTGAGCACTTTAAGGAGACTGATTTCCCTGAAAGGTAACATTTTTTCCAGCAGCCCTAGTCCATCAATTCAATATATGTTGAAACATAATACAAAAAACCAAACCCAACACACCAATTTCTCCCTAACAAAAACCCAACAAGCCTCAATTCCTCACAGAGATTAGGTCACTCCTAAAAAATTAAAAGTTTTCCCAGCAGTTCCCTGGAGGTGACACCATGTAAAACAGGAACCCAAGAGCTCCAGCATGGCCCCAGGAGCTCTGGGAAGAGGGAGGAGAGGGAAGAAATCTCCTACAGACACATCAGTGCAGAGCCATTTGTCACTGAGTTTTTCATTCCAGCACGTTGACATTACACCACAAACCATAAACATAACAGAGTGCACATGTCAATATCCTGGGTATAAAATAAATAAAATAATAAATAAAATAAATATCCTGAGCACCAGAGAGATTATTACGAGCATTGAATTAGGAGTTCTACATGGAAATTTAGTATGATGGAAATAATTCATTCAGCAGAATGGATAAGGACAAGGAAGAATTAAACTCTGAGTGTTTAGGATTTCCATCCCAAGTACAGCCTGCAAGGGCACTTCTGCTTCTGTTGGATGGGATTAAAAAACCCCACAGGTTGAGGATAAATGGAGAGGAGAAAGATGGGGATAATATGAAACTTTTCACCACATAGAATAATTTAGCCAGGAAGGAACCTCTGCAGGTCATCTGATCCATTCTGTCCCTCGAGCAGAGCTGGCTTTGGGGTTAAATCAGCTGGCTTTGGGGTTAAATCAGGTTCCCTGTGGTCACATCCACTCAGATTTCTGATATCTGCAAAGGCAGGGTTTCATCAGCCATCTTCCATCACCACCACAAGGCAGATTCAGTCTCCTGTTCACACCATTGAATTCCTGAGTTAAGAGTGGAGGAAAGTGTTCAGGGTGATGTTGCAAAGTGGAATCTCTTAGAGGTCAGACATTTTTATAAATTCCGGTATCAGACTATAAATCCCAGTATTTAGACTAAGAAACCTCGCAGCAAACAAATCTCAGATTTTTACATTTAGCAAAAAATAAGACAAATTTCAGTCTTAACATGTTCGAAGAAAAAAAAAATTGTCTGGCCAACATTCTTTTCCTAAAAACACTGCTAGCTTTCTGGAGCTGTATGAGCATTTATTCATAAGCAGAACTACTACACCATGACCAAAGAAAATAATTCTTTTAAATCCTTAGAATAAAACCCCTTTAAATATATATGGCTTGCAAAGCAAGCAGCAAAACGCTATTTTATTAAACGGATTCCCTTTCAGTGGTTAAACTTTTAGAGCTCAGATGGTAGAAATAACAGATTTTCAATGACAGCATATATCTTTCTTGTGTCTGATTAGCTGTTGCCGTTATTTATAGCTTTGTGCATGTGATAGAAACATAGAGAAGACAACATGAATCTTTCTGCCTCTGCTGACAGGCCAGCTAATCCATTACTGAGTCTCCTCCATTCTTATTCCACTTACCTGTAAACCAATAGTGTCAGCGTTGAATTATATTTGATATTGAAACTATTGATGAATCGCAAAGGTTAAAATTAAAGTGTGATTTATGTTGTGATCGGTGGCACGGTGCTGGAGCACCAAGTGATCTGTGCAAAATTATAACCATAAATACACTTCAGGCTCTGCTCTGGGAACCTCTGCCAAGCAGCTCCACTCTTTCTCTGCTCCATCCTCTGTCCCCCTTCCCTGTGGCAAAAGAAATGCAAATAATTTTGCTGATAAAGATCATAAGCTGCCTGGTTTTGATGGCTTTCTGAACAAAAGGATGTGGCTCTGTTTCCCTGGGGACTCCTCTGAAATACTGCTGCAATCAATGGGAGAAATATTGAGTGGTGCAACACACACTGAGCTCCTCGTTTGATAAAAGCTACAGTTTATAAAATTCCACTTATAATTCACTGCAGTTCAGTAGCGCTGGACATCTTTACTACGGTGAAAAAAACACTTAGCAAATGAAAGAATTATTTCCTCAAACTGGAATAAAAAGTGTCCCAATCCATAAGCCTCTGTTCCCTTGGTGTAGGCATCAGCTTTTTGGGTGATGTATTGAACAGAAGTGAATGGTCCATTTTCTATACACACAATCTGTACTTTGTAATGATACATTCCTAAAATATCTCTCTGTTTCCCAGAAGAAGGTTAGAAATCATTATCCTGCCCATTTCTGTATCCTTTTTCACTTCAGCTGCAGGACCAACAATGCAAGTCCCAAAATGGGACTGAGAAGAGGCTCATCGTGCAGATCTGCACCTCAGGGCAAAGGTGAAACATTCCTTCTCCTCAGCAGATCTCCATTCCAGGCTGCACAGCAAAAGGGAACTGCAAATGCACTTTTTTGGGTGTATCTCCAGCTAATTCCTCCACGGTGATTCCTTGGTGTGCAGATTGGGAAAAAAGAGTTGGAAAAAGGCCAAACAACCAATTTCCAAGTGCCTTATTTAGCAGAAATTTGGAGAAACTCATCAATATTTTAATTCTGCCTTGATGTTTCAGTTTATTTTTTTTACTATTTCCAATTTATTTTTTTACTATTCCAGTTTCTGGGAACAGCAAGTCCAGTTCTGTTGATCCTTCCCAAATACAGAGTTACAGAATCCTATAATGGCTTGGGTTGGAAGGGATTTCAAAGGCCACCTAGTCATGGCCAGGAACACTTTCCATGATCCCAGGCTGTTCCAAGCCTTGTCCAGCCTGGCTTTGGACACTTCCAGGGATGGGACATCCACAATTTTTCACTTTCAGTCTGAAAGCCTTCACTTTCTGCCCCATCACTGCCTGCCTGTGTAAACCTGAGCTAATTAAAACCTGGGCAGACAGTGCAGACTGAAACTGTGAGAAAAAAACACAAAACCAACTCCTCTCTTACCCTGGATGACAAAGGTGCATCCGAGAGTTTCATTGGGAAGTCTCTGCAGATTTAGAATGACCCAAAATCCCAGGCTGAATTCCTGAATCTGCTGCTAAAGAACTCTTTTAATAATCTAATCCCCGTGATGCTGAAAGTCAGGATTTTCTGTAGTGAGAAGCACAGGATGTGACATGAGCAGCACCAGGCATGGCTTGGACAGCAGAATTCCTACAGCTCTAAACAAAATCTTAAAGAAATACCTCTCCTGATATCCCCATACTTTCATCTTGCTGAAATTTATGCTTGACTTTCCTCCAGTAATTTAGTGCTTTTTTTTTTAATAAAGAAGCAACCTCTCCTGGAGAGCAACCCAAAGGGAGAGATTCGTTAGCACAGCCCTGATTTAATTGGTTACACTGAGGTTTTGCACTTCCACAGGTAGGTGGTGCAGGAAAAGCAGAAACAATGACCAATGAATAAATTCAAACTGCACAAGAAGTATTTATTTCTCTGTTTACAGTTTCCAGTCACAGCAGATGTTGTGTCTATTGATCCTGACGTTCTGTGTGCCAAGGATGAGTTATTTCACACACTGCCCCTCCAGCACTGCTCCACACCTTCCTGACAGAAAAACGTAATTTATCCCTTTAAAAGTGTTGCCTGGTCATCTTTTGAGGTTTAAAGGCCAGGTGATCTACTGCTCTGAGTTCTCATTAAAGGGGCTGGAAGGCTCTTTGCTGCACACCAGGAAAAGGGGAATATATGGCAATGGATCTGCCTGCCTCTGTACCTGTCTCAGCTCAACTGCACAAAAAGCATCTCCCCACCCAAAAGATATGTCCAGCAGAAAGAAAGTGTCACAGGATAAAAATACTTCCCTCACAGTTGAGCACAACTCCCAGAATTTGTGTTTGGCCTTTGATTGCAGGAGTTGAGGATACAAGAGCTAAGCTAAGGAGAGGGGGGGAAAGCAGAGTTTTCCAAATATTGTTTTTTAATTGAAACTCGTCACTCTAATAAGAGGTACCTTCATTTTCCTCTTTCTGTAAAACAAAGGACAAGAGGAAATGGCCTCAGCTGTGCCAGGGGAGGCTCAGGGCGGATATTAGCAATAATTCATTTCCTCACTGCCACAGGGATCAAGCAGGGAAGGGATCGTGTCACCATCCCTGCAAGTGTTCAAAAAGTCAATGGATGAGGCACTTCAAGCTATGGCTTAGTGGGCAGGGAGATATTCAGTCAAAGGTTGGAACTGATGGTCTTGGAGGTTTTTTCCAGCCTTATGGAGTCTATGATTTTATAAACCACCATCGAGCTGCTGAATTTCCATTTCCCTTCCCCATAGCACAGGTGTGTGAGGAGATTCCTGGTAACTCACACATGGGATGGGATGTCTCTGTTCCCAGCCTGTGGAGAGGCTCAGTCCACTTTATATTTTGTCTACTTTTACCATCACAGAGATTTCCTGGCAAAGAATGTGCATCCATCAGCTTTGTCTGATCAATTAAAGTCCATCTGAGCTGAGACAATGGAAGGATCTCTGGTGTTAAGGTCTCTCTACCACAAGAGACAGAAGCTGGAACTGGAAAAAAGAGACAAATTTCTCTGACTAAAACCCCCTTCAGGTTTAGGATAAACTCATAAATCTAAACTCTATCTATGGGTTAGAGAAAGAAGTACACACAGCTAAGAGAAACAAATGGGATTTTGCACAAGGAAAGAATTGAACAAAGTTTCCTTCCATTTGTTTGGAGAACAGTTCATTTAGGTTATGAAACAGCCCAAGAGCACTGGGCCATCCTTTCAGAGCAAACCCTCAGTGCACCAAAAATGGTGGAAGTTTATAGGAAATATCAATGAGTGAAAACTTCCTCACTCAGTCCAACGATGGCTGTTCCCTGAGTTGCACAAATATCCATGGTGGAATATTAAAAATATGGAGTTCCTAACATGGAAGCCCAGGAAAATGACACAGTAAATGACACACAATTTATAAAGTAAACAGTAGGTTTTTTTCCCCCCTAAGTTCTTTCTTTAACTGCATTGATTAGCAATTCATCATCCCATTTAAAATTCAATATTAACAAAATTGTAATGGATCAGCCTGACTCTGAAATCAATTCCATAGTCATAGCCATGCCCTATTATGAAGTAATGGCGATGCTAATTTTATTCTGCCAAATGTAAATTGAGTGATTTATCACACCATTATACACTCACACCGCTCCCTCCATTGGTTTCAAAACAAAAGGAGGCAGAAAGGAAAGCTCAGGGTTATCACTCCCCAGTTTTGAATTAAGTAGCACTGAGTTCAGCCAGTCAATCCATATGAAATGCAACAGAGGATTTTAAGGAAGGAGTCAGAGCCTGAGCCTGGAACTGAAGTCATTCTGGCCTCTCTGAATTCAGGCTCCCTAATTGCCCCTGAGACTGCTTGGGTTTTATGTCAAGTGAGAACAGAGCTCCCAATTTCTGCTACATTTCAGGAAGAGATTTAATAAATATCATGCAGGACTGAGAAACAGCAAAGATTAGATTCTGTCCCTGATTCAGGACTAACTGGCTGGCAGGAGCTCAGGTTTTTTGCTCTACAGTAAAAGAACATCCCATGAAGACATTTCAGGAATTTTTGGAGATTTAATTAAGAAACCTTGCAAAGCAGCAAGTTGTGTAACCAAAGCAGGGCTGTTCAGAGGTTGCCATCACCAGTGACAATTTTGCAGCCCAAATGTCTCTCTCAGCAGCCCAACAGCCCAAGGTTAACTCAGTGGAGCTGAGTTAGAAAACCCAAAATATCACCAAAGGAGCCTGATGGGATCAGGGGGTGTCACTGTTGAGCTATTAGCAGAGAAAAAGACCTGGATTCTCAGTGTGGCATGAAAAAGAGAGCTTTATTGTTCTGATTCCAACTTATATAGACTTTTCAGAGGTCACCCAGATTGGTCAGTCAGAAACCTCCCCCTAGGCCTGACTGGCCAGGCCTGAACTGTCCAAATCTTGAGACACTGTTTTTAATAACATCCAAACTTTATCTTTGTTTATAAAACACAGGAGAAAGTTCTCATGGGAAAGACCTGTGCTAGCCACAAGGGGGTTTGCCAAAGGGAGGGCAGAAAACACAGAGCACCACAGCCAGAGCAGGAGGCAATGGTTTAATGGTCCCAGGGCAGCTGGAGCTGCAGATAAACCCAGAACCTCTCTGTGCTCAACTCTCTCAAACCTCCCAGCCATAAACCTTCTCAAACAGAGATTCCCACTGCTTGGAATATCAGGAAAACTCCTCTGGCTGCAGCAGTGAGCTGGGGAAGCATTGCCACCAAACACCTGCCACCAGTGGGGTTCCACCACAGAACAATACCAGCTATCCCAAATAAAGGGCTTGGCCTGAATTAACTTCTGAAAAAAAAAAAATAAAAATATTCTGTTTACAAAGCACAAAAATGCCCCAAGTTTCAGCCATCCCTAATTGCTGTTGTGAATCATCTTTTCCAGGCTTTCTTCCCATTCCCTAAATCTGTCTCTTGCCCCTACTTATTGCATATCTCATTTACTGTGAACAGAGGAAGAAAATGATATTACAGCTGCTAAAGGAGCTGGGATGCCTGAAAAAGTCCAGGCATTAATGTTGTGTATTATTGAGCTTTTAAGGGGTTTGACTGCTGGCATTATGCAAAGTACACTCATTTCAGTCACTGCTTTGCTGCCACATTTTCACAAGGATGTGCTACACAGCCTGGGGCACTTCTAAATAATGATAAAAAAAGTCGAAATAAAAGTATTTGGCTTATAATTATGTAAGAATCACTCTAAGCCAAGCTCAAATGATAACATATATTAAATTTAAATAAGAGCCTGGATCCTTGGCAGAAGCCTCAGGGATTGATGTGATGCTGTGACAAATAAGCAGAAGGGCAGTTGTTAAAAAAGCTATAAATTTACTTCTTTGGTTTTAAGGTTGGCTCTGTGTAACCTTGTATTTATTTCATCTTTTTTTCCCCCCTAATTATTCCTGGTAAAAGGAAGTGCCTGAGGTGAGTTTCAAGTCCAGGACAATTTTTGAACCTCTCAAAAAAAAAGCCCAATTTTGACATCTTTGAACCACAACCAAGTGCAGAGGATGGCAAACAGTGAGGAGATGTTCCTAGAAAAGTGAATCTATCCAATAAATTCGCAGGACCTTTGTTTTAAGGCTGGAACATTTTTTCCATTTCAGTAACCTGAAAATAAGGGGAATGAGAAGGAAATCTACCCTTGAAAAATGCAAGGAAGGGCAGCAAAAAGGAACAAAGGATGAGAACAAGAATCCAAGCTCAGCTGGTTAGATAAATAAACAGAACAAGAGGAAAATGGAAATAAAAGAGTGGATGCTGTGTTCCAGTTCAACACATACCCCCAGCATCTGCATTTATCCTTGAGATCTTCCAAAACCTGCTTTCTAGAAAATACAATTTAAAAAAAAAACACCTTCCATGGATTTTCCTAGAATTCCTGTGCATCAGCAGTGAGTCAGAAAGAGGTGATGTGAGCCGTGGATGGTGACATTGACCCTCTGCTCTGCAGCACAGACACACCCTGAGGGCTCCCTGCAGCCTTCCCTGCCCTCCTCAGATATTCCAGGCTCTCTGAAGAGGACTGGCTGACCTTGCTGGAGGTGTCAGGAGATGGGAAACCTTGGCACCCTCTGGGTGTGCTCTCTGGGCAGCATTCTTGTGCATAATTGGAGAGCAAATTTAGCTGTAAAAGCCCCAAATTCCTCCTAATCTGCCAACAAGGAGGTGGCAGGAGACAACCTGGTCAGGAGATGAGGATATTTGGCAAAAAAATACCAGTTTTGTGATATCTGGGGTGTAACATCTCTGGAATTCAGAGCTCATCAGGCAGGGACATTTTTACTTTATTTTTTCTTTTTTTTTCATTTTTTCCTAATTTTTTCAATGAAAATCCTGTCCCACAGTGCCCTGGGGGCAGAGAGGCAGTTGACCCCTGGTGTCCCCAAGCAGGCAGGTCCTGCTCTGTCACATCCCTGCTGAGGGGTGGCTTTGGCAGTGACACTTTAAGTGCTCAGCCTTTTGTCTCAGACTCACAGTCAAATGTTCTGAGGTATTTAATGCAAAAGCTGTGGAGTTGTTTGCAATTTAAGAACCCGTTTATATCCATATTCCTCTGGTCTGACCCTACTTGAAAATCACATTGGGGCAAAAAGAAGGGAAAAGTGCTGTTAATTGTAAGCAATTCTGGGAAGCAAGATAGAAATACCAACTTGAAGGTAAATATTTTCTTTCTCTGGTTTGATCCACAAACACCTGCAGTCCCAAAGTGTGGCACAAGCAGTTTGTTGACCAAAAAACCCCATTTTTGTGGTGACTTTCTTGCTCACTGGTGGACTGAACCTCAACCTTGAAAAAATACCTGCAGTCCTTCCATTGATTTTCATGGCAATGGACCATGAAAGCCACTCATTTCCTTTTTATGTCGTTCTGCCTGTGTAAAAAGTAGTCTAAATGGCTGAACTATTTAAAAATGTTGCCTTTCTGCCAGGCAGAGTGGACAGGGCTCGACTGGAGGAGGAGAGATTTGCTGCTGATCAGCTCATTTTCCTCTAACAACAATCCAGATGGCAAAAGTCAGAGTGAGTAAAAGGGATTAACTGAAGCAGTTTTGCAACTGAGGCAAAAAGCCTGTCAGAAAAACAGATCTTTTTTTGCCAAATACTCGGAATTTCACTGAAGCAAAGGGTGAAGCTGAAGTTACTCCTCCCTGTGCGTTCAGATAGCCTTTTGAAGGGATAACATTAATGTGCTGGGTGTCTGATAAAGTCCTTCCAAAGCTGTAAAAAACCAGCTTTTAACAATTTCCAGTGCTGCTTCTGTAGGGGTTGGAGTTAATCACTGACAGGGCTAGGAACAATGTGCCATCAACAGCCAAGGATCAAAAACTTCAGCTGGGAATGCCAGCACTGCCTCATTTTAAAGTAGAAAAAAAATAGAAAAAATTAAAAAAATTTAAATAAAGGGTGCAGATTATGTGGGTGCTGAGAGGGGTGTTAAGGTGAGAACCACAAAGAGATTCCCTGCCCTGCCAGCTGTCCCTAAAATGGGGAATCTAGGTGATAATCCATGTCAGAACAAGCCCAGGAACAATTTTTTGGGGGAAAGAAACCCAAAACAGTTCTCTGGGGAAGAAACAAAACACGATGCTCTGGGAGCATGAAGTCCATCCTGGAACTCAGGCTCTCTGCAGGCTGACCACAGCAGGAATGTGTTCATTCAGCACCACTGAATGCAGCAGGATGTGAACATGGATTTTCCCTGGCATTAAAGGATGCCATGGGCAGGTAGAGCTCAGTTAACCCTCCATGGGGACTGTCCTGCAGCCCTTGGGAATGGGGGAAAATGGGAATATCAGAGGATGCCACCAGTCCTGCTTGGAAAATGCCCTTTTCTCTTTTCTTTTCTACTCACCAACATTCAGTAGAACTCTTTTTTCTTTTTTTTATTTTTTTCCCCCCGAGGGAAAATACTCTAAATACCGTGTAGTGCACCTGTTTTTCCTGCTCCAGCAAAACATTCATCCATCCCCTACCATTTCAAATGCTGCCAGTAAGGCATCACATTTATTTCCTACAAGGGATTAGCTCCTTCTAAACCCACACTGCTGCTGCACTAACGGGGAACAACTGGAGCTACAAGTGCTGCATTAATACTTTACCATCAACAAGCTTTGATCCTCCGTGGCTGCAGCTCTCCAAAGCCAATTAATTCCTGCTGAATCCCTGCCTGGGGGCTAAAAACACCTAAGCAGGAGTTTAATGGGCTCTGACTGCTTCCCCTGGGAGAAAACCTACAGACAGGAGGCAGTTTTCGACTAAAGCATCTCCTGGGAGCAGAGCAGGCACAAAGCACTGGCTTCCCTCTGGGCTATTTAGCCAGATTTTGGGTTTGGCACCCAGATTTTTGGGTTTTACACAAGGCACTGGTTTTCCTTTAGGCTATTTAGCCAGATTTTGGGGTTTGGCACCCAGATATTTGGGTTTTTGCACCCAGATTTTTGGATTTTGTGCAAGGTACTGGTTTTCCTTTAGGCTATTTAGCCAGATATTTGGGGGTTTTGGCACCCAGATTTTTAGTTTTTGCACAAAGCACTGGTTTCCCTCCAGGCTATTTAGCCAGATTTTATTTTTTTGGCGCCCAGAAGGGTTTTTAGCCAGTGGGAGATGAAGCTCATGCTGTCACTGTTGTGCCACTGCACACTTGTACTTCATTCAGAGCTGCTTGGATTACACACAGCTGCTCTGGACTGCAGTGCAGCCTCACAAATCTGCTTCTGAGCTTGGGAAAATTTGGCTGAAATGTGTCCCAACATATCTGGAGAGCTTGGTGACCTACAGGGACAAATGTCAGAACTCCACCTGCAGTGCACATTTCTGCTTCCCAGCCTCACCCAGGGTTTGTAACCTTCCTGGGGTGCTGTGATTCACATTTAGCCATCAGCTCACTGCAACTGGGCTGGCAAGCAGGCAAACTGGATTTCTGTTTAATCCAGCAGCTCCTGAAGGGTGATGTGTGCCAGCAAACCCAATGTCAGTGCAAAGCCATGTGGAATCTGTGAGAGCTGAGGAAAATTATCAAGTGACGTGCATTGCCATGGGAAATAACCAACTCCAACAGGATTCCTTCCAAATGAGCAGAGATGAGTATTCTACACTGAATTTTAAAAGTCCAGCAATCCCACCAAGGCTCTGTTAATGAATCAGGAGTTTTATCTGAGGGGATATTGAATTAATCCAGCCCAGGGCTCCTTTTATTTGTTTCATTCGCTGCTTTGTTTACCAACACTAAAACCCGAGTTGGCCACGAGGAAATCAGACCCTGATTAATGGAGAAAATGAAGGGAAATCAGTCCCTCTGATTAACTGGAAGATAAACAGAATTCTTCTTTTCTAACCAACTGCCTGGACTTCAAATGAGGCTCAGAAATGCTGCCCAGCACTGCTCTTGTATTAAACATCCTCCTCTTGAATTTGGCATCTAATTCAGAGGCAGACTTCTTCAAAGGTTATTCAGGTGTTATTTTTACAACTTTTTTATTAGTGGTTGCAGCAACTTGCTGGAGAGTGAAGCTAAAAAAAAAAAAACAACCCAGGCATCCTAAAGGCTGTGAAAAGAGAATTAAGAGAAATGTAATATGCACTTCAACAAGAGCACAATCTCAGGTGTTCTGGGATGGTTTTGTGCAGGGATGGAGAGAAGGTGCTGCAGGTCACATCCTGCACATCCCAGTTTGTCTGAACTCAAATTAAGAGTGGTTTGTCCTTCGTTTAAAAAAAAAAAAGAATAAAATTACTGTTCACAAGGATATCTGAGTTTCAAGACTGCCTCAGAAATAAATTTTCACAGGCTGTGAAAATGCTGCAGAAAACAGTTCTGTCTCCTCCTGGCTTTTCCAGCCAGCTGAACGTGCTGAGATTTGGGCTCTTCCATCCTGATGCAACTTGGTAACTGCATTTTGCACAGAGCCTTTTGCACTACAGATTAAATGTGAGATAAAGGGTTATAATACACCCCTGGCCTCTCTACTGAGAGCCTGCAGCTGCAGCACAATCCTAGATCATAAACCTTGCACCCAAGTTTTTATTCTCCCTTTTTTTTTCCAAATGGCACGACAGCTGGAACTGTTCCAGACCTGCACAAACCCCAAAATACTTTCCTAATCTCAATTTAGGATTCCTGAAAAGAGTGAAAGGCACGTTTAGGTGTTCTGTGGCCATTATAATCCCAATAAAACAACAGAGCTGAACTGGGTTGCATCATCTGGAGGCAGAGTCAGGAACTTCATAAAATTATCATTAATTAGCTGATGCACAACATAGGGAAAATGTCACTAATGCACTTCATGTATCTCTGAGAACCTCCTTCCCTCAAAATCTGTGAAAGTTAGGGACGTTAGATCCAAATTCAAACATGCTTACAATTTCTCAGCAGAAAATCATTTTCTCCATCTTTATCTCTCATTATTTCCAGCTGAAATGAACCTGTGCTGACAGAACTGAAGCTCAGGATAATCAGAAACAGACTAACAATTGCTTTATCAGGCTGAGTGTGAGGTATTGATTTGGGAGATCTGAAATAGCCTCTCTTAAAACAACTCTGTTAACTTGTTCAGTGGATAACTCAGAGGGCTGGGAGGGATTCCCTACTGAAGAGCTGAAAATGATCACTAAAATCCACTTACAGGAGGAAGACCTGTTAAATAGAGATAAAATCAGACCCAAAAAAATGAAATTATGCTCTTCCCATAACCAAAAAAAAATGAAATGATGCTCTTTCCCACACTCCAGATGAACAATTTTACTCGTGGAGAAGCCAGCAGACACTTCTCCCCCAATCTGTGGAGCAAAAGCTGCAAACCTGAAGACTCTCAGGAGCAGCCAGGATGTCACTGAGGGGTAAAAGTTACATTCAGGTGTTTTAAAAACTTTTTTGAAGTTTAAAACACAAGTGGTTTTGAACTTTCCAGCTGGGAAAATCTATAGGATTAAACCATCTGTAGTTTTAACATTGCACTGCCTGTCTGCTGTAATCACTGAGAAACTCATCTCTGTATCAGCAAAGAGCTCATTAATAATTACTGATTTATAAGACATGGTATTTGTGCTCAGTAATGCTAATTTTATGGATTCCTGAACAGCTTCTCGAGTAATGTCATTATTTAGTGTCAAAGGAGTGGGGAGGTCAAATAAACCAGCTGCATGTTTTCTCTCTTTTGCATTCTGCCTCCAGAGGAGAGAACAGAAAAAATCGAGAAATTCGGCATAACTCATATCATCAGGATGGATTTAGCAATCCCACAGAACTGAATTATACCTCTTAGTAACCAACAAATTCAATATTTAATATAAAGGCAACCTAAAGGAGATAATTGCTTTTGCAAGGAGAAGAGAGTAGCATGCAGAGGTACAAACTGTCAGAGAAACAACTTTTTGTAGAAAGCTTTTCATAAATTGTCTCATGTTTGGAGTAAATTGGACATCTCTGCTTAACTTTGACACATGAAGGGCTTGCAAATCAATCAATTAAATCAAAAATTATTTTCATGGAAAAGGTATGTGTTGCTCTGCCATGTAACTAATAATGAAGTCAGTGGGATGGTATATTTAAGCCAGGTTGAGGAAATTAATTTAAGCCATGTTAAGCTTATGTTAAGGAAAATCTGTGCTGGAAGGTTCCAAACAGCACAGGAAGGGTTTGTTTTTTTCCAGCAGGTACTTTCAGCATTTCACTTTGCAGCCAAATCCTGCAAAACTTATTGGGATTAAAAAAAATTCCAGCTAGCACACCAACCAACCTGCTGGTGGAATATTTTCTCTCATGAAAATCAGTACAGAATAAAACACTTTTCCTTCTTCCTGTGAGTTTCTCTTTTTGTCCCTCAGCAGAATTCCCTCTCTCTGGTGTGACCTGCTTGGCTGGCAGGGTTGAGTCAGTGCTTGTGTCACATCCCAGCCTCTGTGGCTTTTTCTTTTCTGGATTTCCTCTTTTCCTTTAAATCCTGTGGGATTCAGTGTAACTGAGTTGTGAGGAGTTTTTCAGCTCACCTACATATCAGACATTATATATATAACCTATTTTTATAATCTTTATTTCTAAGAGGCACTACTGACAGTGCACACAATGGATCTGCACTGAAGGTGTTCCCCAGCATGGATCTGGGAATCAAAGAATCATTAAGGTTGGAAAAAGGTTGGAAAAACGTTGGAAAAAATCTTCCAATAGCCTGTGATTGATCCCCACCTTGTCCCCAGCCCAGAGCACTGAGGGACACCTCCAGGCCTTCCTTGGAGCGATGGGAATTCCAAACCTCCCTGGGCAGGACATTCCAAGCCCTGACCACCCTTTCCATGGGGAAATTCCTGCTGATGTCCACCCTGAGCCTCCCTGACCCTCCTTTTCTCCAGGCTGGAGCTGCCAGGCTAACTGCTTCATGTGTTAAATATCTCCTTTTTATTTGTTGGAGTCCAAAGTTCTGCCCACATTTCATTATAAATTTTGCCATTGTGAGGACAGAATTGCAAGGAATGTTTCCTGGCTAAATTACAAAAAGGGATCAAACCCTGCAATCTTTATTCAAAAACACCACCAGTGATGCTATGACCTCAGTGACTTCCTGATTTGACCCCAAACCTCTTTACCTCAGATTTCACCTGAAATCCCACCTGAAAACACTGCTTGGATTGCAGTAGGAGCTCACAGACCTCCACGTGAGCAAACCAGGGATGAGATTTACGCCAGGCTGTCCTCTCTGAAGGAATTCCTGCCATCAGCAGGTTGCAGGATTAAAATCCCCTCCTGTTTGCAAAGCTCAGAACCACATCTCAGCGCCGTGAGAGCTCTGATCTCAGCTTAACCCATCCAAGCTGCTCTGGAATCAAACCTTCCCACGTTATTATTACACATTTTTAGGTGTAAAGACCACAAAGCCTCCCCAGGCTGCCTCTCACCTCCCCTGCTGTCCCTCTGATGCCCTGGGCTGGTGTTAGAGAGAGCAAACGGATTGCAGGGCAGTGGGATAAACTCACAATTGGGGTGGTTGTTATCTGTGTGATTCACCCAGCTCTGTAATTCCTGCCCAAGAAATGAGATTGCAGAGGAGCTGAAGGTCACTGCTGAGCTGTGTCATCCCCAGGAAATGCAATGCAGCCTCACACTGGGTTTATCTCCGGGGAATGTTGTGCAACAAATGGGATAAAGCAGAGGTGTGCAGTGGGCAGGGAGATAAAACTGAGAGGGAAGGGTTTGTTTGGGAGTGCTCGTGGCAGGGAAAAGCTCACCAGGCTGCTCGAGGCACATTTGGGATGCTGGGGCTCCTGAACTCTGCATTTTTTTAAGGGTCAGGTGAGTTTAAAGCAGATCTTTTCGGTGGAAAATGAATTTAAAGTGGATATTTGCGGTAGAAAAGGAATTGTTGCATGTGAGCACATGTGGGACAAAAATTAGCAAGTAAAAAGAACTCCCAGTCTTACACAAAAGTTAGAGTATTTTATAGAGAAAAAGGTTTTTTAACTGAAGGTTCCACGTCAGCCTTCCAGACCAGCAGAGGGTTTCTTGTTGCAGGAAGAAGAATATTCCAAATAACTCAGCAAACGTCTGCTAAAATCAGGTTTTACCTGGAAATGTGCACTAAATATTAAACAACAATGGATTTCCTATGTAATCAAATTGTGCTCCTCTTAATACTGTCCACGAAACACATTTCACATGGAATCCCATTAGCTCTCCTTTTTGCAGTTAATTTTTTTCACATAAACTCTTCTCCTCCTCTTGCAGAAAAAGCAGGGAAATATCACTGAGTTACAAATCCCATTTTTGTTCCCATCAGCTCATTATGTAAATTATTCAAAACTGGTTTTGTGAAGTGGGAGTTTCCTCTGCAAAAATAAGGAGAAAAGACAGTCCTAACACAAAACAAAAAAAGGTAAAACACCCCCTAATATTTGATGCAAATTTAATTATCTTTTCCATGAAACTGCAACTTTCTCACTAGTCTATAATCTCAAGAAATGTCCTTTATGCAATAGATGTCACTCAGAATATTCCATGCACTTCTCATAATTACCATTCCAAACCTCCCAACAACTCTCTCTGCCCAAAAGAAAAGAAGAAAGGAAACAACAAAGCCACAATTCCCAAGGCACGATATTTCTTCTGGGTTTGAACTCTCGATTTGCATATTCATCTCCAGCAACTTCTGCCACCTCCACGTTTACCTCTCACAGCAAAACTTCCTCTTCCTCTGCAAGGCAGAAGCCACCACCTTGCACTCTGCCAAATGAGGGATTTTAATCAAAGAATTCCAACCTGCAACACATTTCTTAATTAGAAAATATTTCCAGTTCCGATTTGGAAAATAATCAAAGAAGATTTCTTTACTTACATCAAAACCACAAGCTTCTGAGAGCACAGGAAATTTCACACCAAGCACCAGGAAGGGTTTGGATCACTTTAACTTTTATATCAATATTCATTTGCTGTGGTGAAATTCAAATATTGTGTTAGCAGCCAATGGTTGGTTGGCAATCCAGGAAAAATTAATTCACTTTTTTTAGATGGAGATCTGCACCGTGACAATAAGAATCACAGGTTTTCTTCTCCTTAATTGATTTAAACCAGATATCTACCACTTACTGAAAGGAAACAGATGGAAAAGGAATTTATGATAATTAGAAAATCCTTTTGGATTACTCAAGATCAGACAGGCTTTGGGGTTTTCCTATTGGAATTACACCGAAGTTTAATTGTGTTCTCAGTCACCGATATTGATTTTTGGGCTGAGAATGACCAGGGATGTTCATCCTCCTGCCCTGGAGAAGGGGAAGCTGGGAACTTGTGCTAAAGTCACCACAGAGCAGCAAATTTGACAATTCTCAGAAGTTTAGGTAAGAGAGGAAATAGTAGAGCAAAATCAAAGTAGTTTGTTCCAAGGAAAAAAGTCAACAGGAAACTACCAGACAAGATTCTGCTGGAAATCTAAATAAATCTGTCCTGGAAGATGTTCCTGGGACAAGGAAAGATGAGACACACAGAGAAGAACAGATGAGAAATTATATTTAAAGGTAAAACAACTGACAAGATGTATCTGAAGGTCTTTTCTAACTCTATTTCCTGCTGTTTAGTATAAATTCTGCTTTTCAGCTAAAGATCAGCAACACAGAAAATGTTGTCCACTATGTCCACACATCTTGAAAATTAATCTCATTTAACTGGTGAGTTATTACTCACTTAAGGATCAGATTTCCTGAGAGGGATCTTGAGATCAGTGGAAATATCCAGGGAGCCAAGCAGAGGCTGAAATTGGGAAAAAGGAGGCAGAGGAAGACCTGGAAAAGTGTCAAGAATGGGTGAAAATTTGGGAGTTGAGAAGTCAGGAAACACCCAAAACACATCAGCAGTGCCATCCACAGCAGAGGGAAACATGCTGCCTCCTGAGGATGAGAAAGGGAAGTCAACAAGTCCTAAGTTTCATCAGGAACATCAAACAATGGACTGATTTCCCTCCGACAAAGCCCTGTTAACATCTGGATTGTTAATTATGAAGCAGATGACAGCTGACAGCAGATGTCAATAGTGTATTTAGAGAGCATTTCACTGATTGAAAGTGAAATGTTTTATCTCCCCAAATAAAAGACACATAAAACAGATTCTAAGGGTGTTGCAGGGGAATGGAGGAGGTTTGAAACTCTGTGTGAAGTGGGTTTTTTATAAGCTATCATATTAAACCACTGATATACATCCAGCACAATATTAATCATGGAAACATGCCTGAATCCTTTCAGTCAACATCACTCACTGCTTATGGGAATTTGATAAAAGCTGTCAACAGAATTATATAAGTCAGTCAGGATTAGTGGTGCCTTTTAGGGAACTGATAGCAAAGTTTCCCCTGAACAAAGTTTTGCTCATGATACTTTCTGTCCATCCTTGCTCAGCTTCTCAGCAGCACAGCAATGGGTGAACATCCAAATGTATTATTTGCTCTTTGATCCTTCCTCCAAAACACACCTTACAGCTTGGTTATTGTTTTTTTTAAACATCCTTTTGCATTTATTGATTCGGTTTTGAGGGGATGAATTGTGCTGCTCAACAGGCTGAGAGGCTGAAATATTTTATAGTTGTTGTTCATTCCTCCGAATTTCAATAACCTGTGGCACCTCCTTGTCCTTTCAAATATTGGCAGCACTGTGTGGCTTTTATTAAAATATCTGGGAGGCTTCTTTTTAATTTGTCAGACAAGGGATGGCACAGGTGGTGATGCAGAATAGGAGGATTCATCTGAAACAGAGAGATCCTCCAAGGACATTACCCTGCTGTCTGTGTTTATTCAAACCCCAATGACTTTTGTGAGGATTCTGGATCAGCCCAGGTTCTTTTCACCTCTCCAGCAGGTAAACAATAATTCTCATCTGCTCTGATTAATTCACATCGTTTTATTTCCACCTTGCTCAGGGATAGCTGGAAGAAGTAAAACTACCCACTCAGTTAAAACATGACTTAATAAATCAGTTAATTCCAAATACCTTTGGAGATTTGAGCAGTGCTGTTCCTGTTTCCACCACCAACCACAGCCCAGAGCTGAAAAGGTTCCAAAGCCATGAATATATCAGACAGGCCACACCAGCACGACCTCAAACAATAATTACTTGCTTGGAAAGCTGGAAAGAGAGCGGAAAGGCAGATTTTTCAGGTAAATAAACATGTTCAGATTGACTTGGAAGCATTTGCAGCTGGGACAGAGGAGTTGTCATCAAAGTACAAATAAATCAGAGTTCTCAGAATTAATGCAAAGCCTCATCTCATCTTGCAGCCTGAGAAAAACTAATCAAAGAAAATAATTTATTCAAGGAGTAGCAACTTGAGGACAGCTGTCATCTCAATTAAATGAGCTCCCATTGCCAGTCAAGCCTCATCATCCCTCTCTTGACCCCAATCCATCTATTTGTGGAGTGATGAGTTATGGACACTCCTTAAAGGTAATTCTGTCTTCTAACCCCATCTCTGCCTCCTGGGAATTTCCTTTTGTCCATCAAGCTCTGTTTCTTGTCTAACCAGCATGTTTGATAACTCCCAGTCAAAGCTGGTCATCCTTCAGGATGCCTCAACAATTTGACTCTTCTCATAACTTCTTAATATATATTTGGCCATGAGGAGATTTTCTTTTTAGGTTATAAATGAAAATAAATTTCATAAATGCGCAAAATGATAGGACATGGTTGAGAGTTTGAAAGGTTTATAATGTAATAGAGGAATTTGAATAAAGAATTTGTCATGATAAAGAATGAAATCCCATTTGATTACACAGCTCTTATTAAATTTTTCAGTCTCTTGTTCACTTTGGTAACTCAATTTTTTATTATCATAAAAATCATAGAATATCCAGAGTGGGAAGGGAACCACAAGGGTCATTCGTGTCCAAATTCCTTTGTTGTTATCATCCAGAATATGAACATCAGCATTATTCTGAGTGTGCTGAGACACACAATATTTCCAGGATATTTAACCTCACCTGGTTTAGTTCTGTGGAATTAAATGAATATCTCATCATTTTTACCAGAGAAAGCTGTGATGCCTTTCCTTGCTAAACTCCTTCCCAAGGGTTTCCTCTGGGACGTGGGAATTGTGAAATCTGCTGAAAGGAATAAGGAGAATAGGAGAAAAACTCATCACTGGGATGATTTAAAACATTCCCTGTGTGAGATGTGTCAGGAGCATGGAGGCAATGAGCTCACACATCCTGATGGAATGTCATGCAAGAATAAAACATTTCATTGAATGTGATGAAGGTAATGTGAGATGGTAAAGTTTAAAACTCTTCCATATTGTCGTTTGTGAGTCTTTATGGCCAATATTCATGCAAACCAATTGTTGCAATAATCACTTAATTCCTGACTCCACAGAAATTAACTCCACAACACAATGGCAGAGAGCAGAATCATTTTAATATTCCAGCAATTACAGGATATAGTGTCTGATTTAAACGTGGATGCACTTTGAACTACCTCCTCTTTCAAAAATTGGGGCTGGAAATGATAATAATTATATTGCACATTATTATTTGTCAGCAGTTGTATATTCTGTCCTTATACAGAGATAGGATACGTTCTAGACAGGGAAAGCAACACATCAGAAATGGATGAAAAATAAGAACTCCTTCCAATTAGGCAGCTAATAAAATCAGCCAATAATCCTTTGGAAGAAAAAATATGCTGATTTTTTCTAAAGTTGGAATTTAAGACTTCATTTACGTGCAATATTCTAACCAGGAACAGAAAAGAAAGTAATGTATCCTAGATAAAGATAGAAAGTTATAGCCATTAGTTTTTACCTGGTGTGCTACACTAAGGCAGAATAAAAAGAAGAAAAAAAAATTATTTTGGTGAAAATTTTATTTTTATCTGGTAATTTCTTCAACAAACGCATCAAAGTTTCTCTTCTTAAAAAAAAAAAAAGAAATACTGAGGAGCAGTTTTTAATACTAGACAGCGTGGTAGATCTCCATAGGAAACTCACATTGGTATCAAAGGAATTCTGGAGCATTTATTCTGGAGAGCAGGCTGGATAAGGATAGATTTTCTTTTCCTTCCATCACACTTTTAATCGGAATTCTGTCAGAAAAGAGTTACCTGCTGTCATCAGCCCTGAAACCACCAACCTCTTGTCAAAGGACAAAAGGAGTGCTGAAGACTGAGGGGTTTGTAAAAGAATTGATGTATAAAGAGACTTCAAGAGAGGAAACCATGGTGACTGAAACAGAGTAAAGAGCCAGAAAAACAAACAAACAAAGAGAAACCACTGAATGTTTCCCAAATCTGCTCAAACCAATCAGAAATGGCTCTTTCCTGACCCAAACCAGCTGCATGAATCAGCCTGCGACAAAACAGAGGCACAAAAAACCCTGAAAAAAAGTGAAAAGGTTGTACAGAAGATGCTCCCAGTCAGGTTGGTGCTGCCAGTCAGGACTGCTCTCCCATCTCACTCCTGACTCCATGAGTTCTGCACATATTTGGCTTTTTGCAACAAAACCACACCAGGTTTTGAACACAACAACTCCAGGGTGACACCTTGGAGCAGCTCCAGGTGTCATTTGCTGTGAGGTTCTTCCCTTTGGGGTTCCATGTCTGTAATTAGGCTATAATGTAGAATTTTTAACCCTCCCATCAAAAAATGGTTTATTTTCACCCAGTTGAACTGGATGAGATTTCACTCCTTAGGGTTTAGGCTGATTTTGGTGGCATTCTGTGGGATATGAGGGTTCAAGGAAGGGACTTGATTTTCCAGCCTTAGTTGTGACAAGAAATTTGTGGAACAGAGCTGGCAAAGGAACCAGATTCTATCTCAGGAGTGTTCTACAAATGCAGCAAATTCCTTAGACTGCTTTCCAAAATCAAAGAACAATTTACTTTAGTGCCAAATCTGCCAGAGCCCCAATTATAAATCCATAGAATTTCTGGTTTGGCCAATTTCTGGGAATTTATTCTCAATATTTATTTAATAATTACAGCCACCTCCTCCTACTGCTCTGTAGCATCCTATTTTTATCCCTTGCTTCCCAAGATATTCTTTGCTAGATCTACAAAGTTTCTTCTTTTTTTTCTATTTACTCAGTTACTTTTTTAAGCATTTCTTGATTCCAGAGATGTGTTTCTTCCCTGCTGCTGTTCAACAGCTCCAAAAGTTTCTGATGTTTCACAGCATTTGCCTTATTCTGCTGCTCTGGGCTATTTTCCTGTAAGTCTCACACTTAAGGGAAAGAAATTCTTCCTTCAGGGCAAGAAAGTCCCTTTTGATTGCAGGCAGAATCACATGAAATGTCCTTCACAGTCCTTAAGTGCTCCTCAGAGCAAAATATTTGGGGAAAAAGGTGTTTCTCTCCAAATAAAGACATCACTCCGAAGTTTCTTGTCTGCTGCATCTCTTCAGTGGCTTTACTGAGTTTGTTACAGGTTGGAATTTTGTATTTTCACAAAAGGCCAACAGTTTCCCTTACCAGCATTTGGAAGATCAGTAAGTTTGGTTTTGCAATTTGGCTATTAATAAAATACGAAAAAATAATAAAATAATACGAAAAAAATAATAAAATACGAAAAAGCATGGCTTGAGGCAGAAATAATGGAGATGAATCATCTGATTGTTGTACAAATTCACTGTTCAGCTCTCAGTTTACAAAGCCTGAGTCAGGTGTCCCCAGAATGCTGCATGTGCCATCTATTTCCAGTGTGTTCAGAGGAAGTTCAGCAGAGTGGGAGTGAGATTTGAGCTTTGAATCTCAAGAGTCTCAGGAGTTATTTCAAACTTAACAAATGAGGCTATTGCGAAGCAACTTTAATATCAAGCAAGGTTTTCCCCACATGCTTTTTCTGCACACAGGAAGGTCTTGAGACATATCTGTGTTTTCCCATAGAGATGTGACATGAATTGACTTTAGAGATATTTTGTGTATTTTTCAACTCGCTGCGAGTCCTTGAAAAGTTTTTCTAAAGAAAAAAAGCTCCAAGAGAAAACTGTTCAGATGCTAAGTCACCTACTGAAGTTTAAGGAAATAAAAGAAATCATCCTACTGAGTGTTTCCTTTGGCTGAAGTAACCTTCCTTTTGTCTGGAAAAGCTTAAACATCGACATGCAAAGTGCTTTTCGGAAGCAAATTAAAAGAGCTGGAAAATCCCACGAAACAAATCACAGGGGTAATTAGGACAGAGCAATTTTCGGGATCTGTACAGTGTAAAACACATCCTTTTAACGTCTAATTCCCTGTTCCCTCCCTGTGGGAATTAGCAATTCACACAGAGATCACAGCCGAGTTAAAGAGGACCTGAATCCCTACTTGGAGTTTTCTCACTCTCCAAAATCTTCCATGCACTGCAAATCTCTGGAGGATTCCCTGGGTTTGATATTTAGCAGGTTCCAGGCCACTCTTCCCTGCTGAGATGCAGCAAAACTTGGGGTTTTTTGGTTGTTTGACTCAGTGGAAACATCCCTGGCTAGGGGTGTGGATGAGGAGCCACAACCTCCACCAAAAGCTCCCAACCTAGTGAGAGAAAGTGTCATTGTCGTGGAAAAGAGCAATAAATCACCTGCAGTGCTGGGAGTGCAGCCTGGGCATGGTTTGGAATTTGCATTTTGGTCACATGTGGTTAAACTGCCCCGAGGGAATTTGGTCAGGAGCTGATTTATCTGTCAAAGTCATTATCAACTCTGAAGTCTGTTGCTGTTTGTCCCAGTGACAGAAACACCAGGGAATTCTTTTTCAAATTCCTAGCTGAATCCAAACGGTTAGTTTTTTTTTTAAAAAAAAAGGAAAGAAGTGCTGTTGTCTACTCTGTAAAAAGTATTCCTTAGATTTTAGAGGAGATGCTCTCAGCTGGTTGAAATATCAAATAATCCTGGCAGAGCATGTCTGCCTTCCAAAGGATGCTGTGAGTGAGCAGATACTAATGATCTGGAGGGATTATTTGGTGAACTCACTTGCCTGAACTTTTAAAAAAGATTAACTTTTCACGCAGTAGCAGTGACTCCAAATTTAACACATCTCAATGATCTTATTCAATCAGCAGATTGGGAAAGACATCTGAGGCTTCTCCTGGATTCTGCAGGAAACAGATTCAGGAACTGCAAGACAAAGTTAGGAATAATAGAACACAAACCTCCTGATTTCACTTGGGGTTTGGAAACTTTGATATTTGACCTTCTCAGGTGTCTCAAGTGGTTCAGTAGAATTGACTTTCTTGCACATCAAACCAGGTGGGTTGCAGAAGGCAAAGAGCTTTGGCTAATCAAACATGTATTTACACATGACCTGGCATTTATATTTTACTTATGATAAGTGAATATTTTTTCTTATGAATTCACCTTGCCCTTAAAATCCAGAAATACTTCTTTTCTCACTAGGATGATAAAATGGTGCTATCATTGTTTTTAATAAAACTACATTCTGCCCTTGTGAGGAATGAAAAAAAGGAACCAGAAATTGGGATGATCAGGCTGAGCTTTCTGACATCCAGGTGGGAGAGCAAAAAGCATCCAATTCTGGTTTCTATTTAAAGATAATATTTTTCACCATGGCCAAGCATTGTCAAGCAAAATTTGCAAAACACCCAGGAAATGAAGTGGCACAAAGGGAAAGGCTGTGAGGTTCTGGAAATCTGGAGCAGGAGGTGGCTGTGAACTGAGGGAATATAACAGCTGCTTACCTTGCTGTTGGGTTTTTTCCTTTATTTATTTCCTTGGCACCAATTATTGGCCACATTAAGGGTAAAATACTGGAGAATTCCTGCCTTTGGAGTGCCACAGCCCACCCAGCACACAAATAAGGGGAATGTCCACACCAGGGTGAAGCTGAAAGCAGGAGGAGATGGGGATTCTTCTCTTTTATGGCTTTTCACTGGGGAGAGGAGAAAAATGAAATTGCCTTTATCAAGGAAATGAGGAAGAATCCTCACAGCACAATCAAAGCACAATGTCTGATTGTCTTAAATAAACGGCAGCATTGGAAACTCCATCAAAGACCGTATTAGAAAGTTTTAAGTATTGCAAATTGCTGCAAAATAATTTCTCCAGAATAATCCAAACCTATTTCACAGTGCTACAGTTGTAAGAAACTCTTTGGGAAAATGTTTTACTGACTTTAGCTCGTTAACACCAAATCTGATCTGTCAAACTCAAGCTGCTCCAAGTAGGAGAACAAAGAGCTGAGAGAAGAAAAGTATTGCATGATGGAGAAGAGAAACTAAGCTGGTAACTAATCAAAGGCAGAAAATTACTGAAAGCATGACTTTCTATATCTGTGCTTTTCCTTTTGAGTGATTAGGGATAAAGGATGAAAATGATGTGATTTATACCTGAAAAAGGGGAAAGAATTTCTCTTTGCTTTATTTGCACAATAAAACTAATAGAAACCAGGAGAGCAAGTTGATGTCACAAAATGTTTTTGTCCAGATAAAGTTGAAAAGGAAGGAGGAGGATTAAGAAACTTTGAATTTATGCTCCTTTTAACCCAAGTGGGCTTGGTAATCTTTGTGTGGTTATTTCTGGTGCTGTGAAATGATTGAAATACGATGGCATTTCTCAGCATTTCAGCTGGGGAGAGATTCATTTGACAGGTTCAGAACTGGATGGAGATGTCTTTAGAGGAGCTAGATATGTTTTCACCATAATCTAGAGTATTTGAAGGCCCAGCTCAGTAGCCCAGAGCTAATCTGGTGACATTTAAAATCCAATTATCCTCCTAATCCTCTGCTCTCATATTGCTGATCAATCTCTACCTTAGTCTTGTCTTTAGCATATTTTCAGTCCTAGAAATCCAAGAGTTAATTGACTTTTTTGAGTGGAGATACATATATATATGTAGATCTATAGATATATAAATATAGATATATTCTGCTTCAGCTAGTGCATTATTTCTCTTTCAGTTTGATTCACGGCATGAAAATTAGTATTTACTACTCTTACTTACTGCTAACATTACCAATAAATAATAAATGTTGCTATAGAGTACAAGTTGTGACTGCTTTCCACATAGATCACCTTTTTATCTAAAAACAAAACCTTTGATCTTCCAGCGATATTACAGAGCTGTCACTGAGCTTTTTCAGGCAAGGGCTCTCTGGATTTCCAAAGGAAAAATTAAATTGTGGATGGAAGTCACTAAAATTTAAAATGAATCGAGAATGCTGCAGTATTTTCAGCTCTTGACACTAATGATGGCTTTTAAGCAGTCGTGCTCCTCGCTTAACACCGAGATATTGTGTAACTCTGCGAGATATTTCATTGCTCCTGAGTTACACTGCTAATGTTTCCTAGCAACATGGAGCTGGGAAACTTCAAATCAAAGATTAAACCTTCCTGGGATCACACAAATGTTCTCCTAGTGGTTTCCTATCCGTGAATTTCTGGATAGGAAATATGTGCTGAAGGCAAAGCAGCAAATTCCAAGCTGGATCTTTCTGATCTTGTCCTCTGCCAGGGTTATTTCGAGGATTTTGGGACAGACTGTTGGATTGGGCTGATGGATTTTTGGGATGGAACTCCCACAGCCACGCAGGATTTGTTTGTAAACTCTCAGCCATTGCTGCTCCTCCACTCTGGGTTGGAGTGTTTGCTTCTCTGGATTCATTCTTGGATTTTCCTGGGTGATGGTGGCAGGATTTCAGCCCTTGTTCATATTTCAGTATATCCTCAGTGTTTCCCCTGAGCTCTCCACAGCTGCTTCCTCCCTGTCTGCCTTTGGCACAGGAGGCTTGGATTTCCTCACTGCTGCTCAACTGCTTGTGTTGGTTCCTGGGAACTGGTGCAGCAAACATTGCACTCCTCCTCATTTCTGAATATCCTGGGTGTGTATGAGACTGGCTGTGGCATGGTGTTTACACTGGAGGTGGTTATAAATAAAAAACGCAGTATGTTTTAATTTTCCTGCTGCACAGATGTATTTAACAGAGAATGTTCTGTAGAACAGGAGGAATCTCATTGTAGCTGCTGGTGTGGGATTGCCTTTGCTTTCCTCAGAGGATGCTGCAGGGATCAAACCATTTCACAGCAGTCATTCCACAGCCTGAACCCCTTTTATTCTTCATCCTTCTGGTCATTGGGAATGTGGGAACTCCATCCCAAACTCTGGCAGTACCCAGGAATGTGGCAGCAGCACCCACAGCCCTCCAGGGGAGTGAGGAGAGAACAGTTTGCAATTCCCAGCAGGAGTTTCTGGTAACTAATCAAAGACAGAGAAGTGACTAAAAGCATGACTTTCTATATTTGTGTTTTTCCTTTTGAGTGATTAGAGATAAAGGATGAAAACGATGTGAGGAGCTCAGGACAGGAACTCAGAGCTCTCCAGTGCTACCTGCAGCTCCTGAATTTCACCTGTAGAGAATTTCAGCTCTGCAGATCCTCATTCTGCAGCTCTGGAGGAGCCAAGATGCTCTGGCAGATGAGCTGGGATGGAGCAGGAGGTGCTGCAGCCTCAGGAAAAGGTCAGGAGTGCAGTGAGTGCAGAGTCAGCCAGCAGTTCTGCAAGATCCTTGTGCTCAGTGCTCTTTGCATGGCTGGAGTTCAGGATTTCTCCTTCAGGCAGTTCAGAGTTGCTGCTGCACAGAGCCTGAGAGAGAGGAAAAACTGGAGAGGTGAAGGAGAGGTGGGAGGAGAGAAGAGCTCTTCCCCAAAAACACCTCCAGGGCCACTGAATGCAGAACCTGCAGAACCTGCAGAACCTGCAGAACCTGCAGCATGAGCTCAAAATCTCCATCAGAGGGATTATTGAGTCCCAGGATGCCAAGGGAGGAAATCTCCATTTCTATGGCAGAGCAGGCTGCACTGAAAAAACAGGAATTTTCACAGGAAGCAGCAGGTTGGGAGACAACTCTGGAAAATCCAGAGTTGTCCTGGATGTCCTGGAAAATCCAGTATGTCCTGGAAAACTCTGGGTTGGGTTTAATGAGCTCCCCTGGCTGCCCCAGCTGCACTTCACCAAAGAGATTTTCATGAAGAGTGGCTGCTACCTCGCTTTCTCCCAATTAAAAAGAACCTGAACAGATTTATCCTGCCTGATTGAACCTAGTAGTGCTTGAAAAGAAAGCAGTTGGTTTATGAAAATGTTGGTGGATCAGCAGAAAGAGCAGAAGAATTTGGAAGTTTCTTGAGCTCCTTTGAAAAGGCAGCCAATGTTCATCTTCATTCATCCAGGAGCATATGGATGGTTCCATCAGCAAAAAAAAAACCAAAAAAACAAAAAAAAAAACCCTTATCTTGATCTGTTTAGGGTATGAGATCCAAATGATTTGAGATAGAATACTCTGAAATCTGACTTATCAGAATCAAAGTTTTAAAATTATTAAACCTGAGTTAAATCATTAAAATCTGAGTTTTCAATCTTTGGGAAACTTGTTGTCTTGGGAGAGCTGATAAATTCCAGGAGTGCTGTTCAAGGTAGGATGCAGAAGAGGTTTTAATCAAATTGTGATTCATTAAAAAATGTTCCCAGAGACTTTTTTTCTCTGTTTGTCATCAAACTCAGAGGCATGGATGGTGGGGTGGTGTTTTCAGTATTGGTGAGTTTTCTGGTACAAAAACATGAGGTTTATTTCAATTAAGTTCTTTTTCCATCAGATAAAATTACCTGAGGTGAATTTCTAAAATTCCCATTTTTTTCACCTCAGCACCACAAGGCAGACTTGTTCTGGGGACTGGAAGTCAAGAAAAATGAGGAAATTGTCACTTCAGAGTGTGTCTGAAGCTGATTATCCCCATGATGATGTAAAACCTTTTCCAAGGACATCTCCTTACCCCTGGGGTGCTCTGGGGAGTTTTACAGGAGTTTGATTGCATGGGAACCTTCGTTCTGTGCTTCCTGAATATCAAAATCCATCTTGGGCTGTGAATAGATCTCAGTTTGGGATGTAAATATTCAACCCCCTCCAGGCTGAGTTAATAAGTTAGAGAAGCTTATTCAAGGGAGAAGAAAGAGCCTACTTAGGCTGTCAATACAATTCACAAAATGAATTTTTGTGCTCTGTCAAGGGAATGTTGGAGTCAATATCTGCTGCTCAGAAAATGTCAAACACTCTAGGAGTACAAAGCTGTCTTCCTTGCACCACTGTTTTTGGAAAGGTAGCAGCTCTTCTGCTTTGAAAATGACAGTAATAGTTTGGAAGTTTGTTAACTTTGGTATTGAAGGGCTGGGAAATTCGAGCATTTCTTTTTTTCTCCTTATTTTTATTTTTTCCCCAGAGCCTGGGCACATTGCCATAAAAAAGAGAAGGTTTACCATGGAGTGATGTGAAAAAACCTGAAGGGCCAAAAGAAGAAATGAGCTGGAAATGCAGGATGGATTACCAGGGGCAGCCAAGGGCTGGGGCTGCAGTGCCACATCCCTGATTCATGCTAACCCCACGCTGCAGGATGGATTATTTTGGGGTGCCACAAGGACACTATTGATCTGGAAATCAGACCTGCCTGCAGAGGTGCATGAGTGTTTGACTCCTAAACATTGCAGTTGTCAGCGATGAATGAGAGAGGGAGAGGAATTTTAACTGGGAATAAAGAAACCCAGAGCTGAAATAGCCTCCTGTCCTTGTGGAAGCCTTAAATTCATTATTTCCTGAGATGACAAAGAGGTGGTGACACAGATGAGCTTCCTCTCCTCAGCCTGTGCTCTGCTTGACAGCTCTGCCAGCTTGGGGAGGAGCAATTCATCCAGGATTTTGGAGTCCACAAAGTTTGTCCAGGATTTTGGGGTCACTGTAGGAGAAGCCTGTGACAGCCTGAGTGTGATCTAAGCATGATTTGGGTGACATGAGCACCTCAGGAAACCTTTCCATGCACTGCAGTGGCACAAAACTGCCTCCAGCTCCAAGGGATGGGAAGGAAAGAGAAATTCTTCTCACTCTGCACCAAGATTCCTCCCTTTGCAATTAATCCATACTCACTCTGGGTTTTTTCTCCACGACAGTTTTTAGGTTTCTGCCATTAGAACTTTTCTTTCCTGGAAATTTGGTCTTAAAGGTCTGAGCTGCCTCTTGGAGTCAGAGAGGATCTGAATGCAGTGAAAGACTCTTTTTTCTCAGAAAGAGTAAATTTGTGACATTCCTCTCCTGCCTGACTCCTTCCAGCCCATCAGATGTCACAAACATTCATCACTTGCTTCCCTTCACCTTTCTCTCTTCCCCACAAAAATCCGCAAGAGCTCATCCCACAGACCAATTATGTTTTTCAGCAAATCACATCAATCAATTAGTCCATCTGGGTGTGCTCACAGTTCACAAAGAGCCTGAGGTAATTTGGTTTAATTGAAAGCCAAGCCTTTAGGTCAGGCTGCATCACCCAACCCTGCCTGGAGCAGGAATGGAGCAGGAATGGAGCAGGAATGGGGCAGGAATGGAGCAGGAATGGGGCAGGAATGGAGGAGGAATGGGACAGGAATGGAGCAGAAATGGAGCAGGAATGGAACAGGAATGGAGCAGGAATGGGGCAGGAATGGAGCAGGAATGGGGCAGGAATGGAGCAGGAATGGAGCAGGAATGGGGCAGGAATGGAGCAGGAATGGAGCAGGAATGGGACAGGAATGGAGCAGGAATGGAGCAGGAATGGGACAGGAATGGAGCAGGAATGGAGCAGAAATGGAGCAGGAATGGAGCAGAAATGGAGCAGGAATGGAGCAGGAATGGAGCAGAAATGGGGCAGGAATGGGGCAGGAATGGAGAAGGAATGGGACAGGAATGGAGCAGGAATGGAGCAGAAATGGAGCAGGAATGGAGCAGGAATGGAGCAGGAATGGAGCAGGAATGGAGCAGAAATGGGGCAGGAATGGAGCAGGAATGGAGAAGGAATGGGACAGGAATGGAGCAGGAATGGGGCAGGAATGGAGCAGGAATGGAGAAGGAATGGGACAGGAATGGAGCAGGAATGGGGCAGAAATGGAGCAGGAATGGAGCAGGAATGGAGCAGGAATTCCACACCCATCATGGAATAGTGATGATGCTCCTGATGACAGCAATGCTGCTGAATTTGCACCATGGCAGGAACAGAGTCATGGATTTATCTGTTTTCCCCACTCAAGCCCCACAATGGCTCATTCCCCCATCAAACAAATCCTGCCTGGTCCTTAAGAAAATGAACAAAACAAACAGAGGGGGAAATTCATCCTCACCTGGCCAGGAGCAAATCAGCTGCAGTTCTCCCATTTGGGCATTAAAATAGAGAAGCAGATGATTATTTATAAACTGGGCTTTCTAGACTTTTTTGGCTTGGTTTGAGATTTTCAGCTTTTGGATGCAGGAGAGCAAAATAGAAACCCAAATCTTTCCTGTTCACCTTTTTGGGCAGAAGCCTGCAAGGATGTGTGAAATCACTGGAATTTAGCTCAGCTCAGGCTGGTTTGATGCCTACAGCCCCACAGACAGAGGCAGAACCAGGAGCAAGGATTTCATCAGCCTGGATGCATTTCATGTTCCTCAGGTGGCACTTGGCTGTCAGGGACTGAAGCACTGCCTGAACCTGGAATTCTGTGATCTGGGTAAATCCCAGCATTTAGAGAAGTTTTCTTCAGTGTGAGCTGCAAAATCTTGTGGTTTGGGATTAAAAAATTCAATGAGAAGTTTGGCATTCCTTGAGTAAAACAGATCCACATCAGGAATGGATTTGGCCAATGTTATACTCACAAATAAATGATTTTATTTTCCTTTAAAATTTCTCTTTTGAGACAGGACTTCAAACTATGACCCAGGGTACTTTTCTTACTTTGCCATAATTTATTTGATTTCAGCATTTCACACGAATAAATTGTAAAAAAACGTTCCTTACAACAAGATGCCATATTCTGAGATGAGTATATGAGGTCTGAAAGAAATGAAAACTCTGACTTCCCAAGCCATACCCTGGTGGGCTGACATTTAACTTTAATTCTCTGCAAGTCAGTCAAAAATCTGGGCTCCAGATCCCACGGAAGGGACAGACAAGAACTTATGAGAGGGTCAAATAGCAGGAGTTGCCAACAGTAAAATTTATATTAATATTTGCCCTCTCCAGCTCCTCCAGGCAAAGATCTCTCCAGTGAAGTCGATTTGAATTATACAGAAAACGAACATGATTGTTACAGTCTGGAGAAACAGATTAACATAAAATCATGAATAGCTGTACTTACCCAGGAGAGGAGATAATGGTCCTTTTCTTAAAAAATTACCTAAAAAGTGCACTTAGTTCTGAAATCCTAAAATTACTTAATCTACTTGTAAAAAATGAAGGATTGTTAGAAAACTATCAAATGGTGAATTTTAAAACAACAGAGGAAAGCAATAAATTATTTACTCAAACCAGACAGAAAAAAATAGTGAAAAAACCCCAACAACCTCTTACCTTTCAAAAATATTTCTGCCTCTCCACATGAAGATATCCAAAAGCTCCTCCTTTTCTGCTCCTTCTCTTCCACCTCCCCCAAAGTCTTCATCCCCAAATTCCTCCTCCCCCTCCATCCCCATCCCCATCCCAAATCCTGCTGCTCTCCACAGCAGGACCACATTCCCTCCGCAGTGCCTGGAAGTCTCTCTCCCCCTCTATAATTAATTTAAGTGCTGGAGGAATTGCCTCAAGCAATTAAAAGGAGGAAATCAAACAGAACAGTTCTCCAGATAACATTTACCAGTCTCCAGCAGAGTGAGAATGTCAATATGGCTTGCTGGGGGTTCGTTTGGAGCCAAGGAAATGAGTTAAAATGAGTTAAAAACTCACAGAAAGCTGCCGATTCCACCACGGCGAAAACAATCTCTGAACTCACCCAGCAGAAGCAAATAAATCACGAGAGGTGGCCTTTTGAAAGGTCACAAAATAACAAGAGGTTCAGGATTAATTGGTATTGGCACCTCGATTGTAAAGAGAGGGGGGAAAGTGATCAATGATCAAATGACACAGAGAGCGCCAGGAAATCCATCCGTCATGGAATAATGGCAAGGGAGAGGGAGAGACCTCTGGGGTGAGCCAAGGGATCAGAGAGTGGGGAGGAGAGTTACTGGAAACTGTGGGTTTAGGTGGGAAAATGATGGGTGGGTTTTAGGATGGAAATAAGATAGTAAAAGAGCTCACCTAGGTGAAGAGTTAAAGTGTTGGAAAAAAGGAAAATCAAAGGTAAAACTTTCAAATCCTAGAAAACCCAACGTGTTCAAAAAAACTCCTTTTGCAATGCTCTATAATTTATCCCTATAAAGGGAAAATAACAGCAAAGAATCATCCAACGAAGCCAGATTTTGATAGATATGGAGGATATATTGCCCAGATGAAAAAAGCTGGGATGGACTCTGGAGGTTCCACTAGTGAGATTTCCTGGCAAATAACACAGTGAAACCTTTTCCAGGCTAAATTCTGCTCCCTGGTATCTGAGTGAGTTACCCCAAAACCTGTAGGAAATACGTTTTGCTGTGAAGAGGGAAATTTGTACTTTAGGAAATTTTCAAAGTGGCCTAAGTTTCTAAGTTTCTATTTGAAGTTCCACCATCCCACAGCACTCACAAATAATCCCGTCACTCCTGAAGGCAATTCCAGGAATTCTTTACACACCTTTAACCCCTTTGTCTGAGCAGCTTTTAAAACTGGCTGCAATTCTAATTAATTTGTTGTAAAATGCAGATTTTGGGAAGGAAATGGAGCTTGGAGCAGCCTGGTTTAGTGGGAAGTGTCCCTGAAGGGCTTTGGGATGATCTGTAAGGTCTATTCCACCCCAAACCATTCTGGGATTCTATGATTGTACTATTAAAATACTTATGCTAAATAGATAATTTCTTCATTCATCCTTAATTAAGCACAGTTTAATTAAGCTAGAAATAGACATTAAAAAATAAAAAAAAAACCCTAAAAAAAGACCCAAAGCAACCAATCAACCAACCAAACCAGCAAAAGACACTTCTGTGGTTTTCCCCTCATTCCTGAGGAACATTTCCAGAATACTTAGTCCGAGTGTTTAAAAAGCCCAAACACCTGAGAGGTGAATGACTGAGTGATATCCCATTCCTGCTGTGATCAATAACCATCTGTGCAACCTTCAGCAAAACCATTGCCTGGTTTTGATATCATTTTTGAGGCAAGTTACACTTACAGGAAACCTGAAGGCATAAATGAAAATAAGAATTCTCTGAGCTTTTTGGGGTGGGAATCTGTGGCTAGCACAGGTCTTTCCCATGAGAACTTTCTCCTGTGTTTTATAAACAAAGATAAAGTTTGGATGTTATTAAAAACAGTGTCTCAAGATGTGGACAGTTCAGGCCTGGCCAATCAGGCCTAGGGGGAGGTTTCTGACTGACCAATCTGGGTGACCTCTGAGAAGTCTATATAAGTTGGAATCAAAATAATAAAGTTCCCTTTTCTTGCCACGCTGAGAACTCGGGTCTTTTCTCTGCTAGCGGCTCAACAGCGACAGGAATCTCAGGCCAGGCATTTACCATTCCTGAAGAAAAGCTGCTCAGATAATCACCCAGAGGCAGCCCAGGAATTGCTCTTCCCAGAGCTGTCATTCTGCACCTCTGAAGCATTCGCACAGTCGGAATGAAACGAGAGGGAAGGTTGTCACACCTCGAATGGAATATTTCATCTCCCTTTGAGAGCAGCTGCTTTGCCACTCTCCACAGCACTTTTCCTCCCTGTTCATCACTCACTCCTGCAGCACAGAGACAGACAAGGCTGCTTGGGCCTGATTGGTGAAATGAGAGAATATTTGTACATTGAAAAGTGAGTGTATTGACCACGAAATCTGACTGTGCTGGTGTCAATTCCTGTTCAGTTATCACACAACTAACCCACTCCTATCCCATTCCTTTCTTTCATGTCTTTCTTTCATTTCTTTCTCCCTTTCCATGAGGCAGAAGCTGCTGCTGGGCTGACAATTGGACTTGATGGCCTCAAAGGTCTTTTCCAACCTTAGCACTCCCATAATTCTGTATTTTCCTGTTGTTAGTGATGCAGGAGCTGAGTTTAGCTATTTTCATTTATTTTACCCCTTTGAGTTTTAAATTCACTATCAGGTTTTCCCCTCTAGTTTATGACAATATTTAGGGGGAGTGGTAAATTCTATAATGGCTTTTTTCCCTTTTTTTTAGGGTAACTTCCAGACTAAATTAGAGTTTACAGGATCCCTTTAATTATCTCCATCCTAACAGGCTGTTACAGTATTAAAACACAAGCAGTGAAATCCTACTTGATGGCAGATAATTTCCTTATGCAAATGGCTTTGGTTATGAGCAGATAATTTATAATCATAAATACTAAATTCAAACAAACAGAGCTGGAGCATTGCAGAGTGCAGTGGGGAATGGAAATTGCAAATCATGGTGTGTCAGCCTTACAGGGAAAGGTTGGTATCCTGATTGTCTTTCCTTTCTGTTTCATCCACACTAAAAGCAACTAAAGAGAATTCAGGGTGTGATAGAGGACTTTCTGCCATGCTCATGCTTAGCAGCTATTCTGGAACTCAAGTATTTTTAAACCAGTTTAATTTAAAATTTAGTTTTAATTTAAATTTAAATTTAAAATAATTTAAATTTCAAACAATTTACATTTTTAAAATATAAATTTAAATATTTTTAGATTTTATTTTAAAACAATGTTATTATTTTATTAAATATTAATATTTAATTAATTAAATGAAATATTTTAAATAATAATTTCATTTAAAAAATTTATTTTTAAAAATAAATTTAAATTTAAAATAATTTAAATTTTAGTTTTAATTAAACTAACACAGTTCTGAAAAGAAAACTCCTCCGCTCATGGGAGTGCTAAAATGATTGGAATTGTGTGTAATGTATAACTGTGTATGGATGTGCTCTTCTTCCAGATGCATCTCAGAAAATTGTTCTTATTTTTTTTTGTTTCACTTCATTTTGTTACATTTTAAAAAGGTAGAATTTGTAGTGAAACCTGTGAGTTCTAAGAAATTCAAACTTCACCTTACAGATGTTCAAACTTGCTGCATTTCCCCTTGAAATTCAATCCCTAACTATTCACTGGGAACATTCCCAGGAGCCACAAAAGCCCTTTTTTACTGCAAATTTTTCAACTGGTGATGGCAACAAACAATATTATTTATCATTTGGAGCTTTCTTTGCTGTAACTCAGATTACACTCATTTCAAATGCAATTCTGAGCCAAAGGGAAAGCAAGAGAAAACCAGAGGTGACCAAAACAATCTCACCTTGTGGATCTGAGATCACACAGCTGTGGCTAGCACAGATCTTTCCCATGAGAATTTTTTCCTGTGTTTTATAAACAAAGATAAATTTGGATGTTATTAAAAACAGTGTCTCGAGATGTGGACAGTTCAGGCCTGGCCAATCAGGCCTAGGGGGAGGTTTCTGACTGACCAATCTGAGTGACCTCTGAAAAATCTATATAAATTGGAATTAAATAATAAAAGTTTCTTCTTTTTTATACCACACTGAGAATCCGAGTCTTTTTCTCTGCTAGCAGCTCAACAGCCACACACAGCTTTGGCTTTTTGACTCTTTTGGTTTCCAGCATTTTCCATCGTGGGTAGATCTGGTCCATGGCACAAACTCCAAAAAGAGAGATCAGATTATTTTCATTTCTAGGGTAAAACTCAACCCCAGAATGGTTCCTAACCCACGATTTCACCAGGATGGGTGAGGTTTGAAGGCACCTCTGGGTTCTATCTTGTCCAACCTCCCTGCTCAAGCATTTCACCAAAAACCTCATTTGCTGCAAACTCGATTTTCCTCTTTTCTCCCCCTTAGTGCAGCTTTTGCAAGTTGCTCTGTGTGTTCAGGAAACATCTCTATCGTATCTGGAAATCATTCCACTCCAGAAATGCTGATTGATTTCCTCTGGGAGAACAGAAATTCCTGTGCAAGAGGCAATATTAGCTCTCACTCTTAAATTTCAGTTTTCCTGTGTAAAAACTGAAGTTTTTACTGGCAGAATGGCAGAAGTTGACACCACATCTCTGGCCATGAACCGCCTCTGCCCTGTGCTACCCAAAGTATCTCTGCCTTTTCAAAAATCAGACTGAAAGATGAGAAATGCACCTAAACTCATCTTTCCCTCGTTGCTGGCGTTGCTGATGATGCCAATCGGGAAAATAATTTAAATAAAAATCAATTAAATGTGCAGCAAATAGCTACAAACACAAGAATCATTTAAAATAATGATGATTTCCAACAATTTTCCTTTAATTTGCAGCAGCTCATACCCAGCCTGGAGAGTTGTAAAAGGGAATTTGCAGTGACCAAATATGCATTTCCTCTGAAAGATGTGCTTGGAGTTTACACCAGCAGCAAATAGCTCTCCCTGATTAATTTGCTGAGACTAAAAGCAAAAAAAACTCTGTAAATTCATCACAGGTTCCAAGCAACCGAAATCCATTTCTTTCCTTATGGCTCAAGTGAAAAAAATGAAAGTATTTATTAATTCTAAGAGTAGCCACAGGGCAAGGGATGTAATTGGTTCATGAATTTACCCCAGTTGGGTTTTAGGAGTAAAATGCATAATTTAAGGTGTACTTGGCCTCAAAAAGGATTCTCAATCAAAATATTCTAGGAAAAAACTAAATAAAACCCCCAAAACAAAATACTTATGCACTATTTGATGTTTTATTCCTGTAGAATACATTTCTTAGCTCTGACCTGGCTAAAGGTAAATGAGAAATTTGTTAAAAGTTTGGGGATTTTGTGAGAAGTGTCTAAATTTACTACCAGCTACCACCAGTTTTAGGTGGTTTTATAAGCAATTTTTTATTTTATTGATTTGACTGCATCTAAATAAAAATTCAAATAGAGAGGGGGTGTGGGGAAAAACTAGAAATTTACTTTCAGAGTGTTAAATATCTGATTTCTGACTTTTTGGTGTTCACACAACCTTAGGCTTGGGAAATGAAGAAGGAAATATAAGATATTACTTAAACCTAATATTAAAAAAAACAGCAAATAGTCTGCAAAGGGTGGATAAACAAGAATTTAATCTCTGTGGTGATAATCAGAACATTTTTCTGAGGCTGCCTGGGTGCCCCAAAGTCTGTGTTTGATATGAATAAACACATTGAGGTGGGAGCACTGTGGAGAAGGAAATCAAATGGGGGCTGAGTGAGAAAGGTCAGGGCAAATCACACTATTAAATACTAAAATAAATTTTAACAACTCCCTTTCTCTTTCTTGACTTGAGGGATAGCTTTGGAGCTTCTGGTTCAAAGCAAAAGCACAGAGTTGGTATGAAATCTGTAGAAAATAAAAGTAAATATTGCCTGTGATGTGTTGTTTTCTGCCTCACCTTCTGTAGAACCAGAGCATTTCACTGAATTTACATTATGTGTATTTATATTCCTATTTGTGCAAAATAAATAACTAAAAATAACTAAAAATAACTAAAAATAGATTGGTTTGTAGTAGACATTAACTGGCATAAACTACAAGCCCAAAAAAGTTTTTATGACCATCAGGACAAAGGCAAATCCCAAGGTTCATGTGATGACTTTAATGAGACTCTGTGGCTTTAAAAACCCAAAATTGAGGTTAATTCAGTGATCAGCATTTCAGTAATGTAAAATCGCATTTAATTTGTAAAACTTCATGAACATATGCCATTATGCCTTGGATTTCACACTTAATATGTTTTCAGCCTGGTTAAATTAAGAAAAATAATTAAAGTCAACTGAATATCCTTAATAGCTGGTAGTTGAGGAGCTGAATTAGTATTTTTGGTGGCAAATTGAAATATTAAGTCCATCTGTTTTCCTCTGTAGAAATTCCTGATACTACAGGGTTTTTTAATCAGTTTTTCAATGTAGTTAAAAATTTAATGAAAGCCTACACACTTTTGTCAATTTAAAATAGCAATTTTGATAGTAAATGATTTTGAATAGTAAATAAAAAGAAGAGTAAAATTAGTAATTTCAAAAACCAAACACCCACCAGCAGGAAGGAAAACTGAACACTGATAATTCTTTCAGATGTAATTGTAAAATTAATATAAATGTAATATAAATTAATACCATTGAATTCCACCAATGAAGCAACAGCATGGATTTTTATCAGTTTGGAAATCCACATTTTGCCATGCAGGGCCTTTCATAATTTGCTCTTAATAAACTGCTGGAACTTCTGCATCAATTACTATCTGTGGAAACTGTGGAAACAACTCTGCTTTATGGCACATTCTTTAGAAATAAATATAAAAATATATATAATATCATGTGTGTGTATTTGTGAGTCGATATCTGAGAGGCTGCCGGGAGAAGTAAGAGATAATTTATCTCAAAACACCCAAAAATAGCAGATATCTAACATTTTACCCAAATAAAGCAGATATCTAAGATTTTACATTCCTTTCTACTCAATGGCAGAGTAAATTAGAACTTTGAGTCTCCAGAGCTCAATTAAAGCTGATGTTTGAGGCGCAGGCACTGAAATCAGTTTGGTTTGCTCCATTCCAGCCCATTTTCCAAAGAAAGCAGAAGGCAATTTATCCCAGGCTCTGTGCTCTGCATGATAAACTTTGTCTCTTTGTTTAACAACTTTGCCTTGAAAAGAGCTGGGTTTGGGGTGGATTTGCCCCAAATCAGGGACAAGAAACCCAGAAAAATGACATTTTGTTAATGCTCTGAATGGGTTTTTATAGCTCAATAAATCTCCTGTCTTCACAGTATGTAAGGATTTCATCTAATTTGTTTCCTTACATATTTATTTATGGTTTTATTAGCGTTATTTATTTATTTTTATTATTATTTGAAACTACTGCATTCAAAGACTACAACTTTCTTTGAACACCAACAGCAGTTAAAGGACTGGTTGTGTTTAGAACACTAAAACTATAAAAGGTATTCCTGCTCTAAATACAAATTCAACACCTTTATTTTTTTCTCTTTTTTTTTTTTTTTCCCTCTCCCAGTATCCTCTCTGCTGGTAATCTAATGCAAATCCCAGCAGATTCCCGTGGGAATCCATCTGCCACCTTGCTGGGAATTAATTAGCATCTCCATCACAGGAGGGATGATCAATAAATGCCCAATTTGGTCACCACAGGGGATACCTGGCAGGGTGGGAGGAGATGCCTGAGGAGAATCCAAAGTGTCACCAGGGATTTGAATAGAATTAGGGATTGCTTTGACTCACACAGGATTCTCAAACAACCCTATTTTTTTGATTTCTGCTAATAAACTTCACATCTCATAGAAATACCAGAGGTTTGGAAAACACAGTTGATCAACCCCATCGAAATAACATAAAGTCAGATTTTCTCCTGGAGGATCTGCTGACAGTTTCACCATTTCCCATCACGAGCACCTTAATCCAGAAGGCTTCCTTTTGCCTTTCACTAATTTGGACAGTCAATGTTTCATCAGAAATAAATATAAATCCCATTTTAATTTGCGGTATTATAATTCAAAATCATACTCAAAAAACACCCCCAGAAGAAGCAAAACTGTAATTTTCAGGTCTGCCACTCTAGCAGTGTGTGAAATAAGGATCCAAAGGGGTTTTGATCCATTTTCAGTCTGTGATTCTCCTGGGTCAATGCAGGGTGAGATCTGTGAAACAAGAGCTCTCTGGTCCCCAAAATTTATTGCAAGAATTCAGGTGAGTTTTTATGAAAGTTTTACTGTCAGCCAAAGGATCTCATGAGAGAAATATAATTGCACAGAAAAAAACAATCTCAGCTGAAAATATAATATATTAAATCATATTTATAATTAATAAGAAAATTTTCTGCAGTCCTAGGAAAATAAAAAAGAAATACTAACTATAATTCCGTGTTTAAAACCCATTAAAAGGAAAATTTTAGCCATCTGGGTCACTGCAATTTAATCTTAGTTTCAAGAATGGGAAAATACTTTTTACATCAAAAGACCATTCTGGTATAATTAATTTAATTAGACACAAGTACAGGTGCAATAATTTATGAGATTATTAGTACAAATAAGGGTAGTCTGCTTCAAAAAACAATCAATGGCTTTTATGGTTGAAAATACACTTTTTAGTAAGTGTAGATTGTGAAAGAAAACAAAGTTTAGGTTTTTTTTTTAAAAATCTGCATCAGTTTCAGAGTAAAGCAGTATAACTTTCTGAAGTTATTCCACATTTCTGCACAGTCGTTGAAGGAAAAAAATCCAGAAATAACACAAAAAACGATGAGAGAGAAATAACCTCAAAACAAGGAAAGAAATATTACTAATTCACTAGTGATAAAGGCATGGTTTAACCAGACAGCAAATTTGTGTTGCACCTTTGCAAAAATCCTGACAGATAAATGAGAAAACTTAATTATCACCATATTATCAAAGGAATTCCCCGTGCAGTGTCATTGTCATACAGAGGGTGGCTTTTATCTATTTATTACTGTGACAAACGCAGTGAGATTTGATAAAAGTGACTTCATATTTTGTCTCCTTTTGGAGTTTGGGGTTATTTTCTCTCCTCAGAGCCAAGAGCTCTGCAAACAAGGTGGCAAATCAGAATTTGGTTTTTTTTCCAGAAAAACCTAAACAGAGCAGCATCTCTGAAATGATCTGAATTATTGTGCTGAGTTATCTCCACCCCATTGGCCTCTCGGGGTTTATTCCTATTAGACATGGACAGCAAGTGACCCTAAAGTGTCACCTTAAACTGATTATTTCAATCACATCAAATTTATTATTATTATTTTCTCCTCTAAGTGCTCCGGCATAGATTGATATACAGGTAAAGCTCGTGATTCTGTCTGATTTATTTTAAATTATCAGGTAATATAGAAACTGGACTAGATATTTATGAGCTGCCAGTGACAAATGAGGAAGGTAATTCATTTAATGAGTGCAGTGAGAGTGAGATATTTGCTGTATTTCTGCAGCAGTGCAACATTCACTGGGACTGCAAATATTGGTGGCACAGGGTGCAAAAAGTGACCCAGAGAGGTCCAAAGATAGACTGGAGCAGAATGAAACTCAAACTGAGGTTGTCACATATCTATTTCATAAAAATAAATGTGAATTTATGGTGCTAACTCCAAGCTGAAATTAAAAAAAAATAAAAAATCAGCGACCAAACAGATAAAACCCAACTGAGTTTCTACAAAGAGAAAGTTCTAAAACATCACCTGTCTTGGGGGAAAAAAATAATAATTTAATGTAAGAAATTTAACTGAGTCTAGGAGGAATTGATAACTCGTAGCTGGAGCTGAGAGATAAAAGATTTAAAAGACACAATGTTTTAGGAAAAAAATGGAAAAAATGGTCTGGAAAGTCTCTATCTCAATGGAGTCAAACACAATATTCCACCAGAGAAACTTCACACAGCAACTTTGTTTTAATGGGCAGATGTTCATTCCTTTCACTCCAGTAAAAGGTTTAAATATAGTCATTTTATGACTTTATCACACACAAATTCTATTCATAAAAGAATGAAACAGAACTTACAAACTCAGTGAATTATGAGTTGTGTTAGAGAAGGAAGAATTTACGTTCAAACCTTGGTTTCCAATGGGATAATCTCATTACTAAAACGACCTCTCTTCAATACACATCCTTCATGTCGAAAATTATTTATCTTTTAATTCAAATGTATAGAAAGATATCTGAAAAATTATCATATATATTAACTTCTTAATTAGCCCTTCATAGAGCATGTAGAGAAAGCATAAAATTTCAATCACTTGGATGTTATTAATGACAATATTTTATTGGCAGCAATGAAAAAATCATATGTTGAAATCCAGACATTTTCCCTGTCAGGAGATAACTAACTTTTCATGCCCTGGTGGTATTTAAACATCTAAAAACATCTCCTTCCTCATCCAGTTCTGAAAGAGCAGCTTCTCTCCAGATTTACTGCCGTTCAGACAAAAGACAACCATTCTTATTTTTGTTACCTTTGGAAACTTTTTGCTTCATCCTTTTGCTCTAACAACCGTTTGTACCCTCATTTAAATGGGATTTTTGGGGATCCACACTGACAGGGAATTGTGAAAATGCATAAAACAAAAAGCTTTGGTGGATGGAATTTTCACCATGCAGATCTTCTCTAGAGATAAAATACCTCCTGGGCAGAACATTCCCTCCCCACCATGCTGCCCAAACCCCTCTTGATTGTTGTTATTTTTTTTTTTTTTAAAGAAGTGCTTGGGCAGAATATTTGGTTTAGGACAAAAAGTCACCAAAAGTAGACAAGTTAATAGTGGTTTCTGTCCTGTTTCGTGGCCTGAATTGGTCAGGAAATCAAAACCAGATAAGATCTCATTAACATTTATCCACTTTTGATAAAACCTCAGCAATTTGTTCTTTCAGCATTTCAGGATGTTTAAAAAACATCTGTGAGACTGAGTTGGAATCATTCACACCATATGGATTTTTTAATTTATTTAGGTATCATCCTCAAGCCCATGGACAGTAAAGGAACTAAATCCTCCTCTTGCAATGACCATTTGTAGTTGATTCATCCACAATTCATTTGTAGAAACCTGGACTAGCTTGTTGCAGAAACAATTCAATAAAATGCCTTCTCAAATTCAATATTCTCTAATTCTCCACTCTAGCTGCACGTTTTAATTACGACTCTAATGAATTGTAAATGTGACATCAGAATTCTCGTCTAACAACACAAAGAATTTGGGTTTAATTAAAAAAAAAAAAATAGAATTATTCTAAGCAGATGTGTTTAACGATCATGGTGCAATTAAAATATGCAACCAAGCTTGCAAAAAGTACATAATCTCAGGATATATTTACACAATGTTCTCTTTGTTTAACTGGAAACTCTACTGGTTTCTGACACTGAACTAGATATATTCCTTGAACCCCTTCAGGCAGGTTTTGCACTGAAAAAAAAAAAAAAGGCAAATTTAGTTGAAACAGATGATTATACAGGTCCTACTCATGTTGCAGACAAGGAGAATTTGGTGTAATTTAATCAGGATTTGGGTTTTCTTTCTTCTCTCCAGCTCTTGGTCTGAGCAAGAACAGCATTTTTGAATATTTCTGTTAAAAATGCTGCAGCCCTCCTGGAGATGTGAGGGGAAAGATGGAACAGAAACATCTCAGTGAACAAAAAGCAGATTTTTCACACCCATTCTGCAGAGATTTCACATCACCTTGGCAGTGCCAATCACCATTTCAGCTCTGCTTTCCCTGTGAGCTCTTTGGAGCTCTCTGAGCATCCTGAGCTCCTTGAAGGATCAACACCAAAATTTCCAGTCAAGGTCTTCATTGCAGGAGAGAAAAGCTGATTAAGGCACAGAGTCATCTACCTCAACCAACCTGCAGGAAAAAAATAAATTGTATTGCAGGAGGGTTTTGAAAAATCCTTTCTTGTTTAGATCAGATGTTTAGGAGTGTGATGAATGTTGGTCAAATCTCCAAAGCTCTAACTCAGGTGGAACTGAAATCACTTCAAGTGAAATAACTCACAGTCGTCTAAGTTTTGGTAATTTTTACTATATCCAACCAAATCTAGGAGAATTTGACTATGGGCATTTCCTTTTCTTCTCTCTTTCTTAATTAAAAATATCTCTATAACCAAAGGTACAAACATAATGGATCTGAAAAATGACCTTGAGAACAGTGTGATTGGAGATGCACAAACTTTGTAATACTTTTAATATCCCAACAACTGTGATAGGTAAAAATAAAAATAAAGTTTAGAATTTATGCCTATTTGGGGGGAAAAATAAAAGAGGATTCTCATAAGTGACTAGAGAGACATATCAATTATTTATTTCTAAAACAATTACAAAAAGAGCGAGTTCATCTTGAGAAAAGAGGAAAATTTGTTCATATTTCTACAGTGTTGTTGCAAAACCTTAAGCCAAACAAAGTAAAAAGTGATGTTTGTGAGATCACTGGGATACGACAAGTTGGATTAAATATATTCTGTAAAATCAACTCTGTTCATAATAAAGTTATTTCAATGTATTTGCCATGAAATTCATGCCCTTTTGTTGCTGTTGAACTGCTAGCAGAGAGAAGAAGTCCAGGTTCTCAGTGTAGCATAAAGAGATATTTTATTATTTAATTCCAACTTATATAGACTTTTCAGAAGTCACCCAGATTGGTCAGTCAGAAACCTCCCCCTAGGCCTGACTGGCCAGGCCTGAACTGTCCACATCCGAGAAACTGTTTTTAATAACATCCAAACTTTATCTTTGTTTATAAAACACAGGAAGAAGAGAGAAAAGAATTCTCACGGAAAGGTCTGTGCTAACCACACCCTTTGATTCCTTTTTCCTTCAGACAAGGAGAGGAATTGTTCATTTTTTCATTTTGCAGAGCTGCTGGGGGGCTGGGAGAGGGGAGATTCCTTCAGCAGCACCCATTAGCTTAATTACCACATCTGGATAATGACTCCTTAAGCGATAATGACTCCTTCCTTCAGGAAAGGAACAGTGTTTGTGCTACAGCTGGAACAACTTCCTCAAAAGAGCAATAATTTGGGTGGGCAGCACTGTCTGGTGCAGAGAGAAAAGGGATTTGGGCTCTGGAACATTGCTGTAGACACTGCTCATAAAAAAGGTCATTTTTTAAACAGACAAACCTCATCCCTGAGCCATCATTTTTCTAGATTCCCTCTGCTCAGCCTGTGAAATGCAAGTAATTAAATTTCTATTGTTCTGCAGCCCGAAATCCCCCGTGAATTATGCTCTCCATGGGTTTATTTTTCATTTGGGTTACTTTGCATTGCCATAACTGACAGGAAATTTCTGTGAGTATCTCCCTACCCCAGGACATTGCATCCTCTTTATATAATGCACATGATGGCTTTGTAGGAAAATGTTCTTCAACACGGGAAGTGTTGTGGCATTTCAGATGTTGAGTCGCAGGAATTTCATTTAAATAATAAAGATTTAGAGGTTAAAATGGTCAATAAATTCCTTGTTGCTCTACAAAGACCATCTTCCATAGCTTAAAGGAGAAAAAGTATTTTTCCTTGCTTTTAACTGCACTTTTATGGGAAAATTAAAAATGTGATAGCAACAGGATACAAATTTTAGCTTAGAAGAAAATGTACATTTTTTAGGTTAAATCTATTTGAAACTACAGTAACATTGGTTGGATATTTTCTTACCTTGTGAGTTTGGCGAGTTGGCTTTCCATTGTCCATGCAGAACATGGATGTTCATTTATAACCTATTTTAAAAAAAATAAATCAAAAAATAAAGTATAGACATCCTATATGAAGCCCGTTGGATGAGTCAGTTTGGAATTCTTCAATTAAATATTATAAGTTCAGATGTAAATATTAAAGGGTTGTTCACTGTTCACAAAGTGGAATCCATTGAAATACACTGAATTTCAAGCCCTCTTTTCTCCATCAACCCTTTCTTCTCTCCAGGACTGAGGTACTTTATTGTATCATTAACACCAAGTGTTTAAATAAGAAATTAAATCATAAATACTTTCAAAACCAGGACTTCAAAGCCATCCAGATGCTTTTCAAGTACAACTCTCCAGCCGCATTTGAGAAACGGTTTTCACTCCATTCCCATTCAACTTCTCCTTTTGATTTTTATAATGGATTGGAATAATATTCATTTCAGATCTGTCATGTACCTCTATGAAAAGTCAGATTTGATCTGCAGCTCAGGTTTTGGAGATGATTCCCTTTCTCTGCTGTTATTTTATCTGACTGTTCCAGCAAAGCAGAGCTCAGATTGTGGCAGCCTGAATGATAAAGTCCTGGGAACTGGGAATTGCCTGGCTGATTTCTGAAAAACACATCTGATCAACTCTCCATTTCTTCTGCCTGTGTTCAAAATAATGGCTCAAAGAGTCCCAGGAATGTTATCAGAAGGATTCAGACAGAAAAGTGAAGAAATGTCACATAAACTCCCTAGAAAAGCACCACCAGTAAAAGGCATTAATTCAGGAATCTGCATTCTCTAAATGTAAGTCGTAAAAATACTCCCTACAATGAATAGAATGTGGGAATAAGACTAATTTCCTTTTGATTTTATTTTAATATAAGGTCTTTAATATAAGATGTTTTAAAAAAAATGTTATGAAATTATTTTCATTTCTTTTTCCTGCAACAACATGGAATATCCCCTTGTGATCCAAAGGGAAATTCCCATGGAGAGCACAATCCTGAGGGTTTTTTCCAGCTGAAGGGTTAAGGGGAAAATCCCCATTTCTGTAGGTTGTGGATGCTGGAGAGCAGCAGCAGTGCATCCCTGCAGTGTCAAGCAGCTCCAGATGCTCCTGGTCCCAGTGATGCCTGATGGCTTTTTGTCCTTTTTCATTATACTTTTATGCTCTCTTTATATCCTTTTTACCCTTTCCCATTCCTGTACTTTCACTCCCTGTATCTTAGCCCCACATGTTTATAACCCTTGTACTCTAGCCTTGTTCAGAATTCTTTGGAGAAGACAAAACATCCCCACAATCTCAAGAGCATGAGGCACCAACCTTGAACAGAGCCCCATCACTGGGACATGTTTTTGTAAACTAAGTTGTAACCTTTTTGGGAGGAGGTAATTTGAATAAGGGGGCAATTACTTCATTTGTTAGGCTTCTCATTGGGGAATTTTAGATAGGTATGTTAATCCATGAATTCCATAAATTGTATACAGGTGATATCGTCGCGCTTTTTTCCATCAGTGCGCACCTGGTATCCTCTTAAACCAAGGTAATACCCTTTTCCTACACTGTGTGTCTGTGTCTAAAATTTTTACCAGCAATTTAAGGCATCACCAGTTTTGTCCCAAGACAGAGGGGCATAAAACCCCATAAATTCCCCTAAATCCTCACTGGAGCAGCTTAGAGCAAAGAGATCCCCTTTGCCTTATTTTTGCTCCTGGAGAAAAATGATTTTGCTCCATCCCAGTGCAAGTGCACAGGGCAGGTCTGGGGGAGAATCACTGCAGACCTGTTCTCCTGGCACTCAGCGTCATGGAGCTCTGCTGGCATTTATTGAAAGCAGTGATCAACTCTTTGATCTCCTTAATCACATAATCCAGAGAAAACGATTCTTCACCATTCCAAGAAAAAGTTCCAAACGATTAGTACTCAGCTGCAGAAGGCTTGTTTTAACCTGATTTGCCCTAAAGACACTGTGCTTTCAGTGAGGGAAGGTTTTTTTTTTAAACTACCAAAAAAAAAAAAGTTAAATTAATTTTCATTCTAATTTGTGTCTTTTCCATTAGCTGCTTGCTTGATTTCTATAACACTAAAAGTGGCTTAAATGGAGCTTTAGCTGAAAACTTAAAACAATTGGGATCAGCCCTTTCAGCTGGACTTTCAGCACATTATACTCCTCTAAAATATATATATATATATAGATATATATAGTCTTTAATACACTGTGTGGATTTAAAGGAACAAATTTGAAATGATAATTATAAACTTAGGCTTTAGAACTGAAGAGCACCAACCCAGCAGTAGTATTTGTATGGGAAGTGTATTTGAGGCAGCAGAGTCCCCCAGTCTCGTTTCTAAAGAGGAAAATATCAAAAATAAAATATCTGTAAAGAGCATCTATGGTAGTGGCTGCTGCAGCAGGAAATCTGAGCCTTGCTGAAAATTTATTAAAATATTTTTGTTTGTTTGTTTTCTCGTTTGTGATTTTTTTTTATTCAGGTTTCTAGTAGAAGAAGAAACTTTAATTGTTGTTAGAAGACATTTCTTCAATGTCTGATCCAATCTCCACCTTGCTTCACTTCATCCCAAGCTTTTAGGAATATAAAATTTAAATTATTTTATTTCTTTCATGAGTATAAAAGCTTCATAGCTTATAAGCATCACGAGAGCTTTCAAAATTTGAGAGTTACTAAGGTCAGTCACGAGAAAAATATTTAGAACCACTTTTTACTGGTGAAATATTAAGTTTATTTCATTAGAAATATTTTTTATTTATTACCACTCCGAGAAGAGCTGGCAGCTAATAAAGCACTTGGGAGCTTTTTGTCTCTCCTTCCATCCTCCCATGTTGAAACTAAAACTGTTGCTGGAGGGGTTTTAAACATTCAATAGGAAAGCTTGGAAGTTGCTTTAATGAACATTGTTTATTTAAATGGCTCAAGCATTTTACCTCTCATCTGTTAAAACAAATTTGCTTTCCTTTCCTTCTTATTTTGTCTTTGCTTCTTTCTTTCTTCTTCGAATTAAATGTGTTTTCTCATGTGTTTTAACCATTAATGCAAAAGGCATTTTGCTTCATAATATATTTATAATGTTAATTCTCAAAAAAAATGATTATGGATTAGAGTTGATTCTTATAAAATTATCTAAAATACAGTGATCTTGAATTGCTCTGGTTCTGATCCTGGTTCAATCAGGTTTATAATGCATGGATATCCTTTAGGGGAATAATTCCCTGTGGTTTGTGTGTTTTGTGAAGGTGGGAAAGCAATGAGTTGAAACCACAGAACCAGAGAGCTGTTATGGGAGAAGTAAAAGAAACTAATTGGTGTAAAACAAGACATGTCTGATGAAAACGTGCATTTGGATGAGTGGGATTTCAGGAGAAGAGCCTGAAACAAACAGAAGATGGAGTTCTGCCAGGTTTTCCGAGAGGAACAGGCTGTGGTGGGAGCTGAGGTGTTTACAGGCAATGCATGGGCTGGGAACCTTCATTTCACACGAGATCTTTAAATAAAGCTCCACTCCTGCTCTAGGAATCCCAAACACCCCAGGAAGCTGAGATTTCCACGCCGTGTTTGCACACAAAGCTCATCCACCCTGCAGCCTCACGAGGTGACAGCAGAGCCGCCAAGTGTCGCCAAATCGGATTCCCTGGGAATTAATTGAATTTCTGGACTGGGGATTTAAACCCCCCAGGGAATGCATTTTGTGAGCACAATCCTCACACTCTGTGGGTTCCACGTCCCACTCCTGCTGGCAGTGGTGTTGAGCTCTAATCCTGAGGCTGCTCCGTGGTGTGGAAGAGTCATGGATTGGGAATGCTCCACTTCCCTCCAATCCTGTCACACCTGCTGCTTCCCAAAGCCCCTCGAAAAAAGGAGATCACAGATTTATAGGCATAAAATAAACCAGAGATGGATTCTGGACAGAGGGTTTAACTTGAGGATGCAGAAAGCATGGATAGACCAGGAATTATCCTGAAATCTGTTCAGTGGGGTTATGCTGGGCGGTGGGAAATGGAAAGAATTCGTGTAACGTGTTTCTGCCATACTGAGCTATGAAATGTTTGCTTAGAGGAGCCTCAAATACCAGTTACACCCCATTATTTTTATTTATAAATTCGAATTCTGGCCTGGATTCAGAGGAGGTTGGCACTATAACTGGAATTTCAGGGAAGAGAGTAATTTAATAGAAGGGTTAGAAGATAAATACAACCATTTACTCATTCTGCAAAGGCCAACCTTGACTCCATAGGAATGGGATCTTCAAAAAGCACTCAAAACTCCCTCATTTTCCCCTAAATGAGGGGAATTTTTCTGATCCCCACTCGGCTGATCAGATAAATTCTTCCTACACTCACTGCTCTAGGTAATTGTTAAAGGCAATTGGACTCAATCTCTTGGCCATAAGAGAAATAATACAGAAATAATACAGAAATAAATACAGAAATAAATACAGAAATACAGAAATAATACAGAAATAATACAGAAATACAGAAATACAGAAATACAGAAATAATACAGAAATACAGAAATACAGAAATAAATACAGAAATACAGAAATACAGAAATACAGAAATACAGAAATAATACAGAAATACAGAAATACAGAAATAAATACAGAAATACAGAAATACAGAAATACAGAAATACAGAAATACAGAAATTCAGAAATGCAGAAATACAGAACATTTTCTTTCTCAGATGACTTTTCCCACTTGGTCAGTCACAGTTACCCAAATAAATCCTACTTGTTCCATGGAGTTCCACAATTTCCTGACAAAGCAGGAATGCATCAGACCACATGGAACACAAAATCCAAAGTACACTCTTCCCTCAAAAGTCAGATTTTGCACCTGGGTTCTCCCTCCCTTCTCCCTGAGTGAGAGCATCCAGACCAGGTTTGCTGATGTTCATTGCCTCTGACATCTCAGCAAAACCCACACGAGTTATCCAAGGAACTCCAACCCACAAACCCTTGGAGACAGAAGCATGCAGTGCCAGAGGCAGCAGTTCCACACAAGATCTACACTTCCTGCAAACCCTTGGAGACAAAACGCTCTGCAGGCTCCTGCTGGTGGTGTTTTAATTCCCATGCCTTTGTTCTGTGTGCTCCTGAAATAGATGTCAGCCAGGAGGAGTTGTTTGTAGGAATTCTGCTTGGCAAACTTCTGTCCTGGATAAAGTTTGGAGGCAGAATAAATTGAATTATGTGCCTCTCATTAAGGGTGTGAGAAATCAGCATTAGGGCCTCCCTGAAAAAACTTTTTCCTTTTTTGCCTGTAAAACTCCTTTTTCAAGCAGTTCAAGGTAGAGCAAGGAAGACTTAACTCATGTAAAGAAAACCTGTTCATTAATTAAGCTGTCAAACTCACTTCATTAAGTAATTTATCCTCCCATTTGCCTTTACTGAGCACTTTATTCCACTGCATTTCAGTATCCAACTGAATTTAATAAAAGCAAACATAATTCTGAATAGATCCTACCCAAAACTATTCATGGAACCTATCTGTACTTATGTGTATATATGCATTAAAAAATTTCATGTGGTGTTAGAATTTCAGCAGTTCAGGTGCATTTTGTTATTTTTAATGAATGATGAAAGGAAACTTTGTGTTTACATAGACATTCATGAATTTTAATGTAACAATAGCAAGAATTAAACCAAAAAGCACATTTCATAGGGCAAGATTTCCCACAGACAGCTATCAATGACAGGAATATTTAATTTGCATTGTTTTGTGAAATGAGACAACCAAGAATCTGCCCCAGTCTAATACTGGGATGATAAGCAATGAATTCAGGATGTGCCACAAAGCCTTTCTGTAAAATTCAGAGATGCATTTAAGTTTTAATAACTTCAGAAGAATTTTAGTAACCAAAACTTATCAGAATAACAAATAAATTGAACCCCTTGAACAAAAATGTGAATAATAATGATCCTAAAACCACTAAAATTTCACAGCAGCATCAATTAATTCTTTTGTTGAGATCATCCTTTAATTCTCCATCCGAGTTCATGTTGGTCATTTACAGACAAAAGGGTTTTAGAAGTTTGCTTTTTTAATTCCTTTTTCAAAACACACTTGTCATCATAGAAAAGTTTGAATTCTACTTCAATGTAAGCATTTTTAAAGTTAATAGAAATTATTCCTATGCTCTGAATCAAGGTACCTAAAATATTGAGATATAAGTGAGTTCTGAACTTTAGCCTCAAGCATGACGTTTAGAACTAAAATTAGGAATTAGGAACTTGGATTGAATTCCATTAATTATACTAAACAGCAGTTTTTCCTCCTGCTGATCAAGATGGACAACACAATGCAAAGGTGGGTTTGGTGTTTTTCAGGAATGTTTGATCTCACTTGGTTTTGGTCCAGAGAAGCTGAACATCCCGAGGAAAGAAAAAAACCAAATAAATTCACTAATTTCTGTCAACTAATCCCAAAACAAACATGGATGGAGAGAAGAAAACCAAAGTAAATACAATTACCTCAGAGGACAGACAATTCCCACCACAGCTCATGATGCCATCAGGATTTTTGCTCATGGGGAACCCAAATGTCACATGAAGATGTGGCCAAAGTCCTGCTCAGGTTTTGTAGACCTAAAAGACAAATCCCAGCAGCCTTGCTTGGTGTGATGGTCAGGAAACTCTTCCTTGGAGAAGACTAAGGAAAGAGTTGTGTTTATCCATAAATACATATAAATATATATATTTACCTATCTATGTAACTGGAAAAATAATTTGAAAAACAAAGTTTATTTTGACCACAGAAAGAGAGGTAATTCAAATAACTCACCAATAGTGGGAAACAACGGGAATTATGAGTGATAACATGAGAAACAGGCTGGTTCTGCAGGACTTCTGCAGCCAAGTGCTTTGCACATGCTGCTGCTGTTGAATCCACACAATTATGTTGCAGTCAGCAATCACTGCTGACAGAACTCACCAAACACGACAGGGAAAAGCGAGAGGGATTTTCCAGAAATATCCAAAACTGCCTCAGGTGACGTTTTTTTCTGACAACACAAGAAGCTTGCTCACTTCATTTGGCACGAGGACTTCTTTTAATCAGGTCTGCGCTGAGTCACTGCAGCACACAGCAATGGCCACAGAGCAGTTCTCTAAATGACATGAAATATCAGATAATAGAGGAAATTCTGACCTCTGCTCATTCCTTCTGGAAGGGTTGGATGTGGGAGAATGCTCAGCTACTCCTTTTTAGAGCAGGAAATTCATGTTCTCCACTTCCTTAAGAATGAGATGAGCCTCATTTAACAAACACAACAAGAACAGTAATTATCATTATGCTTTCATTAATAATAGGCCAGCCAGGGTCAGCCTCTGTTTGGACAGAAAGGGATTTTTAGGCTAAACTGCCCCAACAATCTGTGCATAATGTTCTTTACTGATGGGCTCTTTATTAAAGAACTGAAGGGAGCTGTAATCTGTAAAATAAAAAGTAGGAGCTGCTATTTAATAAGTTTCTGGCTTATCTGGTGTTTGCAATGCTTTCCTTGTTATCCCACAAGATTATTTTGGACGTTTGGGACATGATTAGATCAAAAGTCCCCCCAGCTGTGAGGTAAACCAGACTCAAATCTCATAGGGAAAGAGTACAAAAGCTCTCTGGCTTGATTTTTCTCACCTGTGAAGAAGCTTGGAAAATTCAAGTTACCTGTTCAAGTAGTTGTTGATTGATTACAACAGATCCATGCTGTGGAGCTAAAGGAATTTCCATATTTTCTATATTTTTTGAAAATATTCCAATAGGGGATGTTTATGTTTCATTCAAAGCTTTTTCCATAATGATGAAATTATTGTTTAAATTATCAGCCAGTTTTGCCTGAAAGGACAGACATGTTCCTAAATGCTAAATTCTGTCATGTTTCTCATCTCTATTTCCACTTCACTGATTTTTCCATTTGTAAACAAAACCGTGGTATTTTTAGCCCAAATTAGCACCAACCAATTAATAATTCATTGAGATATAAATATGACTGAGTATAAAGTTGTTTTAATTGCTTGTCACTGTCGGTTATTTACAATTCTCAAAGTTCCAAGTGAAAAAACTTGAGAATTCACGACTGAATTTTGCTTTCAAACCTCTAACCTGGTTGGACAATTCTTTGTCCAACCTTTGGCATTGATGAGGCTGCTGAGGGAGAACACCTGAGAATTTAATCTAACCTACCTTCATGATAGCACACAATATTTGCTAGATCTCAGTGGGATTTATACTCACTCCAGTAAATTTCTACTGGTTTATAAACAGATTTATCTCGTGTCTCTGCTGTTTGGCACATTACTCATCATTTCGAAGGTTGAGATTATCATATTTACTCCAAGGTGCAGTTTGTAAAAATGCACAGGGTTCTAGAGGGAGAAAAAAAGGAAGAAAAAAGTTTTCAGCTTCTCCAACTTCAGGTGCATTTGAGAACAGAGCCCAGCAGCTGTGTATGAAATTTAATTGCCCCAATTTAACACAGTTTTGCAGGGGGAGGATTAAACAGACCCAAGAAAACATCTCCACACTGTAATCAAGGTATTTTCTAAAGCAAATTTATACTAGTGGAAGACATGGTTGAACACCATTTGGATGTGGTTATTCCCAGGAATGATCCCACAACTTGTTGAAGTTAAACAAATTAAATTTTGTGAGAATTTCCTTTCCTTAGAAGAGCACAGGCTAAGTTTGTGATCCCCCATGGCTCCATGGCTGGGTCTTCTCCTGAGCCACATTTCCTATTTCCTCACGACTTCCTTTCCTCCAAGCACTTCAGCTCCAGCAGTGAGTGCAGAGATAGATGGAGGAGGAGATGTGTTGTGTTTTCTGTTTGTTTTTGCTCCCAGATCCAGCAACTGTGGCCATCCAATCATGAAGATCATCAAACCATGTTCAGGCGTTTGGAAAACACAGTCCCTTCGCTCGAGAAACATTTTTCATTATTAAATAGAAGCATGGAAATCCCTTGGGTCCCAACTCTGCAAAGACACGAGTCCTTCCTGCTCAGCTTTCCTCTTTGCAGCACTTCAAACCGACTTTTAAAAACTAATTCCTCTCCACAGTTACAAGATCTTTCTAATTTTTATTTGTCTTTTAACTGGAAATGAGCTGTGCTTCAAGGTCTTGCTGAGTTATTGTGACAGATTCAGTGATGAAATCAAAAATGAGTCATAACAATCATCAGGGTCATCTGAGTGATGGCAGTGAGACCTGAGGGTGCTGTGTCATGGTGTTGGAGAAAAATTATTTATATGTGACACAGACATTCAATCAAATTGTGACTTAGAACAGCAAAGAGGTAGAATTGGGAAGAACTGAAAGCATAAATGAGAAAAATAATTCTTTTAAACTTTCATCTTACCTGAATTTTACTCTTTCTTTCTAAAATTTCTAAAGGTATATCGGGTGGGCTCAGTGTTTTCAGTATCAGAACACAGAGAATCATGGAGAGGATTGGGTTGGAGTGACCTTAAATCCCATCCATTGCCACCCCTGCCATGGCAGGGACACCTTCACTGTCCCAGGCTGCTCCAAGCCCTGTCCAACCTGACCTTGGACACTGCCAGGGATCCAGGGGCAGCCACAGCTTCTCTGGGAATTCCATTTCAGTCTCTCCCCACCCTCATGGCAAGGAATTCCACCCCAATATCCCATCCATCCCTGCCCTCTGGCACTGGGAAGCCATTCCCTGTGTCCTGTCCCTCCATCCCTTGTCCCCAGTCCCTCTCCAGCTCTCCTGGAGCTTCTTTAGGCACTGGAAAGAGCTCTGAGCTCTCCTTGGATCTTCTCCTCTCCAGGTGAACACCCCCAGCTCTCCAGCCTGGCTCCAGAGCAGAGGGGCTCCAGCCCTGGAGCATCTCTGTGTCTCCTCTGGACTCTCTCCAGCAGCTCCAGGTCCCTCTAAAAGCAGGGATCATGGAGCTGGAGGAAGCTCTGCAGGTGGTTCCCACCAGAGCAGCCCCAGGAGCTTTGGGACTGTGTAAATCTCTCTCTAAAATAAAAGATGAATCACTTCTTGCCCAGCCAGCCCTCCGTGCCGTGTTGTCTGTCTCTCCAAATCAGCTCATTCCTGCAGCACACGATATCTGTGTCTCCTGAGCATTGCCTTCCTTGTTTGCCTCACTCTGCACATTTCTGAGCAACTTGCTGAGCAGAGATACTTGCTTGCTAAATAATTTTTCCTTCAGTCATTCAACTGGTCTTCAAAACGAAATTTTATCTTGAAAAGTGGCTACGAGAGGAACACAAACACCTTTTTGTACCTCAAAGGTTCTGGTGGTCAAACCCCAGGCAGCAACCAAGTACCACATGATGGTTCACCAACTCCCACCTTCCCCTCATGGGATGTGGAGGAGAATCAGGTAAAGGCAAAAGTTGTGGGTTGAGAAAACAGTTTAATAGCTGAAATAAAGGAAAATATAATCATTATAATAGTAATAATAATGATAGTTATAACAATAGTATAAATTAACTCCATCCCAGCTGAAATCAGGAGGAAGGCAGATTGATTTTCCCTAGAAATTGAGTCACTTCTGGATCCAGGCAAATAGCCAAAAACATTATTGGAAACATCCTTCATGCTGGTTTTTTCCCTGTTGTAACCTTCCCTTGCCAACCTGCCCTCCCCAAATTAAACTCCATGGAAGTGAAGCTCCAGTGACTCCTGATGGATCATGGCTTCCCAAAACTGGGAATTTTCCTGAAGAAAGATGGATAAGAAAATAAGTTCCTACCAAAGGAATTTCTCTCCTGGTTCCGGAGAGAAGAAAATTCTTAAAATATTGTCAACCAAAATTGCTGCTACTGTGATCTCCTCTAATCCCACTGACACTTTATCTGGGTAATGGTGCTGTCTGCAGTTTTTAATGCCATGTGGCTCTCCCTGTAAAATATCAAAAGAATTCTTGTACCAGTAGATGGAACTCCAAAATGTTGTTCTGGTCCATTCTTTGCTGTCCTTGGTATTCTTTGGTATTGTCTTTGAAATTCTTTCCTTAAAAGAAGTCTAATTTACGTAAAAAGAGATTTTTTTTTTCTTACGAGCATTTAAATTGGGAAACTGATGTCATGTCCTGCCTGTGTTCCTATTTGGGGTTTCATTACATTTTCCTTCTGTTTAGTCTTTAAAAACGAGTGAACTCAAAGCCTGTTTTCTGTGAACACTCCAAACATCCTGGTCCACCAAGAACAGCCAGGATACCACCTGTAATTTCCTTTTTTGTTGTTGTTTTGGAGGAGCTGAATGCCAGACTTTCTTCTTCCTCCTGTTTAAACTGAGGATGAATTCTCTGACCAGCATTTACTCATCCCAGGTTGCCCCAAGCCCAAATGTCCAACCTGGCCTTGGACACTTCCAGGGATCCAGGGGCAGCACAGCTTCTCTGGGCAACCTTTCCCAGAGCCCAGCTCAAATTTTCATAAATTGTGCAAGTTTAATATAAATTCCCATGGAGGCTGTGCATGGGTTGATGCAGTAATTCAAATATCTGCATTTAAAAGGCCAAATCCAGTGGGGAAAGAGAACACTCTGGACAAGACAGCTGCAAGAAGCTGGAGTTACTGGAGCAAATCTGAGATGGGAGCTGATAAATCTGCAAGCAACAGGTAGAACTCAGAGAGGAAAAAAGATTTTAACCACATAAATCTAAAACTGAGAAAATGACTGAAAAATTGCTATTTAAATAAAAAAATTTCTCTGATTTGCAGAGAAAGGCTCTCAATTTGCAGTCATTGGTCGGAGAAGACCAAAGGGAGATGATATAATAGTAAAAAACATGGAAATGTTTTAAAGTATTTAAAAAAATAGTAAAAACATACGTTTAATTAATATTTAAAAATTTAATTTTTTTAAATTTAATTAGTATTAAAACTAATCATATTAAAATATTAAATTAATATTTAAAATATTTTTAAGTAAATAAAAAAGCTCAAAGTATTTTTTATAATAGCAAAAAATATGGGGAAAATGTGGAAAGTTTCCTCAAGAAAGAGTTAGGACAGACTAAAAAACAAACCCACCAACAAAATCAAACAAACAAACAAAAACCACACACAGAAAAGGATAATTATGTAGAAAATGGGGAGACAGAACAAATAGTCTCTTAAGGTCTTCTCCAAACCTGTCAGTCTAATTTCAGTCACTGTCACTGCTGGTATTTCCAAGTTCCTGCTTTTTTATGAAAACATTTGTTCAAAGGACAAATAAATAAGACAGATATAGACATAGCTCTGAAGTCTGTACAGTCTGTTCAAGTCTCAATATTTTAGGCTAAATATAAATATCATGTAAAAAAAAAATCTGTGATTGGAACAAAAAATCCCCACAGAGTAGCATTTCTGGAACAGAGACAAAGGTATTTCTTCATCTCAGTCACAAAGAGAATCAAATATTTCAGAAAAAAGCCAAAACCAACCCACAACAACCACAGAATGCTGCTGTCCTCCTCCCACATTTCAGTCAATTTGTTCTAAAATCTGAATAAAACAGAAATTCGCTGAGATGTTTCAAACCAGCAGCGCAGCTCTGATGTTGGCTTTGTGCAGATCCATTGGATTTCCCCACTGATGAACTGGGATGGCCTTGGAAGGAATCAGTGCCTCTCCCAGGGAGGGAAATAGCAGCACATTCCTGGTTTTTCTGGCTGCAGCTGGAGGTTTGGCTGGAATAGGGCAGGAATTGTCCCCAAGTGGCAACAGGAGGTGATCTGAGATCTCCCATCCCAAACCACCTCTTCTTCACCAGGAGCTTCATCCCCTAAAGGGTTGTCCAGAAATTCCCTCTGGAGTCCTGGAGAGAATTTTAGTCTTTTTTAAAAAATAATAAAAAAATATGTAATAGTAGTAAATAAATAGCAAATTAAAAGGCTAAAATTATTTTTGAAATGGGAAAAAAGATGGAAAAAATATAGAAAAAATATGGGAAAAATATGGGAAAAAATGTGGAAAAATATGGAAAAAAATATGGAAAAAATGTGGAAAAAATATGGAAAAATACACCAGCTCACCCTGGCATGGTGAGCTCATGTTCCAAGCAGGATTCTGTCCCTCAAGCAGATGATTTTTTATTTCTCTGCCTTCAGCATTTTACAGGAGCTGCCCCACACCAGACTCTGTCTGTTCTCCTCATGCTGGGAATCACACAGGAGAAAATCCCAATATTCCTTTCCTCAGCCTCACTTATGGGAGCTGATTTATCCAATCACTCCTTCCAGGCTGGCATTTGGGATTCTTTCTAACCCCCAGTGGCTCTCAAACTACCAGCAGACTTCAAAAATTTCACGGAAAAGTAGGAGATTTAAACATAATTAAATTGCTCCAAGTTTAGCCATAACTTTTGTTTTCTTTGAGCAATTTTTCTATCAGAGTAGCCAAATGTGTTATTGCCAAATTAATGTGGGGGCAACAGTTCCAGAGTTTGAGGCTCAAGGGGCAACTAATTCTCAGTTTCTCTGAACTGATACAATCACTATTAATTTGGGTAAGTTTCTAATTAACTACAATCAAGCTATCCATTCTAATGCCTTTAAAAAAAATAAAAATATTGTTTGGAGGCTGAACTACACTTTAAAAAGAGTTTTATAATAGTGTAACTGCAAGGAAAGGACTGTAGAAATCTTTTTAAAACAGATATAACTGCATCCACTGCCCTCCTATGCCCTTTTATCTCCCAACAGATCATATTTCTATTCCAACCATCTGTAGAGAAAAAGAAAATCAGGTGTGAATAGGCCAGAATAAGAATTTATCCCAAACCTCCAAATTATTATAAAGGTTTGATTCAAATGTTTTATTTGTAATGTAGAGAGCCAAACCAAAGCCACAAATATTAGCATTTATCATAATATTCATTTTATCTTTATGGTAAATAGTTTATTTAATTCAACCATTTTGGACGTTTGGTTTGGGCTATTTTGTTTTTCGGGGTTTTTTTTCTATAATTGTTTAGAAACTTGGCAAAGTGAAAAACAAAAGTCACTGTACATTCTGTCTGTTTTTTACAGCTCTGCCTGTATGATTACACCATTTAAACTCGCAGAGAATCTGTCTGGAAAAAAGAATGATCTACAACTTCTGGAATAATGCTGTGTTGTCTCACTACACCAGGGAAAACCAAGAAAGCAAGCAAACAGAATCCAACCCAGAAATTGGCACTGAAAGGAGGATCTTTCAGCAAAAGTGGATTGTAAATAGCATGAAGCCACATATAAGGCAGGTTTAAAAGTAAATACAGCAGAAATGCTCCATAAAGAGCAGCTCCCTGCAAATTAACAAAATAAATAGTAGCACAAATAGGGATAATTACATTATTTTCAGTGCTGCTCTTCCCACAGCTGTACACAACACTCAGCCTGCACTCCAACACCGAGTAAGTCAAAGCAAAGTGAATTTAATAGGTCTATTAAAAAGTGCTCTGCTAATGCATCTTTATATAACTTAGAGCAGCAGCAGCACTTCTGCAGAAATCAGGATAAATACAACGTGTCCTAGCAAAGAGCAGTAACTGATTTTAACAGGTACTTAGAAAGAGAATATTTGTTTAGATCAATATCCAATTAAGAATCCAGCTATCCCGAATATTCTCTGCTTTGCCTGCAAATTACAAAAGCAAAAGCTATTAGTAAATCTTATTAGTTTCATGCTGGTCTCTCGAGATTTTTTTTTTTCTTTCCACCTGAATACTTTGTGTCCCTTAAAAGATAATTTTAAACACAGTGTGATATTGATTGTTTGGAGTCACTAATGGGAACTGATCAAACACAAGCAAAGAAGATTTTACTGTATGCACAGGCAGGCTGAGGACTAAGATCTGTCAACACCAGAGGTTAATATTTCCACTTTGCTAAAAAATTAACAACTAATCAGGAACTCTAGAAGAGAGTGGAGCCCTACTAACATTTGTAATCATAGGATAATATTGCAGTGAATTAGCTGCAGGAACATCATAAAATATGAACTTCAAAGGCTGTGAAGGTTGCAGGGCTATTATTTTGGGGGAAGGCAGGAGGAAAATAACTCCTTTTTCTGTTTTCTTCCTGCATTCTTTGTGTTCCTTCTGCCTAAATGACTAATACTGATGCAAACCACACATGCTGATTTCTTTTATGTACTGAATAATCACAGAAGATGAGAAGTGAGACTAGAATCAGCTTTCTTTACTGAAATAGCTGTAAATGTATTTCTTTACTGAAATACTGAAATACTGCCTATGACCTTTCTAAACACAGGAATAAAGGAAAGGTACTGTAAGTTGCAATGTTGAATAAAAATCATGAGATTTCCCCCTTCCAGGAAAGAGGCTGAGTTCTGGAATGTCTCCCTATCTCTCCCTTCATGAGACGAGTTTTTAAGGAATAGTTTTTTTTACTTTTCAGTCCTCCAATATCAGTCTTGTTCTGCAGGAAAATAAAAAAGAAAAACTCCTCCTGGGCTTCAGTATTAAACCCACAGGTACCTGGGCCATTCCAGGTGAGGGACCCAAAAAAACAACTCTGCTAATTCCTCCTTTTCACTCAGTTTTCCCCGTTGTGCCTAGACAAGAGCTGGACTGAGTCCCCAGAGGGATGAAAGCCTTCTCTGTGTCTCCTGCCATCCCTCAGCTAATCAATGTCAATTGCCATAAGTGGCCTGGTGCTGGCTGCTAATTAGACTCTCACTTAGACACTTTAACTGGAGCAGTGTGACAGCATGGAGGAAAGGATTCTGAAAATGCTGCAGAAGAAATGGCAAAAAAATCTGCTTTTCCCCATTAAATGTGTGTATATATATATATATATAATGATAGCACAAAATAATTTTTAGCTTAAAACAAAAGGACAGAGTTATTTTCATTTCACGAGCAGAATTCCAGCACATCCTATCATGCTGCCACGCTAATAATTGTTTTGATGAATGATGGGAACAGCACATCATTTAGTTTCATAACTCCTCCTGATTGTCAGCCCCTTGATGTCAGACAACATTCACTATGGCAACAATATTCCATAGTCATGCAGGCACTGTAGTAGTCAGGAAAAGGGGGGAAAAGGAAAAAAATATTACTAAAATAACTAGAAGACAAAGAGTTATTAAAACAAAACAGAAGTTGTAGAAGTAATGGGAAAACTCCCCTAATTTCCTTATACACTGCTAAAGTTGTTTATCTGTTATCATCCATGCTTTTGAAAATTGAGCATTTTAATTTTATTTTTTTTTTACTTGAATTAAAGGCTGCTTTAGGTGGGTGTAAATTCGAAGGAAATCGAAGGAAGAGAAAAGCCATCGCTGACTCAAAGAGGTTTGGGATCAAATACTGATTTTATAGACAGCAGGGGAAGAACCAAACTTATTTCACTGTCAAGTACAGTCTTCTCACCCCAGTGACATGTTAGTGTCAGCACAAGCCTGTGGAGCAAAAATCATAATTTGTATTAAAGGATACAACTCAGAGCTGCAGCACCATGGATGGGTTGGGCTGGAGGGGATTTTAGAGATCATCCCATTCCACCCCCTGCCATGGGCACTTTCCACCAGCCCAGGGGTCAATGAACCTTCACTGCTTGTGAAAGAAACCTCCTGATTTCAGAGTCCCCAAGCTGGGGAAAGAATGGTTTGTGTTATCTTTTAGTTTATGTTTTCCACGCTGCCTTTCCCAGGCAGGACTGTGGGATTGTCAGCAGAACAATCACTGGAAATGAGAATGCAGAGGCTGATGGAGCCCTCAGCACCCCCAGATCAGTAAATCAGGGTTTTAAACTAGAAAGGGGCCTCTGGGAATGTCAGCAACTTCCACACTGATGAAATTGAAGTGAATTTCACCTAAGTGGAGAGCAGAATGCTCCCCAACAGTTGCTGCTGTTCTCACTTGAGGGATGTTTATTCAAGGAAACGTGGAGTGCACCAGGGAGGGAAAGAGCTGATATGACACAAAGCAAACCCACACCATGACCTGCTTTGGCTGTTCTGCTGAGTGAGGTTGTGTCTCCTCTAGCTTTGGGAGGCTGTGAACATCCTGACCTGTGTCACCAACCCTCACCCTGCCCTTCCACCATAGATCTGTCCCCACAGTGCTGGGACAATCCAGGGACACAAGTGCTGAGCTGAGGTGACACAGCAGAGCTCTCTGAGGGGACACTGATCAAACAGGAGGAGAAAACCATATAAAATATCACAGGGGGTGCAGTGGAAGATGCTGCAATGATCACAAGTATTGAGGCTGAGGGGGAAACTCCTGCAGGAGCAGCACCTGAATCTGTGGTGAGCACCAAGTCCCACCAGCTCTGCTGACCTTCCCACTCCATGATGAGCTGAGTCACACAAGCTGAGGTGACACAGGTGTGTCGCTGTTGAGCCACTAGCAGAGAAAGAAGATCCAGGTTCTCAGTGTGGCATCAAGAAGAAGTTTTTATTATTTAACTCCAACCTATATAGACTTTTCAAAGGTCACCCAGATTGGTCAGTTCAAAACCTCCCCCCAGGCCTGATTGGCCAGGCCTGAACTGTCCACATCCAATAAACTGTTTTAAATAACATCCAAACTTTATCTTTGTTTATAAAACACAGGAAGAAGAGAGAAAAGAATTCTCACGGGAAAGACCTATGCTAGCCACACAGGTGGACACGGGGCAGGGGTCAGGAACAGAGCCTTCAAGAGACACTGGTGAGCAAAATCTGGTCTTTTAAAGACCTGATGGCCTTGGCCCTGCTGTTCACCATGCACACATGGCACTGACACAGATATCCCAACTCCCAACAGCAGCCTCTCCTCCAAACCTTCTCCCCTGTAAAGATCTTTAGGATCAGGAAACCCAAACAACCTCATTCCTGCACTTCAGACTATCTCCAGACATCCACAGCTATGAACTTAACCTGTGCTAGTGAGAAGAAGCCTTTTAAACAAGGACTGAATGAGATTATAAAAGAATGAAGTTTCCTCTGGGATGAGCCCAGAGCTCCTGACACTGTCCTTTGTGGACACTGAGGTATTTGCTATCCACTAACCTTTAGTGCACTTTATAGTGTAAAGGACATAAAATATCAACCAAGCCAACCTTTTTTTTTTATCTCGTATGACTGCATCTGTCACAAAGACTAACTTACTGATTAATGTTCTCCAAAGAGATTCCACAGAAATTCTGAACAGAAATTCAGTTCAACTTAGTGATCATTTCCTGACATTTAAATACTCTTTTTCTTTTTTACTTCTATACACTTGCTGCTGATACGACGAGAGAATATATTCACTACTATGTATAAACACAGTTATCTACAGTTATTTGAGATATTAAAATAATGATTTAGTTGATGTTGTATCAGCAGATGCAGGAGTAGTGTCTGCACCATTCAGCAAAGCAGTCAGAGACTTCAGTACTGCAAAAAAATGACATCCTGGCTCAAGAGATAGGATTCCTACCTTAAAATGTGTACATATGAAGCAAATTGATTCATTTTTCACCCCTTGAATGAATTTGGATTCAGTTTCTAAAATCACTGCACAAACACAAGCAAGAGTATAACTGAGTTACCCTGAGTTAAAGAATAAAATAATTCATATTCGAAAGGGAATGTGCATTCTTACTTTCAACAAAAAACTTGTTCTCTCAAATTTAACTAGAGGCTGGTTAAAAAGATTGGACACATTCATATAAGCAGATCTTTGCAAATTTTTTTTTCTCTTAAGAAAATAAATGTTTTGGTGTCTCAAACTCTCTAAATTGTCTACCAACTGTTCAGAGCTGGTTAGAGAACAAATCAACAATAGGAACAGTATCTAACTGTAGATAAGAAATGGCATCTGACATTTGAAACGCAATCAAGTCTAGTCATTATTTCCCCTTCTTCCAAGTCTGCTTAGCTATATTTAGAATGTAAAGAATACAAGGTCTGCAGCAAGTATAAAGCATACACAAATCTCCCCAAAAAGCCCTTTTAGTTTATCTCTATTTCTGAGATGCAACAAAAGAAATACATAACAAAAATTGTACAGGCAGCTCAGGTCATGACACTTGTATTATTTTGTGTTAAATAATGCTCAAGCTAATAATAATAAAGCTCAAATTGTCCCATGTCACCCTCTAAAAGGAAAACACTCACAAGCTCCTGAACAATGGCTGACTTTGAGCCCTGTTTCACTCCACATCAAGCAGGAGAAAAGCCATTTTGCTTCCCAGAGTAGCTGAGATGGAGTTGTTGACACTGTTTGTCATGGTTTCCAACACGCCGAGTTGTTAAGAGAGCTCAGCTCAGGCTTTGTGACTTGTCATCAACTCCATCTTCAGAACAACCCCAAGGAAATGGAGGTCAGCCAGGCTTTGTTCCGCACAGCCCAGGCACAATTTGCAGCTCCAAGATTTCGGAGCCACTTCATTTAGCACCTCTCTGACAATTCTGAGAGGGAGAGCTGGATGCCAACCAGGAGCTTTCAGTTTTCTGTATTTAAGTCGCGAAGGCGCCGCGGGTTTTTAGCGACGGGCGTCGTTGTCACCCTGCCAAGGCACAGCTCAGCCCTCAAACGGGATTTACCCACATTCAGCACTTTTTTGGTTGTAGTTAAATATGCCAGGGCTCTGGCTTGGGTTTGGGACTCAGAATCTTTTCCAAAGACTGGCAGCAGGTGTTTTCCACTTGCATATGCAATTTGTTTAAGCTCCATATGATCAGCTATATATAATTTTCGCTTCTTATGTAACAAAACAAGGACATTTCTCAAACGTGTCGATCTCCAGGTCTTTCTCATCTGACAAAAGCCATCACTGCAACTCATACAAAGCAATTCCAAAGCACTTTGAAGGCACAAAATCCTGTCTGAACACGCTGAAATTGAGACTTTTTCCAGACTTTAAGGTGGGAAAACTAAAGCAGTTGCCAAAGGAACTTAAAACAAGAAAAAAGTAATGCCAAGGTTTGAAAGGAAACAAAATTACATTCTAGACATTCTAGAATGCAGATTCTTGAGGAACAAACTTGACTTTTTAAAATTAGCTTGAAAAAAAAAATCCTGCTAATAGATTCAGTCTCATCATGAAAAGTACATAAAACACTGAAAGTTCAGAGAGAAGAAAACGCAAAAAATACAACTCTGCTTGTTTCATATAAGGTACAGGGTTTTGTTTTTTTTTTTTTTTTTGTTTGATTTGGTTTTTCTACAACCCTCAATTAGCAAATTAATTAACTCTTTGAAATCTCAAAGCTTGTCCAGGCCTCAGCTTTTCTCTCTGGGATAGAACAACGAGCCCGTTGGTGACTCTGGCCTTCCAATTTAAATTTCTGGAACATCCAAGGAAGATTTTCCTACCCCGTTAAGCAGTGAATGATGCCAGCTGACCCAGCAGAGGTGAACTCTGTCAGCTGGGGATGGCCAGGAGGGCAGGAGCCACCCAAGACTGATGATTTCACCCAACAATCAGCAGATCAAGGCAGGGTGAGCAGAGATAAACAATATCAGCTCCAAGTGGTACACGACGAAAGGCAGACAATAATGAACAGTGTCAGACAGAAAGATTAGGATGAGCAATGTCCTGTTGTTCAGCCAATTTAAGTAAATGAAGATTAATGACACCAGACAGTGATTAGTGAGCAAATGGACAAAACGTGGGTAAGATGTTGGCTATTGGGAAGAATTTAAAAATTGAATTTTTTGTCTTTTTTGTACATAACACACAGCACAGCATGGCTATACACTTTAGTTTCTCCTCATATACTTGTTCTGTAACTCTGGGATTACAACAACCCCAGCCCAACATGGTGCATATTCTCACCGAAATACATTACTTTCAATCTCACCCACAGAGCTTCTGCTTTCAAGACATTTTGTGTTCTTTCTCTACCCCTGAAGACTTGTAATTCTGGTTCATTAGAAAAACAACAGCTCTGTGGTGCCCTTATGGATTCCATGGGTTGAGTTTTCTTTTCAAAAGAGTTGCATGAGGGGAATTCAGTCAGGGCTTTCAGTGAACAATTTTAGAAACCTTACCTGTAAAATCTAACAGCTGCAGCTCTGAGAGTGGTGGTTGTGGAATACAAACAATAGCAAACATTCCCTGAATTTTGTGTAACTCATTCTCTGCTAGGGATGGTCTCTGAAATGTTGCCCAAGCAATGCAGGAAAGCTGGACTGTTTTGATGGAAATGGAATCCTGTTAAGGCTGCTGGCTGGGCTGGTTTGTGCACAACAGGGATTATGAGGGAATGATTCACCAAGTCCTTCTTGCTTTGGTACACATTGGCTCGTTCAGCCTCGCACATCAGCTCTGAGAAAGATTATTCCACAGCCTTGTGGAGCATTGCACATCAGTGTTGGGCAGTCTGGGACGATTTTCAGGAAATTCATAATCATAAACCCCATAACTGGTGATCAAACGAAATTACAGTTCAGAAGTGAGCCCTGTGCTGGCTCTGAGTCCTGAGCAGAGCAGAGGACAAAGTTTCCAAAGTGCTAAACTCTCCATATTTCCATGTTTGGGGCACCCAGGACAATGGTGGCAGTGATGGCAGTGACACATGACGAGGGTTTATGTCACTGCACAAACACAAGGTGTGACACAGAGCTCGAGAACCCTCGGAACAGTCATAACAAGTTTTACTAAGAAAGCACTGGAATAAATATTCACCAAAAGGAGATAAAGCAAGAGAGATCACAGCAGCTGCTGGGCTGAGAATGGGGCAGAGTTGTGTTGTTCTCCCATTTTGACATCACTCTGGAATGGTATATTAATAGTGAGAGGCATTGAGGGGGAAAAACGTTAAATTCCTTTAGCCAAGAAGACTGAGAGGTCTATTTTTTCTGATGCCATTTCTCAGAAGAGCAAAATGAGGACCTTTGCTTGAGCTGAGATTTACCTGATGCACTGTTGCATGCACTAATAAAGTACTCTAAAATTTTTTCTGGTCTGCAAATCATCAAGTGGAAACAGGGAAGGGTTCCACAGAAAATGTCTGTGGGAAGTGCTGAGGAGTGCCAGCTCCTGCCTTCCTCATCCTGGGCATATAGAAGTGCTTGAAAATACTCAGAAATAACCAACTGCTAAATTCCTCTTGCACAGCTGCAACACCAGTGTAGATTTTCTTGTTCCTATATTTTGTTGTGCTAATGAGCTTCCAGCAGATGAAAAATTAGTAAATGTCTTTCAGGTAGCAGTAAAAAAGAAATACAGGATTGTATAGAACTATAATTCCACACAAATTATCAGAAACTGATGAAGACAGCATTTTAGCAAAAAATTACTTAAACAATAAATAAAAACAACATAAAAATTCAAATGAACACATTTTTTTTCCATTGAGAGGAGATGACATGGTGCTGATCACAGGTCAGGATAAATTGAAGGGACACATTTCTCTTCTTTTGGCTTCTCTATTGGTCCTTAAGAGACACCAAATGGCTGCTTCAACTCTAGCTGGCTTTTTGTTTTTTCTTAATTACAGCTCCATCTACATTTTGTACATATATACAATTTATAACTCTTGGAAATCAGCCTGCCTTTAAGCTTGGAGTCTGATCTTTAGCTGCATCTCCCATGAAATGGACGTTTGTATCACAGACAGTTATGATGCCTTGTGGTGGCTTTAATCCCTTTCCTTCTGATGGTTGGACTAAAACAAGAGAGCTCCTCTCCGCTGCAAATTGAAAAAGAAAATCAGTGTGAAATTTCATCATCTCTTTCTTATTAACCTCTGATAGCCAACTGAAATGTGCCCCAGTGCTGTGCTGCTAGAACAGCCTGCAAAAGCACTAATGAGTCTATGATTTAAAAAAAGGCTTTCAGAAAGAAGGAACTTGAAAAAAAAATCATTTATATCATAGCAACTCTAATTGGTACAAGTTACAGGCTGATTTTACAGAAGTGTGCTGAGTTGCCCATTTCAGCTTGCTAAAGCAATGTATTTCCAAAGCAACATTGCACCTCGTTCTGGAAGATTCTTTAATTAATTTGAATGCTGAAGCACTGCAAAAACAAAAAAAACGTGTTATGCAACATTTAGCTTCACTGAGCCGTCCACCAGCATAATTTTTACCAGTTTCTCTATGTTCCCATTGTGTTTAATTCTGATACTTGTATGAGACTGCAGATGTCTGTGCCTTTTCCCCACAGCTAAGGCTGTTCTCTCATATAATGTAATGGCTACAATATAACCCCCAGATCCAGGACAATTCACTTGTTATGGGAGGTTAATAATTTTTTTTTTTTTCCCACATTTTTATGGAACATTTACTTTCAAACACATCCTAGTGACTGAGGTGTTAATTCAAAACAGGCCTTTGAACGGCTAGTAAGAAAATGAGAAGGGAAATCCAATTTCAGAAAAGGCGTAAAACTGTGCAGAGGGGGAAAAATATCATTTTTAGGGAATTGTCTGCGGATGACTTTGGAATTCACCTCACAGACGAGGGGTGATATTGGACAGAGCAGAACCTCTCTGCTGTTCCTAATGCAAAGCACAGCAGCCAAACACTCAGGATTTGGGAGGAAATGATTTCCAGACCAGGGTTGTACTGTTTCTGGTCCAACTTGGGGGTTTTAGATGAATTCTGCTCAGAGCCCTCGAGTGCTCTACACCCAACCCAACCCCAGCCCCTTCTCCAGGGGAGGATGTTCTTTCTCACAGAGCCAACCTGCCCTGCCTGTGCCACCAGAAGCAACAAAAATCCTCTCTCATTTAGCTCATTTCATGGGTAAATTCATTAATAAATGTTGGATACTGGGGGAAAGGGGGAATTTTTAAAGTCTGCACTCAGATATAAAGTTTCTCAATTTTTCTGCTGGTCCCAAACATTATTCAGCTCTTTGCCACCATTTTTAAGGCAAAGATACATGTGGCTAGCACAGACCTTTCCCATGGGAACATTTTCTCTCTTCTTCCTGTGTTTTATAAACAAAGATAAAGTTTGGATGTTATTAAAACAGTTTCTCGGGATGTGGACAGTTCAGGCCTGGCCAGTCAGGCCTAGGGGGAGGCTTTGAACTGACCAACCTGGGTGACCTTTGAAAAGTCTATATAAGTTGGAATTAAATAATAAAACTTCTTCTGGATGCCACTTTTTGAACCTGGGTTTTCTTACTCTGCTAGTGGCTCAACAGCGACAGATTCAGCTGATATAGAACTTTATTCTGCACCCTTTGCTGAGCACAGGAGGCTGTTCTCTCAGGCTCTAGAAGGACTCATTCTTTCCACTCAGAGCTATGAGTGGCATTTGGGAATAGATGTTTATTCAGAGTGAACTGAAGAAAGAAAGAAAGAAAGAATCAGTTTATCAGCAGCCAACAAAGCACACATACTGTGATGATTAATATGCATTTGAGTGGAGAACTGCTCTTTTTGCCATTAAAACTTGTATTACTTAAATCACGTCTTTCATCAAAGTCTTCTAATTGCACTACAGTTTGTGATCATTTAATTATCTGTGTTTTCTTTTCACGATGGTATCTCTAAAATGTACCGTATATATCAGAGCACTCCTCCACTCTTAAGTGAAACCTGGCCAGATGAATTTCTCCTGGAGAAAAGGATTTTAAAAAGCATTTTCTTCTTGTCCACTCTGGGCTGAAGCAAGTTAATGGATGCAGAACATTCTCAGCTCTTCGTTTGAAAAGCTAGGCGGCATTGTAATTAGAAATTCCTGCTGCAGTTTAAGGTTCACAGGACAAACTCACAATAGCTTCATTACAAATTCTCTGTGATCTCTTCATACATTTTAAGCACCTGGAATATTTGCATTTCTGATTTTACTGCTGCAGCCTTAACAAGAGGGAGATATTCTTACTCGGTGTGAACCGGATGAGGCTCTGAACAGAAGCTGATTCTGGGTGGAACCGAAGAGAAAGAAGGAAATAGATAGCAAAAAAAAAAGGTAAAGCCTGATGGATCATTACACTGTGACTTCCACTGGGACTTATTTCAACTCACCTTTTAAGGGATCACCTCTTCTCAAAGTGAATTTATTATTTTTAAAATGTCTTTGTCCTGCTCCCAGTGAGATGTCCAGGACTGGAGGGTTCTGTTTTGAAAGAAAAATAAATTTAAAAACCTCCAGTTGAGCGTCTATACACTCTGATGTATACTAGACTTGTTTAGGCTCATTCAGATGAATAGAGACTTGCTGCTTTATTAAATGGAGTAGAGATTTTCACTAGAGAAAATCTAAACATTCTGGGAAATCAAGTTTTATAAATGTGGCCCTTTGTCCAATTAACACCTGATATAGTTCTTTCAATGGGATCATTATCATATATTGTTTTCTATCTTTTATGCATATGTGTGTACATAAAAAACTGCAATGACATACAGGAACAACACATGGTAATTAAAGAGGTTCAGTGAAAAATATCTCAGAGTGAAGTTAGTTACAATTTTCTTCTCTGTGAACTTTTTTTTATATGCAAAATGCATTTTAACAGTATTTGGGATAATATTTGACTGGAGAGCAATTGATTTGTCTGATTAGAGCACAAGATATAATGGATGTGTGAGAAAATCTGTGTGTGATAAAGATATATGTATATAACTTCATGCTATAAAACAAAGATAAGCTGATAAATGCAATTTATAAGAAGATAATAGATTTTCTTCACGTGGGTAAGTATAAAATACATGCAAATATGAAACATTCTTCCAGACACTTGAATTCTTCTTACAGCACCATCAGAGCTGGCACTTCTACAATGACAATATCATTCTTTGAAATATTTTTACAACTATAAAGAAGGATGAGATTTAATAAAGAGATAATTAACAAGCTGTAATACCTAAACAGCCCTGTTTATGTGGGGTAGCAGATTTTTTATATACTCATTTTAGTCAGCTCTGACAGCAAGTCTGTGGCTGATGGTTATGCCAGTCATAATTAAAACTCTTTCCCATTACATTCATTATCACAACAGATGGGATGCTTTTCAGAGTATGAGGTATCAGTTTTATATTTTAAAAAAAAATTGCTTGTGCCACTGTCTTCTTTCTGCTTCATCCCTTTGTTTCCTTTCCAGAGAAAAGGAAGGATTAACTTAAACACCAAAGCTCTGGTGTTAATATAAATGCATTAGAGAAACCACAAATAGGATGATTGGAATCTGAAAGGCAAACATGGGAATGTATCCTAAGCCATGATGACAATATACTGCTGCAAGCTCTATTTATAGATCAGCCTTATAGTATAAAATCATAAATGCAGAGAATTATTACCAGGCATCTGAGATAATTAACAGCCAGTCACTTGATGGACTTTTAGCACTGCTCTGAAGATATTGATGCAATCTGGGTGTGGTGCCTGATTGGGAAATCAATGTCAGTCTTACCTCAGAGCTATTGAGAGCTCAGACTCTAATTTCCAATAAAACAAGATCAACTAAATGAATAAACTGGTTGGGGTTTGGTTTTTCTTTTGAAGAAATTAAGAACATCCACCACGAATAATCCAAGGCCAAATAAAGATCATAAAACACTAACCTGGAACAGTTTCAAGTAACAGAAGCTGTCTGTGTACTTGAGTGCCTCTGGAATCCTGACTGCAGCCTTAAAATCCCTGTGTTCTTGAGCCCAACTCACAGGTTAGGGAAAAATATATTTATTGTTCAAGAGCAAAACCACTCAGCAGCCTGTAGTCCATCATCCTTGCTTTGAAACATGAAGGGGTTGAAGAGCTGCCCAGCAGGAGCAGGTGGGAAGCCAACCATGCTTTCCTTTTAGATCCCATGGAAAACAATTTTACTTAATTACACAATCATCCCAAACAGCATTCTGCTCCTGCCTGAAAAGGAACACAGGAGTGTGTGAACTCACCAAGTGATGAGATAAATGGTTCATTTGCTCAGCATCCTATTTTAGTGGGATGGCCAAGTCCTTGGCATTGCGGGCAAATGTACAAAACACACTGCAGCAAACAGGTGTTGAACAATTTCTCCCTTGGAAAGGTTTCCTCCTTTCCCTCATCCTCTGTGTGCTCTCCAGAAGTGCCATTTCAAACAGCTGCTGGCTCTGTGCCTGTGCTCAGTGGCTGTGGCTGGGAGCAATTCATCACTTCAAAAAGCCAGCTCAGCACACTTGAGCCATCTGAACTATTTCCACCATCCCACATTATATTGGAGAATGTAATTGAGGGGGAAGAGAGGCCTTCAACTCTCATTGCTGTTAGTGCTGTTCCAGGAAAGAGGCAAAGAGTATTGCATTTCTATTCTATTCTATTCTATTCTATTCCTATTCTATTCTATTCCTATTCCTATTCCTATTCCTATTCCTATTCCTATTCCTATTCCTATTCCTATTCTATTCCTATTGTCTTGTTCCATTCAATCCTATTCTATCCTTTATTTCTTTTTACACTCTTTAAGATAAACTTTGACACATCTTAACTCACAGATGAGTTAAGCTTTAAGTTCAAGATAGGCTGGGAAATTACTATTTTAACAGTGTAAGAGGTTGAGGGAAGGGTTGTTTGCTCAAAATGGGTGGAGAAAAAAGATATTCTTAGGTGAAAGTGAAGGACTCCTATTTTCAGTTTAGTTTTCTCAACATATATTAATTTTTGTTACTGTTATCTACACCCAAATATGGGTTAGTCCTAAATTCCTATTGGGCAGTAGGGATGAAACAAAGAGACCTCTGAGAGAAAAAACCACCATGGTTCAGGAGGAAGTTTATATATTTGCACTTCCTGAGAGTTTTCATGCAGCAGAGCTCCTGTGCTAGGGAAAATTTCATTTTGAAACTCACCCAAACAGGTGTTACCTGTGCTGCTGACATTTTTAATCCTTTCCTTCTGCTTCTGTGGCTAAAAACTGGAAGTAGGTCATGCTGCAGCATTACCTGTTATGGGTTTTTCACTGCAGATGGAAAAGGAGGAACTGGCTCTGCAATTCGATAAAATTAATCAAAAGCAGATAATCATAAGCTATGAGGCTTTCTCCAGGGCAAAATTAACACAGAAGTCACAGGAGCAACAAATAGGACAGAAACTCCAACAAGGAAGTTGACAGAACTCCAAAAAGCTCCAGATGTTCATTTGCAGGTAAAAACTTGTAATTAAACTTTCCAGACACTGCATTTGCAGAGATTAGAACATTGAACTTTACATATGAAGCACTGATGAATATGAAACCAAACAAAATGATTCCAGTCAGATGGGAACAGGCTGATTCCAGCCATCTGTAATTTGGATATTTATAATCAGCCCTTCCAGTCACTTTTACAAGGCTGTCCTTGAGAAAATGGAGCAGTATAACATTAATCAGCATTTCACCTGAGGCTATGGGCTCAGGACACAAAGAAATTGCTCTGAAATTCCAATCATCCTTCAAAAATGTGTTGGATCAAAATGTATCAGTTATTCTGGGCATGCAGTTTTTGATATTTACGAGTCCAATCTGGACTAAATTCAATAAAATCTGGGATAAATCAGCGCCACTGTGAGAATGCCAGTAACTTATTTTTTTAAAAATATGTCTAGACATCTTAAAGCTCACACATATATATGAACATATATAACATAGGCACTGTGCTGTGTGGTATTTACATGGCAGGGTGGGAGAAGTGTTATCACAAAAAGCTCCAGAGAAGAGAGATCAGCAATAAATGATCCCTCACCTGGCTCATCATCAAACCCAACACTTTATATGATGTGACAGAATTCTTTAGAGATTCACAACCTCTCCACAACTTTTAAACTCTTTATCCCAAGCCTTTCCACACATAATGGATTCCAAAGCAACACTTCACTGAGAAACCTTTCAACTTCCCCTTTAATTTTGCTGCTGGAGTCTCTGCCAGAAGATGCTTGGGCTGGTGTAGATTCTGCATAATGTAAACACCTGCATGAACGAGGGCTGCAATAAGGAGTTAATTGTGTCACAAGAGTTGCAGGTTCTTCCTTTGGATTTTCTCTGAGAGGCAAAGCCAAGTCCCAGTTGCAGCCTGTCAGCTTCCCTTTGAATTGCCACAATGATTAATATCCTTTTCAGCTACAAGTCTGCCACCAAAATGGGACAGGTGGTTTCAACAGTCGCTAAAAGCTGCTAAATATCGCTGGCAATGGCGGCAGAATGTCACTGCAATGAAGGGCTTCTCCCCCAAAATATGAATCACAAACTTAATTTAGGTGCTTTAAATGCAGTCCTAATGCTTTGCCTGTGAATTCAGGAATACAAGGGTGGGTTTATATATAGATATTTATGTACAAGGAACAGGGGTGATTACTGAATGTAAAGAAACAAAGGGGAAGGTGACTCGATATTTCAAGAATACCTAAATTTCCAGCTCATTGCTCATCCCAGAGCCTGACTGCAGACACTGTCCTGAACTCGCAGCTTAGAAAATGTCAAAAAATACATCACTGTTCAGCATAATCCAACAGAGAATGAAGCAGGAAAATAAATCTAAAAAGCCACTGGAGCTCTAGAAGCTCACACAAGCTCTGAAATCAAATTTCAGAGGGTGCCCAAGCCTTACTTGGGCCTTGCTTTCCGAGCACCACAGAAGTTCAATCAGCCACAAACTGCTCCCAAAGTTTCCTGTTAATACAAGCAAAGCTGCTGTGCCACCTGGTGAACATTTTCATATGCAAGAGTCTCTTTTGCTGTATTTATCCATACAAAAGACTAATTCAAGTGCTCTTGGCAACCTTTGTTGCTGCCTGCATTAAGATGCACAAATAGTTGCAATCAGTAATGAGAGAGAGACTTCACTCCTGTCACCACAGAGTGCTGGGCTTTTGTCAGAACATAACTGATGTGCTCATTATTTCTCAGCAATACATGTTTTAATTTTGGAGAAAATGAAGAAGCATTATTTGTGGCATATAGGGGGAAAAAAAATCTACGGGGATGATATATTTGATTAAAATAGCACTGTGTTTTCAGCTCAGGGATTGATCAATCATGATCGATGATAATATTGTAATTAGATGATCAGGCTTGATCATCTGAAATGTAGTCACTTTCAATGTTTTTTCATTGAGCACTAAATAATTTTTGGCCTATCAGCTGCATGGATCAATGCATTAAAAATATTTAATAATACTCTGTTATTAAATGTTCTCCAAAGTGTTAAATCAATATTATCAGACACAAACCATGCAAGATGGGTTATTCTCAGCACTCAGAATCAAATATGCAGAATTAAATCTTTGTTATACATCTGAAATAAATGTTCTGGAAATACAGTGTGACAGCACTCCAGAGTTGCTGGTTTGGCTCATGCCTTTGCCAACTGACTCCATATTTATGAACATGACCACCAGAAGTAATTAATTCAATCAAATTCATGACTAAATTATGCCAAACTTAGGACACAGACAAGCCTGGCTAAATGTGCACTGTGCTAGTCCAGAAAAGGGACAGGAAAATTACAGGAATATGGGATTTCCAATAATATCCTACATTGCTTAGTGGCTCTTTGCCATTTGTCCTGATTCTTACCTGATAGAAAATACACTTTTTTTTAATTTGAAGAAAGTCTGTTTTCAGATTAAATCTTGATTCGCATTTCATGCTCTAAAAAACCCACTTTCCCAGAAGACTGAAGAAAATCTCTTCAGAATTTTAGAGAAAGTCAACTCTTACAGCATGTCTTGGCTCAATATTTATATTGGCATTTCAGCCTCTTAAATTGTTCTTTTACCTTGAATTCAGTTCAGGGAAAGTCATTTTCTCTATATATTGTCTCACCAGTTTTTGATGATTCAGCCAACATACTGGTCTTCCTTTTTGAATTGGTTAATTTGTATTTTCTCTTGACTTCAATATAATTTCTAGTGTTGGACTCATTCCCATAAATTTATTATTTTCATACTGCAGGTGTATAACTTCTGCATGAGAATAAAACTAAATTAACCCCTCCATACAGAGGTCTAAATGATTTGGCAGGATTTTGTGTTTTCTACCAGAAAATAACATCAGATTTTGGACAACTAAATGAACTTTTGGAATAATCCAGAAATACATTTCCTGCAGGACCTTCCTTAGGTGAATAACAGTGAGTTATAGTTTTCAACTTTGCTCCCATTAGAAACCATTTTTCACATAGCAACCAAACAATATTTATTCATAAGGACATCAATCATTTTTGGCATAGATGTAAAGATTCCATCAGGTGGCAGGTGTGCCACTGGCCATTACACACTTATTAAAGGCTTTCTCTCTGGTGTTGAAGGCCTCAGCCCTTCAGAGAAAGTTAATTAAAGTTCAAAACTTTGTGGCAGAAACAAAACACACGTTTGCCTTCCCTAGAAATTTAGAGTTTCTGGATGAAAAATTTACCCTGTATTAAAATAAGAAAGGAAAAGGCCTCGTTTGGATGATACAGAGGAATTTTCTGGTTTTCTTTTTGCTTCCTCAAGTTCCTAAAAGTGTGAATATCTCCAGTTTGTCATTGATTGTATTCACAACCCCAGTGTGACACCAGGCTGTGGGAAGGAGCCAGAAAGCTCCAAAACATCCCTGCCCAGTTCCAGATGTTCCTGCATCTGTCAATCCTTTTCTCTTAATCTGATATGAGACACATCCTTCATATCACCCAGGCTGGGTTATTCTGCCTCTAAGAGTCTCATTGCTAGACATCACTTTGTCACCACTCCCACCATTCCTGGGGACTGATTTCCCATCCTTCTGGGACTCTGACTCTTCCCCAGCTTCACTCCAGGCACAGCCTGGCTGCCCTCGTGGAGATTTGGGGTGAAAAACCAGAAAATGAAGCAGGGAGATGTCCCTGGTGTGCTCCTTTCTGAGGATGTCAACCTTTTCCCACACCTCCCAGCATTTCATAAATCACAAATCTTGAGCTAAAAGGCATCACCTCAAGCCTGTCATGAATTTAGGTTCTGTCAGACATCCCATTCTTTCTGGTTTTAGAAAACACTTGCATACCAACTCTTTTTTTATTTGCCTTGCTGTCCCTCCTTATTTACAAATGTCACCAACACAGGTATAATCCCAATGCTTTTCTGTTGAGTTCTGGTCTCTCTTCACCTCAGGACAAGATATTTCCTTTTGTACCAGAGATATTTCTGTGAGTTGGCTGCTAGTGACAACAGCTTTGCTGTTAATACTGCAAAGTGGTGAATTAGTTGTTTGACTGACTGAGCTTCTCTCTCTGGAAATCAATATTAAATTGCTGCCTCCATCAATTCAAGCTACTAAAACACGGACATACTCATAAACTCGTTATGAAGAAAAACTGCTGGAAAAAAGGTGAGAAATAGAGCTTAAAAATACCACTTTATTGCTGCAATTACAGTGCATTCATAAAACACTTGCCTGAACTCAGGGCTAATATCAAATTCTGTGTCAGACTTTCAGGGATATCAGAAGAAATGCACCTTCCTTTCCTCTGTGTTTATAGTTGTTACAAATGAATAACATCCGTGATATGCACAATATCTCTGAAAAAAGAAAAGGAAATATGGAAACCCCATGCTGATCAGTCATGAGCACATCTGGGAATGTGGGTAACCCAGCAGGCAGGTTGTGCTCACCTAGCACAGGTACAGAGAGCAGCAGAGCAGATGGAGGGTTGGCTTTTTTTTTCTCATGGAAAAGGCTTAGTGACTTCTAAAGGATCCAGAATTACTCCAAAGCTAGGATTTCCTTTGGAACAAACTAGAAGCAGAACTGCACTTCTGTCTGCTGTGCATAAAGGGAAACATGTTTATCACATTCCAGCACTGAGGTTGCAGATAAACTCTGCCATTTCCCCACGAGCAAATCCAGGCATCTGGGAAAGAACAAGTGTGCTGTCAGACAAGACACACAGGAGGTCTGAGCAACAACTGTGCTGCTGCTTTTTCAGAGCAAGCAGACATGGTTCATTACAGTCAGATCATTACCCTGCTGGAAAATGGGATCCTCCCAGAAGGAAAGCATTGTTTGTTGTGGGTTAGGGTTTCTCACCAACAGTTCTCAGGTTTGAGTCAGTCCTGCCTCACACTTGAGGGGATTCATCCTGTTGGGGTAAAATGGGAATATTTTACCATTTATTTACCCCATTTGTGAGAGGAATTCTAGTCAACTTGAAAATGCCAGATTCAAAAAAAAAAACCAAACAAAAAAAACCCTTTGTTTTCCTTTTGGGATAATTACAGCTCATATTCACCTCTCATATTCTACTCAGTGATAATCTTTAATTCTGTGACAGAGATGAGTTATTTTGTGAATGAACAGAAGCAAAACTCTCCTGGAACTATCTGAAAATGCAATTTATCAAATTCTTCAGTATTGCTGAGTGCAAACTATTGAAAATGCTTGTCATCTAAGCCATGGTTAGAATTCCCCTGATTCAGAGATTTCGAACCAGGCTTTCAGTTAATGCTCATGCAAAAGGCTGCACTGTGAATTATTTCAGTGATGAGTGTGACAGTTAAGAGGTTTATTATTTTGAGCACACTCAGATTTGGAGTGAAATTTCCTCAGGTTTCATGGAAGAAAATGCATCCTTCCATTTCTGCCCAGGCAAGTTCCAGGCTGTGTTTCTCAGGTGGCAAAAAGCACAACTGTTATAAAAATATGAAGGATAAACAGGGCTATATTCATGTATTCCATACATTAATTATGAGAAATAATACATATTTCTCATATAATAATTCTATATATAATAAAAATAATATTATAATACATATTTCCATTAAGTACATGATCCAGGCATCCTTAGCTGTGTTTTGGGGAATTAGCATTGCCTTAAAAGAAAATAAAGAGAATATCTGAGGGCTGTGATGGCAAACTGTTGGACAGAGCAGAATTCCAGTCCAGAAACAGCAGCAACCTGCAGAGCTCCAGGAGGGTGTGATGGTCACTGGACATTTCTCCTACACAGATGAGATTCATCACAAGAAATGGTCAGAATCTAAAAATTAATCATTAAGTGGCCTCTTTGAATTGCAGGATTCTCCTCTAGCTCTAGCAGGAATAGCAATTACTGCCTTAGACTACACAGCTAAATTTTAGGTGACTAAAACTAGATTCAAATGGTCTCCTTGTAAAGGAAGGCTTTGCATAAAAGAGCAGAGCCAATACTGGAAACAAGGTGTGTGCCATTGCTGCCAAAAAATTTATAAGTAGCAGGAATACAATTTCACATTTTTATGGCCTCATCTGTATAAGCATTTTTATAGTCACTTCCATAAAAATGTCTAAAAGTGCTCCATAAATATTAATGAATTAACCTCCCCTGCGTCCCCATATGGTGGGGATTTATTTTTACATCGTAGAGCTGGAGAAACAATTGCAATAAAGCCCAGCTCTGTGCACAAGTCCAGAAACCAACTCTTTTCGAGAGTCAGGAATAAATAATCCTGATTATTTATCAAGGATGAGTTATCTACCCTGCCATGTGAAGCCTATGACTCTGGAGCAATGGGATTCCCAAAAATCTTGTCTTTTGTCCCAGCAAAACTCTCCAAAATCAAAACATCTCTAACAACCTGCACGCCTGGAATGAACAGGATGGATATTTTGGTGCTGCACTTCCATAGCTGAAAGCTTTCCTGCAGATCTTAAAGTTGTTCTGCAAGATGATATTTTTAACATGTCAATTTAACGTTTTATGGGTGGACAAAGAGGAGGCTGTAATCCAAGAACAACTAAACATTTTGAGGAGAAAAAACACAAGAATGCAAATTCATTCCTGATAAGAGAGAAATCACTGAAGAAATATAAGTCCATAATAAATTTAGAAGCCGTGCAAGGCTCTTGTACACAGTTTGCACAAAAATAATAATAATAATAATAATAATAATAAAAATCTGACAAAAATAATAAAACCAGCTCATATTACAGAACTATTCTGCTCAAATAACAGAGTGTGGAAGAATTAGTACAAATCATTGCATGGAAATACTTTCTCCTGAGTGTTCTTTGAAAAGATAATTACTGAGTTTTGAAATATGGTTTGGAAAAAGCTTTCTACATTGTTACTAATAAGTTTATTTGCTTTTTCCTCCTTTTATTTTTTTTTTCCAACTTTGTCACTGTCTTTCTCTTGCAACACACAAAACACAAACCCAAAGTGGCCAAGATACCATTGAAAATAAACACACATCACTTACCAATCCAACACACATTTTCCTTAAGAAATTAATTTCCTAAATAACTCAACTGAGCACAGTTTTCAATCCATCCCTGTGCTCCTCATGGATTTTCCCCATAATCCCAAAAGGCAGGAAGGGATCCATTTGCTGGAACCCACAGCTGTTAAATATCACTGGTTTTCTAAAAGCCACGAGTGATTCACTGGGACTCTGTGCAAATCCAGTGCCAAACTTTCATTTCAACTTTATAATGAACTGCATGATATTGATACAGAGAAGAACTTGCATTAAATTTATGTTTCAGCCAGAAATCTTCTCAAGAACATTTTTTTTTTCTTTTGGTATCTGAGGGATTTTCTGACAGAATTGTTCCCACTGACAGAGACAGTAAATTAACATTTCAGAGCATGCTTTGATATACATTGACTGAAAACCACCTTATTTTGATCCATGTTCAAAGTCTCAGAAACTAAACCCGAAGTTGTTGAAAGAAATCAAATTTATTAACTAATTCCAAACCAAATCAGAATTCTTTTGGGACTTGCTCTGGTGGGATTCTGGCAAGCAGCCCTTTGAGTGTCTCTGGAGAATAGACATGGCATAATTTGAATGAATTATAATCACTCAGGTATCAACCAAAAGGAATGCATCCAGGAATTAATAAAATTGGATTTAGAATGGGAACAAATTGGGAAGTTTCTGCAACTATGTCTGAATTCAGTGATGTCATCCCTCTACTGCAGTTATACATGGAGATTATGTAATATTAATAGAATAATAAATGAGCCACAATTCTGAAATCATTATGTACATTAAGTGTGATTTCTCCTCAGCATCTCATCAATACAAAATTACTAAAATACCACCTTTAGAGGATGGAATTACCAATTTTCAACAAATCTTGCTCTAATTTTAGTAGAATCTATTTTTAGTACAACCTACTTTTAGTAAAAAAAAAAAAAAATCAATTCGGTTGCCAGTTGAATACAAAACCAAGATCAGATAAATCCTCTCTGCACAGGGAAATCCATTCTGTGCACTGCACAGAAACAGAGAGCAAAAGATTCTGCTGACTGGAGCAGAAGGAAAATTGGGTAATTAGGCCAAATCCTATAGTGCTTATTTAGGATTTAAGCATATGAGAATAGTTTGTAAGTTATTATTATTTATTATTGCTGTTGTTATTATTACTACTATTTATTATCATTATTATTATTATTATTATTATATGACAAAACCTATTATTTTGCAAAGTATTCAATAAATCCATAGGAAGAAGCAGCCTGTGAGTGATTCTCTACTCTAAATTTGGAATATGTGGGAGGAAGATGCCAGGACTTCACAGAAACCATCCCATTCCTGGCAGAAAAAAGGAAAAGAACTTTCCTTTCTTCCCTAAGGACACAGACACCAAAGTCAGAAGAGTTTTGTGCCTGCCAGTGATGGGTTTGAGTCCAGAAAGGGAATTTTGGATGTCTTGATGCATTTCCATTAATCAACACTGAAGTAAATTCTTTGTCTCTCCCATTGTGAAATGCCACAAAATTATCTTAATCCCAAGGGCAGCAACATTAGTTCACAGTTTTAATTTGATTTTATTTACTCATTGTCACCTGGGCAGCAATAACAACTTTCTCACCAGGACAACTTGCTTGGATTCTTTTGTTGTTCTTTTGGGGACTTGGCAATTTTCACAATGCAAACAGCATTAGTGGTGTTTATTTCTGATTATGAGATTTTGCAGTTTCACTCTGTTCTCTGATGAACTCGATGGCAGAGTTGGGACTAATTACCTGTCAGTTCAATAATCCTTCCCTGCCATGCAACAGGGCTCTTTTTCTTTTTCATATTTGTTCATTTTTCTTGTGGTTTGGGCAGCATTGGGCTTTTTTAAGTTGTGAATCCTTTTTAAAAGGCTCTCCTTAGCATTCTGGTCTAAATTGCCAGGATGTCATTGTTCTCCCTCTGCCATTTCTAATATACTTTTCCATCTCATCCTAAAAAAAATCCTCAAGATTTTTTTGGTTTATTCAGGCTCAGGGAGGCTTCTCCTCACCCAGACATTTCTGCAGGACACTGAGCCTTTTCACTCCAGCTCTTTGCAGTGAAATATTGGCTCTTTCTGGCTCTCAGCAAATATAGGTGATTTTCTCTTTTCTGCTGCACTCTTAATTCTTCGGAATTATGTAAGGAAAAACTTCTTATTAGGGAAGTGTGAGCTTAGAGAGATCAAAGCTCTGCTTTCAGCTCTGTTAAAGTCCTTTATACCAATGTAGAGGTGCTTTAAAGCAAAGCTCCATGTCTCACACTAAGTGGATTCAGGGACACATTTTTTACCATTTTTCCATGAAATTCTGGTGCTGAGTGACTCGTGGCTCCTTTCAGGCAAATTATTCTTTACAAGGGAAGACATCCCACCTTGCTCTGTGAGTATGAAAGGAAAATTTATAAATTTGCTGGTGGAGAATATTGTTCTTTAAGCAGAGTGGATCCATTAGCTGATTTCATTTTTCCCCAAGCAGGAGGAATGTGCTGTGTCACAGTTATCCTCAGCAGTTCAACTACAAAATGAGCTAAAGTAACACTCACTGCCTGTCTCAGGGAAATATAATTTGAGGAACTTACAGCTCCTTGTTGCTGGTTTTTAGCACAAGATATTCCTAAAACATGGAAAATTCCAACAAAACATGTTTATATTTAGTGTATAGGGACAGAAACAGACTATGCATACAGAGGAAAAAAATCATTATAATATAAATATGATGTTTGCACTGGAATAAAATATTTCAATTATAATCGAACTGTAAAAGCTAAATGAGAAAAAAAGAGCTTTTGCTGTAGCATTTTTCCATCTCAGACTCAAAGTTACAATTAACACAAATATCACTGTCAAGCTGACAAAACTGAGATATAGAGGAAAACTGGGTCTCAGTTTCATGCTGCCTTTAGCATTTTTGGTGTTTCACTACTTTGTGGAAAAAGGCAAATCCAGGAGTGAGAGAAGACTGAGTCCATCTCATAGCTACACACAATTTGCCTGTGTTTGTGCAGCACCACGAGCCAACTAAACAGCAAAATGAAAACATTCCATATTTTTCAGAAATTCCAATATGAATAATATTTCCCAACATGTGATAAAGGGGTCATTATATGGTGATATAATATTATATTATTGTTGTAAATATTAGTTTTAAACTTCTGAAAGAAATGAGGACTGGATTTCTGTCACAGAATTTGAAGGGCTGATTCAAGTGTTTAACAAAGTTTCTTTTTTGTTAATCCCAAATATTTTCTAGAGGATCAGTTTCATCCTTTTAGAATATCACTTGATGAATTCAATACAAGATCATTTTTGTAATAAAACCCAAAAACGTGACATTAAAAATTGCCTAATAATCTATGAAAAGGGAAAGCAAACACTTTCTTAGGAATTCCTTTTGTGAGTAGTCACAGTAGCAAATTAAAAGTAAGTTTTATTAAAAAAGGTATTGTTTGGAGAGTTTGAAATAGAGTTCTATCATGACTCCCTATAAAAGATGTTTTACTTTGAGTGGATTTGCTGTTTGAATACAGGCCAGGAGTGCTCTTAAAGGAGGTATTTTAAAATTTCTTAATTCTCAAATATTATGTCAAGGCTGCGACAATCAGAACAAAACCCAGACAATGGGCTCAGCACAGAGAGTTATCCCTTTCTTCCTGGTGTGGATGAAGCCTGGAAAATCCTTCCTCTGTTAAAAAAATCTGTCAAAAATCAAGATTATCATCTAGATGAGAGACAGACTGAAATCTGCTTTAGCCCACTTGCTTTGCATGGCCTTAAAGGCACAGTCAGCAAAGCAAGTGTGGTGTTCTTCCACAGTTATGGAATTCTTTTTTAAAGCTGGAAGGAAATTCAAAAGCAACACATAAATAAATAAGAAAATAAATATCAAGGCATGGGGTCAAACCTGGAGGTGCCCTGATGGAGTTTCAAGCTGCTGCTGCATTCTGCTGCCTGAGGGCAGGGATGGATGGGATATTGGGAAGGAATTGTTCCCTGGGAGGGTGGGGAGACCCTTGAATGGAATTCCCAGAGCAGCTGTGGCTGCCCCTGGATCCCTGGAAGTGTCCAAGGCCAGGTTGGACAGGGCTTGAAGCAACCTGGGATAGTGGAAGGTGTCCCTGCCATGGCAAGGGGTGGAATGAGATGATTTTAAGGTCCTTTCCAGCCCAAACCATTCTGGGATTCTGTGATTAAGATACATCCCACGATCCAAGTACTCCCTCAGCCCCTCCCAGCTCCTGCCCCACTCAACCACCATCCAAGCCATAAAACACAATATTCAAACCTCCCCACTCCCCTTTATCACCCAAAAGTAATTCCATTGCATTGAGGAGGAATTTTAATTGAAAATTAAACATCAGTTTGCTGCCTAGCCTTCACTAAAAGCTTCCTTTTCTCCTGGAATCAGCCTGTTAGCAGCTGCCAGGATCATCCCTGTCCTCCCTGTGCTCCTCTGGCATCATCCTCATCCTGCAGGGAGGGACAGGAGCCCTGATTAAGTCGAGTTAACGCTAACAACCCCTGGCATGTTAATAAGCATCCAGGGCCTTCTGTCTGAAGGTCTCAGACACGTTTTTCATGCAGTCATGGAGCTCAAGGAGGGAGGCACTCCGAGGTCATCTGCTCCTTCCCCGAGCCCAAAGGAAGGAGTGGTTGAACCTCATCTGTGCTGACAGACACTTGCTGCCCCTCCGCCACCCTCTGACCTTCTGCTGGTGACTCCACCAGCTCCCTGAGCTAACTGGTGCATTGTCTTCCTGCCCTTTCCCTGCAGGTTTCATCAGAATCTTCCTGTCTGCAGCCCAAACCCATCACACCCTGTCCATCTCAATGGGTTTTTACTCTCCTCTCTCCTCTCTCCTCTCTGACTGTTTACACACTTGGGAAGTCTTGCTATGCTTCCCTTGACTGGAAACAAACAAACAAAATGTAAAATAGGAAATAATTTCCAGAATCTGATGCTCTTCCTGCTCCATGCTGCACTTCCTAATGGATTCGTCTGTCTGGAGATGAAGTGTTTAAAATTGAGCACAGTCTGAGCTGCGTGTGTGGAACTGAATGAGGAGTTTGATCACAAAGCTGTCTTTGTCTGACTTTTTTGTGCTTCAAACCTGATCATTTCTATACTGCAGAGGCTCTGACAGAGCTGAGGCCTGGGAGGTGTTTTGCACAGTGCATTTGTTCTTCCCAGGCACTCCTGCCTTGCTCAGTCATGGGGATTTGTGTTTGGGTTGGGTTACTCTTTATTCTCACCCATTTATACCACCCCAGTGGAATTTCCTAATCAGTATTTCTTCAGCATTTTTTAATATCTAATATTAACTGCACCAAAAGACATGTAACCAAGTTTTTACTTCCCTCACAAAGCCTTCTATAAGTAAAGAAATCACGTTGGTGTGAGGTGGATCATTCTTTATAAAATATCTGCTGGCTCTTGTCATGTTGGTGTGTGAGATACTTCTGAGAAGTGAAATAAAGCCAACTGCTCTGCAAATCACAGCTCCTCTGTTTTGCCTTGCTGAGGAAGACATCAATTTTGTTTTCTCCCAGCTCTCCATCTGCCTCTAACCCACACACAGTTGTGATATTTACTATGCAAACACTTCTCAATATTAATCCAGGCCATGGCTTCCAACATGATCACATCCTTAATGATCCCGTTTTTAATATCAATGCAAAATTTCAAGTAGTTCTCAATCAGAGCAACCACTAAAAATTAATATTATAGCAATTATAGTACAGTAGCCAGCAGAACAATGACTCAAAATATGTTTGTTCCAATAAATCTACATGTAAATTAACCAAGTTGTTTTAGATAGTAAAAATAATTTCTATATGCATTAAAAATAAGTCCTGCCAAAGTATACAGGGAAAAGCTCTTGGGTCCTTTACCCATTAAAGCTGTTTTCTGTTTACTTAGTGTTTTTTAATCCATAAGGGCACCAGGGAAATTTTTTACTTCTTGCAGGATACTTGCATAAACCAGATATTATATATTCACCATGAGCCACAGTACAAAATACTACTCAATCAATTTTTAATAATTGAATCCTTCTTAAGCCACAAATTACCTGAAAGTGAGGTTAAGGCCTTGAAACTGATAAAAATATTCTTTTTCAAGTATAGTGCCAGCATCCCAGTATGTTACTGACCCAAAAGTCGTAAAATTTGTCTCTTTATGGTGTCAACAGCTATGGTCTGATCAGTGCCAAAAGTTACAATTATTAAGAAAATAAATTATGTATTCTTCAAAACATATTTTTCAAGAAACTAACTCCAAGATAATTCACTTTCCTGAAGTGGCCACCATTTTTAAAATCCCTATTTTTCCTTATTCAAGGACAGCCACTGACTTTATGACAAAAAAAATGATGATAAAACAGGCAATCAGAGGTTGTGTTGTACTGTAAGTGGTTAAACTTCCACAGAAGTGAAAATTTTGCCAGCAATCAATTTTTCTTCCAGGAGAACATAAGAGATACTAAAGCACCAAAAAACAGGTGTTTAACAGCAAGTAGACAAAATGTAGCCAGAAAAATGGGGTCACTCTCTACCACAGCCCTAAGGAACTGAGCAAATTCATCCAAGGAGTCAATTGGGATGATTCCCCTTAAAGGGTAATTAAGCCTTAATTCAAGGCAGACACACAAAGAATTGGAATTTGTATTGCAGATTAATGTGATCTCATAGCAAGATGTTCTAACAGGTGGCACAAACAGGGAGCTCAATTCACAGAGGAAAAAAAATTTGAGATTCTGCAACGTCAACTTTGTAGTTACTGATTCAAAAAACACATTATTTTACGTATGGATAACAGTCCTGATTTGTGCTTTCATCTTGTTGCATATTATACGTTACTGAAAAATTCATAATTATTCATAATAATTCATAATAATTCATCATAATAATCAAAAGCTGTTGAATTGTGTTTTAATGCACTTGAGAAGTTCTTTATGCTCTTTTATTTAAGAACACCCAATAACTCACCCACTCTTAAATAATTCCATCATGACTGGCACAGGACCCATTTAACATATCACATTATATCAAAAACAAATCCTTAAAACTTTCTACAAAACTCAGAGTCCAGATGGTGAACCAAAACATACAAGGAGATGAAAAGCAACTTTTCCCAAAAAGTAGAACACCCTGTGGTTCTGAAATGCCCAAAAAGGGTCTAAAGTTGGGAATTTAGACTGTTTTGATGGAGCTTGGTTTGGGTCTCAAACCTTGAATCAGTTTCAACTTCCTGGCATGGTGAAATGGGTAAGGTTTTGGTTTTTATGCCATTAAAAAAAAAAAAAAAAAAGAAAGAAAAAATATGAAGAGAATGATAATGAGAACTTGGGTTGAATAAAATAACAATAATAACAAGGGTTTCAAGCCTATTGGAATTTTAATTTAGATTTTTGTTTGTTTGTTTGCTTGTTTCATTTTCACCCACAGAGAGGAGAAGGAAGTCCAAACCTCAGGTAAATATTCCTTCACTTCACCGCAAGCCTTTGTTTGAGGCACTTTTCAAGGACAGGCAGTGCCCAGATTTGGTGTCACTCCTGATGACACTTCACATTCCCTGCCTGGTTTTCCTTTGAAACAGACTTTTATGTGCTTCTGACACAGTTTTGAAAAGAAAATGTGCCTCAAGTATGTTGTGAAAGAACAAGGCTGAGAGGCACAGATGTTATTACTTGCTGCCATATGCTGTTAAAGCTTTAATAATATGCATTTATACTAAGTTAAAAATGGTACTTCAGCGCTCTGAATGTCAGCAAAAGAACTGTTCATTCCTTGGGAAAAACACACCAACAAATGGAGCAACACTCTGCAAAGTGATGTTGGATTTTCCACTCGGCATAAGTGGATCCTTGAGGAGCTTTCCGTAAAGATCAAGCAGATCATTAGGAGTCCCTCCAAACCATTTTATATTGACATTCCTATTTTCTGAAGCAGCAGCTTTCATTTGTGTTTCTCGTTGGGTTTATTTGACAGCCACCTCTCACACCATTTGGCGATTTAATATTTGCCACGGGCTAACATGGAAACAGGGAACAAACCCCTGTGCACATCCAAAACTTGTTAACACTTCTGAAACCTTTGCCACCCCAGAAATTGGTACATGACCATTACCTCACCTGCCCCTTGGCCAAAATCTCGGCTACTTGTTCCATTCACCAGCTTTGCTACAGAATGGTTTCATGTTTTATAGCTTTCTGCCCAAAAAGCCCCATTTTGGAAAGGTTTTCAATGAAGTGAAGGAATATCTACCTGAGGTTTCCAACTGAACTGGCTTTGGTGGACTTCCTCCTCCTCTCCATGGGTGCAAATGAAACAAACAAAAAAATCTAAATTAAAATTCCAGTAGGCTTGAAACCCTTGTTTTTATTATCATATTATTAAACCCATGGGGTTTTTGTTTAGTTTTTTTGGGTGGGTTTGGGTTTTTTTGTATTTGTTGTTGTTTTGGGGGGTTTTTTTTTGGTGGCATAAAAGCCCAAAAACCTGTTTCGACATGGCAGATATTTGAATTCTGGGATGATTGTCTGCGAGTTGGTCAAGCTGAACCACTGCTGTGTGGGACACCCTAATTATTCCCAATTCACAGGGAATTGTGCCCAAATTCCACAGGGAATTTCAGCCCAAGCGTTATTCCCAGTGGTGGGAAGTGAAGGTGCACCAATCTACTCTATATCCCTTAATATTGTGGTTTTTTTGATGTATATTCTGTTAGGGAAACACATATGAAGCCTTCTGAGTAGCCAGCAGTAGTTTATATTTGGGATTTTGGGGGAATTTTTTGTTTGCACTGAAGATCACAGATCCTATGAGGTTACAAGTACCACTCCTGGTCCTAAAACTCAACTCCCCTTCAGGGTACAATTCAACTCTCAGCACAAGAAAAGTCATAAAAATCGAATTCTGACCAAATATTCCCACTTGAAATATGGCTGAAAGACATTATTATGTTTATTTGGTGTATTTTCCTATTTTTACAGGAACCTTCAAAACCTCCCCAATCTTTAGCAAAAATCAAATAATTTAATTGCAAAATAACTCAGTCCCAATCAGTTGAAGCCAAACTACTCAGACAAGCATTTCCACACTCTCTGAACAAAAGTCAATGAGAACTGAAGACAAACTGCCTCTAACCAACTCTTTGGTCAGAGGCCCTGATGAAGCAGCTGAAGTTTTCTGTGTAGATTTAGTTGGAAAAAAAGTCCAGCCAGTTCCTTCCAGCAGCCAGCAGGTTTTGTTTCCTGTGAGAATGGCTGCTGTACCCAAATCCATGAGCAGATGGATGTAGGGAAGAGGAGGTGACAGCTCCAACCAGAGCCCTCCTGGTAAATGTGAAATCTACTTCAGCACCAGCAGAACAGGACAAATTCTGCTCATTAAAACTTGAAGGAACAAGGCTCTTTATAACATTCCTTCCAAGTCAGTTTTGTCCACATCATTCAACTTTGGAAACAATTCCATTTTCCTGTCAGACTGTGACAGAGTCGTTCCATTTCACCCTTTACCTTCCATATCTGTTTTTATTTACTTTCCAGAGTCAGCCACTCTCCATCCTTTCTGATAGCTATGGAAAAACTCTTTAGACATAATTATCGTAGTTTAGACATAATTATCATATGTATCATATGATAATGTATGATATTATATGATATGATATGATATGGTATGTATCATATGTATCATATCACTCTTTAGACATAATTATCATAGTTTAGCTATATTATAATTATGGCTAAACTATGGTAATTATGTCTAAAGAGTGATAATTATGGCTAAAGCATGGAATGGCAGGTAAAAATAACCCCTTTTCCCTGTTTCTTGGGGCAAAGAGGAGCTTTCCTTTCCTTTCCTTTCCTTTCCTTTCCTTTCCTTTCCTTTCCTTTCCTTTCCTTTCCTTTCCTTTCCTTTCCTTTCCTTTCCTTTCCTTTCCTTTCCTTTCCTTTCCTTTCCTTTCCTCTTTCCTTTCCTTTCCTTTCCTTTCCTTTCCTTTCCTTTCCTTTCCTTTCCTTTCCTTTCCTTTCCTTTCCTTTCCTTTCCTTTCCTTTCCTTTCCTTTCCTTTCCTTTCCTTTCCTTTCCTTTCCTTTCCTTCCCTTCCCTTCCCTTCCCTTCCCTTCCCTTCCCTTCCCTTCCCTTCCCTTCCCTTCCCTTCCCTTCCCTTCCCTTCCCTTCCCTTCCCTTCCCCATACTCAGGCTCAGGGCTCCCTCTCCTGTTCCAACTGATTTTTCACCATTCTGCTTTAAAACTGATCTGACAGACAAAAATCTGGGCTGTCCTAATGGAATCGAGGGCTCAGGGGAAAATATACCTTTAAAATCCTTAACGTTCAGACTGTGGCAATTAATATGAACTTCTCAGACCATAAAATATCTTTTATCATGTCACAGAGGTTGGTGTCAGCTCTGGCCACGTGAGCAGAGGTGACACAAGGGGAAAGAGAAACATCCAAAAACATCATCCTGGGACAATCATTGGAACTCCTTAAAACATAGAAGAAAATAAAATAATATCATAAACTCAGTGGTTATTCTGCATTTAAAGAGAGATTTGGCAATTATAGAACATGTAATACAAACAAAAAATATTTCATTTTCTTTTAAGAATAAATTCCCTGAGGGTATTCCATCTATAAGAAAGCCACAGGCAAGGAGCTTCCATGCTATCAAATGACAAAATTAAAAAAAAAAATCTCAGAGAAATAAAACATATTATGCTTAATCAACATCAATCTATAAATATTCAGTGGCCACCCTCTGCTTCCCAATTAAAATATTTGATTTCAAAGAAACCAAACACAATTAATTTTATTAAAAAGAGGAGTCAAACGAAAAGCAGCAGAAATCACATTTTTTGTTTAGACTAGATAAAAAAAAAGTTTAAAAAAAATTAAAAATTAACATCATGCAACCAATGTATAAAGGAAAAATAACACCCCAAATTGTTATGTATAGAAGTAATAGAATTAATTAATCTACGGTAGGAGAAAAAAATAATTTCCAATAAATATTTAGCCAGACAATCCTGGATCAATGATGGAAACGTAACATCAGATTGAGCTAATGTGTGTAGAACTTAAAAGAGAAACTTCCCCTGTCATCTTATAAATCAGCAAGTAAATAAAACCATGAAAACATGAAATATAAAAGAACCATGAGCGACTACAGGAGCAATAATGTGCGCCGGCGATCAATGAATTTAATGGAAGCCTTTCCAGTGCCATTAATAAAACCCAGAGCTGGTTTTTGTGCTGGGAGCTGACGGCAGTTTGAGGTGATACAATCATTGCCAGGCATTAAAACACAATGATGACAGTGCCTTCTGTTTGTGCTGGGGAGGGGAAGGAGGTGCTAAGATTGCCATTAGTGAAAAATGAAATGTTCCTCCATCCCCATGGGAGTGCAGAGCCAATAAAATATTCCTGGCAATGCCCTTGAGATAACCACCTGTCACATCACCAGAACGTGCTCCTGAGTTATTTTCTGATGCAGTTCCACTCCTAAATCCCTGTTTTCACTCCAACATATTACTTTTTTAGTGGCTGGTACTCCACACAGCACGTGTATTAATTTCCCCTCCGCCGATGGAATTTTTAATGAAGATAAATTATAATCGTGACATTTACATCTCAATGATTTTCACAATGGAAACATTCTCCTAATCCTGGTGCACATGCTGTAAGTGGGTTACGCAGCCAGATACTAAAGCAATCATTTTATCATTGTCAGAGTGAATATAATGCCTGCAGCAATCAATTGGACTTTTATGGGAACAGTTAGCTCAGCTGGTTTTGCATTGAAAAAAATGCACTGAAGTGCCCATTATCCATCTCCACTGTCAAAGGACAAGCCAGGATCTTGGCTTGCATTCCCAGGAGTGCAAAACTCTGTCTCACAACTAAAATCAGAAGAGAAGAAAGGGCCAAAGTGGTCAGCAATAGCCAAGAGGAAAAAGCCTAAGAGGAAAAAGCCCAAAAGCCCTGGGAAGAACAAACCTGGCTCTGGGTACAAAATTTGGGTCAAACAGAGGTTCCAGCTGTGGTTTCTGTAGGCATGGAGGGCTGGAGGTGGTCCTGACCAGATGAGGAGAAGTGAAGGCAGTGAAGGTGCTAAATAAAGGTAGAGGAGTGAAAAATGAGAGTCCTGGCTGGGGAGAAGTCCTAGAAGAAATCCCAGTGCTGCTGTGGGTGAAAAATGAGGACAAACTGGGCAGTTTTCTCTAGTGGTTCTACAAAGGGTTAGCAGTCAGAGTTTTCCAAGAGCTGGCAGAATAGCCAGGACAAGATTTCCTGCAGCTGCTCACCCTAATTTCCAGAGAGATAGAAATATCCAGAAGACAGGAATGTGTCTGCACTCCCTGATCTAGTCCATGTGCCAAAAAGTGCCAAAAAATCATCTTCTCTGCTTATTCTTGAGTTTCAGGGATTATTGCATCTGCAATCCATGGACATTCCTGATAGGAAATGGTGGGAAGGCCACTGAGCATGGCAAGGAACTTCCTGAGGAAGGAAGTCACTGAGTTTTGAAAACATCAGGCTTATAGGAAAGACAGAAAACTTCCTGTGATAAAGTTCCTTGAAATAATTTCTGCTTTTTTTGTAGCGCACCGAGTCTCCTGAACATCTTAGCAAGAGATATTATAGCAATAAATCTTTTTATAGTTTTGAAGAAAAATGAACAGCAAAGGTTAAGGCTGGAATATCCTATTTAAAATAAAAGAATAAATACTCCTGCCAGCTGTTTAAACATTCAGTGGCCAAATCCACAGAAGAAAATCTGTTAATGTTTCTGTTCACACCATCGAGCCTTACTCAGAGCTTTCAAGTTGTGCAAATGTAAAATATTAAGTCCTGAACTTCCATATTTCAAATTTGCAACGTTTTTCAGGAATTTAGTGGTAGAGACTAATTTTCTGGATTTATTCTGAAGAAGTCCCACCAGCAATGGTTGTATTTCAGATACCTTACAGCGTATTGAAAGAAGAACAAAAGGAATTAAATACTACAGAGGGTTAGGAAACAAAAAGCCTCCATCACACAGTGGGGGAGATCAGATCCCATCAAAGTCAGACAGGCTTTGTGCATTGAATCACATCATTCCAATGAGCAGGAATTATAATTATAATCTTAATTCATTAGCAAACATAGTGCTCAAGGGGAGTCAGGTGCACAGGGGCACAGTACCTGTATACACAGGCACTACTCAGAAAGGAATTGGAAATTTTCTAATTAATGCCATGCAGGAATCCGTCTACTGAAAATTACCTGAATAAAAATTGATTTCCTTGTTATTGAGTATAGATTATTTTTAATAACATATTCACTTGGGCACCTACCATGCATAAAAACTGCAGTCCAGCGAGAAAATTCCACAGTTAAATTAATTCCGCAGAGGAAAACTGGAGGAAATAGGGCTTTGTTATTGCTGAAATTAAATAAAACATTTTTAAAAAAATCATTAAAGCCAACAGGTTATGTAAAGGCAGCCCAGTTGCCCACTCAGATTGGTAATTAAAAGCTGGAGAACACTCACCTGTGACCACACTGGGTTTTCAGATGGAGTTCCCTAGCTGGGAGGGATCTGGCAGGTTCCCAGCTTTCCCTGCTGCCTGAGCAGGCTCTCCTGGGGTCAGGCTGTGCCTCCAGCCAGGATCCAGCAGCACTGGCACTCCTGACCCTCCCTGCTCCCCACGCCACACTGCCAGGGCTGACACAGACATGGTGCCAAAGGAGAGGGGAAATTGAGGGAATTTCAGCAAAAAACCGGCAGATACTCAAATGAAAATCTGTGGCTGAGAAGAAGGAAGATGCTCACTTTTTAAAAGATTAAACCCACAGCTGAGGACGCTGGCCTAGGGAGAGGCACAAGGATATTTATCTGACCCAAATCCACTGGGAAAATCCACACCCTGTGGTGAATTCAGCCACAGAAAAACACCATTCCCTGGGAATCTCTCCTCCAGCAGTGTGGATGATTGAGCAAAAGCACCTCAGCCCTCTGTGAGCTGTTTCACTCCTTTATTGCAAAGGCTACATGTATTTTCCCTACCCTACCTTGAAGTGTCTCGCTCCTGTCTTTGATTTCAGCTGGTTCAACCTGACACCCTTTCTTCCCCCCCTCAAAAGCAGTTTACTCACTGCTGAGCTAAAAAGCCCACTGTGACACGAGAAACACTTCTTTATACTGAAAACCACAGATGTGGAGAATGGCATTATGCATGGCAAGAGCTTGAGATGCTGGGAATAATATTCAAAGACCAGGAACGTGAGGAGTTGGGAGCTGCCAATGGGAACAAAGGGAGCAGCAAGAAAGGAGGCTGTAGAAAATGTCTTGTCAGTGACTCCTGGCCTGGAATTGAATCCCTAGGTGAGCCTGTGGCAGCCTCTGGAATGCTAATGAGGTGTTTAATGTTTCTTGGGCTGACTTTGTGCCTAGAGGAAATAGAGAGTGGGAAATGGAAATGCAAAGTGATGTGGCAGAGCTGGGGGACACAGCGGCCACACCATGGGAAGGTGGGGAAAAATCCTGCATGGATCCTGGAGAAACAGCCTGGAAGGACAACAGAAACCTTGGTGGCATTGAGCATTGGGAAAACAGCCTGGAAGGACAGCAAAAACCTTGGTGGCACAGAGAATTTTCCAGCCATGACTTGCACAGAGCTCGTGGCTCTCCCTCTGCAGGACACAGCAGAGCCAGGCAGTGATCCATGACATCCTCTGGGATCACACAGCTCCTCAAGGGGTGACCCATGAGCATCCCACTGCTCTCCCCCTTGTTTTCTTTCCATTCAGGACATATTTTTACTCCCTTGAGAAGATCTGAGTAGCAGCAAGGAGCATTCCATGTTTACACAATTTTACACCAACACCAAGAAATATTTTGCCGCTAATATTCTGCTTTGGTGTATTTTAGTAATTAATATTTTTAGATCAACGTCCCAGATATTACATGTCGAGTATTTTCAGATCATAACCAGCCATCAGAAATTGGTACTACTTTAGTAGCTGGAAAATAAAGATTATAATTTACCATCAGAATAAACCTTGGGAAATAAATCTGGAAGGACAATTTTAAACTATTTTAAACTATTTTTAGGACGTTGACTTGTTTTGGATCTTCTGAAATCTGAAATGACAAAGCTCTGCTTTTAACGACATGAGATAGAAAATACTCCCATCGTGTATTTTTTAAATCTCACAGAAAGAGACATCTTGTAACAGTTCCACAGCGATGAAGTTGTCAGCGGTGTGATCAGGTAACCTGCCAAGGTTTCAAAACACTTTAGCTATAAAAAGAAAACCAGCTTTGAAAAATACCAGTCATACTTTTAAAAATAAATTTTTAGGCATATCTTAGAGTCCCACCTGATTGTGCCATCACAAATTCTATAATAAATCTAATTTAGAGCTAGTAAGTTGAACTCCAGTAAGAGATCTGTGAATCTATTGCTGTCATTTCTAAACCACTTAATATCTAACAGGGACCACATTACTTTCCCCATCCTCTCACCAAGCAATGTTTATTTTTTTTTTTTTTCCAGAGATAACTTCAACATTCTGTCAAAAGTTGGAAGAGTTTTGGGGTTTTTTTTTGACGAAAACCTGAGATGTCCCTCTCAGAAATGAATTGGCTTTGAATAGCCAACCCGACTTTGTGAGAAGACATGAGTGCAAACATCCCACGGACCTGGAGCCAACCCAAAATCCTCAATTCTCTGCTCACCAAAGCCCAGCTTAGCCAAGCCAGACAACGACATGAGATTTCCCTTCCTGCTGGGTTTCCTAAGTAAAATGTCAGCCTGTTGAAAACGAAGTATTCAGCAGAGCACCATCAGCTCTGATCAGTTTTGGGAGGCAGGAGGAGGAAAGCACCCAGGTTTCTCTGTGCCATGGTATTTGTGGTGTTTGGATAAACTCCTCGGAGCAGCTCATCCTGAGCACCCAGGATGTGGCTAGCACAGACCTTTCCCATGAGAATTCTTTTCTCTCTTCTTCCTGTGTTTTATAAACAAAGATAAAGTTTGGATATTACTAAAAACTATTTCTCGGGATGTGGACAGTTCAGGCCTGGCCAATCAGGCCTAGGGGGAGGTTTCTGACTGACCAATCTGGGTGACCTTTGAAAAGTCTACATAAGATGGAATTAAATAATAAAATCTTCTTCTTGATGCCATACTTTGAACCTGGGTCTTCTTACTCTGCTAGCTGCTCAACAGCAACACCAGGATCCTGCAGCAGCACCAAGGTCAGCGCTCTGCCGGGTGAGAACCAAGTCGAGATGCCTGAGGGCACCTTGAGCTCACACACCTGATTTTTCCGCTATGTCAAAAACGACAGGAGAAGAGATTACATTAACCTGACATCCCCTTCCCTTTTGTCAATCCCTGTCCTCACCCTGCCTGGTTTGTGCAATCCCCTCACGGAGCTGGCTCAATTCCCAGAACTCGCGGAGTTTCGTTAGCGCCGATCTGGGGCGATCTGCTCTGTGTCTCCATAAAACATCTCCCGACCTCCTCATCCCAGTTGTGGAGGAAATCTGTGAGCGGCAGAGCGTGAACAAGATGAGAAGCTCTCACATGTCTGATGTGTTGCTCGGGGTTAGGGAAGGCAAGAGGCAGAACACATCTCCCTGGATGGGATGTGGGAGGCAGAGCCAGACTGGACCCATGCTGACAACCAGCTTGCAGCACAGAAGGCAACCTCTTAATAAACACTAAACCCTTCTAACCTGAAAGATTGCAGCCACGCTAATTACCAGAAATTAAATTGTTCGAGGAAGGCTCAGAAAAATAGAAGTCGCTGCGGGGCTGGAGAAGAACGATATTTTTGCCTTTCTTTTTTGCTTTTGACACGACCTAATCCACTGGGTGGTATTAGAGCACATGAGATTAGAGACAGAAATACAGATAGTTGCTAAAAACAGACCTCATTGGAAAGTGTTTGCAAGATTTTGTCATAAATAAAAATTAGGGGTTTTTTTCTGTCCTCTTGCAAGTGCCTGTGGCATGTTGATTGCTCAGACTGTTTTTTTATAGAACACTTTTGTAGGGGATATTTTAGTTATTGCATTTACACACAAGTTAGTTTAATCACAAATTCACAGATAATTCAATATATTTATATTGAAACATATATTTATGATCTGTAAAGCTTTTAACTTACTTTTCCCCCCCTCCTGTGCTCAAAAGAAATATCATTATGACAACAGTTGCATTAAAAATTGTGTGGTAATAACATAAATACCTGAACCAGCCCATGTAGGACTGTCACTGCCACTAGAAAATATAAAAGAAACCATGTAATTATGCCAAATCAAAAGCCAGTCCTGTTGCCCATGACAGTGGGAATTTCTTATGTGGAGAAAGTGGATAGATAATGGTAGTTTCCAACAAGGAAACCCTTGGAACAAAATAAATAACAATGAAATCGATTATATCGTGTCATATGCCTTTTGTTTCTGTGGGAATAAAGTTTTATTTCCCTCAGTAATTTTGTTTGCTGAAGGAATGGATTAGAGAACCACACTAGAGAGATTTTGTAATTCACAGCCTCAGCTCTCATGCCCTGAAAGTCCTTTTTTTTTTTCAGAGACTTTTCTCCCTTAACCAGGCAAAAAGCACATCCTTTCATATCCCCACATCACCATATTTCATATTCTTGCTGCTATACTTCAGTAACTCCTCTGGTGACAGGGAAGGTTATTCAGGTCTGGAAGGGTCTCTGCTGAGCTGCGACAAACATATTTAGTTAAGTCCTTTTTTTGATGATATCATTTGGAAAACAGTCCAAACTGTTTGTCTGAACCTCGTTCATGCCCTCCAGCACACAAGTTTTGGAGACAGCTGCCAAGCCAGCAAGATGTCAAAGCTGCTGACACCCCTGAGCTCATTCAAAACGAGGTGCAGCTATCAGGGGGCAGAAAAAACAGGGGAAAAAAACCCATCTAATACCTAATTAGGAGCTGAAGACCTGATTGTGAAACCTTCCCTCCTCTCTGCAGTAAATATTTCACAAGTTCAAAATTTAGAAAGTTACAAACTTCTTCGAATTTGCCAAAGCCTCTTTATCATCCATTAAAACTGCCTCAAAATTACAACATATTTGCCCAAATACTGGGAGTTTTGTTACAATGCTTGAAGTTGGCTTTAAAATGTTGATTAAAATGTCCTTTCCAAAAGTGCAGTGTGGCTCTGCAGATCCATAGATCCACAGCCCAGAGTAGAATGTGATTTAAAGTCTTTGAAATGTATAACATCCATATTACACAACATTACAGTCCTGTCACAGAATCCAGAATGGCTGGGGTTGGAAGGGACTTTAAAGTCCATCCTTGCCATGGGCAGGGACACTTTCCACTGTCCCAGGCTGCTCCAAGTCCTGTCCAACCTGGCCTTGGACACTGCCAGGGACTGTTATCCTAAAAATATCATCTCTATGCTAAATAGAGATTATTTGTGTTGCACAGTTTAATGTGAATTTTACAGAGATCAGCTTCAGAGGTTCATACAAACTGACCAAAGAAAAACCCCAACTCACCTACAAAGCATTTGTGTTTAAAACTCCTACAAAGCTAGAACTGAAAGGGTTTCTTATTTTGTGTCTAATTTTGACCATGGACTGTAAATTCTGTTCATCAGGACCAAAGGCTCCTGGCTGTGTCATCAACTGGTTTAGGGGACTCCATCTATACCCATTGCTTAATTTTCCCTCCCTGAAAAACTGGGATCCATTTCATGTTCCAAGATAGGCACCCTCAGATATTAAACCACATTTTTGTGACTATTTTGTTGGTTGTCTTTTTTTTAATTAGGTTCTCTATTTTCATTACAATAGGCAGTCAAACCAGGAAAAACCGTGTGACACATCATTTGGCCTTTCATGTCACTTAACAAAGGAACACGTTTGATAGGAAGATGGAATCTGCCCACATAATGTCCCTTTGTTCAGTTTAAGTGACACATTTCAGAGGCTGCACATTACTAGGAAAAAAAAAACCACATTTCATTGTTCACCTTGTGCTGATATGATCTGCAGTCCATGAGATGATGTGAAGGGAAGGCAGGGTCAGAAGAATCGTGTGTCTTAAGTGGAGAGGAAAATAAAACATTCAGTAAAAATAAATAAATAAATAAATCATTAGTAAATAAAAGTATGAAAAAACTGCACAGGGAAAAAATATAATTCAAAAATTCAGTGGTTATCATTGCACATAAACAAGGTCAGAAATTCTCAGAAGATATGAAATTATGGAAAACAGCAGTTTGAAATTATTTTGAAAAGTAACTGTAAAATTATTTTGGTTAGGATTGATTAAGATGTTTTCTACAAGGTCCTATGGTCATATTTATGTATCAGTAGATAGCATTTGAATTTGCTTTGACATAAATACATTGGAGAACAACATAATTATGGAAAATTATAAATGCTCAGATACAGACTGGGTTTCTAAGGAAAGATTGGTGCTACTGACCTACTGTTTTCTCCTTTTTTCCTTTTCTTTTTTCCCTCTAACAGAACTAGTTTTTTGGAAGGGAAAATGAGATCAATCTAATCTATCTGGACTTCAGTAAAACACCTGATTAATTGCCACACTGGAAATTACTCGTTAAAGCAGTGTAGATGAGGATCAGCACAAAAAATGAGGGTGGCCTGAGCCCATTGGAAACAGACAGAGGAGTGCACTGATGAGTTTGGGCTGAATTTCCCCACGGCAGCATGGATTTATCCCTTTGGCATTTTGATGTCTCACCTAGGGAATCACTTCCCATCCCCAGGATTCTTCCAGGCAAATATAGAGATGTGCAGAGGTGTTTAATGTGGAATACTATCAAAGAATAACAGCGCTGAGGTCCATATAAACCACGAGCAGGATCTTATTAATCTTTCCCCTAAAACCACCTCTGAATGCAAAGGTAGGAGTTGGCCTTTTTATGACTCTGTGGCACATCACTCTGTGAATAATGGCTGTGAATAAATATTGCATCCAGGGAATTTTAATCTCCCCTCCATCTGAAGTTCCCAATGATATCCATACTAACAGATTTATATTCCCCACCCAGCCAGGCTCAGCAAATGACAAACCCTGGCGTTAAATTGCATTAAATGATAATTAGTCAGTCTACTTCTAATCTGATGGTTAATAGATCATGTCAAAGGCTTTCTCATGAAGAAGGCTGAACTGGAATTTCATCTGTAGCATTAACATAATGCATTAGGATAATGGGTCCCAATCCCACACCTGAAGCTTCAAGGGAGTTTGGATATGGAAATCAACCTAAATCCAAGATTTCTGCCTCAAGTGTCTCACTGTGTAATAGGACAAACCAGAATTTATGTATTTTTCTACCTGTGGAGTTGGGATAAATTGAGATTTTACATAAATAGTGAATTAATTTATCTGAGTCAAGCATGACAAGGCAGCACCTCCAAGATTTAACCAGGAATGATGGTTAATTATAATGAGAGAATCCCATGAAAGAAATCCGAGGAGCAACTCTGTTATTTAAACAGGAATTACCAGCTCCGTAAATGGGATGGAACTTCCTGTTTAACTCCATTCTGCCATTCCAGAGGAGCAGCAGGCTCCTGTGTGTCTTCAGCCAAACCTGCCAACCCCAGACAGATGTGCCAGACAAACTATGGAATCTAATCCCACACGTGAGCTCAAGCATCCCTTTCTTCCCTTGCAGGCACAGGTTCCCCTGAGACGGAGCGCCTTCTTTGCACCAGCAGCTCTTCTGAAGGCTCTGCTGGGGCCAGCAGCCCAATTTCCACATTAGAAAAGGCATCACACAGGGAGCTGAAGCTGGGAAACAGAGCCAGCTTCGGAGAGAGAGACAGCAAACCCACCTGGGCAGGACTGTAAATTGCTTTCCCTTCCCAACAGTCCCATACTCCCTTTGCACATGTCAGCCAAGAACCTGCCTGAGGTACAGCAGAGGTGTGAGCAGCATCCACAAAGGAGCAGGAGCCAGCAGAACACCCTGCTGGAATGTTTTTAGGGAGAGCTAACCCTCAGGGAGGTTTTGCTCACTATATCCATGGGCAGCATGGCTGCAATCAATCATCAGGGTGATAACGATCAAACGGAGCACAACCAGCAGTCATTAACGTCATTAATGGATGAGACTCTCAGGAAAGGTAATTCTGTACTGCCCTGCAGCTTTCTGGGAGACAATCCTTGGAAGAGACAGTCACACATTTGACACCCCAATCCTTAATTTTGTTTTTCTTGAGCTGCAACCTTGTACGTGGAATATCCACCAGGAATGTTGCTGTGCTCCTGCCACAGACTGGGGCTGGGCTGACCAACCTTCCTCCTACCAGACCTCCAAATGGACCAAAATGTTTCCCTCGATTAAAAATTAATCAATATCAACCCTTCCCTGGAAGTGTTCATGAGGTTGGATGGGACTTGGACCAACCTGGTTTAGTGGAAGGTGTCCTCGATTCAGCCAGCCAAGTTTCCTGTGTTCAAAAGATACTAAAAAAATCATTTTTACTTGTATTTTTACTAGTAGATAAAACATACTCAAAAAGAACACGTTAAAAATAAAATTTAAAAAAAATTGGGATCAATAAATTCTAATGAGATTTTTATTCCAGTAAAGCACGTGTAGAATATAACACAGCCCTATAAAAAGAGACATTTTTCTTCCAAATAGTATCCTAAAGTGCCTTAAAGATTAGAATAATATAATCACCAAATTAAATAGCTTCTAATGGAAGCGATGAAATATAGTATTAAGAAGCTCAGACAAGTGAGAAAAGCTGCTTTCCAATGAGATTTTAAAAAAGATACAGCAAGTCACTGAGGCAGAGAGGTTCAGAGAGGCTGCTCCAGATGGCAGCAGCTCCAGGGGAACAGAGGTTTGCACCAAAGGCACTTCTGTCGGAGAGAAAAGTGAAGAAATGGTTGTCAAACGACTCAAAAATGGAGACAAGTCAATAGAAGATGACGAAATAGGATAGAAATAACAATAATGGCCACAACGAGATTGACTGGAGCAGATCACAGGTACAGGATTTTGCGGCTAGCACAGGTCTTTCCCATGAGAACTTTCTCCTGTGTTTTATAAACAAAGATAAAGTTTGGATGTTATTTAAACAGTGTCTTGAGATTTGGACAGTTCAGGCCTGGCCAGTCAGGCCTAGGGGGAGGTTTCTGACTGACCAATCTCAGTGACCTCTGAAAAGTCTATATAAGTTGGAATCAAAATAATAAAGCTCTCTTTTCTTGCCACACTGACAACCCGGGTCTTTTTTCTGCTAGTGGCTCAACAGCAACAGGATTTGAGTGTAAGAAGAAAGAATCACAGTGAACAAACAAAGGTGTGAAGTGCACAGGTAATATCATTGAAAAAATTGCACAGCCAAGAGGAGCAGGACTGGGAGACAACAGGGAAGAGAGGAAAAAGAGAAAGATCCCTTTGTTTAACTGCTCGAGCCAAAGGCAGAAGAGATCTGTCAACAGAATTGAGGTTACTCTCTAGAGAAATGCACTTGCAGTGTTTGCCAAGGCACATTTCTTGACAATTGAAGAGATGAAGGAGTTGTCAAGCTGCTCTGCACCTCCCACACCACGGGGTCAGGTGTGTTCCCAGACCTACAAACACCAGAAGGACCAACGACGCCAAACCAGCAACATTTCTTACAACATGAGGACATTTTGTCATTCCTGCCTTTTGTTCCAAATTTGCCATCACAAAAAATCCTCGGGGCTCTGTGGGAATTGTGCCTGAAGTGTGCCAGCCTTGTGTCCCACAAAAGAGAGGGCTTGGAAGAGTTCCCTGTGTGCTGAGTTATGGAAATAACCCCTGATGAGGATCCATACAAACAATCAGCCCTGAGAACATTTTTACAGGGCTGGAGAATTGCTCTGGAAGTCCAGAGATGATTATTCAGTGAGTTCCTCTGCAATCCCAAATGGGATTTCTCGTGGGAATCTTTCATGGAAGGTCTGGTTGGTGCTCAGGGGAATTGTCACTGCAGACAATGTCACTGAGCATTGCCATCCAGGTGAAGCTCTGGCACTCCTGATATCCCAGGTATCATCATCATCCCACGGGATTGACTCACTAAATTTATCTACAATTTATCTAGCTTTCCTCCTGAATGCTCTTTTTGAGAACAATACCGTTATTTAAGAGAATGGATGCTTTTAAAGAACATTAAAGAAAAATCCATGCTGACGTTTGTATCTAAAATATTTATACAGCAGGCACTGATTCTGGGAGAATGCTCCTCCTTTGCACAGTCACTCTCTGTAAACTCAAAACACACTTTGAGAAGTAAACAATATGAATACTAAAATCTGTATTGCAGAAAGAATGGGATGGGTTTGGTCAGCTGGAGATTTTACCTAACAGGGAAGGAGCAGGATGAGGTCCTGCCATGAACCTTGCACTCAGAATTTAAAGTGTATTTGAGGGGAAATTAGGACAATTTCCTTAGATCCAGCTTGAACTTTGGTAATAAATGGGAGGAATTCTACCTTCTTATTTTAACCAGATTTTTAAAAATCATTATATGTATTGATATTAATATTAATTATATAATAATGGCAATAATAATTTTCAGTCTTATAATTTTGGGAGTCAAAAGCTCTGCATTCCTAACTGCCTTTCCTCAACAAGAATCTTCACAGATCAACCAAGTGTCATGGTTTGGGAGTAGGGCAAGAGGGAATTGATGTTCTATCAAGTGAAGTGCAGCCTTGATCTGGTAAAAAGTTACAAATAGGAGTAAAGAACTTCACACAGGTAGAGCTATTGATTTCATTTGCTTTGTACTGAATTGATTTCAAGGCAATTTGTTCACACAGAGTCCATCTTTTAAAAAGTTGGAAATAACCATCATTGTTAAGCTGAAAAATATTTCAGCATTTAAAAATGGCATCTCTTCAGAAATTAAATGTAAATAGAGAAGGTAAATCTGCTATAATGTTAAATCTGCTGTAATATAATCTGCTGATGAATTTATAATTTGTTAGGAATACATAGCTCTGGGTGCATTATGGACTGAGATCTTCAGCCAAAAAACCTCTGAAAACATTTTATTTCAATGTTCCATTTGAAAACTTTATTGTTATTATTATTATATGATAAGCAAATACATTTACAAATTCAGGGGGTTATAAGGAACATTATCAAATTATATACTAGTTGCTTTTGTCAGGTAACTGTCAAATGTGTTGTTTTGGTGTTTTGGAGGCCGAAATAGTCGAAGTATCTATTTTTGGGAACGAAATTTCCTTGCTTCAGAAACGCAGCCTCCCTGCGGCTGAGCTAGCCCTGCACACAAACCATCTCCAGCAGACTTCACCAGAAATAATTTCACAAACTCTCCACACTCCACGGCTCTGGAGCTCCTGGTGGGCTGAGGAGTGCTGGGAGAGAAAAAAAAAAAACCAGAAACAACCAGATTTCTCATCAGTCTCCTCATGTACATCTTAGCGAGAAATTCGGAGTGCACAGCTGGGGGGACAAGGAATTCTCTTGTTTAAGAGAGCCCCAGACAGCCTTGAAAGAGAGATTAATGGCACAGCTCAGTTACAGCAGCACAAGTCTAAACTGCCTTAACTGTTCCGTCCAAAACTGCATTGTAGGTGAATAAAACCTAAGGAAACGTTGGCAGCACCTGATGAAAGGTTGGTGTTGCACTGCACAGCCCTGCAGTGGTTTTACCTGCACTGTTCTGATGGTTTTAGAGAACAAAGGAGAAACAAAGAGAGATAAACAGCACCTTCCAGTGCCTGAGGAGATCCAAGGGAGCTGGAGAGGGAATTTTTACAAGGGTGTGGAGTGGCAGGACAGAGGGAATGGCTTCACGCTGACAGAAGGCAGGGTTGGATGGAATATTAGGGGAAAAAATCTTCCCTATGAAGGTGGTGAGGCCCTAAAATAGAAAGCTGTGGCTGCCTCTGGATCCCTGGGAATATCCAAGGCCAGGTTGGACACAACTTGGAGCAGCCTGGGACAGTGAAGGTGTCCCTGCCATGGCAGGGTGGCACTGGATGATTTTAAGGTCTCTTCCCACCCAAACCATTCTGTGATTCCATGATTATTTTCATTTTCCACAAGTAAGGCAAATAGAGACGAAATACACTGTGAAATACACTGTTAAACAATGCTGAGATTAAGAGAAGGATTCCTCTGTATTTAACTGGAATGAGCTCACTGTAAATCAAAAGCTTAAAAGTTTTAAAGTTGTAATTGGATCAGCAGGGCTCTGACAGCTCTCTGGTTTTATGGCACTGTGGATCTAAAAGAATGGCTTTTTCTGAAAAAGAGGCTCACGAGAGACAAGCAGGAAAAAAGATCCAGCCTGGGATATATTTTCAAAGGAATTTCAAATAGACCATCAATCTCTTAATGCTCTTTTGGTATTATGAGCAAACAGAGCTCCAGTTTAAACTTCAGAATGCAACATTCCCCACTCTGCCAAGTTTTCCTCAGTGCACCCAAGACCCCATTATTTGACAGATGACAAGGACTTACCTGATGGTCTGCAGTGTTTGATTTACACTCCTGACAAGCACAGTCCATTAAATCAGAGCAATGCCAGCCAAAGGGAGTGAAGGAGGTTTCCAGAGCCGCAGAGCAGTGAGTCAAAAATAAACGGTGAGTTTTTCACCTCTGCAGCCCAGGCACCCAGCTCGCTGTTTTCCAGACTGGTATCTCCCAAAGACAATTATTATAGCTCAAAATAAACTCAGAGGCATGTGGCAACCTCAGTTGGTAATTAAGATTCCGTGGAGAGCAGCGTGCTGAAATTCATGGCAAATGCTTATAACCCTGTCCCTAAAATCCATTTATCTGAGTTCCACTGGCTTTCTTTGGGACTTAGATATCTAAGCCAGTGAGATGCTTTAGAATAACAAATCCAGAAGAGCTGCAGATAAAACTCAGGGCATCTTCAGTGCACAAAGTTCTGCTCCTGAAATACGAAATGGGATGAAAATGTCTGCCCTGAATAACAGCACGAGGCCAAAGCTCTGCTGAGAGGTTCTAAATAAAAGGTCAGGTCTTGAGGCATTACCTGAGAGATTCTAAATAAAGGGTCAGTCTGGAGGCATTACCTGGCTGCAGCTTTGTGAAGCCTCCCCTTCAAGGGCTGGGGACCTTTGCAGCCTTTAATATTGATAAAAATGGCCAGGAGAAGTTGGGTTTTTCTCTCTGGTGAGCACCTGTGGATTCCAGGTCAATCCCATCCCTCCCATCAGCATTCCAGGCACGCCCAGGGCACAGGGAAGGAAGGAAGAAAGGCCACCTGTCAAGCAGAAAGAGAACAAGTGCTATTAGGGAGGATTGTGCAAAGTGACAATAGCAACAGGGACAGGATATATGCTTAAAATACTAGCAGGAGAGCTGCCTTGGCAGGAAAAAAAAAAAAAAAAAAAAAGGGAAAAAAAAAACTTTACAGGGGAAATTACATTAAGGAGATCAAGGACCAAGTTGTATTTTCAATTTGTACAAAACCCAGCTTGACTATAGGGCAAATGCATTAAGGGTTTGACAGTCCAATAGAGCTTTGAACTCAGCTTGATCTCATCATTTATAGTATTATTTTATTACTAGTTCATAATTAAACTTTTAACTAAAGCCATTCTATATCACCAATGCAGGCCAAGGGAAATGTTTGGGTATCAACCTGTGGGCTAAAACCTATAAATATTGAACTGCCAGAAGATATGACACCTCTTAAAAGGGGAAAATATCATGGCTTGAAATATATCTTATTGAAAGAGAAACAAAAAGGGGGAGATGGGACATGAGTAATCTAAATGTAGATTATACAATCAGAAAAAATAAAGCAGGAAATAATCCACTGGGGTATGAAAACATCCATTAAATTATACCTTTGCTCTGACCCTCAGAGCTTCCCAAATTTTTGGCACATGTTGGGGATAAATAGCTGCCTAAGAGCCCCAGTGTGGTGTTGGCATCAGCATTGCCCCACAAAATCATTAAACCCAACTTACATTTCCCAGTTAATGGATGTTTTTAACACACTGCAATATTTCCCCAACGATAATGTTGTCCAATCTAAGCTCCTCCAAGGACGTTCCAGTGCTCCACGTATGAACCAGGTTTATATACCAAATTTAGGGAAGATTACCCTCAGATCTGGAGTAAGTTACAAAATTTTCCTTTAAAAAAAAAAAAGCCACTCACCTTTAATGGAAGCCTTTCCAACAGGAGCAGTCATTGTTATTCACAGCATGACACTGCAGCAATATGACAATAATTCCAAAGTTTACATTACAGATTCAGAACTGGAGATCAAATGCCTGCAGCATCCCTACCACTGGTTCCAGGTTATCATCCCAGGTGCATTTGTGGAGAAAAACAGAGTCAACAGAATCCTCAGCAAATAAATCAGGTGTCTGTTGTCATGTATTTATAATTGTGATCACTCTCATTCCTTCCAGGTCGTTAAAAATATATTTTCTAGATCTTTTTGTTGCTGTTGTTGTTGATTAATTTTTGAATTACGTTTTCTCTTTAGACTCTGGGTTTATTTAAAACCTTTTTTTTTTTCCTTCAGCCAGCACACAAAATAGATAGATGGATGGATGGATGGATGGATACATAGAAAGATGGATAGATAGATAGATAGATAGATAGATAGATAGATAGACAGACAGATAGATAGATAGATAGATAGATAGATAAACAGATAAATATGGTTGTCCCATTTCTGGAGCAACACACATATTTGTGGCAAAATCCTGCCAGGCACATATAGGGAAAGGACCAAGGTGATACAGGCTGGTTGGTGCACAAACAAAGATTATTATATCCATTTATTTTATTATTGGAGCTCACAGACTTCATCTCTTGCTCTAATGCATTGGAAAATGGGAAAAATACCCAAATAAAGGACAAACAGACCTCTGTTGAATGGGTGGAGTCATTATTGCTAAGATTGGGCTTTTTCTGTCTTTATTCTGAGCTGCTCTAATCTTCCTTTCTATAAATGCAGTGCTTTTATTCACTCTCAAATATCAATAACTGCAACGGTTGGTAAATGTTCATTTTATAATGATTGTTGAGTCTTGAGTAAGGAAAGATGAGAGTCACATGAAACATAACCCCTGAAACAAGAACTTGAATAAAGGGGAATTTTTCACAATAAACTCTTCTGAATCCTTCAACTTGTGGACTTTTTATTTAACTTCCACCACTTCCCTGTACAATAGGGCAAATCACTGGGGATGAAGCCTTTGTGCTTTTTTAATTAATTTCTTCATTTATCTTGATGATCTTCTAAGATTTACTGAAGCAATCTACAAGAGTGTTATTTTAATAAAATCGCTGTCACCGTTTCTCTGCCTGGAGTTCCTAAGTGAGAATATTGAACAATCTACTGAGGATTTACAAGTTTAAAGCAAATTGGCCACTGTTTGCAGCCATGCCAGAATGCTGACACTCACCAATCAGATGCATTTCCTAATGCAAAATTTATCATGTTTTTGATAGCTATGGAATATTTTACAATCTTTATCCTAGAAAACATGCTGTAGGAATTTTTAATTTTATATATATTAGATATATATATATTTATTCTATTATTTGCTTATAGACATGGCTGTAGGATTGACAAATAAATCACTTTGTTTACTAATTGAATAGCATTCTGTAATCCCCTCACATTATTAACTTATTGAATTAAGTAGGTTTTGATGATTTCTTTATTTCCCTGCAATGAAAGCTGTGGATTTTCCACACTGACACAAATTTCCACCCTTAGGGAAGAGTTGCCCCATTTTACCCCTGCTGAAGCTCTGCCAGTGGATCCCTGCAGCTCCAGTCCAGACAAACCTCTCATCCTGCAAAAACCTGGATCTTCAGAGGTGATGGAGCTGATGAACCTCATAAAAAATGCTTGCACTTGATAATATCAAAAACTGGATTAATAAAATGAATTCACCTGCACTTTACCGAATCCAGAGGGACAGTGGTGTCCATCAGAGCTGCAAACCCTGGTGCAGTTTGGGCATTCCCCAGAGAGGGAACTTTAATATCATTTTAATGAGACTGTGGGGCTAGGGTTGAAATACATTTTTGTTTCTCATTTAGACACCTTGCCTTTTAACACTTCATCACTATCCATTAAGCTTAAACTGCATTTTTAACCTCTGTTCAAAGCCACACTTTAAGGTGAGGTGGTTTTTGAGAGCCCTCAGGCAAGAACTGCAAGTCCCTCAAAGTGCAGTTGTCCTCCTGGCAAACAAACCTGCCCAAAAGGGGAAGAATAACAAGGAAACCTTGACATGAAAAAGCAACATTTCACTTCCTTTTTGCTTTTTTTTTTTTTTTTAGGAGAAAGGATTTTTTTTCCCAGCGGTTATTTTTTGTCATTACAGTGAGCAATGTCAAGAAAGGCACGATCCCACAAAAAAAAATTACTCCAAAAGTCCACAGATTTCAATCTGTCATGGATGAGTTAATCAGTGCAGAGCCCTAGAGGAAAGCCAGGTACTTTAGACCACGTTTAAAGCCTAAAGAGAAAATTGGTGTTGACCCTAGATCCTGCTGGGAATAACTGAGTAACTGGAATCAGTGTCTTTATTTGCTGTGCCCTTCCTCGTGATGAGCACAGGGAATGCAGCTGGAGCTGAGGATGGATCAGGCATCAGGCTCAGGACAGCAAAAACAGATCCAATCCAGCAAAAGGAAACACATTTACCATCATCCCTGAAGCACCTCTTCCTCCAGCAGGCAGGAGCTGAGCAAAGTCCACAGTTCTCATTGAATGTGGTTTAATTAACACGAGCTAATTTAATTAATTTTTACACAATGTGTATATTTATCGATACGTTTTTAAAGGCAGAGGCTGTGAGTGCTAAATTAAATAAATGCAAGTTGCTTTGTTCAGACTGACAATGGAACATAACAAGTGAAAGGGACAGGCTCTACATCCCAAGCAGCAATTTCTTAATTTAAAAATAGAGGTAGAATGCCACCTACTTGTTAGTTCCCTCTATTGCTGGCTGAGGGAATAAAAAGCTCCCACCCTTGGATTACTGCAGTCCTCAAGTCTATGCTGTGGCTAATCATCAGTGTCCAGAATCCACGGGAAAAGAGCATCAAATCAAATTAGCATGCACCCGACACGTCCAATGCATCAATTATACAACACAGCCCTGCTCCCCCTTCCAGCCTGCTGCCTCCCAAATGCCAGGCTGGAAATCATTCCAGGCTCTGAGTGAGTGAGTGAGAGAGTGAGTGACACCTCTGATGCTTGATGGTGAGTTGGAATGCATGTCCTGGCCAGGGAATTGCCTTAGGGAAGGTGTGGGAGTGGCAGTTTGTTCTGCACTGCTCAGCAGTCCCTGGGGTGACTCCAGGAGAGCAACAAGGTCCCCAAGGTTGCAGGGTGGGAGTTCCCAGTTGGATGTCCCCAAGGTTGCAGGGTGGACGTTCCCAGTTGGATGTCCCCAAGGTTCCAGGGTGGGAGTTCCCAGCTGGATGTCCCCAAGGTTCCAAGGTTGGAGCTCCCAGCTGGATGTCCCCAAGGTTGCAGGGTGGATGTTCCCAGCTGGATGTCCCCAAGATTGCAGAGTTGGAGTTCCCAGATGGATGTCCCCAAGGTTGCAGGGTGGACGTTCCCAGTTGGATGTCCCCAAGGTTCCAGGGTGTTGTTTCCAGCTGGATGTCCCCAAGGTTCCCCTGGGTGGATGTTCCCAGCTGGATGTCCCCAAGGTTCCAGGGTGGATGTTCCCAGCTGGATGTCCTCAAGGTTCCAGGGTGGACGTTCCCAGTGAGATGTCCCCAAGGTTGCAGGGTGTTGTTCCCAGCTGGACAGGGCAGCAGAGTTGGTATCCAAGCACAAACAAGGTTCCTCTTCTCACAGGGCTTTGATCACAGAGTCCAAACTCACAATGGTCCCCAGGAGAATCTACAGGAACACCTATAAACCCCTAAACTCCCAGGATGATCCCGAGGCACTGAAAGTGTCCCTCACCATGGCAGGGGTTGAAATTTGGGTCTTTCAGTCCAACCCAAACAATTCTGTGGTTCCATAACACCTGGGAGCTTTGATAGTTAAACCCCCTCTGTTCTCTCCCAACTCTTTTTGCACCTCATCACCTCCTCATTTGCAACTCCTCTTGTTTTACTAACAGACTACCACGCCTTTCAATGGAGGAGTCTGTTTCCTAAAATTAAAAAACTCTGCTGCACCTAATCTATTTGAAAAAGGGGAAAAAAAAAAAAGGAAAAAAAAAAAAAGAAAAAGAAAGTGTTGTCTTTTTTTATTCCTTCCCTTGCAAAGGAGCCATCTGTGGAATAAAAGTCTTGGAAATAAGATCTATAATTACTGTGTATTGAGTTAAGTTGCCATATCACCAGCTTTTCAACAGTCCTCTCTCCGAGTGTTAGTAGTTCTTTCACAAATATTTATTTGGGAGCTTTATAAACCTTTTAGAAGCCTTAACCATACCCAAGGGGCTAAACAAGCAAGTCTCCAGTGAGAATTCCCCTGCTCTACAAAAAGGGAGAGAGCAGCTCTAAACCTGAGAATCATAAATATTATTATCAGTCTTATTGTATTTGCTTTCTGGCTTTTGATCCCACAAGGGATGAAGGCTGCCACAGTCACTCTGAAGCCAAAATGACTAAAAATGTGCTTCAGTATAAAATAAAACTGTTTCATGCCTCAATTCATGGGGCTCTGCAGGCTGACACTGTGAGAGAGCAGCCAATAGCACACAGACTATGGTTAAATAGGAAGGTAGCAGTGATAGTTCTGTGCCTTAAATGCTGCATAAAAAAAGGTATTCTGAGATTTTAAATGTATTTTTGAGCTATCTGATGAAATGCCAAGTAGGTTTTTTTCCACTCTCTTTTTCCTTTGGATTGGCTATAGATCCAAAGGAGAGAAAATACAGAAGTGAAACACAAAATATCCATTATTTAGTTCCAGCCTGTTTACAGAAGCCACTCAATCTTACACTCTTAAAGTTATTACGGAATTGATCAGAATCACAATTAATGTAATAATACATGGACACTTAGGGTTGCTACAAAGCAGGAACCATTCCAGCTCCAGACATGAAAATACAGAATTCTTAAGGCTGTTGGGCTTTCCTGCAACACGTGCTCCCTCTCCTGCCTGCTCTGAGTACCTTAGAGATTCTCCTTCATTTTTCAGTTTATATAACTGAAAAAATTAGAATATACACAGCAGCTTCCATCAGTTCTTTGTGTTCTAGGTGACTTTGGCAACCTTTTCCAAAGCTTCTGGTCCTCTTGAGTGGTATTATTATCTGAAATAAAATCTCCATGACCAGATTCCCAATGTTTACATTCATGCTGACTGAAAGAGAAGTCCAGAGAGGAGGCATGATGGAGAAGAAGAGATAAAAACTCCCAAGGAGCTGAGTTTGGATTAATTTTTTACATAACACTTTGAAGGTTTTCTTGTGCCTTTGGCTAATTTTTCCACTTCCTCCTTATCTGACCCATTCCCAACCTAAATCCTGATGAAAAGAAACCTCAAAGAGACCTTTTTGTTTCAGTCTCTAAAGGGTGGCTGCAAAGATGGAAATTCCCTTTTTACAAGGAAAAGAGGAGGGGCAATGGGGATGAGTTATTCCTGGTGAGATTCCAATGAGCCACAAAAGGAATTTTTATCCCAATGAGAACAATTAGCCATCGGAATCTTCTCCCCAGGGAATGGTGGATTCTACAGCGTTGGACACTTTTAAGATTCAGCTCTGTGGATGATTGTCAAAGGCACACCAACTCTGCCTGGAACACAATATCAATGAGTTTTTTTTGGTTTTGTGTAAGAAGTCTATGCGAGTGCATTTAAGCAAGAAACTCTCTGTGCTCTTGGTGAATGCAAAATGGGAGCATCTTTAATTTCTGCAGTTCCACCTAAGTAGGTTAGGTCAGGTCAGTACAAGCAATTAATATAAATGAACAAGAAGTTCATAAAAGCAATTTAATTTGAATTAACAATTCATCTACTCCCAGACTTGGCTACACCAAAGAGGCTGCTATTTTATCTATTAATATTTTTATTTATGTAGCAGCCACATGGTAGAAGGTGGATGCATTCAAGGATAATTCAGTGGAGACAATTTCAGAATCAATGTCACGAAGGGTTTATAATGCAAATAAACAGAAAAATATGTCAGGAAAACTTGTATATTGTTTTCTTTTTCTAAACAAAGCCCAGCAGCCCTCAATTCTGAGCTAGCACTTTTCTAGGTAATCTACCATGTATTCCAAAGATAATATAATAATTATATATATATATGTTATATTTATATATATGTATAAGATGTGCCTGTATGCACATCTATCCTATATAATATTATCTATATATCCTATATATAAGAACAATATTATATACAATTGTATACATATTAATTAAAGGTCTTCACTACTTTCTCTAGCCTGTCTTCTTGAGATACCCTTTTTGGAGCTGTATTATGGAAATGCAATTAATTACATAAAAACCAATGAAAATTCCATAAATCTACACCTGGTCATTTCCATTCAAAAGCTGCTACAAGAAAACTCCAAGCCCAGGGATGAATATCTCAGGCCATGGTTACAATTGCTATGGAAACTGGACTCTTAATACTTCTGCATTTGACACATTTGTCCTATTTTGTCTGTGGTTTTTTGAAGGAGAATCCTGCTGGAAAATAGAATCAGATGAGAGAAATAAATGAGTGGAGAGAAATAAATGGAGGTGGCCACGGGGAGGACATGAGGGAGCAGGATGGAAATCCCACCTGGACCCTGTGGGCACAGAGCCATGATCCATGGGGAAAACAAACCCAAAAAACGGATTCTGGACATGACACAGGGAGGAGGAGAGGTTTGCTTCATGTTCCCAGAGTTAATTAGCCAATTAACTAACTGACTCTTTGTCTTTCTAGAGCCTTACTGCCAAACAATGATGGTTCTTCCATGCAAACTTGGTGTGAACTCCATGAAATTTTGCTGACTGTAAGTGGAAAGACTTTTCCAGGTAGCTCCAGGGCAGGATTTAGTTTGGGTGACACTAGACAAGGAGTGGTCAATAGGCAACTCAAGTTAACTACTGGGAGACAGAATATGTGAATTCTAAAGCCTAGAAAAACAGGATTCCCTTAACCTTATCAAGATAAGAGGGACAAGAATCTGTTTGAAGCCAACACAGAAACCGCTGCTGAGAAATGATTTGTATAACCACTCCTATTTTGGGGAATGTGATGAATATTCATGAATTTTACCTATAACACTGTGTCTTTGGAAGTACTGAGGTGTGTGTTTGGAGGAGTGAATCCCCCCACACCTGGTGCACCGAATAAAGGAAATACCCACTTCCCTGACTTTGTCTCTGAAGTGTCTCTGGGCTCTCTTGGGCAAATCAACACCATCCTGAGATGGGAAAGTGCACAACAGGTGCAGACAGCCAAGGCTTCAGCTTCCAGGTATGTTTGTGTTTTATTTCTTTTGGGGTTGCTGAGGCAATCAGTGAAACCAGGAGTGTCTGACCCAGCCAAGAGCTCTCCACACCAGCTCACAGCAGCAGGAGCTGCTCCTGCTGGATGTGCCTCCAAAAGGTGGTAACAACACTCAGCAGTCGGTGCTGCACTTTACAGCCTTGAAGTACTTTGCAAACATCCATTAATTAGTCTCCCAACTCCTCCTCGAGGCAGGCAATTAACTGGATTTTATTTTAAAAGCCCTGCAATGTGGAGAGGTTAAGTGATTCACTGGGAAGAGTGAAGGTGCTGGGGTTCAGCCCTGGTTCAGTTTCATGGTCAAGCAAATATTTCTCTGCTCTCTTGTCCACAAGGTCCCTCTTTGTGGTCATCTCCTTTATTTCACTGAGCTCTTCCTCTCCAGCCAGCAGCTACCCAGTAATTTAAAAGCACATAAAAGGCTGGATCCAGCATTAAAAGTGACTGTAACTTCATCCAGTGGCTGAGAATGAAATTGGATCTGTTTACAGAAACTGGGCACAAAGTACTCCAGCCTTGGTTCAAGCCAAGTATTAATCAGCAGTGGCTAAAGCCATAACCTGGAGCGATTAATACTAAAATTAACTGCTGTAGTATCACCCAGGGAAGGCTGTTATATTAGATTGCTACTGGTTTGGCTGAAGCTGGCTGAAACTGAGGTATTTTCTGCATCATTTTGGGACACAAAAAAAAAAAAAAAAAAAGCTATTTCCTCGTAAGATTCCATTTCATTGGAAAAAGTACAAACAGAATCTTTAGGGCAACCATTAGAACCAGACATTATCACCTGAGTTAACTCAATATTCCTTCATGTTGCTCTGTAAACTTGCAAAGATTTTGTTTGGTTTCACTAAGGATCAATGAATCTCAGACTTTTTTCCAAAGGATTTCAAGCCTCAGCTATAGTTCAGATGAGATCTTTCTTTCCACTGCACCCAGGAAGGACTTCACACACTCCTTTAACAGAGAAAACACCATATTCCACCTTTAGTGATCAAATTAACAAGCAATTTGGGGGGAAATGGCAAAATGCTTTGGAGATGAAATGGTGCAATTTTCCTTTTCCAGCCCCAAAATCCAGGAATAACATGAATCTTCAAGGGAGTAGTTGGGAGTGCTTTGGTAAAAGACATGGAAACTCTCAATTTCCAGCTGGTACAGCTTCCCCTATTATGTTGAAGGACACACAGACTATTTCATTTATGAGCTCAAGAAAATTTCCTCCTTGAAAATGCTTCATTTTGCTATAAAACAAAACAGGTAGTGCTGGGGGCAAAATTAAACTATTTTAAAATTTGATTTGTATTTATTTGTGTTTTTATAAATCAAAATGTCCACTTAGAAGTCACCATTCCAACTCACACCAATTTACTTCTTTACCTTGATTATTCCCTTCTTTCATTTCCCTCCATGTAAAAACTATCCTACTCCACCTGCTTTCCACAGTTAGCAAATTATATTTCCCCTTCATATATAAACCTCCTGTTATTATTTCAATGTTTATAGTGAGATAAGATACACCTTAATGTAAATTCCTTGGCCAATCCAGACCTTCCATCTTCTGTGCAGAAGTTCTCCATCTTCTGCAGAAACAGCCAAGCTACTTCTTCACCTTCCTCACCTGGGGACACAGACAGATTCCAGGCTTTGTCACCCTGCTCCTGTTTGACATTCTCTCCTCTTCCCTTTATTTTTCGTGCCAAAAGCCAGAACAGAATTCACTGTGGAGCTGCAGAGAAAAAAAAAAATAAATGGTAACAAGTGTGCAGGAAATTCATTCAATAAATTGTCATGTTTCAGCAACACTTGTTTTCCTGAGGGCTTCTGGAATTGCCCATTCCACTGGCACTTAAATGTCGTGTTGCCCATCATAATATCCTTGTTATCATCCTCCAAGTGCTGCCTTTTCTTCATCTCAGTGGTTCTGCAGCAGGTGAGGGTTATAAATGTCCCCTGCACTGTGGTTTTAATTCTTCCCTCAAACAGAGCATTAACTTGCCGGCTCGCGGTGGAATTTTCTTTCCCCCTTTTTCTTTTTGGATTGTAAGAAATGTGTCTACTCGACTCTGTCCATAAATGTAACACTCCTGAGGGCAAATTCCCAATTCTGTGCATCCTGCCTCAGCCTTGGAACAGTCTGGGGGGTCCTGAAATCATCCTGAAAATCCTGAAATCCTGAAATCCTGAAATCATCCAACCACAACTTTTTGCTGTTATTCTCACACTGCCAACATCCCAGCAATCCACACGTAACCAAGTGTCCTCCACATGCCTCTGCATCTCTTAAAAAACTTTTCAGCAGAAGATATGCATCCATTTTTATAAATCTGCCAATACATCATCAAGGCAGGCGCTGAGGAAATGCACAGCCCTTTGCCAGGAGGGAAATACTGATCTTGGAAGGGATTTGGGTATTTCTCTCCAAATGCAGAGACTCCATAGGCAAAAGAATCTTAATTTACAGGACTCAGTGACCGGATGAACCAGCTGGGGAATGCCTGAACCGAAAAGATTTGCCCAGTAAACATTCAAATACAAAATAAACAAACAAACAGGAAAAAATCCCTCTTGAAATTGCCCTACAACCAAGCCAAAGATGGAAACAATTATTTTATAAGAACGACGAGTTTGAGGCATTACCAAAGATAGAGTTCTCTACAACAATCTAATAAACCCGACGTTATTCCTGCTATTTAATATCCCAACATCTTTTTGGGGAATATAAATTATTCAACGTTTAAGTGCCTTGTAATTGGATTTAGATGACGAATGGGAGAAAATACTTTAATTGTAAAATATATTCTGTATGCATCAGACAGAAGCATCAGCCACCTCCCTGAAACAGGCTCTCAGGAGAGCTGCATGGCTCAGGAGTTTGCTAATGGGATGTGGCGTCCTTCGTCGTTCAGATCATGAGTGGAATCCACAACGTGTTGGAGGCAACTGGAAATGGTTTCTCAACATGGCCAGAAATTCAAACCAGAGGTAATTTTAGTCCCTTTCATGTCATCCTCCCCGTTTTTGTTCAGGAACATCTGGAAGTCCTGGTGAAAATGGAATATTTTCAGCCCTTCTTGACGTTTCCTTCAAGGCTGACCATTCCACTGGGCTCATGACTTCATCCTTGGTCAACTCTCACACCATTCCCACCCCACTGTGGCACTCACTGGTCATTCCCTGATGGATCTAAAGCCCAGCCAGCTCATCAGGGCATCCCTGAGTGGCCTCAGGAACTGTCCGGCTGCCTGGACATGCCATGAGTGGTCAGCACCTCTGAGCTTTCATGTATCGCACTAATTCTTAATATTTTCTAAAAAAAAAAAATACAGAAAATCTTTTCTCATTCTTTTCCCTGTAAAATACACACCTGACCATGAAGGCCTATTTAGAGTTTCTTCTTAAAATACCTGAAGGCATTCTGTGATAATTTATTTTAACTAAAGCCACAATCATTAAAAGTGAGTGCCCATTGTCATGACAAAAGCGGAGAACAAGAAACAGACAGGCAAAATTAAAATATTAAACCACATTGCAGTAAAATTTCTTTTCCCAGAAGCAAATTTATTCAGTGCTGTGAATTATTGATTTAATGTATTGACTGCTCAGCTGATAACCAGGAGACTTCATGGCAACTCCTCATCCTCCCAGCAGCCTGAACTGTGCAACTTGGAGAAAATGACATTTGTTTGCCTGCTGTGTCTAATTCTTTTGAAGCAACAATTATCTGTCACTATCTGTGAAGTTTTAAGCACTATAAATCTTCAATCTCTGTTGGATTTTTGATGCCCTGCTGCAACCAAAATAAAAGTGGCTGTTTTGGCTTTGTTTGTTGGGGTTTTTTTACAATACCTCTGATTGCTACTTATCAGTTTTACCTCTTTTAATTTCTCCATTCTTCTTAAATGTCTAGTCTGAAAATCTGCAAAAACCATCACAAAAGCAAATATCCATTTAAGAATTGCATATAAAGTAATGTCCTTGAGATGAACACATGCACAAAAAGGAGCATGGCAGAGGAAACAGCTTATGTTAGATAAATTGATAAACCCAAAATAGAAGTTCCAGATCTCAACCACACAGATTTGAATTGATTGACCTCAGAAAAGCTGTATTTTACCCAAAAAAGGTAAAATGGTTTTCTGTACCTTTGCCCATCACTGCAGTGCTGATGGCATTGTCAGCTCCCAGTGGGAAAGCCTCAAAAACTGAACATTCCCACTTAAAGAAACAAAGGAATTCTACATTCTGGGAGCTGAAATTTCACACTCTGGGAGCCAAAATTCCACGCTCTGGGAGTCCTTGCAAAGACAACTTGGAACATCTTGAAAAGTCCCCACCTTCCTCGTTAGATGCTCTTTAGCAATGCAGAAACAAATGGTCATTCTGGGGAAGACACACGGCTCGCCTGGGGCAACCTGGGATTGAAGGATGAAAATCAAAACCTTTTAGTTAAAGGATGACTGAAATAGATGAGAGGCAGAGAGGGAGTAGTTTAAAGGTGAGAATTTACAGAATTAGAAATATCATTGTTAGAAAATATGCTGAGGTGTGGTTGGCAGAGCTGCTCCAGTGTGTTCCGTGGAGATCCACCAGAGCTCTGACAGTTTTTAATGACAATTAAAAATGACCCCCATGGGCTGGGGAGGGAGGCAGAGCCTGTCCTGGAGACCTTCAAACACTTCCAAAAGGCTGCTCCAGCAACCATGAGCTCTGTTGGTTGATAAACAAAATCCATGTATTTGCTTCCTAGAAAAAAAAAGAATTTTAGTTCACAGGGTGTGCAGAGGAAAAAAAAAATAGAGAATTTTCCCCCTTAACAATAAGGTTGACATCAAGTATATTTTTATTAAACTCCACAGGTATCTAATAATAAATAGGAGGAACGGAGAAGATGAAGTGTATTTTCAGAGAAACACCGAAAGTCGCAAAAATATCATTAAAGCAATTTCATGTGAAAGTTCTGTTAAATCTTGCTAATGGATCTCAGAATAATTTTGTGATTTGAAGCTCAAAAGTGGAGCTAAATTTGCTATTGCGAGTGCTTTGATGACAAGTGTGCTAAGAAGGTTTCTACTGGGGAGAAAAGGCAACTCCTTTTTTCCTAATTACTGTGCCACAAAGCCACCCTGAAACTCACTTGGACACTTTGAATTTCCGGGGGGATTGCACGTGTGATAAATTACTACAACTTGTTCTCATATAAATAATGAGATGCATAACACACTTAGCATGAAATAAAACTATTGTCAATATTTCTGCAGATCTCTAAGTCTGTGCATTTTTTACCATTTTCCATGCTGCTACAATTTCAAAGAAATACCCAGAAAAATTGCACCACAGGGGCAGAACCTGTACAGCTTTGCTACTATACCATTATCAGGAAATTTATTGCAAATTGGCAAATATAATTTCACAGATATTGTGGCCTTTTATCATCACTTGTTTGCAACTTCAAAGGTGTCTCTTTAGAGACAGAAAGAAAATTATCTATAGAATTTTTGAACTGGAAACTTCCTAGTGGTGACTTTTATTTATATTGGGTAAAATGAAGAGATTAAGATTAAATTAAGTAAATGAACAGGAATAATAATTTGAATATAGTACAACTAAGACATAACAAATATTTTTAATGTATTGCAAACTGCCTGAAGAGGAAAAAAAGGTTAATTTTACCACACAGACTCAAGGCAGGAAGGGGCTGACATTGGGTTTTAGGGGATGAGATGTAGAAAAGTTCCTGATGTTTCAGCCCTGATTCCCTTGCACCTGCAGCCACAAAAGCCCTGCACATTTGGCTCTCTCTGCTCAGTGAACTCGGCTGCAGCATTTCCCAGTGATTAATCACACCTTTGCACAGAAACAAATAAACCAGAGGCTGCAATGAACTGAGGACTGAGAGCCCTGCAATGGAATTAGCCACTTCCACGCTTTTTACTGGCAAATATTAAACTGCACAGCAAACAGAAAGAAAGGACAAAACAGAGCCGTGCAACACCATTCCTCAGTAAAAATGATACATTTATAACCTCATTACTCACGTTTTATGGTGGTGGTTGCTGAAACACGGAGAAGGGGCTGAGCAAGGTCACTCTGGCAGAGTTGGGAAGAGAAACCAGACATCTCATTCCCTTTTCCAGCTTTCTGCTCCCTGTTTTATATTGCTTTTTCTCCTCTTTTTTTTTTTTTGTTTTTTTTGTTTAAACATAGATGGATCACCATAGCAAACTCACAAAAAGGCCTCGTGTGACGCACAGATAACTCTGGATTTAAGATAAGCTGCATCTCCTGAGCTTCTCTGGCAACAATGGAGTTTGTTGATTGCAATGAACCGCGTGGAAATAACATCAATGTTACCAGAAATGTATAGAATTCTTTATGGGAATGTCCTGGTCTCTCTGAGCTTGGGGATGGAATTTCTATTACGAATAAATTGTACACACAATATTGGATTTGAACTCTTAGATTGTCTCATCCAAAAGGGAGCTGCTGCCAACCCAAGTTCCCCCATTGTTCCCAGGGCAGCCTGGATCCATGGTGAAGGAAGGGCAGAGGGAAAGGCACAGCAACCTGTCCTTGCTGCTTGGTCTGCATGAGGACTCACTTGTTCATCATTCTTTTTCAGTTTGCCTCTGGAACATCAAGTGATGCCTCTGGAGAAAGAAAGATAAGGGGAGGAGGGGGGTTTACCTCAATAAGTTGCAATAAAATTTTTTTTTTCTATAGAAAAAGTTTTTGTTTGGGTTTTTTTTTCCCCTCCAGAGCTTCCTCATAATTCCCATTTTCTGCAAGGCCAGACTTCTTCAGACTGAAATTCTACTGATTTGTTTGACCAAAGTTGGTTCTATTCTGCTGATTTCTGAGCTCTGGGATTTCTGTGGTGCAAAACCTCGAAGGCTGTGCCTGTTCACCTTTCCCCTGTTTCACAAATGCCTGTGCCTGAGCACAATTCCAACCCAAAAAATCCTCCCCATGAGCCATGCCTGGGTTTGAGCAGATTTGGGCTCTGCTCCAGAGTCGTGCTCATCTCCCACAGGCTCGTGACTGATCCGAGGCAGAGGAGGAAAGAAAATTGTTAAATCTTAATCCAGCTGTGAGAGAAACTTGGCAAATAAGATGAGTAAAACTGTCTAAGAGACAATGAACTCTGTTCAAAATATTTCTGGGTCTTCTCTCAGCGTAATGCAGCTAGAACTGACTCAAGTGGAGTCCATGGCATCTCATCAGATTCCTTTTGTTGTCAGAAATCTCTTTAGTTCACTATTGAAAATAAGATGTAGATTTGGCTTGTTTCAGTGAGAGCAATTCTTATTCCTAAAACTGTAATGAGTTAATCCTCATATGCAGATTTTTTAATGAGAATCAGGCCAAGGTTCAGGTCAATGAAATATTGACAGGGGAGCCAATGCTGAAGTTTGTATCTCGTGTAACTCAGAAAATCCATAAATTATAACCAGAAATAAAATTGGTATCACCTCCTTTGATGGCTGAATATCACCATAATAAACCAAAGTCTCTGATTTGGCACAATCAGGGGATGATTACCATGAAAAATCCCAGAGAACCCACATGGAGGCTATGGAAAGCACCACCCAGTCCACCAACACCACCGAGTGATGCAATTTGTGACACTGACAAATTAAAGGATGTCTGTGGGAACATCAAACTGGGGCCAATCCTTTAATTACCTTTTCAGAACTCCCTTGTGTTTGTATTTTTGTCTCTTGATAACATGACTAGGAAGGAAGGCAGCTCTCAGCACGAGGGCATCAGAGGAACTTTGAAGCCATTAAATCCCCACCTGATCTTTTCCATCCTGCAGGCCAATGGATCTCAGGATGGGTTTGGTAGCCTGAGCTGCCAGTGACACCACAAACCTTGGGTCTCTTCCAAAACAAGCCTGGTTTCTCATCCTGCTGCCCTCAGCCACCTCTGGCAGTGCCTCATCCCACGAATAGATCAAACCAAAGCCAGGTGCTTAGCTGCAGAGTGAGGTCCTTCACAATCTCAGTGCCACAGAACTAAACTTTTTCTCAGGCTGCATCCCCATCACCATCTCCTTGTCCTTGCACCACCTGAGGCTGCTCAGCCAGCGGAAGAACACAGCGCCATAAACTGAGAAGGGAATGTCAGCTGTCACTGCGAATATCTTGCATTTGTTTCTTCGCTGGCGTGTACTGGGAATAGAGAATTATATTTCAGTTTTATTGGCAGCTGGTTTATTTTGTATTTACAATGACCTAGATTGCCAGTTTACAATCTGCCTGCAAAGCAGCTGAAGCTCTGCTCTCTCCCAGCAGAAGACTCTGGGAATCAGCTGGCAGGGACAAATTGTACAGCACCATGAGTACTTGCCTCTTCTAGTGCTTCCAGTTCCTACAGAACCAGGGAACAGAATATTGCTGTCATGGCCCTAAATTTAGAATTCACAAAAAAAAATTTTTAAAAAAATTAAAAAGAAAATAGAGTAACAGACTGGGGACCTTAAAGCTCAACCAGTGCCACCCCCTGCCCTGGGGAGGGACATCTCCCACTACCCCAGGTTGCTCCAAGCTCCATCCAACCTGGCCTTGGACATTTCCAGGGATGGAGTAAGTTGTTAAAAATGAGGAAATAATTCCCATATGGACATGTAACAAGGAGCTGTGACTTATATTGAGAAATATTTCACAGCAATTTGCTTTCCTCACAGATTTTGCAAGCACAGCCATAGCTGCAAAGCCCCAGACATGTTCATATTTTAAATATGTTAGAAATGGGCCTCAGCTTTGAAAAAATTCAATGCAATTCTATTAAACATTGAACTTCCCAGTTTTTATTTTTCTTTTCTTTTTATCCTTTTAACTTCTTTTTGTGTTGCTGCTGTCTTTCAAATCTGAAAGACAATTTGGGCGGATTCACTGCTTGCTTCAGAACAGTTTGTGGGGTTTTTAAATAACACTCCACTACCCAAATCTTTCTCTCTCCAGTGCTCACTGAGAAAAGAAATTAAACAAAACTATTCTGTAACATGCCAGACTACAGAATATCATTGCCCTCATCTCTGGCTCCGAACCAGGAATTCATAATAACACCTTACATAAGCATTATTTTCATTAACAGATTGATAAAGACAATGTCAAGCCCAAGAACAACCCTGACAATAAAATTGCAGCATCATCCTATTATTAGCACCACAATCACTCAAATGCTGAAAGATTTTTAAAGGAATTTTGGGATCAGGATGGTGTCAGCAATATACTAATGATGGCAATTCATGGTCACTTCAATCACACATTTAGGGTTTGTTGTTTCAAGGTAAAGGATTTGCTCTCGTTCTTTCATCCTTGTCTCTTCCCCTGTCACCCACTGCAGCATCAACGTTATTAAAAAAGTTTCCCTGCAAGTTTCCTCTCAAGAAAAGGTTTCCCTTTTCCTGTTGCCCAAGTCCCTCTGCAGGGAGGAAATTCAGATTTTTACAGAAGTGAGGATGCACTGTGGACACATTATAAACTGTTTTAAGGGCAATATAAACCCTGCTAAAGCAACACTGTTTTATTTGGCATGAGCATTCAAGGAGAGGTAAAACATTTCCTCCTTACATAAACTATAGAAATACTGCAATTATGCATTTCTGTGATCCAAATGACATTTTATCTTCTGCGTGGAAGAAAAATTCTCTGAAGGACAAGACAAAACGAAGATGTGAAATCTTTATGAGGAACAAGGAATGACAAGGGCTGTCCACCTCCTTCCCATGAAACTCCACCTGTGAATTGTTGTTTGGGATGAAGTTCTCATCACCTCTGCCCACTGAATTAACAAGATGCTCAATTTTCCCAGTGCATGTACCTTGTTTGTCTAATTGATTAGCTTCTCAGAGAGGTAAATGTGCACTGCTCTTGGAAGAGGTTCATAGCTGAGGAGATCCAGCCCTTGCTATGGAGATTCCACTGAAGTCAGCAAGTCCAGCCCAGGAGATGACAGAGCCTCTGTGGGACCAAACTGATGCTCCTGAGCAGAAATTGCCTTTGTGCCAGGAATAAACAAATTTATCAAAAATCACCATGAGAACTCTGATCAACATCTTCTTGTATAAAGAAAAGAGCTGATAAAAAATGTGCTGCTTGTGTGAATGGGTGATGCTGCATATGGAACATGGCTGATTTTTTAATTCAAATTGCTAACAGGTTACACTAGGAGTACATTTACTCACAGGGGAATACACCAACCCCCAGATGTGCTGCTTGGGGATCTGATGGAAACAAAGATGCATCCAGAAGCTGGAAAGACAGAAGGGAAAGCTCTGTAGAGCAATACCTGTGCTCACAGCAAAAGCAAGAGATAATTCCTCCTCTGGTTTTTGTAATTCATCACACCTCTCCAGTGTCACAGCAGCTCTGCAGCTTGCAAAAATTATTAAGGCTAAAATTAACCACAGTTAAAGTTTTTAAAACTTAGGAGAAGGTACAGAATTCAAAATAAACACCAAATGGAAATAATCTAAGCTAACATTTTTCATTGTCCCAGTCTGTAGTTACAACATGTCACTGCTGACATGGTGAAGGGAGCAAGCCATATAATTACTCCTGGGGAAATTAAAAATTAATGTACTCCAGAAGTGATGCATATGAGAATGAAATCAATTAAAAGGCTCTTTCTATGATGCTCCTCTTCTTTACATTTGGACACTGAGATTTATTCCTTCACCACCACATATTTCCCACTCCTTGGTTTTCCAGGTAGCTGTTGGCCCAATCTGCTGCAGTTAGAATTCACTTTCCCTGCCAGACTGACCAAATGTTCAGAAAAATAAACTCGGGACTAAATTTCTATTTGCATTGCATAAATCTGTCTGGTTTGATTCACAAGGGTTGTGAAATCCAGGTTTACCTGGCTCCCACTGATCCAAACATTTATTTATTTTTCTCCCAAGTAACAAACAAGAGGACAAGGGGAAACAGCCAAAGCTGTGGCAGGGGAGGGTCAGGTTGGACATTGTGACAAATTTCCTCACTGAAAGAGTGGTTGAGCATTGGAAGGAGCTGTCCAGGGGGGTTTGGAGTCTCCATCCCTGGAGGTGTCCAAGGAAGGCCTGGCTGTGGCACTCAGGGCTCTGGGTTGGTGACAAGGTGGGGATCAGTCACAGGTTGGATTGGATGCCCTTGGAGGGCTTTTCCAACCTCAGTGATTCTCTGATTCCATAAAAACTTACAGTTCAAACTTTCTTCATTCATCCCAACCCCACCAGCCTCTCCCCAGCACCCCATTCCCACCCTGAGCATCCACACAAGCCAACCCAGCTCCTTCCTTCCTGCTGCACCTGAGCCACGACGTCCAGAGAGCTGATAATTGCTTCTTCTGTGCATCATTTGCCTGATCACTCTCATTTCCACAGGCAGAAAAAAGATTTCCTCTCCTGATGGGTAATGTCTGCACCCAAGAGAGGGAGACAAAAGCTCCCATGACTATTTAATGACTTCACTGGCACAGTCAGGAGTGAAAGCTCCAGAACCAATCTGTCCCTGGTGATCGCTCCAACATTAGGATAATAAATTAAGCTTTTTCTTTCTTTTTTTTTTTTTTCTTGCTGGCACAAAAATCAAATGAGATGAAGAGCTCACTTGGTCCCTCTCTCCCTCTGAGAGTGACCCCAAGGAGCTTGACTTGCCCAGAATCCAAGCTTTCAACACCAAAAGGACTCCATGGGTGAAGCCTGCACTCTTTGAGAATTTTGGGCATGAAGAAGTTAAGGAATTTGTCATTATCTTCATTATCCTTCACCCAAGGAGACAGCTGGGATTTATGTATCTATGTTCTCTTAGGGATGAGACCATAAAAATCCAAGCTAAACTTCTAAGAAGACAAAAAAAAAAAATTAGTCTTCGGGTCCAAATTATCACCTATAAATTTTGACAACAGAACTGGGTGATTTGTGTCCCCAGGGAGAGATGGAAAAGAGCCAACAGGAGCAGGCAGGGAGCATTAGACAAAGCATAACTTATTCCCTTTTAAAATATGCCTTTTCACATTGTTCTATTAGATTTTGCACTTCACATTAAATGTTGAACCCTTGAAAGATTTGTTCCAACTCTGTGCAGTCTTAGGTCTATATTTTTCAATAGCATAATTGCATAAGAGTGATAAAAATATAGATTTTGCAATTTTGTGTTTAATGAGAAGTCTGAAGTTGAAGAGCTGCGTTATGATCTGTGGATTTAAATAAAAACACAACATGGTGCTGTTTGGAGATTTCAGAGTTTCTAATGCCCACCTAGCTCTGAAAATGCTCAGCTCTGAAAATTCATCTCTTTTACCTTCAAAACACAAAGTTACCACAGTCAGGCACAGCCAACAATTTCCATAAAACCAACATTAATAAAAAAAGGGGTGAAACAGCCACCACCAGGTCACTTCCACACAGAAATGACAATTATTGCACGGAGAGGACTCAATTGCTCATCCAGCTACACTGTGCAAATGCAGGGGTGGGATTTGCATATGCAAATGTTGGTCTTTTCAAATTCCAATACATACACCTGCGAAGTGTTTTTTAGAGGTCAGCTGAAAATATTGCCTGAGGAGTTCAGACTTTTTCAACACATCACATGTTTGCACAATTATTCATCAGCCTGCCTTGCCCTTGTTTTCTAAATCACACCTTTAAATAAAACCAGCAAGATTACAAGGGAAAAATATCATTACCAGATAAGAGGATGTCCCAAAAAAGAAATTATTACAATTATCAAATTACAAGCGACAGGGAGAGGAATAGGAAAATCATTTTAGGGCTGCATTTTCTCTTTTCATATAGCACCTCTTACCATGACATTAGAGAGATCAACCAACAGGAAAGATGAAAGACCTGCTGTGGTCTTCCCTGCTTCAAACACTTCAAAACATGGAATTCATTCAGCAAAGGATCAAAAGTTGCACCTTTCCCTGGAACTGCATGGCGTTTTCACAGCGCTCACGCGGGTTACAAATATTCCTGTGTACATTCCGTGCATGGAAAATGTCTTTGGCAAGGGCTCAGGCACCAGGGAGGAGGAGTGGAGGCCAAGGTGTTTGCAGGGGACCAGCTGGAACGGAATTTTGGCCATTTGCAGTTGCGTGTTGTGATACAAGAGCAGCTGAAGTGAGTTTTGTCTCCAGGAGCTCACGCTGCCTCTTGAAAATGCCCTTCAAAAAGATCGCAGCCCGAGCGAACAGAATGGCTGCTCAAAAAATGGGGGAAAATGACAATTTGGGCAGGGTTGGGAGTCCTTTGGTTGAACATCTGAGCCCCAGAAGCACATCTGGTTTCCTCAGGGGCTGTGCTTTAGTGAGAGATGTCATTTCCACACCAGTCAGGGATGCAAAAATCAACAAAAAGCACTAAATTTCCAAAGATAGCAGAGGGTGAAAGTATGGATAAAAATACAGAAGCCCCAGAAAGAGACAAAGCTCCACAAAGGAAGAGGCAGCTCAGAAGGCTGATACTCCACATCACCCCAGAGCACAAAATTCATAACCATTGCCTTGTAGCTCATTTCTTGGGAGACCTGGGAGCTAAAATGAGGCTGTGCCACTCATTTTTATAACCCCAGGACTTGAGACAATCTGCAGGAGTTCATAATCAAGAATTTTACCTTGCTAGAGCAAACTCACCGAGTTTCACCCCAAAAAGGTTGAGATGACTGCTTTAGGGAGGATTAAATCCCATTGAACAGTTTCCCAGTGACCATAAGGTGGCTCAGGATGGTTCTGTCTCCTCCTATGGAGCAGTGTCACCAGTGCCACCAGTGCCACCAATGCCACCAATGTCACCAGTGTCACAGTGCCACCAGTGCCACCTGTGCTGCCCTCTGAGGGAAACCCTCTCAGTCAATCTCTCTGGGGAAAAAAGCAACAGTGAGACACTTTCCACATCCAAACAACTCCTTAGATCATGTCCTTCCCTCACTCAGGCAGAAAGAAAGATTCCCAGGCCGAAATCCCAATTTATCAACATTTCCTACTGTGTTTTCATATGGATTATCAGGGTAGGATGTTTGAGCACATACTCATACTTTTGGTGGCAAAATCAAATATTCCCTTTAAATTAAGCCACTAGCAGGAAAGCCACCACTTGGTTGGCACACCAGCATTTTATCCTTGCTTTCCTGCAATTTCCAGGACTTTCTTGAGAGCAACCTGAACATAAAGCCATAAGAATCTCTCTGCACTGCCCTGGGTGTACTTGAGCACCACTCTGGCTGTGCATTACTGCTGCGGTGGAAGAACCATAAAAGAACTTCCAAACCACTCCATTAACAGGCAAGTTCTGAGCCCTCACATCAGCAGTTTTCTCTTCCAAGCTCTGGTGCAGTCAAATGACCCAGCACTGTCATCTCTCAGCTCATTTGTGGTTTGGGGAAATGAATCAAGGCTTTCCAATGTCTGCTCTGTGGTGAAAGATGCTCACAGATAAGTAGGACTCCTTTTATTATCAATATGAAGGGTTATATTAAAAAAAAAAAAAAAGCATTTTCAAAGAATGAAATACAGGCAAACCTTCTGAAAAGTTGTGTCTCCCAAAACACATTAAAAGAACTTTTCTAAATAAAATCCTTAACTCTGGAGATGGGGCTCGAGGAGGGGAAAAACAGCAGTAAAAACAAAAAAGCAACATAAAGTGCAAAAGACAGAAGGAAACATAATTTGATGGGAATTGCAGGTCATTCCTGCTGCCATCGAGAAAGGAATTAGGGTGTGGGGGACTGCTTAATGCTCCATCATGTGGAACATAAGTCAATAAAATTTTAGTTATTCAGTAAAATGCCACTGCAAAGTCTCCTTGCTTGACTTTGCCACTGCTGCTCTGCGTGTCAGGTCTGAATAACTTTCCTGGGAACGTTTTCTGTTTGCTCTCCTTATCTGAGCCATTTATTACAATTGATGTAACAATGTGTTATGGCATCAATATTAATAGGAACACACTGATAATAAGATGGCTCCTCGTGTTTCACAGTCATGCGTGGAAATTGCATTCAGTCATACAGAATCTTTCGTAAATAGTCAGAAAATTCTGGTGAAACAGAATAATTCCGTAGCATCAGAACATACAAAGAAGTCAAAAATAATAAATCTAATATTAAATGTTTTTTTTCTGGGTCATACATGAAAAAATTGATGGAACAAATTAAACTGATTCTGGATCAGCACAGAATCTCCAAAGGGTATCTAACAGGAATCTTCTAGATACAGAGATTTATAATTCCACAAGCAGCCCGTTTAAGGCTGCAATGAGCAGATGGAGATGAATGTCAGCAAAATTGTGCACCTTTTCCTCTTGCTCCTCTGATATTATCAAAGTGATTTCCCTGTGGGCAAACATTAAAATAACAGCAGAAAACACCTGAAAAATAATAACAAGTTTTGGGCCACACCAAATATGAAAATAACATTAAAATGGACATAGTTTATATACATTATATTCAAATATAAAATTATAGCCTGTTGCAAGCAGGAAAATAGCTGATTCAGTGTGAAGAAACTATCTTAGAATTTGGGTATTTCCTTCCCAATGGATTCCTGTGCAATTGGTGGGAAATGAGAAAACCCACAGAAATGCTGTGATAAATAACACACCAGCAAGTGTTGATAACTGAGAGAGAAAGAGGATGGAAACCATATGAAATTTCAGATGAATAAACAGCCAGGCGAATTAAGCACAAATTAAGTGCAAAGTAAGTGCAAATTAGCACAATCACCAAGAAATAGCTGATCTGCATGGCCTGCAAGTGGGAAATATGATCTCAGCAGAAAAAGAACCAAAGAGAAATCAGCCAGATGAGCACTTCTTCCTTGCATGGCATATTTGCTGCCTAAAGGTCAAGTGAAATGGATTGTCACCAGCACCTGGCAGCCACACAGGGGTGCAGAGACATCCAGCTCCATGCTCCCATTGCTCACACATCCCTTGCCCTCAGCAGGTTATTGTGGTTATAACTTCCCCCTGCTCCTGAAAAAGGGCAGCGAAATTCAATATACAATGAGCCGTTCACAGCTGGAATAGACATTCTATTCATTCTATCAGACATTCTATTCTATTGGTCCTTCTATTCTATCCATCCAGTCATAGAATGCCTGGAATTGCCATTCTAAAGCAGAGGAGAGGAGGAGCAGTGGGAAAGGAAGGGATGTCACACCCTTTGCACAGCTCCAGCTCTGCAGGACACAGTTTTCCGTGGATGGAGCAGCACAAACCTCACCAACCTCAGCAACATAGCGACATTTCATTTCTCAGCGAGGTTTCACTGGTGAGGTGGAGCCCAGGCGTTACTCACAGCCTAATTTTAGCCTCTGCTCTCCCAAAAGCCCAAAGGTGGAGCCCCCAGGGACAGCAGCTGACTCCCATCCAGAGGTGTCACTGCGCCTTGGGTCAGAGCATCCTTGGCTTCAATGACACGGGGACAGGGCAGAGCAGGCTCAGGGATGAATGGAAGATAAAGCCTGGCCATCTGCCAGCTGCAAACTCAAAAAGAGTCACAATTCAATAGCCCAGACGTGATTTATGCCGGGTATTTAGTAACATAAACACCGCGTTTACCGAGCAAGATTTATGTGCAATTTGGGCATCGCTTGTATCCGGATCCATCTTTAGATTAGAAACACCACACGCTTCTGACCATGAAAAAACAACTAACCCCCAAACCCAGGTAAAACACAATATCACAACAAGCTGGAAAGAGCAACATTTTTGCATGTCAAAATTAATAAACGTCATATTTTTTGCTCATGCAGAAAAAAAATGCAAGGTCACTTTCAGCAGCTCCAGCGAGCACTAGCATACTGTATGTGGAGTTTTAACATAATATAAAGCCATCTGGTATGGAAACTCGAGCTCAGCAGATGCATTTGGAAAACAGAGCATTCATTTTTATTGTGCACTAAAATTACATTTAAAGTGTGCTCAAAAGCATAACTGAAACAGATTGTCCCTTCCAGCAGTTGTGTTGCAGGCACTGATGGGGCCTCTGATGGTGGAGTTTGTGTTCAGACCTTTGGTCTCACTGCTCTCCCTGTCATAATATTAAAAGGGAAACATCTTTCCTTCTGATAAATACAACTCCAAATAGTCCTCTAAGTGCTCTCTTATGCTTGTTAGCTGTTCAGATTTTCCTAAGAAAATATTGTATTTGATTTCAAAGTTTGTGCCCTATGAAAATCCATTTGACCAGAAAAGCAAAGCATTACAAGCTGACTGGTTTTTCTATTAGCTGCATTAATTCTTGGTCTTCAAAGAAAAATAAATATATAAGAAAAAAAGGCAGACAAAAATATAAGCCATTTTCTCTTCCTGGTCCTGAAAAAGCCACCAATATGGAACAGTGAAAACACCACACCCAGCACCCTTGAAGGTAACAAGTTCATCTAAAACTTCTTGTTATGAATCCACATTTTTGGAGTTTCAGTGTGATTCAGTTTGTTTCTAGAGACTAGAAATTGGTTACCTTCAACAACAGAAAGACAATCCTAATTAAACCATTCTAGGATGCTCTCCATGAAGGGCTCTATGTGTATAAAAAATAATAAATGCATGAGTTGGATTGAATGTCAGCAATATTCCTCCTTGGAAACTCATCTTTTATATTGAAGGTGTGGAAAACTCATAACACCAGTGGTATTTAACTTCCTTCCGTGTTTTACCCCTTGGATGTCACAGATTCATGTAGAGGCTTTCAAGACTTCCTTTTGTTGTCACATAAACCAGTTTGATTCCAATACCAAAAAAAAAAAAAAAAGAAAAAAAAAAAAAGAAGAAGAAGCATTAAATATTTTGAGGTTTACTTTTGTTTGCAGAAAATGGAAATATAATTGCACCTGGCAGAGGTAGGGAACTGCTGAAAGTCAAATCGATTCTGAATCTATGGGGCCAGAGTAAGAAGAGAGTGGTTTGAGAGCCTAATTACCTCAAAAGGCATCTGAGATGTGCAATGAGCTTCTAGAAACGTCCTGCCTGTCAACTCCTGTTACTCAACAATGCCTCATGGGTGGGCAAATCACTGAACATTCCCGAGGATTTCACGGCTGCCCTCTGAGCCAACAATCCTCCCAGCAGCGCATTTTCCATCCTGCTCTCTCTGCTGCTCCACCTCTCAGCTGCAGCTCCTGCTTTCAGAGTGCTGTTGGAGGCAGCAGTGCAGCCCGAGCAGGTCTGGGGACGTGGTGGATGGCTGGCACAGGTGGCACGACAGACGCTGTGTCCTCGGCGGGCTCCGCTCGCGCCGCAGGTGCCGCCGTGTTTACAGCCGCCGGTAAATGAAAAGACAGAAGGCAGAATCAGGCTGCAAATTTTTTAATCTATTTGTCAGGAGTTGTTTGAGGGATTAATTAGGTGCAGCTATGGGCTCGCTCTGTGTTCTGGCCTGTGTGATCATGAATTGCATTTGTCAAAATAATGGGATTGTTAAATGCACGTGAATTATGCGTGTCGCATTTGAGGTTCTGGAAAGGTTGCCATGGGTGAAAATTCAGCATTCCACAGCCTTCCAGAGCTGAAGGGAGGATGGAGAGGGACTTCTCACAGGGGCATGGAGGGACAGCACAAGGGGAATGGCTTCAGACTGAGAGAGGAGGTTTAGATGGGATATTGGGAAGAAATTCCTCCCTGGGAGGGTGGGGAGGCTCTGGGATGGGATTCCCAGAGAAGCTGTGGCTGCCCCTGGATCCCTGGAATGTCCAAGGCCAGGCTGGACAGGGCTTGGAGCAACCTGGGAGAGTGGAAGACGTCCTTGCGCATCTCTGGATGATCTTTAATGTCTCTTCCAGCCCAAACAATTCCATGACTTCGTGATTCACAGACCTCCACTGTCTCTGCATAGAACCCGACGTGAATTCAGAGAACAAAACATTAACAGTATAATTTTGTCATCCAATAGCAAAATCGGAGGCTGAAGATGGCAAATTAGGCTGGAAGTGAATACAAACAAGTTAATGAACTCTTGGATGGAGAACCCTTCAGCAGCAATAACAATCCTGGCAGTCACAGGGAGAGCTGCCTGTTCTCTGTCAGAAGAAAAGAACAATTCTGGATCTCTTAAGGTTTGACATTTACAGAAGGTCAGGCGACAGACTCTCTTCTGGCCTTCAACAATGCAAACAAAAGGAGTTTTCTCTCTCATAATTTTTTGTTGGATGAGATACTCTTAAAATATCTGGAGCTGTGCATAGATACTCTGGATGAATATATTTCCATCTTTTAGACCCAAGGTAGGTGGGGAAAAGAGAAAGAACAGATCTCAGCATTACAGGAGTAACTTCCCTGAGAAGTATTCTTTATTTCTCTTATGAAAAGAAATAAAAAAAATAAAGAACAGAAAGAATACTTCTCAGAGTAAAATATCTGTATACATGTACCTCAGTTGTTAGTGCATCTTCTGCCTTGATTAAACAGCAGCAGCTGCCACTAAATTCCCACAGACATGACCCAGACTGCCCTTTGTATTTAGGTCCAAGCCTCATATAAATTAAAATAATGGTGAACTCCATTAAAATAACGCAGTGAACTCCAGCTACAAAGGTTTGTTTTCTTTGTCAACATCCACAAATAATTTTAATGAGATTTACCATACACCCAATCAGGGAGCACTTCCTCTCTCTGCTTTACAATTTTAGGAAGCTTCAGGCAGAGAAACCCAAAGGAAAGGGATGATAGAGTCAGTACTGCTGCAAAAAAAGAGCAGAAACTAATATATACAGTGAAACTGCATTTTCTAGAGGTTCCTCTGGCATAAGAAAATGACTTTTGCAGTTTTTCCTGGAATTATTTGTGAGGATGTGCAGCAGAGGTGGATGTGGATGAAGTCAACATGCAAGACTCAGAGTATTTAACCAGAATAATCAACATTTTACATAAAACACAATTGGTTTAAATCACTTTTTGCTTTTCCATGTTTCTATGAGTTCAAAACCGGGGATTTTCTTCCCCAAAGGTTCCTCCAGCCCCAGGTGACACTGCCAGTGTCACCCAGGGGAGTTCTGGAGTGACTCCAACAGCTCACACAGCATAAGCCATCCTCAAAATATCTTCAATAATTCCAGCAAGAATGGTCAACTCTTGGCAATTTAAAAATTAATTTCCACCAGGAAGAGAGCCTGGAAGGCTGTGCAGCAGCACTGCACATCTGACATGTCACCTGTGACAGGCTGGGACAAAACCATCCCCATTTGCTTTGTCAAACATCTAAAGCATCAGGAAAGTGCTTGTAGAAGCACCTACTTCAGCCTGTGCCTCTCAGCAGCTCACGTTCCCCCTGGATGCTAAAATCCCTTCCAACAACACATTCCAAATTCTTGAAAGCTCCCACGGTGTTCTCCCCAGGAGAAAAATGGAGATTATACAGCCTTGTCTTCCACAGCAATAATACCAACTTAAATAGAGATCAAAGAAAAGAGGGAAAGGTAACAAGGGTAAACCTCTTTTGCTCTCTGATTAAATCAACTCTTTACTCAGACAAGAGTTCTGGCTTCTCCTGAGCTCTATTTTAAAGTCTGAGTTCAAATACAATATCAAATGGTGTTTCCTTTTCTCTCCTGAAGGAGAGATCAGTGGAAATGGTGTGGTGGTGAGCAGGTAACACCATCAGCTGAGGAAATTTGGGTCTGAGACAGACAACTTTATACCCATTAAAAGCATAGCTGGGAGAAGAAAATACAGAAAAGGGCAGACACAAAGCCAAGGCATTGAAAGCAAAGAACAGCTTGTCTCCCTGCAGACCCAGGACACTTTTAAATTGTCTATTACCTGAATTCTCCAGTCTGGGTGATTAAAGAGGCTCCTGTGGGGAGAGTTTTCCATTGCCTAACGCGCTTAGTCATAAATGAAACACACTTGGACACACCAGAAAACAAATCCTGATCTCAATGCAATTCTCACCAACAGAAGGTGAAGTCCTTAGGATGAATTTGGATAAATAAAGCTCCTCCCCTTCTAAAAATGCCATGATGTAGCTGACAGCTCAGAGATCATAAATCCATTGCATCCTCTGCAACAAAGGCCACTCTTGTCATCTTGCACCACTTTGGTACCAAATCTCCTTCTTTATCCAGTTCCACCCAAAAGGCCAACAAATCAGTCTGGAGGAACTTCCCACTCTCTCATTTTGCATGGAATTACTGTGTTATTTAGGCCAGGTTATGAAATCTCTTTTATTTATGAAACCTCCTCCATCTTCATGGTAATAAACCAAGAATTTTGACATTCATTTTATCATTCTCCATCGAGCTGGCACCCCCAGGATGCTGCAATTCCCAGACTGGAAATGCACTTCAGTGAACTTTCTATAATGAAAACTTCATTAGAAAATTTAGGCTTCAATTAAAATGTGAAACAACCAGAGTTAAAATACCATTTGTGGTGAGACTGTTCTGCTAAATGCAAGATTCCAAGGCACTAAACAGAATGGATCTAGTTATTACATCGAGTTTTATCTGTTTTTCTGATCAGCACTAAATGCCATTTGAAACAAAAAATCCCCATATATTTGGTGCAATATCAAGCTGATACATTAGTTAATTATTATTTTCTCCTTACACTTTTTTTAAGGAGTCCTAGAGGTTTATGTGAGTAACTTGTGTTTTGTGCTGACAGCAATTTTACATTGCACTTTGCTACTCCTGTGATTTGCTTAATTTGGCTTTATATTTGCAAGTCCTAGCACAGAACTTGGCCTGATTAAAAAAGAGGAAGAGAATCCTCCCCCCAAACTCAGTTTTAATTTCTCATATTGTCCTCTGATTACTCTTTCAGTGAGAATTTTACTGACAAATCTCTGCCAGAATGTTTTTTCTCATGTTCCCACACTCAGACAATCTTTTAACTTACAGCTAAGAAAATCTGAATTCAAAACGTTGAGATAACCAAAAGAATGTGGTTTCCTATTGGGGTACATGAAACAATTCTGTGCCGTCAGTTTTATTTTTACAGGGTTTCGTTTTTTGAAGCTGTGAAGAGGTGAACAAATAATTCCAAAGAGGTGAACAAATAATTTATGGGACATTTGGGCAGCACATGGAGCAGCTCTGCCCCAGGAGAGCCCCCGAGGCGTTTCGCCTGGAGCTCCACAGGTACAGACAGGAGCAGACAAATTGTTCCTCCTTCCCCAGACTTCCTCCTTCTCCAGGGAAGGAGATAACCTGGGAAAACTCCAGCTGCTCGGGCAGGGAAGTTGGTGGAATGAGATGCATTCCTGGCTGTGGCTAGCACAGGTCTTTCCCATGAGAATTTTCTCCTGTGTTTTATAAACAAAGATAAAGTTTGGATGTTATTAAAAACAGTGTCTCGAGACTTGGACAGTTCAGGCCTGGCCAGTCAGGCCTAGGGGGAGGTTTCTGACTGACCAATCTGGGTGACCTCTGAAAAGTCTATGTAAGTTGGAATTAAATAATAAAGCTCTCTTTTCTATGCCATGCTGAGAATCCGGGTCTTTTCTCTGCTAGAGGCTCAACAGCAACACCTGGCCATTGCTGTCCACCCATATTCAGGGAGTTTTATCTGTGCTGTCTGAGGACAAAGAGTGTCTGAGTGACTGCAGACAAGAGCTGCCTCGAGGATCTCCTTGCAGCATTGTTTGCCTGGGATTTCTGGAGATGGGAAAAGCATTTTGCTCTGCCATGGCACAGAAGGTCCAACAAAATTCCATTGTCCCCAAGGTTTTGGCGCTGATTTTGTCAGGATTTTCACAACCTGATTCCAACCTCCTCACACTATCTATACCAACCCATGTTACAGGGTCAATCTGCTCTACAGCCTGTTGAAAGGTATTTAATCTCATCAGTTTGGAAGGGAAATGGCAAATATTTCAACAGATGATGATGGGGTTTAATGGCTTTTACCACATCTGTGATAAAACACTTCAGAAATGTTGCTGCAATTCCTTTCAGCACTGTTAGGAGCTGCACTGAGGCAGTTGTGTGAACACAGGCAGAGCTGAGGGTGTGCAGAATAGTTCTCTTAAATATGAAAAGCAAAGGGATTTTTTTTAAAAAGCTTTGCAAAACTTCCACTGAAATATTCCTGATTACCCTAACACAACATATGGGATGGTTCTCAGCTTTTCCCTCATACCTCAAGCTTCATTAAATCTCTTTATAAAAACCTCTTCAACACCATTTTTTCCCTCAGAAACTTGATCCCATTTCTGATTTAAAAACATAAATTGAGATCAATAAAACTCCCAAATCTCTGATTTTAATATATATTAAGCCACTACACACAGACTCAATTTATTACACAAAAATAAATAGATCAATCTGCATTCCACCTTAATTTCACACTTTGTAAAGTACATTCCCTAAATCACCTGCAAGACAAGAAGCATTATTATTTACTTACCTTCTTCTTCTTGTTCTACCTTAAACTCTTAATTAAGAAAAAAAAAATTAAATTAAAACTAGTTCAGGACCAATTATCCTGCATGACATTCTAATTTTCCACTCTTTTACTTCTTCCTCCCCTAAGGCTGGACACAGGAAGCATCTCCAGAGCTGGGCAGGGCTGGGGACAACTGCAGGGCTGGGGACAACTGCAGAGCCCAGCAGTGCCAGGCTGGGGCTGCCCAGGGACACCACGAGCCAGCAGCTCCTCCCCAGTGCTCCCAGTGTGCCAGGAAAGGAAACAGGAACAGACACCCCAGAGCCTGCAACAACCCCAAAAAAATCACTTTTTACAAGGACAAATGGCCCAGAAACATGGAATGGTTTGGGTTGGAATGAGCCTTTGAAGCTCACCCAGTCCAGCCCTGTGTGCAGCAGGGAGTTCTCACTGAGTTCTCACACACAGTGCAGCTCTTCTGGGCTTTCCAGGCTCATTTCCCTGAGCTCAGGGCAGGAGTGATGGCAGTGCAATTCTCCCAGCACCAAACCACCCCTGAGGCACCAAAACTGCCCTCAGCATCCTCCTGGGGCTGGAAGGGTTGGTCTCAGGCTTGGGGGAACAGACTTTCAATGGTTCTGGAATGTCGCTGTTGAGCCACTGGCAGAGTGAGAAGACCCAGGTTCAAAGTGTGGCATCAAGAAGAAGATTTTATTATTTAATTCCATCTTATATAGACTTTTCAAAGGTCACCCAGATTGGTCAGTCAGAAACCTCCCCCTAGGCCTGACTGGCCAGGCCTGAGCTATCCACATCTCGAGACACTGTTTTTAATAACATCCAAACTTTATCTTTGTTTATAAAACAGAGGAAGAGGAGAGAAAAGAATTCTCACGGGAAAGGCCTGTGCTAGCCACAGCGGAAAAGCCTGGAGCCAGAGCTCTGGTGAGGCACCAACCCCACATGAAATGGGGCAAAACCCCCAAAAAAGGATGCAAAGCAAAGCCATCACCTCTCTGCTGGCTGCACAATTGGTGTGGAAGCAGCTCATGGTCCTCATGGAGCTGCTGAGCACCAGGAGAGCTCCAGCCCACTGTCCCTGCCAGCACAAAACCCTCACCTCACTGCTTTGCCTTTGCTGCTCTTGCTGGCATTAAAATCACTTCAAGAGATTTTTTAAAAATTACTATTTCATTCCACTGACTGCTTATATCAGCAAGTGATGGTCTGCAGGGGGCAGGGCTGCAAAAACAGGGCTTTGTTTGTTGTTGTAATTCTCCACTCCTGGGCCAAACTTGCTGCCAATTTAGTAGGAAATAATGTAGACAAATGTAAAGGTATCACATTGCAGACTCTTAAACCAAAAGCTGCTTTTATGTAAACTCCTGGGCATAAGCACATAATCTGCAGCCCTCAGAGAAGCCCTGAGAAACCGGAGTGACTCTGAAATATTGTTTCTCTGCCTTAAGTGTTTTGAGTTTTCTCTTTTTTTTTTTTTTTTTTCCTCTGTGCTCTGCTTAAATAACAACAGAGCAGGTAGGTAAGAAGAAGATCATAAGATCACTTGATTTTTGAGGAAGGGGATTCTTGAAAATAAAAGACCAATTTAATTGTCTTATTTATTTATTTAGCTTTGCATCACAGGCACTTTCCTAAAATGATGGGAGGAGATACATCTTCCAGCAAACCTTAGGTTTTCCTACACTGTCCTCAAACTTTTACCTTCTCAGAGTATTAACTTCTCAACAATTCTATTTTTAAATACGGGAACAGAAGGACAGACTTCAACCAACCCCACAAAAGTAATCAACATTTAGCTGGGTGAACTGACCACCCGGAGAACCCATTTTGTCCATGTTTTTCCCCTGGAAGCAGCCAGATGACAGCAATATTCCAGATGGCTGGGGAAAGCTCTCCATCTTTTCCAGCAAATCGTTGGGATGATCCAAGCAGACACAAATGTCTTCCTGCAGAGGGACAAAGCCCCCAGAAGGGAAGGAGAAGAAAAGCAAATCTCGTTTACAAAGAGGTCTCAGCTTAGGATGCAACTGGAAAGATTGGAATGAGGAAACATGTAATCGACAGGACTGGTAATTAGAAATGATTTATTGCTTTCCCTTGTTAAGCTTATTACTAAGACAGAATATTTTCCTACTCCTACTGCTCCTAACGTGTAAAAAAACCTCAATTATTTACGTCTTTTGTTCTCTACAAAAACTCCAGGACAACTGTTTTAATAACTTCCACTTAACTGAGAATCAAAGCACTGTTAGCTGCATTTGCTCACTGAAAATCTTTAATGAAGCCAGCAAGTCCAAGGAATTTGAAAAACTCAACTTTATTCCCCAGTGAAAAGCAATCAACTGCTCTCTCTGTGTCTGCATTTTCTGTGCTGCCAAAGAAAAGTGTTTCCCAAAATGACTGTGCATCTCAGCACGCTTTGCCTGCGAAGCTTAATTTTTCCTGACACTTGTCCCAGGGTAAAATTTTCAAAAGAGGTTGCCTTAATTTTAAAATTGACTTTTAATGGTACTCATCTTTCAAAAGGCTGGATTTGAAATACACCAAATTTTTGGTGTCACTTGGATAAATTCATGATAGGACACAGGCCAGAGGACTTTAGAAAAAAAAAGAAAAAAATCAAACCCAACCAGAACCAAACACCACAATCCCCTGGCTCTATACATCACTGTCCTTAACTCACCACACAGCTGAGGTCCCTTGTGGAAAGACCTCATAACCATCATAAATTAGGATTTTTTTTCCCTCAGCTATCAAAAAAAAAGAGAAAACTGGGGGAGAAAAATCTCACTTCCATTTCTTTGGCTGCTCAGTAGTTAGGTTAGTCAGAGGCACAGGAATATCTCTATTCAATTCCTTACCCAAAAGAGATTTGAGTTTATATCATTGCTTTTTGACAGATTTTAACCTCTCAGTCCCAGGCAGCTGAAGCTTGTTCTGGTGTAAGAGCAGCTGTCAAAGCTAAGCAATCTTACAAAAAATGATTAAATGTTCAATAGGTTCAAATCAGAGAGCAGACACAAGCAGAATTCTCCAGCATGACTTCCATGATACCTTTATTAGTGGTGACACCGATACTAAAAGCCACTGCATGAAATATTAACAGCTTACCTGAAAACACACCTCTCCCCCAGCCCCTGAGATTCCCTAAGAAATTCCTGGGATGGAGTTCAGCCCTGTTTTCCTGCAGCTTGTGTTAGCACAGCTTCACCAATTCCAAGTGAACCCAGCCCAGAGCTATTTTTTCCAGCCGGAGTCCCCTGACAGCTCCATCAGCACAATAGCAGGTATTTTCCACTCCTGCACAGTGGTACTTTATTTTCTGAGCAGCAGCAGCATCACAGCTCCCTAAAACACCAACTGTGGCGTGCAGCACACCCAAAGCTGGGCCCAGGATCTGCTCTGTGATTGAGGTGTTTGCCTCAAATCTGCTGAACAATAAATGCTACCTGTTGCTGACTTGCCACTCCTTTCTGCTGGAATTTCCCACTTTATTGTCTGCAATCAGTGGCTGCCAGGAAAATGGGCTGGTAGTGAAAGCATTGATATTACTTTTGAACAGACTTTCTGTGTTTAGGAAAGCTGGTGATGATGGAAAAGCACAAATCACCCCTCAGGAGCAGATCAAAGAGCAGCAAGCTCAAAAGCTCATTATTTGTTCAGTCGTGCAGCAGTTCTAATTAAAAAATTGCTGCCTCTCCCTACCCACCCTGGATCTCTGGTCTTGCTTTTTGGGGTAAATGATGTGTATTTGTCGTCCGTGTTGTGAGAGCATTTCCCACCTCTCACAAGGAATCTTCTCACCTTTCCCACTTACAAACATCCCCACAGCAACTAGGATGAACCAATTACACCAGCAATAGCAGCAGGTGGGGTTAGCATGAGGCAGCACTACATGAATTGTCCCTTTCTGTGGAGTTTCCATCGATTATCAGGGCTGGAAAATCCACTCAGGTGGGAAAAATCCCCTCCATCCTTGGCTTTACAGCGTTGTTTATGGTAGAAACACGAACTGCAGAATTTTACTGCTCCTCACCCTCTATCTCATGGCTGAAATGATCACAGCAGGATCAAAACCGAGCAGGAATTTACTATTTTGAAACCTTCTTGTTATTTCTTACCTGGACACAAACACCCTTTCAGTGGAGCCTTTTCCACACCTGAGCATTTGGTGACACATTCAAGGTTTGGCAAGAAAACACCCAACAATATTTAAATAATGTTTAAACTAGTACCTACCAAAATTAAGAAGTTAACATTTCAGTTCTATTCTCCTCCACAGGAAAATGTATATTTTCACAGATAAGCCAATTATTGTAAATTTGAAGATATAAAAGCATTTTACAAATCATACCTCTGTAACCAGCAATTAATTCTAGGTACTATCTCTGTGCTCATGCACTACAATTATACACTAATAAAAGATAATTATCCCAGTTTCAAGTGTCAGAAGGTTACATTTCTCTTTTCCAAGCTAAAATATGTTTTGTTTCTAAATGTAAGGCTCTCAGTGGCATTTCAGATGATCTAAACTTGTTTCTGGGGTTCCTTGGACTAACGATTTTGTTCTGCAGCAATGTTGGAATGGAAACACACACAAGGGTTTTTCTATCCCATACTGCTGCAGGTTTAAATATTTCTAGTCTTTATAAAATACTCTTCTATGACTTTTAGGTTTCATAATGCAGAGTGAGAGAGATGCTGGCCTGAATTTTTGATCAATGAGGGTTAATAAATGAAGATTTAGGTTTATAAAGCACATGTGAAGAACAGGATTCACCAGTGAATTTCTCAACCCTGTAAAAATCTAATTAGGATTTCTCACAAGACTTTTATGAGGACAAAAAAAAAATCTATACTAGTTTAATATTGCTAGACATAGAAATATGAAATATTAGTAATACTTTCTGCAAGCAGCTCCATATGATACTGCAGATTGAAAAGCCAAAAAAAGGATAATATAGCAATATCTGACAGTGCGATTTACCTGACTGTGATCAGTGAGCACAACGCTGAGAAAGGATGAGGCGTTAAAAGGTTTGTGACAGGAATTAATGCACTCATTAAACAAAGTAATGTGGATTCACATGGATTTCCTTGGGAACATCCTAACTCTATCAATATCCCATTTGCCATTGCTCAGGAGCAGCCAGGGTTATGGTCTGGCAGGAAAACACAGCTGGTTTACAGGTGGAACTCTTGGGTTTGGGAAAGCTTTCCTGCCCATTGCTCGAGGTTTTTTGGGGGAATTTCAGCGCATTGACCTCTGCAAGGTGGTTACCCCAACCCTTTAATGAAGTGCCTCAGCCAAATGCAGGTGAGCAGCACACCCTGCACTGGATAATGAACAATTTCTGCTGATTAAGAAGCACTCCTGAGCTCCCCAGCTCTGAGCCATCCCTGTCACTGCCTCTCCCCTGGCTGTGGGTCAGTGGTGCTCCAGCACAGGTTCCCCTCTTCCTGACAAACCACAACAGCTCAAGCTGTGATCTTCTTCCTGCTCATTTTCTCCTAGAGGTGGCTTTATTCCCAGCGCTCTAATGTGATTCAGCTCCATAGCCAGGCTGCTTATATTTCTCCTGGAGATTGCAATTATATTCCTAAACTATTCTTTGTGTTGCTGCGAGGATCAAACAAAAGGGGGGGAAAAAAATGTTAACGTTTCAATGAAGGAAATTTCCATAATATGTGGTGGCTGTCACAATCTTGCTGATAGAAATAATTACTCCTCCTGATGTAACTACACTAAACCACCGAGAAATGGGGATAAAAAACTGTTACCCATCTGTGCAGAGCTCTTTCATACATGCATATGAAAGCAGAGCTAAACAGAGAGATTGGAATGCTCTGGGATGTGCAGCAGGACAGATCCCAAGGTGACAAACACTTCTTACCTCAGGCCATGAGAGGAGGCAGGAATTACCTCTGTTTTCAACAGCAGCAGGGGAAGGCTACAAAGGATCCGTGGTGATTTGGGATAACTTTGTGCTTGGCCTCGCTGTGATCCACTAGATTATGCATGCAAATCCCCAGTTTTGGCTGATAAACTGGAAGCACAGAGAGACAAAAGCACAATCTGCTGTAGCACCAGCTAATGATATTTTTCTGAGCAAGAGAAACCCACATTCTCTGCAGATAGCACACGTTGTTTGCAGATAAACCACTGAGAGGCTGCACTGGTGAGCAGGGGAGCAAATCAAAAATTAAACATTTCCAGGGGTTCTGGTCTTGCCCAGACACCAGCCACAGGACAGCTCCATTTATTACCAGGTGCAGCTCTCTGATCACTTTAGGATATAACTTCTGCAACCCACAGAGTTCAGCATGGTGGGAGCAGCTGGGCACTGCTGGATTTGCTGTCTCAGGCACTTGCAAAGGTCTCAACAGCAAACCTGCCTGAAAGCAAAGCAAATGAGCTCCTGACAGAACCCCTGAGCGAAGCTAAAAGGAGGAAATGAGTTAAAAGTTAACTCAGAAAGTGTGGCCAAGTCTCTGTGGGCATGCAAGGGGTGTCACAGACCTCCCAGCCAGCAAGCATGGCAGGAATGTGAGCAGGGAGGTGGTGATTGTTGAATTAGAGAATCAGAGAATGGTTTGGGTTGGATAGAATCTTTAAAATTATCTGTTTGCAGTCCCCCTGCCATGGGCCAGGACACCTCCCACCAGCCAGGCTGCAGATCTGTTCTGTTCCTATGACCTGAGCAAAAATCTGCTGCTAAACCTCTCTGTAATAGGATTGCCAAGTTAGAGAGTGAACCCAAAGCTAGGAGGGAAAATCCATATTGACAACCTCACAGATTACAGGCAGGCTGTTAGGGAAACTCCTGCACTGAGCAGAATTCCCTTCCCTGCCCAGTGAATCCATGAACATCCTGAGCCCTCAGCAGCTCCTGCCCAGCTGGCTGGGAGGTGAGGCCATGAATTCTGTGGGGTTTTCTGCAGAGCTAAAACATCCCAAGCAGCCAAAGCAGCACTTGACCCATCCTCCTCCTCCTCCTCAAAGCTGAATATTCAAGTTTTGGGAGGCAAAACCAGCAGTTATTCTTAAGCCTTTCCAAATAATAAACATTTCAATTAATCCTCGATGTATTTTTTTTACCTACTTCAGTAGATTTCATGTGTTCCTACCTGTGATATTAAATATCATAAAGTTTAGAAACATTTCATTCTAAAATATGCACAAGGTATTTTTCAGTGTCTTCTGGACTCATCATTTTTATTTAAAGAATTTAGGTGAAGTTTATCCAATTAATAAAATTACTGTAAAGTAATAATATTAATAATTATTATTATTTGGAACATGCCTCAAACTGGAACTACTCCTCTTAATTAAAAAGTCAAATATTCTTTTGTTAGATAAAATTAATGACCAGAATCATCAACCTTTTGGATTATTTTTAAAATTCTGCATGAGAGAGCTTTGAGAAAGCAGAAACTCCCCTATGGAGTTATCCCACCTGAGAGGAGAGCAGGAAATGGTAATAATTTACCAAATCTTTACACAGTAGTTGTGGGTTTGGATAAACAGGGACTGAACTACAATAAATCTGTGTCCCTGCAGAGCCAAGGAGAGGCTGTGATTCAGAAGGAATCCCTTAATTTCTTATAATGTAATTCTTATATTAAATCCCTCAATTTCCTATAAATTAAAATAAAAATACAAGCTGCAAAGTAACCTCCCCAGCTGACAAATTAACTGTAAAAGAGGATCTTTTTCTCTCATGGCAGATTAAAAACTCACCCAACTCCGCTCTCAAAAGTGGGAATTGTGCCCAAAAAAGGAGGAATTTCATTACCTGCCCTTCACCCTTTCCCAGTGATTACATTCACCCTGGAGGCTTCACCAGTGGATTTTAATCCCACCATGGCCAGCACACGTTCCTCAAGCAGCACAGCAGAAAATGATGCCTTTATTGACCTGTTGGCCACTTGGGGCCATCCAGCCTGCTTCTCCCTTCCCAGGGCTCTCCACGGTGCCATTCCTGACCTGACCCAGCAGGAATCCTCCCCGCTGAGCCTCTCAGCTCCACCTCAGCCCCATAACCTGGAGGATGCTGCCACCAAGAGTCCCCAAAGCCACCAGCGGCGCGGTGACAGCTGCCGTCAGCGAGGACAATGGAAATTGGCAGGTTTAGCCAAGGATGAAGCATGACAAATTGCAGGGAGAGGGGAGGAAGGCAGCGCTGCACTCGATTGAGGAGTCAGATGACATTTGCAGGGGAGCTTGTGGGAATTCTCCAGACAGTCGACAAGACGTGCTAAATGTTATTTGCATTAGAACAAATCATAAGGTATCGACTGCAAAATCATTTCCCTTTAATGAAGACTCGGCGGGGGAAAGAAAAATATCAGAGTCAATTAGAAGGCTGCAGCTACAAACATGTTGTGCTTTACATGTCTCTGAAGCATGAAGGAGCTGGTAAAGTGCGTTTAATAAAAATGAACACCAAAATCGCTGCAGCTCGTCAGACTGGCAGCATTTCTGAGTTTCTGCCATGGTTAGGAGGTTTCCCCTCCTCTCCTTCCATCTCCACTGGTGGTGCATTTCCCCAAAAGTTGTTATTCTGCGTGAAAAGAGAGATCCCACACCTAGCTGTTGTTTCTTACCACTGGAGTGGAATTGTCACTTCATCTCTCCTCACGAAACAACCCAACTGCACTGCAGCTGAAACCACAACCTGCATTTGCTCAGCACCAGCAGGAGGGCTTCTTTTATTTCTGATAGATTTTGGGGGGGCTAAATAGGTTTTACTAACTAGGTTTCGTTTTGTCTGTCGATCCCATTTTCTCCTTTCATAATATTTGGTTTCAGCTGCTTTGGAATCTGAGTGTGATTCTGATTTCTCATCGCGCTGCTGTCAGTTGACGAGTGGAAAAAAAAAAATACAGCAAACATTTTTAAGTGCTACCTGTCAGCCCAAAAGAACTCCGCAAACTGATATGGAAGGAGGATTAATTTTCCTCCAAAACACTTTTAGTAATACCTAAACAGTGCATTTTGTGGCTTTAACAGAAACCAGGATGCATCTCAATTTCAACTTCCATTTTAAAGGCAGTTAAAATGCTATGCTGTTTCTTCATGATTTACCAAAAGGAACTCTCTATAAATTACCTTTTTTTTCTTATCAATTGGGCTGGCATGTAACTCACCTAGAGATAACCAAGATAACAACCATGGACCACCCCAGCCATCCTTATCTCTCCAGTCAGAGCTGTCCAGATAAGCCCAGAGGGTGCCAAAACACTCCAAAAATGTCTGGATAAACCCTGTGCCATGAGCCTGAGCAGGGAGGGAGGTGAGACCCTTCCAGCCTGACCCTTCTGTGCCTCCCTGACAACTCTGCTCCATCCTGTCCCATCCCTTGGCCCCTCCGTGGCAGCAAGTGACAATTACAGCACACAAAGTGACATTTTTAATTAGATACCAGGCTTTTTGGAGCCAAGCAAGTGACCCATAGCACCTCAGTGACGAGTGTGACATTTTATTGCAACCTGAAACCAAGTACAAAACATGACTCTTAATTTAAATGCTTCTTTTCCCTGTTAGGTAAATTTAAATTCTCATACAATTAGCTCTGAGGGATTCAGGGTAAACAAAGGGAAAAGCAGATTGGGGATTTTTTTTCTTCTCCTGTTTGTTTTATAATAAAATAATTTGAAATTATTAAGGCCCAATTCCAGGACTTCTTTCCTCCAAAATTTCACCCCATCCAGTTCAGCCACAGCATCTTCATCCTGCTGAACAGGATGTTTCATCCCAATGCTGCAGAGGAGGGAGTTTGAGCTGCTTCAGAAAAACCCCAAACACTTCCACGTCCCTTTGGCAGAGCAGAAAAATAACAGCAGAAGCCTCTGGGCTGCCCAGGAGTGAGCTGGGGGTCAGGGAAGGTGACAATAAAGCATCCTTTCCCCACCACCCCTGGTCACAGAGACACAATTCCCAACCTCACACATCCAGGGAAAATGGATCCAAACAGGGGACGAAGCAAAAAGCTTGGAATCAAAGACTATTAATGCCAAATACATTGTAATTCCTCTGGTTTTGGGTCACACTGAAAGTAGAAGCTCAGCACAGCCAAGCTCAGATGGTTTTACATCCAATTGCTGTATTATTTTATATATATATAATATATTTAATGTATTATATTATAATAATCCAATTATAGCCAATGTGTGTAATTGCTGTGGATGAAGGGAGGAATTGTCCCAGTCTGGACAGAAGCAGAACTTGGGAAAGTCACTGGGAAAAACTCTCCCTTGGAAGTTTTCAACAACCTGATAGAGTTTGGAACATTCTGTGGCCACTAATTATACATCAGGAACACTGGGGAAAAGACTGTTATGAAAGCAACCCACACAGCAGGCTTTGTTTGCAGCAGGAAAATAAAAAATAAACCAGCAAATGTTTAACAAATTTTCATCCACCTTTCTACTCTTCACACACAGATACTGCTGCTTCCCCCAGGGATTTAGGCATCTGCAAGCTCTGCTGTACATGAGGGAAAAAAATAGAGCAAGGCAGTCAATATTTTTGATAAAAAGAGAGTTTAAAAGGAAGTCTGAAATCCCTAATGTTGTCCTCCATGTCAAAAAGGAACACTTTTATCTTCCTAGAAAGATTACGACAACAAAAAGGAAATACTCCAAGTCCCGATTTCTCAGGACTTTCAAAGATAAGGTGGTGAAAAATAAACTTTTGGTAAGACGTAGGGAAAAAAAGGCTTTGCTGTGTGTCTAAATTCACCTGCAGCTCAGCAGTAGCTAGAAAACACTCAAGGTTTCGATTAATTATTTGTTTTCTGTGGAGAAAAGAGCTGCTGGCTGAAATCTCTCTGTTCAAGAGCCCTGAGCATCCTCTGCTGAGGTGGGAGAGAGAAACAAGGTCCTTTCTGTGCCTCCTAAACACCTCCTGCTCTCAAGGACAAGATCTGCCATCTCTGATCACTCATTATTTTCTGGGGATTTCTCTCCCCCAGTTTTTCTCTGCCTTATCCCACTGAATTCCCAGGGTAAGCAGAGTTTAAACATGGAGCTTTAAATGAGTTTCCATCAGTGAAAGAACAATTACACCTTCCCGTGGAATAAAAGCACAGCAGAGTGATTTCAGGCTTCTCAATTCAAATCTGGACCAGGGTTTTCTTGAGAAAAACTGTACTTTCTGAAAATAAAATACTATTAAAACTCTTTTTTTTCCTCTTCCACTCTTCTTTTTCTTGACTAATTCAAGTTCTTTGTTATTTCCTGCATCCCTGGGAGTGTCCAAGGCCAGGTTGGATGGGGTTTGGAGCAACCCTGGATGGTGGAAAGTGTCCCTGGCCATGGGAAGGAAGTGGAACAAAATGAGCTTTAAGGTTCCTTCCAGCCCAACCCAACCCAACTCAACCCAGCCCAACCCAACCCATTCCAGGATTCTCTCACACATCCTCCTCCTCCTCCTTTCCATCACAACACCACAAGCATTTCCTCCCAATGGAAAAAATGAGGAATAGCCAAAAATAAAAGACCCCGAAAACAAACCAGGAAAAGAAGAGCTGCACTCCTTCCCATGTGGATCATTGGGTGGTTTTTCTCCTTTCACCCCACAGCTCCTGGAGCTCTGCTGCCCTTCTCAGGGTCACCCTGAGCAGCACAGCCTGCCTGTGTCTGGCAGTTCAAAAACATCCCAATATTGAGATGTTTGATGTCACTCTCGAGCCGCTAGCAGAGAAAAAAATAAACGGATTCTCAAAGTGGCATAAAAAAGAGAGCTTTTATTATTTGATTCCAACTTATATAGACTTTTCAGAGGTCACCCAGATTGGTCAGTCAGAAACCTCCCCCTAGGCCTGATTGGCCAGGCCTGAACTGTCCAAATCTCGAGAAACTGTTTTTAATAACATCCAAACTTTATCTTTGTTTATAAAACACAGGAGAAAGTTCTCATGAGAAAGACCTGTGCTAGCCACAGTTTCCCAGCACTATCACAGCCATGCACACAAGGAATCGCTCCAAGGCCAAAAAATAGCAAAAAAATAGCAAAAAATGTCCTCAAGCTCATCGTGTCCTCTCAGTTTAGAAATTCCCTCTCATTTTATCAACCCTCATTGTTTCTACCTCCTTTTCTTAGACAAAGTTTCAGTGATACAAAAATTGAGCATTGATCCTCCTGTGCCCCAAAATTCCTGAGGAACAAATTTAAGCTCTCACAGACCTACAGCACCTCCAACTCAGCCTGCATCTTGGAACTTCTGAATTCCTGGAGAATTCCCACACATCTGCAGCTTTATCCGAAGAAAAAAGTCATGAATTTTGCATTATTAACAATAAATGAATAAATGCCTTTGAACACTGAGCAGCACATTGAAAAGGGATTTGAAACAACCAACAAAACCTGGAACACCACAAATATTAAGGTAAAAATTGAGTGTACAGCATCTGCTGTAAATCTGAGAGGGGAAAAAAATCCCACAGACTTCGAAATCATTTTAATATTCCCTTTCAAGAATTTGAATTGATGGAACTGAGGTCGAAAAAAAATGATGGAACTGAAGTCAAACTTCAGTTTTTACAGGCTTGATATGTTGCAATTTCTTCTGAAGTTTTCAAGACAAGAGCTTCAATTTTTTAAAATAAAAAACAATCTCATCTGTCAGCTGCACAAAATATTTTTTCAAGATGGTTGACTGGAGAAACAAATCAGAATAAAGTGGCTGTCATCAGTAAATCAGTTCTGACAGAGCAGCACATCTCACCAATTTTCATGGGAAATACCTGTTAAATTCCCTTCTCTCCGAAAGAGTTTTTCTCAGGGAAGAAAAGTGGCCAAGGTAAGAGGAGTAATTGATGCATTATCCACGATTATCTTTCAGCATTTTCATCCTTGCTTAACATGCTGCTGTTCAGAGAGATTCAATCCACACCCAAATCATCCCTGCCTTCCCCAAGATCCTTATAAAAACAGAATCTTCCAGGAAGAGAATACCAGGGAGAAAAATCTCAATAACCAGCGACGACTTGGAGCAGGGTAGCTCTGCAAATGAGATGTTGAACAGCAAGATTTCTGCTGTTTTGCACAATTCTGAAGGAAATGGAAAATGTATTTATTGATTCTGAAGCTGGAGAGTCAAAGTCTTTATTCCAACTGAAGATGCTCAAAGGAAAATCTATTCATAAAGAAAAATAAACCAAATATTTATATTTACTTCCATTTCTGAGAGTCAGCATTACACACACAGGATACTGCTGGTTGACTTTTAATCGCACCTTTTTAAAAACCTTCCCACTGAAATAAAAATCCCTGGGAATGAAGTTATTTAACACCCATGGCAGCACAGGTCTGCCATGGTCTGGTGACACTGAAAAAGTCAACAGTTCTGTGGAGAAAAGCTCCAGCACAGCTAAAAACACAAGTTTAAAACACAAAAAGAACTTGCCATTTCAATAACTCAGAGTTTATCTGCTTATAGAGCATAATTTCATCATTTCTTTAAAAAATTTACAAGCTTTTTTGCTTTTAGCATCTGTAAATCTTACAATAACACTTTAGAAAACTTTAAGTAATAGGGGGAAAAAAAGCTTTAATATTTCCTCTATATGTTAAAAGCAAATATGAGCTTTCTGTTCATAGATGTCTTATTTTAGATGGAGGGAAATAAAACCAAAAAGAGCTCAACAGCTCCCAAATAACACCAAACCCACACTGAGAGGCCTGGATGCTCCATTGGGAAAAAATTGGGAAAGGATTTCATCCTCCTACAGCACTGTGATCCTCCCAGATGCCAACAACTTGTGCTCATCTGGCACAAAGGAATTGCAATAAAAATATAAATAAATCAAGGAAAATGACTGTTCTTCCTCGAAATATTGGTCAACCCACCAAAACAGAAACCCACTTTGATATTTCAAGTTTCTGCTGCTTAATTGCATCTGAAATTCCCGTGAGATGTTTAAGTAAATTTTGAAAAGTAGAGAAAAAACAGAGCTTAACAACTCAAAATCAGCTGTTTCCATTTACAGATCCAAATCTCTATATATATCCAGATGTTGTAGCCTCAGAAGGAACAGAGACAAACTCATCTCCAAAAATCTGCCCTTTAGATTTGCAGTCCCTCAACACATTTAATATTCTGAAACTACTTAACTTGATAATCTAATATTGTAACTCTCAGAGCTTCTCCCTGGTAAGGAATTTTAAATTCACTAGTGCTGGACTCTGACACTGCAGAAAAGAAATGAAACAACCAGAAGCAGCTGATCGAAAAGAGGGGAAAAAAACTAATATTTGTTTAAAATGTTAAGATTAAGGCAATATTTCAAGACTGCATTTCTACCAAACTCTGCTAGGGAATTAAAAATGGAGCAGATTAATACCACTGAAGTTGTCTCAAGTATTTCAAATTATTCATCGAAGCAATGGAGACCAAATTTATATTTAGAAAATGCCTCCGACAAGTCTGTGCCCTGTGGCTTTGTCCCATTCAAATTACTGGCTAATTCAGCCAATGATGCCATCATTCATTTGTCTGCCACAAATCCAGAGCCTGCAGAGCCCAAAATGCAGCAATTCCAGGGTTTTGAGGTGTTTAACATTGCAGGATCTCTTACAGGGAATTAGGTACAGAAAGACATTGAATGGTTCTTCTTTTTGAAGCAAATAATATTCAAGATAATCAGGCTGCTGCTTGTATTGTGCCACAAAATAATCAAATAGATAGAAATTGAAATTTCTTGGGTTTTTTCTTCTGGTTTTAATTTTTTTTTTTTTATTATCTGAACCTTGAAATTGTTCTTAGCAAAGTTCCTGGCAATGCAGGAAACTGAAACACAATTTTATCGCGTCCCAAACAGATTTTATATTCAATTTTTTTCAATTTACATTCAATTTCCTCTCCTTACTCCAACCCCAAATAATTGCCTGGGCATGCAGAAGAGCAGCTGCTGTTTAAATGCTTGTGGAGAGCTGAGCTCCTGCCTTGCTGAGCTGCCTGAGGCCACAGGCTGAGCAGATCTGAGGAGTTTGCAATGCCTACATCATTTCTTTTATCTGCCCAGAGTGAACCTCTGCTCTGCTCCGGGACAGTGATGGGTTTGTAATCACTGCAGAATTCCCAATCACCATTAATTGTTTACAAGCACAGAACTACAGGATGGTTTGGGTTGGAAGGGACCTTAAAGCACATCCAGTCCTCACCTTTGGTAGGTTTAAAAGGGTATTTTTCTGATATTGGGGTAAGTATTTGGTAGTGTTCATCAGTGGATTTATCATGATCTTTTTCAAAGGTCTTGAAAATGCCAGCAAAAGTTACATTCTGAAGTGTCTTTAATGGTTAATTCAGCTTTTTTTGTTGGTTTGCTGACATGGAGCTCAGCCCAGCTTACAGACCTCAGAAACAGCCAAGATGAATGAAGGGTTCTCTCCTTGCCACTGTTTAAAACCAAATTATAACCATGGATATTTTATTCTGATGTGTTCAACACAGACAAATTCATTATCTTCACCACATGTACCAAACTCTACTTCTCTCCCCAAAGATTAAAATCAAGCGTCAGCTAAAGAGAATCTGCTTTTTATCCTCATCGCTGAAGCCTCTAATCTCACACACCAGTCTCAAAGAAACTGTGGGAACAGAGACAAATCCCTAAATTTACTTTTAGGTTATCTCCAACACCAACCCAACGATTTTTGCCACACAGAAATATTTACCACAGCCATTTTCCAAAGTCAGAATTTTGGAATTCTGCTCCACAGCAGAGCTGTCTGGGGCCAGGCTCAGCATTCAGGTGTAAATTGGGGTTTTGCTGCTCTGACTTTGCCCTCTGCTCCCGAGGCTCAGGCAAATGCAGTGAATAATCCACTGGCTAATGACAGAATTCAGGTTCCAGCTCAGCTTGCTTTGAGGTCCAGCAGTCCTGCAAAACACTCAACCTCCCCATCTCTCCCAAGAACAAAACCACCAGCCAGCTGAATAGCTTTCATGAAAAGAAACTTGAATAAAAAGGTTTTGTTCTGAATGGAGGCAGTGCTCTCCTATGGGCTTGTTTTCATGGCTTTTTTTTTTTTTTTCTATTTAAAGAGAATTCACAATGCTCCCATTTTCTATTTCTTCCTGCAAAACAGATTTCCTGAAACTGAGCAACTGAAATAAAAGTTAATTAAACATCAGACTAAAGTGAGATTATCAGGGTTTATAAATTCTTTCCTTTGGGATAGAGGCTTCTGTTAAAAAAATTTTAAAGAAAAAACCCCAATAACTACGCAGTTTTTGTATTAAGCTACTTATCAAAAGCTTTTCAGAGAGGAAAATGATAATGTTAAATGAAACTCATGGGTATAGTTTATTCATTTTATGGAAAATTTTTTTAAAAAGAGCAGCAGCTGGGTCCTGTGAAGGGACTTGGTGTTCTCTGTGACATCACTCAGAGATTCACCAAATGGAATGAGCTGAATTATTTTGGGGGAAAAGAGGAAGATCTTGTATGTTGGAGTTGCTCAACCCTATTTTTCCTTTGTACTCTCAGAGGAATCATCCAGGCTACAAAACAGAAGCAACAACTGTGATCACCAAGCCTCCAATGGAGCACAAGCCATGGGATTTCCCTGAACTAATTGTAAAATCCTCAGAAACTCAATTTGCCTGAATTTATTTTCCCAGACTGAGAAACACAAATATCAATTAAGTGATTGAGAAATAATTGTTTTAAGTAACAGAAGGGGAAAAACTGGTGCAAAGTGCTTTGTTGGTGTGTAAAGATTCCAATCAAGCTTCAGGTGAGCTTTGGGTACAAATTTCCACAGAATGGCACAGCAGATGACAAATTTTTGTCTCTGTCAGAGGTGTGAGAGAGAAGAAAAACTCTGAAAATGCAGTCTGACTGGGAAGATTTCAAACCACAAGAAACAGCAGCAAGAATTTATTCTAACTCCCAACAAACCTGGGATGAGAACCTTGCAGAGCACTGAAAGTTCATCCTCCTGCCGCATATCAAACCCGAGTGTCAGGATTTGCCAAGGAGGCAGTGCAGTCGGAATAACTGAGTGAAAAGTGTTCTCAGACTCACTAAAAGTTCCCTCAGACACTCCATCAGCTGCTGGGAGGCTCAGGCTCTTGCTGTTTTATCTGTGCTCTTTGAAAAGGAGGCTTAAAAAGGCAACAGGAGGAGATCCAGCAGCCCAACAGTAATCAAATGTCTCAAACTGATGCAGAAAGCACAGAGAGAGGCAGAAACTGGGCTGGAGATGGAGTCAAGTGCCATGAATTCCTGAGCTGGGGAAAGTCACTGTCACTGGAATGGAAAGCAAAATGGGTCGTGGAATAAAACAGGAAAAGCAGGGAGTGAGGGATGGGAGGAAGGTGAAGGAAGAAGGCAGACTTCCAAAATTTGGTGCGAAGAGTGCATTGCGCTGTGGCAAGCACAGACCTTTCCCGTGAGAATTCTTTTCTCTCTTCTTCCTGTGTTTTATAAACAAAGATAAAGTTTGGATGTTATTAAAAACAGTGTCTGGAGATATGGACAGTTCAGGCCTGGCCAATCTGCCTAGGGGGAGGTTTCTGACTGACCAATCTGGGTGACCTTTGAAAAGTCTATATAAGTTGGAATTAAATAATAAAATGCTCTCTTTTATGCCACACTGAGAACCAGGTCTTCTCTCTCTGCTAGCGGCTCAACAGCGACATTGCACCTCCTCCTCTCCCCCAAAGTTTAATTCCTGATCCTTCTCTGAAACCATAATAAAGGTCCATCAGCAGAGACAACTCAAAGATCAACAACAGAATTTTATCAGTTCTCCAAATCTGAGCTCACCGTGAATAAAAGGTCCATGAATTCCTCCCACATCAATGGCAAAGCTCTGGCTGAGTTTTTTGGGAGCAAAACCAACCCTAGAAAGCATCCAAAGCTCTGTGACCTCTTTATTTCATCACCTGCCCTACACCTGCTGAGATTGAGCAGCAGTGCCTGTGGGAGGATTGGTTTGCCAAAGCCTCTTGGATAAATCACAGAGATGACAGATTCCTCCCTCAGATCCACACCATCAGCAGTTTACAAGGAAAAATTTGGTTGCTGCATTGGTGCTTAATTGCCTGCCAGCCCATTTCCCTGCACCATGGATGATCCTGTTGGGTTTTCAGGCTCCACTGAAATATTTTCAACACTGAACCACTGGGGAAAGCCAAAAATTGATCTGCATTGTTTCCTGGGGGGAAAAAACCTGCCAGGTCTAAAAAGCAGGAAACAGCCCCAGGAGTTAATTCAATCAGAGCACTTTGCCCAAATCTCCCCTCTTTCAGAACTCCCTCAATGCTTGGGCACTGCAGTGAATTCTGTCAAAATTATGTCCCTGCCATGTCACATTAAACAATTTGGATCTGGATGTAGCTTCCCTCCTCTTCCCAATTCCTTATCTCATCTCCATATTCCAGCCAGTTTCTGTTCAGATCTCCTTGTTCAGCTCTGCCCCTCACATCCAGCTCCAATTCCCATCTTCTCCAATCTCCCTTTACCCAAATTTGGATAGAACTGCCAAGAAAATGGGTTTTAGCTTTACTAAATGGATTTGCTTTGCTATGACCATAATGATCAATTCTGTACTTAATCCCACTCTGGAAAAAAAACCCAAAACCAAACAACTAATCCCTGTTTACATTTCCCCAGATTTTATCCTGGAGACCACTCCTTTATCATAAATTTAGAAAATTAGGAAACACCAGAAACAAACAATTCAGGGCAACACTTTTGAACTTAAATTTAAAGAAACCATGCATTTGTGGATATAAATACTTCCTGTTTATCAAGTAGAAGATTCTTCAACAATTTTTTTTTCTTTCTTTGCATTTTGACTTAAGAGAAACACAAATACTAATGCCACACATTGCATATATTACTTTTTTAATGTGACACAGAATGTACATTGCTGAATACTTAAATCTCTAATCTCCCAGCCCCTGCAAAGCTGCTTCACCCTCATTTCCCCAGACTGAGGGCTCCAGGCACCATTCCTCCACCTGATTCCATCAGAACTCAGCTTGGCTCTCAGAATGTGGAACCCAATTGTTGCACTTCTCCTTTCTGAGTAGCACAGATCAAACGAAGGCAATCTGAGTTGGAGCACTGTCACACCAAGTGGAATCTGAATAATCTGGCACCACCTAAAAATGAGCTGGCACCTCATTGAAAAGCCCAAGAATATCTCCCGTTATGTAACTTGTCACTGTAACAGATTCAAATCCCAATTCCATGGGCAACCTCTGACCTCAGAGTGCATTTTTAGGGCTGTGGAGCTGAATTTTACCATTTTGCATTGATCCTCTGCTTCTCAACCCCACCCCACACTCTGCTCCTCTACTAAAGTCAATAACATTCACAGCTCAATTTTGCCTTTTATCATCTCTGACCTCCTTTGCCAAAAAAACCTTGTTTTATCTTTATCTTAAAACGTGGCCAGTAATCTCTCTTGCTGCCATGTCACCTTAGTGTGGATTGAACTGAATTCACTCCTGAAGAAAAAAAAAGGCAACTTAAGGAATAAGAGCCAAGATTCAGATGGAGAGAAAAAAAAAGCTTACAAACCTTTTTATATTTGAACAGGCACAGATGTCTCTGCTTCTTGTGTAGGTAGAGGAATGAATAGAATTGATGAAGAACTTTGCAGTAAAGTTGTAAGAAACCCGAATTTTGAAACAAAACATTTGGAAAATTGTATTTTAAAACAGCCTAATCAAAAGCTTTTTCACACATGGCCTGATGTTAAGGATTTTCTTTCTTAATCTGCTTGCTGTGGGACAGGAAGAGATGTCAGCACATCCACCTGGAAATACAGAGGGGTTTGTGCAGTAGCTGAAATGTCTATTTTGAGCATGGCCACTTTATATCAAAAATAGCTATTTTGAGCATGGCCACTTTGCAGAGCACAGAGCTACACAGAAGGACACAGAGCTGATTAAAAAGGAACAAAAGCATCACATTCTCACCTAAAACCATTGCTCTGGGACATCCTCTGACCACTCAGAAAGTTTTCCTGCCATCTAAAATGTCTCTGGTGCAGTTACCCATCAGTGCCTCTCACCCAGTGTACCCTGAAATGAGACCCAGAAGATTCTGCAACAACCTTTCACGTATTTGAGGGTCATTAGTGCTTTCCCTCTGTGCTCTCTTTGCACAAAAATCATATTTGTGCAAAAGGCAACAAGTTGCTCAGTCACAATGAGAGTTATTGGCTCACAGAGCAAGATGCACACCTCTCCTCACATTTTCCCCACAGTTTCTGTTTAATACAGGCTGAATCTGTGTGATGTTGAGCAGATGAATCCTCTTTGTCCTTCTCCTGGTTCCTGACCTTACCATGGATGTTCTCAGTGCAGGAGGAAGCTGCATCCACCCCAAAACAAGATCCACCCCAAAGCCATTCCTTCAATTCCACCAAGTTCTGAGCTCTGACTCAGCCAGGCCCTGCCAGCAGCTTCAGAAAACACACCACAGGAGATCATTTTCACTCCCCGAAGTACATCACCATTTTAATCTGGAGTTGTAATTGACTCCACTTTTACAGGAGGTGATAAAACGCTCAGGGAGTTGTTTTGCTCCCTCCAGATAAGCAACCCTGGCAACCCACAAGGCAGACAGCCCAGCCAGTGGCTGAGGGAATGATCACAAACACATTACAATGATCCTTTGCCACGTTGATCTGCAGGTTTATTTTATGCAATCTATTAATCTCTGCACTGTATGTTTTGAATCAGCTCTGAGGGATTTGCACCCCTGGCAATTGCTGTTCCCAATCCTGCAGGGTCACAGCCACCAGGGCAGCATGGAAAACACTCTGTCAGTGCAAACAGCACGGGCAGGACTTGATAGTAACCAGATAGGGCTGGGAGGGGAGAGTTATCAGGGCTAATATTGTTTTCTGCTGGCTAAGATAAGGCAGTGCAGCTCCTGCCTTCTGCAGCAAACATGGGTGGTGTTTGGTGACAGCAAAGATAAAAATCCTTTCGAGATACAGACTCCTTCCAGGGCTTGGAGCTGCAGTGAAGGTCAAAACCAAGAGGGAATCAGTCAGCTCCTGCTGCTGGAATTCAGAGCAGCCTTCAGCAGCCACCTGAGGCCAGAGGGGTTTTGGAACAACAGGCAAAGGCACTTGGGGCAGGAGATGAGAGACAAACAGAGGCATGGAGTTATGCTCCCTAATCCTGCCTAATCCATAATTGTGGCAGCTTCTGGAATGGGATGTCTCTGCTTGCCTCAGCACCTGCTAGACTAGAAAGCTGCCCTTTGCAGCACAGCCACGGAGCAGAACTTAACCTTTCTGTTCATCCATTCCACGGATCATTTGGAAAGCACTCAAAAATTAGCCATCATTTCAGCGGCTAGCACAGAGCTCACCTCCTTCATCATCTGTCTGCTGGGAGGCAAAGATTAATTCCTTCAGGGAGGAAAACAACATGGCCCAGGAAGGTGGGATCTAATTGCAGGGATATTTCCCCCTGAATGCCACCAACATCCAAAATTAAATCACTTCCATGAGGAGGAGTAGGACTGTGCTGGCTGTGCAGCTTCAGCTCCTTACTGGGGAGTTTAGCTGAGAATGTACAGCCAAATGAAAATAGTCTTTTATATTTATATTTTTTTATATGTCCATATATTTCCATTTATATTTCCATCCTTTCATGGTCATCAATTCACCTCAATATTTGAGACTTTCACCAAAGGCTCTGTTCTCTTGCCTTTTGCTCAGTGGATGAATGGAAGTTTTATCTGCAGGGAACCAAATCACAAAAAAGAAAAAGTAACAGGTTCATTGTGTCCCAAAACCTCTTTGATTTCTCTACAAAGCCTGTCTCTGTCTCAGGTCCAACAGTCTGGCAAATCAGTTTGAACAAACTGGAGCAGCAGAGAATTCTCTTGCCTAAATACCAAACACAGACATTTCCCCAGTCATGGCAAACATCACTTGGACTTCTTATCACATCAAAGTTATCAATTACAGGCCAGAGATTTCTAGCAAATGAGCTTTAATTAACACTGCTGCCTCAAAATTTCCTTTTTCCCGAACATTCCCAGCTGCTGTGGGAAATTGATTGAGGCTTAAATCTTGTGCTTCTTGCTTTAGCACTTGTTGCATGGCAACATTCATTTTTATGGATGAGCTTCTCCCTCCAAATGACTTTATAATAGTCTCACCCCCAAGATGAGCTGTTAAACTCTTTAAACAGATATTTACACATCTTGGTGTAGTTTGGTTGGGTTTTGCACTGGTAGGACATGAATTATTCACTGACAGAAGTGACTGCAGGGTTCTGGCTGGTTCTAGGCCTCAGGAAAATCAGCCACTCGGAGGGTTTACCTGCTTTCTTTTTAACCATCAGTTCCACAAGTGTGGGAAGATTATTTCCTATTTCTAAATGATATTTGTTACTTCTAAATTTAAGTTTTGATCAAGAGGCACTTTCCAGAAAAAAATTGCAGAGGTGACTTTTCCTTCCACAAAGTCCCCAGGGGATGGAGGAGCCTGGCTGAGTCCATGGCACACCACAAGTAATACTCAATAATCAATATTTTTGCTGATTTCAGTCAATATTTCCCAATGGATAACAAAACAAACCCCAGAAGAAAACCAACACGTCTCCAGAATATGCTTTTGTCTCATTTTGAATGAGGTGGGAATGACTTAGTTCTTGTTACACTGCGAACAGCTACTGAGGGAAACAACCAGCACCTGATTTTGGCACATTAATTCATGATCCATGAAGATTTTCTGATTTAAAAAAAAAAAATGATAAGAAGTTCTGAGCTTTCAAAAAAAAAAAGGGAGAAAATAATATGGTATTTCATAAGATATAAATTGAAATTAAATTGAAATAATTATTAAAAATACAGAGAGTTAAGATAAAAAGAAAATTTCCTAGAAGAGCATGTACAAGTTTGGAGTTTGAACTATTTCTCTGCAACAAAAATGCCAAGGAATGATATCAAGGTGAACAGCACAGTTTCCTGAAAGTTTTGCTCCCTTGTCACAGCCTCCTGTGAAATACCAGGGATTTTTGGAAATCACCTGAGATATCTGTGGTTATGTTTTAATGCCATATAGTGCCAAAAAGATCACAGCAACATTTAACAACACGGATTGAAATTCTACAGGGATAATTACTAAAGTGAGGACTAAATAACTGAACAGCTAAAATTAGGAACTAAAAAAAAAATTCAATTATTAAATAAAAGCAATAACTTTTATTAAAACCACTCTACTCAAAAAAATCTATTACCCAACTTTATAAATAAATTTGAAAAATTACATGGATTTTATGTCTTGAAATTCCATAACTCAGACATGAGCATGGCTTAGATCTCAGATTTTCCATTTTTTGTTCTCTCACACTAGAATTTATTAAGAGGCACAGAATCTTCTCCATCTTCTTTAAAGGCTTTAACAGCTCCTGTCCTCAGACTTTGAAGCTGCACCAAAGCTTCCCCAGCAAAGGCATAAATACATTTCAGTCTTCAAAAGAACATTGTATTCCTCTGTCTGGGAACCTCTGACCACCAACATCAGAAATATGATTTTAGACGTAAAAAATGTCATATTTCAAGGGAAAACCGACTCCATAAATCAGTGGAGGAATGCAGGATGATGGAGATCATGGGATCTTCACATCTGGTTTTTGACTCCAGCTGCTCCCAGGTCTCCTGATGGAAGAGGAATCCTCCAGCAGGTGAATCCAAGGTTTCCTCACTGATAGGAAAAATTCCCATTTTCCTATCCTCACCTACTGGAAAAAAATCAAAATTGGAGTTGAGGCCAACTTCTCATGAAGGCTCCATAAAAACCCCATTTTCCTCAAAGGAAGTGCTGAATTAACAAACTCATTCTATTACCCTCTTACAACCAAGTCTTTATTTTTAAGTATATTAAAGTTTTCACCTCTGTCAAAACAACAGGAGTTTTTCCTTTGCCTAATCACCATTTCCTTAATATCTGAGTGAACAGAAACTGTTTGCACTGACAAAACTGCTGGATGCAGAGAGAGGAACAACCAGTTTTTCCCTCTCCAAAAGCCATTTTTTATTCAAAAAGATAAACTCCACTTCAAACTGCCACTGCAGCTCTGCAATCTGTCAGAGCATGAGAGGACCAACAAACCTGTTCCCAAAAGGAGATGAGCTCAAAATGGAAAACTCACACCTCACCAGCTATTTTTAATTTAACTCTTTCATAAGGTTTTTAAAACCCAACCTCAGTTCAGTGAGAAGGTTTGGAGACATTCAGACAAAAGTTGGTCTCGTTTTGGATTATTCCGAATTCTCATTAGTTTTTCACAGGATTTATGAAACTGCCAGCAGCCCTGTGGAGGAAACATCCACAGCACACACATTTATTTAACATGACCTCTTTTTGTCTCACCCAGGCTTTAAATGTCCCTCAGTCTGCTCCCTGCCAGTCCCCTGGCACTGAGTCTGTCCTGTTAGCCAGGAAATCCAGTTACACTCATGCAAACAAGTCTTCCTCCTGCTGTCCCTGCAATAATATATTCAGAGAGACGCAGAGTGAATTATGTGCAGAGAATAAACAAGAACACCAACGTATCCATCTTCAAGCATCCAAATAAAGCGTGAAAGAAAACTCCTGCTGGGAATTCTGGTTTTTTTTTACTCATTTGAACAGATTCACCCCCTTCAGTGTCACCCCAGGTTTCAAAGGGACACAGAAACAAGTGCTGAGGAGCTGAACTCGGGTTGCTCTCAGCACAGGGAATGTTGTGCTCATCCATCATTGATGGGGACAGGCTGGGCACAGCTGGCAATTTGCTCAGGACAGCAGAGAGGCAACCCTGGCATGTCTCCCCCCGAGGATAACCCCTGCACACACAGAGCTACCTGTTCTGCACCAGAGTTTGGGATCAAAGCCCCAGAAGGTGAGGAATTTGGGTCACCTGTGGCTGGCAGCTCCTGCAGGGCAGCCTGGTGCTGCTGGAATCCGTGGGCCAGCTTGGCACATGCCAAGGCAATTATTTGTGTTGGTGCAGCCTCTGCCAGGCAGGCGTTCATCTGGAGATGATTGGAACCTGCTGTTTTCTTGGTGAATAATTGATCTATTGACTGCAGGAGTCATTTATTGATCATTTACAAAGGGAGAACACAGCCCAGCTCTGCGCTGCTGGCAGCCACTCCCCTGCTGTCCCCAGCAATGTCCTCCTGCCACATCCCTTTGTCATCCCCTAGGCTCAGGAGGCAGTTTGGAGATGTCCCTGTCCATGGCAGGGGCTGGAATGGGATGAGATTTAAGGTCTCTTCACACCCAAACCTTTCAACGGCTCCAAACCAGACCCTGGGGTTGGATCATCCTCACACCACACCTGAGATCTCCACTTGTCCAAACCTTACAATCCAACTCCAAAAAAAACATTCAGAGAAACATAACAGAGACACAAAACCCACAGCAAAATGGGAGGGTTCCTTTTCTGTGCTCAGTAAATGCCTGGGTGAATTTATCTGCCTTTTTATCTTCCCTTCACATGTTTATGTGGCACAAACAGCTCCCGGAAAAGGTGTAAAAATTAGGAGAAGAGAACCTCCTACCTCAATCAAAGGGATATATTCCATGACAAAGAAAAAAAAAAGATAAAAGATGTTTGTATTGGCAATAAAAGCACGCCAGTGATAAGATTTATTTTTTCCTTAACTGTGAAGGACAAAGCAGAAATCATATAAAAGACAAAAATAAACAGAATTAATAGGAACTCAAATCAAGGACAAGCTACAGGTCCCTGATGGTGTAACAAATTACAAAGCAGGTAGAAACTAATGTCAAGAACTATTTATTCATCTCTATAATGGGAACAACTTCAGGCAAGGACAATACCCACAAAGCAGGGAAGTGTTCATTAATTAAATGGAAACAAATCAGAATTGCTCAGGCACAGCTTGCCAAGGATCCGTTTGGCAGCACAGATCTGCAGTGTTCCTCTCTGTGCTCCCAAATTTTGCATGACAAGAGGTTGAAGGAAGTTTCTCAAGGCTCCTGCCTGCACAGGTAGATGTTTGCAAGCACATTAAAAATGGAAATTTGATGACCTGGGCATATCAAGGGCTTGAAGAATCCCAGCAGTGAATCTCAGGCAGAGGTGAAACCCTTGCCTTGCTCCTCTGGCTGTGGTCAGAAATTCTGAGCATCAATTCAGGCTCTCTGTGCTTTTCCAGCTCCTCTGCTCCATCAGCTCTGAGCCACAGCAGAGATCAAACCAGAAATGTGGGGAAGCTCTGCACCAGCACCATGGACAGCACTTAAATAATCCTTAAAAAAATAAATACCTTTCTGAAACAGCAGGGTAAAATTTCATATTCCCCCTGACTGGGAAGGGAGAGTCCAACCAGATCTTCTCTTTACTGGAACAGGCACATTTTTATTATAATTTCTTCTATTTTTCTGTAACATTTTTATCATTACCACTCACAAAGCTTTCCTTCTTTGGGCTCTCCATGCAGACACATCCTGCTCTCCCAGAGCTCTCCCATCCAGCCTTTCCCCAGAGACCTGCAGAACACTCATGGAGAACAACAATCTTATTTTTGGAGAAAAGACAACTATGAGGCAAAAAAAAGAGGAATTTCTAGGGCTAAGCAGTGCCCAGCTGGGAATTTGGGTCACAATTTTGAATTCCACCGTTGGAAGATGACAACATTTGGGGATTTTTAGGTCTGACCTTTGTGGGAGTTTTCATCAGCAGAGCTTCTAAAGGCTCAACCAGCTGAAGCTCCTGAAGCACTGAGGACAATTTGCATCCAGAGGGACAATTTGCATGCAGAGGGACAATTTATCTGCAGGATTTCAGGGTGTTACAAATTCAGAGGGCTGAGTTATGAACTCCTGAACAGCCTGGAAACCGCAGTGAATCCCTAATGACAAACCCATAAAGATGATGTGATAAATACAACATTAAAAATGCAATAAAGCAATGGATCTGCTATAATTTAAGGATCTTCCATTACATGCAACAGGTTGCATTTTTTGTTGCTTTTTTTTTTTTTTTCTCCCCACTACTGCATCAACACAGAATCACAGAATGGTTTGGGTTGGAGGGACCTTCCAAAAGGTGAAATCTTTCCAAATTTTTGGAGGTTATTTTTTTGTCTTGCTGAAAGCACATTTGTTTCAGGGTCCAGGGCTTTCTTCCCTTCCTTCCTTCCTTCCTTCCTTCCTTCCTTCCTTCCTTCCTTCCTTCCTTCCTTCCTTCCTTCCTTCCTTCCTTCCTTCCTTCCTTCCTTCCCCTTTTTAACAGAAATGGAAATTCCATTTTCTCTTTCCCTCTTTGTAAGTGTATAAATAAATAAAACCCAAACCAATCTGGGAAAAACATGTCAGCTATTCCACATATCAAAATTTTCTCTATAAAGAATTAAACCACTCTCCCTATTAAACACAGCTTCCCATTTTACCCCACCCACTTCAAGTCAAAACCTCCTCATTTTTCAAGATTTCCTGCAGAACAATGTCAACTCCACAACCACAAAAAGCTGGAAATTACAAGACTTCCATTATTCTTATTCTCCTCTTTATTCTGTGAAGTGACTGTAGGAGTTTTTATAGGAGAAAAAAAAAAAAAAGAAAGAGTAATTTCTGAAAAGTGAAATGAATGTAATATTCATGGGGTGATCCTACAGACCATGTTCAAAGGAGCATAAAATTATCTGCCTATGAAGGTCAATTAGTTTTGACATTAATTTTGGTAGCACAAGTTAAACCTTTTTTTTTCTACACCAGTGACAACATACATAAAGGAAATTCTAGAAAAAATAAAATACGTGAGCATTTGCAAATTGCAAAACATTTTCATTATGATTTCAATTTACAAGGGAACTGAAACATCACTAAATATTTTGATATTATTTCAACTTCAGGCAATGCACATTCCTGCTGGAGATGGGCCTGGTTGTTTTGCAGGAGTCAAACCAAGAGCCATTTAGGAAAAAAAATGCTCAAGAAACTGATGGAAATTAGAAGTTATTTGGAACCAAGCACCGAAAACCATAATGAAATCTTATTTCAAATTAATTACACTTTTTAATTGAAACGGTAGAGATGTTGCCAATCGAAACACAACAAATTACAACGAAATCTAAAAGTAAAAAAGAAGTAGTTTAAAGACGTCCATGGAAGGGAAATAATTTGTCATTCTGTACGAGAATTTCATTTTCTACTTTAAAAAACATGAGTTGCCAATTGAATCCAGCAATAACTGGAAACAGACCAACTTCCACAAATGGATGTTTTACATTTTCAAGTGTACCTCAGTTAATTAAAAAATTAATTGGCCTTGAAAATAGTGGAGAGACTCTATTTCCTCACCCCCACCCCAAGCATATGGGGGGACATTTTGAACTAAATCCAATTCTCTGATGTGAAAAATCTGGAAAAAATAGCATCAGTAACATTTTTGGTTTTTTTTAATTAATAAATAATATTTTTAAGAGCCCAAAACTGCAGTTTGAAGGTGTAGGAAGACTGAGCTCCCACCAGAGAAAATACGAACACACTTGACAACAACATTGCCACCACATGGTTTCTCCCTCTTCACATTAAAGGTCTTTTAGGATCTTTTCCCCATAAATTTCCATCAATTCCTGACCAGATTTCCCAAAAGGAGAATGCTGCAGTCCCAGGCTAACTTTGAGCACTGCTGCTGATGTTTTCCTAAACAGTCTCCATGGAAAGGTGGCATCCCTGGAAATCAGTCAGCACAGGGAGATTTTTGGATTTTATCCCAATGCAGCTCTGCCCAAAATTCTGGAAAATAAATTTACTCAAGTCCATTCCTAATCCACTGAATGCTGGGAGGAAAGAAAGAGCAGGAATGGCTTGGAGAAATTTATGAATAATCTCTACAAAAGAATCATTTGTGGGATTCTTTCCAGAACCAGAAATAAATATAAGGAATAATTTACCATTGCTCAATTTGCCATAACCAGCTGAGGGAGACTGCCTTGGCAGATGGTGTTTCTGATCAACAATTCCCATTATTCCTGCAAATGCCAAAATTAAAATGTTCTGACGCTTATATTAATATTGATTTCTCTTTTCTCATGTCTTGTCAATTCTAATCTCAATATTATCTCTTCTTTTTCCCCCTAAAAAGAAGTCATCCTTGGCAAAAAAATTAAAGTTTAGAGCAACTGTGAGCTCCTGCCATGTCCTAAAATAAAAACACAAACCAAACCCAGCAAAACCCAAACCATTTGGTCACTCCACCTGCCAAGGACGTCAGATGGGAAGGATTTTCTCAGCCTGTTGTCACAGCATCCATCCCACTCTCTACCTGGTGTTTCTTGGTGGAATATCAGGACTCTCACCTGCACTGTCACTCTGCTGTCCTGTGGTGTCATGTGGCTAGCACAGACCTTTCCTGTGAGAATTTTCTCTCTTCTTCTTGTGTTTTATAAACAAAGATAAAGTTTGGATGTTACTAAAACAGTTTCTCAAGACATGGACAGTTCAGGCCTGGCCAGTCAGGCCTAGGGGGAGGCTTCAAACTGATCAATCTGGGTGACCTTTGAAAAGTCTATATAAGTTGGAATTAATTAATAAAATATCTTCTTTATGCCACACTGAGAACCTGGACTTCTTCTCTCTGCTAGCGGTTCAACAGTGACAGTGTCACACAGGTCAGGCTCCTGCTGAAGGATCAGAAGGAAAAGGTCTCTGACAGCCTCATGTTGTATCTATCATCCCCCAACACATGGTTTATGACCAGAAAACTGAACTGAGCCCTTAGGAATTTTTAGGATACAGAACCATGAAACTTCCAGTCGTAACACAAAGGAAAAAACAGAAATACACTTTTCCATCCCTCTGGTTTTACCCAAATAGTAAATTACACCCAGTCAGTTTTGAGCAGGAACACTCCAGCTTAGAAAAGCTTATTTTTACACATCTCCAGCTCCTTCCAGCTTTGGGGAAATTCAAACATCTGCTTCTCCTGGCCGAGGCACTCAGCACCCTGCTGCCAAGCAAGTGCTGCAGTCAGCGCCTGTGGTTCCTCCTGCTCCATCCTTCTGCTGGCTGCGAAAACACCTCTCCAGGTTAGCTGAGCAGTGCTCTGAGCAAACAGCTTTTCCTAGGGACTCTGCTGCTATTATTAGGCTGCCCTGGTTCCCACTGAAAGTCCTCCCCCAGCTCCCTGCAGGACGCCAGGAGCTGGCGAGCTCGCAGAGCCTGCAGGCTGTGCATCTGTTCAGAGACTGACAGGTAGCTCGGCGAGTGAAAAAGCACAGGAATCTGCAGCAGGAGGCTCAGCCTAGACAGGAAAAAAATAAAAATAATTTTAAAAATCTCTGTTTGGCTTTGTTTTTCCAAGCACCAGGACATGTCTGCCACTGCTGCTTCTCAGGAAAATTCCTGGGGTGTGGAGCCACCTGTGCCAAGTTCTTGTCCCCTCACAGTGTCCCCTCACAGTGTCCCCTCTGGAACAGGGCTGCCACAGAAGGACCGTGGATGTCACATTCTGTGCCCCAGGCGTTGGATTTTCTGGGAGCCTCACTGCCTGCAGGGCAGAGCTGCAGCACAGAGCTCATCCCAGGGATTTCCCACTGCTGGCATGGGATGGGATGGGATGGGATGGGATGGGATGGGATGGGATGGGATGGATCCTGGGATGGGATGGGATGGGATGGGATGGGATGGGATGGGATGGGATGGGATGGATCCATGGGATGGGATGGGATGGGATGGGATGGGATGGGATGGGATGGATCCTGGGATGGGATGGATCCTGGGATGGGATTCAGGGGACACAAACCTGGAGCTAGATCCCAACTCAGGTGCTGAGGTCACCCACACTACACCAGTCAGCCACAGCTGGGGTGGAGCTCAGTGTGACAACAGAAGACAAATAATCCCAAGAGGCCCAAACTGGAGCAACACAAAGCTGCAGAACCACTGAGAAAAAGAACATTTCTAATGTTGGTTTCTATTCTCTCCGTGCTGAAATGACACCCATTTCTTACCAAGGAAAATAGCCAGGTTGGTGGAAAAGCTGGCAAAAAATCAAATCAAGGTGTGTTGAGTGACTCCACTCCCTGATAGCAAAGCATCAGCTCCCCTGTGGCTCTGGGACGGGAAGCAGGAGGTCCCCAAATTCCTTCTGTGCACACAGATCACCAAAGGTCAGCCATAACCCTCAGCAGAGCCAACACTGAGCTCTCAACTCCCCTCTGGAGGCAGATGGCCCCGTGGATTGATGAAGGAATCTGTCACTGTTGAGCCACTAGCAGACAAAAGACCCAGGTTCTCAGTGTGGCAAGAAAAGAGAGCTTTATTATTTTGATTCCAACTTATATAGACTTTTCAGAGGTCACCCAGATTGGTCAGTCAGAAACCTCCCCCTAGGCCTGACTGGCCAGGCCTGAACTGTCCAAATCTCGAGACACTGTTTTTAATAACATCCAAACTTTATCTTTGTTTATAAAACACAGGAGAAAGTCCTCATGGGAAAGACCTGTGCTAGCCACAGGAATCCTCCAAGATTCCCCAGCAGCTGAGCCAGCCCAAGCTTACCCCACAAATGCCTGCATGGCTGCAGTCCCAGTGGGGCAGGAGCTCCCCTGGAGCACCACAACCCTGCAGAGCTCAGATCACAGCACAGCTCCTCTGGGCCACTGCTAATTAGCCCAGACACAGCCCCAAATAAATGGAATTATTCTACTCCTTAGCCATAGGAATCGATGTATGACTCACATTTAGCTTTTCTGCATCACACACACAATAAAGAACAAAGAATTCTGGTTAAAGGAGGGAGTCTGACACAGATTTAACATCCATTTAAGCAATTCTCTGAAGACATTACATTTTGGATGCATGTAAAAAGATGCTGTTGTAAATACAGGACACATTTTAAGTAACTTGTTGAGCTCAAGTGACATCAGTCTCTTCCTTGAGAAAAGAAATCTTAAAATATTTCAAATTCTGGCCATTTCACTATTTGGATGAGGCTTGGAGGAACCTGAGGTAGCTGAAGGTGTCTCTGCCCCTGGCAGGGGTGGAAGGAGATGAGCTTTAAGGTCCCTCCCAACCCAAACCTTCTGGGATTCATTTTCTATGGTACACTAAAATAAAAAAAATCTCTGCAGAACTGTCAAGCTCTCTGCTCTCTCCCCCCTGCTGCTCAGTTTTTAGGGATAGAAGAGCAAAAGCTGCAAATCTTTAATGGGAAATACTGATCACAGGCCCAGAATAGTGATCTCTAGCAGCTGACATTATTTAATTACTTTTTGGTTTAAAAACTTCACAAACATTTGCTTTTTTTAAAACCATCGCCGAGAACCCTCACAATAAACTGCCAAAAAAAAAATAGAAAATAAAAAAACATTAAACTCAGTGCTTAGCCACGAAAATCAGCATCCCACTGAGATTAATGATGGCAATTCATATTCCTTGGAGTGTTATTATTTCTGTCACATGGAGATGGGATTTTTGCCTGCATTAAGGAAATGTTTTTAAACTCCTTGAAGGGACCTTACAGCTCATCTCACTCCAACCCCCACTGGAGCAGGTTGCTGAGATCCTGCATGGTTGGGATGTTATTTGCTGGGAGAAACTCCATATAAATCAGTGGAAAATGTCAAAGCCTCTCTAGCACACACCTGACCCAGACTGCAGGCTGGTGGACACCAATTATTTGGGGATTTGAACAGTCTGGGATGTGCATGACTTGAAGGAAACCAGGAGAGGGAACAGGAACACCTGACCAACATTTTCCTCTGCTGGGTCACATCCCACTGGACAATGCAGTTAGAAACTTGGAAATATCCAGGTTTTTGTGGTTTATGGCTTCCAGCAAACCCAAACCCCAGCCTTGAACAGCCCAACCACACCAATCCCCCCACCCTGCCACAGCATGCAAGTGGCCAAAGGGCTGAGCAATTAGCATTTACTCAATTAGCACGGTAATTCTGAGTGAGGAGGATGAGCAGGGAGATCTTCATGCAAAGCAGCAGAAGCCTTGACCCTGTTGCCTCAAAATGGGGATGAAAGTAAAAATTGAATCCTAAACATTCCTAACTCGCTGTCCTCAAAGGTGTATTGTGTTGTATCAAACTCCTCTGAGGAGCTAATCCTATCCTGGTATTTATATTCCAGCCAGGAAAAAGAGAACAAATACATTTACAAGAGTGGATGCTGCCATCCTGAAGGTCTTCAGGTCACAAATATGACAAAAGTGGGCTAAGAAATCTCCTCTGACTCCCAGAATTTCCCCATCCTGCTCACACACTGTGAATCAACAAATCCAGGATGACTATCTGGGCTGGGAAGAAAAGGAACATCCAGGCAAGGATTAAAATCATTACATGGGCACTTCCTGAGCACTCTGCTCACATTCCCACCCCACAAATCAATCCTCAGACTTCAAAGGCAGAAGGAGAGTTCTCATCCTCTAATTGACCACTAGTGGAACACGGGGTGAAGAATCCCAAATGAGGATTTTTGTACTCTGGTAACTGCTTTTCAACCTATCAATTATCCTCAGAAAGTTATCAGATCTGGAGAGATCACAGCCAGCAATAATTTCAAATAAACCTGATTATTTTTTCAGTGGCATTGAGCAGGGTTTGGACCTGGCCTGTATTACAGCTTGAGGTTTTGGCTGGTTTTACTGCTTTGGGTTTTTTTTGTTTAAGCCTAGCCATAAATTGAAGTGCATAAATTGATGAGAAATTGCCTTTTTGAGTGTGTGTGACTCTGCTGTGGTTGTTGTGGTTGATTCCAGGTCACTCCTTTTCCACACATCTTCGCATCAAGCCCATTCCTGTCTGATATAACAATTAGGCACCAATTTTGCTGGTTTTTTTCCTCAGTTCTGTACCCAAAATGCCTCTTTCATCCCTGGCAGGAGGCGTCAGACTGCAGCCAGTTGTTCCTGGGAGGGAAGCAGTGATTGCTCACATGGCACAGGGAGCCTTCTGCTGCATCCTCAGAGTTAAACACAGAATTTAATTGCAGTTTGTACCTGCAAAGCTCAGCAATGCTCTCGTGCCACCTATTGGCAAATGGCAGCAGAGTTCAGATTTCTGGGGAGAACACAGAGAGGGTTTGAACAGCAAAAAATCCCAAATGCAGAGCAGCAGAGCAGCCTGCAAATTCCCCCATCCTCCACAAAAACCACAAGAGTCCACAGGGAATCCTCCAGAATGCTGACAACATTATCCTGAGTCAAATGTCTCATTTTTTAAATTTCTATTTGGGAAAAAAAAATTTTAAAAAATGCATGGGTAGAAGAATAGCTGAAATGACATCCAGATTTTTTAATTTATTTCCAAGAATTTATATCCTCAAAACATCTTAAGACAATGCAGACTTACAGACATGATAAGTTTGGCAAACCTAACAGGGCTCTCCAGTCAGTAGAGTGTCTCTCAGAATAATCTCTGGCAAAACAAAATGCAGTGCCCAGTGAGTTTGGGGAGTCCTGCTGTTCAAATGGCAATAAAGAACACGACAGGAAATATTTACTGCTGCCAGCAAGGCAACAGACAGGTTCTCATTACCTAATGACAGAAACTGAGAACTTTTTTTTCCCTTTTGGAGCATTTTTGCAGTCCAAAAAGCTGATACAAGAATGCAGTACATTTCTGAGCACGTGTCTCAGGGAAATGTGTGTGATATCTCAGAGCCCAGGAATACCTAACATATGCACTTCTTTTTTCATTTCTTCTGAAAACTGATGTAAAGCTGGCTTAAAAAAACCCAGGCTGGCTTCACTCTGAGATCTTTTCATCCCTGATAGAAGCATTTCCTTCTGCATAGGATGGTCATCCATTTAATTGCATGGTACAGAGAAAAAAAAAAATTAAAAAGGAAAACTCAGCTGTGGAGATAAATCTCAATAGCAATGTGATGAGTGCTCCTGCCAAGAATCATTTACAAAACTTGCTATTCAATACTAACCATCAGAAGTGGGACATGCAGAAGCCCATCTGGGAATCTGGAGATAAGGAGAAGCTATTCAGCACCCAGAGCACTTTGTTCCCAGCCAGCAGCAAATCCACCACTTTCACTCACTGGGAACTCGATGGGAAAAGCTTTTGGAGCCTGAGCTGGGAACTCAGGGCTTTCCAGCCTCACCCCCAGCTGGATTTGGGACCTGTGGGGCTGCTGAGCTGAATATCTGACACATCAAAGGGCAAGAGAGGGGAAATCCAGCCTGACAAGCTCATCTAGCACTTTTCCAAATTGGAGCACAGAAGGGAATTCTAACGCTGAATTTGGGCCAGGAGGACACAAGTGCAGAGTCTCTTTACACTTTTTTCCTCCAGCTAACATGATTTTCCTGAGTCACCAACACCACTTTAGACTGTGGAACACTCCAGGTATTCAGTGCTGTTTTCCAAGGACTTCCAAAATTGCCTGAAGAAAGAAGAAAAGGGAGAAGTCACTCTCTTTCCAGATGAAAATATTTGGAAAAGCCTCTTCAGCAGCTGCTGTCAGCTGTCTGGTGGGAGGATGAGTAAACCTGGAGTATCTTACTCCTGGATGAGTAGACCTGGAGTATCTTACTCCTAACAAAACTTCAAGCCAAGCAGAACCCAGCATTTGGTAATTCAACAGAGACTGTGCTGAGATAATGCTCATCCTTGGATAATGCCACTTCCTCATGTGCAGCAAAGCAAATTATCACTGTGAATTGTTCATTATTTCAGCATTATTACTAATCTGTTAATACAGTATTTTCCCCTATCCAGTCAAAATGAAAAAAAAAAGAGTCCAAAAACAGTTAAAGAAAATAAATTTACTAAGATCAAAGTAGAGCTGCTTCAGTCAATCCTTTTACTCAAGAAAAATGTTGAATCAATAAAGAAAAGCCTAAAATTCTCTGTTTATCTATCAGCATTAATGTGAGGATCTGAGAGACCTGCACTCCCCTCAGCTGCAAATCCTACAAACACTCAGGCAGCTCCTGTGCAGCACATTCTGCCCTGGATTTGGTACCCATTGCAGCAATTATTCCAGTAGTTCCCCAAAGATGTGATCCCAATGTTTTTCCTTAGCTCTCCCATCTCCAAAATCAGTCTCTGATGGTTGTAGCTGTGCAAATTCTGTGTAAATTCTGTGTAAGTTGATTTTTGGGACAGGACACTTGACACATTTAAATCTCTACATTCTGCAGCTCTGAACAGAGGGAGCTCTGCTTTGCCATCACCCAGCCAGGGCCATGCTTCACTCCCAGATAATCAGCACAAGTTACAATGGTGTTATAAACTACAGAAGTTTCCTGAACATCCTTTTCTTTCATCTCCCAGCATGACCTGGGCAGTGCAGCTGGGAGAAGCAGGGAGTGCAATGGCCTGAGGGCAACCTCAGGAAGGCTGGAGGCAGAGAGGGGCTGGAGCTCTGAGGAGATGAGCAACACTAAATCTGCTCCTTCAGTCTGCTGTCTGTGGCTCATGGTCCATTCTGAGCCAAACAGCACCCTCACAGTGAAACAACCCCAGCAGTGAGTGTCCTATGTTACAATAGAGATGTATTTAGTATTCTATTACCATTAGCTGTTATCACTTGCTAATGACCCACCCCACATGACAGGCAATGGGCCATCAGGGACCCACTGTGTGACTCATGGACTTATCTCATCCCATTGGGAGATGCTCTGCCCAGGAGGGAGGAGCCAGGTGTTCCCACCTGGATATAACCTGGCCTTGGAACTGCCTGAGCTAGCCCTGTCTACTGGGTTCCCAGAGGACAAGAGCTACCACTGGACCTTCAGCTGGAGACCAGACCTTCACAGGATCACCGCTTCAACTGGACTGCTTCAGTTGGACTGCTACTACCACCCTAACAGGGTGTCAGGCTGTGTCTGACTTTGTCAGTGCTTTTTCTTGTATTGCTACATTTATTTTTAGTTTTCCTAATTAATTATAATCCTGACTGGTGATCTCCCACGGGTTTGTTTTCAAACTAATACAGTGGGGTAGAAAATTCACCTTCTCTCTGCCCAGCCAGCCCCAGGCAGCTTTCCCTTCCATCCACCCCATGGCTTCACCTGGTGCTCTCCCTGCCCTGAGACAGCAAACAGAGGCACAAACACTAATCTCACAATAACTCACAGCCACTCATTGGTGTTCTCATCAAATCTCCCAGACAGGGAGAGGTGCAGCTCTTCCTCTCTGCCCCTCAGCACAGCATCTTCACCCAGCTGTGCCCAGAGAGAGCAGCCCTGGGTGCTCCTCAGTTCACTTTCCTGGAGCCAGCTGTGCCATGATCTGCTCCAGGCACAGCACCAAGGCTCAAACCTGCCCAGCAGTGCCTGCTCTGCCCACCTCACTGCTCTGCTGCCCTCTAATCCATGACATCTCTCATTAGCCCATATCCTAAACCCTTCTGAAGCCAGGAGGGACCACAGAGGACACAAAGAATTCATGTCCCTGGGGTAGGATGGGTGACAGGAGAGCTGCAGGCAAATTTGGATTCCCCTGCCTGATCCACAGGGACTGATGGCTCCTCTGGCAAGATATTCCTGGAATTTATGATCCTGCACTGCAGGGCTGAGCTGAGGGGGAAAGGCTCCCTCCAGCACAGTGGTTTGGGTGCAAATTAATGCACAGGAGCTCCCTGATGGCAAATACTGCATGAATCCACCTTCCCAGCAGCACCAAATTTCACCTTTCACAGGTAGAAGAGATGAGAATTATCCCCAAACCGATCCAGGCTGGCTCTGGGAGAACAAGCAGTATTCAAATGCAATCAAGGCAATGTGAAATCCAGTCTGTGGGAACTCCTGGCACATTTCATAAATGGATTGCTCAAACATGATAACAAGTACACTGATTTTTCTCTCTGAGGCAGATTAAGGCACAAGAGTGCCTTCAGATTAATCTGACTCGTGCTTTGATATTTGTTTGTTCCTGCACTGGGTGAGAAAGTTGGGTGTGATGATGCAAAACCATCCAGCTGGGCATTAAGAGGTATTATTGTTCAGCAAATCTATGCCCACTGAAGCAGTGCCATCCAGCAGGCTCCATAAATTAAAATTAATTAAGCTTAGGCATCATCTTTGATGGGAACAGAATTTGCACCTGTAAATTTAATGCTGAAAAAATGTGGGGTTTGTTTTTTTGGATTTTTTTACCAATAATCTCTACAATTATGTCAGTCTTTAGTTGACTTGTGGCACCTTCATTTCACATACTTTTTGGAGGGGAAAATTGGGATATATTTTTTTAAATCCTTGTAAAGTAATAATAATCAATGTTGAATTTTTTTATCAGATACAAATCAAATACTGTTGAGAAAAGCAGCAGATTTCCTATCAATTTTCTAGGAATTCCTCTATAATTATTCAAGTTAAAGTAAAACTAAATATCACCAGTATTCACTAGTCCTGGTATTTTCAAGGTATTTCCTGGACTTCAAGGCACTTAATGGAAAAATACAATGACACAACAGAGAAGTAAAAAATATCACCCTTTAGTAAGAAAATTTTATCCATGGAGAGACAGATGAAATAAAATTTCACACCACTGAATGATCTGGGAAGTGACAGGAAAGGCTAAAATAAAATTCCTTTTCTGGCTAAGGATGGAAAGAAGAGGGAAAAAGAGGAAAACAAAAGGGAAATGACAAAATAGGGAGGAAAAAATTAAGGAATGTATTTATTACATTGACTCCAATACAGAATGGACTGAAATATAGAACCCCAAATAATTCCAGACATTAAATCCAGTTTTCCCTCTTCCCAGAAGTCTTTAGCTAACCATAATCTCACTCACCTCATCCCAAAGAAGTGGAGGACAACTTTCCTTTCCAGCTGTGCTCCCAGCACATCTGTCCCTGAACTGCTCTGGGAGCAGCAATTTTCTGGAAGGTTCTTTAGTGGAGCCACAACTCTCCATCATTTCTTCCCAAATGCCACTTCCTGTCTCCAACCCCATTTTCAGTTTCTCTTAACACTAAAAACCTTGATATTTGTGAAGAACACTGTTAATAATGTCTCCAGGTAGCCAAAAGGTTTTCATTAATTATCTCAACAAGAACTGAAGAAAGAAGAGAAAATACAATATATGAACAGAACCACATCACCAACAAGGTCTCTCCAACACTGCAATTTCAAAAAAGTACAAAAAAAAGCCTAAAAAAAGTTACTTTTAAACAGAATTTAGAAGAGAGATGGAAAAGCAGATAAGATCTTCTGTTGCTTTGGTATTGATATAACCTCACTTTCTTCTCTTTAAAGTATTTTGGCAGCAGACAGCCACTGCTTTTCAATTATTCACATCATTTTCCACTATTCAGAGCGTTTGAATGATTTTGAATATTGAATTTTGAAATATTTGCAATTTTGGATATGAAAATTAGAGTCCTCTAAAATCTAATAAGCAATGCCATTTTTTTCAGATAATTGATTTAATAACCAGGGATGGGTATTATTTCAATTTAGGACTGTTAAAGGGATTCTCCAGCACTCTATGCAAGCAATTTCTTCTATCCTGTGCTGAAGATACTTCACATTCTTTTCAAAGGAGAAGAAAATACATTTCATTTGAGAGCACAACATCTGATGCCACCCAAAGATAATAATATTCCTTTTTTCCTTCCCAGCATTTGATTATTTTTTTTCCACTAATATGATTTAGAAAAAAAAAAAAATAAAGATTTAAAAGCAAACTGAGACACATCTTAAAGATTACTTTGATAATGCTAATATGCCCTTTAAAACTGAGTCCAGCTGGGAAATTGAAAGGGTGACAAGTGGAACCAACTTGTATTAGGTTGGCATGAGCCCAGGCACTGGCATGGCCTAAATGACAGTGACTGCAGCTGGGAAGGGCTTGATAAGGAAATCCTGTTACAGAGCACTGCTAGATTATTATTTTTTCTCCCCCCTCCTTAAATTACATCTTACGTGATTTTTTTTCTTTTTTTTTTGGTCATTTCTTCATTTTCTGACAACAAAATTGTTTTGTTTGAAACACTTTTGATTAAGCAAATGCCTCGGTGATAGCTCCCAGCACTTCCTTTTAAGTGAGGGGAAAGTCTTATGTAAACTAATCTGATCACTCAAAGACTTTGGCTGGGCAGCCTTCCAGTCAGAAGTTTAAAATTTATGACAGCAGTTTACAAAGGACCTTCCAAGCGAGGAGAAGAGAGATCATAAGCTCTTTAGATGACCTTGATCTCTCCAGCTTTTCTGGAGGTGATCCCAGGGGAAGGATTCTCCTCCAGGAGCTGCAGGTGTTTCCAGCAGGAGAGTCACTCCATGGAAAATCTGTGATTCCTGAGGAGCTCCAGGGGTGGAAGGGATGGGCTGAGCTGCCCAAGGGTTAAGGGAAACATAAAGGAGAAAATTCAGAGGATCTTGTAAAGCATCACCCAGCTAATCCACACCTCTGGTTTACAGCTGGATCTGTCACTGCCTCTCCTTCCTCTCAAACACAAATCTGCATCTCTAATTGAGCTGTCCTGTGACTTTACAGGTCTCACCAACCTGGCACTGCTGTCACAACTTTGTCAGGGGAGGTGGAGTGCTTAAAATAATCCTCCTGCTGCTGACATTTGTGTTTCTGAGGAGTAAACACAATCCCTGCCACCTCTGACTTCCCCAGGCTTGTTCTGACTCTGAACCACACCAGGCTGCCAGGGCAGAGATCAGGGTCCAGCACCTGAAAAATTATCCAAAGGATTTTGAATTTCTCCCCATTCAACCTCCTGGGTAATGGCAACACCAAAGATACAAGCAGGAAAGCCAACAGAGAAGAAGCAGGTAAGTCATGCTACCCAAATTCTAAATATTGGGGTTTATTTCATCATTAAAGGTGGCTGAATTAATGGGAAGCAAAAATCAGAGGTGCAATAATCTGAGTTAACAACATGGCTGACTTTTCTCCAGGTCTGTGGCTTGCATGAAGGCTCCTCAGGAATTTTTGGAGCTGCTAGACAATTTCAGTCAGATCTGTCAGATTAAAAGTATAGAACGTAATTATCTTCTCATTAAAAAATTGATTAAAAGGCGTACAGGAACATTGCAGAATGTTAATGGAAAGGCACCATGCTCTGCATTAAAAGATGCAGAGCGAGTTTGCTGAAGAGGCTGAAGCATCCCAGAGTCAGAAGGATCTTCAGCCAAAGGTTTCACTGCTGCTTCAAGATTTTTATCTTCTCATTATCTAATGATGTTTTCCTAACTATGTTCTGGGAAAAAACCACAACTCCTGCTTTTTATAGAATCAGGGAACAATTCCTTCCCAATATCCAATCTAAACCCACCCTACTCCTCCAAACATTCCTTGCACTGGCTGGATTTTCACAGGAACTCTTGGACTCCTGAGGATTTTAAGAAGCTTCAAAAATAAGGGGTGAAATCAAAGGAAAATTCCAAAGCTTCTTTAGAAACGTAAATGAATAAAACTGGAACTCCTGCTCTGCAAAACATGCCGCAGTTTCAAGGCTGCAAGATATTTTAATCTTCCTTTCTGCTCCGTTTTCCTATGTCATGTGGAGTTCACCTTTCAGGAAACGGTGGGTAAAAATAGGGTTCTGTTGTCAGATGGGTTGCAGTCATCACAGGACACCAAAGTTCCCAAACAAACCATCCAAAAATCCTGTCAAACTCACTGGGAAGAATCTGAGGAACTCCAAACGGCCTGAATGGCTCAGGATTTTGATTCACTGGCGTTTCACTGAACACCTGCTGCAAGGAGATGCATTTTCCTTTCTAAACTGGGCAATATTTCACCCAACCTCCAATCCATTTGGCCCCATAACTTCTGTCAGGTGCAAATTAAGGTAAAATATTACCCAGGCCAAGCTCAGGCTGCACGGCTGGCTCAAACTAATTTTCCAGCATGGCTTTATGCAAATGTGCATCCTAAAGCATTGATTTAGCTAAACATTCCCACAGCCAACATTGCTCCTGGCTCCCCCAATCATTAATTTAATATTCATTTCATATTCCCACCAAGTAGAGAAGTTATTTTACTGCACTACGGAGATTAAAGGACCGACTTAGAGAAATTCAGCAAGTTTGTGAAGATGCCAAGGACAGAATCCAGGTCTCCTGCCTAACTCCACAGAACCATTCTTCCAGTGCTGCAGCTGCACATTGCAAATGCAGAAGTTAATTGCTCTCATTTCTTGTCCAATACAATCTATTTACTTCTTCTTCAGGATTAAAACTAATGTTTTCTCCTAGCACCAGCCCACTTTTTCTTGTTGAATTCAGTATTTCAGGTGTTTGGCTTGATATTGATAGAATTTTTATGCAGAACATTGCAGCATGGGTTGAATTTTTAGCATATATGTGCTGTTTATGTTGATTGAGTTAATTATGAGTCAGGCCTTAAAATAAGGCATTTTAAACCCAGACAACAATTAAAATTCCTTGTTCCAGCATTTGATTTGTTGGTTTTCAAGCACCAGGAGATGTCTTCTCTCTCACCTACTCTTTCAGCAGCATAAGATTTTTATATATATAAATATTTAAATCACCTCGGTGTGTTCTCCCTGTACAGGAGCTGCTGCAGAAGTTACATTTGCTTTAGTTTTCAATCTGAATAAAGACAAACCCCCTGATTGTGATCTTTCCCTCCTGGTTCAGTCGCCACATGATTTCAAAAAGGGACAAAGCAAACACCCAAAGCTGACAAGGAATATGAAGCTTCCTCCCCACTAAACCTGATTAAAGGAAGTCGTCCTGAAGTTAATGTCAATGGAAATATCATGGAAATATGACTGCTTGTGGTATTTCCAATGGAAATACCAAACAAAGAACTGTCCAAATACTGCTCCTCCTGTAAATATCATGAGGATATTTGCTGCTCAGCTCAAAGGGAGGAGGATAAAATGGAGAAGAGGAAGAAGAGAGCAGAGAAAGGAGAGCAAAGCAGGGAAAGTCGAGGAGCAGAGTGGAGCAGAGACCTTTTTGAGGATACAAATCAACAGAAGCAGGAAAAGTTCTCAATATAAACTGGATTTAGAGGTTGGATAAGATTTAGAACTCCACAGGAAATGAGTGGAAAAGAGGGAAGAATAGAAGATTGAGCTATGAGATCATCCAGCCTGGTCTTGGACACCTCCAGAGATCTTCCAACTCCCCATCCTTGGAATGTCCAAGGCCAGGCTGGACAGGGCTTGGAGCAGCCTGGGACAGTGGAAGGTGTCCCTGCCATGGCAGGGGTGACACTGGATGGGATTTAATGTCCCTTCCAACCCAAACCATGCTGGGATTACAATCTAAGCCACAGAGATGGAAAAGGATTGAGGTGAGAATGAGAAGAAGATGCTTTTTAAAGCTTTTCAGAAGCAAAGTCTATGTCCCCAGAGCCACATCCCCCTTAGAAACACACCTGTATAATCCTCCCTTATGGCACTTATTCAAATAGGAGATACATTTTACTATTTTCATGCATATGTATTTTTAAGTGTAAATATATGTATAAAAAAGCCATTTTCATGACAGTGTTTTGTGTTCATGACAGAAATATGTTGCAACACTTCTCCTGATACATCCTCTCAGTACATTATTCCAGAAGCCAAAATGTATTAATGAGAAAGAGACTGTACAGCCCAAATCCTTTCTGATTTTCTCAGGCCATCCTACACACGATAAAATTAGCATTGGGCATCTTTAGATGCATATTTAAAAGTTGCAGTTTTCAGCTCTTGTACAGAAACAAGACAAAATATGAAGAACTGTGGTTATTATTTAATTTCTTCTGACATCTGTCTTTCCAGATCATTGCTTCTGTAGTTTTTCCACTACAATTATAAGTGTTCAAGGAGAAACTTTTGCAGTGTAAAAACGTCCTGTAGAGTGAGAGGAAATCCCGTCCACAAGTGAAAATTATTTGTATTCCACCGCTGTAAAAATAAACAGAATTCTTCACCATTTTTGTAGCACGGATTAATAATGCCTAACTGTGAAAAAAGTGGTAGGGGGAAGTTTCAGCCATTTCAAAACCCTTCTGATCAGTCAGCATTCCATAAAATATCATGCAGAAACCATTCCAAATAGAGCTGATGAAGAAGGAAGCTTTGGATAGTACAATGTTACTGGAACAATTATTTATTACTCCAATTGATGAATAATTATTCATATTGCAATCCCTCCTCGATGTCTCAAACATATGCAAAAAAGTCCTGCATCAAGGCCAGAAAGTCTAAAAGACCATGGAAATAAAAGTGGAAGAAGGAAGCAGAGATCAGGAGCTCACCAAGTGGTTTCCCAAAATGTGAAGAACTGAGAGGAGCCAAATCTTCAAACTGCCAGGTCCAAGTCCCACCAGAGTTCTGCCTCCCACCTGCTAACACAGGTATGAAGCCAAAAAAATGGGATACCTGGCTGCCTTGCTTCTTGAAAAAATTAAATCCAAAGTTCATACCATTTACAAAATCAATATGCAGGACAAATTGAGGATGGATCCATAATGAGTGCATAACACAAACTATATATACAAAATGAATATGCATTGCAAATTAAATAGAAATGAAATGAAATCTTATCAACCTCACACTCTTCCAAAATAGACAAGACCTTCTCACCCTTTAAATGCATTCAAGTACATAATACCTTCAAAACAGTTTCATTTATTATGCCTAGGTGAAAAGAAATTTACTTAAATTAGAGCCTTTGGTGGGTTTTTTTCTGTATCTGCACCGACCTGAGAGCATAAAGCAGGCAGAAAGCAGCTCAGAGGTTCCCAATCATCTTTAGGATTCACACAGCATAAGTGTTTTATTGATCCTCACGTTACAAGATCCCATTTAGGACAGAGGCCATTCCATTTGCAAGTCCAGACTTCACTGGCTCAGTAAATGTTGCTGTACATCCACGATCACATTGCATACATTACAGCAGGAGCAGCTTTTCCACAGGCCCTGGGGATGGAGTTTCATAATCCCCTGACTGAGCTGCCTGTTCCATTGCTCCAGCCAGACTTCCCCACAAAAGAGGTGCCTGTTGTCCTGATGGAACTGCAGAGCCCAAAACCAGAATTCCCTTGGGTTGGGCCATTGGAGCAGCATTTCTCTAACTCAAACCATGGTGTGCAGAGCCCAATTAACATTTTCCAGTCCATCTTCAGCTGCTGTTTCTCCATGAGGAGAGGGTTAAGGTTGTGCTCTAAGAGCCCAGGCAGCTACTGGAGGGTTTTGAGCTCAGCACAAGGATTTTGGCACATAAATCCTTCCAGAGTGCTGCTCTGCCAGCCAGTCCAGAGTTCCCACTGAGCTGAAGGCTCAGGGCTTTCCCCCTCTGCACTGCTGGCAGAGTTTACCAAAACTGAATTCCTTGTTTTGACCAAATCCCTCTCAATTTTCACCACGTTATGCCCACAGCTGAGTCCATCCAGGAACAACGTGGAGATCTCTCTTTGATCAAAGATCTCCCATCAAAGATTTCCCAGCCCTGCCCAAACAGATCACCCATCAACACACATCGGTGTGAACACACACAGCCCAGCACTGAGTCACACAAGCATGGAACTGCTAAGGCTGGAAAAGACCTTTAGTGTCATCCAGTCCAACCATCAGCCATGTTCCCCATCAAACCACATCCTCAAGTGCCACATCCCCATGGTTTTTGACATGGGATTTCTCTGAGATCTCTGAATTCTTGAAGCTCATATGAAGGAGACAAAACGTCTCCTCTATGCCACAGTTCTGCTCTCTCTGTAGAAATTCCTGTGAACAGATGGAATCACATTCATTTTCCTATTTTCATTAGCACTGTCAAATAAATTCAAGACATGAGGAGTTAATGGAATAAGGAGTTGAACTGGCAGAATATGTAATAAATCAACCAGGTATCAGCTATTTGGCAAAAATAAACAGCTTGGCTGGAGTAGTAACAAAGGCAAAATTTGACAAGTAGAAGCCTTAAAATGCATATCTGATTAAAAAAATATACACAGAGGACAAGAAAGATCTGAACATTGCTGCTCAGCTCTGAAAAGCAAATAAGAACTACCTCAGTTATAAATTATGTCATTAATTATGACTTAAAAACCTCTCTGTGATCCTCTGATTAAGGTTGGAAAAGATCATGGAGCCCAACCTCATTATTTGAGACTTTAATTGATGCACTTACTGCTTTTGTCTGTACATTTCTGTTTCTGGGAGAGGAAAGACCAACTCAGAATTTAAAAGCCCTGTGAATTGATTGCTGCTCCTCACCTGATGCCACCCCAGAAATGCCACAGATAAGGACAACCAGGATTATTGTGGCTCTTACTCCCAAAAACAAAGAGAGAGGGGTTGGTTTTCTTTAGTGTTGGTTCATTGGGATTTTTGTCCCACTCCCTGTTAAACACATGGCAGGACAGATTATCCAGGACACTTTGTTCTTTCTACTTCTTCATTTCATTTTCCTCCAGTGTGCTGTAAAAGCAGAAGGCAGCATTGCAGCCTCGGAATGCAGAAACTCCTGTGGTGAGGAAGCCAGGAAAGCAGAGGCTGTGGCTCTCCAGGGATTACAGTGAAACCACAACCTGGGATGTCCCATAAACCAACCTGGAATCTCCCATAAACCAACCTGGAATCTCCCATAAACCAACCTGGAATCTCCTATAAACCAACCTGGAATCTCCCATAAACCAACCTGGAATCTCCTATAAACCAACTTGGAATTTCCCATAAACCAACCTGGGATCTCCCATAAACCAACCTGGAATCTCCCACAAACCAATCTGGAATCTCCCACAAACCAACCTGGAATCTCCTATAAACCAACCTGGAATGTCCCATAAAAGAGCTGTGCTCCACAACACATTTAAATTTCTAAGTTTAACTCCCTCCATCCCATAACACAAGAAATTCCTTGACTAGCCAGCAGAGCAACAGGTAACACAGGATGGTCTTGGCAGCAGCCAGATATTTGATTTGGAGCCAAGATTTTTCCTCGTCCTGCTTACATGTGGGGACATTGAAGAATCAGTGCCTACAAGGCAGAGAACACAAAGATATCTTCTCTGTCTAGCAGCTTCAAGTACATTGAACATGCCACAGAAATAATAAATAAAAATTCAAAAGCTGCACACAACTGACAGTAAAAACTGTTTAGATCATTAAGGTCTCCTTAAACAGCCAAGGCCTCTGAAGGTACATAACACCAATGCATATTCTCCTTGAGGAGCTGAAAACATTTGAGAGCTACATTCATCCTAAAATTAAAAGCAAAAGTCATCAATGAAACAAAAGGCAGCCAATCTGGCAGCAAACTCCCATTATTAAAAAAAAAAAAGGATTAAAGACTATTTGGTTTTCCAACTACAAAATATTCAAAGTTCACCAAAGTTCTGTAACCCCTAACACATCATTTTTCTTCAGGCAACTTGAGCACAAAAGCAATTTGACTTTCTCTGTACCTCCTGATTTAGCACCTTTAAACCCAGCAGAGCATTCTCAGCTAACATCTCGCTGACAGAGAACAGCTCAGCCCAAACTCAGCCATGTGGGATCCCAATTGCACCAGATCTGCCTTCTGACCAAGGCAAGGGATCCTCACAGACTCCTCTTGCTCTGCTTTAGCTCCCCTGGAACAAACCCCACCTGAATTCAGAAACTGAAGGACCAAGGATTCCCTTTTCTAGAGCCTGCTATTAACAATGCTGCAAAGGTTTTAACTCTTTTTTTTTTTAATGTTTATTTTCCTGAGGGATATAAAATGCACATGGGGCTTGCAGTCAGGTATTCCCCAAATTCCCACAGTTGCCTGTCAAGAGCCTGGGTTCCATTTCATCTTGAAACCGATGCTGCCTTCTTTTTGTGCTAAGAAAAATCTCTAATTCTAATACTTCAGGATGGTTGATGACAAAATAATACAGCATCCAGGTACAAATTCAACAAAGCCCTTTTTCTATAGGAGAAAGGCTGTGGAAGTGACAAGGTGTACACTGTAATTAGCAACCTGCACCTCCACAGACTTGTTGCCTGAACAATGAGCTCAAAACCCGAGGTATCTCTCCACATGTCAGCGATCCTTTCACCAGCACAACCTGCATACTGATGAACATTATGGAAATGAATTTACAGATGAAAAGGAAAAATACCTATTCTGATGCAAATCACACCCAGCACATAAGCAGTGGGAGTGACTGAAGCCTAAATGCCTCTTGTGCTTTTGCACAGCACACAAAAAAACACAGGGAAAAGCTGTTGGGATGTTCTCCCTGCTGCTGACACGGAACCATGAGAAAATTCAAAAAGCCAATCCACAGCAAGCAAAACATTGACTATTTGCTTTAGTTCCTGCTTGTTTGATATCAATATGACACCAAGAGGCTTCCCCCGAGGTGGGGCTGAATTTTGGAGCTTTTTCACTGCCATGAGCATGACAATGACACACATCTGGGCAGTTTTATTGCTGCTCTGGAGAGGCCAGTGATGGTTTCAGTGCTGCAGCTTTGATGTGACCAGGCACCTTCCCCATCCCTCCCTCTGCCCCTCTCTCCTCAGCTTTGCACAAGTTCAGTAAAGTAAAAGGACTTAAATTCAGTGGAGGAAAAATAATTAAAAATTACTGAAATAAATACAGTAAGTATTACTGAGCACACAATTTTTTTTAAAGTGGCAACTCGGTAGAAGAAATCAGTAGTGGTAGGGAAGCAGCCCAGCATTTCCCTGCTGGGGTAGAAACTTTCCAGATATAAACCACAGATTTTTACCATTTTGCTCCTGTACATTCCCCTCCTTAAAATCCTGGGGCAGGGCAATACACCCCAGCTCATTCCTCGTGCAAAAACACCACTCCTGGTATTAGACTCCCTCTCCAAGCATATTTAAGTGTCAGAGGGAAAATCTAGGGGAAGCTTCTGGGAAATGGGGAGCTGGGAACTTCCAAACCTGGGGTTGGTGACAGCACAGGGCAGCACTGGAGAGCTGAAGGATCAAACCTGGGGCAGATTTTGTTCTCAGGCACTCCCTGCCCACTGCTCAGACAATTCCCCCTCCCCACATCCCAATTCCTCTGGCCCCAGGTGGTGGAATTTCCCAGAGGAGGTGCTTGATTTCATTTCTAATTCCTTGTGTACACATAAACTTGCTCCAGCTAATTGGAGTGGGTACACGCCAGCCCAAACTCCTGAGAGGATGTTTCAATTTTAGCCTAATTTAATGGATTATTACATTTTAAGCTGACAATGTTCCTGGCTGATTTACACTAACGTGAAATAAAGTTGGTTTATGGTGAAATAAGAGTGGCTGTGCAGTCGATTGGACCAGCTTAATGAAACTGATTTAAATTACACCTTAATTTAAAGAGGTACAGTAATGCATATAAACAAGCTCTGAGTGATGCTTTGAATATGAAGAGAAGAAGAATGACTAAAAGAAGCTCCAGATATTGCTGGGTTGTGCATCTCAGCTCCCCAGAGCTCAGCTCTGAAGGGCTCAGCACTGAATCTGACCTGGGAGTAGTCGAGGAGAATAAAAGCAGCATAAGGAACAAAGTAATTAATCTTATTTTCTATTTGGGTTGCCTTTAAATTGTGCAAATTCAAAGGCTCAGTGTTTCTCTAAAGCTAAATAAAGAAAGGGAAGGGCACACACAAGAGATTAAATATATTTAATCCAGTGTGATGGGGGAAACTATCAAATTCATCACTGAGATCTTGATTCTAATGCTTTGGAAGTTTAATTTTCAATACCATCAATTTAGCATTAAAAACAATTAAAGAATAAAAGTAAAAGTCAGTGAGGTCATGAGTTTATTCTGGAGTTAAAATCATTAAATTCTGTCTTCTGTCTGTTACTTGTTTGTCCTTTGGAAAACAGCAAAGTGCACAACTCTGAAGCAGGGCTGGGAGTTCCACTTGTAAAGAAAACAAAATATGAACTACTTTGGCTCAGTTTACTTAACTTATGCTGCATTTCAACCAGGAGAAGTTGGTTATTAGCCACTCCTAGAACTTTTATGTCCCCCAAGATTTAGTTCATTATGCCGAAATGGAGTGCAAATAAAACATAATAAGGAGAAAACGCTGGTATAAAACATTGTGTTGCAGTGGGGAGAAGCAGGACCAGCCTTATCTCTCTTCTGCAATGCATGCTCCATTCTCTTCTTGAAATGGGCTCGTATATAACTTTAAGGGTTCGGAAATAAAGCTCTCCATTTTACAATCTGTTTAATGTCAGCTGCTCTCTATTTCACGGTGGGCACTGTGACAGCCTAATTCTCCCTGACAAGATCCTCCTCCTCCTCCCTGGGCACTGCAGCCCAAGGTGCTGAGCAAGGCTGACCTCAAACTCGGAGATTTAACACCCTTTGACTCTAAATTAAAGCAACTTTTGAAAACCAATCAAGCCAAAAAATGCAAACAACTTTACTCTTCTTTTCCACAGACATGCTGCAAGTGCTCCTCCTTGCTCTTGCTCTCTCCAGTTTGGGCAGAAGTCTGCAGACACAGAGTGACATTTTCATCCTGCACAGCTAAGGGCAGATCCCTGAAGGCTCTGAGCAATAACTAATTAAAACAGATGAAGATTTACCCCTAGCTACAGTCCAGGCCTCTTTAAAAAAAAAAAAAAAAATCACAATTTTATTATATTCACGACTCCCAGAAGAGCTGCACTGCATTGAATTATAATTTTATTAAGTCCAACAATTAATATATGCAGAAAAACGAGTTTGAGAGAACAAATATCACAGCAAACTGCAGCCATTCTGTTTCTTTACTGAGGTCTCCCACTGCTGCTCTGCACTAATCCAGGTTTATGGCTGCTTTGCATCAGCAGAGCAGCACAAAATAGCCAGGGCACGTCAAGGAATATGGCCCAATACATCCAGCACAATGTTCCTGGGGGTTCTTAACCTCTTTTGGGGCCTGGAGAAGGGAGCACAAAACTCAGCAGTGAATTCACTCAACAGACAACAGTTTGGACTAAAACTAGGTAACCCAGCAGGCAGAGCATATTAACCCAAATTCCTCAGCCCTCTCCACCCAGGTGTTAGCATAGACAGCTCTGTTCACACTTTATCAGGGAGAATTTCCTAATTCTCTAGTTCTACCTTGGCAAATAACCACTGCTGAAATCCAGACCACATGTATTCCACATGATTTCCAGCATCCTCAGATACCAAAAATAACCAGGATTGCCTGTTCTCCCAAGGCAGGATGGCTTGGGAGCAATAAACCCCAAAAGGCTCTTTTGCAATGCAGTTCCCCATCACCACCCACATGTGGATCCTTCAGAAGCCAAACGCTTAAGCACTGAATTCCCACATAAAATCTGTCCCAGTTCAGAAGGAAATAAAACTCGGATTGTCTTGGGGGAGTCCCTGGAAGAAGTTGAAGGGACAAGAGGAAAGAGCACTGAACACACAGGTGAGTTTTGTGCCCACAGCTTACAGCCTCACTGAACTCACACAAACAGCACTGACACCCTCAGAGAGCACAAAGAGCCCCTTGTCTCTGAAAGAAAAGGTGAAAAATGAAAGCCCCTTCCATTTAAAAGAAAATGTGAGAAATTACTCCCAAAGTGCTCTGAGTGGTCTTTTCAGGTGCCTGCTTTTAAACCATGACCCACCTAAGAAAGTCAAACCTGCAAAACCCACAACAACTTGGAAATGTAGTTAATATGGCAAATTACTTTGGAAAAAACATATTTTCACCCCACTCCAATTTGTTGTGCCATATAAAAGAGTTGATCATTTACAGATGTTTTCCAAGCCTCTCCAACAAAGTAAAAAGGCACAAGAGCAGCAGAAAACCTGTGGAGTCAAAGTAAAAAGAAGGAGACCTCTGTCTGGGGCCAATTAGGCAGCCACGTTAATGAAGATATTAATTAAGGCAGAACCTCAGGGTTAAGCCATCCAGGGAGCCTTCCCAGCCTTTACCAGAATGCACTGCCCATCTCCTCCTGAGGAGGGAAATCCTTGGGCATCATCTCTGGGAGGAGATGGGAGAAACACAAATCCCAGGTCACCCGGCAGAGTCCTCAGCCAGAGAACAGAAATGGAATTAACCTCAGACCTCCTGTCTCCCTTCCCACCTGCTCACCCCAAGATCACAGCATTTCACCCAGAAAATGCTGCCTGACAACAGAGCCCTGGACAGAAGCTTCATGTTTGTAAACTGGGCACAGTTCCACATTTACACCAGCATTTGTGTTTGCTAAATTGGTGAGGCCAAGAAAGTTCAGTCTCAGACGATTTGTTTTGACTCTTCAGCTATATTTGGTAGCTGCTTAATTATTATTTCTAAGATGACAAACATTTTGAGGAGGAAAATAATTAGGGCAGAAGGTAAATGATCTTCCTAGCATGTTCTGGGAGAGAAAGCCTGTTGGTGTTGAAAAGCTGACACAGTCCACAGTTTAATCTTGAAACAGATCCAGGGAGGGAAAAGAGAGTCAGAAGTTCAAGGGCTTGAGCTGTAGCCAAGAAAAAGGCAAGTTAGCCAAGGTGCTGTACAAATCCATCCACAGGCTGGGTGTAAAATCTGGATTGTCCTTTTTATCCAAGGGGAGGTGAGGAGAAGCAGAAAAACTCCCCCCAGCTCTGTGCCTTAGTTTAGGCATAGCAGAGGTTAAAACACCATGGGAAAATAGCAATTAATTGATGTCTTTCTGATGAGGCCTGATTTGAGACATTTGAGTATCTTACATTCATCCAGTGCTTGACACCATAAATGTAAATAATCAGAAGATAAAATAGTGAAGAGAAAAAACCAGGCACAGTTTATAGAAATTGTTTTCATTCAGAAACCATTGGGAGGTGTGGGATGTGTGGTTCTGAGTCCCCCCAAAACTCCAGCATCTGTCCAAATGTATTTCTACCCAGCTGTCAATAGGATGATTTAGGGCACTTTTATCAGAATATCACCAGGAATTGCAGAAGCTGAGTCAGTTCCCAGCTGCAGGGAGATCAACCTCTCTCTTGGATCTCTACCAGAGGAGAGGAAGGAAAACCACGTGCAGATGGAAATTACAAGCTTTGTTCTGGAGCTGGTAATGAAATAATGAGAAAATTGCAAGTGGTGTCACTTTGGGGCCAAAATATGGACAGAGACTGGAGCAGGATGAGACACTTGAACAAACCACCTGAGAACCTGTGAAGTACCACAAGCAGCCTCTCTTGGAACACAAAAACCTCTACAATTTTCACTTCTGCACGTTTTGTCACCCAGGATTTCTGCAGTGCCCTCCAGCAATGAAATGGTGAAGACTACAAGCATCACCCTTGTAAAGCACAATGCTGTCTGAACTCCTTTTCCCATGACTTCTCACCTATTTCCATTTTGTTCCAAAAAATTCTGCACCACCACAGAGCCCTGCTGAATCCAAAGCAAAGTTCAGGAGTAAGAACTCTGAATTCTATTCGAGCAGCACATTCTTGTGAGCTGCCACAGGCCTGGTAACAAAGATAGAGACTTCTTTTGGTAGGAATAAAAAACAGAAGAGGCTTAGAAAAGCAACCAAAAGAAAATCTGACTATTCTGATATAAAAGATCCATGAAAGATTTTAAAGAGCAGCACACGAGACTTAAAATTTCTCATTCAGAGGCATGTAAGTGCATATTAAAAATAAATAAATCACATATTGATTGGCCTTTTGTTTATTAAAAAAAGTTTGGAGCAAGCCTTAAAAATATTTTACAACCACGTATTTTGGAAATAAGCTCCTCATGCTGCTACAAGAGAATATGGTGCATGGCCTGTTTAAAAATATAGGTCCTCTCTGCTGAAAAAAAATATCTCAGATGTTGTTTAGGATGTCAGGCATTACCCAAATGACTTTCAATGGGAAAAAGATGAACATCAGCAACATTGTTAAAGATAAAAACAGAGCGTGGTAATGGATAAATAGAGTATCTTGGGGCTTTTTGTTGTTTCCTAGGTTTTAGCTTATTTGGAATAGCTGTGCAGTTGGATTTGGGTTTCAATTAATTATCATCTACTCGTGAAGAAATCTTTCATCTTAAAGGAGTCTTTCTACTGCGAATTAAAGCTGTGTAGGATAAGAAAACAAAGCACATGAAATCACATTGTGTCTGGTTAGCAACACATGTGGAGTGTGAAATTCTCAGTGCCACTGTGGGCACGTGGCAGAGCTGGGATTACACAGACGTGGATTCCAGCAGGGATTTTGGGCACAGCACCCACAGCAGCTCAGATCTGCCATCCCTGCAAAGCTGGGCTGCCTCTGCCAGTCTGAGGCTGGAATTTGGGGGCTCTGGGAATGCACTGTGTGGTGTTATCATGGAATTCTCTCTTGTGGTTTGATCTGTTCTGGAGGCACCCAAGCCAGCAGGTGTTGCTGCTCATTCCTTCAGCTGGGAAAGGAATAGGATCAAAGTGTGCACAGCCAGAGGTGCAGAGAGGAGCTCCTGGTCAGTGGGGTGGGACTTGCTCCACTCTGAAAGAGGATTTCTGTGGCTAGCACAAGTCTTTCCCATAAGAATTTTTTCCTGTGTTTTATAAATAAAGTTTGGATGTTATTAAAAACAGTGTCTCGAGATTTGGACAATTCAGGCCTGGCCAGTCAGGCCTAGGGGGAGGTTTCTGACTGACCAATCTGAGCAATCTCTGAAAAGTCTATGTAAGTTGGAATCAAATAATAAAAGCTCTCTTTTTCATGCCACACTGAGAATCCAGGTCTTTTTCTCTGCTAGCGGCTCAACAGCAAGAGATTTCCCTACATCTAAATCAACCGAGTTGATTTATTGTAATTATCCTTCATTATTGTAGTTATTCTTCACTACATATTATTGTAATTATTCTGTCAGGCCTCAGCAGCTTCCTGGTTCAAACCCCACAAGATCAAACCCTGTCTGCACTTCAATCTCCCTCCCAACCTTGCACAGATTTCCCTCTAAACCAGTAGAACAAATGTGTAGGGTTAAGGGATGAGCTCTCCAGGCATTTGTACTTCCCTGACAAACAAAGCCACAAAGCTGGAAAAATCCGTCAAAGGAGTATATTTAGTTCAGGCAATCACTTATAAACCATTTTACGCTTTAAAGTCTTTTCTCTTGCTAAGAGAGAGATGTTGTGCAAATGAAACAGCCTCAGCTCTAAGGCTGGGGGTTTTATTTGCAGCCTGAGATTTCCTGGGCACAAAGAGATGCAGAAGAGAGCACAGCTGCTCTGTGCTGTGCAGTAAATCCAGCACTCTGGAGAGGCACTGGATTGGCTGGAAATGCACAAATTAACCCTAAATCTCAGGCTTTCTTGAGCAGCCAGGGCTGCTGTGGCTCTGACAGGCACCCTGCACAAGGCTGGCAAACACATCCAAGGTTTGTGGAGCTGAAGAGGTTGCTGACACCTCCTGCAGAGCAGTTCTGAGGGATCACATTGCACCTTGTCCAACACCCAGACAAACACAGTACCCTCAGAGTCTCCATCTGAACAACAAGAATGGCTCCTCGGGGCATTTCTGAACAGCATTCAGATGAAAAGGATTGAAAAAAAACCAGCTTTCTGAGGGTAGAGCAAAGGCAGGAGCAGCAGTTACACAATAATCCAGTTGAAGTGATGGATAGAAGCTGAATGCAGGCCTGAGCTGCAAGAGTAAAGATGGATCAAACAGGAGCTGGGAGATTTCTTTACAAAACAGGAAGGCTCTCCTTTGGTTTGTTTCCCCTGCATTTCTGTGGATGGCAACAGGAGCAGGAAAATATATTCACACTATTTTTAAAATTAGAGAGTCAAAAAAAGGATGAATAGTTTGGCAGAACTGCAGGATGAACCCTTATGAACCTGTTCCATCAGCATTATACACTGCAAGTAGCAAAAATGTGTCAGGGGAAGCTAAAATCTATGGGCCCCAAAAATGCATTTATGGAATATTGGAGAACTAAAAAAAGTCCAAAATCGCACCCATCAGAGAACTGTGAGATGCAAAAATCAAGCTCTGCTTTTAGCTGTTCTCCTTTAAGATCTTCAGGATTGATCCTTCTCAGAACACACTGCCTGGCTTGCTTGGCTTGCAGAGCCTCAGCCAGGAGGTAGATGATGTGGTTATTCCTGTTCAGCACCACTCTGTCTGTTTTCTTTTTCAGGAATTCCTGATAATCTGTCCCAGATCTTGTCCACAGGCTCTGCAGGAGTTCCCCCAGCTGGCACTAGATGGGGTGTGATGCTCAGCATCTTCTGATCACAGACTGGTTCGTTCTTTTGGGCAAAAGGGGAATCAATAATGAGATTTCATTCTAATTAAAGCAGTTGGGACAGCTTATTTCAGGAAAAAAAACAAAAAAAAAAAAAAACAAAACAAAACCAAAAAAAAAAAACAGCCAGAACTCTGCATTCCCACATTTCTCTAAATATTAATTTGATCATATTCACTCTGTCCTAACTTGGGTGTGGTAATCTCAGGTGAGTGACTTAGAAATGAAGATGGGAAATCACACATTGCTCCTCTCACATCTCGCCATCCCTCAGAAGGTTTCCATACCAACATAAATCACTGCTGATGTTTTCCACAAGCTGAAGGAAAATAGAGTATGGTTAAAAGTTTTGCTTCAAGCTTTTATTTTTATGATGAAAATTATGAATTTTTATGATGAAATACGTGAAAATTATTAAGAAAAAACAATAAAAATAAATCTGGCCTTGAAAGAAACTGTGACAGAGAACGACAGAGAGACAACCACAGACAGTGAAGCTTTAACACAAAAGGAACAGACAGAGAATTTTGGTAAATATTAATGCTACTCATCAGTCCCCAATTCTCCCTCTTAGGTCTTTGTATCATCTACAGAAAGATGTCAGAAAAATCAGCCCTGCACAGAAAATTACATTTCTTCCCATGTCCTTTCCCAGACCATTCAAATCTGTTTGAAGCAGAAAAAAAATAAATCTGTCATTATTTTGAGGTCCCTCGCCTGTCACTGGAAACTCAAAGAACAAACTCACTTTTTGAAAGAGTTTCAGTTACTTCTAGTCATCTGTTCATGGAAATTTAAATATCATTGGAAATACCATTGTAGTAAAAGCTCCCATAGAACTATTTTACTAACAATTTTCACATTCAAAAGTTTGAAAGAGGGAGAAAAGTTTCCTTTTATTCATTTTTTAAAAGTTCATTTGCAAGCATTTTACTTGGGTTTTGAACAAGAAAAACCAACAGTTTCCATGACTGTCAGGACATTTTAATGAGTTTAAAAGTGTTTTCTTATAAATTATTCATTTAGTTTCTCTCTTATTTTTTAATTTCTTTTCTCCTTACTGTATTATATCACTATTTTATATCCTCTGCAACAAAACCCTTATTTGACTTTCTGACCATAAAAGTACAATAAACTAAGTGATGCATAGAATACCACCTGCAATTTCAATGCATTGAATGCAATTTCATCCTTTTTAATTTCTTATTTTGTTTTCCTTTAGTGGGAAGATAGAGAAAAAACCCTGAAGAGGGAGGAACCTGAGACTGATGAAGATTCAAGAAATGCCCAATAGCTTTATCTTGCCTGCAACACTGACTAATACCACACGTTTCAAGTAAAACATCCAATATTTTCCAAACCCATAAAGGATCTTGCCAGGATAGGAAGAAAAATCCCTGAATCTCTCTAATGGTCTATTTCTGTCCTGCAGCAGGAGAACTAATAGCCTGGTAATTCCATCCCAGGGAAACAGCAAACTCTATTCTCCCACTCATGATAAATGGATTTACCCCAGCAGTGCTTCTGAGCCTCATTGGGACAAACAGAGATGAAGCATTTTAGCCAAAAATAAACTGCTCCATTGCTTGTGGCTGAGTGGAACAAACTCAAAAACGTTTCCTTCATAAAGCAGTTATTAGAAAGACAATCACAGACAGTGGAGCTTTCACACAGAAGAAGCTGCTGCAGGATTTTGGTAAATATTAATGCTTATCATTCCTTAAAAACACATCTATCAAATATCCACTGCACTGATTGCACTTTGCAGGAAAGTGATCTCACAACTCCCAGGAGATGCTGAGCTGAATCACTCCCAAACTCCTCTTGGTTTCTTGAAATTACCAGAATGTGCCTAAAGCTAATAATTAGTACTTAGACTAAAACTTCTTTTCTCTCCCACCAGGCACCATGAAGATTATTGTGTCCTGGCTTTTTTTCTGGGGATTTGTGCTCATTTATATTCTAGGACTCATCTCTCAAGATAAACAACCCCAGGAGAGTTGAGGCTCCACACTGAGAAGGGTCTTGGAATGTCACTGCTAAACTATGTAGGAACTAAGATCCACAAATGCCAAAAGGGCAGGAAAAAGGGGGAAAAAATCTTGGACAGGTTCTTGAAATGAGGAAAAGAGATAAGCAATAAAAGTGTCAAATCTTGTAAATCAATTTATCATGACAGTCCCTGAGGCCCAAGGATGGAGCATGAGAAGGAAACAAGCAGCTGAAGCTCCAAAGAGCTCACTCATTGTATATCAGACATCAGGGCAATGGAGTGATAAAACTTACACAAAGAGTCAAAAAGATGAACAAAATCCCCACCAGAACATCATTATGGCAAAGTGCACATGAACCCTTTGAGGAGCAGATTCAGTTCTTGTTGGGCCGCCACAGCTAGAGCTCCCCAGAGCAGCTGTATGTGAAATGAGTCACTATGTGAGTGCCCTTAAAATAAAAAATCAGGTTTATCATGGTATTTCTACCTTGAAGTAGTTAAATGTGTGTGTCACACTCAGCTCACCCCACAGGAACACATGGAACTGCAGAGATGTCCCTGCTTTTCTGAGCTTGCCTTTCCTGGGGATCTGTGCATCACAACCAAAGGACTACAGGAGTATTGTTCCAATTCCAGCTGCTTCAGTGGCATCAGGCAATCACAGCCACAGAAAGGCTGGGACAAGTGCTCCTCAGTGACTGACACATCTCCTTCTGAAAATATTCCACTTCAATCCAAAATAAACCAGTATCCTCTATGCCAATTAATTTAGAAGACTGTCCTGTGCAAATAAAAGCTCCACCTCTATGCCCAGAATGAGAGAATAAATATATTTCTATGAAACAGATTAAATTTCTTTTGATTATTCAACAAACAGTTCGGTTTTTCTTTTCCTCTCTGTTCCCTGAGCACCGTTTTAAGAACTGGACAAAGATCTTTCCTTAGATTTTGCACAGCACCTCCAATCCCTTCTTCTTCACATGTAATTTCCCAGTTTGCTAATAAGTGCCCAAAAGCCTCTTTGAGATGATCTCCTACAGTCAGACAATCAGAGCTGTTCCAGTTTTCTCTGAGCTTCACAGAGCTCCTCTATTTAATTAACTTCAAGTGCTGTATTCTCCAAGGAAGCCCAGGAAGAGTTTATTAGGAGGTGTGGTATAAATTACACAGTAATTTGAACAGAGTGGAAATTCAAGGCAGTTTGTGTGTAAGAAATCTCTCTTTAACACCTTCTCCTTGAGAGGCTAAAGGGCAGAATTTGGGTTCCAACTCTTATTTAACCCCCAAGGAAGTGTGATCCCCCAGCATCTCTGGCAATTTGATCCATTAGGAATGCATGCCAAGCAGAGCTCCCAGAGGCTCTGCACAGATTTCTAGAGCTTAAATCAAAACCACCATCCGAAAAACTAAAAAAACCCACCCACATCCTCACTCGTTGCCTAGGTGAGAAATTCACTGAGTCTCCCCTTTTGCCTGGAAGATTTTAAAGTTGCATCTGAAGGATCCAAGCCTTAGGAGCAGACTAATAAATCCCAGCTCTCTAATTAAGCAGAGGGGCTCTTAGCACCCTGGAGACCCCAAATGTTCCAAGCGCAGCTACCAGACAAGAGCAAGTGGATTGGCTTGAAATGCTTGCCAGAGGATCAGATAATGGCTTGACAATTAAAACAACCCTCCAGGGGAGGGAAAAACAGGTCAAAACAATGTTCCTCCAGAGGATTCAAGACCAGCATGGTTCCCTGCTGCTGCTGCTGCCACCCAAGTGAGCATCGTGCAGAGTAAGACAATGAAGAGGAAGGTAAATCATGCCAAATTAATGTCATAAGGACAGAGTGCAAAATTCCCAATTCTTTTTGAAAGCAAGGACTGAAGCTCTACCTTACCCACCAGAATACCACTGTTTGCTCCTCTGGAGATGGGAATTTCTGCTTAGGCTGGAGTGTTTAGTAGTACCCAAGGCCAGGCTGGACAGGGCTTGGAGCAAACTGGGATAGGATGAGCTTTAGGGTTCCTTCCATCCCAAACCATTCCAGGATTCTGTGGTTAATACTGGCAGTAAAGATCAGGTTTCAAGGCATCTCCTTCAAGCCTCATTTTAAAAGCAAACCCTGTTTAATATTTTAAGAAATTATGTAAGCAGAGAGAACAATTAACACAGACCAAGCAAAGTTTACATCCTGAATATCTGTGAAAAGCAACACCATCAAATCCATATATATTATTAAATTATTCTCTCAGCAATCTGTTAAGTAGAAACACAAAAAGTTTTGCAACATAATATGGCCACATTTTGATGCATTCACGAATCCTATCAGCTTCACTTTTATTAACAAGATTCATTTTAAATGTTGGTATTAACATGACAACACAATGTAAATGATTTGGGAAGTCTTTCTCAATTGCTATATAATTACAAAGGGGAAAGAAATCTCTTGTATCAGGTTCACTATTAAAAAGGATAAGTAAATAAATCTATAAAATATTCTGTTAGTTGCTGGGAAACCTCATTGTTGATATGACAACCATGGCACAGTAAACCAGATTACAGCTTCCTTCGGATCTGTGGGGATTCTACATTTCCATTAGGGAAAGTGGTTACTATCTGCTATGCTACAGTGACACCTACAGAAAAAAAAACATTTTAAATGGGGGCAGGAATTTGATTAGAGATCATTTCTAAGTGCTGCATAACCACCCTTGTGTGTGGATGGAATGAGTGGTGTTTAAAATCCAGCACAGAGGCCTTGGAATTCCATATGCCAGCCTTTTAAGACCCAATTTATAAATGTTTTCATGGCAGTCATGTCAGCAAATCATGCCAACAGCAAGTTAGCAGGCAAAGTTGGTTATTATAATTGCTGCATCCATGCTGCTAACATTCCTTCAGAGGCAGTGATTTTTAGAGCTTTCAAAGGCTCAGCACTTTCCCCCCTGTGGTGCTGCTGAATTTACAAAAGGGAGAATCTCCAGAATCTCCTATTGATTTTGCATTGTTGCACTGACGTTGGGCAACTTGTTTGCTCTTGAAACTGTACTCAAGACTTTGCTTCTGCTTTTGCAAAAGGAAGGAAATACTCTTTTTTTTCCTTTCCTCAAAATGAAATGCTCTGAGAAGTTCTGGCACAACTTTTATGGTTGATAACACCTTCAATAGAAGCCATTTGCAGAACTCTCCTCCATTCAATATTATATTCTTGAATCCTCAAAGCTCAACACTAGAAACACTATTTCCATTCTCCTTTTCAACAAAAGAATGGCAGAAAAACCTCCTCTTTTTCCTGTTCTCTTCTTCCCTTAACACTTTTAGGTTTTGCAGTCGAGGAAGAGTTAAATGACATTAAAGGCTTCAATGAAAAAGCCTCTTTCTTTGGAGAATTGGATAGAAAATCTTGAGTCACCTAAAGAAAAGCCTTCATTACAAGGTTTCAAAGCCTTCATTACAAGGTTTCAAAGCCTTCATTTCCCAATATGAAATTACAATTAGTATTGTAATTTATACTTTTTTTCAGTCAGTAACAGTTCCACAACCAGAAGGGAAAAGAGTCTATAAGGTTTCTTCTCTCCCATGTTCAACACTGGGATAAAAGCAGGAGGAAATACCTAAATACACAAACTTGGACCTCAATATGACACAACAAACAGCTCTTGGAGTTGCCTTTATTCACTCCCATTCATTTAACCTCCTTCTATTGCTTCAGGATAAAATTTTCTCAACTAACATGACCTCAAGCTGTGTCTGCCCCAGACATATTTGTTTGCTAAACTCTACAGATGACATTTATTTGCACAGATCAGCCTCTCCCTACTCTGAGCAGCCACAAGGACTCTGAGCAGGGCTTGACATCAGCCTTAGGATGCCACAATTCCAGGCTGGCAGCAGAAAGCCTCTGTAGAGCTCCCTGGGAGTCTCTGAATAAACATCAATAGTCACCAGAAAAAGTTACCAGCCATAAAACACTGTTTTATTACTCCCTGCACTTAAATGTTTATTCGAACTCACAGATGGCTCTTGCTAAATCAAATGAGAAATTAAAAGAGACAATAAGGCAGAAGTGTTGTGGCTACTGCTGAAGGAGATCAGGATTACTCCCAACCTCACTCCCTGCACAAACTGCAGGAGAAGGTGGAATAAATAAGATGCACAGGTATTTTGGATAGACACAGACACCTCCTCTGAAGGACAGGCGAAATTTTTTTGCTGCCACAGCAAGAGTTAAAACCAATTCCGTTACCTCTTCCTTAGAAAGCTCCTCACATTCCACCTACCTTAAATTGCTGCCTGACTTAAGTAATCATCTCCTTCGGGCCCTTAAGCAATGACTGGAGCTGAGGTGAGTGAAAACCAAATTTCATCAGCACCAGCTGAGGTAGCACAGGAGAAGCAGAGGTGTTTCTGCTATCAGGGAGTGTATAAAACATTGGCAGTTGAGAAAGGAAGGAGCCCTTTCCCACCTGACAGGTTTTTAATATTTTCACTCAGTGTGGCTGAGTGCTGCCCCAGGCATCCCAAAGTTTGCTGCACCACATCATTCATTTCAACAATTCTCTCAGACACGGAGAGCAAAAAGAAAACACATTAAAAAATATCAAGGCAGGCAAGCTGGTGCTTTTGGGGAACTCAAATGCACAGTTCACTCCTAGTGAGAGCTCTCACTGAGTCCCATCCCTGCTGTTGATGCAGCCAAGTGTTCAAGTGGGTTCTTCTAGAAAAGCATGGAGGTGGAGGAGACCAAAACTGTTGAGCACTGATGGCACTGTGAGCTGTCCATCACACATCAGGGCTGGTCTGATGGTGGATTTTTCATTTCCTCCAGTCTCTGAAGAGCTGGGACTGATTTTCTATCAGGTACAAATGTTTGAGGCTCACCCACAAACAAGTGCTGCTTTAGCTTCCATTCTTTTTCCAGCTGCTTTCCCTGTGGTGTTCCATGGGCCTCCTGTTGCTGAAGGAGCCAGGAACAGCTTTTGTCCTCTCCTCATCTTTCTCTGGAGCCAGGAGAGAGATTGTGCAGCATTCTCAAGCAGCATCCTGCAGCAATGGTAACATAAAAAGGGGAAAAGCTGTTCCCAGATGGCTGATCTGACTCTTTTGGAGCACATTTTAAATTGATCATGTTTGGGTCGTTTTAGGGCAGCTTAGCAAGTTCCACATCAGGAAATCAGAACTCACAGAGCATGCTCAGCCTCTGTCTCTGCTGTAAAATGAGCTTTACCACTTTGATTTGGTTCCTTTTGCTCTTTGCTCTGAGGCTTTGGACTGTGGGTGCTGGAAAGGGCTGGACTGAAGCTCAAGAAGTGCTTGGACAACAACTTGTTTGGACAACACAGCATTCTGGGGATTCTCAGGATTTCTGGGGTCCTGAGCAGGCTCAGGAGTTGGACTCAATGATCCTGTAGGTCCCTTCCACCCAGGATATTCTGTGATTCCATGACTTTTTCAGGAATAGAGCTTGCAGGTTTCACTGCCTGCCTGTGGGGAATTTTTGTGGCAGAGCACAGTTTCAACCAGTCCCTGTTCTTTTTATCATTCAAGAGAAGAATAGACTTATTTAATTCAGGTCATGCTCCTTCCTTTTAGTTCATTTTCTTTGCACAAAACAGAGTCTCAACTTCCAGCTCAACACTCAAAATACACCATAAAAATATGCATCACTGATCTAAACAACATACACATGCAAATTCCCCCTCTGTAATTAATTAAGCTCTCCTAAACATAATTTTATTCCTGGAAAGTCCAAGCAGAGCTTTTTACCTCTTCTTTAGGTGCTACTTGGACATAAATATAACAGTTTATGTTATGTTATCTTATATTCTCTCATGTTTTCTTCACAGGCAGCACAGTGCATGGGGTGAGAGAGTAGAATTTACATTTCTGCTCCAATACCACCTTTAAAGCTTAATTTTATCAATTTGCTCAGACACCTCACTACACTTCAGCTCTGAATATGAATATAGAACACTTACAAAAGCCTCATTCTGAAATCCCCATTTTGGTTATACACAGAAGCAGATGCAGAGTCACAGAGAAAAGAGAATCTGTGCACATGAGCAGGTCAGACACAAAACACCACAGAGAATTGAGTATTTCTTGGACACAAATCTCAGCTTTCAGAAGGCAAATGTCACACACACCACACACCTCCACAGGCTGAAAGAGAACCCTGAAGAGTCATCCACAGATGTGCTTGGCTATGAAAGAAATCCAAATATTTACATATAAATAAGGAATATTTTTGGCCAGCAGGGCACCAGGAAAGTCAGAGTTGTGTGGCCAAGCAGGAGCTGATGAAGCAGGAATTCCATGGAATAAGAACCCAACAAAGAGGGGAAGGAGCAATGTCTGCAGCACCTCAGCACCTCACTCCCTCCATCCACTGCCCCTAAACAACCTCAGCCAAGGCCTGAGCAGGCAGAAGAGCTGAAATGTTTGAATCTGATGAGAAAGAGGCAGAGCACTGACACTGCAGGCCTGGGATACTCACTGAACAAAGGGAAAAAATGGAAATTCCTGAGCTGGAGATCAGGAAAACCTTGCAGGTGCCAATCACCCCCTCACAAACCCCCAAAATAAAACTGAACCAGTCAAATCATGTTGTCTGGATTATTAAATCAAGAAAACACAGCTAATACCATTACCAAGAGCTAAGGAGTGTTTCATTTTATTGTCAAAAAGAGCAGGCAGGTTCCTTCACTTTTCATTTCTGCATAACCTCACCTTCCCAGCACAATGGTGGCAAACACCACAGCATGAAAAGCAATTTTCTGAGCGCAGGATTCATCCTACAGGCTGAAACTCCTACCAAAAATCAAGCTTCAGTGACTCCAAATGCCTGAATTAAGTACCCAGCTGCTGTGGTGGGCCCAAGATCCTGAGCCAGTCCAAAGGAATCATCCTCCACAGACAAATGAGTGCTCTTGAGATTCAAACAAAAAGCCACCAAATAAAATTGCTCACAGGTGGCCAGCAGCAAACTGGATATAAATTGGATTACAGGATTGTCAAATGTAATAGCAACTGTTCTCTAGCAAATGAGGAAAGAAGGTTCTCTCCACCCTTCTGTGTGCTCAGGAAACTAGAGAAATGACATCCCTGAAAAAGAAATGCACAATTTCTTTATAATTTATTGAATAGCTTTAGATTTGTAACATAATACAGCACTCAAAAAGCAATGTAAGATAAACCACTCTTTCAGCTTACACACACAGTGTTTGCAGTTACTCAACTACTGCTAAAAGAAATTATTTATTCTTGCAGAAAGCTGAACACTGGATAGAGAGAAAACCATTTAGTTTCCATTTACTAGCTTAAAGTTCTGTCACATGCTGCAACAGACCATTCTGCAGCTAATTTTGTTAATTTTAGATAAATTTCAGCTTCAGTGCCTGTCTTAAAGCCCCATTATTTAAAACATATTTGAATGTTCTGAGAAAGCATTAAGTTTTAGTGGAGGAAGAAGAAACTACACAGCAAATTTCCCCCCAAATTTACCAACTTCTGTTGAGGAAAGTTTCATTCTTTCTTTCTCTTTCTCAAACTGTGCCATTCTTGATGCTTTGCAGTCTAATTTTCCACAAGCATCTTGGATCAAAAGCATCCAGATGTTTCCTTCCAGCTCTGCCTAGTGCCAGATTTCCCATCGATGTGAAATCACAGAAGTTCTGAAACAAAGCAGGAATTTTATGAGCATTATACAGTCAAGTCTTCAAGGAATCTCAGCAGTCATTTGCCTCATCATATGGATTGGCTGCATTAAACTCCTCCTAAATTTAATTACATTCCTAAACAATGGAGCTACCAGAGCTTTTATAGCAAACACAGCTGGAGCCATAAAAAGGTGAATTAGTCACATCCTAAGGACCAAGGGGAACTCCTGCCAGACACTTATCTCTGATCAGTTTAGCAAAGTTTTAATGTGGGGTTTTAACTGCTGCCTCTCATTAGATACAACGGCTTGAAAGAAAAGCACTGCTGGAGAGAGAAGATCCTTTTCAACTAAAAATGCTGTTTAGAAATGAATGCATTTCTGATGACCAAAGAAATTAATAGATAAAAACCAAGTTAATCCGGAAGTGGAACAAAACTTGACTCTCAGAGCAGCAAGGTTAGGGAAGCACCTCCCAAATGTGGTATAAACGGCAAAAACAAATTAACCAAAAATCATGTGCTGCCTGCACAACAAGGCCTTTCATGGAGAATTGTTTTCCCCAAACACACAGGGAATTTGAATTCTCCTTCTACCATTCCCTCAGCAGCGAGCTGAGTGCTGAACAATGTGGCATAACCAGCAGCTCCATGAGGAATTCCACGTGGGGCAGCTTGATTGCCTTCCAGCCACATCTCCCAGTGAATACAATGATTATTTCCCAAGCAGCAAACCCAGAGTGCAGCCATGACTTTGACTAAGGTTCCTTCCCACCCTCAGCCCGTCATTCATCTATCAATGTTCCATTTCTTCTGTCACACAAGAATTTCTGCAAGCTCCCACTGTTAGCTTTAATTAGGATATTCTGAGTCATTTTGCATCAGCAGCAAATTGTCACCTATTTAGCTGCTTTTCCAGACCACATTTGTTCAGGCCTTGGAATTGGCCTCCACATGAAAATCTGTCCTTCAGTTCCTCTTCTTTTTCAATGAGTTATGAATGCCTAAAAAAGCCTGATTTTTTAATCCAACGCTCATTCAATTTCCTAAAAAGCTTTTATATAATCTTAAAGAGGCTTTTTGGAAAAATCTACAGATATGTAAATTATGTCACCCACATCCACATTCTTGTTAACTTCTCCTAAAATCTTCCAGATAGTGTTTATCTTCATAAAAGTTACAGAGATAACTCCCCAACATATGTTTGTCCATTCCTCTGAGTGCCTTATTTTTTTTTATGCTGTACTAAGTCAGATTTGAATTCAGCTGCACACTGAAACAAAGGCTGGTGTGAGAGTTACTCCCTGCTATTCCCTCTGCACCCAGGCAGATCTAAGTGGTGTCCCACAGCAGCAGGCTGGTAATTTCACATTTTAATTCCCTTACAAGTACTGGGTGAAGACCATCTGGTCTTTGTGCAGTGTTACTGCTCAATTTATTGATTTGTTTCAAAACTCGAGGATGCTGAAGAGAATAAAGCTGTTGCAAAGGTCAACCCAGTCCAACAAGCCCTACAGAAAACACATTTTGCAAGATCATTTACCTAGAAAAACTCAACCACAGATGTGGTGCCTGGTTTTGTGCTTTTTTGCCATCATTCTGGCTGGGTTATGTGCAGAAACAGAAGGGAATTTGACCGAAGTCATAACACTAAAGCTGCTCTATAGCCCAAAATCATGCTACAAATCATTTGCATTTATTAAGCCATTTACTTTTATACACACAACTGAAAACACATGAACACAGGGTTAAGTATCTATAAATACATCCCTGCTCTTGCAAAATGTAACCTTTCCATTTTAAATCCAGTTCCCCTACAAAAAATACACAACAGTGCCTCAGTTTCACACTCACACACAAACACTCTCTGAATCTCTACAATTAAATCTACTCTGGTTTTCTCTCTATTTTTCCTTGCCCAGATCCCCTCATCTTCAAAAAAATATCCTGGAAATCAAGCTGATTTTATCAGGGCTTTGTCTAGTGGATGCTGCATTTCTAATAACCCAAAATAAGTAAATCACCCTCATTTGATGGAAATGGAACCACCTGAAGTAGGAATTGTACAGAAGAATTGGGTTTTGTGCATCCTGCAGGAGCTTTTAGTTCCTGGCTGCCACACACACCAAAGAATAGCAATTGATTGTTTGGGTTTGCTGAGCTGAGGTGGATGGCAGGTGTTTAGAAGGTACAGCAGGCTCCCTGCTGAGGGCTGCCTGCCCAACAGGAGCTCTGATGGACCAAAGGCTGGAGCCTGCTGAGGAGCTGAGGTCAGGGCAGTGCTGAACAGCAGGGAATCCAGACAAAATCAGCAGAACCTGCCCCTGGCTGCAGCAAGGGCTGGGGGAAGAGGTCTGTGTGCCTCAGTCCTGCAGACCAGAAGTTTCTGTGACAAGGGTCTGACAGAGAAAACTCACCAGCAAAGTCCAGCTCTGCAGTGCAGTCAGCCCTGGTTTTTGTTGTCTGCTCTGCTCTCCCTCCATGTGTTCATTCCCAGCTGCAAGGGGAAAAGAAAAGAACAGATGGAGGACAGGAAGAAAAGTTTGAGCAGCAAGGACTAAATGGCTCCTGTAACAGAGGGTAAAGAAAAAGAGAAGGAATTGCAAATGCTTCTTTGTTTTATCTTGTAATCCATTGTACCTTGATTAGCACTGCTGGGAGGAGAAGGAGCCAGGCTGGTTGGAGAACATGGAAAGAAAGGCCAGGAGAATGTGGGAGGAATCTGGGCCAGATCTCAGTGGTGTCCAACACCCACCACCTTACTCTGCATAGGAGACTTCGGCAAAAGGCAGTTTGTTCAGAAACCAAGGTAAAAGTTTGACTGTTTACTGTCAGAGGATTCCTGAAAAAGCATTTCTAATCAAACCAATACTGTCACTGAGCAAAACAAATAAAACCAGCTACAGCACTCCTCAGTTATCTTTTCTTTACCGTGAACCCCAGAATGGAGCAGCTGCCACATTCAGGTGACAATTTGGTTGACGTTTTGACACCTCATTCACACTCAGAGCATTGTTCTTCTCTTGGAAGCAAACAGATTTTGCTTTAAATAGCCCACTGCATGCAGTGCTACTTGCAGGCACAAAGCCTTGGGTGCCATTCACGAAAAGCAATGTTTAGCTGAGTTGTAAATTAGGAGACAACGGAATTTGGATCAAAATGAAGAGTCAAATATTGGGTGGATACCACCAAAAGGAGATATTACACGTTGTTCTTTTTAATTAAGAAGAAATAGCAGCAGTACCAACGAGGATAATTAGAATTTTCAGCATGTTTTTCCTCAAGCACTTGTTGAGCCCCTGGAAACAGTCACTGGCATGAGTGAAATGGGCACCACCACCCAACTCGTGCTCTGCATCCTGAGCTCAGCGCTGCAGGGGCTGCAGAGCACTTGGAAACAGGAAAGCTTTGACAGTAGAGGATTCACTCATGTCCAATTTAGCCTCACCAAAAGAAAATAAATGCTGCCAGTAACAGGCATCCAGCTCCTTTATGCTATTTCTGTCAGGGAAAAAAGTACTGGAAGTGTTTCTTTGTTACATTCCATTTCTTAAGTTTGTGCCTAAATCCATATTTAATGTTTCATTTTGACTCAAATCCTGCTGTCCAACGCTGTGAAATCTTACTGTGCTTCTGGAAATCACTCCAAATTGACAAAGAGAACATTCTCACATGAAACAAAGCTCATGCCAAACCTCACAAGGCTTAGCTCCCTTCCTTATTCACATCCACACAGAGACAATTTAGGAAATAAGACATTTTTAAAAGGTGTTTTAACTGAAGGCCTGTTTTCCTTTGGGGGAATTGAGATGGTCACACAACAACCAGCACAGGAATCCATGGTGGGAATAGAACTGGGGCTCCCAAGAGAACAGCAACAAATTCATCCCTTTTAGGCTTTCCAAGATCGTTCTCCACAGCATCATGGAATGGTTTGGGGTGGGAAGGACCTGAAGGTGATCCCATTAGAGAAAGGGGTAATCAATAGGTAACTCAGGTTAACTACTGAGAGACAGAATATGTGAATTGGGGCAAATCAATAACATGTTGAGAGCACAGCTGTCTTAGGCAAGCAATCTGCAACTAATAAAACTCCACAGTTATTTCTTTTTCTGATATTTGACTAAATGAAAACAAAAAAAAAAAAAAAGCTTTTGTTGAGCAGCAAGCATTCTATTTTGTTTAGAAAAATTGTCAGGAAAGCAGCCTCATCACTCTTCAGCTGCATTATTAAATGTAGATGCCATGCAAAGCAGTCCTGATAAACACCCTGCAGCCAGATCAAAGTCCTGGAGTGAAAAATAACCCCCACTGCTGTAAATTGTGTGTCTGGTGTGATTTTCTAAGCACTCCCCACCTGCTGTGCCATCAGCCTGGTCCTAGTGCTGCCTCACAGTTGGTATTTCTGCAGCTGTACATTGTGGGAACAATGCAAACACGAGAGATGTTAATGCAGAAGTTGAACATCCCCATTTTTACAGGTTCAGTAGAAAATGCTCGAGGGAAGAGGCAGGAAAATGGTTTACTCTGAGATTATTGGTATATTCAAAGCATTGTACACATAAGTTATGTAAGCAAACTCATCAACTTCCACAGAATTACACTGCCAAATAAATTCAGGTGGAAAGATTAAGATGAAAAATATTCTCTAGAAAGCTATTTTGACTTTCCAAACAGACATCATGCAGCATAAGGGATGTTATGTGGTGATGCTTATCCAAGAAAGTTAAGCAAGTTTTAATTTGTACTGCAGAAGGGAATTGCAGATAACTATAAAACACTGTCTTTTGAAGTGCTGTAAGTTATAAATGTCTGTTCAATTATGAAAAGATACTTCATGTCCCCAGTGCAACTCAGAAAAACTAAAGGGCAACCATCACATTTCTGTATTGGTTTTTGATGAAGTGAACAACATTTGAAACTCCTCAGAACATTAAATCTTCTCTTTCACGCGGTTTGTAAAACATCAGGATGATTTCCAGTACTCTTTAAATCCAAGTTATGGACTAATTTCAAAGATTTTCCATAAAATTAGGTTCTTGCCCATCAGGCCTAAAAGATTTCCAGTAAAATGAAAGCTAGCTCAGCAACGATAATATTCATAACTCTGCATGTTATTTATCATTCTTGTCAATCTGTCTTAACTTTGGCCTGGGCAATGGTTGAACTAATCCTTAAACCTTCAGCCCTGATCTAATCAGCTCTTAATCAGACAGCAGGAAACCCCTGCAATTGCTTAAATACCTCTGTTAAAAATGAAAACAGGCAAAAATACATACAAAGCAGGTTATTGTCTCTAGCCATAGTGCATTTCCTACAAACAGAGCAAATCCCAATCTATTTGATTTAGCAATGATTTAGGATGTCTCTCCATATTGGCCATGAAGCTTTCCAGCTTCAAAACTGAAAAAAATCTCATCAGCTTGTTTAATATCTGCAGGGAAATGGAAGTTTGGTGCTGCACTTCATCAGAATGGAAAATGCTGTGGGTTGTTTGGTTTCTTTTTCCCATCCCAATTTCAAACCCATACAAGGCTGAATCCAGAGAGGTTGTGGGCTCCACATGCCTGGCAGTGTCCAAGGCTAGGCTGGACAGGGCCTGGAGCAACCTGGGATAGTGGAAAATGTTCCTGCCACAGCAGGGGTGGAATTAAAGGGTTTTTGATGTCCCTTCCAACCCAAACCACTCTGTGATTCCATGAAATTTCCAAGCATTCCCCAGCAAGTAGTTTGGAAAGGGAAACAGAGCCACATGAAGACCATTATTACATCCAGTTTCAGTTTTCCCACTTTTAGCTACCTCACAGGAGGGAAGATTGGCTATAAATAAACCTCTTATTAAATACTACACCTTCCTGCATGGGAAATATTTGTCTACCTACAACCAAGCTGAAGAGTTGATTTCCACCCACATGAGTCTTGCAAGGACTGCAAATAAACACGAGGAATTTAGACAGCAAAATGTGAGAACCTTTAGACTGACAATGACAATGCTTCCTAGCAATGAAATTCTGCACATCTGGGAAGTTATTTTAGTAGCCATAGCACAGCTTTAAATAAAAAAAAAGCTGGACAGGGGGTTGTAAAATTCGGGTAATGTAAAAAGGTTTTAAAGCAGAAGTCAAGGCAGTCAGCAGCTCCCCCTGGGCTCAGAGTGTGTTCCCTGCAGCAGAACATTTGTTTGAAGATGATTTCCTCAGCTCTTTATTTCTCAGGCAGTTTATTAGCCTGAACCCTGTGTCCTACACCTGACAAAGTTTATAGCAGTTGAAAGATGTTGGAAATTATTTCCAGGAGCTCTTCCCTTACCAAACCATCCACAGGAGTGGCTGCTCCTGGCACTGCAAGCCTTTCTTCCCAAATCCTGGCTGATCCACTGACTGAGCAGGGTGAGGCACTGGGATCCAGCAGGGATGAGCAAAGACTCTGCATTAAAAAGGACATTTTATGAAATGGATTCCAAAGTCATTTAAACAGTGACAGCAACAATGTCACTGAGAACAGGATGTGCTTTTTCTCTGGCAAGCCTCCCACAGGCTTTATCAAGAACAGATAGGGGCTGTCCCTGCGTGTTCTAGGATTTCATCATCCAAATTTAAGCCATTTGCATGGTCTGTGCTGAAGGGGAGGCCACGATATTTGCTTTTTACCAAGGAGTAAAGAGCAGAAAGAAGTAATCAGAACCCTTATCTCTGCTCCCATTTCAGTCTTCTTCAGAAAAAATACACAACCAGAGTAACTTGTCATCCTTTAAATTGATACAAGCCCTAAAAGTCACCTTTAAAAATCAGACAGGAAGAAAAATAATGGGGAGGGCTGGGCAGGAGAGGAGGTGTTGTATCTGTAACTGCAGCTTTTTCTGTTTTCAAAATTGTTGACATAACTGTTCTCTCACTCCTTTCTCGCCTGATTGAGAGGTCCCACATTTCTGCAGCTCAGGTCACCTTACCTACAATAAACATGGAGCAGAATGAGGATTTAACCCTCATTAACAGATCAGTCAAGAGAGAAATAACCTGGGCAAACCCAATGATTGGAATCAAACAGGACAGATGATGTGGTGCATCCCTGCCTCAAAAGCTGCTGGGATTTTTTAACAAGAAACCTTTTTGTTCTTTCTGTTTGTGGCTGCTGCTCTCATTGTGATCATAAAGCTGCTTTTACAGCACTACCAGCTAAATGCAAATAACAGCAGCTGTGTTTCAAGCAACAGATGATGCATCTATTTGATAATTTAATAGTAACTCTAATGTAATATAAGGAGGAAAATTAAATATGGTAGAGGAGAAAGTATATTTGTATTTGGCAAGCTCCAGTAGCCAGACAAAAATAATGCAACAGAGCATGATTTTTCCAGGCTGTTTCATTGCACTTTGAGAAAAGTGTTCACATTTTTCAAAGTGAGCCACATTCAATTAACTTCTCTTCAGGTTTCCCTGTATAAATGATTCAAACTTCCAATAAAAACCATAAAATAATTGTCAGGGCTCTGGTGCAGAGGCAGCATTGGTAGAAATAGTTTGTGGGTACCACTCTGTATTTTGATAATTTTTCCTTCCTCTGTCTCAGTCATTTCCCAGTTTACAGCCTTTTAAGGTCATAAGCAGAATTTTGGTAGATCCAAGCACAATTCCCAGCTCACAATAATCACCTCTCCACCTCCATGCAGATGTTTATTCTAGAGTTCTGCATCCACTGCTGTTATTTTATGGTACAGAAAAACTTGCTACAGCAGAAAATCACGGAAAGCTTCTCCTAAGAGAGTAAAGAGTTCCTTTAACCAAAAATCAGCAAATCTACAGTAAATTTAACACAGGGAAGAACCACAGGAGACAAAGGAAAACAAAATAAATAGAGTTTTACTATTTCTTCTCACAAAATAAATTTTAGATAAAAAGGTAGAAGTACCACGACTGAAACACTGCCAAAAAAAAAAAAACAACTAAAAATTATGTTTGTATTCTTCAACACAAACACTGAGTAATTTTTGTTGCATTAAGTTCAGAGAAATATATGATAAACACACACTGGACCAAATCCTAAAGGATTTGCTGAGGTGTTTTCATTGGGTTTGGGTTTTTTCCCAGACTTTTTAGTTAACAGAGAATCTAATTCTAACCTAGCAAGGTTTCACATTTCATTCTGCTGAATATCTGTTCCTTAACTTCTCTGTTCTAGTTGCTTTGCAAGTCAGCATTTAAAATCCCTCAGTTTCACTGAAATAAATGACAGCTTTTTTTTAAGGGTTTTTATGTCCCTCAATATATTGAAAATTAGTTTTGTTTTTGGAGGCTTCCATTTCTTGGGCTTGTTAACTGATCTGTATTATTAACATCAAGTAGATTATTATGTTTCCATCCCTTACCAAAAGCATAAGCATATTAAACAACCTAATTAATCCTAATTAACTAGAAAGTCACAGAACACTTCTCTTGACCAAAATAATTCAGAAATGCTCCAGTGTTGATGGCTTGCAATTTGCAGAATTCATTTTTGAAATGGAAAAGACAGATGTATTTGTCTCTGATGCAAATGGTCTGGATAAATTAAAACTAATTGGGTTTATGTGTTCCTGATAATTAAATGAGATGCATGTAAGCTATATTATGATGGAGGAAAGAACAACTCTTAATTCTTATAAATGAGATGCAGCAAATGACAGCATCTTCAAATCTACTCAAGGGTAAAATCAAATGGTAGGACAGAGCAGAGATGTTTTCAGTGGAATTCATTCCTTGCTGGTTGAAAAAAACCAAGAAAACTTCAATTTTCACTGTCCAATCTTTGCACATCCTTGTGTGCAAAGGCAGCTGGAGAAAGGACTTTGTGTGGCTTCCACAGCTTGGAGGAATTAACCATAATTCTACATAAAAACAACAAAGTCAGGCAGACAAGCAGAAGCCAATTAAATATTTCAAGGATTCCCAGGTAAGTCGATCTGCATTTTAAGCACAAGAAGAAGTAATTTCCCAGGATTTAAGTTGTGTAAAATCAGGTTACCAAAAGTTAATGTGCACAAAAAGACAAGTTGACTCACCCAAGAAGCTCCAGAAAATAAACTGGTCTTTCATCTTCCCCCTCCTTCATTTCTCTCTCTCTCTAAATGGGCTGAAAAGATGATTTTTCTGTGCAAATTCCTTGGCACTTGGGTATGGATCAGACATCCCTACAACAGACATGGGTAGGAATAAAAAAAACCTTAAAAGAAAAAAAAAAACCACAAAAAACCATATCACCATCATTTGTACATTGTATTTGTATCAGGGCAGAAATCATAGAATGGTTAAGGTTGGAAGAGACCATAACAATCATGCAGAGAATTACATTAAACCACATCCATAATAATAAACAGCTTTCAACTTTTCACCACTTGATTTGTTCTCTCAGCAACAAATATATCACAGAACTGCATCAATTCAGATGCTGGTTTTGGTCTTCTGGTTAGGATATCACTTCCACCACTACAACTTAGAGAGAGGGGGAGAAAAATCAACACAAAACATCTTCAAATGAGCTAAACCCAGGACCACAAAACAGAGATATATTAAAATCACCACTGCCTAAACAGTGACCACTAATGCATTGAAGAAAGCTTATTTTTAGCCCAAATTTTGTTGGAGGTGTTATCAGAAGCATTTTTTATTTTTCTTTCAAGCGAAAGGGATGGGAAGGGAAAACTTTGAAAAAATCAGATGTTGAAAGCACTCAGTGACTTTCTGGTTATCTCCAACAAGCCCAAATTTAAAGGATTACCCTGACTGCTGAGGGCTCCAGGCACACTCTGCAGCAGCAGCTGCTCCATCAGTTTTCCTGTTCAAAAAGCTTGGGAACAGCATGGAAGCAGTCAGGCTGTCTGTGCCAGGGAAATGAGTGTAATAGGAATATTTGGAAGAGTAACTGAAAAAGAAAGGTTATATTGATGAGAGAAAAGCACTGGCCTTCCTCTCCAAAGCAGAACACCTGCTTGGGGATTTTATACCTCAAATTCTTTCTGACAAAGAGCTGCTGTAATAAAACATCAATATATGGTAAACTCTATAAAGAAAACTGAGGTGGAAAATATGCCCTCACCTTAAAGCCAAGAAATGAGGCAGGAAATCAAATCAATGGTGTGTTCAGCCTGATGGCTCTGGTTTGTATGAATTAGGGTGGCTGAAGTACTTTTTCCTGTAAAAGAAATCGGTGGAAAGATGAGAGTGGTGTTTAATATTAGTGCAGAGCTGCTGGGGGAGCACAGAGAACAGAGCAGAGTGCAAATCCAAACAGGACTGGGGGAAAGTGCCAGAAAGCAAAGCAGAAAGTGGAATGTTCCCACTGCTCCATCAGTGAAGGGCACCTGCCAGCCCTGAGCACAGAAAAGCAGCAGATAAACTTTCCCTTTCTACAGGGAAGTTTCTGTGCACAGTAATTGCCATCAAGTTTAGATCCCTGCCAGAAAATCCAACCAGAAACATTCAAGAACAATGGCGAGACAAAAGCTTTTCATTAATCCCCAAGATTTCAAAATTTCCCAATGCAACAAGACAAACTTTTGTCACTGCTTCTGATACACCTTTTTTATCAAAACTAGGGGAGAAGGAGGAAGTTTTCCTTAAAACCCCAGTGGAGGAAACAAAAGAATGAAGAAGTGTCAGGCACATGAAGGGAAAGAGAGCTTTAAAGCTAAGTATGCTGCTGTACCTGAGAATCCTAAAGATGTTAGCAAAAAATCCCATTTAGGTAACTTCAAAACCACTCAATTTCTGGGTACAATTAAGCCTCTCCTCAAAAGGAGCAGAAAGCCCCCAAACCCTCTTTACATCAAAGCACCACACTGGCCAAGGGACCTTTTACAGAAATTATAATAATTGCATTAAACCTTACATTTTCTGGGGAGGAGGAAGAGAAAAAAAGCTTTTTATACAACACAAATGCAGAAATTCGAAAAGGACAGTTGGGCTGTTTGTTAAAATGAAAAACACTCATGATGATCTCTTAACTGCATTTCCTCTTTATTCTTTGAATTATAAAAGGCCTGTAAGACAATAACTTACAGCCCAGCTGAAGTTGGCTGGACACAGATCCCTCTGAACTGGAATTTTGGAGCAGAGAAGGAAAAGGAATTCACTGCTTCTGAGCAGAGGTTTGCTGTTTGCTGGGCTCCCTGCTGGGATTAGGAAGACAGGAGTGTGGCAGAAGTCAAGTCCACTGTGGAAAATTTAATTTTTACTGCGCAAAGTACAAGTTCCTTATCAAACATGTAACAAAGTGTACTTGACCTTCGAGATTGCTCCTGTGCATCACCAAACCTACCTGGCCATACTGAGACCCCAATTCATCCCATTAATAACCCCTTGTGTGGCACTTTTCAGTTTGGCAACATCAAATCCCAGCTGGAGACACAAAATTCCATCTGTGGGCAGGAGAACTTACATTGAATAAAAAATAAGGAATAAAACAATCCTTAGATATAACAGCAGCCAAAACCAGTTTTCTTTTATTCTGTTATTTTTCCTACTAATAAAAAAACTCAAAAAAACAAAAAGCAAGGTATTTTTGAGATGTTTTAATGTCAGTTTTACAGAAGTTTCCTTAGTAAATGGTATCTTAAGCAGCACTCAAAACACCTCTTGATCTTCTTGGTTCTCTAGCATACAAAGGTGGGGATGGAATTGAGCTCTTCCCATGTTCACTGCAATGCAAGAACCTGCTGCTTGTCCTCCAGAATTGCTTCCTCATCATCCATTTGGCTTTCATCCCAGTCCCTTAAAAAAAACACACCACAGTGATGATTTCCAGCACCTCAAACTCCCCAAGCTCCTCTGCTCTAAGCCTTGCTGACATATGTTCACATATGTTGAACTAAAAGGCACAAAAATAGCTTTTACTGGAGATTGTTTCAGTGCACTTCATGTACAAACTACTGTAATTCATCTTTTCCCTGGGTTTTTGTCACAAATCTCTGAATCAGCATGGAGTTCACTTTAGTGGCTCTTGGACTCTTGCTGGTTATGAGATCCCAGTTAAAAAAACAGTGAGAACCAGAATTTTGGGGAATTTCCTTTTTTTCCAGTCATCTCCTCAGGATCCAAGGGAAAATAACAGATATATGGTGAGTAAAAGGTTATTGACCCACCTGCTCACAGCTTTTCAAAGCTACCTTACAACCCAAGAATCCAGGTGACTTTTGTGATATTTACTTCATAAAGCTCAGTGCTAATGCTCTGAAAAACCCACAATCCCAAAACTTATCATTTTATTAAAAATTTTTACCAAAGTTTTATCTCAACAATAAAATACACCCCTCAATTCTGACTCTGAGCTGCCTGAGAAGTGGCTTAGAACACCAAGGTACCACACAGGTCTTGCTGACATTTGTAATTACCATGTAATCAGAAAGTTGAGGCTGTTTTTATTGGTATCCTGGATAATTTAAAACATTATAAAAACACACAGCAAGAGCTGATCTTACCCAAAAATATCCAAAGTGTCATAGTCTTTCAGCTCCAGGGTGTTAGGGGAATCTGCAGTATTTCCACAGATCTTCTCCAAGGGGTTGCTGGAGGAAGTTTCATCTTCACAGGTTAAGCTGTAAGAGTTTTCAGGGCCTGAAATGTTTTAAAAACAAATATGAACTAAAAGATGCAGTATCTACACTATCAGCTTGAAAAAAAATCATAGTATTGACAAAAACTTGCCCTTAAAAGTCTCAAAACATCTCTAGCTGATGAAAAACATCACTACAAATTAATATATCATGAATTTCTAGATGTTAATAAAGAAGGTACAAATATATTGAAAAGTACAGCCTCATACTTCAGGAGTATCTTTCAGAAAATAAATATATGATTCAAGGATTCTGCACTATGCCAGAAATTTTGTGAGGGGAGACACTGTGATTGTAGAAAGCTCAAAAGTTTGCCTCCTTTGTTTAATTTAAAGTAACATGAATAAAACAGAGACACTTCCCAATATTTTCCTGGGATTCAAAATTGACAGCTTTGATTTCTGCACACAGCATTATTTAAATGAAAATGTCACACTGGTTGCTCACGAGGAGAGAAATAATGCAGAGCTACATTTCCTGAGATGGAGACAATTGAAATTGAGGAAGGTAACAAAAAAGTGCAGCTACAGTTATTACTTGTGGCCTTGTTTCTTTGAGTTCACATAATCAGAATTACTTCAGCAGCAGGAAGAAATCCTTTATTAGATCACTCCCAGACTGTACCAGGAACTGCCAACACACATATACTCAACTTCTTCTAGAGTTTATTCTCTAAATATTCAAGTTAAGAGGGGAGTAAAGGGGCAGCAGAAGTAGAAACTCAGCACAAGAAGAATTATTGGTGATAGCTGAAAAGAGGTGATTATCTCCAAAGCTCATTCTTACAAAAACCCAAAATGCAAATAGACAAATTAAGATATAAAAATGACAAATTCAACAGATTCATCCCAGAGTGTCTCCATTTTACACAATTAAAATTAACTTCAGTAGGACCTCAAAACTGTGGCTGTCCCTACCTGGGCATGGCATGCAGGTTACCATGAGAGGAGAAATTTTATTTTGAGCCTTGAAAGCACTTGCAGTTCTGTTCAGCTCACTTTCTACAACACCTTGAACTACAGAGTCATCAGCATATTCACTTAAGCTCCTTTCAGAAACCCACTGCCCATCTCCTGAAATCAAAATATATTAGAGAAAATTACTTGCAGGGTTTTTGTTAGTATGCATTTATGGTTCCTATAGTTGCTGCATTTCATGTGTGAATTAAAGAATCCATACAACAAATTTTTTTAGATACATAATAGACTAAAAGCTTAATTTCAAGTGAGATATTTGATCAGATTAATGATTTTCACCAAGGATTTCACATGTTGTTTCACATACACCATGAAAAGCAACAGGAACCTCATGGAAGCAAATTCTCAGGGGATTTAAATAGTTACATCAATTTATGGCACCTGCTTGCCTCAGGGTAGGAAGTTTATTTTATCCTTGCCCAGCACCACTTGTGTGGCATAACTGTCACCCTGAAGTGACTCTTAAACCAAGTTGGATAGAAGTGAACTGAATTAAAGATGATAAACAGGGATATTTTTGAGGATTTTCTTCACCAACCAGTACCTAGAAAAGGGACACTCCTGTCCAGAGGGCTGCAGGCAGCTCTTGGGGAAGAAGCCTCCAGCTTTCCTTCTTCAGGGTTTGCCCCTAGAACAAAGAAACCTTCGAGCCCCTGGTATGATGCAGAAGCAGATTTGTGTCTTTTGGCTACATCCTGTAACTTGAATAAAACAGAGAGATTAGTGACAGGAAACTTTATAAATTAACCTTGCAGGTTTAGATGAATAAAATGCTACTTTCATAGAAACTAGACTGATTTTGGCAGCCTGCTGCAATAGATATTCATTAGGATGATGTTTTTGCTCAAGATATGCTTTAAAATCCTAAAAACTTTTCATGTTGTGAGAGTTTGAGGCTGATTTTTCACTGTGCACATGAAAAGCAGTTTCTGTTTGTGTTCACTTTTGGTTACAAAAAGGAAGGCAATCACTCTTTAACAATGACTCCAAATCGATGTCCCAACCTTTCCTGTGATTTTTTGCTTTTAATTTTATCTTCAGCAAAGGAACATTTAAATAGTTTGTTAGATAGGACTATCTACAGTCTTTGGTCATTCCATCAAGAGGTTAACACAAACATGGGAACAGCTGCTCCTCCAACCAAAAAAAAAAACTTGTTTTATTGTCTGAGTCTGCTCTCTCTTTTCCTTTTTTTTGAACATTAACAGAAAACTGGAAATACAAAGTGGAAAGCACAGAGGCTTTCATCCCCTACCTAGGAAATAAGGTAGGTAGTGACAAACCTCTAAATCTAAACTAGATTAACCAACATCCTTAATCTATTTAACAATCAAAGACATCATGACTTACTGAGGATTTTGTAATTGCAGGCAAGACCAAACTCTGACTATTGCAGACACTGCCCAGGTCCTGGGGCTCCCTACTGCTTTTCTGCACTTGTGGCTCAAGGAGATCTTGGTTGGTCCTGAGTTCAGCCTCGAGGAGATCTTGGTTGTTCCTTAATTCACTCTCAAGGAGATCTTGCTTGCTCCTTAATTCAGCCTTGAGGAGATCTTTGTTGCTTTTAAATTCACTCTCAAGGAGATCTTGCTTGCTCCTTAATTCAGCCTTGAGGAGATGTTGGTTTCTCACCACTTCAGTGGGGTTAGAGATCTCAGGAAGGTGACAGGAGCTCAGTGATCTTCTCACAGTCTTTGGATCAATATTCTCCTCCTGCACTGCATTTCTTTCAAGGTCACTGCAGACAATCAGTTTTTCTACAAAAGTTATAAAAATTGCAATATTTGTAATGGAAATTAATATTAATTATAACCTGCAAGCCCACTGTTTTCTTCATGAACTTCAAATACAAAACGTCCATTAAAGCTAAAGAACTGCAATAGTAGAAATTTCATAAAATTTCCATAAAAGAATTCTAAGATTTGAAACATCCTATCAGGCTGCAAATGACTCTTAAGCTGTTTCTTTGTTCATACATGTTTATCAAAAGTGCTCACACAGCTTATCAAATTGTAATCAAATCAACTTGCAATAGCTCAGAAAATGATAAATAACTTAATGACCTTTAATTATTTTTCAGACAACCACTGTAGTTAACTACCACATCCTATATGAGAAATTGTGCACATTTATGTATGTTGTACAAAGAACTTCATATCTTTCCAAATTTACCTTGAGAAATTTCTTGAGGAGAAACAGGATTTCTGTTGAAGGAAAAAGTAAAAAATATTCAGTGTCAGCTGTGGAAGTTAAATGGAAAAAATACTTTCCCACTATACCTATTTCTCTTTTAAAGGTCTGGCTCTGTCTTGCTCTGGTCTGCAACTGCTGAGCTTTGAAAGAGAGGAAGGAGGAAAAACCAGAAGAACAAAAAACCAGGTAACATCTACTCAAATACATTTGGGGAGATCAGAAGAACTGCACATGTATCAATTATTGTTTGGAATTACAAAGTTAATCAAGTGAGAGTATCTTAAAGGGAACAGCACTGACCAATGACAGAATTTGTATGGGAGTTCCTGCTGAGGTAAGAGCTCAGGAAAGAGAAATTGTACTAAAATTCAGGACAGGCACAGGCAAAAAAATGGATCTCGCACACGTGGGAGTGCTCAAGTAAAATGCAGATATTTCAATGTGATGTCTCTCTAATTGCAGGTAATTAATACTCCACAGGGCCTTTAAAACAATGTACAGTCAATGACTAATAAATATAACCACCTGCAAAGAAAAGCTCCCATTTCTTAGGAACTAAACCCACAGATGGAATTATTTCCTTTCCTCTCCCACAATCTGTTTCTGATACCTTGCACACTGCTCCAGGGGGTCAGTTTTCCCTTGTTTATTCATTCCCACAGCTCCAGTTGCCTTTACCAAAGGGTCTGATGGTTCTTCCAAGTCCTTGCTATGAGGCTGAATGAAAAATAAAACCAAAGAGATCCATATTCAGCAGCAGATGAAAATTTTTTAAATTATTAAAAAAATTTAAAAGTGATTAAAGGCTGCCAGACTTTATTTGTGTGTGAATTCCATATACTGCAGGTCCCTGGATGCAACAGAAAAAAATTACAGGGAACTTTTGGAAAGATAAACCTTCCACATTTATATGGAAAGCAAACAATGTAGCAGCATTTTTCCTTACTGGAAGTTATTTAACTGTCGCTATTATAAATATTTAACAGATCAAAACTTAAACCAATCAGTTCATTGTTGAGATTCATGAAGTCCTTTGTGAGATACTTACATCATCAAGGAACTCAATTTTCACAGAGGTCTCTGCATGTTCAGGAACAGTGTTGGGTTCTTCCACTCTATAAATAGATGCCCAGTATTTCTTCACCTCTTCATCTATGAAATATAAATAATTTCACACATTTCATTTTTTCCTGTTCAAAACACACTCATAAAAATGCAACATTTTTTATTTATTATGAAGAACCACAAACTTTTCATTTTCTTATTGCAGCTTTAAGCAGAAATTGCTTAAGAATGTAACTATTCAGCAAACATAGAAAAAAATATCTCAAGGAAAAGGTATTTTTGATTCAATAAACAGAAATCTGTTTCACCTGTTAAGTCCTCAATGTCATCAGGATCATCACTTCTTCCTCCCCCTCTTTCAGTCCCAGCTTGATGAACACTCAGGGCTTGCACAGGCCTTGAATCTTTTAGGCAACTTTCAAAAATTTGATCAGCAGGAGTTCTGAAATAGGAAAAAAAAATAAAAATCAATCTTACAAGTCAAGACTGTTTTAATATATCACAAAAAAGAAAAAGAAAAACCCCACCACTCTTTATTCCAGCAGTATTAATTAACTCTTCCTAATTTCACTGAGATGCCTTGCACTTCAGGAACTCATAAAATAACTCTGTAATGTCCACAAAAGTACCCTGAAGATTGTTCTTCCTTTTCTCCACAAAACTCCTGCAGCCAATGCCCCAAAAATCAAGCAATCAAATACCAAAACCAGTCTTCCAACTTCACAATGAACTGATAGTAAAGAGAAACTCTCTAAATATTCTCTTCTACAGTAATTCTGAACTATAAAGTGATCAAGTCTGATTATAATCATTATTTTATTGAAATAAAGCATCATGTATATGCTCACCTTAAATCTTCATAATATAGCTAATATTTTAAATGTTTAATCTGCATTTTTGTTAATTGTTTCTGAATTCTTTCATTAGGAGCAGCAACTTCAACAATACCTTCTGTATTTCTTCAGCAGGAGTTTCTCCATGTAGCTCAGTCCATCCTTCTGGAATTCAACCTGGATGGGTTCCTTCTGAACAGAGACATTGGTCTGCACCTCACAAGTCCCCACAGCTTCTGTTAGAATTATTTTTTAAAAAATTATTCAGCTGTCCAGACTTACAAACTTGCTATTTACCTACATTACTCTTGAATGAACATCGCATTTTGAGTCTGTGCTTAGCTAAGCTCCAAAATTTAAATGGCCAGCAATATTATATTTACAGAACACAGTCAGCAGTGGGGGCAGCCATAAAAACTCATTTATTACAGATTACTGCACTGGAGGCATGGGAAGACTTGGGGAGATGGAAATCCATAGCTCCACAGATAAAAATACCACAAAAAAGAAGAATGAAAAGGAAAAAGAAAAATCAGTTTAATATTATTTTGTACAAAAACCCACAGAGAACAAACACCATGTAGGGATTAGAGGAACAAGACAAGCTTGCACAAATCCAATCAGACCAGAGGAATTTTTCCTATTTTCCCATGCATACTTCAGCTGATTGCATCCTTTCATTGGGACAAAGAAATATTAAGAGCCTGTGGAAGGCAAGCAGAAAATGTACTTGGATAGAACATACAAAATCCTGAGCCCTGCACATTCTTTTCCTCAGTTAAAGGCTGACTTTGAGCATTCCAGTTCCTGCTGAAGTGCCAAGTGAGACACAAAGCCATGGAAAGGTGCAGGGACATGAGCTGAACAACCTGGCCACTGCCAGAGTTCATTACAAAACCTGAAATAAAGGTTTCCCTGCACATTAGTCAAAAATCCTTCAGAGATTATTGTTATTGATAAAGGAACACTGAGAAAAACTAAGTGAAAAAACCTTTATTACTCTCAACATAATAGCTGCCTTCACTAATCAAAAATCTGCTCACTCACCCAAAAGGCTCCTAATGTAACTAAAATATTAAAACAGAACAAACCATACCTGATGAGACCTCACTGGCACGCAGTTCTTCTCCAGGATCCCTTTTACTTTTTCTCCATTGAAGCAAAGCTTCCTGAAAAGACTTTGCAGATGACTCCTCATCATATGCACCCCTCAGCAATAATCCTTTGTCCTGCTTTCCAAGGCTTGCACAGGCTGATTCTGAGGCTGGTTCCTAAATCAGGTCCACAACATCATTAATAAAGCACCTCTGATGAGCAGCAACATTTTTAGTGTCAGCTGTGCAACTGCAGCACTCAATTTTCTGAGCTCTGTGGAGCTACCTGGTAAACAAGATCTCTCACATTTTATGTGATCTTGCTCACCGTTAATTGCAAAGATCTATCAAGAGCTAAATAAGAAAGACAAAGTCTTTATTACCACACACATGAAAACCCCTAAATTTAAATGCTTCTGGTATCAGAGAGCATCCAGTGGCCATGGAAAGCCCACATCCCATAGCTGGGAGGGAGTCAAGGAGGCATTTTATGCAGCATGTCTCATTTAAACAAGTTGATGAGCTATGTGCTTTACTAATGAAGAGCTGCTCAGTGACAGGGGCACACCTGGAGAGGTCAACAAGAGGAAAATGGTCATTTAACTGGGAGAGCAGTTCACATATTAAAAAAATCAGTCCAGGGAAGTCCAAACTAACAGATGAGATTGACTGAAAACAGCTACAAAAGGAGAAAAACAGTGTCACCCTGGGATTTTACTGATTTGCAACCTTCATTAGAACAAAGAGAATCACTGTGGAAGGTTTTCATTACCAGCTCTTGGATGACTATCAAGCAAAACCACAAACACTTTATGTTCATCCTCTCCCTGCACAGGGAAAGACCAGAAGGAAAGATCCTTTATCTACACATTCTCCATGTAAGGGACATGTTTGTACCACAAAAAACAGCAAAGGCACAGGTAGAAAGTGTAACGAGAAAGAGTCCAACATCAGCAAACTCCACATCATCAGGATGCTTTCTCGTCTCCTCGATGCTTTGACTGATCCAGGAACTGGTTGCACATCCAGTGGCACTTGGGACTTGCCAAAGGAATAAGCAGTGGCTGTTCAAAGGTGTCCGGGTGTCTGCACGTTCAGGACATTCCCTGATCCTCTCACCGCCCTGCGGGATGAGCACAGCGCAGAGCTCCCCGTGTGAACGCGGGATGAGCAGGGATCACTCGAGAGCGGGGCTGCCCTAACGATCTGCAGAGCAATTATCGCTACAGCTCAATTATTCCAGAGCCCAGGGATCCCCCGGGACGCGCAGCGCTCCGGGAGGCTCCTGCGGGGGCGCAGCGCCCTCGGGCGGCCATTGCCGGCGCTGCAGCCCCGCGACGAGCCGCGATCGCTCCTTAAAAAGCGATTGAAAAACAAAACCACGCACGGTTTGAGCTGCTGGGAGCGCGTGGAGTTCTTTATTCCGTGACTGTTAATGAAACTGGGAGCAGGGAACAAAATCCCACTGGTTTTGCTGGTAAGTTAACTTAAATTCCAAACCCACACGTGTTTTCTTCCGATGGGAAAGCATTAGACACACACAAAATATCTGTTCTTTTTGAGTGTTAGCAGCTCAAATGGTTTAATAAAAGCAATGGAAATAAATCACACCATGTATTATTCCAAGAGAGATAATATTTTTATTCTAAAAGAGTATTTTCTCATTCAACAGCAGAATTATTCTATTCACATAGGTTACTTTAAAAATCGAATTTTAGGAGGCTACACCACACTTTGGAGACTGGGTTTCATATTTATACTTGCTAAAAGGCAAAATTTCTTTGTTAAATATAAATCATACTTGATAATAGAAATTTCTACTCTCACACAGCCAGCAAGGTGCCAGCTTGGAAAGCAGTCAGAATTCAACATGTGCCCTGGTCCTTATCTAAGCATTTAAAATTACAAAACATTCATGGACCAATTAATTTTGTCCTATTTGCCTGCAACCATATGTCCTATTTTAGTCACAGAGTAGTGTTCCTTAGCTAAGGATGAGATCAGCCTTCTTCAGTCACATCCACATGCTGGGCAAATCAATAAAAATGCAGGTTAAGTAAATTCTTTAAGTGTTACCAGTTAAAGAAGTGGTCACAGTTGTGATAGGAGAACAATTTCATCTGTTCCCTTGCATTCAGGGAGATCAGGGTATAAAACCTTTCTTCACTTTATGGGCACTAAGCAGTTACCAAAGAAGAGAAGGAAAAATGTATGTCTACACAGTGCCACAACACAATTCTACACACATTCAATTGTGTTGCTGGAGTGTTATTTTCAAACCATTTACTCACCAGCAGCACATCCTTCAGTTCAGATCGTCCATAGGCCACCCCCTTCACTTCGTATTTTTCACAAGCTGTGACATCTCCTCTTGCAGGTTTATCTGGTTCCTTCACTGGCTCTGGAACAAAAAACAACAAAAATCCAACTAATCCAGTGCTTGAGTCTGATTTCCTCATTGTTTCATTGCAGCAACCTCCAAGAAGCAATAATCAACCAGAAGTTTGTTTAGGTTTTATTTAGTTAAGAAAGATGTCTTTACCTTGAATCTGTTCCTTGAGTATTTGCAACTTCATTTTTTCTGGAGAAACCTACAGGAAAGAATATTTCCATACACATGTATATATAAAATTCTAATGAAAATTAGTGATGAGTAACTTTTATAGAATGAAAGGGGTTTCTAGGAAAACAGCCAGGCATGCATTTAAAGAGAAAACTCCATGTATTGCTCATGACATCCATGAAGCCCAGGAGTAGTTTCCCTCTGAAATTATTTGTCCTCATAACCCTTCCATGATCCAACATCCCAGGAATTAATAATTTTCAGTATTTTTGCTCCTCAGCTTTCCCCTGCAAGCAGAGTTCACCTTGCAGCCTCAATTATTCCTTGTTTTAATTTTGCCCTTTGGAAAATTCTGCCCCTTGCACCTCCTCTTCAGCCACCCCAGCTGAAACCTGAAGTCTTTGAAACTCTGACAGCTTTGAATTGCTTGTCTCAGAGAAGGGGGAAGAGAAGGTGTTGGGTTAAAGAAAACCTTTTCATTCTGATCCTCTCCTCTCACAGGCAAACAGGCAATTTTATTGAAGGTCTCATTTTCTGCGAGTATAAGAGAAATTGCCACAGAAAAATTTCCAAAAGAAAATAAGGAAAAGTGCCCCATTTGTATATATTAAAAAGAAAACAGATTTTTCAGTGATTTAGCAAGAAAGTCCTAAAGTCCCTCTTTTAGGTTTGAGCCAGCATGTCACAGGACAAGAGTCAATAAATTGAGGTGTATTTTATTTGTGAAGGCAGAGAATTTGCAATCAAAACTTCACAGAAAGGTTTGTATTTCAGATTCACCATGGGCACCAGCCAGCCAAAGGAGAGGCTCCTGATGACTTCCAGCACTACCAGTGACACTCTTACAGGATTAAATCTGTAGAAGCAATGATCATTTTCTGTTGCAACTAAAACCACAGCAGATCACCCAACAAAACTTGATGTTCCTCCAGCTCAAAGGAAACCAAAAGCTTGGCATGGAAGAATAAATAGTCAGGAATTTTACTCAGAAGGTGCTTAACCTTTTGGTTTTACAGTATTTAAAATTTTCCTGTTCTGCAGCATAAATCTGGTTCTAAATCTTGTTTTACTTTAGTTAGCTTTACTTGCAAATATAGTTTCCTACCTTTTTCCTGTTTACATTATTTTGTGCCACAACTCGGGCTTGGCTGCTCCTTGCTGATGCTTGTCCAGATTTCCAGTGATAAGCACCTAATTTCCTAGGAACCAAGAGCAAAAAAGAACTTTTTTTTCTTTTTTCTGCAAGCAAGAGAAGCATGAAGGTTTTCCTGCAGCTTATTAAATATGAACAGAGCACTAAAAATAAAATACTTGTCTATAGGATCATCAAGTCCCCAAAATACAAATGTTCCCTTCCATTGAAACCTGCTTCACGTCACTTTTATAGCAGTAAATGTATCAAATGTGTAAGAAAGTACTTATTTTTAGACCATTAAATTGGTCCAAGTTTTTTAACATAAAAGAAATCTTATCAATTCTCAAAGGCTGGGCTTAGAAGAATAAAAACTGAAGTACATTTTGTATGAGGCTTCATTGTCCCACTTTACTCCAGGACTTCATCCAGCACTGCTAAAATGCAGAATTTTCAGATCCTTTCCAACCCAAACCAGTCCATGATGGCTCCAATCCTCTGAGCTCACCATAGCAACCCTATCAGGGTTTGCAGGTACAAGGCCTTGAGAACAAAGCAAGAACAACTCCTTGAGAATAATATGGAGAAAAAAGTGCCACACATCACCTGGCAAACACTGTCCCAGCAGCTCAGGCCAGTGCTCCCAGAGCTGCCAACAGCAGGCCCTTTGCAGCACTGAGAGATCCAAATCCAAGGCATTTGCATCCCCAGTGACAAAGCACAGTAGGCAGAAACTCCAGAAACTCAAGGAAAAGGAAGCAGATGTGGCAGAGATTTGCCAGCATTCAGAGTGACTCAGATTTAAACTTCACCCCAGCATTTGCTTCTGTACGCTGATCTTGGTTTGCAAGCCTTGTATGATGGAATACTGAAGATGACTCTCTGGGAAGCTACACAAATGTAAATGGGGATCAAAGCCATTCTAACAACAGCATCCTCTGCAGAAACTTCTGAAATCAGACTGAAGTAGTGCAAGAGAAACTGCTCTGTCTCCTGCTAGAAAACTAAGGTGACAAATCCACTCAGACAGGGGAAAAAAGGAGAAAAGGGAATAAACGAGGGAAACTGATCTAATATCATATGAGAGTTTAACATTAACCAAGTCACAGGGAAGCAGGTTTATCATTGGGAAGGAAGGTCAGAGAGAGGAGACTGAACACTGTTGTGAATTCCAGACTTTACAGGAAGTCCCATCTGGGGAAGTGGAAGTGTGGAGGAAGCATCTCACTGGATTCCTTTTTCCCAAAAGAAAATTGAACTTACTTCCTCTCTTCTTTTTCTCTGCTCATGTCAGACTGCAGTTGCCGTAATCTCTTCTCCATCTCTCTGTTTTCTGTTTCTAATTGCACTTTCTCCAACTGCAATTCCTTGACAGTTCTGGAGGAAACAGTAAAATATTCATTAGGATTTACCTTTATGGCAAGACTGAGAACAGCTCTGGAAAATTCAGGACAGGTCAAATGCAAACTGCAACACAAGGCTGATACAACTGTGTCTGTACTAAGACAGGTTTGAGGTTTAATTATATTAAAATCAACAATCCAGTAATTTCTTTAGTGTGTTCCTATTACCCAGTAGATACACAGGGTTGTAAAATCTATAACTTAATCAGAAAGTAGATTAAAGCCAAAGAAAAGCAAGGCTTGTGGATAAAAGCATAGGGAAAATGCTAGAAAAACACATCATGATTCTTGCTCTTGTACAGATAAGGTCTTCTAGTTAATGTTGCATTAAAACTTATTTAAAGTTATGAAAACATATCTCAGTAGAACATAGAATGCACTTACTTTGTTTTTAATCTCACTGAGGTTCCAGATTTTGAGCCTGGGAGTATTACAAAATTATTGATGTTCATGGTGTCCAGTTAAACTTCTTCTAAAAAAGAAAATTTCAATGATCTACAGTTAGGAACCTGTTGAAATGGGAATTTAATTGAAATTAAAACAGTAAAAAGCTCATTGCACATCCAAAAATATTCACGTATAGAGAGAAATGGAGCACAGAATTTGTTTATATGAAGTGCCAATAAAGTCCTAGGGCAACTAAAAATTAAATTTAACTGGGGGGAAAAAAAACTCTTTTTATTACATTTATGATGCCAGGGAAAAGACTTTTCTTGGCTGTTTCATTTGAGCAATTCCCTAAAGTTCAGTGCAAGCAGATTAATATTAACTAATTCACAGCTTTCTTGAACCAAACCCACAGAAAGCACCAAGAAGGAGAAAATTGTACCAACGGCTATGAAAAACCATCTCAACTGATTCGGGAAGATAAATTCTTTCTGTCACAGACAAATTGATACAAAGGAACACAATAACTCACAGAGCTGAGTTAATGTCTCAAGACTTCAGTGGTGTTTCATATACCTTTTTTTTTTTTTTTTTTTTTTTGGTTGAAAAATACTCTTCCAAAAAGCAAGCTTATGTAGCACAGGGTTCCAACTTGAAAGTGAACATCCATAGCTTTCCTGGGCTGGAATGTTTGTGGGATAACTGCAGTTCAGTGCCAAAACTGGACATGTACTGCTGGGATGCACATGGAGAAAGAAACAAAACTTGATATTCTAGAGACTTACAGCTGACAGAGTGCCTGGAAACTGTTCTGCAGCTCGTGGCTCTCAGGTTCCTGGGGAAAGCAGGACCTAGCAAATAATGAGGAGATGTTTAGGATTTGAAACATCATAAATGGAAAACTCAAGAGTAAAAGGAGGAGCTCAAGAGGAAAAGTTCTGCTCTCTGTCCACAGGTAAACCTGAAATTGAACATTAATGCAGATAAAATGTGTCCAAATATCTCCATCCATGAGGTGAAACACCTCTCAGTGGCACACTGAAGTTAAAACACCTGGTGCCACAGAACCTAAAAGCACCATTTCAGTGCTGACAGCGTCAGATGAGTGCACAAAACGTGTTTCTCACTGTCAGAAAAGCCAAGCCCTCAATTCTAACATCATTTCAAAACAGTTCTTCTTTTATCATGTCCCAGGATAAAACAAGATTTTATTAATTTTGAATAGAAGAAAGTTCTTTTCTTGGCAAGACAAGCAGAGCTGGACAGGAGGAGGTCACACACTGGATTAATACTAAAAACAGAGGCAATTACACAGGTCAACTTAGCAAGCTCAAAGAGGGAAAATAGTTAATAAAAAATTGCCATTTATATGAGTTAACGTATTCCACTGAAAGCAAATACGTAAAGGGATAACTTTAAAATGTGGTAACATCAGAGATAAATATCAGAGATGCTGTGTGAGAATATTAGAGATAAAAAGCCCTAAAAGTTCCAGGAATACAGTAATTCTGGGTGGGAAAAAACAATGTCAAGATGTGGACAACACAGGATGGACAGTGATCAACCCCTTGAATTATTCTGAGAAAATACAGGAATTCCTTGAACAGCATAATCCTGTTTGGTATAAAACCAAACTCCCCAAAAACAGACTAGGAATTTACATACACAAAGGAGTTCCCTCTTTCTGCCTGGCTTTTGTTTAATGAATCCCTTCTCTCTTTCTAACAGGCAACACAATTTGCCAGTGAGGCAAACAGTAAGCAACTCATCAACATAAATAAATCAAGCACTAATTAGCCACATCCTTTCTGCCTGCTCTTCTGCACACAATGGTACTCAAATGTCATCATTCCAGCAGGTTCCTCTGGACTGACAATAAATATACAGTTAAAAGTTACAAAACAAAAACTGCTGTTTTGGCTAAATGAAGTTTGAGTCAACTTTGAAGACTCCATGGCTAAATAAACCCAAATTCTGTATATCCTGTATCCCAGCTTAGCTCAAATCTCTTCCTAATCGACTTAAGGACAGGTTTATAACTTAGAGGCAGCTGAAGAGGGGTGTAGTTTATTTCACACTACAAGAGTTTAACTAGAGCAGACTAAATTCTGACAGCTTCTTCACATCAATAAACCCATAAAATCCAAAGGGATAGTGCTGGATGTGTAATAGCTCACATCCAATTATCCTAACCATGAACATGGATTTCACGCTGCACTAAGTTCTATCCACTTACCAATAATTCAAACCAAACTATTTCCTTTGAAGAACTATTCTAAGTGCAATAAAGAGTTTGTCTATCATTGTTCTCCACCCATTTGCTGTTAATTACAACTGACTTCCGGTCCTTCCAAACACTTAACATTTCACTAACAGGTTCAAAAAAAAAAAAATAAAATTTATGACATAAATTATGATTGATCTGCCAGTCTAAACCCAGCAGTCAGGTATGCTAAAGCAATCCCAGTCTCTCAGAATAAGCTCATATTCTCCATGCCCCAACACCTGTGACCCCAACCATTTCAAACTGCACTTTCTATTTTTAAACCAATTCTCCACCTCTGTGTTTAATGGCAGATGCCACACATGAAGAAAGATCTCAAAAAACAGATTAAAACAGCTGAAAGACACTAAGACATTTTCCCACACTTTGCATTTTCACCACGCTTTGGAAAGATGTATTATCTTTGTAACTCTGCAAAATCGACACCTATTTCTACAAGTTGCATATATTTACTGCTTAACCAAGAACTGTAATTTCAACGGTATTGCAAATAACTTCAAATCCAAAGGCCGTGAGCAGGATAGTCTCTGCCTCTCCAGGTAGATTACAAAAAAAAAAAAAAACCAAAACCCACATTATAAAGTAAATTTCTAAAGATAAAAACCTTCCTGCCCACATTACAGAGCTACAGCAGTTCTGCCCACAGGAGGCAAAAAAAGAGGCAAGTGAGGCAATAAGTAACCTGTGAAGCAATAAATAACAAGTGGGGTGATAAATACCAGGTGGAACAATAAATACCAGGTGGATAAAGGCAGCAAGGTCGGAACTTGCCTTTGGAGATCCTCTTTAAGCTCTAAGGTGCCCTGGGCTTGCTGGTCCGACTGGGTCCTGCCGGCCGCGCTGGGGAAACAGAGCAGAGCACAAGGGCAGACAGGAAATAAATGTATAAAAAGGCCTGCAGTAAAGCGGTGAGGTTGTTTGGGGTTTTTTTTTTCTTTCATTACCGGTGTCTTTTCCAGCCTGATGGAAGGTCGGAGGGGCAGGGTAGAATAACCTGCCTGGAGCTGTAACCTAAAACCAGCAAGGCGTGAGGGAAGCGATAACGAGAACAGTGCGAGGGCTGGGCTGGGCTGGGCTGGGCTGTGCTGTGCTGTGCGTGCCCAGGGCACAGCCTGGGGGCATTTACACCATTAATTTACACAATTTACACTGCCCCGGGTGCTCCCAGACCGCCGTGGGCATGGGCTCCGCGCAGGGACGCGTTTGCTGGGCGGGAGCCTCGGTCCTGAGCGGAGCTCCGAGGACCACCTCGGTGCCGAAGGGGCGCTCAAGGTTCAACCCGGAGGGTGCTGTCCCTGAGGGGAACTCGGAGGGCTCACCCCGGCGGGAGCTGTCCCTGTCCCGATCCCGCTCCTTGCCCCGCTCCCTGCCCGCTGCCCCTCAGTCCCGAGCGCGGCCGCCAGCGTGGAGCCGTTGCCATGGCAGCGCGGGCCGGGGAGAGACCATTGGGCGCCGCTGGAGGGGGGGACGCGGGGAGAAAGAGACCATTCCGTGCGGGGGGAGCACACCCTGTGAGGAGAGCGCGGGATGCGCTGAGGGGAGAAGCAGCCCTGGGGCAGCGCCGGGGTTATCGGAGAGCCGCAGGATGTCTTGGGTTGGAAAGGACCTTAAAGTCCATCCAGTGCCACCCCTGCCATGGCAGGGACACCTCCCACCATCCCAGGCTGCTCCAAGCCCTGTCCAGCCTGGCCTTGGACACTGCCAGGGATCCAGGGGCACCCACAGCTTCTCTGGGCACCCTGTGCCAGGGCCTCAGACCCTCACAGGAACAATTTATTCCTAATCTAAACCTGCGCTTTATCAATTTAAAACCATTCCCCCTCTGCCTGTCACTCCAGGCCCGTACAAGAAGTCCCTCTCCCTCCTTTTAATGAGCCCACTCCCATCTCACTTCAACCTTTATTCCCAAAGTTATGCAAAACATCCCCAGTTTGTCTTTGAATCCATTCTGTGGTTTGATTTTTAACTTGTTATTTATTCACCACTCCGGAGGAACCAATCTGCTCTTCCTGCTGATTTAGTGCTGTGCTTTGAGCAGCTAAAACCTAAATCAGCTTCGCTGAGCACAAGGAGGCTTCAAATGGCTTTTGGTACAAATTATCCCGTTATCCACACTAACCTCTAGTTAGTGCTCAGGACCCACAGAGCTAAACATCCTTGTGATGTTTAATTTCTCACAAAAGCTCTATTTTTGCCCACCCTTTTAGTTTTGTGCTGTTGTAGATCCATGTGTCACACCTCGGCTCTTCCACCAAGGTATTTGTTTCTCTGCCAATAAATGATAATTCTTATGTCATCCCCTCGAAGGACACCTGGAGTGCATGGCAAGATTCAAGTTTTTATCAGTCATGTTGTTGCAGTTTACTTGCTTTGAGTCTTGCTCTTCCAATTTTGGTGGCTTGACCATTCTTTATAATTGATGCTCCTTTAGGGGATAAACAACCTTCACAGAAAAGCTGGAGTTTCAGGAAAAAATACTCTGCGATCCCAGCCAGGCTTTAATAAGGACAAAGTATTATCTGTTTGAAATTTATGCACTCTAGGCAGTATTTCATTTGGCAAATTTGCATTTGTCCCATATGTATTCAAGCTAGGAGGCACACAATAACTTGCACCGTTTTTCTTCACTATATAATCTTTCTGGCAGTAATTTCCCTTCATCATCCTGGTTACAGCACAGTTTTCAAGATTTTCACCCTGACAGGCAATTTGTGTAGAGAGCCTGTGGAAACACATATGGATTTATGGATTTTTTGATCTTGAGAAGGAACTGTAGTTTGCATAATGCGTAATCAACCTGGAAATATTCTGTATTCTGGACCTTACTTGGACTATTGTTTTGTGGCCTTATAACACGTTCTTTCCTGTGGGAAAATCATGTTCCTGGTAGCCAGATTAATACAGTTTTAATATTCTATAAAAATGCCTTACTGAAAAACATCATATTGTACATGAGATATTTACCTGTTATTTTCAAAGAAAGTAGAAGAAATACACTATTCTATATAAATCATGTTACAATACTCAAGGCTATTTTTAATTATAAAGTTTCTGCTAGGAAAAAAGCAGTTTTAGATGTAAGATAATTTCCTGCAGAAAAATTGGCTCTCAGCTTCCAAAACTTTAATGATTCATACTGACTTTGTGAGCTTTGGATCAAATACTTCAGCTGGAAGGGCATCAAGAGCCTGTTTTGTTGAGGTTTGGCCCATTAGATTTACATGCACAGGAGATGAAGTAATGCAGGATTTTGTGCTGGCATTTTATACATCACCGTGTTTATAATTAGATTATTTAACTTTCAGCCATTGTATGTGTCTCCTCTGGTGCTCAGTGCTATTTTTTTTTTGTTTCACTTACTTAGGTCTGATTTTCATAAACATAATTCCCTAGTTTTGCAATCAGCTTTCACAAATGTTGATCACACAAAGAAGTCAGTGCTTGCCTGATTTCTCCCAGCGTCACTTTCATTGGAAATAAATGTAAAGTTTATAAGGAAAACAACAACTGAAATTCAACTCAAATCCATCTGGTGGAGTTGTGCTATAAGTTATAAACCTTCTGTGTTCTTGCAGCTGTTCCTGTTGCCATTCTCTTCCTTTGTTCTCACACTGCTCCTGCCAAAACAAACCAGATTTATGAACTTTGTGGGGTTTGTCATCCATTTTAATTTTTTTTTTTTTTACTGCTTTTGAGGCTCTGTATTTCAAGCCACGGTTAGAAGGAATACCTGAGCACCGAGGTGACTGAGGGACCAAGGGACTGACCAGCAGTGACTTCTGGGGGTTTGTACCAATCCACATTCCTGCTTTGATTCGCAAGCCCTTGCATTTGTTTCAGGCTCTAGGTGAGGTTCCAGATCAAGATTTCAAGCTTTCTGAGGCTGCAGAGTTGTGAGTTATGTTAATACTGGAAAAGAAGAAGGATGAAGAAATACAATTTCATTTTTTCACAAGCTACCTTCGATCACTTTCCACAAACAGTCATGCACTTCAGATTCCACTTCCATGACCATTTACCAAATGCCAGTTTTAAAATCTCATAAACCAGGATCTGCAGGAAATCAACTTTAAATTTGCCCTGGAACTGCTTGTTCTTAAGACCAGGCAAGAAATAGAAGTCACATCATTTTATTTACCTGATGACTTGCCATGTTCACTAATACACTTTCAATAAAAGCAGGGTATTTTTAGTCCTCAGGAGGAGATTGTGGTACTTATTTGTTGTAAATTATTTGTTTCATTTTGCCAATACAGCAAGAACATTCTTTTCCTTCTTTGTCCCCTATTTTTGGCTGCAGATACAGGAATGGAATGAAAGCCACCAATGAGATGTGAAGATGTTTTACCTTTAGTCACACCAGACCCCATTTAAGATGGGCTGCAGCATTAAAGCTATTTAAATGCAGGGCAACCCCTGGACAGTTAATCCCCTTTGCTTGATAGGAGAGGTTGGTGAAGTCCATTGGGTTTGATTTACTGCCAAAACTTTCCTTCACACTTCCCAGCACATGAAATTGTCATGTTCAGTAATTTTTTAGCATTCTTCATAAACAGAGATTTCCTTGTTCAGCCAAGCACAGGCAGAAATGAACTCAAAACCTCCAAGCAGCAAAGTTCCCCTGATTAAGAGATGTTGTTCACCTCAAGGTGTGCAGTGCAGACCAGGCCATTAATTTGTACCCTGAACTAAAAAAACACACTGCCTTTATTGGTCCTGCTTGACCCAAAATTCAACCAAGAGTATTAAAAATTGGAGCCCAGTCTGAAGTTTTTTGTGGCAACAGGTGATTTTCAGCTTTCATTACCACATTTCAGACTTCATAACCTGCAGCCAACACATCTGAAGGTAAAGCAGGCTGATACCTACAAAGAAAAGCACTTTGCAGTAATAAATGAGAGGATTATCTCCAGTGCTTCCAGTGAATACAGCTGCTGGGTAGTGTTTTATTTGTTCACTTTATGAGGATAAAAAAAAATTAACTTGTTTTAAGCCATTCAGGTTTAAGACAGGCTTTATCTTCTTGGTTGGAGGAAAAGATTACTAGAGCTTAATCTTAATGATATCCATTTATGAATAGGGCTTCAAATTGTCTAAAATATTTAAACACAGTGAAATGGAAAGACTTAAGACAGCTGAAGTCTTCAGAGAGGAAAAAAAAATTGAAAACCTGAAGATTTATCTACAAAGATTAAAGCAGCTTTAATGGCAAAGCCCTAAGAAAATAAAAGAAAATACAGGAGAAGGAAAACGGAAGCCTTTGCTAATGTCTGTACAAGGCAAATTAAGTTATAGATGTGGTTTAAATGGCTCAAGAAATTATAAAAACTAAACGATTTAGCTGCTGTTTCATAGCCAAAGACATCACAACTGTTTACCTGTGCCTAATTGTTTGTTTTTCTGCATCTTTAGATAATCTTTGCTTTTCGTACAAAAGAGTGTTCATGCACTGAGGCATTTTCAAGTTTTAAAAATAGAAATGGCTTTTCTTTCCCCAAAGTGTAGGGAAGAGAAAACATAACCCTTGTTCGTGTGCAGATATTATGGTCAGGAGGCAGGAGAGTTCCTCGCTGATCACAGGGTGAGCCAGGTGACAAAAACTGCCTTGCAGACATTCCACATTTTAGCACTGAAATTTCCACCTCTGCCCAGGATCATCCTTCCCTTTCGCTCAAAAGTTTCCCCATCATGAGTGAAAATGTTTTTTATTCCCAAACCTCAGAGAAGCCTGGATATGAAAGGCCTTTTCATGGAGGATTTCAGCGGAGGGTGGGTGTGAAGAGCAGGGTGGCAGATAATTTCAGGGATATCCAGAGCTCAGAGGGCTTTGCCAGCAAGTTCAGAGCCAGCTCTTCCTTTTTCCAGCTGTGTCCATCCTGAGATGTCCCCATCAACCTGCAGGTCACCATGGCAGCACCAAATTCCAACAGATGGGTTTTTCCTGGGCATGCAGGGAACGGGCAGCTGGGTTTTTATGGAAGGCTGGGCTGCATTTGCTTTGCTTCTCCTGCCCTGATCCGTGATGACACATTTCTAAATGCCCAGGGTTATACAGATGTGAGCCTGAACTCACCTTACATCCTTTCTCCTGCTGCTCAGACTCACAGCACTGCTGTTCTTTCCTGATATCCCAAATTTCTCCATGCTGCTTTTCACACAGTCACTTGGAAGACTCTTGCTGCCTTTCCATGATTTGCTGTTAATTCAGTTCTCATACAGCTCTTGGCTGGTTTAGAGCAGCATTTACCTAAACTAAGATTAATAACCTTTTCCTTCCATTTTCACAACTCTAGCACCTCAGTTTCTTTCCATTCTGGAATGAGAAAAACCAGGAATCGGGAATTTGCTGACAACAGCATGCACAAACTTCCTAGAAAGATTGAAACTGAGAAATCCTCAACTGAACTTTATCTGTTGGCATTCGCTTGCCATGGTTAGTGAGTGCACCTCACTTTCACTATTTATCTCTGTAATAGATTTGCAGAGCTCCTTCAAAGCCTTGCCAAGTTATTTTGGTTGTCATCATCAATATTTTCTTCAAAAATTGGAGATGAGAAACAGTAAATGGGCAGTTTATATGTGAATAATGATTAGCCTGAGCAGCAATACCACATCATTTCCCATAGCCCTGGTAGAAATAGTTCAGTGATTTCACATCTATAAAGGAGGGTAAGACACAAAAAGCAATGCAGATCACAGGCTGGTTTTACAGCCAGAATGCCAACATATCATCTTTCAAAGAACTTTCACTGGAATTGCTTACAAATGTGAGGGAATATTTCTTATTTAGCACATCTGTAGAGGGCAGAGAGATGCTTCCCTAGAGAAGAACTTTTTAATGTAATCATTAAAATAATTCTGTCTAGCAAAAGTTTGCAGTTTTAGTAGACTGTGTAGAAAAACACGATAAGGATGGTTTGGTCTGCTTGTATTAAATTCCTTTCATAGCTAAACCACTGCAGTGGCTTATTGAAACGTGAGAAATCCAAAGCTCAGATCCTGTTTTTCTGGGCTGGCAGGGATATCAGCTCCTGGAAGCATGTGCCACACTGTGTCACAAATCATTTGTGATTTGCTGAATATCTGTGATCAACAGGCAAACCTCACTGCAGCCATTGGGGTGCAGGTGAGACACAAAAGAGGTGGGAGCAAAATTGATTTGTACATCCTCAAAATCTTTGTTGTGTTAAAGAAAAAAGTCACCTCATTCCCTTGCTTAAGCTGCTGGGAAACTTTCCATTATTAAAAAAAAAAAAAAAAATCTTTGCAAGTTCTGTGATAAAGAGGGGAGGGTTGGATGGGATATTGTGGAGAAATCCTTCCCTGTGAGGGTGAGGAGGCTCTGGCACAGATTCCCAGAGAAGCTGTGGCTGCCCCTGGATCCCTGGAAGTGTCCCAGGCCAGGGTGGACATTTGGGCTTGGAGCAGCCTGGGACAGTGAAAGGTGTCCCTGTCATGGCAGAGGTGGGATGAGATAATTTTTAATGTCACTTCCAACCCAAACCAGTCTGGGATTCTATGAAATTCTTGAATTGCTGGCTGCAGGCCTTCAGAATTCAGAGTGTCTGGAGAAATGACATTTGTGAGTTCTGTACCAGTTTGCAGGATGTAAACTTTGAAAAGCTTTCTCTCCTCCATTAATTCAGTAACAGAAATGTTCATTCCCTGTAGGCACAGAGCTCCTTGAGAGGAATTTGGAGTTCTGGATTAGCCATTTAAAGGCAGTGACAGTGGATGGGTGAGGAAAACATCTCAGGATGTTCAGGATGTTCATCTGAAACACTGACTGTGCAAATTCTTTTCATTCAATACAAGAATTCCTTTCTCAATTTCATTTTAAGAGTTACAGCTCTAAATTGATGCACCTCATCATACTCTGCTCCATATCCCTCCAAAGAGGGGAGAACTTTGTCCTGGATCATCTCAGTCAAAGAGATCTCCAACATCTTTAACCTCCCAGCAGAGCTGAGTTCCTGTGTTTTTACATTTTGGTTTTGGACTTCAGATATCTCCGTTCTGCCTGAATTCTTCTGGAGATGCCAGAGTTCTTTCCCAGGTGGAATTCCTGCTGTGCTTTGCACAGGAAACTACTGACAGAAAGCCATAATTGAATGTAATCATTGCAAACACTGGTACCCCAGAGGTGAGCCCTCTCTCCAGGTGAAATCCCAAAAAATATGTATTCCCTGTCTCACACCTGCATAAGGGATGTTCAAATCCCACTCTCAGCTGTGGCTCCAGCAGAATTTTAGGGGAGCAATTAGCACACATTCAATATTTGCCTGTGAACAAAAATGCCTTTATAGTGGAAATTTTGTAGTCTGACTGTTGGATCATTACCAGGCGAAAGCAGGAATATTCATCACAAAGTTGCTGACAAGGCTGCAAATAAAGAAGAAAAGGATTCACCTTATGGCTACAAAAAACCAACAAATAAACAAGCAAATGCAAACCAGCTGCTGGATTAAGAACAAAAAACAAAAAAAAAATAAAAAGGAAAAACAATGCTTCCAATTTCAAAGAGCTTCACTGGACTCCTTTTTTTTTGTCCCAAAAAGCAATAGAAATTAATCATCTCTGCTGGCATGCCAGAGTTAGAGACAAAAACATTGGTCCTGCAAGTAAATACAAGGGAAGGTCTTGCTGTTAAAAATTCATGTAAAAATCATTGCGGCAGAGCAACAAGATCAGATATTTTCTTCCAATTCCAGCAGGCTGACAAAGGAAGGAATTAGATACCAAGTCACAGCGTGCATGAATTAATCAATATGGATTTCAAATGCATCTCCGTGAGAGCTGCAGTGAGATGAGCAGACAATTATTGCATGGCCAACAACAAGCTGCTACAGAAACAGAATTCTTATGCTGACATTTCAGTTTCTCATCCTTTTTAACACTTGATGAACAAAAGTTGTACTTACCTATTAATAATGGGATTTTAATTTCGGAAATTAGACCTTGTTAGCGTTGTAACTCTTCCACCCAGTGATCTTTTTCAGCACTCCCAAAAAAAAGCAGGGAGCCTGAATATTCAAAGGAAAGGGGAATTTATTTAATGCTAATCATTACGGTGAACTTTGGGTTTTCATCAGTTGCTAAATGGCCTTGGCATTAGAAAATACCACAGCGATAGGTAATGTCACAGAACATTAACAATTGCATTTTTCTTATCAATTAAGCTGACCTTAGCTACACTTATTATTTATTTGAAGAAGAAAAATCTAAACACATCATGATTATTACAGTCCAACTATTACAGAGTTCTCTAAATGCTTTTCCTTACTCAAGGCTTTCCATAATTCATCCCTGAAGACCCTAATAAAAATACCAATTGTTTAATCAGTAAAACCAGGAATTTCTTTTCTTTTCTTTTTACATATCCTACAAATGACCTGCCATTTATTCAAACTCATAATTTAAGGAATAGCTGAGTTTTCACGTCAGCAAACAGCAGAATTTCTTTCCATTAAAGGCATATTGTCAATAATGGTAATGTGGAAGGCTGTGGGGAATCTTCTGTCCCCCCTCAGTACTCATTTTGCAAATAGAAGACATAAAATGGCAGAAAATAATGGACATTTAAGTGACAATGGAGATGCTTAAGAAGAGGGGTTTACAGCTGAAAATGTGCTGGTTACAAATTCAAATTTGATGCTGACAAACTCCATCATAAAAATAAAGTCAAGTTACCTCCAATTCCCTCCTAGCATCCTTGCTGGATGTAATAAATCATTGTTCAGCTTTAAAACGAGTTGAAAAGCGGATTAAGGAGCAGAAGACTAAAGCAGAGATTGTATTAAAGGTGTAATACAGAAATGGAGGCAACTGTCATGGCCCAGCAGTGCTGGGTTTACTGGAGGTGGAGGTTCTTCCAATTCTTTGTTTTTAATTAAATCATGAGAAACAACCATGGACATCCTCACCATTTCTTTGTCAAGCCTTGTATTTTCACATTGTGACAAACAACAAAACATAATGGAAAGAAGTAAAATTAGAAAAATAATTGGTTAAGATTTTTTTCTCTCCTTCCTCCTGAACTTCATTAAGCCAGGCTCAGCTGAACTCTTAATTCCTTTGTCCTACCATTTCCACAGCTGAAATGTTCAGACTAAACTGGGCTCCTCCTCTTTTGGGACGGTTGCAAAACCTGATCATTCTCATGATTGAAAAATGGCCGTTGAAAAATGGCTCAGATAGAGGCAAAAAGTTATGTCTAGTAATTGATGATAATGATGAAGGCAATAACTCTTTGGTAAATGTGGAGAACTCTTGTTTATATTAAAATACCAGTTCTTGTTCTCTGGAGAAATGCAGCACCTCAGGAAATTTCCCTGCCCAGAGTCACCTCTCAGGCTGTAGGACAGCCAAAGCTTGGTGAATTCCCAATATCCCAATTCCCCAAGCTTTATAAAACATCATTCTCCAGGACAATATTAAGAAATTATTCTGAGAGCTGAGAATCTAAAGAAAATCTCTGCTGTTTTCTGAACAGCTTGGAGTTCCTGTCGCTTCCAGATCAGCTCTTCATGAGAGCAATCTATGATGCTGGTGATTTCCAGTTCCACTGGGCAATGCCTTGAATCTGTCAGGGATCATAAATTCATTGCAAAGCAAACACTTAGGATGTAGGGGAAAGTGGAGAATAACTGACAAAAAAATTATTCTGAAAAAAAAAAAACTGTAGAGGATTTACCATCTGTTTTGTTTTCCATCCAGGTATTTCTGGGCTCCAAACAAGCTTTTCTGCCTTGGAAATTCACCAGTTTTAGAGGCTTCTGAAAAAAAAAAAATCCCTGGTTGCTATGGAAATAGCATCCTTTCACAATGAATCCTTCTTGAAGGTGGAGGACATTGGCAAGTCTAAATGTAAACTTTTTTGCGGTTTTTAATGATGTGTCAGACAAAAGTGGCTGGAGCAGGGAGAATTCCTCACCCTCCAAAAACCACTCCTGGAATCATCACCTGCATGTGAGGAACATAACTATCGGTGTGATGGGGTCATTATCCATCCCCAAAACCCATCCAGGATCCCAGAGCTCCTGGCACAGCTGCTGTGAGGAGAGCAGGGCTGAGCTGGGCTGGCTCTGTGCCCAGAGGTGTGTTTGAATGAAACACAAAGGTGAGAGGGATCAATAACACTCTCTCTCCCCTCCCAAACAGCTTGGTATGTGAGCTTGGGGAAGGTGATGGGGAAGGAAATTAGATGTCTGGGAAAGCTGACAGCATCCCTGGCAGGTTCACACCACGGAGGCTGCCTTGTCATTCCATGGCAAACCTCAGCAGGGGAATGGGGAACAGAATGGGAGGAAGGAGTGTGTGAAAAGAACTTGAGAGTAAATCTCTCTTTTTCTCCCCTTTTCCCCTCATCCCACTTGTTTTTTCTCTTTGCTGGCATCCCAGCCCACACCAAGGTGAAATTCCCCCAGATCTGACCCTCAAGGTGAGCAGCCAGACAGAAAGACAGGCTTGTGATGTTCATATCCTTCTCCCCACTCAGAGCCCTCCTACAAACACAGCCTGATGGCTGCTGGGGCTGCTATCGACCCTGCATGTGTGGAGTGGAGAATAAAACCAAGCCACCCCTCCAGCATTAAGACCTAATCCATCCCTCTGCAACTCAGATTGTGCACTGATTTATGACCAAATTCCTCCCTCCCCTACAATGCACTCACCATCACAAACAGGCTCAGGGACTACTCAAAAAAATTAAAACGCAGCTCAGCATAAGCATGGCAAATCTGTCTGTTAACCTTATGAGTTCCTTCAAAGGGTAATACCCAATGAAATTAATTTCAAAAGGAACACATGCAAAAAAAAACCAATTTAAAGATAGTGTACCAGTGAGATCTTTTGGTTCTCTAACAAACTGATGTCAGGAGCTGAAATGTTCACAGAATCCCAGAATGGTTTGGGTTGGGAGGGACATTAAAGATAATACAGTTCCAACCCCCTCCATGGCAGGGACACCTTCCACTGTCCCAGGTTGCTCCAAGCCCTGTCCAACCTGGTATTGGACACTTCCAGGGATCCAGGGGCAGCCACAGCTTCTCTGGGAATTCCATTCCAGGGCCTCCTCTCCCTCCCAGGGAAGGATTTCTTCCTAATATCCCATCTAACCCTGCACTGTCAGTGGGAAGGCATTGTCCTTCGTCCTGTCACTCCAAGACCTTAGAAATTGTTCTTTCCCATCTCTTCTGTTAGCTTTCAGGAACTGAAAGGCTGCAATTAAATCACCTCAAAGATTTCTCCTCTCCAGGCTGAACAATCCCAGCTCTCCCTCAGAGCAGAGCTGCTCCATCCCTCTGAGCATCTTGGGCAGCTCTGCAGGTGGCTCAGAGCAGAGGGGCAGAACCAGGGTGGGCAGCATGGCAGAGATACAGGTGAGGGTTTTAAATCCCCTGATGTGTGGCTGTGCTTCTTGAGAACACTCCCCTTTTGGAATCTTCAGCTATTTGATTGGAATTTTTTCCTTTGTGAAGCCTGAACCAACTGCAGTTCCAGAGCACCCCCACTGATGTCAGCAGCATTCCAGCTAAGCTGCTTTATGCCACTCAATCAGCAGCTCACTTTATTACACCTTGTTTTCCCCTCTCTTGAGCACCCTGCTCATCTCACTCCATCCTCCCGAGACTCATTTTCCCAACCTTTGCAGGACATGAATTCATCCAGCGTGGATGAACTCCCTGCAGGGAGAGCTCTGCTCAGAGCATCTTGTAGCTGCAGGCAGCCTGAGGAGAGCTCTCTGTGCCAGGGCTTGGCTGCAGGACACCTGGCAGCACTCACAGCCCTGCTGCTCCACAAAACTTGTTTGGGAAACAAATTGTCACAGCTACAAATCACCTGCCAGAGCAGCCAGACTTGCATCATAAACCTCTGGTCAATGGATACTTGATAAAAGCCAGGTTGTCCCTTGGTAAGAGAATTTTTTGGAGAGTTTAGGAAGGGCTGTGGTAGGAAACAGTGGTTCAAAGCAGCATTCAGTGTGCTGAATACTTTTTATTCTGAATGCTTTTTATTCCAAGTGCAAATCTGTGTCTGTACCTGTTAAGATTGTATTGGAATGATAAAACCAATTAAAATAGATTTATTGCCTTTCTAAGATTCCCCTTTGAGATGGAAATGGCCCTACTTTTAAAACATGAATTCCTCTGTTCCATACAGGTTGCACACATTTAGAAAGTATTATCAAAAATTGTAGAGTTGCCTTTTGAAGTGATTTTTTAATCTTTCACTGTCTGCCTTACTTGGCTGAAACAAGACAATAGAGAACACTTTTTAGGGCAGGCTGAGAATGGAGCTACAGCCAATTTCTGACACAGGACCAGAATGTGACACCAGAAACCTCCTGGGATAGGAATGAAAGTTTCATCCTCCCAGGAATTTGAGTGAGGAGCTCCTGGGCACAGTTTGCACACACAGCAACCCTGGGCTCAGATCCTCCCCCAGCTGCTCATGCATGGCTACCAAACAGTCACAGGGATCAGGGGTTGGTTTGGGATGCTCAGGGCAGCTCCACATTCCCTGTGGAATTGAGCTAATGCCTTCCAGTGCCTGAGCAGCCTTTCCAGGGAGAAATTCCTCCTGCTGTCTAACCTGAATCTCCCCTGGCACAGCTTGATGCCCTTTCCTTTCATCCCATCACTGATGGCCTGAGAGGAGAGGCTGTCCCCCCTATTTTTTAGAGTTATTGTGGTTGTTACCACGTGAAAAACACTTTGAAATAATAATCTGCTGCAGTTTCTGGCAGTAGTAGAAAATCACTCCCACAGGACACACAACAGCAGGCCAGGTGACACTCACCATCAGCTCAAAGCTGCTTTAAAAATCTGTCCCTCTGCCTCCAGTGCCTCATTTTGAGCCCTGGAGCAGCACCAAGGAGGATGAGGAGCCCCTGGAGATGCAGCCCAGCTGGCAGCACAGGGACAGAGCCAATGTCCCAGCCAGGGACATCCCAGAAACAGCGAAAGCAGAGCTCTGCTCTCACACACTTGGCATTATCACACTGTTTATTGCACTTTTCCCCTGCCAGATGATTGAAACCAATTAAATTATTGGAAGCAGGGAAGTGATTTATCTTCAAAGTACTGCTCTTGCCTGAGAAAATTAGATAAAACTAGTGACTTTTCTGAAGTTTTATTGCTCCGTGTCTTTACTCATGGAAGGGAGTTGCCTACTCAGTTATCTCTGACCTGGAGCAGGACTGGGTGTAAATCAGCCTTCTGATGGAAACTTCTGTATCTGAATGGGTGCCAGATCTAATCCCACAAAAATCCATGTCAAGGGAAGTTAAAATTCGTATTTAGGGCTTTCTTATCAGTGTTATTTGCCATAAGGAACATATTCCTTTAAAAGCCCCACTCACAGGCACAATAAAAGTTTCTTTTCTCCTGAGAAACAAGTTCAGTGATTGTCTCATTTCCCTGATTTGAGCAGCAAATGTTATGTAAACAAATTTTGTATCGCTCTTACACACAAAACCAAGCCCATACATTGTTTTAATTATTGAGAAATACTATTGAGAAATACTCTCTAACAAGTTGAGAGTGGCTCTCATGGCAAATATGAACCTGGACTTTCAGTTTTGTAGTGCCCTTCAGAATTTCTAAGTCAAGATGACTGAAAGTCCTGGCAATAATTTAAAGAATAAGAAATTCTTTTTCGCTGATCCTTGGCAGCCCAAGTCAAACTTTCCTTTAGAAATGTTTTCAGATATTGCCTTAGAATTCCACTTCAAAAGGATCCCCAACACCCCCACCCCCTTTTCCTCCATTCAAAGAACTGCCACAACGTATTTATTTTCTTCCATGGGGATCTTATTTATCACTGGACAAGCAGGATACAAAGAAATAGGATCTCTCTAATGCCTTAATCCAGAATATAAATGCCAGTCACATCAGGAGGGATTTTAAAAGCATCTCAGCCTCTCTTGGGAGAATCCTGCAGCAAGCCCATCCTGCTGTTTATCACCTGCACTGTCCTAAAGGCATCCTCTGAAAAGGAATTAAACCAAAGGGACTCTTCCCGTTTGCCTTAATGGACTTTGGAGCAGTGCCCAAACACATTACGTTTCAGAGATAAATATATCTTTAATTCAGGCAAGTTTCCCAAAGTTTCTGTTGAGATCAATCAGGAGCTCACAGGTTTTGTGGGAAAGAGCTGAGGCCCACACACAACTCTGCCATTCTCCTGAAGATTAAGCAAAAGCAACCCAGATTTAGGCCCTGGGAATACCAAACACCACTTAAAATATTTAACTTTCCTCTGCTAATGGCTGCTGTTGCAACACTGTCCCATGTGAATCCCCATCACTAACCCATTAACTGCTCCCAAAAGCCTTGGAAAGGATTAACAAGCACAACTGCCTGGGAAACGGCATCACACCTCCCCCTGGCTGGTTTTAAAGCAGGTTTGCCTTGAAAAATAAAGAGTAGAACAAGGACACAGATAAGCTTAACATGAAAAACAATTTGATTAATGCACCGAGGGCCGCAACAGGCGAGCAGTGTTTGCTGGGCTGTCAGGGCTGCCTTTGGAAGAAATTAATGGAGGGAACAAGGTTTCAGTTTAATGGGATTACAAGACCTTAAGAAATGCTCATTTCTGTCTCAATTTACCTGACATTCCTGTTTACCTTGCAACCTCTTTTGTAACAGAGTTCAGAGCTCTGCATTTGTAACTAATACATTACACAGGGTTCATGATAATCTTGTCCTGCGTGGCTCCACGAGGAATTGCTCTGTCCTGTGCCCTTCTCCTTCCTTCCCAAAGAAAAAGAAGTCAGGATCAGCCTGTGAAATCCCCTTTAGTCAGCACAGGGCTGATGTGGCTCAGCTCAGCCTTTACCCTGCGAATGCAAACCCATTCCTCACTCCATCCCCAGCCGAACAAAACAGCTTTAGGCTAAAAGCAATCTAATCTAAACCAGAGAAATATTGTGACATTAAAAGCACTGGAAATATATGATAGGACATCTAGAAAGCTTTTAATCTGGATGAGTCTGAGATAAGGCTGTTGTCACTTGCAGGAGGCACGACGGGCACGGTGTGACTCCGTGATGGATCACCCAGCCTGGTGTGCTGGCTCTGTACACAAACATTATTTGTGGCCTTTTTACAAACACTCATTGTCACTCTGCCTGTTTTAAATCCGAGCTTGCTCAAGCTTTAAAGGGAGAGAATGCCGTAAATAATGGGTTAGAAACTTCTGAAATGGAGCAAAAAAAGCTTTTCTGTACGTAAAGGTGGCACTGGTTTAAAAAGTCCAACATCTCGCCATCTCCTCGGACTAGAAGTTGTGTGTTGCTGTTGAGCTGCTAGCAGAGAAAAAGACCTGGATTCTCAGTGTGGCAAGAAAAGAGAGCTTTATTATTTTGATTCCAACTTATATAGACTTTTCAGAGGTCACCCAGATTGGTCAGTCAGAAACCTCCCCCTGGGCCTGATTGGCCAGACCTGAACTGTCCAAATCTCGAGACACTGTTTTAATAACATCCAAACTTTATCTTTGTTAATAAAACACAGGAGAAAGTTCTCATGGGAAAGACCTGTGCCAGCCACAGATGTGGGAGGGTGGGAATTTTCTTTCTTCAAGAGTCTAAAGATTTCATTTCGAGCCCTGAGGACAGAAATGATCAGGCCTAAGTCCCAGGGCCAAGCAAAGCTGTGTCCCACTGGCACCTCAGCCCTGCACAGCTGATCTGGGCAGTGTGCAACAACTGCTCTCCAATCCTGCCAGGCACGAAAGGCCATCGCTACAGCAGATCAATTTTTAAAAATTGGCCTCTGTTTGAAACTCCTCAGGTTTGAAATTAAGTTGAACTGATACGCAGAAGAAAACGTTCCGTGCGAGCATCAGGCAGTCCGAAGGGAAAGCTCCCTGTGCTCCTGCAGCGCTGGCAGATCCATCTTGCTGTCACCTCTGGACTAACCACGGCTGTCACCTCAGCCCTGTGATCCCACAGAGCTCAGCCAGACCCCCTGTGCTCCCAGCCTGCACTCAGCCCCTGCTGCTGAGCCCTGCCACCCCAGGGAGCTGGGGGGAAGAGCTGCCTGCTTCATTTCCCTGTGCCATTGGATTATTTTAATTGTCTGACTCAGAGTTAGAGTTTCTCAGAGCAAGGATAATTTTTCACCACTTAGAAAGCATCAAGCATCTACTCTGCGTGTAATTGAGGTCCTGAAGTCATTAAGGCAATAACACAGGAGAGCTGTAAAAAATTATCAGAGGAAACACAGACAGAAGAGATAAGATACAGTTCTGGGAAAAGGAACAAAAGTACTTTAAAGTTCTATTCTTCAAGTTTTTGGCTTAATTAATTCACTCTCAGCTTGCTTTGCTTCATATAAACCACTGACTCCTTATCCCTGGCAGTGTCCAAGGCCAGGTTTTTTGACCTTGTAAACAGCTATGCACTTAGGATTTATGATTTCAAAAGCATATGTAAACCTGAATAGTCCTCCTGAATTCGGCGTGACTCAAATCTCTGCAGGATTTGGTCTGGCAAATTACACATGCAAATTATTCTACAAGAGGATATTTTGCAGATTGACTCAAACTTGAGGATGAGCCAATATAGTAACATTATTGCAGTAAGATATGTAAATTGGTTTGAATAAAGCCCATTTTCTAGTGACAAAATATTTTCCAGGAGCAATGAGATGACAAACACTCAACCATATACTGCAGAGAGCAGCATTTCCTGAGCAAAAGCTGCCTGTGAGGTTGGAAAGGAGATCATTGTTTTCTTCCTACAGTCTGACCTTGCTCCTTAATGAAGAGCAAAGTTCCTGGCAGGGAAAGAATTAGAGCTGGAGTTTTTAGAGAAAGTACCTCTTAAAACATTTCTGTCACTTTAGGCAAGCACTGAATCCTCAATTACTTTCCCCAAATTTATCCAGAACAGGTATTAAGCTGGAAAATGGAGGAAATGAGGTTGTCTACAGAGATTTCTTGCCCTTCAGATTCAAAAAGGAAATTAAGAGTAAAACAGTGCCAGAATAGTGGATTTTTTTTTCATATTCAAAGACACACAAAGTATTTTTTTCCTTTTTTTTTTTCAGTTGAAGAGGAAAAGCTCAGTGATTGCTGCTGATTAATGTTTTCACATCACCTAATGCAATCAAGCATTGATCTCAGCTGATCATTCCATTCACATGTGACTTCCCTGGTACAAAGGGATGGGAAAAGTGAGAGATCAAGTTGAGGATCAGCATTTTCTTACTCTGAATTAATGACTGTCAGACTTGGGGACAACACCATCCTAGGAGGAAAATCCCTGCAAACACCCCATTCTTCTCTGGGCTCACACTTGCATTTCTCTTTTAGGGTTAGAAGAGGAAACTCAGAGAAAACCTTAAGTCTGGAAGAGAGTAAATAAGTGACAAATAACTTCACTGCACTCAAACCGTTTGGTTTAAATCAGATGAGGATTTGATTGCTTTCAGTTTTAAAGCATTCCAAGAAAATTCAAATCCTTGGAAACTTCAGCTGGATTTCAATCAGGGAAATTACTCAAACCACAAGAAGAAAATTATAAAATACCTCCCTGATTTTAGTTCCTTTGATGAAACACTCAGTATGAAGATTTTAGTTCACTTTGATGAAACAAGCTGCAGAGATGGGATCCTAGTTCAGACCTAAGAACTGGGGAAGGATGAGATCCCAAGGAATAGCTGAAAATGTTGCTCCAAAGAAAAAAGGGAGCACGTTGGAAAAAACTGATGGCACAGAGCAAAGATAATTTCCCTGGATCTGCATTCTGTGTACACACCTTCCTTGGTAAGGGGAAGTGTATTTTTCTGCCAACTTTGCTTGCTGCTCATTTCTTTTTATTTTGCCTTCTCACTCGCTCACAGAGTTGCTTCGCTTTTTTGTTCAGGATCATGAATTTCTTTTGGGAACAGGCTCTTCTCATCAAATATTGCTTTCAAGGCTGCAAAACAGGAGTGAATTCCATATCAAAACCAGCGAAACATTTGGTGAGGTGCACTATGAAAATCAGGCTGCAGGAAGAAGAAAAAGAAATGAGAGAGGCAGAGCTCAAGCACTGTCCTGCTCTGAGAATAACACTGGATTTTCTGTTTCCACTCCTGCTGACAGCTTTAGATTTTTGGGAATTTTTCTCCCAGCTGGGGGATTGAGACTTGTTGAGCCCTAAGGAGCATGGTGTGTCCATTTCTGCCTTGCACCCTTTGAATTCATTGGCCAAGTCTAACAAATCGAATGGAATAAAATCGTGGAATTGTTCAGCTTGGAAAAGGTCCTCAGGGTTGACCTAGAATCATCACCATGTTCACCATTAACCATGGGACAGGGAACATAATTCCTGCAGAGCAGGAATGCAGATAGATTGGATGGAGGAGAAACATCCTTCTTTGGGGATCCCCTGTTCCTGGCAATCTTCAGCATCTTTGGGGCACAAAAAATCAAACCAGCCCCTCTCAAGGGAGAAACCCCTGGAAATGTTCCTTCAGCAGAGCTTCTCGATCTGCTGATTCAATTTGATTTCTTCCTCATTTAAACCTTGGTAGTAAAAATGAGCTGGAGATCCTGAAACATGCAAAGGGAGAGGCTTCCCACCCTGCACGTGCTGCCCTTCCCAAAACCCTCCCAAGTGCCAAGCAGAACTTTGCTTTTGACTTTTTCACAGGGGAATTTCAAGTGAATCCCCTACGTGGCTCAGGGAGACAGGAATGCCTTTTTTCCCCTCCTCCTCCTCCAAGTCTCCATTCTTTTAATTTATTAGAACTCCTATCCAGCCATTAAGGACTGAAAAAAATAATCAAATTATCCTGCACTGAAACAAGAGCACTAAAACCATTCCCTGAAGGCCTGCATGACTGAGCAGCTTTAGCCTGCAGCCATTTATTTACATAGATAGAGCAGCATGATCTCCAAGGATTCCTTCATCCCGGACAAGATTCCTTCTCCCCACGTGCATCAATCCCTCCTGCTCAAGCCAGACTAATTAATGAATAAGAATGAAATGATTTTCACTGAGCTGTTCCTGTGACACCTGATAGTATCTCAGGAGCAGTGTGGGCAGCAGGGCTGTGCTGCTTCCTTTGGGAAAGGAGCCTGAGGAACTGCCTGGTTGGGAATTTGGGATATTGTTAACGAGAGGGTGAGCACAGACTGGAGCTGCACAGATCCAAATTGCTGCAGCCACTTCAGCTGAGAGGGCACTTGCACTTAACAAGCACCAAACCAGTAGGCAAAGGCTGGATTTGATGCCCAAGTGATTGCTCTCACTGTACAGACCTTTAAATAAAATAAAATCAAAATACACAACACTCCTGGAGCACTGCTCGTTACTGGCCAGGGAGGAAATGATGCCCTGAGTGCAGAGGGCAGAAACAGCCAGCAAAATATTCCAGACAACTTTTTGTTGCTCAGCAAAATATTCTCAGACAACTTTGCAAGCTCTGGAATCTCCCCTTCTAGATGGAATTACAGGCATTTAGTTCTTGGGAAAGCAACAGGACTTCGTCTATTGATTTCTGTAAGTTTAGGACTAAACTTGCAGTGATGTAAAGGATTAGAATTTTAAAGGTGTAAACTGTGTTTCTGGCTTCAGTTAATTAAAAGGTACATTAAACTCAAAAAAAAAAAAAAAAAGAAGAAGAAGAAAAAAAGGCTGATTAGTACATTTCCAGGGCTTAATACTTAATTTCAGATACAAGAAAGAAGAAAGCAATTTAAATGAGAAAAGTTTTGACTGGGAACTATGAAAGTTAGCAGCAAAAAAGGATCTGATCCAGATTGACTGCGACCCTGATCCCCAAGGCAGCCGAGTGGTTTTAATGAGTGATGGTTCAGAGCCTCAAACAGCAAAGCAGCTCCTGCTGCCCTCATCTGCAGCACAGGCAGAGCAGCAAAAACCTCAATCAGCAGCGTGCTGGAGGCAGGGCTGAGCCACAAGACATTCAGATAAAAACTGGCCTGATGTGCCAGGGATTTGTGGGAGCAATCCAGCTGTTCCAGCTGTTCCCTCTCGCTGGGGTGGTCACTGAGCTGCCAGGGCTGTTTAGAACTGAAATACAGATTCACCAGCAGCTGGGCTTATTTACTTTGGTAATGAGGATATTCACACACAACCAGCACACTCCACTCGAGTTTGGCTTTTAAAACTGCACTGCCCACAATGTTTTAATGGCTTTATCCCTCATTTATCTCTCATTTCAAGCAACTCATGGTAATGTGGAAGTGCCAGAGCTGTTTTTCTTTTGCGTGCTGAGGGTGAGGTTTGGCCAGTTAGAGCTAAATTAGTGAGGAAGTTGTGAAATGCTGGAACTGTCTGTATTAAAATCACACAGAAAAGCAGAGAAAGTTGCTGCTAATGAAATCCTTGCAGAGAAATAACATCTCTTGGTCAGATAGAAGCAGGCAGCTGATTAAAAAATTCACAGCTCATGTGACGATTAAATCAGCTTCAAAGTATTTAATTGAAAGGTTGCACACTTGGCCTTGCTGACTCAGCTGCCAAGTGTCCAACACAATCAGGTTCTCTCACCTCATTTCTTTCCAGGAGCTGAGCTATCGACCTTGGAAATCCATCTCAGCCCAAGGGAAGGTATCTCACAGGAAAGCTCCAAGTTCTCACCTCCAAATTGCTGATCCTGGGATCTCCAACCCCTGATCAGCTCAATCCTGCAGCATGCAGGGCTGGATGTGCCACACATCCTTCATCCTCCCCACCACGGCCAGGCTGGGAGCTGTCAGCTCTGGAGAGGAGCTTTTCCAAGGGATAGGAGCTGCCAGGCAAATTCCAAAGCCTCCTGGAGGATGCAAAGACACTAATGAATGCACCACTCAACTGCTTTAATGCATCCAATTAAGCAGCTGTACAGACCCTGTCAAGTGGTTTCCAAACGGACTGGGGGAAGTCTCTCATCTTATTAAACACCATACCTGGGCAGGAATCACCTGGTGCAATCCCCAAACATCATTTTCCTCTCATACTGGCAGGTATTTCCCAAATTAAAATCCTTTTTTCTGTGGTCAAACGCATTCAGAAGTCAGATTGAGATTCCAGACTCATGACCTGCAAAGCCTGATCCCAGAATTTCCCAGATGAAGGAAGTTCTGATGTTTCCATCACATTCAGGGGGTTCTGGAACATGCCTTTACAAAGTAAGGAATTGCTCAGATAGGATTAAAACTCTTACCACTCACTTGAAGCCTCAAATCAGCTGCTAAGCAATAAATCTTGGAGTTCTCCATTACCTTCATCTCATTTTAGCACAGATGGTAAAAGCTAGTGACCTTTATATTTTTTTGTCTTTCCGTGCTGAGAGCTGGAGTAATGAGAATATAATGAAGGTCTCTTTATTTTCCAGCAGCCTGGGAGGACACAGATTTTCCCAGCACTGCTCTGCTGTCTTTTCCAAAAAGTATTTCTCAGGGAGAGGAACAAAGTCAGACTCATTCATGCCATCAGTCTCCTCGAGGGCTGCAGTGCTCAGCGACCTAAAGACACCTTTCAAATCCAGGTTGACTGGAAAACCAAATGGAACTGTGCTTCTGTAACTTTTCTCATCCAATCTTTATACTATTGCTCTACCAGGCAGATGATGTAGTTACAGCCAAAAATTGTTCAGAACATCTAAATAGAGTCAAGACATGTTTTGTTTTGGGTTTTTTTTCCTTCTTACTACCTTTTAGGGGAAATAAAATGTTCAATTTCTTTCCTAAAGCAGCTTCCACTTCAGCTGAAAAGCCAAAACTGCCTGCTCTGGTGGATTCTTCCCAACTGAGATGAACACAGGTAGTGCAGTCATTGCTAGGGAACAGGGCCAGCCTCTTGAAGATAATTAATAGTGTTAATTACTGCTTTGTTTTGTGCAAACACGTCTGTCCTGAGAATGGACACCTTCCACTATCCCAGGCTGCTCCAGATCCCAACCAGCCTGGCTTTGGACACTTCCAGGGATGGAAAATCCACAATTTCTCTTGGCAAAAATCTTCTTTCCTCACCAGAGACAGTCTCTGCTTCCCCAGGAGGATGAAGGATGGGACATAGAGCTGTGTTTGCAAATTTCTGCAGCTTTTTTCCAGCAGAAACAAGCAACAAATCCATTGGAGCAATTTCAGGTCAGATCAAGAGCCTTTTAAGAGAAAGTTTCCAAGTTTCCAAGCCTTTCCAAGAGCAAGTTTCTTCACTTTTTTGGAGAGTTTCAGATCAGGTGAGGAGATATTTGCAAATCATATGTGACACGACTTACTCATACAAATACAGGGTGTTTAGCAAGTCAGCCAGAAATCCAACTTACATAATAAGGCTTCTAATCATCTTTTTTAATGAAACTTTAATTACGGAAAAATTAGTAACTGGTCTAGAGGTTCCTGCATTACCGTAAATGCCTCCAAAAACAGCACAGACTCTAAAGAAATACCTCATGTTGCTGCAGAGCTGGAAAGTAGGACATGTCAATGGGATCCCAAAGCAATTTTTACTAAAAGCACTATTTCTGAGGACTGTGGCTCCAACAAAAGACAGCATCCCTCACAAGGCCACTTGCTAGTAAAATATTTACAAGAACACCCAAAAGCTGGTTTCTCCTCCATGTGCTTGTAAAAATGGACCAGAAGTGGAACAAGTTCATCTCTTTTTCTTTTAGGCACTTTTAAAACTTGAAGAAGAAGCTCTCTGTTGGGCAGGGAGGTGGGAAAAGGGGTTCACCCATCTCCTCCTGGCTGGCAGGGCTGGGAAGAGGCAAAAAATGAAAATTCCTTGCAAAATGCACCTATTTAGCCTTTTTCTGCTTTCATATCAAATAATAAAACCCAATTCAGGTGTGATTGCTGACAGCTTCCCAGAGTGAAATCAAGGGAGAATGCTCTGAAATTGGATTCTAGATTAAAAGAATATGAAAAACGCTTTTCACTCCGTGTTCTTTTTACTGCTGCTCAGTCTTTAACAAATACTTTATATCAGAAAGAATTAACCCCACGTATAACAAAATCACCTTCAAATTTTATTCTTTTTGATGATTCAGCTGACAGAGCTGGGAAATTCCATTTCCTCTTTGCTCATCACATGGTGGTTCAGTTCCTGACTGGGGAATGGGAAAAGCAAACCTGAGAAAGGCAAGAATTTACTTAGAATATAATTTCTGTCAGGTTAACAACAAATGGTTCAAATTGGAAGCAATTTAAGTGTTTTAGCATAAAAATCTTGTCTTCCATCATCCTCAAAATAATTTGGTCTGACACATCCTATTTTTTTTTTTTTGGCTTTTTATCTAATTTTGGTATGTCAAAGCATACCCCTGCATAACCCCCTTCATATAAGTTACTTACAAATAAAATATGTTTTTCTCCAAAATGAGGAGATTGGTCTTCAGAAGAAAAAAAAAAATAAGTTGCTTTTCTTGTCTTCATCCTCATCAGCCTTTGTTCTTGTACTTGTTTTCTGCAACATCCTTCCTGTGAAAGACAAGCAGGATTTTCAGTTTGCTGATTTTCTACCAAAAAACACGGAGCAAATGTTTGCTTGAAGCTTGAATAATTTCTTGTAGTCTTCAAATAAAATCAGCAGACTCTCCTCCAGATAAATACATCAGTTGTCATCCTTTTCCTGGAAGAAAAAAAGAGAGGAATAAAGCACATCTCTCCCCTGAGACATCTGTAGAGCCACACTGTTTATTTCTACCAGAGAGGTTCTTAAAAGTGTTGTTTTTAGAAGTCAGGATAACTCCCAGACCACAGCTGCTTTTTATTTATATTTCATCTTTCAACCCAAGTACTGCTAAAGAGAGAAAAGTTGTTCCTAAGATATCCCAGCCTTGCACAGAATGGGCTGGGAGCTTCTAACTGGGATTCAGCACTGAAAAAAGAACATTTTGTGAGTAGAAAATACCCAGGAGCAGTTTGGAAGCTTCCCAGGCCCATCAGTTTGATTAAACCAAACCTGGAGGATTGAGAAGGAAAAGTCTCCTCTCCTCATCTGATTCGGGTGGGAATGGGAATAATTTTGGGTGGGAGAGAAAAACTCCAGGGAGATTTTGTGGAGCCCTGGCTGTGGTCTTGTTGGAGTCAGAGGAATCCCTGGACTTCTCTCAACGCCTGAAGTTTGAAGCTTTGCTCCATTTTTCCCTTTGCTGAAACCAAGTCAAAGAAAATAATACCAAAACTGGAAGCCACAAGTAAAATCTGATTGCTTTGCCCTTGTCCCGTTAGGGAAGAAAAAGAAAGTGATTTCCTTGCACTCTACCTGTATTTTCCATCCTTTCCATCAGGAGATCCTGACTCCTGAGCAGTGCCCATCATGGACACAACTCCTGAGCATCCCACACTGCCCTCAGCTCCTCCTGGGACTCCAAAGCTTCCATGTGGAGCACAGTTTGCTCCACATTCCTCCTCAGACATGACCTGAGCTGAGCAATTCTGCACTGAATCAGCCTCTGCTGTGCACAACCTCATTGTTGAGTCACTTCTTAAACATTGCCTGGGACAAACCTGAAAATCAATTCCCTGCACAAGAAATACATCCTGCAGCTGGTTACTGGAAGGATTCATTTCCCTGCACAGTGCAAAATGAAAGAGTAACAGCAGAAAAAAAAAAAATCTTCTTTCAGAACTGTACCTTTATTTTCTATTCATGAATACAGTAAAATCTCACTGTGCAAACAGTTTTCTTTATAGGGCTGAAAGTACCTGGTGGAACTGAATATGGATGGAGAGAGGGGAAAACTAGAAATCAACAACTCCATAGACAGATTTCTTTGAACACAGTAAATAAATCTGCATGTTTCCAAATTGCTTTACAGACATCTGATGCAGGCTCAAAGAATGGCCAGGAAAAAACAACAGAGGATGTATTTCACTTTCTCCAGACAGAAATCTGCTGAAGATCTCACCCAAACCCAAACTGCTGTCACATGTATCCTGTGCAACCTCAGTGACTTTGGGACAATTCCATGGGCTGGAGGCTGCACACATTAGGATTCTGTGTTTGTTGCCAGGCTGGGTTTAGACTATTTAAATTCCCTGTCAGGATCAGTTATGGTCAAATCATTTCCCATAAAAAGAGAAATGGATCCTTAACGAGACTTAATGCTTTGTTGTTTGAAAAACTATTCCAACATACTATTAAAAACTCCAAGGTCTCTAATTGAACTGGGGTTTTTTTTTAGGTAGAAACAATTAAAGTTTGCTGCATAATTAATAAATCAGGTCCATTAATAACAACCTAAATGATCCCTGGATTTCATTTTATTCATTATAGACAAATTGAGCCAACTCATTGTGCAACAAATACTTTAAAACACCTGTCAGTGAAATATTCCTTCTACCATCTAGAAAAAAAAAACCCTCTTACCAGCTCCCTGAAATTGGTGTTACTCATTAAAATCATCTTCAGGCATTGTGTGCCTTTCCACAAGTCCTCTAAGCACTGCTTTAGTCCCTGCTTATCTCCCAGAGATATTCCCAGCTTTTATCAAGGAGCTTGTGTTTGTAAATAGGCAGCACAAAAAGCCACAGCTCATTTCCCCACTTTTGTGCTGCATCCCCATCTCTTTTGAAGAGAATCTGCACATTCACAGCATTTCATTCTCACGAGCTCAGCCTCATCCTTCACACTGATGGAGACAATGGCAGGCCGGAGATTAATCAGGGAGTTTCAGCAGCGCCAGTCAGTGAGCAGTGAGCAAAGTGCACTAACAAGGTGGCAGATGGTGGCCAGGGGACATCCAGGGCTCCTCCGGGCTCTGCCTCATGGGCACCTCCCAGCCATGAGATCCAGTTGTCTCCACACCAGCAGGGAAGTGTGGTCCCAGTCCAGAGCAGCTCCTCAAACTGGGAACTCCTGGTGGAGCCCCAGAGGGGAGAATTCCAGGAGGGTTTGGAAATCACTCCCAGGCAGAGTGGAATGCTTGGGGTTGCATGGCCAGGAGTTGGATTTGATGGTGCCTGCAGGTCCATTCCAGCTCAGGATATTCTGAATCACTGAATGGTTTGGGTTGGAAGGGAACTTAAATTCCATCCAGTGCCACCCCTGCCATGGCAGGGACACCTTCCACTGTCCCAGGTTGCTCCAAACCCTGTCCAGCCTGGCCTTGGACATTCCAGGGATCCAGGGGCAGCCACAGCTTCTCTGGGAATTCCATCCCAGCTCCTCCCCACCCTCCCAGGGAACAATTCCTTCCCAATGTCCAATCTAAACATACTGTCAGTTTGAAGCCATTCCTTTTGTCCTGTCACTCCAGGTCCTTGTAAATTGTCCTTTTCCATCTTCCCTTCAGGCCCTGCAAGGCCACACTGAGGTCACCCCAAAGCTTCTCCTCTCCAGGCTGAACAATCCCAGCTCTGCCAGCCTTCCCTCCCAGCAGAGCTGCTCATCCCTCTGCTCATCCTGCTGCCTCCTCTGCACTCTCTCCAGCAGCTCCAGCTCCTTCCCAAGCTGGGATCCCAGAGCTGGAGCAGCTCTGCAGGTGGAGTCTCACCTGAGTGGGGCAGAATTCCCCCTCACCTGCTGCCCACACTGGTTTTGATATTCTAGGATTCTCTGGATTTCTATCATCCAAAAGTTGTGTTCATGACTTGTGGAGAGGCTCTGTGGGCCTGCAGGACCTGCAGCACTGGCACTTCCTCAGCAGCAGGGTGAAGAATAAACCCCTAAAAGCTCCATAAGCTTATTGTTCCTTTGACATATCAGTGACATTCACAGCACCATAAACCTTCCTCATCTGAAATATTTAGCTCCTTAGCAGCAGTCAAACAGACATGCATCCTGCCTGGCATATCCACACTGTAGATCACTAATTTATTTCTTACAGCTCTCCTGGGTGCTGTATGTGCTGAGACAACTGCATTCCCAGAAATGGGCATAAATATCTGTATTTATTTTCTCATCATACTGGCTGGGGAGTTGGGGAGAGAGAGGCAGAATGAGAATCACACCGAGAAAATGGCTCTGCAAACAGTCTGGGTGCACTTCCTCCAGCGGAGTGCTCGACATTATTCCTCATCTGCTGTGCCACAGCTTAGAGTGGGCCGTAATTATGGATTTCCAACTGGCATTATGGTTATTATAGATTAGATGTTCGTCTGGAAAGACTGTCAAACCAATGAAATTTGCAGGTTTTGAGTAGCCTCCAGGGCAGGGCTCTGCAAGTCTCGCTTTCCTGAGCCGTTAGTTTTATTTATATTCCAGAACTAAACAAGGCAGGAATTAGGGGAATGCTCCTCGCTGGAGGTAATGGCATGGAAATGCTGATGTAGGTCTGTGACAGCAGACAGGAGCAATAGCCTTGAGGAAATATTGAAAGTGTGGAGCTGAGCAGAGCAAGCAGCACCTCAAGGCTGCTTTTTGTCACTCTGGCAGGACAAAGTCGTAAATAATCCCCCCACGCTCTGCACTCAATTATCAGTAATTTAGTGGTGCCCAGGATATGATATGCACAGCAAAACACAGCTTGGCACCTCCAGTTCTCAGCAAAATCTCTGCCAAGGGTTGCTTTCTCACCTGGTTTGGGTTGCAGAGGCTTTGGGGGATTCAGGCACAGCTTAAGGTTGGCATTTTCCAGGCTGCTCTTCCAAACTGCTTTTCCACCACAGCTCCTAGGACTGAACAACGTGGAGTTTAAATGAATCAGCCAATCTTGAGCCAAAACTACAGAAAAAATAAATAAATTCTTATCATATGCATGTGGTTTGTGAAAATTCACCTTTTTAAGGCAAACAGAACTTGCAGTCCTGCATGGATCTAATGCTGGTCACGGAAAAAAAAAATGGAGGGGAGAGAAATGTGATTTTTATAAAGATAAGATTATTAAAATGTGCTGAAAATATTCTACACAAAAAAATTTATGGCTGCACAATGATAGGCACCAAGTGTCCCTTTCATTCCCTCTGCTGTAAATCACCCACATCCCACACACCTCTGGGGAAAAGATGCTTCTATTGGGAAAAAAAATGTGTCCACAGTGCACAGATTCAATATAAATGTACATTTGTCCTTGATATTCAAAATTATCCAGTGTCAGGATGGGGAGTGGAGGGATTGGGAGTGGAGGGATTGGGAGTTGCCCTAAGGAGGAAGTTTTGGGATGCTGATGGATGAAAACCTGGGAATGTTCACCTGGAGAAGCTCCAGGGAGAGCTCAGAGCCCTGCCAGTGCCCAAAGGGGCTCCAGGGGAGCTGGAGAGGGAATTTTTATCAGGACTTGTGACAACAGCACAGGGGGCAATGGTTTGAAGCTAAGGGAGAGCAGATTCAGGCTAAATATAAAGAAGAAATTGATCCCTGTGAGGGTTGGGAGGCCCTGGGATGGAATTCCCAGAGAAGCTGTGGCTGTTCCTGGATCCCTGGAAGTGTCCAAGCTCCAGATGAACATTGGGGCTTGAAGCAGCCTGGGACAGTGCAAGATGTCCCTGCCCATGCAGAGGTTGGAATGGGATGAGCTTTAAATTCCCTCCCAACCCAAACCAGTCTGGAATTCTGTGATTCCCAGTGATCCCTGGGGCAATGCACACCCTGCTGGCTGTCCCTGCAGTCTGTGGCAGCAAATGCAGCCCCCAGGGCACAACACCAACCCCAAAATCCCTTCCCCTTGCCCAGCCTGAGCAGACAATTGCTGCCCATTGCTCAGCTGGAAGGCTGTAATTTCCCTCATCAAAGATGCACAAATAAACCAGTGACAAACCAATTAATCCAGTCACACCTTCCTACTGCACGGCAGTGTTGGATCTCTGCTGTCTCAAACACAATAATTATTTCAATAGGTCGAGCTGAGCTTTGGCCAGAGCTGCCACCAGAGTGCTGTCTGCTGACAAATCAAAGCTAAACAGGAACCCCAGCATGCTCTTATCATGGCTACAGGGACTCAAACAGATACAAAAATCATGGAAATATCTCACACCACCCATTACCTCAGAGAGACTCAGACCCACATCACCTGGGCAGAGATCTTCCCACCTGAAGAGGTGTGGATGCTTTACAAAGATCCATGCCCAGGAGGCTGTCAGCACTCACACAGAATCCTGTGAAAGCCAAGGAATCTCCAGCGAAGCATTTCAGTGATAAAATTCTTTCCACTCCTGTTTATCTATTGATTGGAAAGAGACAAACTGAACCAGACAGCAAAATTTATATCTCCCCGAGGAGTCACAATAGCAGGATTATACAGGATACAGGTGGACGTGGCACAGTTGCAATCAGGGAGAACAGATGGCTGCCTTTTCACCAATGGGAATTTAATGAGACCTTGCCTGATCGAAACAGGAAGCAGAAAAAATCAGTAACAAAACTCTTATCTTTAATTTCGCCATTTGCTTTTAGGGAGGAAAAAAAAAGGGTGAGTCAGTCAAGTGATCCCAGCTGAAAAGTGATAGTGCTCAACAGGCTGGTAGGAAGAAAAAGACACTGATCTTCACCAAAATAGGGCCTTTAGTCCTGTTTTGTGTGCAGAATACCAACAGAATTTAGTCTGTCTACAATGATATTTTGCAGAGTGCAACAGTGTTTCAGGGTCTGTAGATTATCACTGTCTTTCTACTCAAAATGACAAATAAAGCTTCACTTTAAGAGCCAAAAAAATAAAGAAATAAGGAAATCAAGACAAGCATTCAGATGATACAGTTTGAATGAGGTGAAGTTCAAACCCAGCTCTCTGTAGAAAATACTGTAATAATGAATATTATTCTTGGTTTATTGCGAACATCACAGATCCAGAGGTTCAGAGGGAGTTTTGGCTACTCAGGAGCCATAATTCCTGTGCAGGCACATGTGAACAGCAGCAGTTTATCCTCATCCCTGGGAGCAGCTGGGAGTTATTCCATAAAACCAGGAAATACTCTAAATACACAATACAGACCACAGAGAGGAGTAGCACACACCTTTGGCACTAAAGGCATTTCTCTCCAATACCTGATGTTCAGCCTGGGTATTTTCCTTGCTAGATTCCAATCCTAAAAGGCAAAGATATTTGTTTTGAATGTCTGAAAAGAGATAAAGACAAAAAGCAATTTATTCCTTTTTATTCCTCATCTTACAGTGAACAACTGCAGTGCAAGTCATCCCCTTAGCCAGAGTAACATCTGTATTCTCTGAAATCCTGAGTTCACAAATATAATGTTAGGAAATTATGCCTCAATATTTTTCATAATGATGGCATAAAAACCTAGCAGCGAAGTGCACTTTATAATTTCAGTGCTTTGGTGATCCTGAGCAATTTTCAAGTGCCCTTTCTTCTCTGCTGCAAAGCAGAGAGAACAAAGCCTTGGGAAGTCAGTGTTGAGTCAATCCCACCTGAATGTGGACAGATCCATGGCTGGAAACAGGATTTATTGAGGACAACTGGTGCCTTAATTTGGAAGGGATCTGGAAAGGCATTTCTTCAATGTGCTGCAGCTTTTAAAGAGATTTTCAGTGATGTGCAGCCAGACCAGAACCCTCCTGCACAACCAGCCAAGGGAGCTTAGAGGAAATTAGGCTTTGATAAATTTTTATATCTTAAAAAAACCCCAAAAACTAAGCAAATAAAGCAAACAATACATTTCAATCTGTCTTTGCCTGCTTTTTCTTACAACGTGTGGTACCTGCAGCAGCAGCATGTCACAGTTCTCATCTTCTTTGGTGGCAGGATCTGGGAGGTGTCAGTGGATCTGCTCTCTCCAGCACCAACTTTATGGTGACAGTGAAATCAAACTGCTAATTGAGAATCCAACAAAAGAAAAAAGAAAAAAAGAAATTAAAATAGGCAGAGCAGAAAAATGCTCTGTTATACTCAGTCAATAAAGCAGTGAAAAAATAAAGCAAAAAACGATATAAGCAGAGAAAATCAGGTGGCAGAAATCAGTAGCTGCTATGGCTACATCACACACCTCTCACTATGTATATATGATTTTTCACATGTACAACAGTTTTCCCTGCACTAGTCCAACATCATGCTAAAAGCCAATAAAAACAAAGCCTGTACCTTGCCCTGCTCCAATATTTGTTGTTCCTAGGCTGTTTTTTGTTAATTTACAGTCTGGATTTTGCAGATTAAGGCAGCTTTTGAAAAGATGCAGTTTGGGGAAACATTGGTAGCACATCTCATTGAAATGCAACATAATTCATGCAGTGATAATTTATATTGACAGGAGTTTGAGACAGGAAGTATTTGCCATTATAAGCTGGAATGCATTTCACCTGCTGGAACTCCAGCAGATGCATATTTCATGGGCTGAATTGATTTCAAAGGTGTTCCATGTGTTTGTTTTATGTCTGGGAGGTTCAGGGAGGCTCCATCTTCAGGTTTTATTTACAGGACAGAGAAACTGAGATAAGGAATTCCCTTGCTGTACCATCCCTGCTGGATTCACTCAACCTCAGCTCCTGGACAAAAATGTAAAACTCTGTAAGCTTCTAGAATATTCTGTGCAGAGCATCACCATTGCACCTGCTTTTTCATTATTATTTAAAGCAGGGCTATGGTTTCGTAATGCCACTTTTAAAAGTGGGAATGGAAGGCAGGTACAATACTCAGAAGACCTGATGAGACCTAATGTTCTAAAGCAGACCTTTTGTATCGAGACAAGTCCTAATGGAGCACTGAGAGAAGCCTCTTTTCCAGGAAATGCATATTATTATTACCATTTATTAGGGCTTCTCTGAAATAACCTTCCTCTGAGAGCACTTCTAATTAGACAAAGCCAAGAGCTTAATTCACATTAAGCTCAGCTCCAGCATCCTGGATAATGGGGGAAGGCAGAAGGGCACAGGCTGGATCTTTGTGCAACAAAGCAACGAGAACAGAACGTTTTTTTTAAAAGAGTTTGCATTAAAAATGAACTTTCTGCCCGTGAGAAACCTCCACAAGGCAAAAAATGCATTATAAACTGAATTTTTATTACCTTTTAGCAAACCAACACCTGGCCAGACACAGCCAGGGCAGGAACAGCAGGGGATGAGCAGCACCAGCACAGATCCCACTCCAAAACCTTCCTCTTGCATTGGGATAAATGTCCATGCCAGGCCTCTCCAGCTGAGGATTCTCCACCTAAATCTCCTGCTGGGGTTTCCAAGAGTCTAAACCATGCAGGGTGTTGTAGGGATTGCCAAAAACCTGCCCTAAAGGGCAGCAAAACCCACGGAGGTCAGATCCTTGCAAGGCTTCTGTCACAGCCTCGCTCATTTGGCTGGAAATAACTGAGTTAAAATCAGCAGGATTTCTGCCATATGTTGCCCAGTCCTTGAAGCAAGGATTCCAGGTCCTGCTTTAGGTGAGTGACTTGGGGTTTAGGTGAGTGATAAAATCAAACTCCGTTTTTCCCAACAGCTTCACCATTTTCCCCAGCAGGGCAAGGGAAAACAACACCCTGTGGTTTGGTCATTTTGTGTCAGCATGGATAAAACTGAGACAGGAAACCCCCTGAGAGGCTGAAGGAGAAGGATGGGCATTGCCACATCTCTGGTCTGCTGGCTCTGACCCTCAGCATCCCCATGACAACTCAGCCCTGGGATTTCCTGCCCTGTGCCAGCAGAGCTAGCAGGAGCTCTGTGTTTGAGCTGATTGCCTGGGGACAGCAGGAGCTGCTGAAATAAAAACTCTTGCTCTATACATCTTCATTAACATCTCATGCATTTGTGCTCTGAACGAGGGAAAGGTTACATAAAACCTGAAATGCAAATCGCAGAGCACTTGGCAGTGATTTTTAATTTTTTTTTCGCCCCACCTTTGCAATTCGTTTAAAAGATTTCTGATGCCACAGTGTTGGAGCTTCCAAGGGGACAGCTGGGTCACTCCTTTGGAACAGCAGCAGGGGGGAAACAGGGCAGCAGCACAGATACAGCCCCTGGAAAATGGAAGGAGAAAATGAGGAGACAGCAGCTGAACTGAGAATTCATCAGCAAGGTCAAAATGAAAAGGAGAAGTTTCATTTAAAATCCACTGTCATTGTTTTGCTGTTTTGGCCTGTGGATGTGAACTTGCTCAAGGACAGCAAACTCCTCCTGTTGTTTGCTGCAAGCAATGGTCATTTCTGGTTGCACCATCCCAGCTATGATCCTGGTTTTATACATCTAAACTAAACTTAAACCAGGCTCTTGATCCTCAGGAGCATCCCTGTAAAGGTCCAAGGAGTCCAGGCTGGATGGGCTTGGAGCCACCTGGTCCATGGAAGGTCTCTGCCCAGGGGACAGGAAACTTTAACATCTCTTCCAACCCAAACCTTCTGGGATTACCTTCCAAATTCTTGCCACAGAAGCTTCTCACTGTTTCCTGGGACTTTCAAAATCAAATTTAAAAGTTGTATTTCTTCACAACTCAAGTCAAACCTGAGAAATTTACCCAGGGTTTGCAGGCAGTAGATAAAACAAAACTGCAGAAACCTCATAGCACAAACCAACATTTGCTTTTATCATTTAAAACCATAAATATAATGCTGATCTATTCCAGCAAAAGCTGGTCAAACCCATCAGAAATCTGCTCTTGTATCCTTGTAAAAATTCATTCAATTGAGGCAGCATGATGCTGCCCTTTAGAAATTCTTATTTAATTACTGAAGCCCATTTGAGAAGCAATGCACTTCATACTTCCCCAATTACAAAGTCTGCTTCTGCCCTTAAAAACAATCTCAAGCAGAGCCAAAACTAAGCTCTGATTATAATTAAATTTCCTTTTTACATGAATGTTGGTATTTTCCTGTGCATTCAGAGCTTTCTGCTGATTATTGTAGGACACTGAGAGGGTGCTCAGAAAGGAAAGGAAGAGGAAAAAAGAGAAGATATTATTTGATATACTAAGAACTCATACACTTTCTCAAAAATGTGCTGGAAAATTATGGGGGGAAAAAGTTATTTAAAAACAATAATCATTGGAACTATCATGATAGTATCACTAATTTCAGAGGGTTTAATACATATATCTGCATAGAGAGAATTTTTTATTAGCAACCAACAGAATCGTGAGCATTGAAAATTACAATTGCACAAATATGAAATAATTTTTTTAAATTATAAAATAATTAAAATATATATTTTAAGGCAAACTACAGCAACTTGCAAGAGTCAAAGATAAGAGGAAAACCAGGGGAAAATGTTGGTTCTTTAGAGAAAGATTTCAGCAACGCCAAGGCAGGAATGTTCAATACATTATTTAATTAGTCTTATTAAAGATGTCAAGCAGGTATTTAACACCAAGGACAGAAGGGTAAGAGCTGTCCCTGACATAGTTTGGATCATAATTGGAGAAGACTGATGTTTGCAGAGTCTGAGCAGTGAACCTCAAAACCCCAACAGTTCTCATCGAGGCATGATGGAAAAAAGCCCAGCAGCAGGAAATTGAAAAAGGCAATTGTTCTCCTGTCTGCCAGCAAAGGGAGGACTGGAGAACATGACAGCATTATTGCCATCCAGAAAAAAAAAAATAATCAGGAATAACATAATGATATCAGTAGGCTGCCAGCAGAGGGGACAGGAGGTGAGCAGTGAGCAGGACACCTGACTGGGGACAAAGCACATCCTGCTCCTTGCACAGCCACTGCAGAGCAGCACAGGGAATTGCAGATTCCTCAGGTTCAGACAGTCATTCTCCTCATTGCCTGCCAAGGTCAAACCCTCAAGAGAGGAGCAGGGCAGGAGGGTGGTGGGGATTTACCCCCAAGGAGGTGTCAGGAGCTCCCTTGGTGGCTTCAGGTGCCACCTGGGTGATGGAGAGGATCAGGGGACATGGATTTGGGAGGCACTGCCTGCCAGCAGAGACACAATTAGAGAGCAGGGTTATTGTAAATGCTCTTCTTTCACCAAAGCCAGAAGTTAAGGATATATTTAAATATATAAACATATACTCACACACATATTTACATTGCTGGAAAGAGAGCCAGAAAATCTGTGGATCAGCGAGACAACAAGGTACATCTGGGTGGTTATTTTAGCCCAGGGGGGACTGAGGGAAAATGTGACAACAATCCCAAATTTCCTTCTGCACTGCTAGAAGGGAATCACCCATTGGCTGGGAACACAGAAGGACAGGCAAACTTTGGGGACCTCAAACTGCAGGCAGGAAAAATCTGTTTGGACACCAGAAAAACCTTTTTTAAAGCATTTTTTTTCTTTTCTTTCTTTTTCAGAACTTAAGTCTAGAAGAAATTATTTAAGGAATTAATGAAGCCTCCACTTCCTGAAGTTTTTAATATGTTAGAACAATTTTTAATGGCCCAGGGCTGCCTCCTGAGAGTCACTTCTCCTCTCTAAGCAGCATCCAAAGGCTGGTGATCAACTCACCCAAGGTAACTTGAACAAGCAGTGTGAGAGGGAAGTTTTTATCTAGCAATGGAGAAATGGGGGAAAATCATTTAAAAGATAAAGGATAAGAACTGATGTTGAGAAATACAAGCTCTGTTAGTGGTTATGCCATGATAAAAGGTACACCACCTAAAAATGTGGTTGGACCCCAAAGGAAAAGTCAGAAAGGTGGGGAAATTTAGTCAGCATTGGGCAGTTATAGTTACAGCCCCAGGCAACATCCACAAACTGAAGTTTGATTATTGCTCTGGTGAGATTTGATTACCAAAGCAGCAAAATTCAAGATTCACTTGCCCTAACAAGCATTTCATAGCAAAGTTACCAAGCTGGTTCCTCCTGTGAAGTTCTGCAAGCCCAGCTCACACTCAGGCTGGTGAAGGCAGCATTGATTTGAGCTCTGAACTCCACACCAGTTTTCTGCAAGAGAGGTTATATGAGCCTTTTTTCCCCTCTTTTAAGCAATTCCAAAGAGGTTACTAAAAAGTAACACATTTATTGGTAATTGCCACCCATCAGTGTCCGGCTGGACTGAAAGTTAAATCTTGCAGGGAGTGGAAAACTCTGATTTTGCAGGACCTGCCTGTGGAAACAGCACATCAGCCAGCTGAGGCTGCCCTCTGAGGGTGGTGGCATTCCCAGAAATGAACTTTGGTAAAACACAACTCCCTGTTTTTCAGTGTGTGGTGTTGAACATGCCAAACTCAATAGATGGACATCAGACACTGCTCAGTTCAGGAAAATCAGCATCTAAGACTGAATTAGGAGGAGATGAAGTAGCAGAGGGGAAAATAAAACACAGGACAGGGAATATCAAAGACCAATAGACCAGTGAGGGTGAAAAATGGACATTTGCAGCCCAGAAAACACGAGTTTCACAGGTACCTGCCCTAGATCTATTTGTCATCTTCACAGCCATGGTTCCATGCACTAAAAAGCAAAAATAGCTTTGGTAATAAAAAATACAGGCCACAGGGCAAGAAAATAGGTTTAAATCTAGATACTAAGAACTCTAAACCTCTGAGGGAAATAAATCTGTAATCTAAATCACATCCATTTATAGATGGGAGACAGATTTGCTCTATAGAAGAAGCTGATTCATCTAAATAAACTACCAGGCTTGTATTTACAGCTCTACTGAGATGACTCTGTTCTCCTTCACGTGGGTATTGCTTTATTACCAGCTAGCTTGGAGCAATATTTTATTTCAGAAAAATGAACTAGAAGTCCAGCATTTCGTGTCAAACCCAGGATGCTCATTCCAGCCAGGATCAGCTGTGGTATTTAAGCATCTCTCCCCAAACCACCATGCAGCAAGATCCGACCTTGTTCCTGTGTGAGTCATGGGATCTGGAATGGTTTGGGCTGGAAAGGACTTCAGAGATCATCAGTGCCACCCCAGCCATGGCAGGGACACCTTCCACTGTCCCAGGTTGCTCCAAGCCCTGTCCAGCCTGGCCTTGGACATTCCAGGGATCCAGGGGCAGCCACAGCTTCTCTGGGAATTCCATCCCAGCTCCTCCCCACCCTCCCAGGGAACAATTCCTAATTCCCAATATCCCATCCATCCCTGCCCTCTGTCCCTTTGCAGCCATTCCCTGTGTCCTGTCCCTCCATCCCTTGTCCCCAGACCCTCTGCAGCTCTCCAGGAGCTCCTTTAGGCCCTGGAAGGCTCTGAGCTCTACCTGGGGCTTCTCTTCTCCAGCTGAACACCCCCAGCTCTCCCAGCCTGGCTCCAGCCCTGTGATTTCCAATAATGAAACAACAAAGTAGCCCCTCAGAATTGGAGTTTAAAGCAATCTTAACTTTTCTCCAAGTTTTAAGAGACCTGTTTAAGAAGCATTTGTTTCTCTAACCTGAAAACACTCTGTGCAGAGGGAGCAGATCCTGCTGAGGCTGTTTCACTGAGGCACACGAACATTTTGTGTCACTCTGAAACATCAAACATTTCCCAGAACTAAGCCCTGTTCAGGCAGGCAGGGCTGGAGGTGTCCAGCTGGAGTGCCAGTTCCACTAGAACAGAGAAGAAAAGCACCCACATTGCTCTCCAGGGAATGCCACAAAACATCACAGTTAGGCTACAGAGAAGCTGTGGCTGCCCCTGGATCCCTGGCAGTGTCCAAGGCCAGGCTGGACAGGGTTTGGAGCAGCCTGGGATAGTGGAAGGTGTCCCTGCCCATGGCAGGGGTGAAAAAAAGAAGATCTTTAAAGTGCCTTTGAACCAAATCCATTCTGTGATTTATGATTATGAGATAATTTCCCATTAAAGCAAGAGCTTGTTTCTTTTCACCCCTCTGACCTCTCTGAAATCCTTTCCAGTGACACACTTTCAAGCCTTATTTTTCGGGGAAATGCAGAAAGATCAGTTTGCCTTTTCCCTTACCTCCTTCAAGGCTGAATTGCCCAAAATCCAACCACAGCTTTCCCTCTGACCTTCTGCAAGTTTCCTGCTCCATTTGCAGCAACATCAGTTCATTATTAGAGGAGATAAAGGAGCACCTCGGAGCTTCATTAGGACAGAGAGAAGAATGGGATTTCAGATCTCTGGGAACAAACCAGCAATCTTTTGGGTGCACAGCTGATGCTGAATGCCCTCAATCCCCAACACCTGTGAACACAACAAAGAAATCACCAATTATCTGCAGGCTTTGCCTCAGAATGGGATTCAGGAACAAACAGCTCACGCTGCAGAAGGTCTGCCTTGCTTATTATTTTCCTCATTTGCAACTAAACACGTTTTGGTTGGCTTTATAAAGAGTTGTTATTTGTTTTGTGTCAACAGCCAGAGTCCTGCTGCACTATTATTCATTGCATAAACACACATTTATTCCAGCACTATCCTGCTCCTGCTCCAGCCCATCATATTCTCTGGCTTTTGCATTCCTTTATAAAAGAAGCAGGGAGCTGCAGAGAGGTTTGGCTGGCAGTGCTTGTGTATCTCAGCTCATCAATCACACTCATTTCCTTCCCCACACTTTGTGCCTTTCTCATTCCATGTGTCTGCATTAAAACCTATTTGGTTTACAATCAGGTGAGCGAGAGGCAGCAAAGCTGTGGTGTCTAAAGTCTCTGACTCATACACACAGGAAGAAATTAGAATTATCAGAGAGAAGCTGGAACATCAGCATGGCAGACCTACATTTTCCAAGGGTCTCCAAAGGGCTGGGAATATCAGGCAGGAGCTGTGCAGCCACTGAGGCTCGATAGGGAGCAATGCAGTAAAAATGCCCTGTGGATCTCCCAGGGGCTGAGGTGGGAATATCATGGTCTGCTGTGCACATAAATCAATGAACAGGCAGTCCCTAAACCAATATTTACTGGGAGTGTGCAAAGAGCTCTCAAGGAGCTGATGGCAGGGAGTGCTGTGGGGCAGGGAAATGTCCTGTTTGCAGGGCTGGGCTGGATCTCTGCATTCCTGGGACACTGGGCTGCCAGGGATCAGTAACTCACTGCAATCAGAGAAATCCAACAGGGTTTGCCATCCACCTCTCCTGGATCACATCCTGCCATCCAGAGGAGACAGAGAATTTACCTCTTGAAATATCCCATTTCTCAGGAAATGTGGGGATGACATTGCTCATCTATGATATAAATGTAACCATTTATTACAGTGGTAATAATGTTTTTTTTCTTTTAATTCCACCTTCAATTATGTGTAAATTCACCAAGCTTATTTTCCAAACTCCATCTTCTCCTTTTCTCAAGCTGATTTATCAGATGAAATCACAGCCACCCTCTAACTGATGCAATAATTCACTCTGATGGGTGAACCACATGCAGGTGAGAAAATATTGGCACAATACACAACCACAGTCATCTTAATAAATCATGGTAAATTAGTAGGGAGAGCTCATTTTCAAGCTTTTAGCATAACAATTAAGGTGAGATGAGAGTGGAAAGCAAGAGCTCAGGGCCAGGTTGGATGGAGCTCTGAACAAGCTGGTCTAGGGGAGGTGAATGAGATGATCTTTGACTCCTTTCCAACCCAAACCCTTCTGTGATGCTATGAAACTCCTTGGGCAATCCTGAAACACAATTCTTGTAAACAAGGCTCCCTCCACACTAGCATGAGTACATTAATATCAGTGGCTGCACTTGAAATAAAGGCATTTAAGGAAGAACTATATGCACCTATAAAGCAATTCAAGGAATTGATCCATACAGAAGGAAGGACATAATTTAAAAAGATATGAAACTTCCCCTGCAGGCTGGGAGCAAAGCCATTAAGGAAGCTCCTTGTGATAAACTGCATTTAGTGTGAATTAGTCCTGGACAGAATTAGTCCTGGAGAAAAAGCTCCTGTTGGATCCTGTGAGTTCCCCAGTGCTTGTGCTGCAATCCCAGCCTGCTCACATGCCTAAGTGTGTTCCTGGAGAGCTGCCAGGGGTTTGGCATGTGTTGGGTGACTCTGCAGAGAGCAAGGACATGGCCTTGGCAGTGCTCTGGGTAAAGGATGCTCAGTGCTGGGAGGAGTCCAGGGGCAGCGACATTTACAAGGTGTGGAAACTCCTCTGCTTCAGAATGGAGCAGAAGGGAATCCAGTGAGGACTGTGCCATGGAGGACACAGCTGCTGCAGCTGGGATAAAGAGTGAATGTCTGGGAACCACCCCTTCACACCATCCCTGAGAAACACCATTCATCACCCCATGATAAATCCAGCTCTGAAGGGATTTCTCCTCAATGACCTCAATGCTGTCTGTGCTGCTGCACGAGTCACACTTCACTCAGCACAGCACAACTGCTGCCAGTGTTTACAAACACCCAACCTATTCTCCCACAAATGCACAGTTGCTCTATGATCACAACAGGTTCAAAATGACCAATTTTCTACTTAAAACCCAAGTGCCTTTGTAATTTCTGCTCTGCAGCCCGTACAGCAAGACAAATAAGGGAGGGTTGAAGCCTGATTGTTGCTCGAGGACTCCAATCTGCAAGGCTGTGAGAGGAGGCATTTATGAGAAGTGTTTCATGAGGTTGGTAATTTGCAGTTTGTTACAAAGACAAATTCGTTTCTGACTAAATTGTATTGTAAGTCAGGCTCCTCGGGGAACGTCTGACTAAAAGGTGATGTTCAAGTAATTTCCATAACATCAAACTATGAGACAAATTATAAACTTCATAGAGGAGAGAAGGGGTGAAAGGAGCAGGAGCTGGGATGGAACAAATTTCTGCATGGAATTGCTCAGAGTGGGGAGAACTCAGACCATGCTCTGAGAACTGCAGAGCTAAAGCTGCTTGAAAACAAGCACAGCCTTGGATTTTCACCTGTTTGACAGTGGCTGAATCCATCCTTGAAATTTTTCAAACCATCCAGACACTCTGCAAAGCCTTCCCCAAGGAGGAGGCTCCTGGCAGGGACAGAGCAGCTCAGCCACAGTTTGGGGAGTTCACTGCACAGGGATTTGGACCCAAAGCTTCCTCAGAATAAACAAGGCAAAAAGCAAATCTCACCTCCTCAGGGAGGGATTGGATGTGCAAGGACCAACTCCTGGGTGATGGGATGGATGTTCTGAGGGGAAAGAGCATCTGATCCAGTGCAGAATTCCTCTCCAGGAGAGCCAGCAGTCATTCAGACAGGGAAAGCACAGCAGTGAGCACAGCTCAGACCTGCCACAGAGACACCTGACTTGGAATCCCAGAATGGTTTGGGTTGGAATGACATTAAAGCTCATCCAGTGCCACCCCTGCCATGAGCAGGGACACCTTCCACTGTCCCAGGCTGCTCCAAGCCCTGTCCAAACTTGGACACTGCCAGGGATCCAGGAGCAGCCACAGCTTCTCTGGGAATTCCATCCCAGCTCCTCCCCACCCTCACAGGGAACAATTCCTTCCCAATATCCCATCCATCCCTGCCCTCTGGCACTGGGAAGCCATTCCCTGTGTCCTGTCCCTCCATCCCTTGTCCCCAGTCCCTCTCCAGCTCTGGAGCTCCTTTAGGGCGCTGGAAAGAGCTCTGAGCTCTCCCTGGATCTTCTCCTCTCCAGGTGAACACCCCCAGCTCTCCCAGCCTGGCTCCAGAGGGACTCCAGCCCTGGAGCAGCTCTGTGTCTCCTCTGGACTCTCTCCAGCAGCTCCAGGTCCCTCTGATGTCTGTGTCCCCAGAGCTGCAGGCAGCACCACAGGAGCTCAGGGTCTCACCTGAGCAGAGCAGAATCTCCTCCCTCACCTGCTGCCCAACACTGCTTTGGACTCGAAGAGGAGAAAACCAGAAGTTGTCAACCTTGAAATTTCAAACCAGGGCATTTATCAAGGCAGTGGCACCAACTGCAGCACAGAGATCCCATCTTATTAGCAGTCCTTACCTGGCAGGGCTTTGCATTTTCATATTTTACCATCACTGCTGTGGTTGTTTTCCTTAATGAGACAGAGGAGGCTGAGCCCTCAGTGTGCCCAGCCTGGGTGAGTGACAAATCAGAGGGTGACAAAGTGTGGGAGTCACTGAAGGCAGCCAACACAAATAGAAAAAAACCCTGTTTAGTGCAGAACAGTGATTATAAATGTGAGGAATGCTGTGCAGCAAGGATGAGGGCGATTTATCCTGAATATTAGAAGCAGCTCCAACGGTGAGGCTGAATTCATGTTCTGTGTGCCAAGGGAATGGACTAAATGACATGAGAGAGTTCCTTTTCCTGCTGTAATTTCCATCATCCTGTGATTCAGTGATAAATTCCCTTCCTCCCTCTGCATTTCATTCAGGTCATGCACAGATACAGCACCAGAACAAACCTCCTCACTCTGATGCTGAGAGCAACATAGTACAAAGTCTTCCCAAAAAAAAGTTAATAATCTCTCACTTTGCTCCAACACCAATTGGATATTTTCTTGCTGTTTGGTAATTTGGGTTTTCTTCTTACAGTTCCCCCTGGACAGCTGCTCTAATAAGAATTGCAGACCTAAATTATTCAAGGCCAATGTATATTTATATATATAACTGTACCAGGACTGGACTTTTACTTGACTATATTTTCCCCACACCCTTTATTACCCTAAAATATAAATGAATGCCACCACAGCCTCAGAAAGACTTACCAAAAAAAATCCATGTTTACAAATAATACAAGAAAAAAGGGCAAGAAAATAACTACAGTTTGTCTTCTGCTGCTCAGAAAGCCAAAATTGCATTTACCAAGGAGCCAAGCCAGCTCCATTGGGAGTTGTAGCAGTGCCATCAGTCCTTAAAGATCCTAAAATTATCTTGATTAGTATCATATTTAAAATAACCCATCTGTTGTTTGTAATTATCAGCACAAAATAAACCAAATTGAAATAATAATTATTGTCAGATTTTATATAGAGAGAGGGAGAGCTCTAAAGTTGGCAGGAAGATGTTCAGACACAGCAGAGCAGTGCTGATCTCCCCGTGAGCATCATGTGCCAACACTTAATAATGCTGCACCAAGATCAGTGTTGGACAAAAAAAAATAGGAGGCCTGGATATATTTGGAATTTTAGACAGAACTGACAGTTCTGGAGCTTCTCCTGACTTTCAGGGATGAGTTTATTCCACTGCAAGGGATGGAGCAGAGATGGCACTGCTCACTGCAATCCACAGCTCTAAGGACAAGGGGGAATTTCATTCATTCTGCTCAAAAAAGGGTAATTCCAACACTTTTCAGTTCCCTGGAGGATATGCAGTGGTTATGGCTTTCTCTGAGGGACAATCACTCCAAGAAACAGAAATTAATTCAGGTTCTAATGAAAGGGGTTTGTTTTGAGATTTGGACACAAATTTATTTCAGCCAATCCACTGAAGAGCTGTGGTTGTAACGAGTTTTGGTTCTTTGCTCCATCCTGATCTGGTCAAACTGCCTGGAAACTTCTTTACTTCCTAGGAATGTCCAAAGGATTATCCTTCTGCACATATTTGACCTCAATTTCTGCAGTTACTCTTCACCAGCAATTTTTGTATGTATTTACTTTGGGCAGGGGACAAGGAGGGCAGTGAGGAATGAAGTCAGGAACAAAATCCCATCCCTTCAGGACAAATTCCTGCCTGCCCTTGGAAATGCTGACTCATTTTCCTGCTAAATAACAACGGGAAATAAAGTGAAATTCAGCTTTGTAGTACTTGTCCAGAAAAATCACAGCTAATTCTTCTGTCAATTCCACTGATATTGTTGCTGTTCCTGCCAGTCTGTATTTTACCTGATCATGATAGTTTAGACTTCAAATGATATATTTGGAGATTAACTTTTTTCAGTCATAAAGCTGAGGATCTCTGCTTTGTGAAATGTTAAATACAGCCTGATTTTTTAGGGTGCTGAGCAAGCCATGCTCAAGGCTTTGCTCTCAGTAAGAGCAGAGACAGAGCAACCCAGAGTCAGAAGGAAACGGATCAAAACCACTTTTCTCATCACAATGTATAAAAAAAAAAATCTTCAAGCTGAATCAGGAGTTCTCTTCTACTAGAGGTGTTTTAATTCAGATTTAAAGAAATAAAAATCAATGCCTAAAAATTTTTTTTAAAAAAGGATAAAACTTGCTTTTGCAAATGTTGAGCTAGTAATCTTGACTTTTTCACAATATTCCCCCCACATGCACACTTCTATTTTTCTAGTTAAGTACAAACTTTGATCCATTTTTACCACTAGATTCAATCAGCCCAAAGTGGCATTTTTTTAATCCATTCAAAGAATTTTGAGCTGAAGAAGCTCACTTGGAGAGTGAGCATGAGAGTGGAGCTTCAATTCATCCCTGCATGGTATCAGCACTGCCCCAGATCCCAACCCTTCCAAGAAATTTACAGTTTATAGGATCTCTACAGAGGGATAAAGGGAACTGCTGCTGTCTTACAGCCCTGCAGAGCACCTGTAAACACAAAAAATGAGTTTATGTTACCCTGGTGTTTAAGCATTTGCTGCACTTGGCCCCCCAGCCAAAGCAGACACTCAGGAAGTGAGAAAAGCCCAAAAATCCTCCCTGCCACACCACACCTCAAATAAATAAAAAATAAATTTCAGCAGGCAGAGAAGGGCAGAAGCAGAGTCCTGTCCCCAGCCAATGCCCAGCCAAGGCATGGGATGAGCACAGAAAATATCTGCAGTGGCTCAGAGGCCTTTAAAGCTCTTGCCTAGGTATGGATAAGCCCCAGGTATTTATAGCCTTGATCTCATTTCCTGTCCCACGCTGCTGCTGCTGCTTACACAATGCTTCCCAAGTACTCCACCTCAGGGCCATTTGGGTTCCTTTTGCCTGTCAGGTGTCCAGCAGAAGGCAGAATTCTCCCTGGATTTGGGATCTGCCTGTGTCAGGAGCTAGCACAGCTCTGGGCAGCACCCAGCTCCACCAGACAATCCCATCAGCTCCTGGCCACAGCAATTCTCTTCTTATCCATCCCAAATATCGAAGCAGAGATTCATAATCTCTCTTCCGCCCTTGAATGGATTTTGAACAGGCCAAATACCTAATCTCTCATCACAAAAAGATTAATCAATTCCCTTGATCTCCTTAGCAGCACTTCTCTGGTTCTGATTCCAGTCATGACTCTGCTGTAGAGCAGAGGAGCCTGAGCCACACATCCCTTTTCCAACTCACCTCCCCACTGCCCCAAAGCTATAAAACACCTCCCTGACTCTGCTGGGGATGCTCCAGCTGCTCTGTTTCACAAGAACAGCCATGGGGTGCTTTCTCAGGGCTCTCACACCAGTGACAACAGTTGTTGTCCAGTCAATACATCCCTGAGATGTTCTGTGTGTTCCCAGCCAGGGATGGGAAAAAATCAGCCACTTTTGCAGGATGGGACTGTCAAAATCTCATTAAGGTGGATTGTGGTCAGGCTGCTTAGAGGTGTTACTTAGGAGTGCCTGTAAAGAGAAAAATAATTACCAAAAGAGAAAAAGAATTGTTAATTATTACCTATGAGGGCAGTGATTTCCCAATGTAAGCACCACAGTTTCATTTTTTATGTTCAACAGACACAGCATTTGAGCTTTGCTGAGGCAAACCTGAACAACCTGGCACACTGCAAACACACTGGAAAAAGGTGCTCAGAGAGGTTGAGGACTCTCCATCTCTGGAAGTGTCCAAGGCCAGGTTGGACAGGGCTTGGAGCAGCCTGGGACAGTGGAAATGTCCCTGCCATGGCAGGGGTGCCACTGGATGGGATTTAATGTCCCTTCCAACCCAAACCACCCTGGGATTCTCTGATTCTCTATTTAACCCCAAATACAGGACATGTCAAACTTCTCAAGTCTAACCTTCAGCAGTGCCTCATGGAACACTTTCTTTTATCCCCTCTGCCACCCCCTTCTGCCTCTCCCTTTCCTCTCTGTCCATTCCCCACTTCTTTGGTCAGCTCACCACAATCACAAGCTGCAATATTCCAATTAATCTGTGCAGCAGAATTGCTGCCATCTCCTGCAAACAGCCCGGGAAGCAAAAGCTGTATTGCTTTAGCAGAGCCAATTTGTCCTCCTCTCAGGGAGGGATCAGGAAGAGGTGAAATATTTGGCCAGAGCACAGCTGGAAGGCAAAGGTCAGTGTGTTCCCTCTCACCACCACACATCACATCACATCACACATCTTTGAAATTATTATTTTTACTAAATGTGATACTGCAATTTCTGTTTCTTTGGCATGATTTTTCTGTGGCATTCTGTGCTAGCAGTCACTGCTATCAAACAACAGGACCTTTTCCCCTCACAGAGGCAGCTTGGTCTATAAAGACATAATTCAACAGTTGGGATGAAAGAAACCTGGTTTCTGTGTACAGTTTGCATTTTTGGCCAAACTCTTTCTGTTTGGAACTCCAAGCTCTTTCACCCCTAATCTCTATTATATCTCTGCACAAAATAAAGCATGACACGAGCCCACTCTGAAATGAAAACTGTCAGTATTACAGTGCAATAAATAATCCTTTGTTTCTGGAATAAATTTGAAATTGATTCCTCCTGGGAATAATTGTTCATAAAGATTACAGCTTCCACTGCAGCCTTAAAATAAAAAAGATCCTAATGAATGTGTTCAAATACCTGATCTTTAGAAAAAAACCCACAAAGCTCAGAAATTTTATCTGTGAGGCAAATAATACTTATTTAACCATATAGGGAGGGTGGGTAAGACCTTTTCTGGGGTTTCCATTCCTCCCTCTGGCAAAAGGAAGATAAAACACTCCAGAACACCTGGAATAAAGCAGCATCTGAGGCAGCATTGCCTGGGAGGAGGATTTGTGTCCTGGTACTGGTGCCACTGCTCTGGTCCAGGACAGGAAGAAGCAATTTTCTGCCTGCTCCAGGAAGAAAACTTTCAGCACACAGTTGAGTAAAACAGTTAAAATTTTCACTTTCCACACAACCATTTTCCACAAATTATGACTATTTCCCTCCAGTATTTGCTTCTCTGATTTTCTCCTGGCAATATAATCCATGCAGAAAATCATCTGAGCTCTTTAGCTAAAAAGATACTGACTTATTTATTTTCTCTCAATTCTGAAATATTTAGAGGCTACCATCTAATTTTGGAGTGTTCCCACACTGTAAGTGATTTGCCTTTGCTCACATTAAATACTTCTCACTCCAAAGACTGCAGCACTCTAAAATGTGACATTCCCTGCCTGCAAAGCTTGCCTTTGTGCTTGGGAAATTTCATTATTATTATTATTATTATTATTATTATTATTATTATTATTATTATTATTATTACAGCAATGTAGCTGAAATCAGGGCCCTGGTGAGTGTAATCCTTAAATAAGGAACAGGAAAACTGTTCCTCCCAGGAAATCCAGGAGGGTGGTGGAGGTCAGATGAATTTTGGGGTGGTTGGAACCAGTTTGGGACAAAGCCACCCTTATCCTCTGCCAGTGGGGTTAGAAGACATTAAAAGGTCTGTGCATTTATTTCTGCAGTGCCACACTGATGGCAATCCTGGCGTGGCTGTTGAGGAGCACAAAGGAGGGATTTTTCAGTGTAATGGTTCTCTAACAGTGATCCATGACAAAAGGAAACTGAATCCTCTCGGAAACTGCGAATGACAAAATGGTTTGATTTTCCTTTTCAGCACAGAGCTGCTTATTAAGGGATGTTCTGTGCATTGGGAAGGAGTGGATCCAGTGCTGGCAAAACAAAGATGTATTTTCAGTCACTGCAGGCAATGCAATGCTCAGCTGAGCTCCTTCCTGGGAAGGAACTCCTGTGGACAAGCAGGAGCAGCAATTCCAGTCCCACCAGAGCTGATTTCTCTGCTCATCAACACTTTCCTACAGGAATAGCTCCTAACCTTGCCAGGTCTGGAAATCTTTTTATACCAACAGCACCTCCCAGCAATCATGTTCCAGTGCCACACTTGGCTTGAGGAAAATTTCAAACCTTATTTTAGTACTTAATTGCATAATTTCAAACTCTGCCTTTATAGTTTTCATGCTCCGTTCCCCACAGTGAGAATTCTTTTGTCCAGTTTTGAGTTATTTCACTGAGATAAATGAACAGAAAAGCAGCTTTTTACCATGGAGACTGAAAGCGAGAATTGTAGGTGTATTATCTGTGAGAGATGTAGATTGAGTGTTGGCTTTCCCAGCTCTAATAGCTCAGGGATAAAATTCATACAAAATGATCTCTTTGCTTTCTGCTGCTAATTCAGCCACAGAAATCTGAGAGCTTTTACAACTCCTTTGCTCCATGGGAAGGGGAGATTTCAGCAAAGCAGTGAGAAGAGCAGTAATATCATCCCAACAACAGTCAGCATATAAAATATACATATAAAACCAAAATTTCTTATCAGCTTCCACCCTGGTGAGTGACCCCACATCTATGAATTCAGATGGGAACACGTTTAGACATTATTTAAAAGTTTAACTAATTTGTAATCATCATCTCCTGGCCCCCTACCAGAAAAAAAACCCCAAACCCACAAGACTAACACTCACCACTTGGGATAGTTTTCAGAGGTCAAGAAAGTAAATGTCATATCTATGTTTTTCATTAATTTCTACCACATCATTCTCCTCCAAATAGATTTTGGAAAGAGAGCAGTAACAAGCCTTGCCTGCAAGGCACACAAGTAGCAGAAGGTACAGGTTTAGAATTGGCTTTTAAGAAGTCAGAAAACCCACAAAGCTGCCAGCTGGTAAAATTTAGTTCCAGGTCCTCCATTCCAAGAGGCAGACAATCCAGAGATGAACAGGAGCAACAGCAGTTTGCAGCTGAACCATTCCCCTAGCAAAATCCATTTACTTTAGGCATTTTTGATGATGAACTTTTCCACTTGTTCCTGCAGTTGGGCTCGAAGGACAGTGACGAATGGCTTGGAGAGGAGCTGAAATTGGAGCACAGCACACAGCCCAGTGGCTGCTGCAGTGGAAATAAATGGCAGAGTGGAGGTGTTCCCTGTGCAAACCAACCCCATCCATCCTCAGCAGCCTCAAAGGCTACAGCAGAAGAGTTTGGGAACAAATAAAAAGTCTGGGCTAAGTTATTTCCTGAGCTGAGGCTGAAGGCAGAGCAGGAACACAAACCCTGTGACCCCAGAGCTTTGTTGAGGGGCAAATTAGCAGTCTGGAGAAATAAAGGATGATTTTGTACCAAATTCATTAAATAAACTGTCTGGAAGGGTTTTTTGCACCTGATCCTTCTCTACCACTTAGAACTGCAGCCCCCATGACGTGGAGGAGGATGTGGGTGCTGCTTGTTTGGTCCCAGAACAGGGCAAACACAGCAACACCAGCTCAGACTGGGGCTTTTGCTTTCCTCCCTCAGCACAGACAGCACAAGGACACCAGCAATGTCCCCCTGGGCCACACATCCTCGTGGAGAAATCCCTGGGACAAGGTGACACATCACACTGACACCTCAGGAAATGAGAATTGGCCAAGGGGTGGCTCAGATCCTTAATTCTTGCAGCATCAGCCTTGCTGTTTAATTCCTGTCCGACAGACATGGGTACAACAGGTTGAACTTCACACCTCAGCTCTATTTTCCTCATGCATTACTCTGCTAATGCAAGTTGCTTCCTTTTATTGGCAGGGAATTACAGAACCATTATTGCATGTTCATGAGAAAAAGCTCCAGATAGCAAGAGGTCAACAGGTTGAACTTCACTTACTTTGGCACTGTCAGCAGTTGGTATTGCTTTTATTTCATAATAAAAAAGTGTCTCTCCTTATGCTGGAAGGGAAAAAAAAAAAACAACTCATACTTAGCTTTTATGCCTTGGTAATGCAGACATTTGGGTTTGAAAACAGCTCAGTTCTCATTGAGATAAAAATACAGTTAAATGTTTGCTTTAAATATAAACCCCAAAGTCATGCAAAAAAAAAAGCAGGTAAAACTCAGCCCTAATTGTGTTTTCTTTGTCCCTTACACTTTGTAATCCTTACTGAGTAGAAAGAGGTGGGATTTTTTTTCTCCCATGGCTCTTTGTGGGGCTTCAGAGTGCATCAGATTTGAGCCTGACAGGACTCTGCCCAGGCTCCCTAAATCCTGGGGCCAAGCTAAAGGATCACAGGGGAATTTTAGGAATTTTACTGAGATATGGCTATGTCTGCCCAGATCCAGAGGGAGTTACAGCTAGGATTGATGGAGTTCCCATCCCTGGAGGTGTCCAAGGATTCCTGGATGTGGCAGCCCAGGCTGGGTGATCAGTCACAGGTTGGACTCAATCTTGGAGTTCTGTTCCAACCTGAAGGATTCTGTGAGGTTTTTCGTCTTTAACCTTCACTGGCAATATTTATTACCCTTCCTGCATTACAACCTTCAAAGGAATTTGTGCTCTCCCATTCCAAACCACTTAAGAAAATTCTGTTTGTCACTCATTAAGCAGCTGTAGAGAACCACAGAAAATTATTAATACCACACGGCTGTGCAAACAGCAGGGAAAAAATGGTTACCACATTTTCCTCAACAAGCAAGGCAAAATCCTTCCAATTAACATTTTAATTAGCAAATTCACTCACCATGAAAGTGTCTGCATTTTCTTAAAGGTTGTAGCTCAGTCTCCTTTTAATTTTTTTTCACAGCGTTTTTCACTGTGGCTCTATTGGAGATTAGAGACCCAGCAGCAAGAAGGGAGACTAAGTGAATTATACTTTTAGCTCATACTTTATTCTCTTTACTTTAAAACTTCAGGAACTCAGGCATCTATTTCACCCACCATTTATCCTTGGAGACTAAGGCAGCTTTGGGGAAAAAAGCAATTACCTACTATGGAAAGTCTAGTAGTTACAATTATGAAATAATAAAATGTCAAAGACACTTCTAATTTAGATAGAGGGTTTTATACCTTTTAGCTCAGTGAAACAGTACAAAATATTCTCTGAAATTATTCTACCCATCAGGTGGAATCACTCCTTTGCCTGTGATCCCAAATGCAAATTCACAAGTGTTTATACAGCAGATCTGAGCGTGCATTAGAAATCAGCAATTGAAAATCTATTTTGCTTACCTTGTCACCAATAATGGAATTACAGCACTAAAAACCACTTTTCCTTCTTGAATACACTAAGTAGAACACTTCTGCCTCTGGTGTGAGAAGAATTCATCTTCCCTTCTTGGTTCTTGGAAGAATTTAACATCACTTCTTCTCAGTGCTTGTGTCACTGACAGTCCCTACAAAAACAACTCAGCTTCCCCCCATGGCCACCTCTGGTGAGTGCTTAACAAAGGAATCCTCATCATTTATAAATCTTTAATAGCAAGAAACAAATCCCAAAGGAGCAGCAATAGCAAAGTGTAACCAAACTTTTCATGGAAATTGCCTGAGCAAAGTGATCTTTCCCCAACACCACCACATTCTCTGGGATGCTTGACTCCTCAGCTGCAAATTCTGGCTGCATGTGCTGCCAGCTAAAACCTTTCTGATCCTTATGGGGATAAGCAGCACTGCAAGGTGGCAGAGAGAGGGAAGAGATAAAACCTTTTATCATACAATCACAGACTCTGAAGGTGCCCAGGTGGGTCAGTGCAGCCCAAGCTCACAGCTTTGCACCTCAGGTGTGGCTGAGCTCCACTGCTGACCCTGCTAATGAACATTAAAGCCAGGCACTTGCCCAGATCTGGCAAAAATAGTGCTGAGGATGCCATGATCAAGTTTAGCATTGCCCAACACCTTGTTCTGTTTAGAGGTCCCAACCCTGGGGATTGTGCTTCTTTAAAAAGTGAAGCCCGTGGTGGTACAAAATTCATCCTGTGACTAAGTGAAGAAGAAGGAAAAAGAACAATTGGTTGTGGCCAAGGTTAGTGAATTCTCCATAATAAATTAAATTTATGCAGCATATTAAACTTCAGTATTTAAAGGGGTTTTTTTATTTTTTCAGACTGTTCTAAAATGATATCTAACAAAAGGAATGAGGACAGAGAAGCTGGCTTTAAAACAGAACTGGACAGATTTAGGGCCAAAATTACAGCAGTACTTTTTAACTTCTGTAAGAGAAGCCAAATGACCCAGGAACATCTTTTCAGTCCTATCTTTTAGCACTAAAGCTGCTTCTAGGCAGTGGCTCTGCTTCTGAACCACATCCTCTACTATTCCCTTTCAAAAGCAACATCTGCCCAGCTGTGTATGAGGAAAACCAAAGGAGGGGAGTGAAAAAGGACCAAGTGCAGCAATGCCCTGGGTGATTATGCAAAGCTCAGGGAGTTCCCACAGCTCCCAGCACAAACTGCCTGCAATTCCTTCCCCAGAAGGCCCTGGGGAGTCCTGGGGGAGGATGAGCCAGGCTGAGCAGGGCAAAGCAAGATTCTCAGGCAGAGCAGCCAGAGCCTCCTCCGAAGGCAAGGGATAATCACTGCCGTGCCAATCCAGTTATTAGCACTGCACATGTTGTTACATTGATTTGATTTCACCCTCAGACTGGAGTAATCTAAAGCTTAGATTTATGGCAGGTTTGTCTTGATAACCTTCTTTTCCTTCCCCACCCACCTCAGAGCAGCAGAGTGTGTGTGAAAGGAGGAGATAACACCTGCAGAACAAACAAAGCCTCCCCTGGCATGCAGTGCCAGATCTGAAAAGCACACGAAGAAGCAGCACTTGGGTGGTAATCTAGATAAGATCATACGAAAAGATAATGTTTCATCAAGACTGACACTATCTATCTCCTCCTGCTGGCTGGGTACAGGGGAGTTGTGACACCAGGACTCTGTGAGATTTCATACTCACCACTCCATGGCAGCTCAAGATAAACCTTGTTCTGAGCTGGGCACATCTCACACACCTGCACACAGATCTGTGCATCACCATTAAAGCTTCCAGCCACAAACAAATCAGTCTAAGCTTTTCTTCAGTCCTTTATAGGCTGAGGAGAATCAAAACAAGTGATTAAGACGGTTCTTTGCTTCATTAACAAATATACAAAGTTTTATTTTGTTTATTAGATTGGTTTTCTGTATGTTAACATTATCATAGCATTTATAACCCACATTCACAGCAGAAATTTTCTAAGAGCATTTTGCAACACTAACTGCTGTATCAGAAATCCTTAAGAGAAACTTATCTTTAGCTACTCAGGTAACTTGAATAATAAAGTGCAAAACCACAATAAAATTTGACAGACATATGTCCCAGCTCATATTCAGTGGAAAAGCAAGGTTTATAAGACCACTAGATATGGATTCACTGCACACAACAGAAGAGTGTGACCTGAAGACACCAGTTTTCAAGTTTTCCCATTACCAGACATTGATTACAATGAATAATTTTCCAGGACTTTTAAGGGTAACATATAGAAATCACAATGAGGTTATAAATAAAACGAAACACATTGGCCAGACAACCTGAAGCTTAGCCCTGTATTTGGTACCTTTTACCCACTGAAGGTTTTGGGAAGAACTGATGATCAGGAACAGTTCATTTCTTGATAAAATAACCTGATTTTATAAGGAATCAACTGGCAGGACATAACACAGCAGCTTGTTTGGGACACAAGTCATAAATGGCTTTTCAAATATATTTTTTACCACCCACAGACATAAACACAGTCTCATTCAGCTAATGACTGCCAGCACTAATTACTGTCCTGCTCAAGCCAAGAAAATAGAGAAATCTCAGCGTATCATAGCAATCAGGTCTATATCATAAAATATAACTCAATCTTTTGTGTTTCTCCCTACAGCCCCTGCTGCAGCCTCCCCAGTACCAAATACTCTTTTCAGACAAATGAAATATCACAAATTCCAGGTGCCTTTCCCTTCCTTCTACCTAACTGATCTTCACGAAGCCCTTCTGGAGCTATGACTTCAGTGAGCTTCACCCACAAGGAAGGCTACTCAAACCTTTTACTTACAGAATGCAAAGATGCAAATTAAATATTACTCTAATTTAGTCAGCTCTAACAATGCTGCTCTTCTACAACTTTCCAAGAAATGACAGATCAGCAGGCTAAGCTTTAAGAAATACCAAGAAGTTTTAACAATAAATCGATTCTGCATCCCTTTGCCACGTTACAAAGCTCAGTTTGCTAAGGACACAAACCACCACTGTCAGAACAGAAAACAGGCTGAACAGCAAGCTTGAAGGACCAGGTCCTGCTTATAGCTCTATGTGGAACCAAAAATTGCACAATACATTCCCAAAGAACTCATTTTTACACAATACTCTCCTTCACATTGTTCTATGTCACTACAGTCAGTGCTCTCATCGAGGAAACAATTCCATGCACAAATAGACAGCAGAACATCCAGTGCTATTTGGGAGGCTGCAGTTTGCTTTTCCCCCCCTTTTTTGATGCTTTCAGCAGATCAGCAAATGCAAGGAGCCAGCTGTTGTACCTGGGATAAGGCACTTGCCCCAGATGAGCAATACAGCACCAGGCCAGTGTGCAAGACAACCTGGAGGTACCTTTTCTTCATTTCTAGCCAAACGAGGAATAGTTCTGTAGCAACTGTGCTTTCAGCCTGGAGTGCTCCTCCTGCACCAGCTTGGGCAGCTTTAGGTGCTTCACACCCTAAACCTACTAATCATGGCCACAGATTTTGCAGACTTGCAGAGGTTTATTCTATTTCCAACTCGGCTCGAGGTGCACTTGCAAGGGGCGTGCGAGAGATTTGTCAGAACTCGTGAAACGTCACCAGGAAATCACAAAGAGGAAATTTCCACCTGTCCAGCAGCAGCTCTTAACCATCTACACAGCCAAAGTTTGTCAACTGAGGTCTCACAATTGATTTCAAGTCCCTGAAAAAAGAAAGTTGCCTTGTGGCATGCATAGTATAGATATCACTAGTGCTACCTGGAAGAGTTCTAGTTCCAATCCTCCTCCCTCCCAAAGGAGACAAATTAAACCCACTTATCTGAAGAGCTGAAATTCAACCTTCGCTGCAGATATTTCTAATCATCCTGTGCTTCAAACCTTGGAATAGCCTAGGAGTAAAAAACCTCTTAACTCACCAATAACTGAAGATTAAGAAAGAAGTGAGATCTAGTTTCTATCAAAAATAAAAGCACATCTCACTTCTGGGTTTATTTATTACTTTCTCAAAGACATTTTAATATAATTATTCTTATATTCTGGTCTAGATAACAGCCAAAATCTCAACTTTAAGGAAAACTCCTCATTTTCCACTGATTCGAACTCCCGGTAGCTTTAAGCACCCAAATAATTTGAATTTTTTTTTCTATTGAATGAATGTTCTGCAGTTCTAGAAAGATGAGTTATGCACTTTTGTTCACATACAAAAAGACAGTCTAACAGATGTAAACTATTTATTGAATATTTGCCACCAATATTGTTAAATACATAATCTTGCAGTTTTCCGCTTTCAAGTTAAAATGTCAGAAACAGAACACCAAATATTTACAATTCTTATAAGGAATGTTACATAATGACACATTAAGGCGTAAATTCTTTTGGCTTATAATTCTGAAAAGAATGATAATAGCAAAAAGTGATGCAAAATCTTTCTTGTGAGATTATGATTAAGCTACAATGTTTTACAAAAATATGGTGTAAGATGGCAATAATCCCATTCAAAATCCTGCATTAGGCCCCTCGAGAGGGGTTGATAATTTATACAGTCAAAACTTTAAAATTTACATATAAAGGTACCCTATCCACCATTGAAAAGTACAACTCTCAACATATACAGTTTTCAGGCCACAGTTTTGAAGGTCTGGAGTATCAAGTTGGTTTGATGAATTAGTCGGTTGGCACTTATGAACACATTTATTGCCCTGTGGAAAGAGAAAAACATTGCTTCAGACACTTCTAGAAATGCAGCAATGGATAAAAGCAGCATTATTGGCACTGAGGCTTTGGAAATGGAGCACAGTGATGTCCCAGGCTGTGCTGACCTACCTGAGCTCCCTGCTGGCAGCCAGCCAGCCTCATTTGCATAGCTAATCCCAGCAAGGCTGCGTTGATTTGGCAGCAACTGAAAGAGTTTGGCTCTCCATCATCACTGACATCTCAATCCTTTCGTTCTGGGATTCACATAATGAAGGGGAAAATGTGGAGCAGATGACTGGGGCTTGGAACTGGATGATGTTTAAGGTTGCTTCCAGCCCAGCCATTTTCTGACTCCGATTGTTAAACACCTTTGCAAAGCTGAGCACTTCACCCCTCAGGAATTTTAGAATTGGCAATTCCTTTCTCGAGGAATACTAAACGTGCACTGTGACAGCAACACGTTATTTTAGTTCTCTTTTGTTAGGAAAGGTGGGAGGTCACAAATTTTTTCAGCTCAGTAATGATGTCAGAGCATGACTTGTGTTTAGTGCTGTGACTTGCTGGTGGCAGCAGGGATCTCACTCAATGTGCAGTTCAGCAGATTGAAATGATTCCTCATTTCCCAAGGATAGGAAATACAATTATGGAATTTCTTACAATACTCCAAATAATTAACACATTTTAAGGTTCAACCGACAACACACAGTATTCTGTCCAGGAATCAAAGCTACTACAAAGCTCTAAACTTCTCATTTTGGGATCACCACTAAATTTAGCCCCAATTTCAGTTAAGAGGACAGAAAACCAAGAATGCTTTGCTGGGAGCAGGATCATATTCCCAGCTGGTCTCAAGACTTCTCTCTCCTTTAGTAATGCACCATCTCCTGGGTGCTCTCAGTCTGTGCCAAGCTCAACAAGAGCTGACATGAAAGTTGGTTCTCATCTTTAAAACAGAACACTTTGGCACTGTCAGAGTCTGAGGGGGATACGCTCATCTTCCAAAAGAATCACTGCAGGGAATTATACAGGAATAGTGACTTCAAAACCCAAGGTGAAGACCTGGAAAAAGCCTCAGTTTGAAGGCTAAAATGTTGAACTAGAAAAAGATTCAGCTGAATCATTCCAGATACTGCAGAGCACTGTGAGGGTCTATAAAGAAAGGCCAATAAAAATGTAAATCAAAGAGAACACTGCACAGATGTTTGGTGTTTGCAAATGATACTTCAAATGGGTAAATTAATTTTCTCAATAAAAAAAAATCCATAATTTCTTTGTCCTTGTATATACACTGAGAAAAACCACACAGGACCAGGAAATTTAACTTCTCATATTTGAATTCAAAACTAACACTGCACATGGGTGTTGTACAGCGGGTATTTAACAAATTTCCCTTTATTCAAAAGCATTACAAAAGAACCAGCATTTTAAAGCAGCCACAGTAATCAGAGGACCTAGGTGAGGAAATAATGAGGCAAGTCTTAAAAAAGGCAGCTTACACCCCCAAAGCTTCCCCTATTTTCCTGTTAGTCAACAAAACCTTCCTTTATGCAAATTGTGAAAACAGCAGGACAAAAACAACAGGACAAAACCATACTTACTTTCCATCTTTAAAATAGGTTTTCAGAGTATCACTGAAACTTTTGGAGTATTTTACAAACTCTTTCTTTTGGTGCTCAAGTGCCTAAGAAAACAAAAACACCAGGAGCAGAGTCTTAGTTCACATATTGTTGGGTACAGTGAGAACCTTGTGGTTAAACTGATCAGAAAATCGATTAATATTACATCGGGAATAAAAAAATCTTGATTTTTTTTTTTTTTTTTAGCAGCAACGAAGAGAAGCTTTCCTATTCACCCTTTGATCCAAAGGATGCCTCCTCTTTTACTATTAGAAATATTTTTTAAGAGAGCTGGTGCACATACCCGCCGGTTCTGGTACTGGTATTTCTTGAAGACATTATTTACTGTGTCAAGAAGCTCCTTTATTGCACTTGCAATGTCCCTGTTGGGCAAGAAAAAGAGAATTTTAATATCCTTAGGAGATCCCGTGAAATTCTGGAATTTAATCCCTTTCCAGCAGTCAAATACTTCTTAAGACAGTCTCTACAGAGTAAGTGTCAGACATGATGAAGAGAGCAAATGCAGAGAGCCAGACAGTGTCCTGGGAATTCAGCCTAGCAATCAGCAAGTTTGGTCAAGAAACATCCTCATCATTTTTAAGAGGCTCTCTTGCAATGGGAGATGCTGCTACATCTCCTACAGCATTTCAATATTCAGGCCTAAATACAGAAAGCTTGACCTGTGATTGTGCAGAAAAATCCATCATATTGTACTTACTTGATTGTCTGAAGAAACCTCACTCTGTCATTGATCTCGTCTGGAATCTTACTAAGGATCTGTTTAAGTGCTCGTGCCTTTTCATTGAGATCTTGGAATTCAGGCTCAGGTCTTTCAATCATATACTCTGACAAAAAGAACAGATTCACAACCAGCATTAGCTTGTCCTCAAGTGTGTAATGACAGCTGAAAGCAGCACACAAAATGCACCATGGTGTGTTTGAAGGTGAAGAGCACAGAAATAGCCATGAGCAGAGAAGTGCAGGGAATAAACCCTGTGTGAATCAGGACACTGCAAAAATCACCTTTATTACTGCACGGTGGAAAAAGAGCCCATCTTATTTTATTTGAGACATTAAAGTAATCAAATTCAGTATTAAAATAATTTAAAGCCTGCAGTATATTCTCCTTCTGTGACAGTGTAACTACTGCTTTTAATTTGAAGCAGGGGGAAGAAAAAGAGGATGTTATACTCCATATTTGCCTTTTCCTGGTTGTTAGCATTGCAAAAGGTGAACTATGCACCCATAAAATCATAGTTGTAAACATTCATTTTCTTTCTTTCTCTTATTAGTCAAGTCTGGTTTTCAGGGAGATTTAATTTTTCCAATAGTGGAGAAAGTGGTGTCCAAAAATACAAATATTCTACCTTGCTGAAAAAATTCTATTAAGAAACAAATTCTGTTCTGAAAAAATAAAAAAGAAAGAGAAAATTGCATGTTCCTAGTTAACACTGTAATTAAAAATACAGTTATTCAGGGTAAGATTTATTACCTTCTACATCATCAGCTGCCATACGCAGAAGGGACTCTGTGAAATTCACATCCACACTTTTTTTCTCCAGAATTTTCATGATGATGTCCTGTGTAAGACCTGGGTTTTCTTTTTCAGCCTGTATAGCATAGAAAATTTAGATTCATAAATATGCAAGACCTGGACATTGCAAGCACAAAGGCAGATTTTCATGCAAGTTGCTTCAGGTACTGCAGGAGTTTGGTAGAAACTTTGAAAATCTAATGGCTCTAGACCAGAGGATTACATTAAAAACCATTTTTCCACTAAAAAATTCATTTTTCTTGGACCACATCACTGATTTTGTATAAATAACTTTTCCAATAAGCCCTTGCATCCATTTTGATTTGAGTAGGAAAGGTTTTAATACATGTCTCTATCCTGTTATATTTTCATAAACACTAACCTTTGAGACCAAGATATTGTATTCCCTGGAATTTAATTCAAACCAACACAGGTGCTACTCCCCCACCTTCCCCATGACATTTTATAAATGTGCCTCTCATGAATCACATCATATGCTCAGACATCATCTGGGAATTGCTCTTTCAGAAAAAACAGAGTTTTTGATTGATGACATCTAAGTAAAGAGCTGGACTATCACTGAAGTGCTCACACTACCTGTGCTGCTACCAAAAACCTGCTCTGTGGGGAATAAAAATGAGCCTGGTGTGGGTTTTTTAGCTGGCACTACCATTTTTATCACCATCTCGGTTTAACATTATTTACATCCAGCTTAGCTCTTTACCATTAATTGTAAAAACACACAAAAACAACCTGCACTTGCAGGAGCTCCATTTGAGACTGGAGCCCATCAAGGTTCACTGAGATTTAGGTGCAGAACCAGGCAGTTTTACACAGTTGCACAGCTCAGACATGTCCTGCTGCAATTATTTTAAGAATTTCAAAAGAGCACCACTTCGATAAAGTAGTATAAAGGAATATCTGTATTTTCACTCTTTAGGAATAGAATGCCAAATTTAGAACAATCTTTTTTTTTCCTTTTACTGCTGGATTTCTACACCAACACTGAACTTACCCTCATCCACAATAAATCCCCACTACCACTCACTTTGTAAACCACTTGCAAAGTCTGCTCTATGCCTATTGCTCACGAGCACCTATTCTACAAAGCTTGAGGGTTTTAGACTAAGTCTATTATTTATATTGCTTCTTCATTTAAGCTTTCATTCTACGTGGACAGGAGAAGAGTCTGTCTGCTCAAAATTGCTCATTCAGATTTCTACTGATGACATCTGCAGACATCTCAAACTCACAGTCTGTGCAACTGTCCACTTTATTTTTAGACAACTGGATCAAGGATGAAGTCTTAGATAAAAAGACAAGGAAACAAGAGAGCTGACCTTTTAGCTTCATCATACCCAGCTTACTTTTGAAACAACCATTTTTCAGTGCAAGTTACTTCTCACCTTAATAAAAGCTGCTCTCAGTGTCTGAGCTGCAGAGAGATTTACTCTTTCTAGCTGCAATAAAAGTTTAGAATTAATGATTAGCAATTCTGTTGTCATCAGAACAAAACAAGTCAAGTAATCACACCTTGCCCTATAAAGCAGAATGGAAAGGGGAATTGACAGAAGCTTTCAAATTGCTGGTCTCACTTCAGAGATACTACAAAGTTAATCCCAAAGGAAAGACTTCCCCCCAAATGAAAACAAAAATCAAACATGTCACTGGATGTATTTTGCAGCAAAAAGTCTGACAGAAGGTTTTGGGAACATCTTGACAATCTCTGATACTCACAGAAAAACAAATATCCTATTAAGTTACAACCATTAGCAGTAAAATTAAATGCATCAAGCTGTTCACAGCTTTGACTGTGTGTTACTTCTTGCCATAGAATAGCAGACCTGGCATTTTTGTGAAAATCCTCTGCAAAAGGTAAGAGAAAAGCTCAGAGCCAAGACAACCAGCAGCCTCTGATGAACAAAAACTACTATTCATGGCAAGAAGGGTGAAACAATGCAGAGAGAGAAGATGTGTTAGACAAAGCTTCCACAACCAAGATGAACAACCTGTTACTTTGCCCACACTTCCCAAAATAAAGGAGATTATTGCACTCCAAGGTAAACTTTGGAGCTCACCTCATTAAAGACAGGGTACATAACAGCATAGAGAGGCATGGAAACCATAGAAGTGGTCTCTGCTTCATTCTTCATCTCTTCCATTGTCATCCTCATTCAAAGAGCCACTTCTCAAGGAAAACACTATAGAAGCAAAGAACTCCTCATTCACTGAAATGTTTCTTCTTTTTCCTCGTCGTGCAGGAATACTTGAAGAACTTGAAAAATGTATTGTCCTTAGGGCATGTGAGAAAAGAGAAAACAAACACACAATTACAAACACCCGTGACTGGCAGGTTCTAAAAATCACAAGGCACAGGTGAACATGAGTTTTACTGCCTAGAAACCAGGGATTTCTTAGGACATGAGTTAAATAAACATGGGATGACCACTCAGTGTAACTTCAAAACCCTTCCTGAAATCTGTTCAGTGAGTATTTTGAAGAGTAAGGTGCTACCACAAGTGGTTTTTTCCTTCAAGTTCTTATGGAATGAATTCTCCTGAAAGCAGGGATTTTATATGGCATTTACAAAAATCTTGTCACCCATCACAAACAGCAGCATGAAGTTCCTGACAACTCCCATCCAGAAAAAGCTTGGAAAGCACTGAATGCTGCAACCCCAAACCTCACAGAGATACATTGTGATTATTAACATTAAAGCTACCTAAATAGTCAGTATTTTTGCACATTCATCAAGCTGTGATCCTGCTGGAGATCAGTGCCTGCTTTCCACCCTTTGGAATTCTGAACACTCACTACATCTTTGGATTTTATATAAGCTGAAGTCATGTTTCCACTCAGGGTGTGTCACCAGCTACATTAACTCAATGGAAAATTATTGTTCCAGTAACTGAACCTCTGTTTTGGAAGCTCTCCACCCAGTCCAGCTCATCATACCCAACATGGAAGGATCACTGCTCAGGCCCAGAAATTATGTGGAAAAGAAAAAAGGTCACCTTACAGCTGATAAAAACACCTCGTCCCAGACTGCTATATTTCCTGTTCGTCAGATTCTTTTAAAATATTTTATATGACATAATTGAGTTTAAAGACCTGAAGTCCAAGTTAGGAATAAAGATAAAAAGAAAGATATGAAGAGTTTTCATTTTTGGATTTGCTTGGAGTATTTAATGCACCAGAGGAGGGTTTTCTCCTCCTAGCAAGCTCCAGACACCAAGCATTTGCATGTCTGTGTCATTTATTGACATTTTAGTAAGTGAAAAGACAGAAATGATAAGAAACAGCAGAAACTGCTACAGCAATCAATATCACTTTCTGAGAGTATGAACAACTTCAAAACATGCCAAGGTATTTCTTCAAGCCATATTCCTCATTATGCTCTGCACTGGCTAAAGATCTTCAGGCTGTTTAAACAGAAGATCAGCTATTTTTTGTCCAGGGCAGATACAGAATTGTTTAGCCATAATTACACAAGTGAAATTTGGTATTGATTACAGTCAGCACAGCGAAGAACTTGAATAACTACAAATATTGTGCATCTCTCATGTGAGCTGGGGAACAGTAAAATCTGAAGACAAATGAAACATGACTACAATAATAACTTTATACATGACTGACATGGACTGTTTATTGCAAAAACCTCACTTTGTTTCTCTTGCTGTTGCAACCCCAACATGCCACAGATGAGCTGATTCCTCCAGCCCCAGAACAGGATTCCTCAGACTTTACAAAGGGCTCTGGATGGATCAGATACATCCACAGGGATGGAATTGCAAAAATCAGGGGTCTCTCAATTTTATCACCTACCCCTGGTATTTTACAGCTACCAACAACATGGAAGAATACAAGTGAATATTCACCATTCCTCAAAAAGTTGAGTGTTTTTCCAAGAACTTGTTTCAGTTACATAAATTCATGCAAGGTCTGCTCACATGGTGGGGAGGGAACTTGTCTGAACAAGTTTTCACTCCCTACTGCAGGTACAAGCTGTCCCATTTATCATCCATTCCCTGCTGCATGGAGATCTGTTTGTTTTGCTGCTGAATTCCTTGTTTCTGGAAGTTCAGTAAATATCCACTCCCATATCTGACAAGCACCACTTGCATTCACAGATTAATTTACTGCAGGTTTTTATCTGTATTCTCACAGTAAGTTTTTGAAGCAGTTGAATCAGGTCACTGAACATTGTTCTGCTCTACCCAAAAGATTTTTATCACAGGAAGAAGGGCAAAAAAGGACAAAATTGCCATTAGATATAATTACTTTGTTTTTATGGGTTAGCAGTATCCACACACACACACAAAAGGAAATACTAAGTGAAATGATGGATTTTTATGATGATGAAAACCTATTACACTGTGGGCTACCATGAAGAACTCATTTTCTCCTGAAGAGCCATAAGCTATTGTTACTAATCCATGCCACAGTTAAAACCCTCATATAAAAACAATTATACATTATCTATTACCTCTTTTCCAGACACTGACACTCTTAAGAAAAAATACAACACTCGGATTTATATTAACACAAAGGGTACCAATTTTGCAACTGAAGAGGTGGATTTATATATACATGCACTTAAGATCATCAAATGCTTTTGTTGCCAAGGTATGAAAATAAATATATTCAGTGTATCACACTGCTTGTTCATTATTTCAGAAATCTTCCTATTTTCCAGAAGATTCACTAGGAAGCATCACAGTGTCATGCAAGTAACTGATTGCTAAAATTCTCAAACTATTTAAGTTAGGAATCAACGTCACATCTTTTGGATGGAACTTATTCACTTCAGTCTTTGCTAGTGTTAAACAGAAAGAATAATTATCTCCACAAAAACCTCAGCATTCACTGTGTCACTGCAAGTCAGTTTGTCACAGCTGCACTAAACCACATCCAAATACCCTTGAAGAAGGTCTCAATCCTGCTTAGGGACCAAATCCCCATGAAAACTGAAATTTCTGTTCTATTTACCTCAACCATCAGCAAGTCCACTAACCTTCAAAACGGCCTGACTGAAGCCAAAGTGTAATGCACATTATCATGCAGCAAGGAGGAGCTTTCAGAGTTTCTTCCAGGATGTGATCAAAAGCAGCTCTGCACAGCTGCCAGACTCCATGACAGTGTCTTGTAACAGCTTAACTTCAGTTCCTCCAATCTCAAAAGAGCCTTTTCTTTGAGACGAGTTTACCCTAGTTTCGTCTGTCGTCTGGCTTTTTTACATTCTCAAAAAAAGGTGGAATAAGATTCCCTGAGAAGGTGATTTACTAGGACAGCACAGCGGAGTGGTGCAGATGAGAAAATCCTGGAAAATTGCAGTAAGATGCATAAAAGGTGTTACTCTGCTGGCTAACTTGCTAATTGGTCTGAGAGGGCAGATGAGGAGAAGACAGCAGGATTCTGCCAAATATTACACTGAGTGCCAGCCTGGCTTTTCTTTTTGTTACAGTGACCCCACAGATCCAAATCTATGCATGTGCAACGAGAATCCTGGGAGAGAATGTACAGAATGACACAGGGAATTGAAAGAGAATCTAGATTTGTAAACTGGGCTAAAATACCAGTTAATCCAACCCTGCCTGCTCAGTCTTGACCCATCAAACACATCAGGCTGTATTCCCAGAGATGCACTAACATGGAATACATGCTTTCACTGTCAGGATAAATCTTACATTCTAACCTTTAAGTCTCAGTGCTAAAATATGATCCCAGCCATTCAGCAAACAGGGAGAGAACTGGTATATTTTAGATGAGGAGCAGATTTAGAAGGGTTCTTTGACAGATCTATTCCCCCACAGTCACCCAATGACATTTTAAATCATTCAACTGAACTTTAGCAGGAAAAAACCCCCCAAAACCCAACCCCTACATTAAGATAAACTTCCTGTAAGCCAAAAAAGGCACAAAGCACCACACTTCCCAAATGCACAACCACCATTAGCTGTGTCTAAGGTGAAGCTTTGCTTTCTCTAATGTGTGTCATTTACTGACAGACTTTTGCTCATGCACTTAAATCAAGCACAACTGCAGAGCTGCTTAACAAGAACACAACCAGCACCATGGAACTCCAGCAGGCAGGATCTTCCCCAAATCCACACCTGCTCCTGGGCCAGCCTGAAAATGAGTAAGGTTTCCATCAAAGAAAGGTGTTTGTGGAACACAATCTTCTGAAGCAGTGCTTAAAGCAAAGAGAGCACTCGCATGGTTTCAACTTTTCAGGGTTTAAACCAACAGAAACATTTGGTGTCAATTGGCAGCGTTTCAGTTCTGTCATCTGCAGATCTACCTTTGCACTGATGTTGCCTCTCTTCCCTTCTCCAGGCTCCATCTACCTCAGATCTGGTAAGTGCTTAGACATTATTCTACTTTTTTAGAATAGTTCTACAGAGGAAAAAGACCCAAGGCAGTGATTATAAGAATTATTATTTCAATGGTTGGTTTCTAGCAAAAATTACAGTTCCATTCCTGCTAGAAAAGACTATTTTACTGCCAGGAGGTTCTGCTCCACTTTTTGCAGTGAGGATTCAAGAAGAGGTTTTGCCTTTAACATGATCTGAGATCCCTGAGTTACCAGAAAAACTCATTCAAGTCCGGGAAGAAAGAGTGGGGGAAGGGAAATAACAGCATAAATTCCATCTAAACTCAGAGGCAGAGCTTGAATCAAAATGTAAGATCAATGTGAGTGGGATGAGGGAGTTTAGGTGATTTAGTAATTCCCTTGCAAAGTTTACAAAAGGAAAAAAATGCAGAACATGCTCTTTTAACTATACAAACACCTCACACACAGCTTGGTAACTTTTTTTCTCTTACTAAGGGTCACTTGCATTAAGAAAAAAAACAAAACCCACACATCTGATGTGTCACCTTACCTGCCACTGTATTTCAATTATCAACTGCAATTATTTCCTGTTGTGTAACTCAGATTATATGATACAAAGGTTCAAAGCTTGGTGCCTCAGATACAGAATTATTTTCCTTCTTTTTAAAACTGAGACCAGAGTAGGGGTGGATGCACTGGGATTGGCATACAGATCAAATGTTAAGATAACAACCTGTATTTTAAAATCAGCAAAGATAACAAGAAACTTTATAAAGGCAGCCTCCTGAACTGATTCCATATCCTACTGATTCTTACACCAAATAGTTTCACTGAAGAGTTAATAAAAGGAATGTCACCGAAAATAGCATTGAAGTTTTGCAAGTATCTTCAAATGCCTCTCACTAGAACACAGAAATAGCTTTCAAACATCTCCACACATGTGTAACAGTCACCTGCAGTGAAATTCACTCTGACAAAGCAGAACTGCTTATGCATTTGATTACTGTAAGAGCAGTTCTATGACTAATTCAGAAATGACACAGACCTGTGATAAATCCAAGATGTCTATTTTTAGAACCGTATCAACTTAAAAAACAAAAACCAAGCCTAGCCTGAAGTCAGGCTTATAATTAGTCTGTGTTCATTTGCTGGACTTCAAAATGGAAGTGATTAATGTGTCCTAATACAGCCAGTTTGTGTCTCACATGAGACCCTACAGCCTGTGCTCCAGTTCCACCACTCAGCAGCACCAAAACTGTCCTAGAACATAACTGGAACAGGTCATGAATGTTGGAATATATAACCACAACATACCCCCGTTTCTCCTTCTTTTTCACCTCTCTGGGGATGTGAAAGTGAAGCCATTGCTTTATCAAACACTAACAGGTATGACACAGTTCCAAACGTACAAAAATACATTCCAACGTGGAAACAAAACCCCAGAGGAGAATCAGCTCCTCTCATAACAGGAACAGCACAAGGTCTCAGCCACCCAGTGTGTGTGAGCTCCAGGAAAGGAACCAACCCAACTCACCAGTTCAGTGAGCGACTTAATGGGACACCCAGCCCTGAACACCTCCCCTGCCTGCTCAGTGCCTAAGGGGGGCACAGCCCGGGCGAGCCTGCGGAGAAAGAATCACAGAATCGATTAGCTTGGAAAACACCTCCAAGACCATCGAGTCCAACCTTCCAACAAACATCACCTTGTCGAGCAGACCATGGCACCGAACGCCACGTCCTGCTTTTCCTTAAACACCTCCAGCAACGGTGACTCCACCGCCTCCCAGGGCAGCCCATTCCCATGCCTAATCACCCGCTCCGTGAGTAATTTCTCCCTAATGCTCAACCTACACCTCCCCTGGCGCAGCAAGGGGGAAGGAGCCGAGGTGCCCTTTCTCCCTGCCCGCCGCAGCCACCTGACAGCGCTCCGCTCCGAGAGGACGAGCTAAAAATAATACACACTGAAATAAAACACATCCGGGCCTGCGCCCGGCGGGCCCGGGCCCGGGGAACCGGCAGCGGGCCGAGGGGACCGGCAGCGGGCCGAGGGGACCGGCAGCGGGCCAGGAGCACCGCCAGGGCCCAACCCCGCGGCCGGGGAAGGGCGGCGAGAAGGACAAGCCCTCGGCGGCGCCTCGGGGCCGGAGGAAAGAGGTCACGGCCGGCCGCAGGGGAAGGACACCCCGCGCACCTTCCCCGCACGGCGAGGCCGCCCTTGCCGCTCGCTCAGCCCGGCCGCGGTGCCGGGGGCGGCTCGCAGCCCCTCTCGCAGCCCCGGAGGGCGCGGCGGGCCCCGCGTCCAGCCCGCGGAGAGCCGGGCAGGGCAGGGCAGGGCTCGGCACCTCACCTGCCCCGGCCCGCCGAGCCCCCGCTGCTCCCGAGGGGCTTCGCCGCCGCCGCCGCGCCGGAAGCGCCCGCGAGGAGCAGGAGGAGGAGGAGGAGGAGGAAGATCCGCGGTGTTACCACACAGCAGGCGTTGTCCGGAACCGCGCGCGGGGCCCTGGGGCTCGTAGTCCTCCCTCGGCGACCACAAGCCCCACAATGCCGAGCGGAGCGGGGGCGGGAGCGCTCGGCGGGGCGGAGCGGAGCGGGGCGGGGACAGCGGCCGGGCGGAGCGGGGCTGAGCAGAGCCGAGCGGAGCTCCTCACGGTAGAGCTTCACACGGCAGAGCCGCGGCGGAGCGCGGAGCGGCAGCAGCACCAGCAGCACCGCCGGGCAGCGGGCGGGGCGGCGGCGGCGGCAGTAGTGCCGGTGAGTGCGCCCGTCCCTTCGCGGGGCTGTGGGACCAACTCAACCGGTTTATTCCTCACACCGAGTGGAGCTCCCTGCCGCTCCGTGCCGGAGTAGCGGCGGTGCGGAAGAGCCGCTGCCCGTGCGGGGGTCGCCGGCGGGAGAGGGAGGGAGGAGGGACAGGCTGCGCCCGCTGCGGCGGGAGAGGAGCGATCGGGATCAGCGCTGCTTCCCCACCGCGGGATAACCGGCGGGCAGCGAGCCCAGAGCCCCCGGTGCTCTCCCGGCTCTGCGGGCAGCCAGGCAGGACGCGCTCGCTGCCGACCCCGCGGAGCTCCGGCGCCCTCAGCGCGGGGAGCGGAGTTGTGCTCCGGGGAAAGTGTCGCCGTGCCGAGCCCCAGCAGCCTCTGGCGCTGTCCCGCGGGTCCCTGGGGCTATTCCGGCCGTTCCCAGCCCGGAGCTGAGCTCCAGAGCCCGGCTGTGAAGGGTTTCTCCGCCTGTGGCATTCCCGTCCTGCCGGCTCGCTCACACCGCGCTGCGCCCCGAGCGTTTGGCCATTAAAGAACTAAACTTGTGCCTCATTGCTCGAGGTAATGCTGCTGCTAGCACGCTTTGAGGTTTGAAGTTCTAAATTACTTCGCAGAAAGAGCTCGGCGATTAAAATTTAACGTTAATATTAAAGCATCAACTCGGTTTTAGATTCGGGTTTGCATTTCTGCTGTATCGCTGTTAACGCTCGCTTGTTTAAAACGCTGCTCGCTATTACCTAATGTTAAGGCACACGAATTCCCCAGTGCGAAGATGGGAATGAACAGCTAAGGCATTAAACTTGTCAGGCGTTGGCTGTAACTTCTTGCAGTGCTGCTGGCAAGGTGGGAAGAGTTTGATGGCGGTGGGAGCAGAGGGACGATGTGCAGGGGTGTGTGTTATCCATCCTATCTCATTTTAGAGGTGTGCAGGTGTCTGTCTGTGTTACTCATCCTTCTGTCATTTTAGGGGTGTGCAGGTGTCTGCCTGTGCTGTCCATCCTCTCTCATTTTAGAAGTGTGCAGGTGTGTATGTTATCCATCCTTATTTCATTTTAGAGGTGTGCAGGTGTCTGTCTGTGTTACTCATCCTTCAGTCATTTTAGGGGTGTGCAGGTGTCTGTCTGTGCTGTCCATCCTATCTCATTTTAGGGGTGTGCAGGTGTCTGTCCGTGCTGTCCATCCTCTCTCATTTTAGGGGTGTGCAGGTGTGTCTGTCTGTGCTGTCCACCCTATCTCATTTTAGAGGTGTGCAGGTGTGTCTGTCTGTGTTATCCATCCTTACTTCATTTTAGGGGTGAGCAAGGGTGCTGGGTGGGGGAAAAATAGGAAAAAAGGCATCTGGATTGTTACACCTTATTACATGTGTGGATTTTCTCCTTCCCACACCACCTTGTGTTGTTTTAATCAGATCGATGGATGATCTCTCGTATATTAAATACTCTACACATCCTGGTGGTAAAGGGCTACTTACAGCCTGCACAATGTGTATGAATTTTGTGCTGTTAATCACCTTCGAGCTCTGATTCTCTAGTTCACCTCTCATTTTTGGTGTGGTCTGGTGATTTAGTCTAATGGAAAATGTCGCCATTCTGTGTAGGTGAGAGGTGTTTACCTAAATGTTGTAGCATAGATTGAGCCAAATGTCTTTTTAATGATATTTTATCCTTTCAATGAAATTAGTATGTTTTAAATAAAGCTTCAAAGCTGCAGTTGTAGAGCTGCTAAAACTCAAGAGAGATTGTTATCCCCTTCCATCAATTTTGTGGTACTTTTCCAGATTCTGTCAGGTCTTGGTTAGATTTTTTGGGGGATTTCTTTCACTTTTAAGCCATGAGGCTTGAACCAGATTCCCACTTTATTTTACACCCATTGTATTTTTTTAGAACAACTCAGGCTTGGTTGAGTATGATGAGGAATAATTGCCAAGGGAAGGGAGGGAGCCGGAATGGTTGATGGCTTTTTCTTTAAGGTGTGGATTGTCTGCAGAATTACACAGGGCAGCCTAGGATGTAATACAATGTGAAGGCTTGTGGCAATGTGAAGTTTGCTGTTAAATGCACTCATGAGTTCCGAAATTTGACCTCATGAGACTGTCTGTCCTGTATTTTCACGTTCTCTAGGCAAGTTTGAGTCGGGATTTTTAAATTTGCTTTGAGTTTGTCTCCTCGTCTACCATTGTCAGTGAGCGATTTGCTCACGTGTAGATGAAAGTTATTCATGAACATGTCAGTCTTCTACTTTCATATTCAGGGGTGAATAGTCCTAGGAACACTGTTGTAATAACTCTCTTGAAATTTATTCTGTTGATGTGAACGTTGTATTTATGTGTAGCTTAGTTCAGTTTATAACCTTGTGTATCACTAAATGTAGCAGTGAAAAGGGTTAGTGCTGGTAGAATTCTTCACAGCAAGATCTGGCTGCTCCCCGCTCTTTAAAGGCTTTCTCAACTAATGTTCTACTTCTCAAATTTTCAAATTTGTTTTTGGGTTGCTCATCATCAGCAAAGACACATTTTTGGCATGCCTGAATACCTTTTAAAATAATTTCTAGCGATTTGTGTTCTGTGTGGGCAATACATTATTCTGTCTGTGTAAAGCACAGGCAGAATTAATATAGGGTGCATCTGTCCTATACTCTGTTTTCAGGCTGTCCTTATCTGAATTAAGCTGTGTGTTCAAAATAACGATAAAAATTGGTGTGTAAGCATGGTTTCAAAAGTTAATGTTTGGTTTCCTCTGTTTTATATACACTTGCATATCTCTGATATGGTATAATGGGCAGATGGTAGGGAAAGATGTCTGTATAGTCAGCTGTAATTAGTGATAAATGTGGCTTTATGAATGTATACATACTTGGTATGTATGAAGAGAGAGAGGAGTTAAATTTGGAAATCTATTTGAAAATTCTGGGTTTAATTCATGTCTTACCAGCATGGTCTTGTGAACTGGGTGAGTAAACATTAGCAGAACTGGAAGGTGGGGGAAATAACATGCTGTGTATTCCTGCAGGAGGAAAGGAAATACTTTCTTAATCTTGAATAATTGAATTGACACCAAGAACCCATTTTCTGTAAAGTTCTTTGGGAAGTAGTTCAGGACGTAACAAAGCTGTAGCCGCTTCAAGACAAAAAAATTAATCCCATAGTTCAATAAGAACTGTGAAATTTTGGGGAATTATTTTCCCTCTGTACTTGGCATTCAAAGCAGTACAGAATGACAGGGATGTAAGGGAGCATTGATCCCATTAAGGATGTATTTATTTCTGTTGTAAATACCTTAGTGCAGGCACGAGAAAGGTTATGTTGGGGAAGGTCTGTAGCAATAAAGAAATGTTAGAATAGTTCTTTGCCTGCCTGTGGCTTGGGTAGCTCTCAATACCACCTCGTTTGGTGGCCTTAATAAAGTATCTGTGATAAAGAATTGTTCTTATGTGGTGTGATTAAAATATCAGCTCTAAGGTCGTGTTCTGGTTTGTTTAATACACTTCAAAGCTAATGATTATGGGAACTGCAGACCGTGGCTAATGTGATAAAAGCTGCGTGAGTTATCCATGTCCTTTTTGGGCTTTCAGAGTCATTGCAGAGCAGCTGTTGCTGTGAGATGGGAAAAGAGGAAATTTCTTATTCATACAAGCTAATGAGTTAAATGTGTGTATGGCTTTGGGGTTAATGAGATTTGACCTCCTGTGTTGTAAAGGATTTTTGGGTTAGTTCAGTGTTTAAATATTATGATAATTCTTGAGAAATATTTTTGCAGACCTTGAGACTCCTCTTGCAGGAAGAATCAATAATGAACAGTAATTTACTGTCTAGAAGAAAGTTAAAACAACATGGTTGTATTTAGTTTTAACCAAATAGCTTTCAATTGATAGGCTGGCTGCCTTTGCACTAATTTATATACTTTATGTACTTCAGCCCTGAAGTTTTCATCATTACAGCTAAAGAAATAATTGCTTAATAATGTTCTGTTTCTACTCTGCTGTGTATGTCTGACAGTTCTAACCCACTTGATGGGCCTAATGGACAATCTGCTGCTTCTAGAAAGATCTGTTCTGTCAGAATCCAAGCTGAAGCTGTGCCATATGTGCAGGGGGATGTCTCAAACACACAAACCAAGCACTTGTTAGCCAGCAATGATCTCCCCAAAGCCTGGAGGAGCTGCAGTTCCCGAGCTTTGCTGTTTTCAGCTATTTCTGTCGTGCATGTTTCTGTATGCTCAGTAGGTTTGGGGGGATTTCCTCATCTCAGAAAAGAGAGCTGTCATTTCCTTTTTAACCTATCTGAACAACACCTTAAAAGCTTCGTTTTGCTTTTGCAGTTCTGATTCTATGAATTTTGCTCACATATCACAGTGCTTTAATTACCTTTGCACCAAGACAAAATACCCAAAAACTTCTCACCAGTTGCATTTTGCAGCTGGTGCTCTTTGAGCAGCAATGCCATTCCAGCTTTGATTCTCCCTTAGAAGTTTGGAGCGAGCTGGAGAACTTGGACATCTATTTTTCAACAGGATTTTTTTAACTGCCCTTGGCATGTCAAGGTAGTGTTAAGAGCGTGGGTACTTTGCCAAAGACAGCCTGTCGGAACTCCTCAGCATCACTCAGCCACTGGAGATTGCCTCCTTCCCTGGCACAACAGCCAAGTGCCAGGCTTGGGGAACTGTCTCCGTGGCTGAGGTGATGTTTGCTGCCCTAGTTTTCCCCATACATCTCACTTATGTAAGAGCTAGAAAGGAAGGTCTGAAGATTTAAGACATCATTTGTTAATTGGTACACCAAAACTGCCCTTTCCCGACGCTTTTCTTTCCACGTTTAAATTAAAGCAGCTCCTGGAGCATTTAATGACTGTGTACTTCACACAGCAATTGGAGTTCACTGAAGCAGCTCATGTTTTCTCTCTCAGATATCTTTTTCTCAAAAGAAGCATTTGCTCCAGTTTCGAAACTATTTAAGGCAATTAATCAAAACCTAAGACGACAGGAACAGCTTACTGCAACATCAGGTCTTCAACTTGAGATGAGGTTGATGCAAAGGGAAAGTGCCCAAGTCCCCACAAGTGTGTGTAAAGCCTGTAGGTGAATGATGACCTTTTCATCTGCTAAGAGATATGAGAAGTGGGAGGAAGAAGAGAGGGGAGCCGAGTTATTTTTACTGTAAATATGTCAGTTTATTGACTTGTTAATTTCAGATTTATTCAAAAAAGCAGGAGGAGGAAACAGTAATGTCTGCCAAAAACAAAGTAATTAGTGGGAGTTGAAAGATGTCTAATGACTCTTACAAGTACTAAAGAGGAATAAACTAGTCTCTTATTAAACTGGATATGGACTTTTAAAACACTGTAGTAATTCTATTTTATCTTTAAAAGCATGTGCAATTGCATATGGTGAATAAAACCCTCTTTATTAAAATAACATTTTTTGTTCACAGTAACATTACAGGCAGCAGGTGGGGTTTTGATTTGAAAAGAAATTGAAAAGCTGACTCCACACTTCTAAAATAAGGGTTCAGAAAACACTTGACAGAGCTGATGTTTGAGTTGAAGATGACAGAAGAGTTTCAGATTAATGCTTAATGTGCCTGCTACACCTCCTCGGTCTAGTGTGGCCAGCAAGATCTTGTTTTGTGACTGCATAAGCTATGGAGCAGCTTCTCTTCTCTGTGCCAAGGGACTCTGGTGTGATTAGTCCAATTTTGTGGTTAGTCCAGGATTCATAACACATCTGCTCCCCTGGTTCTCTCTATCCAAGGGAGCTGTTGGTGGACATCTGCAATCCAAGGAGCTGGGAAGAAGAGGACAGCAGCATCTGAGAATCTCTGGAGTGAGCCAAGGTGTGAGGAAGAGCAGCCATCCAGCAGTTGGAATGTAAACCTGGGAGATGCAGAGCTGAACCCTTTAATCCAGAGCTGCTCTGCTCTGTGGTTGCTGTGATCTCATTTTCATCCTGCAGTAATGTTGATTTAAGTGTGACAGATAGGGATTATGTGTTGTCCCCAACTGGTAATAGTGAAAGTCTGGAGGGCTGTTTTGCCTTTGCCTCAGGTCATTCTTCTGCATCTGAATTGAGGCTTTCCCTCTTGATCCCTGGCCTGGTTTATCCTCCTCCCTCGGTGCCCAGAAGGATCTCCCTTCCCATGCTCCACTTTCCCCTGCTGTGCCCTAGTGCTGTGTGCTCACAAATCCCTGCTTTTTTACCCTCCTAGAGTCCTGACTTCTGCCACCTGAAAATGCCACTGCAAGGATGCAGAACTGTGTTTGTAGCTGGAATTGTTCCTCCTCCTGGTGTCCTGTGCCATGCATGCCTGGCTGCAGTTCACTGTCCCTGTGTGGTCACTCAGCTCTGCTGGCTCTCAGTTGGCTGCAGGACAGTGCCTTGGGTTAGTTCCTCCCCACATCTCTGAGGCATCAGGAATGTCCTGGGATCACCAAACCCCGAGTGGAATTTAGAGCTTTGGGAGTCTCCACTTGGCATCATCTGTAGCTGACAGTTTCCATCTGCTCTTCCTACCATGCCTCTGTTAAAATACTAAAGAAAGCAGGATATTAGATATATGAGAAGATACCAAGGAAAACAAATATTAGGGGAAAAAAAGCAAGCAGAAAAATTTAATTATAGGGGATATGGAGCAGCAGGGCGTATAGAGAAGATACCCATGACAGTGAGTAAGAATCAAATTGACTGTAAGTAGATCTATTTTGAGGGGATGATATGCATGAAGGAAAAAATGCCATTAGTAGTTCATCATATAGAAATGTGAGGGAGGAAAATGTGCATACAATATTAAAACACAGTGCACTTGTGGATTTGACATAACAGATAGCAGGTCCCCATATATGAAGTGACAGCAAAATACCCTTTAGCTGCAAGGGGACAAGCTTTCACTCAGTCACTATGAAAATAAATTCTTGAAGTGATGGAAGCATGTTTCCCATGAAGAACATGACGACATCTTGTATTTGGAAGGGGAGAAAAGGAGCATAAATACAAATCTGCATCTAAGAATTGTTACAAGGAGCTGAGTCTCGTAAGGATCATTGTTATCTGTAGTCAAAGTCCCGTGGAGATGGAGGTGTGGTAATGTGTTCCCACTGTTTGTCATTTCAGGATTGGTAGAGCCTAATTAAATTGATTTTCACCATCCTTTCCTAATCCTTTCCTATGTAACTATCCTATCTTGGAGTTATTATTTAATTCCTTAGGAAGTGTAGGGCTTTGGAAGAATCCCTGGAAATATTGCTGAAGCACTGAGAGAGCAAGGACAAAATTAAATTTTTGCTTTCAAAAGCTCTAGGATTATCCCAGGAGCTCAGAGAAGGTAACACCAATGGATCGGGTAGTTTTAAGTGAAGCAGGAGAAAAACTTCCTTGTTTTCACATCTTTTGGTATTGGACAATTCACTTAATCTTTACTTAACCTACATTTCTCCAGTACAAAATGAAAACAGACTCTTCCTCCTCATAAAATAAAATCCATGAATGGCTGTGAAGCATCTGGGGTTAGTTTGTTAAAAGGTAAAGGTCTATTTGACTGTGATTAATACTTCTAACAACCTCAATGAATGTAAGCCATGTAAGCAACTAGCTGGCCATATAATTCATCAGGCATGGAGATCTTTGCTGTCTCAGAGCAGCTTGGTATAGATTTTTAGAGACACCAGATCGTTCCCATTACTTCCTTGAAGGATAAATTGCAACATTTATCATGGCCTTCCCAGTTTTATTTTGTAAATCTTTCGATATGATGATTGGAGAACACTTTGAAAGCTAATAAGTGCAAATGGCAGATATTGTTGGAATTGCAAGGGTATCAAAGTAACAAAGAGCATCAATAGACTTGCACAGCACATAAATGTTATGTATTTTCAAGGAGGCCATTAGAACACAGCATTCATTTGGAAAATATTTGGAATAATAACCTATCATTCACTCATAGAAAATTTCAGTGTTGAGTTGAATTTCAGTCAAGAAAATACTTGATATCCGTTTGAAACAAGAAATTGTTCCATCACTGAGGCCTTGCAAGGTTGTGCAGAGGCAGGAAGCAGCATATTAATATGAAATTTCCATCTTTTTCATGCTTAAATGGAGCAGATCTGAAGTCAGTTCATTCAACAAAATGGCAATTTGGATCTATTTTACAGAGCTCACTTGAGGCAATGCGTCCTTCCTAGTTCACTTTAAATATGGATCCTGGAGCCCGTGGAAGATTTTTGCATACTTTAATTACCATTAATTCTGTTTGCTCACATTTTACCTGGTTGACTAGAGAAATAAAGTTTTCCTGGGTATCTTTTGGCATATACAAAATCTAGTTAATTAAGACATGCTATACTTTCTCCCCAGAGTCAAAGTATAATGTTCAGCTGGCCGACTTGCATGAATAATCCATCACTGTGAATCATTAATTTAGAAGACAAGCTATGGTAATTGATGTCTTTATGCAAGCTATGGAAATGCTTAGGGAAATCATTTATTTTTTTCTTATTAGTTCTTTAGTTCTTTTTTTTTTTTTCCCCCCAGTTTGCTTTGGAATATTTCTAGGCCTGAGTAGTGTGGATTCTGAAATGGATTCACCTGAGATTCATGGTTTCTGTGGGAATGGGATCTCTTTCTTGGGTTCGAGTAAAAATCTGAATGTTTTTCATCTGAAAAACTTCTCAAATCAAACTTCCTCTTGGGCTAATCTCCTGTGCATATATTGGATGAGCCATTTGAGGTTTTGGAAGTTTCTAGGAAAAGGAGCTGGCATGGTCATCTTAGCAGCAGCCTTTATGTGATAAAAATACATTTAAAAATTGCTGTTATTTGGTAATGCAAACAGGGATTGCCAGCACTACCTACTGGGTAAATGAGTATTTAGAACTTCCTGTGTTACACTAGCAGTTGCCACATGTTTTTGTATCAAGCTAAGCATATGAAAGGCTGATGATATGTATATTTTGTTGGAAAATATATATATATAGTTAGAATATATACATTTGAAGATAATTTATCCCATAATTCAGGAAGCTCCCCTATATGTTACATTGTACTGTAACCATTGTGTGGCATGAAAAGTTACATTTTGTTTCCTTTGTGGGAATCTCTTCACTTTCACTCATTGAAATATGTTTTGCTACAAATTTACCATTAGTTTGTCTGTCTTCAGAACAAGGAAGAGGCAGTTGGTTGGTATTGAATGGGAGCCAACAGCTTGGTGGCATTTCAAAAGTGGAATATCAATAACCCATATATGACTGAGAGCATATATTTATTATATAATAATGCCATAGACGCAAAATATTACAGAGTTAAAGTCATTTAGTTGATGTTAATGGGATTTGGACTGTAACTACATAGTACTATGATTATTTTTATTCCATAGAGGAAACTTCTTAAATATTTCTTGTGTGTTCTGTTGCAGAAAGGCCAAGCGGACCATCTCTGCAGATAAATTTAAAATGCAACAATTCTGAAAACGAGCAGGCAGACTTATTTAGTGTTATTTTTCTTCACCCTTGAATATTTACTTCCCATTTAGGCATCAAACTAGAGGCTTATTTGATCTCATGTGCTTGGCTGCTCCTGTTGTTCCCAGCTGAGCCCTGATGTGCTGCACTTGGAGAAATCCAGCCCTGAATTTTGACATTGTGCATAAGAACAAAAACAGAACACGTTCCCAATGAGGTGCCATTTGAGCTGAATTCAAATAGGCTTTGCTGTTTGGGTTCAGTTTGGTAAGGTGGGAGAAGTGAAATGCTGCTGGTAGCTCCAGTTATTGAAAAATGGTAATCACAACTTTCATAAAGTGAGATAAGCTGTGTTTATTAATGTTTTCTGTGGACACAGAGTGACTTGGCCCTGGGACATTCAATGCCTAAATGGGTTGTGTAATTAGCTTTTTTCCACTTAGGGATCAAGCAGCTAAACACACAACATTTTCTGAGTAGCTCAAATGATTTTTGTCGTGTTAGTTTAAGCCAAGGGAAAACAATTCTAATTTTTTCAGGTTTTTTAAATCAAATCAGAGCTGCACAGTGAGCAGAGCTGGGGTCCTGAGGAGGTTTCTATGTAAGGCATAAAATAAAAGGGGGACTATTCTTTGTTTCCATCCCTGACAGAGAACACAGATTTGAACCTTACTGGCCTGCTTTGGCAAAGGATTCCAAAATCACTGAACCAAAACCGTGGGATGTAGTGGGTATGGCTAGAGACCTCCCCAGGCAACCTTTTCCAGAGCTTTCTTGTGTTTGCCAGCAAAATTCTATTGTTTAAGTCTAGCCTGATGTTTTGTTACTGCAGTTTGAAACTCTGCTTGTCCCATCCGCTCTGTGTACACAATCAGAACAGTATTTTCATGCCTTTTTTTCTTCTCCCTCCATGATTGATATCACAGAGAGAGACTGAAACAAAACATCCCCAAACTGGCTAAGTTTGAGCTTTTAAATCCATATTAATTTCATACTTGGCTACTCCAACTGGCATCATTGTTAGTCCGATTAAAAAATAAACAGCAACCCTAAAGAATTCCCAGCCAGGCTGTGTCACACTCAGTCCTAGGGGAATATTCCTGAGGCATAGGGAATACTCCTGGTTTTTGAAAGGCACTGCTTTAATGCCTGCCAAATGCAAGGATTTTTTCCACAGCAACCACCTTGACCTCTTTGACAATATCATAAACCAAATAAATACACAGCAATACCCACAGTTTGGTCAGGATATTACAGGGGAAAATTTCTAGTCCGGATTCCTGGATCAAGTGAGCTCAGCAGTTCCTGGAGGGAGTGAGTGGGGAGTTGCCAGTGTCAAATAGGAGGTAAATATGGTCACAGCTCCCTCCCTGAAACAATTCAGCAAAAAGACCTCTGGAAATAAGAACAACCTGAAGACTTTGAGGCAGTTAAGCTCTAATTTTGTAATGTCATGGTTTGACTCTTTCTATATAAGACAGGTTAAACGAGTAGGACCTTTAAAATGAGAACAAGGAAATGTTTGTTTAATAAGGCCCCAGTAAAGATTTTTTTTCCCTAATGCAGTCTTGCTGAATGGGAGTGTAAAAGTGTTTGAGGTTAGGGATCAGCTGTGGCCATTCAGGCTTGTAATTACAGCTGTGATAAGTGTGTTTTCAAGTCTTGCTGTACTAGGAGTTTTCTTAATCCATTATTTTACTAGGGCTTTCATTGCCCCTCCTAGTACATCATAACAATTCCTGAAAACCTGTGCATCATGGGAAAACAACTGTGAGGTTATTATTTCTGGCTATATAGAGACATAAACCTGAGTCTTGCCTGGGCAAGTGCATGGCCATGTCTGACATCACTAAGGTTTTATTTAGGAGCCACAGTCAGCACACAAATATTACAGCTCTCTGTGGTGAGGGCTGCATTGTTTAGAGTCAAGCTTTTTAATGTAGCATTGGGGAAAAAGGTGTAGTGAACTTTTAGTCCATTATTAGTAGTCTTGGTTACTGTGGGCTTGGGGAGCTGGAAAAGAGATGTCTCCTGGTGAAGGTTGGATGTTTTCTGCTCTTGCCTTCCCTATATTTTTATGGCAGCAAGCAGTGATGTCTCAGCTGGTTGCTGTTTGCTCTCTAAGTGCAGTAATCCACCCCACTGAATGTCCCACAGGTCTGGACACTTGATACAGTGGAGCTGCTGTCAGCTGTGCATATGCACTTAGTGCTTCAAACAGCAAATCTCTGTGCTGTTCCTCACTCCAAGGTACTAAAATTCTGTATATTCTGCCATGGATGAATCTGAACGAAGAAATAAACCTTCCAGAAGTGATTTCAGGTGGATGATTTCATACTCTGAAGTGAGCCAGCCATAATGTTAGTGTCCTGTGTGTCCCAGTGACAAACTCAGTGACAATGAGCCAGAGGTGGCCGTGCTGCACTCTCCACAAGGTGCACAGCTGAGCTCTGTGTGCTTCCTCGAGGATTAGCAGAGTCTTTGTGCAATGAGAGATGAGCGGTTGCCCATTTTCACCTGGGGGTGTATTTGGATTCGGTGGAATAACTGTCCTGTGGTGACTAACTAAAAAAATGTGTGTTATTTGGGCACTGCTCCTCATCCAGCTGCACCAGCTCCAGGAGGTCTGTGTGAGGCAAGGCGTTCTGCATGCTTGTTGCCTAATGAGTTTGCTGCTGAGACAGATTGACTGAAAATTAAAATATTTTTTCTTCTGTGACTGCATTGATGGAACTGCTTGGCACAAACTGGGCCTGAATTCCTTGCTTTGAGGTGCAGCTGTCCACCTTGCCTAGCTGACAACTTAATTTAGATGTAAAAATCAGATAACCCGTGGAAAGCTTGAGAATTTGGGATATTATATACAGGCAGAAGAATTCAGGTTAGCCTACATAGTTTTGAAAGCCACGCTAATTGAAAAGATTAACCTAATTTTAAATAAGTGTGTTTGCTACCCACCAATGTAAAATGTTGGACGCACATGAATCATAGCTTGTGATGCAAAACCAGGAGTAGTGTCATAGTCTCTCTAACAAAAGATAGAATTAATGTTAACTTGCCATCAGAAATCCTTGTGAAAACACGTGAGGCTTGCTGGAAAACAGGCAGTTTGGTTTGGGGAGGGGAGACAGTGAGCTTTCAACCTTCAGTTTCCATTCTGTGTATTGGAAATTAGCTGATTCCTTTCTTTAAGGTATTGGAGTTTTCAAATTATAAAAATTTTGAATGAAACAAAACCAAACTACCAAAAAAAACCCCCAAACATCCTGTGTGTTCCTGGAGCCACAGGGAGGTGGTGTAGCTGTGAGGCAGCAGAGCACAGCACAAGTGCTCTGTTCCCCCAGTGCTTTGGGATTGCTCCTGTTCATGGCAATTGCTGTAGCATTTACAATCAGGTCCAACGTGATGCAAACTCCTCTGTGTGGGAGAATAAGCAAGATGAAGTCCAATTCAGCTCCCTCCATGTGGTGTTTAAATGGCTCATCACGGAGTGGGTACTTGGAACAGCGTCAGTTCCCATAAACACTAACCAATGAGGCTTGAACAGGGAGCACACAAGTGAGCTCCAAGGCCAGATTCCACCTTCCAGGCACAGCTTGAGTGCTGGACTCTGAGCTGAGCTCTTCTGGCCATGGTGAGCCAAGAGTGATGTTTCAATAGCCACGAGCCTCCAAGTCCAGAATAAACAAAACTATCGGAACAAAAATGTGACTATTTTATTTAAACGAGTCTTGTTTGTAGGCTCTGACTGAAAAAACTCTATTTCTTTGGTCGTTGTGTATCTTCTGTTGTGGATAAGATGCCTGCAAAGCAGGGAGTAGTTTTTCCTCCCTGCCTTTCTCTTTTTGTTTCTAACTTTCCCATTTATCCCTCAAAGCCGCTGTTGTTCCAGATATTCTCTCTGAACAATTCAGAAACACATGCAAGGCACCAAGCTTATGTCTTGTTTTCATTCCCTGCCAGCTCTCCCAGTTTGAACAGCATGAGGCTGCTACTGCCCCATTTGTTGGCTTTTGGGTTTTTTTTCCTTCAGTTGGTAAGTTCAGGGATGTTTGTGAAGAAACGAGGGAGGAAGGACATGAATGATGGAGATGAAAGAATGAGGATTTTGGAGGTAATTCTGTCCACTGTGCCACACTAGCTGGTTTATTCCTCTCATCCAGGTATGAGTTGTCTGGAGTCATGTCTGTAATGGGGCAGATGTCCTGGTTGCTTGCTTTTTTCAGATTTTTGTAGAGCTGCTCTCAAGTAGAAGCAATAAAAAACTAGAGTTGTGGAGTTCTAGAAATCACGGAGACAAATGAAAATATTTGAGAATATTTAAGACCAGCAGAGCAAATAGCAGTGATGCTGAGGCCTCAGAGGCAAGAACTGGAATTGGCCTTAGGGTAGGAGGAAAGAGAAGTTTAATTTTCTTCTCCACGTGGAATCCCCGTGCTTCTCACTCCTTTGGGAAGATCAGTGATCAGCAATCCTCACATCAAAAAGAAATTCTTATGGAATGCCTTGTTTGGAGTCCTCCACTGTGTAAAATACAGAGTGAAAAAATCCTGCTACCGGCTGTATTTGGCATCCAGATTATTCTGTAGATTTTAGAAAAAAAGATCTGTATTTTGTAACAGATGTTATTCTGCTATGTTAGAGAAATATTTGAAGTGGAGAGGCTTAATGCTAAATTTTCCTCTTTGTGACTGATTCTGCTGAAATGCTCAGTGACTCCATTTTGCTGGTTCAGAACTGAACCCCCTCTGAGCGACTCTCCCTTCTCACCCTTTTGTTTCTCACGTTTTTGAACTTGTTCTTCTTCTCATTTTGTGCCTCAGCTGTGGCTCTGCTGGTCAGGCTCAGCTCAGTTGCCAAAACAGCTCCTTCAGCTGGTTTTAAACCCAGAATTCCAGGGAGGAATGGTGTCCTTGCATTATAAACAGCAGCCCTGGAAATGATCAATTGCTGCTGGTAATTAATCAGGGTAGAACATCCACTTTGAATGCTGGGGTTAATTGTTTTGGGGGGTTTTTCTAAAGCAATCTCTGTGTCTTATTACTGTACTGGAAGAAAGTAATTCTGATCTCAGGAGTGTTAAGAGAAGTGAATAATAACTCTCCTGGCTAGAGGGACGTTACCTAAATGTAAATGCAGCCCAGTGTTGATTGCAAGGCTGAAGCCAATATTATTTTGTAGGAAAACAAGCTGGTTTGTGTGTCACGCTTGCTTTGGGTTCATGCAGTGACAGACTCCTTTTCTGAAATCCTGATGCATTTTAATTAACTTTCTTCATCATCTTGACATAGTTATACCATAGCCTCATCTCTTCTCTTCTGAAGTCCTTGTGAAGGGAGCTGGACAAGGTATGGAGGAATTAACTTCTGCTTTGATCTCTTGAAATGGTATTTCACACCCAATATATACGACTTCTATTATTTATTCTGGGATGATTTAAAGATTACAGTTCTTCATTGTGGTTTTATTAAGGATATTTGAAAATTTTCCTGAGTTGGTTTATGGCCTTTTAAAAGGCATTCAGCAAAGTATCCTCCAGAGAGACACAATTTCTAGGTACTTCTCATGCAGTTTTCCCCATTCCTCCGACCCTAAGCAGTAAAGGCTTCCTGTTCTGTTTTTGTTTCTCCCTAATTAGTTGTGTCTTTCAGTCCTCCTACTTTGGAAGGTTTAAAATTGGCTGTGAGAGCTTGGATAATGCCAGGCAAAGTACAAAGACTGATATAATACATCCGAAGTGACTTCATATATAAATAGGGAGTTGCAAGAAAAACGCTTGGAACGCTGTATTCCAAACTCACTTGCTGTAAATGCTTTCACAGGATGCATTATTAATATATTTTGGTGCTGCTGAAACTGTAATATCACCATGCATTACAGCAATATCTGTGACATAAGTGACAGCTTTCATCACTTATAAAGCTACACTCCAGTACATGCAGGAATCTCGCCTTTCGACTCCAACTGCACTGATTGCAGCTGGCAGTTGCATATGGTGAAACTTAGCTACTGCCCTTTTAATTCAGTTATGGTGGGAGCTTGGTGATCAACTGGATTTCACAGGAAAATAGCAGAAATGGGGTTTATTGTAAGTAAGGAAATTTTTGCTAAGTGTCTTGAAGCTCTTCCCAGTCAGGCTGTGTTGATTTTCTCAGGTGACCCACAGGCACATCCCAATTCAGAACCTTTAGAATCCCCAAATTCCATAATGCTTCAACTTTTCTCCTTCCCAGTGCCTGTGGGTTTTGTGTGTTCTTATTTATAGCTCTTACTTCGTGGGGCACACTGGAGCTGTGAAAAATAAAGCACTCTGCCAAACTATTTCTAAAAATCTCTTTCTCCTAGACAGAAGAAACAAATAGAAAAATTGCACGTGAGTCCTCCCAACTGCAGGCCTTATAGCAGTAGATTTGGAAACAAGACCACCTTTTTTAATTGTCTAGACATGTATTTAGATGTTTGCTTTAGGCTATTCAAATTTAAGTATTTTGGACATGGCTTCTCAGTATCTCTTTTTATTTTTTAATTGGAGCTGAGGGAATATGCTTGAGGAAGCGCAATTAAGACAACTTTGGCTTGCATAATTGCCTCAGCAGGTTAGTGACTCAGTGCCAAGCTCCATGAAAGTTTAAAAACATTTGGGATTTAATGGAAAAAAATTGTCAATAGAAAATTTTTCAGTGTACCCTTCTCCTCTCAGGTTTTCTCAAAGCTCCTTGGTGCCATGGGGTCTTTTAAAAAACAGGAATAAAGAATCCTGAGGGGCATAGCTTGGCTGTGTGTTGGAGAGCAAGGTCTTAGTGTGATGCAAACCCTTCCTATAGAATGACTCTTCTTTGTCTTAGTCACTCTGTAGTGGAGTTTTAAATGCCTCACTCTTTCCTATATCCTTATTGTGCTGTTCTCTAATGAAATTAACCTCAAGGCTTCCTGCTCCAGAAGGCAATGACACCATAATTGACAGATGGTGATAAAATCCCGTAACTTATTAATAAATGTTGGTGCAGATTGAGATATAGATGTCATTGCACTGAGACAAACAGATTCCACCAAGCTCAGTGATTCTACATGTGCCTGTAGAATCTGTGCTTGACAAGGTCAGATGCTCACATGAGCTAAGGGTAAACATTTTTTTAGAAATAAACATTTTTTTGCAGCACAGAAAATGTGAGTACATCCCCTAATACGAAGGAGCTGCCTTGCTGGCTAAATGAAACACATGTCATAGCTAGCAGTGATGTCCCAGCATTGTCACCACTTCAGGGACTGCACTGCTTCTAATACCCAAAGTACTTCATCAATCCCTTCATGTGCTGCTTGCACTGTCCTCAATAGCTGTAGCCTAAGGCATTCTGTGGATATTTAGTTATTCTCCCATTTCCTTGGCTACATTCTGCTGGCTGTAAGCAATAACACCTCCTGTTGCTGTGAGCATTGGTATTGATTTGCCTGCTCTCACCTCCAGACAGGCTCTGTGGCATCCCAGTGCATTGGGTGAGTGCTGCTGCTCCCACCAGGATGGGATCCTGCTGGTTTCCCATCAGGATGCTTGGTGACCTTGCACTGCTGTCCCCTGCACATCTGCCTGGTTCCCTGGCTATGGAAAATAATTTCTCTCTCAGGTGAAGCCAGCTCAGGTCTGAGCTTTATTTTGCAGTCCCAGTGCTGGGGAGGGAAAGGGAGATGAGCACAGTGAGCAGCTGATGGGAGGAAGCGTCACATAACTTCTGTGGGGTTTTCCTGAGGTAAAACCACAACATTCTGGAGGTGAGAATTTTTCTGCTGCACTAATACTGGCTGGAGGGGCAATTTTTGCCCAATCTTCAAACAAAAACCTGACAGCTTGGATTCCTGGACAAAGCAGAAAGGACTGAAGCTACATTGTTCTGTAGCGGATTGAGTGGGTTTGGAAGAAGCCTGAGGTTTCTTCCTGCAGCACATTCCCCTGTTGCTGCAGGGCCTGAGGCAAGCCTGAACTAGCCAGGAGCAAATCCTGGACATCACTGGGAGCCTCCCCTGCACATCCTTCAGGGTAGTCATGACAACCATTCCTGGTCCTGGGGAACAGCTGAGGATCTCACTGACTGCTCCTGCATCCCCTGTGCTCGGCTGGGGCTCAGGGGACTCTTTGTGGATGGAAATTTGTGTTAGTTTTCTAAGCTGTGTTCATTTTCTAAAATGTTATTATTAGCTAGCTGGTCCCCCTCTCTCAGATATTTATTGTTTGATGTGATTGCCAACAAAAAATCATTGAGAGTGAAGCTGCCTGCAGCCATTGTCATATTTACCAACTGGCAAAGCAGTAGTGGTTGAATTTCACCAAACTTACATCCTTCCATGATTCACCTTTCCCAAGCAGGATGAAGCTCTGGTTGGGTTTTAGGGGAAGGAAGGAAGGAAGGAAGGAAGGAGAATCACCCAGTTCCTACCTGGATCCACAGTGGGTTTTTCCTCTGACCAGCAGCTCTTGTTCGCTGAGCAAACTCGTCTGTTGCTTTATCAAATTGTTCTGCCAGACTTCAGTCTGTTCCTGCAGCTGCTCTTTACAGGAGACAATGTAATCAGTCCTGTTACCACACTTGCTTTCTCCCCAGGGTTTTTTTTAACACACTGGTCAGGAATCAGCAGTTTTTCTCATTTGTGCTTCCCACACCTTTGGTGTTTAGCTTGCAGGTAGCCAAGAGTAATCTTGAAGGCAACTAATCTTAGTTTAGTCTCTGTGTGCTGAGGAACTGAGGCAATGTATCACAGCTTTATTTTGTAGGTTTTTAAAGCCATAAATTAGTTTCTTTATAAAACCCTCTGTAAAGGTGTAAAAGAAAAGGAAATTATAACCCATTTTTTTCAACCTGTCTGACAAGTACAAGGCACTAGAATTCAACCCTTAATTGAATTTTTGGCACCTTCCTACGCCGAGTCCAGGTCTCACTGTTTCAAAATTCGTGGTACCTCATGTCTGTGAACTCAGTTGGAGTTTGTTGATAGGATATCTCAAAATATCTTGGCTTGCAGAGAGCGCCTGCCCCTTCTGCATTTTACTGGAACCGAATAGTTCAGAGTTTGTGGGTGTGAGGGGGCGAATTTGTTCTGCTTCCTCTTAGTCATCCCAGCCTTCTGCTGGGGAAAGGCAAGAGCTGGATAAGCAGTCCTGTATTTATCAGATAAATGTTTTTCTTCAAACATCACAAGAATGGGTGTTCCTTGTGCCCATGCACAGGAGCACATCTGGACTGACCCCAGGGCAGAGCAGGAGCACTGGGCTGGCTTGGACCACTTGGGGAAATGTGCTGGGCTGAGTTTTGGGACTGACGACATCTTTCCAGATGTGTTCCGAAATGCTGAATAAAAAAGTTTCCTGGGAATTGAACTAGGTGTAACCTCAATGCCAGTACCTACTGAGGGATGTGTATCTAGAATGTTTAGTGTTCTCTCACTGCTTTTTTCCCCTGAGAACAGTTGCAAGCCAGAACAAAACTGATCCTCCCTGACAGACTCTGCAGCAAGTGAGGATTTGTGATACACAGCTGTTTCTCAAGAAGAGGCAAGGAGAGTATGTGTTTGCACTGATTTCTTGATTGCCTGGTAGGAGAGAGGTGTTCATGCATCAGTTATGGTAAAATTAAACAAAACTCAGATTGTCTCAGACAGACCCTCAAGTGACAAATTCATCCCTTTGGCCTTAACATCTATACAGCTGAGGAGTGAAAGTATTTTTAACAGCCTTTTTTTTTCATTCTTCTATTTAGCCAATGAAAGCAAAATGCACAGAGTAACATTTGAAACTGATGATTCTTGATTTTTAAACATTGCTCAGTGGGGACGTTGACTCCTTTTCCACTGCTGCAGTATTATTTAACCAGATTGCATTGATGCAAATCAGCAGTGACAGACTGTACTGGGGCTGTCTGAGGAAGACAGAAAAGACTGAGTAAAAAGTTTGATGATACTCACAGGGACTATTTAACTTCCTGGATGTGCATTACATAACGTTCAGCTTCATTTCCTTCACTTAAATTGTTTGTGAACAGGGTCCAGGCAATGTAAAGATGCTCTCAGTAGTGCTGCAGTGACAAACCAGGGAGACTGGTTTTTGACTGACTGGGGAGAGATGCTGAGAAGATGCTGCACCAGAATTGGTGTTGGGTTCAGCCCTCCTGCATGGGGAAGCACAAACCCCAAACAATCCAGACTGCAGTGAGGCAGGATCAGAGAGCAGGAGCTGCTCTGGCTGGAATGATAATTAAGAGCTGGATTCCCAGTTGTCAGCAGAGCAGTGTATGCACGAAGCAGAAGTGTGAGAGGAATGGAGCTGAGGAATTTACCACAGGATGAGATGACACCATTTTCACACTGGCTGGCAAGCATTGATCAGGTGTCTGTGGTGTTCTACAGGGCAGCACCTACAGATCTTCAGTTTGCTGTAAAACATCTCCCCTTGTACTGGACTCATTCATTTATGTTTATATTTTCACAAATGTCTTTAGAAAGCATTGCCAGCAAAAGAGCAGGTGAATCCTCTGCCTGCATCTGGGTGTTCATTCCTGCCTCCCTGTCTGTTTTCCTTTCCCCTGGGTGTCTCTATGGGGAGCTTGACTGTGAACTTTATTTGAAAACCTCTCTAGACTAAAATGATGTGGAAGGGTTGGGGGGGTGAAATCCAAATTGTTTGGCTTTAATTCATTCCTACTGGGAACTTCTATTCTGCACAGTTCAGCCCCTTGTGTTGCCATTAGTGGGATTTGGCATGTATTTAAAAACACAAGTTTGGTACTTTTTCTTGTTAAGAGTATTTCAGTATAAATATTATTTGTCTCCATCTATGTACTTACTCTATTTTCTGTCCAACTAAATAATGAAAAGTAATACAACTTAATTATTTCGCGTGAGGAGCTTTTGGTGAGTGGTCACAAAGAAATATGATTTTGATTTGTGTATGATGCTGGGGTTCTAGCACTGCCTAATAACACATATTTTATTAGCATTCAGACAGTCTGACCTGCATGTTAAACACTCAATTAAGATGTATAAATTTCCCCCCTCCTTCCTCTCTGCAATTATTTAAGCCTGTCTGGCAGTAGTGCATAGGACAGAGATCAGTGATGGAGTGCTGAACAGCTGCCTCTGCAAGGCTGAGCAACTTCCCTTTTTTAAAATTGCAGATTATTTTACATCTGTTTTAACCATGTCAGGTCTCAAAGTGAGCTCAAGCTGTTCTTGATCCAGGAGTGGAAAGCTTTAGCTCTCTGTAATTGCATCCACATTGAGCTGCACAAGTTGTTTGTATAGATTAGGATGGGAGAGCTCCCAAATTTGGGCTCATCCTCAGCAAAACAAAGATGAGCTCCTGCTTATCTGTTTTTTGAGTACAGTTTTTGGGGCCACTAAAGACCTGTGAGATGGAGGTTTATTAAGCTTTTCGTGCCTTGTGCAGCTTTTAGGATAAGAGAATAATACCTGGGCTCAGTCTATCATGCTGATGTGCTGCCTGAAGTCTTATGTAACACTGGGAGAGGCATGCTCCAGGGTTTTTAAATAAAGAAACCAGAATGCCCACGAGCACAGGGAAATCCAGTTATTTCCTATAATAGAAACTTTAATATCCCTAAGTCAATTTATAAATGGACAGGTTAGAAAAATGAGCTGCTATTAGGAAAAGCAGTTATTGGGGAAGATTGTGGTGTGTTGATAATGTTTGGGGTTATAAAATTGTCTCAGTGCTTCTGAAATAATGATGGTCAGACTGGTGTTTTGCATTGGGCAGCAGTGATGTGCAGGGAAGTTCTGTAAATGCACTGGAGCATGCAGGCAGAACTATTAAAGCTGATGCTTTAGGCTGGTATGGCTTACCTGTGCTGTTCCTAAATAGAATAAAAGCTTTCAGTGGAGATTTTTTGCTATCACACTAAGAATCAGAGGAAGATTGATCAGGTAGCCCAGAGAATTGAAGTGATGCTGCCATAGATGAGAATTTATTGGAAATGTAGAAAAGGGGAATGCTTTTTATATATATATATATGGAAACATTCAGAGGATGGGAGATGAGGGGCAGGGGAGAGGCAAGGCTCTCCTTTTCCCCTGAAGCACATGGGATTGCTGTTCATCTCTTTAATTTTCTCAGCTGAGGACTAAACAAAAGGCTGATGGAGGCTGGGGGACAGGAGGAATCTTAACTAGTGCTGGCACCGGTGGCTGCCAAGGCACGTGTGTGTACCCTGTTGTTCTTTTTATTTTCTCAGCTCTAAAACGCGAGTAATAACACTTAAATTATGGATCATTCAGCGCCGTGCGAGTGAATTAGATAATGCTACACAGCCCTTTGAAGATGAAATGCAGAATATAAATGTTGCATAAAGCTTACTTTGTGCCATGTCTATAAAACCCCTGTAATGCAGCCCCAGGATTGCTGGGAAGCATAAGGAGAGGCACTTGGGCTGGCTGCATGCAAATGGGTTGAGTGGAGCAGCAGCATTGACACAAATCTGTGCCTGGCACAACAACTTGTAAACACTTGTGGGTGAAGCTCTGAGCCTTGTCCTGTCCAACCTCTGCTTCGGGAGGCTTTGCTCTGCTGTGTCTCATGGTGGCAGAGGGAAGGCATTGAAATGGAGCTGTGCTGTTTCTGTTTCTCACTCAGGATGTGCAGCAGTAGCAGGTTGTATGCCAAGGTAGCACGGAGTTTAAAAAATGGCAATAAAAATGGAAGGATGAAGTTACACATTCACTGCTCCAGGAGCTGGGATTTTACTATCAGTAGTTGTGTGATGAGCTAAACTGGGGTGGAGTGAGAACTGTTGCTTATCCCAGAGCATTTCAGCAAAGCCTGGAGGATGGATTAGTCAGAAGCATCAGTGCTAACCCTTTTTTAAATTTAGTTTCCCTTCTTTTTCCCACTGGTGGATCTTTCTCACCATGCAGTCCCCTTGTCCTCTGAGGCTCTCTGAGCGGGGGTTGCCTCCCAGCTAGCAGAGCTACCCAACTTCTCACTGGTATTTACTAACAAAAGGGGGTTTATTTGGTAACTAAGGCATGATTGATTTTTTTTTTTTCTTTTTTTCTTTCAAAGAATTTTTGGCTGCTTGCCATGTGTTTTGCAACTGAGCAACATCACGGAACAGTAACTTTGTCATGGGTGTCAGCGAGCTCTCTTACACTGCTTGAAATAATTTTACCTGTTGAGGGCTCAGAGTGACTTAGATAAATAAGTTACATCTTACTAGAAGGTCGAATGGAAGAAATAGCAGATTTATGGGGCTTCTCAGTGGAAAAGTGCAGGAACACAAACCCGTTCCAAATCAGCATTGCTAAACAACCACAATTCCAAAGGGAAGCAGGGAAGGGGTTGCTGTCTTGGGGTCTTTTTCTGCAGAAGCCATGAGGGTTTTATTGGTCTGGGGCTGGAAGGTTGCACAAACACATAGTTACATAATGGAGGAGGTTATTTTTCTGTGAAAATAGATCATTACTTCCATTTGAACACTGTCTCCTCCAAATGACTGCACTTCTGACTGAGGGGGTTTCTTCCCCCACAGATTTAAGATTAAAAAGTTGACTCTTCTTCTTTCTCTGAAGTTGAATTTCATATTATTCAAACACTCTCACTTTGTCAAAAATCTATCTTGCAGACCTTAAAATCTCAAGCCATGTATTTCCTGGGACTGCTGTCTCTGCTTGCTTTGCAAAGCGAAGCCTTCAAGACCAATTTTCCTGACGAAACCATCGCTGAGCTCTCTGTGAACGTTTACAACCAGCTGCGAGCCACCAGGGAGGATGAGAACATCCTGTTCTCCCCGCTGAGCATCACCATAGCCATGGGCATGGTGGAGCTGGGAGCCCATGGAACCACCCTGAAAGAAATCCGGCATTCCTTGGGCTTTGACAGCTTAAAAAATGGTGAGGTCTTTTTGTCATGTCTGGTTTTGTCTTGGAGAAACAGGACTGAGGGTGGGAGTGGTCTGGTCTTGTCCTTGAGGGGTTAATCACTGGATTTTTGGTGTTCCTGATGGCCTGGCAGGCTCAGACATGTGGGTTCTGCATGAGCTGAGAGGTGCTGGCATAAAACCCTGCCTGGGGTACCTGAATCTTCAACAATTGCAGCTCAACTGCTCATTGTGGTTTCTGCTGCAAAATAAGCCTGCCTTGGCCTCTAGGAATAGAAGATTTTTTAGGAACATCCTTTTTTAGGGATTATAGTGAAACCTGAGAAGGGAAACAGTAGTTTCAGCAAAATTGCTTCCACTGATATCCAAGTAATTGGTTAAAACCTGAATGAAGTTTCTTACTCCTGCAGTGTGCTGGACTTTGGAGTCTTCAGTGAGAAGATCTTGGGGAGGAATTTCTGAACACAGACATCAAACTGTGTGTGTCAGAACCTCTGCAGAGATGATGCCTCTCTGTGGAGGCTGCAGCACAAATTGGGTTCTGCATTTTGTCTCTAAAACATTAATCATTTACCCCTTAGCTGTAATTGAGGGAGTTGTGCAGTTGATTTGTTCTGGGCCATTCACTGTTCCTGCATATGAGTGTTACTCAGTGAAAGTATTCCCACGGCTTCTGCTTGGAATATATCATGAAAATCAGTTTTTAAGGTTTATTTTGTTGAGATTTAAATTAGGAATTTCAGCTTCAGGCATGTGATGCAGCAGTACAAGCTTCCTGTCTTAAAGCAGACTGCTTTAGTCCTACTCAGGATTCCTCATTACACAACAAGGATTCTGTATTGCCCCACAGAGGATCCTGGGAAATTCTTGATTTATGCTTTTGGCATAGAAAACTCTGTGGGAAGTCCTTCATTTTGAAATGTGAAGTTCATTTTTCCTCAAACAGCTGGCATTTAGGAGGAAACAAAACATTCTGTTAAGAATTTGTGGTGGCAATACTTGGAAATGGGACCTGTAAGAATAATTTTTTTTAATTGCTCTTTTGGTGTAGAAAGGATTTCCATTGATAGCTTTGCCTATGGTGGGACTCAAATGTCTCATTAATTAGACTAATTATAGCTAGTAGAAAAAACAGGCTCTAAGTAATACATTCTTGTAGATCATTCCTTGAGATCTGAAGGTGTGTGTAGGTTTAACAACAAGTTTATTTTAAAAAGATGACTTTTCTTTGCTTAAAACTTCTTTGCGAATTTTCAGCAGAAAAACCATGGAATAACTTTCCTTTCTGAGCCACTGAAGTTGGTTTTTTTGTCTTTGCCCAGGTGAAGAGTTTGCCTTCCTGAAGGACCTCTCTGACATGGCAAATTCTGAAGAAAGTCACTACGTGCTGGACATCGCCAACTCCCTCTATGTGCAGAATGGCTTTCATGTCAGTGACAAATTCCTGCAGCTGGTGAAAAAATACTTTAAAGCTGAAGTAGAGAATGTAGATTTCAGCCAAAGTGCAGCTGTTGCTACTCAGATCAATAAGTGGGTGGAGAATCACACAAATAGTAAGTCCATGTGATCTTTTTGTACACTTCCTGCAGGAAGTGTTTCTGCTTCCAAACTTATCCAGTGTTGTTGGATTGCTGCTTTGGCTTTTATCTGTTCTGTCTGAGACTGAAGTTTCTCCTCCCAGGAAAAGAATTCTAGTATTTCTATTTTTTTTTTTTTGCTGTGTAGGAATCATCTGTCATAAGTAATATTAGTCATTGTTAATCATGTGGCATCTATTTGAATATTTTTTTCTCTGGTCTTACCATCTGTAGCATTTATTGAATGAGACTGTTTTAATGGTAGGCATTTTAATAGTACTTTAAATTATTTTTAAAATGGGAAGTATTATTGCTAATGGTATTGTCTGCAGAGGGGTTATTGGCTCCTGCTTTGGATGTGTGGAGAAACTCTCTCCTCTGAGAAATTCATCCTTACAAGGTGCTGAGAAATAGAATAGTAGGGAATAAAAAGATAATTTTGCACCACAAAGTCAGACAGTGTAATGCAATATTTTGCAACGTGAGGAAACGAGGTAGCATGTTGAGAGGGTAGTTGATTTTAGGAACGCTGTCAACAGTTCCACAACATAAATTTGCAGCAGGGGAGTTAAGCACAAAATTACTGTTGTAAATATGCACATTGAGAGCTGCAGGATGCTGGCTTGGCTTGGCAGCTCCCTGAGAGGTGACATTTCCTGGATACTGCAGAGCCCCAAAATCTGGGAGTCTCCTGTTGGAGACATCAGATGGTCTCATTCTGGTTCATCTGGCCCACTCTGTAGGTTGATTGATTTTTTTTTTTGTTGTTGTTTTTTTGGTTTTTGTGGTTTTGGGAGTAATTCATTGGGGTTTGGATCTGAGACTGGGAATTTGAAGGGATTGGATTCACCTGGAAGGAATTCACACATCACCTTGTAGACTGAGCACATAAGAACCCATAGTGTTTTATGGAAATGTATGGCTCCAGAGTGGCAAAGCACCTCCTGTAATGCTTTTATTCCATTTGGAAAAGGGTCTGGTTTTTCTTTCCCAGGGAACTCAGCAGCCATTATGTTCCTAACAAACTGGCCTTTCTCTCAGGCTGCAGAAATGGATGGATGGAAGTGAGGCAGCAGATTGCAGAGCATTTCCAGAGCTGTGGTGTCTGCCTGAGGGAAAAGGAAAGGGAAAGCAGGGCTCAGCAGGGCAGCTGGGGACTCTCAGTGTCAGGGTGGGATGGTTCCAGTCCCTCAGCTGGTCCCTGCCCTCTCCATCTCCCTCTCTGATGGAGGAGAAGGCTGATTTTCCCCTTAGCAAGGAGCACAGGACAGGCAGGTTTCCAGTTCCAGTATGTTCAGCATGATGGGAAGCTCAGAGCAGAAAACAGAACCATCAAAGGTTCCTCTGGGCAGAAAAATTCTCAACATTTCATTAGTGAATTAACAAGATGTGGCTGAAAAAACAATGAAATAAGAGTACAAAATAGAAATCTGTAAATGTTTTCCTTCTTAATGTTTGCCTTTTGTTTTTTGTCAACTCCAAGTGAGTACTGGTCACACCTCCCTCCTTGGAACATTCGAGATAAAATGAAATACAAACAGCAACCCGGAAGAAATCCAGCCCTGTGCTACACAAATTTCACCTCAGTTAGTCAGGATCACATGCTCCAGAAAGCAGAATTAATTTGTTTTTTAAACCATGGATTAAGGAGTAATAATCAGACCGAGGAATGTGTTTATTTTAACACTTTACATTGAAATGTCAGCTAAAAATAGAAGTGAGCGAGACAGCTATCTGAAGGAGGCTGTAATTCTTGAGGAACAGGGACAGATCAGATCTGGTCAGTGCACCCAGTTTACCAAACTGGAAAGGATTTTGGTGAAATGCAAGGCATTTGGGATGAGCTCCAGCAGGTAGCAGGCTGTATTGTGATGTAAATAACTTATTTAGGAGTAGGAGCAAAGCAGCTGCCATGCTCAGCTGCCGTACCTCCCCTGAATAGAGCAGATGCTAGATGGTTTTCCTCTTTGGCTTTTCAAGAGCTAATGTCACTGCAACAAATGCTGGCAATTTATGTGGATTTTTGACAGTCCTGGCTTTGAATTCAACACAACATCACTGCTGCTCAGCTCCTTAGAACTGGCCCAGGTGAGGCTGCAATGGGTGCACTTGGACCCTTTAAATCAAGCACCCATTTAAGTGCTTTTTTGGATTGGAGCCACAGTTTGTAGGACTTCTGACCTCAAGGTGAAAGTGCTGCACTGTTTCATAGCAGCAGTGTAAATATTCCACGTGTGACCCTTTTCCCACATGGCTTCCTTGTAGGGTGTATTTAGTAGTGATCAAGAAACAGTTGACTAACAGGTACTTGATGGAAGGGTTTACACACCTACACTGTGATTTAGGTTTACAAAACACTGCTGCTGTAATTGGAGATTTAATGAAACATCTGAATTGGAAATTACATGTTAACGCTGCTTTTTATTTTCTTGCGTTTTTCAAGCTGCCTTAAGTTTGGATTTAATGCTCACTTTGACATGCAGACTGACAGCTGGGTTTCTTTTTAGGCATGATCAAAGATTTTGTGTCTTCAAGAGACTTTGGTGCTCTAACTCATTTGGCTCTCATCAATGCAATCTACTTTAAAGGCAACTGGAAGTCACAGTTCAGGCCTGAAAATACCAGAACCTTTTCTTTCACTAAAGATGATGAAAGTGAAGTGCAAATTCCAATGATGTACCAGCAGGGAGAGTTCTACTATGGTGAGTTAGACCTGCAGCAATTTAAATCTCCTAAGTCATCCCTTAATGGGTTTGTTGCAGTAATTTTCATTTGTACTGTTGACTGTTCTTCCACCTAGAATTTTTAATGTGGTGTTTGCCCAATGAAAAGACACAGATTTGGTGTCTTTTCCTAATGTGTGTATTATGGTTAGGTAGCAATATTTACAGTGTCCTGCTTGGTGCCACAGCGTGGATTTCAGAATGTTTATCCATCGTATTTAACCTGTTGGCAATTCTTGAGCTAGTCCTGCTTATCACAAAAATGTTTTTCTTGTGCTGTGCTAAACATTCAAATGAATAATGTTTGCCCATAACTGTTGGACTGGTAAAATCAGGGTTTTTTGGACAGCAGAAATAATGATCATTTTTAGTTGGAGTTTGAGGTCCAAGTGGGTTCTAAAGTGTCTGGCACTTGCAGCACTTTGCTCAGTCTCATCACTGAAAAATTCTCTCTCCTGAATAAAAAACCTCTGCCCATTTTCCTGAAAGTCTCAGCAGCTCTAAATTTTATGCTCTTTAAGTGACAGTTATATCATAGGACAGTGATTATCTACAAACTGTGTGATGGCTTGAGCTTGTATTCTTTAAAAAATCAAATGTAAGCCTCAAATTCTGTGATGCAGAAACCAAAACAAATTTTATATAGAATAAAGAGGATCATTTTTAGTTCAAATAGCTAGTAAATACTGCCTAGGATTTAGGCCTTTTTTCAGCTGAAGACAAAAGAAAACACTTCTAACAGGATTTTTGTTGTTTTTCTCCTCTAGGAGAGTTCAGTGATGGCTCCAACGAAGCAGGAGGAATCTACCAGGTCCTGGAAATTCCCTATGAGGGAGATGAGATCAGCATGATGATTGTCCTGTCCAGGCAGGAAGTTCCACTGGCCACACTGGAACCACTGGTCAAGGCCTCACTGATTAATGAATGGGCTAATTCTGTGAAGAAGCAAAAAGTGGAAGTCTATTTGCCAAGGTGAGAAAGTGTTCCTGGAAGGGGAAATTGCATCCAAATGGGTGCAGCAGCAGAGTAGGGCAAACTTGGACATCTTGCTCAAGGCTGGAGTTGTGCAGCAGCCACAGGAGGGTGGCTGTGGCAGGAAAGCCTGGGGATGCAGTGCACAATGATGGTTATTTGAACAACACATGAGCTCTGCTTTTGCATCCCTGTCATGGCAGAGCTCTCCAGAAAGGAAAGTTTCCTCACCAGGAGCACAACCACTCGGAATGATGCTCAGAGCAGTGCAGAACTCATCATGGCTGAGTTCCATTTAGACAGGAGCCACAGAAATATTGGAAGTCTGAACTACCAAATGTTTCATTTAGGTGCTAATTAGGTTTCTATGTGCTGCTATTTTAAGAAGTCCTAGTGCTGTGTGTCTGTGTAGATACAAATGGTTGAGTGTTGAGAGGTAATTCCAGTCCATTTTGGGTTGGTTTTTGTTCCCAGCTGCAATAAGTGCTGCTTTTTCTCCTTAGAGCAGCAATAGATTAACAAGACATCACTATCAGAAGGGCTGAAACTTCTGTCAGTCCATTTGCAGACACAATTGGTGTGCTCAGTGCAGATTTGCCCACATCCACCACTTAGGATCTTTCCTGGAACCCTTCTTCATCCACCTTCAGATATTTCTCGTGCTTGTGCTCTGCCTGCCTTGGTAGCAGAGTTGTTTACTACTAAATGTCACTAATAATGTTCAGCTGGATCCTGCAGTCCTTCAAGTGATTCATAATGATTTCATGGAAGTGTTTATGTAACAATAGAGCCCATCTTTGAAAGGAATCACTTGTACTCATTCTATTTTTGTGGTGTTGTGCAGTGTGTACGTGGCAGCAAAACAAAAAAAAAAATAAACCTGAGTGAATCCTTTAATCATTAAAACAGTTCTTGGTTTTAAGGTGACTTGGAGATGTGAGGTTGTTACATTGCACAGGGTAAGGCTCCCTGCAGTCCATCAGCTCCCTTCCCAAAGCAGAGGCCAGGAGCTGACTGCAGCTGAGCACAATAAACAAGGCTAGCCAGGATAAATTAGGTTGAGATGGACTGGTGCTGTCAGCGTGCCCTGATTCCAAATGGAGATGGAATCCACTTCTCTGGAAAGCTTTAAAGGCAGGCTGGTGAAGGGGCCAGCAGCATTTTGGGGCTGTTTTTCACTTCTCATAGTAAGAGTTTCTCTCCTATTTTAAGTCTCAGTTCCTTTGAAGAAGCAGGAAGAGCAGCAAAGAGCTGCATTGCAGGTTTTGTAGAAACTGAACCTACAATTCCTGGGATTTGTTTTCTTCTTTTTCTCCTGCAGCTCCAGGTCCCAGGGGCTTCAGAAAGTCAGCTGAGACACCTGGCAGGGGAGTTTTCCCTCTTAGGCTGCCTTTCCTGCAGACTTGGGCAAACCTTAATTAGATGTTAATGAGAAGGGAAATTGAGGATTCTTCCATCGTTAAGCTTTCCATTTTTACCTGGGACAGCATCCTGTGCATCAGGAGCTCAAGTTGGGTCTCTTCTCTCCAAGAATTCCTAGAGTGGGAGATCTCCAACAGAAATCTCTCTCCACTGATTGTGGGGAGAATCTGTGAAAAGCAAATTCCATATTTAACAATTCTGGGTATCTAAATACATGAATGGCATTGAAAACATACTAATTATATTTATGACTTGGAGTAAGTTTGTAGAGATGATTTGGGGTTTTGTTTGCAGAGACTCCAGGGTTCTTTGGAGCCAGGCCTGGGGTTTGTGTGATCATAAAATATCCTTATTTTACTCTGCCCTCAGGCTGCTTAGTTCTTATCCAGGAACCTCAAAAATGGGATAAACACCTGCAAATTCAGGCTATACAGAGGCAAACCAGGTAGAAGGAAGTGCCAATCACCTTCAGTATTTTCAGATTATAAAAGCCAACTATCCTGAACATGGAATTCTGTGTAGGAATACTGCAGCCTCCTTACAAAAAACCCCGAGATTAATTGCATGCTCCCAAGGTGTTGGATTTCCATTAGGGATTCAGAGGTGATCTACAGGATTTTGTCAATGCTCTAAATAAACACTTCATAAATATTTGATGCTGTGACTCAGAAAAGCATGTTATGAAATGTGGCCTCCAGGCTCTGTCCACTGAGAAATTGAAAGCAGCAGTAGAATAAAATTAAATTTTTATATCTTGAGAGATGCTATCCAATTATAAAGTGAACATTTTTTAAACTTATACATTTGTAATAGGACTGAATGACTTGCCAAAGCAGAGTTAATCACAACTTTGCAATTTCTGTCTGCATTATCTGTGTGCAAATGAAATTGTGTATTATTCCCCTTAATGGCAAAGGAGAGATTTGTACAGAATTGTTAAATTATACTCCCTCATTTTCATTTCCAAATCATTGTTTCTAGCTTAACCCAGACTAAAATGATCAACATTTTAATCCACTTTTTACATAGGAGTGAAACAGACCATGAATCTAATTTACAAAGCTGTCTCTGCAACATAAATTGCTTGAAGAGCATAGGAGGAATTGCTACCTAATAGTGGTGCTACAGTTTGCAGATCTCCTCTTAAGGGTTGCTCCAGTGTGCCCAAATCTCTATAACAACCTTCTTGCTTTTTTGTGCATTCAGAATACCTTCAAAACCTTTAGATGGTGTCGAAATGATAAGTGGTTTTAGCTGAAGGTTGTTTTCTCTGGAAGAAAAGACAACAAACACCAAAACCACTTAACACCCCCTTACAAAACGCAACAAAAATTCAAACCCAAATGAAAAATAAAACCCTTGAGGGTTCTGGTTTTACTGTCTCAAGTCCCCATTTCACGAGGAGTGGGCCAGTGCTGATTGTCCTTGAGGTACAACCACAGAAGAGGCACAAAATTGTCCCAGTGGAGTTCATTGCCACCCAACTCCTGCAGATTCAGCCCTGAAAAGAAGCATCTCACCAGAGAAAAACCCACAACCTGCTTTGCTTCCCCTGCCCAGAGCAGCTGAATGGGGATTTGGGATGGTCTTGCTGTTAGTAGGGTTGTTTTTTCTCCCTTGCTGGTTTTTTTTCAGGGCATTCAATCCTGGAGGTTTGGTTCTAGCACCTCAGGACAGCCTGGCTGAAATTCCAACCAGAATGCTGGAATTGATAGCAGCTGGCAGCCTGGAACTGCAGGCTGGGTGACAACAGTGCTTCAGTCCCCAGGGCCTGTGCTCCAGGCAGGAATATTGATGTCAGGAATGCAGCCATTCCTCTGTTTGCCTTTCCTCTGGTAGAACCAATCTGAAAACCTGGGATTTTCTGGCTTTGGCTCGCTCAGAACCCTTAGGAATTTGTGAAATGGTGACATTTGGGATGAATCACTCCAGGCTCTAGTTCCCTTCTCCTGTATGACTAGACCCTGTACCCTCATCCTCCTTGGCTCTGTGGATCCTGAGCATCTGAAAATCATAGAAAATTCACTGTTTCAAGGGTTGCATGACACCACAGGAGATGAACACATCTTTTTTTCTCTCTTAAAAGGCTCTAAAATAGAAGAAAGATGTCCTGATGTGGAATGTGAATGCATAACTGCAGAATGTCAGTGACATAAATGCATCATTTTGTTCTAAATGCTTGTGCAAGCTTTAAATTTCCTTAAAATGTCCTGATTCTCTGCTGAAATCTCCAGAGAATTGTTTGCTGGTTTCTCAATCTAATCTTCTCTTCAGTGTCTCTCAGGCTTCCCTTGGTGGTTTTCAAAGCTCTCAGTTGCTACTATGCCATGATTTTTGATACTGAAGTATTTAAATCAGTTTTTCCGAGTATTTTTAGCACCAGGAGCACCTAAAAGGTCGTGGGGGAGATAAAATACGACCATCTGGCTCATGATATGCAACCAGCAGTGCAAATCACCAAGTGTCAGGGGTAGCATCGTGCAGCTCCTCATTCCCAGAGTCTGGAGGTGCAGCAGATGTGTGGGAAATGAGCTGGGCTGTCAGCTCTGTGTTCTAGGCTGTCAGCTTTGATTCTGAATGCCATCCTCCCTGTCTGCAAGGAAGTGCACAGCAATCCAGGTCTGCCTGGGAGATGACTCCTGCTGAATGGTTATGTCGGGCTGCAGAGCCTGAAATGCAATTGCCAAGTGTGAAGCAGCCCTGTGGTTTTGAGAAGAGGCTGGTTCTGATGGCAGCTGAAAGATTGGAGATCTCATTAATAATTGATCTGCAACTCTCACTGCTTCTCAGAGCATGGGAGGAAGGAGGGAGAGGGTGCTTGGAGTGGGGTTTGACCACAGGGCAGAACTCCACGAGGGGAGAAGGGAAGTAATTAGTTTTGGTTTCGTAAAGGGATCGTTTGATATTTGTACACCTGTTGTGGTATTTTTGGTCTGATTTGTTTGTCCTAAAAAGCAGGAACTCACCTCTCTAGCTATTGGACAGCCCTGCACTCATCCACCTGCTCAGTGTTTGCCTTTCCAGAGGTTCCAGTCAAGGACAGAGCCTCTGTCTCCAGTCACTGCTCCTGTCCTCCCCATAGGCATTTTTGGGCAATATAACCAATCAGTTTGCTCTCCCTTTTCTCAGATCCATGTTCAGCTGAGGCTTTCCAGGTTTATTTTTTCCCTAAACCTCTCCCAGCCCTCCCCCTTGATCAGTATGCAAGAGCATCCTGTGCCACAGTTGCTTTCTGGGTCACAACCCCTCACTGAGCAGATGTGTGTTTGCTGTCTAATGGTCCAGAGACTTAAACCCACCTGATTTCCATTTGTGTCTGACTCTGCAGTTGGAAAAATATGCTTTTTTTGCAGTTATTCTTCCTATTTTTTGCCTCAAAGTTTGCTTTTCATGCAGACTTGACTTGCTGCTTTCCTATCCTGATATTCCTTACTAATTTGACACTGCTAGCTCCTACCTAAATTGTGTTGAAAGCTCGATGCTTTTAATATTAGGGTGAAATAAAAGCCAAAAAGGGATTAATTTGCCTTCTCTGTAAAAGGTAGGTACAGTTGGAAGTGGTTTTCAATTTGTTTTAATGTAAGTATGAAATAGAAGGAATTATTTCTGAGTTTATTCTCTCTGAACTTACTCAATGTGCACAGACAGGACCTCTGCTACTGAACTGTGTTAAGTCTAGCACTGGGAATCAAGTCTCAATTCATCTTTTTCAGGGTTTTTACCAAAGTCTCTAAAATAGATCTGGACATCTTTTACAAGTGTGTTTAGAGAGTAAAACTGGTTTTAGTTTTGGAGCCTAAAAGTCAGGGAAATGTGATTGAATGAGCAACTTGTAGATTTGTTACCACAGTAACTGATGCAGAATATCAGAATACCATCAGAAGTTCTTTCCAGTAATTAAATCCTTGTTGGTCTCTTCTGATTCTTTTGGGAACTTCTAAGGCAGTAAAATCACAAGAACCAGTTCCTGTGTTTTCACTCCATGCAGCTCCTGGAATTGGTCTGGACAGGATAAATGAGCACTTGTGATGCCACCAGTGATTTATCGATCCTGAGCTTCCTCCAGATCCTATTTTAAGTCCAAAAATTCTTCTCTGGATAATGATAATTCTGGATAATATCCATTCCACCATAAATTTTTGGCTTCTAGTGGTATTTATAAGTTCATTATGACAGTAGATGATGTAGTGGATGTTTTTCAGGTTTGTGGAAGTGAGGAATGTCCACTTGACTCTTACCCAGTTCTGTTTTGATGTCCAGAGGATTCTTTTTTTGGCTGCCAAAAAGTGTTGGACATCTCAGCTCTCCATCAGAGCTCTGGGCCAGGCTTTCAGCTGAAAAGAACGTGTTCTTCTGCCATGGAGTTGGGGAAGTTTAATCCTAAAAAAAAAGGAGATTGCACAGAAGGACATTTTATTTGGTTCTAGCACTTCCTTTCCCCATCACCAAGGACTGAGATGTGATTCTGTCTGCCTCAGTGGCTGGAGAAACCAGAGCAGCATCCTCCAGTCCATGTTTTGTGTGGAACAGTCAGAGCCACTCACTGCCAGCATATTGTAAATCACTAATAATTCATTTGGTCATCCTCCAGAGCAGCCATAACTCACCCCTAACAAGCATCTATAGTCAGTCTCGTTGTCTGTCTGGTATTTTCTGGTTGGGGCTGCCATTATTGTTATTTTTCTGCCATATTGTTGTGTTTCTCCAGCTGTCCAGTCTCTTTTCTGGCTGCACATAAAGGTCTTTTTTTGTCCTACTGACACCAGGCATGGCTTTTATAATGTTTGAAAATCAGTCTGAAAATGGAACAAGCTTTTGCCCAAAATTTTGCCCTGGGGACAGATCTCAGTTTGTCCTTCCAGCACACTAACCCAGCCTAGAATGAGGCTTTTGCCAGGTTACACTCAGTGCATTTGCACTGACAGCTATTTGTTTTCTCTGCTCTTTACTCACAATCAAAACCCAATTACAATTGTGCCACCATGCTAATTAGAGCTGAATTAGACTTCATATTCATAGCTGGTTGTCTTTGCTTCTCCTATCAAAGTAAAAATGGAGTATCTTTCTCATTCCTCCTTTGCCAGCAGCTCTCTGGGAAGTTCTGCTGTCCTTTGCCTCATTTGATATTCTGTTCTGGTATCTGTACAATTAAATTCAGGTTTTAGAGAAAACCTCTTGTGTAAAAAGTAAGCATTTCCATTAGCTGCTGCATAATTTTACACTGCAGTTTTATGGGCAGGGGCTGCACATACCATTAGCATATTTTTTGATTGCTTGTGTATTAGGAAAAAATCCAGCTGTGAGTAAACTCATTTGTTTAGAAGCATTTTTGGGAAGGTGTCACTAGCACTGGATCTCCTGCTTTGCATTATTTATCCTGGTGGTTTTCCCTGGAAAATTTAATCTCCTAATAACAGTAAGTACTGCTTACATCTGGCTTTTTTGTAATTTTCTCTTCCATCCTCCAGGTTCACGGTGGAACAGGAAATTGATCTGAAGGATGTCTGGAGAGGTCTGGGAATTACAGAGCTGTTCAGCAGCAGTGCTGACCTCACTGCCATGTCTGGTAAGAGCTCCTCGTCTTGTCTCTCAGGGTAGATGAGGAATTACATTTTTCACCTGGGGAAGTTCACTGTGAGTATTTCAGGAATGGCTCTCATTAGAAATGTAGACCAAGTGGGATGCCCAGCAAGAGGCAGATCCCTGGCTGCAGTGCCTTGGTGGCAGATGAAATCCACACACCAGAGGGTCAGCCTGTGTCTCCAGAGGCTCTTTGTTCCCAGCTCTAGGAGCATTAAGCTGCTGCACATTTACTTCCTCTCCCCAGATACCTGGAAGCAGCACAGGAAGGAAGAGTTTGGAGATAAAAGCAATTTGCCACCTGCCTGTTGCAATGTGTTGTCTAAGCTTAGTTTTCCGAAGTTGAAATACACAATGCCTTTAAAAATCCATGTGGAAATGAGATATTTATGCTTTTAATACCTGCCAAAGGTGTTCATAGAATCCCATGATGGTTTGGGTTAGAAGAGACCTTAAAATCATCCAGTGCCACCCTCTGCCATGGCAGGGACACCTTCCACTGTCCCAGGCTGCTCCAAGCTCTGTCCAGCCTGGCCTTGGACACTTCAGGGATCCAGGAGCAACCACAGCTCCTCTGTATTAAAGTGCCACCTGTATGATTTTGGGGTTTTTAGCTCCCTGTGTTACTCCCCAGCCATGCAGGAAGATCCTCAGCTGATGGGAAATCCTTGTTCTGCATTGTCTGTCCCCAGGACAATCCCACCTTTTCAGAGCCCTGGGAAGAAAGGCAAACCTTCCCCTCAAATTCACAGAGGAATGTTCAGGATGTTCTTATCCTTCCATTTTTGCTGAGTTTGAAATGTTCTCTACAGTGTATCATGTAGCCTATTCCACTGGGTTGCCACTTTCACTTTTCCCCTGAAATTGGGGAAAAGCTGGCTTTAGCTAATATGAAAAGAGCTGAAATAAATGAAAAACCCTTTTTCAAAGAAATAGGATTTCGCTGAAGAAAAACACCTTCAATTTCTCTGCCACCTCAAAAAGAAAAGTAAGCTTCCCACTAAATTCTGGTCTATTTATAGGAAATTATTTACTTGAGCAAAAGCACTGAGGAGAATGGAAAATGCACAGGGAACCACAAAGGCAGCACCTTCTCTTATTTAGTTCCATGTAAAATTCATTTATGTATCAGGGACATCTATTTGTTGAGAGGTTGGCAGAAAGGATCTTAATCCATGTGACTAGTGATTTGTTTGAAGTTTTATGTTTCTGACAATTGTACTGCAAAAAATCAAAATACCACATCCTGCATGACTGAATTAACTCCTCTGCTATTTAAAGATTAACTTGTTCTTTAAGTGTAGAGCAGTGTGTAGAGAAAATCCATGAGTTTTACTGTAATTTTTCCCTGCTTTTCACTGAAAAGAGGATATTCAACCTGGACATGGAAAGGTCACTTGTAAATTAGGAATAAAAAAATGGTTTTGAAGTAATGTCTTTAATGAAAACCTTGCTGCTGACGCTGTGGAAATGAAGTTTTAAGTAATTAAAATACAAAATATATTCCCTGTTTCTGGTTTTCATAATGTGAAATAAGGCTGGAGGAAGGGAAGATAAAAGTCATGAAAACAAATTGTTCAAAGGTGGATTTTGCAGAGACCTGAGTGGGACAGCAGGTAGCAGGGAGGTGGAAGTTGACATCATCTCTGGGTCAGCTCTCTGGAAAATCTTGCTCTTCAGGAAGCCTTAAATGCAGATATTTTAACAAAATCTTTAACTGGACACTTAATTTAGGGAGATATAAATCAACTTAAATCTAAAGAGGTTTTTGAGAAATCCAGGTGGGTTTAAAAATCCTCTCCTCCTCCTCTCCTGTTGCTTTGGCATTGCTGTCAGGGCAAGTCGCCTGCAATTTCAACACAAAAAACTGCAACTTCAATTTCCAGCCCTAATCCTGGAATCAGATCAGACAGATTGGTGAGCTCAGCAAAATTCCATGTGCCTTTAGTGGATATAAACCAAATGGCAGGATTAGTTTTCAATATTCAGAATTTTTTGCTTCAGTCTGGAAAATGGAACCAGAAAAGGACCAGCTTTACCCTCTGGGATGTCTGAGCAACCAAAGACAAAGTGTTCATCCAGGTACACTTTGCAAATGTTACTCCCTTGCAGAAATGAAGTTCTGTGACAATTGCCACAGGTGAGTAGGAGGACATTCCTGTTTGGCTGTCAGGTCTCCTGGATTCTGACTCTCACTTTCAGAAAAGACTTAGACAGTATTTACTTGATTCTGATTCCATCAGGTATCCAAAACAATCTCCAAACAGCCTCTGGTATTTGGGATTTTATCATTTACTCAGAGCATAAATTTGCTGCTGGAGTGTTTTGACACCACTCAAGACTTAGCATTGAACTAATTTCAATACTAAAACTCCCCTTCTCCTTCAAATGATTCTAATATTTCTGCCTGTTTTATAGAGTCTTAAAAGCAGCAGCTTTTAATGCAAGGTGACCTGGGTGGCAGTGAGTGATGAAGTGATCTCAGTGAGTTACCTTCACAGTGCACACTAGTTAGAAGAGCATCAGTCCACTAAATAGCTCTTGGAAGTCTTGACTGACGTCCATATAATTTTTCTGGGACAACCTAAGCAAGAAGAGCCAATAAACCCACATGATATTTTTTTTAAAGCGAGCCGTGCAGAGCAGCCAGTTGGCAGCTGAGTGGGAGTTGCAGCCATATGGAGAGCAGTGACAGATGAAGTGTGATGCCAGGGGAGTCGTGTTCATTAGGGGGCAGCTGCAGCTCCCTCCCACTCACCCATGGGTCAGCCTGGGGTCCTGCAGAAAGCTGAAACTTTGCCACCAAATCCCATGGGGGCTTCCCTGAGATGCTCACAGCCCAGTCAGGTTGGTTCTTAGGGAAATCCACATTCCTGTGATGGGAGATGCTCAGGTGAGCCTCACCTTGTCCCCTGTGGAAGCCATAAGGGAGGATGGATAATCCCCAGGAGAGGAGTGTGATATGGGAGCATTGCAGCCAGGATGGGACAATCACAGCCCAGATCAAAGAAAAGGCTGCCTGAACCCTCAGTGACAGCATTATGCTTTCATATGAAAATAGATTCCTTCACTGCAGGGAGAGATGAATGAGAAGGATGTGATAGTAGCAATATAAAGAGAAGGATCTAGAGAAGGTAATTTGGGATGGGGAATTGCTCTTTTCATCATCCAAGGACAAAGATATCCAATGAAGTGAAAGGCAACAAATGGAAAACAAACACAAAGTGCTTCTCTCATGAAAAACTTAACCACAGGGATCTTTGCTGGGTGTTCCTTGAGACTGGCAGGACTGAAAAAAATGAAATTGCTCCCAAGCAATCAGAACTATCTATACTACACTGAATAAAGGCACTCTGTCTGTAGAAACTTGGGTTAGGGTATAAGGCACATTCTGGGTGAGAGGACACTTTTCTCTTGTCAGTTGGGCTGTAGTTTTCATCTGTACTTTTCATCTTTTTGTATCTTCTGAAGCAGCAATTCCATAGCTGGCGCCGTGGGCTGCTCTCATCTGCAGTGGCACTGGTTCCTGTCAACTTAAAAATGTTTGGAACATTAACAAATTAATGAATTTAATATCAAAGTAGGTGCTGCATGAAATCCCATATTTAAAGGAACAGGGTGGAAGCTCAATCCCAGCTGTCAGGGTGGCATTTCTGAAGGATTGGGACTGAAGTCCAGAAGTGGTACAAGTTTTAGCAGCCTCGCCTCTGTTCCATCACACACAGTCCCAGAGGTGATGATTTGGGGCTTTTGTTGGTGTGACTGAAGTGAAGCAGCAGAACTGGGAGGTTTAATTCAGTGCTGAGTGTACAGAGCAGCAAATGAGATCTGCTGGGGAAAGACTTTCCCAGCTGCTGCTCCTCGTGGCTTTGGCTTTTTTTGGTATTACAACTCCTGAGCATTCCAATCGAGCTGATCCTTCAGCTTCTGACAAAAAGCAATGAAACATTCACTGACTTCAGCAGGAGCAGGCTTGGACTGAAATTAAAATACTGACAAAGAAGGATGGAAAACAAACTAGACTGAAAAAAAACCGGCTCTGCGGTGGTTCTTGCAATAAATATGTAGCTTCAGCTTCTTGTAAATATAACAGAAGAGGAAAGAAAAACCTCATTTTCCTGGAGGAAATCTGTGTTGTACCTCGTGCAGAAATTTTTTTCATGATTTTTTTTTCATGTTTAAGTATTTGCCTATAATGTCATAATCACTTTTCCCCACTAATTGTATTTAAAATCTTGTGTCCAGGGGCTGTTTTTACCCTCTCTGCTCTACTGGTGCTCTGGGCAGTCCTGAGCTATTTTGGTATCCATGGTGTAGGAGAGAAGTACAAATTTAAGTGAGGTAAAATGTGCTATTAAAAGGTATTGGCAGAAGGTGTTTTAATGCAACAAAGCTCTTCTCCTTGCCTACCTGGTGCAGAAGGTGGATAACAGTGTTGGGGTTTTGGCAGTGTTTGGGGTGGTTTTTTTAAAATGCTTCAATCTTATTGTTGAGCCACTTGAAATCTGTTCCCTTTTCTTCTGCAGATAACAAGGAACTTTACCTTGCAAAGGCATTTCACAAGGCGTTTCTAGAAGTTAATGAGGAAGGATCAGAAGCTGCTGCTGCCTCAGGTACCTGACTGAAAAGCAGAATTAAATCAAATGTCTGGTTATTCTGTGCTAATTAATTTTTTACAACTGATTTGCTGTACAGCCAGGAAAGCTAAATGGAAGGCAGCATGGAGACACAGCACAGCAAGTGTAGTGCTGTCAGGAGAGAATTCTGGAAATATAAAAAGTGTTGGCATTTTTTTAACAAGTGTTTCACAAAATATTTTGAGCATCCTGTGAAAAACCTGTTGTTCTCCATTTTCTTTCTGTCAGCAGAGTACAGGCTGCAGTTTATGTTTCCTTGATGGGACTTCAGCATTCCTCATTTTTCACCTGCTAATTGAGGTGGTCAGAGGCATTTGATGCAGGAGAGCTAGAAGGAGATGAGAGTTGTTGCAGCTGCATTTTAATAAGCTCATATTTAGAGAAACAAGATGGGAAGTGCTGAATGCACACCCAGAGCTGTTCCCTGTTACTGCTGGGGGCAGCTGCTTGGTTCACCTGATTATCACATGAAAATAAGGTACATTAATTGCCCATATGCATCATTAGGGGATTTCTAATTGCCTCTGCTCATACCAGTCTTTGAGGAAAGGAATTCCTTGCCAGGTCTGGGTTGAATTATGCCCAAGTCTCTCTATGGACAGAGATTACTGGTGTGCTCCACTCTTTATGAACTGTAGAGTGCAAATTTAAAAGTGAAAGAAACACTGGTGATTAATAATAACGTCCTGGAGAAATCCATGCACCTCCAAATAAAAATAACAAAGAGCCAAATTCTGCCTGATCCACAGTTAATTTTACCTTCAGCCTCTGCATTATTTAAAAACTCCAGCCAAAAGCTGCAGGATCAGCCCATTTAATTTTTGCATATTCCCTAGTTATTAAGGGTTCCCTTTCAGTCTCCACTGCAGACTCAGAGCTGTGTAAAACAGGTCAGCAGTGCTGCTTAATGCAGTGCACTTTCCCTCTCTGAGTGAGCAGGAGTCATAACTCCTCTGAAGGTTCTGGATCTTAAAATTTATATGCTGCTCCCTCAGCCTGGGAAATTGCAGCACTCTGCATTGTTAATCATTCTTAAAGCCAGAATAGGCAATTACTCTGCAGGTCTCTTTCATTTCCAGGTAATATTTCCCTGCTATTTTTTGGTGGTACTTAGCATTGAGTTTGGGACTTGAGGGGCTGCAGAAATGTCTCTGCTGAACAAGTTGTGTTCTGTTTCCTGCAGGAATGATTGCCATCAGCAGAATGGCAGTGCTCTATCCCCAGGTTATAGTGGACCATCCCTTTTTCTTTTTGGTCAGAAACAGAAGAACAGGTGAGAATATTGCAGACTCTTCTGAGTTTTTCACAGCAGATCCTCGAGTATTCAAAGGGAAATTGCATGTTTTGACCTGTGAACTGGGCTTGTATTGCAGATTTTCCTTAGTTTGGGTGAAAATACCTAATATTGAAAGACTCACCTTTTCCATGTCCCCAAAGAAAACACGAAAATCTAACATAACCCTGAAAAACATTCACAGAAGAAGAAAAATTCATCGTTTTTATTGCAAGAACAGTGTGTTACTGGCCTGCACATCCATAATCATTGCATTCCCTGAGAGTTTGGCTGTAGTGAGACCACTGAAAGATGCTCCCAGTACCAAATAATTTGTATAATGGAGGAACATCCCAGCTGTGAATATTCTGTTGTGCTCTCCCTGTGCTCTGTGGCAGGTGAGGGCTGAGAGCAGCACTCACCAGCAGAAGGGACAAGGATTGAGTCCTTCCTTGGTCTCATATTTGTAATTTGCTATAATGATGTGCATGTGAGTGGATGCTAAAGCCTTGCTGTGCAGCCACAGGGTATTTTACAGGTCTGTGTTTGGGATCCCAGTCACAATATCAGAGTTTACTAAACCATTCTGCAGTGATGCTTAGTCTGCTTAGGCAGAGTCGCTTGTGGGACTTCATTCAAAGCACAGCACTGAATGAGGTACTGAGAAGAAAATAAACTCCATCCCAGCAGAAACCAGGCAGGATACCAACTCTTGGGGGTTTTTAAACCATAATAAATTGAATATCCTTGCTATTGTAGGCACATGAGGCAAAAAATATATCTGGAGGAGGGTGTCTGTCCTTTATTGCTAGTCAATATCCAAAAATCTCCCCAAAAAAGAAAAGTTCAAATCAGGACAGGGTAGAATTTGGTCCCTTTGGGGTAGTTCTTCACTTTGCAGAGCCTTTGTTGCATGTAGAAAGATGAACTGCCAGCAAAGCCTCAAAGCTTGTTACTAATCCAGAAATCTGAGGTTGGAAACCTTTTGGAAAAACCCTGTTGGTTGCCCTTCTTCTCCAGGCAAGCCCAAGTGCTTAGCTTTGGTTGCTGCCTTGAAACAGAGCTCTTGAGCCATTTCCTGGTGCCAAATTCTGAGCCCTTCGTTCCTATAAAATCCCACAGCACTGCTCTAGAGGTTCTTGCTGGTATTCATCACCTAAAAACCTCATTCTGGTTCTGACATCTTCCCTTCCTTCCCTCCTTCCCCCTTTTCTCCACAGGCACCGTGCTATTCATGGGAAGGGTAATGCACCCTGAGGCAATGAATTCAAGTGGCCATGACTTTGAAAAGCTTTAACTGCCACCAGCTACCGAGAGGAGGAGATAAGCACATAAAGTTTGAAGTTAATATATTTAAGGTTTGCTGTGTTTTCCCCCAAGATACTGTTTGGAAATGCTTTCGGATCTAACTGTGTTGCCAGTCAGTTCCCAGAGGAAAGCTTACAGTATTAAAGTAATGGTTCTGTTTCTGTCATTGTGATTGCTGTGTCCTTAAAATAAAGTTGTGTACATGTCAACAACTGTTTCTTGTTCCAGTGAGTTGTAAAGCAGAAAACTGCAAATCCATTATTTGTAATTTTTTTACAGTCCAAAGACTGACTTGATCAATGAGACAGGAGCAGCAATGTGTGCAGCTCTGAATAATGCAAATGGCAAAGCTTTGGTGGTCATTTCTAGAGCTGAAGAAGCCCTTGTGGACACTGTGACCTCACGCTGTCCCTGGCAGAGCAGGGAACAGTGCACTGCTCCAGCAGAGCCAATGGAACCAATGCAGTGGATTGGATTCTCTGACTGTGGTAGACTTTGTGTGAATTCTCCCACGTGATTCTCAAGTGCTGCTTTTCTGGATGCTCCTGCATGTGACTCTGCCACTGGCCTCCCCTAAGTGTTGGTGACAATAAAAGCTGATCGCATGAATATCTGAGACCTGTCAGTGTAGAAAGCTCTGTGTGTGACCCAAGTAAAAGAGTTCAGTAGTAATGGCATTCGTGTGGACATATTTTTTCTCCCCCACAGCAGTTGTTCTATTCTTCAGTATATCTCATTTCAGGGCTCTAGAATATTCTTTCTCAAAAAAACCCCACCCAAACTTATTTTAAGTGTCGAAAAATGTTCTATTCATAAATAAATGTCTAAAGGAACAACATCATTCTTTTCATTTTCTAACTTTTTCTTCAGAACAGACTGACAGAGAGAATGACACGTAGCACAAGTAAATATTAGCAGGGGAATTAGTTGCTGTTTCCATTTGGAAGAGGAGGAGCAGCACCCACTGTCAGCAGAGAGACATATAATTATTTCCTCCCTCATTGTTCAAAATACAAAAAGAACAGAGGTTATTAAAAAGGTGAGAGAGAATAGGAGAAAAGGAGGGAGGAGCTCCTTTGAAACAGATCATAAATACAAACCTTTGGATAATAAAGGGGTTTCTTTTATTCAATAGGAGTTTTATCTTTGGAATTCTATGGGAACAAATGCATTTTGGCTGAACTGCAGCTCTAGCTTCCCTGGCAGCAGAGATACTGCTCCCAAAGTTATTCATGCAAGGAGAACTTCCAAAATCTGACACATTGTTCACTTTTTCTACTGCTGGTGCAACTCCTGCAGGTCAGACTGGGACGTGATGGATGTTTCTGTGGAGGATGGAATGCTCTGGAGAAAAGCTTTTCAACACATTTCTATCCCTGCCTCCTTGAATTGTTTCCCAAATGGGGTTCCTTAGTGTGTTGCTGGTGCTTATTACCATTCTATATTATAGTCTGGACTTGGTAAGACAGCTTTTGTATTCAAATTTAGATGAAAATGGTAATTTTAGCCCTATGGAGCTAAAAACGTTGTGCTTGGGAGGGGAGTGTTGCTCAGAAGGAACAGCTAATTTTACCAAGGCAAGAATTAGTTCTACTGCAGGTAAAATGAACTTTGATGTGGGTTACACAAGGGCTGGTTTTTCATATTTAAATAAATCCATGGACTTCCCCTGCTGTCTGTAAAAGTGACCCACACGAGGATCTCCTGTGGATTTATCTTAGAGGAGATTTTTTAAACTTTTAAACTGATTTTTAAACTTTTCAACGTGTTTTTCAGGCTAATTTTTGTGTTCACTCTGACTTGGAAAGACGTGAGAAACCCTCAGTCATGCTTATTTTCAGTCCATCAGAAGTTCTTTCCTGACCAATTTTCTTTTCATCAGTTCCTTGCAGAGTAGATGCTCCTTAATGAGGAAAAGGCTGAAGATAGATGTGAGCTAAAGGTTTGAATTTTGGAAGGAGAGCTGCCAGGCAGAAATGTTTCTAGAGGATACCAGGCAAGTGCACAGGATTGAGCAAAGGTACAATGGAATGATGCAGAATCACAAATTCCAAATTAATTTTCAGAATTCCCTGAATGGGAACATAGGAAAACCAGCAGAAACAGAAATGCAAACACTTGTGGTTTCACTTGCTGCTCTCCCAGGCTTTACAGATGCAAAATACCCTTTTTCTGTTTCTTAAAAATTACCTGCTTTACAACAATATGAATTCATTTTTCCCATAATTTTCAGTAGTAATAATACCTTAAGCATTGTTACCAGTTAATAGGTATATTAATACTATTCCATTATAATTTTTAGTCCAGATTTTTGTATAATATTCCTTTCAAAGACGCTGCTGCTCCTTCACTACAAAACTAGCATAAATAATTTTGTCTTTTTTTGGCATCTTTTTCTGGTAGGGGGAATTTGTCAGTGGTAGCTCATATATGATTTTAGGTGTCTTAAATTTAAAACTGGTTTTTTTGTGGATTCTATGAGAAAATAAATCACTGCAAGGTCTGTAATTGTGCTGCTGAGTGACCCTGGTGTGACAGTTCTGCTGAGATCCTGCTGGGCTGCAGCTGCAGCCTGATGGGATCATCTTCTCTTCCTTGTCCTGCAGTCCAGGTGGGAATGCTGCTCAGAGCTGCACTTGAAAAGGTTTTCCCTAAGAATCCTTCCAGTGGTGGTGCTGAAGATTATTTGACTGATCTCACTGATATGTGACCTTGAGCACCTGAGGGTTTTTGTGGAGTTTATATCCAGCCCAAATTTGTCATGTTGTGTGAATGAAGATGGGTTTGTCGCTGTTCCCATCATGAATTTCCACTCTCCTTCCACAAGCCTTGATAGTGGCAGAGTAAACTTTGGGATCAGTCTGGGAAGGAAGGACAGGATATTCCTCAAAGAAATAAGATCTTGGTGTTACACCAGAAACAAACAAACCCAAACTTAGTCAAGGTTCTTCTGGCTAATTTTTATTTGTCAGAGGTGGACAAAAGAAGAAACCACAAGATGTCACTCTATCCTAAGGAGCTGAGAAGGACTTTCCTGTTGACAGAAATCCTATGGGAGTGTTGGAAACCTGAATAACCTGGCTAGGGCTCAAGTACAGGTAGATCTCAGCACAATTAATGAGAGATGCTGAGTTTGGAGCATGTTTAGCCTCAGATTTTTGGGATTCGTAATCCAAAGTGAGGGCAAAAAAGCCCCAGATACCTGCTTTGTGTTGCAAACTTCTCCCTGATTCTTAGTAAGATTGCTGGAGGAAGTTCATTGCTGCCAGGGGAATTTTTGTCCTGCATGATGCTTGGGGTGGGATGAAATAACAGAAATGGGTTGTTCTTTAACTTGTCTCCATGAGCAGCCCTGGAGCTGTGCTGGGGTTAGTTCAGAGCCACTGCTGCAACAGGACACAGTTTCTTGTCTCCAAGAGAGCAATAACTGGGGTTGAATCACTGATGTGCTGCCCCTATTCTGTTCTCTTTTGATTCCTCTTAAATTTCCCCCCTGCCCCTCTGGAATTCCTGCATGAGCAGATTCCCAGAGTGTTGTCCCATGGGACAGTGAGCTTCCACCAGTGCCAGGGGTTCTCCCTGCCTGGGGAGGAGGCAATATTGCTCCATGAGGATTTTCTTAAAATGACCACAAGGCCTACTGCACAAGTGGTGTTTCCAAGCTCATTCTTGAGTTGTTCCTGTCCCTTTTTATTGGGCAATCTTTGCTTTTGCCCCTGCAGTGGAAAACAGGAATGCATGGACTAGAAAGGGCTGGATGAGGTGCCCCAAAGTGCCAGGGAGGAGGAAAGCAGCACCTTGGGAACTCAGATCATACCAGCAAGGACTGAGCTGACTTCCCTCAAGAGCTGCTCTGCCTCTCCTGGCCCAGCTGGGGAGGAACTGGGGGTTTACTGAGCTTGGCAAACTGTCTGCAGTTCCCAAGGGGTTTGGGTCAAGCTGCTGCAGCTTCAGGGCTCCAGACAGAAGGAAGGCTCCAGCTGCTCCCTGGGACCTCTCTGAACTGCTCCAGCAGCTTCTTGGGCTTCCAGCTGGGCTGTAAAACAAAGTTCCACATGAGAAACCATCCTCAATGCACATCGCTGGTACTTTGAAACTCATTAGCACTCAGTCTGTCACCCCCCTCCACCAGGGCTTCTCAGGTGACATTCCCTCCATACAGCACTGCCTTCCAACAGCAGCCACAGGAAGATCTTTTCATCTCACAGCACTAATTAGAAGCCCAAGTCATGGGCCAGTTGCTCTAGGCATGAGGCAAACGGAATGAACAGATAGGCAGGAGTAATGTACTGAAAATGCAGTTGAAATTGCAATTTATAGACAATGGTGCAGTGCAATAGTAAAGGCTGGGAGGCTGATGGAGGATATCAGGCTTATTTGGTCACTCTGGCAGGCAGGTAATGGGAAAAGGTGGAAAAGATAAATGTATGAGCCCAGATACAGATATTGATTGTAAAATTGTAGGTCTACTAGGAGCTGGCTGAGGAAAGAATTGGAATTGTTCCTGCAGCTCAGGAATTCAGCCCATTGCCTGGGTTTTTATCTTTTCAGCCACACTGAATCACAATAGGAATGATGTCTCAGATATGACCCAGGCTTTACTGATAACAAGTTGTTTTACTATCTCTCTCATGAACACAACATCCTTCCCTGTGGAAGAGTGATCTTTTGGACAAAGTGAGGGAAAATTCCTACAGAAAAATGACTGTATTTGTGTTGGAGTACTTTTAAGTAAGGAAGGGAAAAGATACAGAGGAAATCTGGATTTTGTCTAAATCATGTCTTTAATGTTTTCATTAAGGGTTTGGAATTGCCCATGGAAAAAGATGAGCTTCAACCATTCCTTCAAGTGTTCTAATGCTGCCAAAAGAGTTTGAACCCAGTCATAGTTTTTTACTCTATTTACAGGTATTTGTGAAAAGTCATGTTTTAAACCCAAGCTGGGATCCTTGCAGGATAAGATAGCAGTGATAGTGCCTGAGCAGAGTGAATGAAATATGTTGAAACATGGTAAGAAATCAAAGTAATCAGGAAGTCCCTCTTGCCCTGAGATCTGTAAGGATCATGCTCTGGGTGATGCCAAATCCCACTGGTCACCAACAGGGTGACACAAAAAGCCTGTTTATTTGGGACTTTTGTCATTGTCAATTTATTCTGTAAATACACGTTTCTAAAGGCAACAGCCAAAAAGTCAGCAAAGCTTGACAAAGGAATTAATAACATTTCTGAAGTTTATAACAAGACAAATACTGGTCTCAAAATTCTTTGGAAATGTTCTCCTTGGGTCAGGCTGCAGCTTGGAATTCCCAGTGTGTAGTGACAGTCTGTCATTTTCCAGGAGCAGGACTGTGTAAAGCTCTCCTGCCAGCTCCAAAGCAAGGCAATGTCTTCATCAGCTGAGCTGCTTTTGGCAGGGGACTTGGAACGAGTTGAGCTTCAAGGTCTCTTCCAACCCAAACCATTCTGTGACTCTGTGATTCTGTTAAAGCCCTCAGCTAAATCCAGGGAGGGAAGAGGCCAGTTCTGCTGCTGTTTTACATCTGTCTCCATCGATTTTCCCTTCACAGGATTTTTACCTTGGTCTGTACAAAAAGAGAATCATTGTGCTCCAGTTTGTAAGTTCACTTCAGATTTTTTGATCAGAAATCATTTGTGAATCATCCCAGTATTTCAGAGCCACTCTTACTGCTGCAGTGTCATGGGGAGTGAGGTGAACAGGCTGACTGCAGTGATTTTAATTCATTTATTTTCCAGTGCCATTCCATCTTTAATGTGTACACAGCTATGGAACAAAGTGTTCTGAGCTGGTGAGCTCTGGATTACTGAGCTTTTGAATCATCACTCGTGTGGGACAGAGAGCTTGGAGGCAGGAATGAAACAGCCTCACAGGAGCCAGGGATGTCAGCAGCTCTGATGAGCACATCCAGGTACATCCTGAGGGAGAAACACAGTTAGCTCTGAACAGAACTTAGGGAATGTCGAGTTCCCTAGCCTGAAATGCTTAAATCAGGCACAGAGTCATGTAATGTCCAAAGAGCTCAGAGCACAGAGCATCACCAGAGAAAGCGACATTGTCATCTGCAGCCTGTTCCAAATCCCTTTGTAGTCCATCATGAAAAGGTTGCCATGACTGCCAGGCAGTTTTGGACTCTGCAGGTTTCTCTCAGACTATGCCCTGATGCCTGAGTTCAAACAATTGGGTGGGAACTGGGATTTTTTGTGATTACAAAGAATTCAATTTTTGCCCAATTTGCAAAAATTACTGTAGGCCACTTACCTGAAAATATGAAATGGTCTTCTAATCACAGTGTTCCTACAGCAAAAAAAAAGTGAAGACTACAAGCGTGCAAGATGTAGAATTTAGAATATTGCTTTTTGTCTGTGTGCACATGCACTCATTAAATGTGGATGTATTACGGGAATCACAAATCCTGTTATTGTTTTGCTATTAAAAGTAAGCAAAACCCAACCTATTACTGCACGAAGCCATGAGATAATGCAGTACAAAATAATGAAGTCACTCTGTGCCTCTTGCTTTAGAGGCTGGAGGATGTGGTGCAGGATGCCTGTAAGGGAATAAAAATTAATAAAAAGGTTGTTTTCCCCCCTCCCTTCCTCAGTCACTACCTTGGCTGGGTTCCTGTCTTTCAGTGCCCCGAGATAAATGATGAATTCTGGCCTCTTGAAACTGATGGCAGCATATTCCTCTGCCTGCAACCATTGCACAGGGAATTCACAGTTAACAGGAGCAGACAGATGAAGGCAGAGCACCCTGGGGAAATAAAGGGCTATCAGTGTTGCACACCATGGGCAATGGCAAAGCTCCCCAGCCTCTGGCAACACCCAGAGCCCTCAACAGGAGCCACAACCCCCATGGCAGGAGCTGGCAGAGCTCTGCTGAGAGGCTGCTTTTCTATTACTTTGTATTTTCCAGATAGAACAACTTTCTAGTGGATTTATTGTCACTGCGCTAAGTATCTCGAACACAAGTTAATTCAGGCTCTCTTAGCCTTGATAACACTTACCTAAAATATGCTTCTTCCTATGGATGACAAGAGTGCAGAGATTATAGTTTGATAGTTCCATGACAAGTGACTTCCAAAAAGCGACACAGAAGGCTATTTTTCAGAAGGACCATTAACCAGCTGGCAGCCTGTTTTCCACCCTTCATGGTAAGCATGATGATCTGAGCAGCATTCAAGAACAAGGCAGATCAATGTCTTTGCTGTTTTCCTAGGAAATGCATCCTGATGACTCCACAGAGAAAGGTTTTCAAGTGGAAAGGATGTTTTACATTTCTATCTCCTTCAGTGCTGCAAAGCTTGGCTTATTTTTTAGGGTTTCTGTACTAAGTCTTTTCTTCTTTTCTTTCTTTTTTTTTTTTTTACTAGAGCTTGGGAGTATTAATTTTGCAAGTGTGTTCACATTCAGCACAGACATCTGAAGACACCATCTGATAAACCAAGGGGTATCTGTGACAGCACTGTGCTTCTGTGTGTCATGGCAGTGGTGGCTTCAGCTGCTGTGACACTATCTAAACCTGCACAGGCACAGCAGCTAAGACTCACTTCTACCCAAAACAGCTGGCAGAGCAGATAAAATCAGTATATATTCCTGTTCTCAATCTCAGAACTTAACCAGCACCTTTGCAGGTTCAAAGTTTGGTACCAAGGGACAATGGGAAATGCTCTTTTCCCAGCTGGTCCCATCTGAGATCTGAAGGGAGGTGGCTCAGCCTCTGCTGCAAGGATGTTTCCCCTCCTGTCCTCCCACAGCCCCTGCAATCCCTGGCTGGAGTTTGGTGCAATCCAGGGGTTTCCATGCTGCCTTTCCTCCCCGTGGAGAGGCAGCTGCAGAGGGAAGGCTGTGGATGTGAGGTTTTGCTGCAGGGTGCAGCTGGGGCAGTGCCAGGGCTCAGAACACTTGTCTGCATCCCAAGGGAGCCATTCCAGAGCCAACAGTGAGGGTGACCCTCTGGGGAGCCAGCAGGGACAGCAGCTCTGATGCCCTGGGGCAGCAGAGGGACAATCCCACTGCTTTGGCTCAGGGCTAAGGTCCTGCTCTCTGACATCCCCTGATGTCTCTCTAATGCTGAAAATGGGAACAAGATGATGCTGCAAACTGCCGACTGTAAAACAAGATTAGGGCTGATGTGCAGCAACAGGCTGTGGCCCAAACTGCTGCCCAAATCACTGCTGGCCTGCTGGGGCCAAAGTGCCAATGGATTTATGCAGCAGGAAAATCCAGCGAACAAGCAGAGCGTTTCAAAACAAGCTGACAGATCTGCAGCATTTGGGAGCAGCAGCTGATGCTCCCTCAGAGATGTAACACGATTCCCATAATCACAGAAATATATTTAATTTTGTTTATTTAAACCAGCCCCTGTTTTGCTGTGAGCATTAATCATCTGGTGTCACACGACGGAGTACGAAATGTCACCCTTTGAGTCACATCTCCAGCGACACTGTTAGCAATGCTCTGGCTCTACTCCACAGCTGGAGAAAAAAAGGGCTTCATGCCTTGCTGGCTGTAGAGCAAACACACTCTTGCAGCTTCATTTTGTATTCAGCAGCTCTCCAAAAACAGTGAAGGCAGCATGAAAAATGAGGAGGAACACGACTGAAGCTCAGCTGCTGATCTTTCACAACTCAACTGCAAAAAATATGAGGTCTGAAAGGAGACTTTAAAGTACAGGTATCAGCAGAAATATTGAACTGCCTTAATCAAGACAAGAGCACCTGGTCAATCTGTCATTTATTAAATGAAAACAGGGCTCTCTTCTTCCCCCAGTGCAAGGCAAAAAGAAAATTCTAATTTCCCACCTGGGAATACAGCGTGGGGCTGGCAGCAAAGTGAAGCAGCTGAAAGATGGTGTAGTTAATGGTTGAGACTGGTTCAGTGACCTGGCAGGCCCTGTGACTGGAGAATAATTGACCTAAAGTAGTTTCACAGCATCTTCATGGCCCCTTTAGGCCAGCAGTGGGCTTAGAGCCTCTTTGAAGTCCAAAGAACGGGATGGAACTGAAGTCTATGGGGTTTAATCCTTTTTTATTTTCCCTTCAAGAAAAGCTGCTTCTCCTATCACCTCATCTCTGTTAAAGCAAAAAAGTGAGGTGGGGAATGAACCTCTGAAAAAGAGAGATTTGGCTGCAGAGGGGATTTTGGCTGGAAAGAGCTAAAGCAGAGCGAGGCACTGGATGAAGTCATTCCACTTCCAGCCGTGGTTTGCCTCCAGTGGGCTCTGATTGAAACGGAGCCCTTGGCAGGAAAGGCTGATGCATATGGATGGAGCTCTGCCCTTCTCAGGGACTGCAAACAGGGCTCTGGGAACTCCCAGCAGCAGCTCTGGGGTCCTGCAGGGCCAGAACTCCTGTGGAAAGCCAGTGGTGTGGAGAGGAAGGGCAAGGGAAATCATTCAGAGGAAGATGCTTTGAGGTCCTGTTGTCTTTTGGATAGATCTGAGTCCAGAATGCCTTCCCTACTGGAGTCAGCAGACCTGATTTAAAATAGCTTTTTAGAGCTGTGCCCTGTGAATGTAAAATGCTTGTTGCTGAGAAATCCCCTGCTTGGGAAGTACAACTGCTCAGCTGTGGGACAAAGTGATGGCAAATCAGTCCAGGGATGGTTCAGTAGCCCAACATGCTGGGAGCAGAATGTGCTGTAGCCCTCAGGACACCGAGATGTGATACAGCAAATGCAGTCTCTGACTTTAACAGAAACACATTTTCATTACATTTAATTTCTTTTGGCAGGCCGTGCCAGCTCCTAACTTTAAATGCAGGAATTGTGGACAGCTACAGAGTGTCTGTCTGCTGCCTATAAAAGAAGCACTGGAGAGAGAAACAAGGCTCATTCCTTTTTTATGTAACACAAGGCTGCCATTTTCTCCAAATGAAAGCAAGTGGGAGCAAATTATTTGGATTTCCTGACAAAAGCTGCACGAACACAACACCTTTAATAAAAACAGTTGATTCTTCTCATAATGCTCCTCTCTTCTTTTCCCCATGATCACAGGGGGCCCTGCTTTCTGCTTTCAGCTAGAGAACATCTTTATTATCCTTGCAGACAGTGAATAACAAGGCATTCATTTGAACTTAATTTTTTTTGGCAATAAGACTCGGGGAAAGAATAGGGATAAAAAAATGGGAGATGTCAGGAACAAGCTCTGCCTGTAAATACACGTTCAGAGTTCTCAGTTCCTTCTTTGACTGGAATGGGGACAGGCAGCTCTGAGTTTTAAACAACTGAATTATGTTTGTCATTCACCTGCATTGTTTTTCCACGTTTTCCTGTCCTTTCTCTCCTTTCTTAGCTTATGTAGAGCTGGGTAGCTTTTCACCACCTTGGCCCAACAGCACAATTATTTCCCCATCCCATACTTAAGGAGATTATGCCTATTTGTCTCAAATAGCTCATATGTGACAACCTAGCAAAGCCACTTTAATAAAGAAGTGCTCTGATGACTCCCAAGTATTCCCGTATTTGCAAGATCTGATTTTCAGGAAGGCAACGGTTTGATGGATGAAATGAACCAATTTTTTTCAATATATTTCAGGTAATCAATTCGCCACCAAAAAAAAGAGAAAAAAAATGGAAACATAACTCTTTAGCAGCTGGCAGCAGTTTCATAAATAAATACCAAAAAAAATGATGGAGGTGTAATGGCAATGCTGGAAGTTAGAGAGGAGAATAAGCAGAGATGCTGCTTCCAGTGACACAGGGGAGGAGGAGGCTTACTAGGCTGCAACAGGAAATTGTCTATCAAAATGAATTTAGAATGATTTTCATATGATTAAAATTACCTGATGAGAGTCATGTTTGATAAATTAGGAAGTGCTTAATGAATCTTGTATTCCACTGGGAATGATTAACAATTAACTGGTGAAAAGATGAAACATGAGATTCATAATAAAGATGTGGATGGAGGAAATGAGACTGACCTCCCACTGGAGGTTTCATCTCTGGGTGGTTCCATCAAATGCCTGATTTGTTTGTTTTGGCAGCTTTGGATAAGATGTTTTTAAATGTTGAGGATTAGACAGGAATGGCAGCTGGAGAAGTGGAGAGTGACAGGAAGCTCATTAAAATGGATGGCAATTTGTCACTGAGCTTCAGGGAGCTCCAAAGCATGACCTGGTTGAGGGTTCAGCCTCTTGAGAGAGATCTGGCAGGGACCTTTGGGGTTTTTCCACATTCACACACAAGGTTGGTTCTCCTCCAGCTGAACTCAGTGGCTTTAATCCTGAGGGCTGCAAGGCTAATCATGATCTTATGTGCATCTGTGGGTTGGGGATGCAATGACTTCATGCAATAGAAAAGCCATGTTTGAAGGTAAAAGGGAAAATTTACCTCAAATCTGGGAGGTTTATAATGGGGAAAATCATTATTGCCCATCAATCAGGAGTGTTGTGTGCCACCAGCTCCACTTGGGATACAATTATGTTTTCTCTCTCACACAGACCAATGAAGAGACAGTGAGTTATGTCCATTATTTCTTTTGAAAAGAAAGTTCTGAGAAAAAAAATCTTGAAATGTTGCTTATTTGTGGTCTTTCCTCGGCGTCAGAAAAAGTCTAACTCATCCAGAAATTGTTGACCTTCATTCTGTTAGAAAAGACAGATTTGATGCTGGAACAGGCCTCTCCTAAACCAAATAAAAATGCCATTCTTCATCCCATAAACATCTTTTCTTATAGCTTCATCCCAAGACTATTAAATCAAGGAAAGGCTCAATCTTCAGTGCCAGACATTGTCATTATGAGTTGAAAGCCCATTCATTGTCTTTCCAGCAGAGAGAACCAAATTTCAGTCCTTGTTGCTTGGTTACAGCCCCTCCAACCCTCTTGGAACCCATGGGTTTGTAGCACCTTAGAAAAGCAGACATATATAGTTTTCACTTCAATTATTTATGCAGCTGCTTGTTGATTCCTCTTTGTCTGGTGACCCTGCAGAAATGTTTCACTAACTCTGCTCTCCTCCTGCCCGAGACTTTGTTCTGTTGTCCTTGGCTTTTCCCTGGGAATGCTCTCCAAGCCCTACCAGTGGGAGTCGAATGCTTTCCTGGAATCCTGAATGGGCAGGACAAAAGGAAATGTGTTGCCTGGGTAACTCAGCAAAATAACCAGTTTATGTGAGTTTTTGTGAGTGTGCCTGCTTATCTGCCCAGGCACAGATGAGCATTTGTGCATTCAAAGTGTGTTCCTTTTCCAGGGCCATGCTGACCTTGCCACTGAAATATTCCAAGAAATTCTCTCCTTCTCACTGACTCATCCACCTTGGATCCCTGGATATGGTCAAACCAGGTAAGATCAATGTAGAAGTTAACTTTCTGCTGGTGCTAAAGTGTTGCTATGTTTTTAGATCTGATTTCACTGGTGGCATGTACCTAATCAGTTTGATATCACTGATAGGCATCAAGTTAACACTAAAAAATAAAAAAAGATTTTACATAAAGAACATAAAATCACTTCAACAAACTGATTTATCCCTACATCAGAAAAACGTCACGATAGAGAAATGTCCTTTAAGCATTCTTTAACAACGAGTAACAAAATGTCAGGTCAGAAACTCAGGCAGTAAATGCAGGCTTTGCAGGCAGACTGCTCATCCAGTCTGCTTTTAACGAAGCCAGTGGCTGTGAATCCTGTGTGAATGCTGACCCTGGTGACAGGAACAGGATTTCTGCTGGCTGCCACCACAGTGCCAGCATTTCATGGTCTGAGCATCTCAGTTATTTCTGTATAAAAGGAGGAGGGATAATATTATTTCCTTTCTTCCTACTCTTTGTCTGGCTGCTCTGTTCAATTAAAGCACGAACTCTCTGGAGCAAACTCTGTTTTCCTGCCTTGCTGTGGTGCCCAGAACAACACAGCCTCTCGTGGCCTTCAGCAGTGAGAATAATTGGGATTGTTTCTGTCATTAATCAGACCTTAGAATGAGCTGGATTCTGACCAGTTCCTGCATATTTCATATTTCATATCTCATGGACTTGTAGGACATTCAGGGAAGCATCCCATGGGTCAAATGTCGATGTGAGAGACACAGGGTTGAGACTGATGCCCACCCTGTATTTACCCAATTCAAAGACAAAATTGCTGGTCAAAACTGGATTAAAGTGGGAAAAACTAATTTCTTTCCTGCAGAGCTGGGACATACTGCTGAATTTCTTGTCAGAAGCACATTTTTATGGGCAGGTTGTAAAGATCTGACAAATAGTGTTTATAATGGAAAGGGTGACACCATGTAAAATATGTCGTTCCTCTGAAATAGCACAGAGATAATTTTTCATGGGCTTTATGAGGAATGCATTCGCCATAAAAGATCTGAAGCCCATTAGGCTGTGATGGGGACCAATACCTTTCATTTTATAGACAGAGGAAAAAATGGCAAGTAGAAAGGCCCCAAATTACAATCTTGTTTGATTTAGATATTAATTTCTTTATTCTTAGCAGCCAGAGAAATGATACGCTCAAGTGACCTGATGAATCTCTCAATACCCCATCCTCGCCCACCCTGTAATAAACTCAGTTCTTACCACATAAAGTTTTAATGAAACCTGTGTGGGATGACTACTTTGTTAAATTTCACATAACGATCTGTCAATTCAACATTTGGAACCGCAAAATGCCTTTTGCACCGAGCTGAAATTCTCTAATAACCATTATTCCCCTCTACTTTACTGACACAGAGAAATTTGCCAGCAGAATGTCTAAGAGGAGGTTTTGGAGGCTTCAGACACCGTTGGGGAAAGCACAGGCCTTTCTGTGCAGAAAGATCTTACAATGATCAGCCTTTGTAACGACCAAAAAAAAAAAAGAGAAAAGAGAAATATGAAGGAAAAGGAGGATAAGGAGTAATTTTTCTGTGAAGAAGCTGAAAGGCAGAAGTCTGAAGCACAGAGGTTTTGACTGTATGACATTTCCAATTGAATATCCCCGGGCAGAGGGGATTTCGTACTTTTTCCACATTGATTTTCATCTATTTATCCCCTCTTCTTTCAGAACAGAGCCCAGGAGCTCAAGTGAGGAAGGAGCTGTGCCTGTGGTGTGATGCAGATCAATAGGGCACGATTTACTGCTCTGCTATAACCTTCCACTAAACCTGGCTCCCATGGCTCCTGCTGGGGTTTAAAAACCACCTGTGAACTTCAGCAGGGACTGCCCAGTGCCCATAACCATCCTGGGCAGCTGCAATCCCATCCTGTAGCCCTGCCAGCATCTGCACTTCATCTGGCTGAACCAAACAAACATCAGTCAAACGCATTTTGAAGGGAATAATTCACTGGGCTGATTCTCAGAACCTGCAGCTTCAACGCTTTAAGAAAAATGTGATATAAAAACAGACACAAACCTGACCTCTTGGTTCCCAGCAAGGGAAGAGTCTCTTGTTTTCATTCCCAGCTGCAAACCTGAAGAAGGAAGCTGGAAGGTTTTCCTAAAATGGCTGAGCACGTTCAAATGAGTCAAGAACGCTCAACAGAGCGAAGAGGAGCGCGTGAAGAACTTTCCTGAACGTGACACAAAAGATGAGCCTCTTTAAGTGTGTTCTTTTCATCCAAACTGCTTGGATAAGTTAATAAGGCATTTTACAAGCCGTTAATGAAGCAGGAGATCTTTTAGGCAAGGAAAACATGAATTTCAAGTGGGCAAAACTGTGAAAGCAATTGGTGAAAACGAAGCCGCCGGCGCGAGCAGACCAGAGATTCAGCCGGATGATCACATATCTCACTACAGGTATCACCAACCCATCTTTAGGCACCTTCTGGAAAGCCAGCTCACTGATACCAGCTCCATCAGCCCGGGAATTTGTTTGATGTGCTTAAGAGGTCTGTAACAATAGCTCCTAACGTGACTGCGTTGCGAGGTGACAGTGTTTCCCTGGAGACAGAGAATCCATCCAGCCCCGGCCAGGATCCCTGCAGGTTCCCCCTCTCTCCAGAGGCCGTGGAACTCCCTCCTTGTGCAGGGGCAGAGATGGGAAGATAAGCTCTGCCCGTAGACAAATAGCCCAGTGCAAGATGTGAGGATTTTGTGCAGCAGCGAGACATGTCTGAAAGGTAGGAGGGTGAAAGGAGACACGGAGATGTAGTCATTGCACAGCTGCCTTGACATGCTTTGACAACAAAGATAGAGTTACAGGATTGAGTGTCTTTTTCAAATGTACCAGCCTGGTGTTGCTGACGGAGATTGCTGAGCAGAGAAAGCAGGAATTCCAACAGGGTTTGTTTTTCCTGGTTGGCATCGCCTGGTCGCTGAAAGACAAAAGCTGTCCCAACAAAAATGGAGTTTGGTGTGGAAATGTGGGAATGGCACACGGATTGAGGTGTGGGGTTGGTATTGTCACAGGATGGATCCGTGAGGAAAATGTTGGTTAATATGCTAGGAATGTGTCATTATGTTGATAGGACCTAATTAAGTTAATTATGTCTTTGGGGGGGCAATTTTATGAAGCATAAAGCGAGATAATTGATGCTACAGCTATCAGCAAGGATGTGTTGTAGCCATAACTTACAGGTGTGTTTGTCACTAAATTATGCTCAAAAGAACTGCTTCAAAATGTTGCATAATTTCTCATAAAACTCCTATAAGAATAATTGAAAGGTAATAGAGCATGCAAACACTACGTCCATATCTTCTACTATCCTAAGTTCAGAGAGTTCTCTTAATAAATGTTTGCATACAAGCAAAGCTGCTCTGGAGCATTAAATTGTGTACATTTGAAATGAAGCACAGCCTGAATTCTGAATTCTGCCATCTTTTAAATACTTTCACAAATTGTGCTTGTTAGTTAACCCTGCAGTTAATTTATGTGGATGGCTTTGGCATTTGCCATTGACTGGGACAACATAAATAATTGGGTGTTTGTATCCTGGGAGCACTTTTATGTGCAAGTGGCTTGGGCAGATCCAGACCCAGCTCTCTTAGAGCCTGTGCAAAATCAGCAGCCCTGACCTAGTGATAAGAACTCTTTGCTTTGGGAAGATTTATTGCTTTATTCTTAGTTTCTTCAGTTTGGATTTTTTCTTCTATTTTTAAAAGATGATCTTAAAACACATTTGATTTAATTCCTTTAGAATGATGCATGTTTTTCACTTCCATAGTAGCAGGACTGAACAAACTTGGAGCACTTTGCTGTTAAATAAGAACCTGACTAGACTTCCCTGAGATCAACCACAATGGGAGCAGGGGTTTCCATCAGATATGGGCTGGGATTTAGTGGGATGAAGCATAGGAATTCTGACTCTGGATATGTGCAGAGTTAGTATAAATAGCCCTATGATTTGTTCCCAAACCTTTTATCCAGGGCATGTCAGGTCTGCAGGAAAAGCAGCCGTGGTTCAGTGAAAGCTAAGCCTGCTCAAGGATGCTCATTCCTGAAGAGCAGCTGGGAATAAGATGGTGGGAAGCTAAGCCAGACCCCAAAACTGCTCAAAACACTGGGACAAAAGCTTTTCAAATCCCAGATGCAAGAGTTTGCTTATAACCTCTTTTATCTTCACTCCTCTTCAACTGAGCTTCTCATTTTCCATGCAGCAGAGCTGAACCTGTGCTGGGAAAGCTCAGATATTTGTTTGTCAAGGCTGCTGTTTTATCAGGAGAAAGGAGTCTTTTGACTGGCAGCCCTTTCTTAACAGCCAAATATCTAAAATATACACAGGAGGGATTTTTCACTCATTTTCTCACTCAATATCTTTCACTGGTGTAGTTTCAGAAGCAGCTCAGCTTCAGCTCTTCAAAGTCTTTTGTGGGCTTTTAATGTTTCCTTAAAGTCGGCTGGACTCAAAAGTACTTGCACTGCAGTCAGGAAACTCAGAGCATTCTGGGCTCTGTGGAAATCTGGCCAAGGTGTCAGCAAGAGGAGAAGCATTTCACAGGGACAGGAGTGACACTGACATCCTGGTAAAGTGGGATTTTGATCAGGCAGCTCAGCAGAGCATGATTTTCCAAGGTATGGCCTGTTGTCTCCTCAGTCATGTTCTGAAAAATGCAGGAGCTGTTCTGTTCTCCTTGCTGACAGTTTGCAAAACACTTCAGACACTGAAGTCCTCGCTGGGACTTCCACTGAGGAGAACACATAAAATACAGGGGGTTAGCCATGAGTGCTTCCAGCTCCCCCACTGTCTGTGCTCCCTCTTGTCAGCTCACAAGGAGCCCTCCAGACTTCAAGGTGCCTGCAAAGAATTTTTTAGTACAATTTTATGTTTTGGGTTTTTTTTTAAATTGTTGAGATGAAAAAGATTTTTGTACCTGGATTTGGTGTCAGTGGCAAAGCTGTAGCCATGAGAGGAGCTGGACTGAGGACCAGCCTCAGAAATTAGAAGCTGGTCACACACAAGATTTTTTTTTCCCCCATTGCCACATGAAGTTTCCAAACCTCTATTACAGGTTGCTTAAAATATAGTCAAGTACCTCTGCCTAAAAGACATCATAAATACTCCCCCACAGCCCCCAAAAAGAGGGAGAATGGAGGAATGCAATTGCCACAGAGGGTTTCCATTAGTGAAATTAATTCTTCTCTCATAAGAATTTAGGTCTGTGATTTATGGAAACCACCAATTTCTCACTGCAGGCGAAGTGAGAGGAAATGACTCAGCCTGGACAGACATCATGAATCTCATTTTTTTTTTTCCCTTAATGCTTGACATAATCTAGTGTGCTGCTCCCAGAGGTGTCATTGGAGATTCATATCCAGCCGAAGGGCCTCACAATCAAGGCAGGAAATTTTGTTCCTTTCATGTATTGTGCGATCTGTAATTGCTTGGAATTGCATCCTGCCTCGTCCACTGCCAGTCCTTTTGCATCAATTTCGCAGCAAAATAGGAAGGTAAACAAAGCAAGGGAGAGAAAAGCTGTGTGGCACTTGCTCCTCCAGAAAAATCTTCTGTGACAAAACGCTGGGGTCCAGCTGGTGCTGATTAAACTCAGGCAGTTTTGGGATGAAAGATGTTTCTTTCTGTCACTCTTTCCCATGGAAATCTCACTACCCACCTGACTGGGGAAGTCGTATCCATCACATGTTTTTGCTGGAACTTTATGTTTGATTTGCCACACAGAATGTTGTGAGTGGGTTTTCTGCCAGGAGATCAGAATAGCTCTCATGTTACATGGTTCAGCTAAAATGTTTTATCCCACATTTCCAGGGACTGGGAGGGTATATTCCTGTCTCAGCAGAGGAGGTAGTATCTAGCTGAGAGGAAGGTAGGTTTTGAAAAGTCTTGCAGTTATAAATAATCATTTGAATACCTCCTAAAAGATCACTTCCAAACTGAGGAGAATAACAGGTCTTTTTCTTAAACATAAAAGAATTTCTGCATATCTCATTGGTCTGACCTCATTTCACATACAACAAAGTAGAAGCAGAAAAAACACCGAGATAGTGCTAAACAAGAATTCCCAGCTCTTTTATATTTTCTGGGGTTTTATTACTACTGACCTGATGTAAATCCTCTTTTCCCAGAGCTGCAGTGTGTGAACTCCTGCTGCTCTGTAACACACTCACACCAAGAGGGGCTGTTTGCCTCGAGGTCACCTCAAAAGTGGCTCAGTAAATAGCTGCTATTTTCCAAAATGCTGAGCTCTCACAGCTTCCTGAAGTCACCTGCAGTTCAGTGGGGCTGGTCTGATCCCATTAAAGCCTCACCATAAAGCACGAAGGGAGGAGAGCTGCTTGTCAGAGCTGCTCCTGCACAGTTGCAGTGAGGTCACCAGGACACGTCTCTTCGTGAGGATTTGCCAATAATCTGTAATTGCACATTTTAACCAAGTTCTATTTCACCTGTCTGTTACTCTCAGGATGAGAGTTTCTTTGCCCTCCTCTCCAAACCACTTTAAAGTTGTGTTTTTAGTCTGTATTTCTGCTCCTGACTGCAGTTGTTTTAAGATGCTGACTGACAGCTGATACTCCCTGGCAAGAGCTCCCCAAGCCTGTACAGTAAATGTCAAATTACAGCGCTGGATGCACACCCTGACTAAATTAAATCATGGTTTTCGAGTATTCTGTGGTAAATTTCTAAATTGCAGCTGCCAGTCTGCAAATTCTTCAGTTCCTCTGAAGCACAATTGGAGAAATTGCACTGTTTGGGGTATATGAAATGTGATTTTTGGAAGTGTTCTTAGGCAATGGACTAACAAAGCACAAGAACATACAACTTCAAGCTGAAGGTTGGACTTGATAATCTTGGAGGTCTTTTCCAGCACTAATGATTCTGTGATTTGAAGACTATTGAACAAAACTCAGCTTTTCTCCAGGTCTCTGAGAATCTCCTAGAACATTTTCAAGAGATTAAAATAAATGTGATAATATAATATTAGTAGAATAATGAATTAGAATACATGTACATTGGAATAAAATAAAGTATCTGAGGTATCTTTTTACCCAACCTGGATCCATAAAAGCAGGGCTCTGGATAAAAGGGGACACACCATGCTGCTGAACAAGTTCAGCTCTCAATTTTCTCCAGGACTCAGTTTTTCTAACAAATTGCCAGTAAATTCCTCTTTCTGAAGTTTAGACACATCTGTGAAAGCCTCCTGTGTGCAAGGAAATGCTGCTCAGGTGAGAGGTGAGGACATTGCCCATGGATTTTCCTCAGGATGTGGCTGCTTCCTGATGGCAAGTCCTACCCCGAGCTATTCTGTATTTTCTGTAATTCTTTTCTCTAATTACAAAACAAAACCAATACAATTTGCATTTGTCTGGACAGAATCTACCCTGGCTTACCATCTCCTCTCTAGTTCCTCAGGTCTGACTACAAGCAATCAGCAGTTCTTTCAATCCTATTCCTCCTGCTGCTCCATCCTCAGTGACACAAACCCTATTCCACCAGTTTTGTCCCAAAACAGAGGAATCCTCAGGCTGGACTGGGATTCCAGGCTGCCTTTCCCAGTAAGTGTTGCTTTTACCACTCTGATTAAAGGTTCATAGGAGAGAGACACTGACAAAGGGGAGCTGAAGCAGAAATCCTTTCCTCAGCTTTGAAGTGGATTTTGTTTGCCTCCTTTTATCTTCCAAAACTGGGGCAGATTATAAATGAGGTTTTGTTCTATGGGGTCAGCTGTGGAAAGGGATTTTCCTCAGCTTGGAGCTCTGGGCACCAAACTGATGCCATGGGCAGGGGGATAATGAGCCCTGGAAAGGATCTCTCCAAGATTTGAGCCACTTTGTTGGAATAAACCAGGATGAGCTGTGGCAAACTCCACTTGACTCTGAATTCCCCCAGCATTTACCAGCTCCTGGATATGGCTCTAACTGGAGGGATTTCTGCTGTAATAAGGCCAGGGAAAAAAAAAAAAAAAAGAACAAAAGAAAATACAATGTCAAAACCTCAAGAGCTTTTACTGATTCTTTTACATCTTTATTTTGTTTGGCTTTTTTTTAGCTTCCTTCTGACTCCTTCAAGTACCTCAGCTGGTGTGACATAGAGGAACACAGTGTTCGAGGAAATCAGCTCCGCTGTCCCCGAGTGAGGGAAGGTAAAGATCAAAAAGACACTTTGACATTTCAGCCCTAACTCTATTGAGTCAAACAGTACATCCTGTAATGCTGTGAGCTTAAATCATGGAGTTTGCCACTCTTTTGAAAATTGGCAGGGTTTTATCCCATAGTTTCCTATTTTTTTTTAATCCCATGATTGTTATTTTTAAATCATTAGGAAATTATCCTTTGCCGTTTCAACAAGGAGAAACAACTGCCAGAACTGCAAATTGAAAAATTTTGGTATTAATGTGGTGTTGATTACTTCTCTCAAAAATTCATTAACATTTAAATGTTCAGGATGCAGTAGCCATATGCCAAAGAGCTGAACAAGAAAGCAAGAGGGAAATCCAGTCCTGCAAACAGTGGCACATATTTTATATTTTAAGGCTAAATTGGCTCCATTAGTCTACAGACACACTCAAGAATGGAGAATGAAAGATGGATTTTAAAATCCAACATGTGTGAGACTAAAGAGTGGAAAATTTCCACCCTGTGCTTGCTTTAATTAAGAATTTGAAGATGTCCATAGCTCTCAACATCTCATTAAGACTTTGAAGTCTCCAGTGTGTGTCATTGTAAATCCAGATGAGGTTGGAGTGGGGCTGTGGATCCCAGCTCTTGTCACTGCTCTGGAAGCTGCAAACATTTTCCTTCCTCAGGCCAATGAAAGGCTAACTCATGGCATGGGAAGGAATAAAAAGAATTTTAGAACTCAGATCCTTATGATCAACCCTTCAGGAAGGGCTTTGATTCTGAGCTGTAGCAGATCTGTCATTCCCCAGCCATGCACAAAATCACCATGACTGTGGATTGCTGGCTGAATTATGGGCCTGGAAATGGTAGAAAAATCTTCACATGAATTTATATCTCAGAAGCCTGGAAACTTACACACCTATAATATTATATATATTTCTTCATTACAGAATCTTCCCAGCAATACATATATATTCTTCCAGCTAGTGACTAAGTGCCAGTTCTATATCACATCCACTATTATAAATCTTTTTCTCTGACCAGGGCCCTCAGAAGAAGAGCTGTTTTTCAGAAAAGAAGAGCACACTTTGAAAAAAAGAAAACAAGTAACTGACACAGAGAAATGGGAAAAGAGACTGCAAGAGAACTGGGAAAACTGTGCTGTAAAACTTTCTCATTAACATTTTGTTCTGTAGTTGTAAAGAAGCCAAATAATCATCTGCTGGCTGCTCTCTGCATTGAATAGGTTTAAACCTGGTCTAGGGAGAGTGTCCCTGGCTGTGGCAGAGGTGAAATGGGATGAGTTTAAAGTCCCTTCCAGCCCAAACCATTCTGGGAGGACTCTATGAATATTCATTTCTGGCTGCTGCACAGCATTTTGGTTCCAGATGAGTTTGGAAGCCAAAGCAAAAAGCCACAATCACTTAGTGCTGCTCCCTCCCCACACCCACATCAGAGGGGCTGGACACTAAAATTCAGATTTGAGAGATGGTTTCTTTTCTTCCTTAATTTCAAGGAATGATGGAGTCCATCACTATGATTCTGAGGTGAATTTGGCACTTGGTACCACCAATTGTTATAAGACCAGCATCGTAAAATATATTCTCATTTTAGCTACTCCTGACTAATTATATATTTAATTATTTAACTATTAGAAAGCAAGGGGAAAAAAAGTGATTTCTCTTATTTTTCCCTTCCCAGGAACTGAACCTTTCATTCCAGGACCTGGGTGACCTTTACCAGGTGGAAAACTTCAAAAGGATTCTCCGAAGATTAATTCGGGTGGAAAAGCTTTGGTTGGTGGACAATTCTTTGACAGACCTAAGTGCCATAAGGTTGCCAAGGTAGAAAGAAGTCCTGTTTCTATTTTTATGTAATGTGATAAAAACCAGAATTATTATTTACTTAAGTAATAGCTGGAGCAGACTCTCCAAAGAGAATTGCCAAATCTGCTCTGTTTTTGGGGGGATATTGCGTTGAGAGTCCCTCAGTTTATTGCAATTCTGAGTTGTAGTATTGAGGACAGGAATAATGATGCATCTGTTGTACAATATAAAGAAATTAGAGAATAATATAAAGAAATTAGGGATCTGATCATGCAGTCCATGGGAAGGCAAAAATAGCACAAATATAAAACTAATGTATAAAATCCATCCCTGCTGCGGGGATTCTGTCCCAGATGTGATAGTGATGCCATACACTTTGTACTTTACAGATGCAGAGAGCTAAATGTAAATAAAAACCACTTTACATCCTTCAAACAGCTGCCAAAGATCCCTCAGATTCAGCACTTATCTCTGGCTGAAAATAACATCACCACCCTGAGTGGGATATCAGACTTCAGACACTCTCCACTCGAATCCCTCATACTCAAGAGGAATCCCTGTGAGTTCCAGGAAAGATACAGACAGCTGTAAGTCTGACTCCCTCATGGCTAACAACAGTGATAAATGCACAAAAAAATGTTTGTCAGAAAGTTGAAATGGAACAGGATTTCAAATACTTCCTAAAGAAGCTTTTTATTTTCCCACGGTTTCAACTCTCTGAAATGCTCCAGGAGCATGGGTTAGTGAGCCATTATGTGATAAAAGCCCCAAAATATTCAGAAACTGCCTGTGATGCTTTTTAATGGCATGACTGGCAGTTCTGGAACTGATCTAACCCCATGGATCAAGTGTACAGACAGTGAGCAAGGCAGATAAATTAGATTCCCTTTTATTAATAGAAACTACCTATTACTCAAACTCTCTTCAGTCTCATTGCATCCCTGGTGGGTTCTGCAAGGAGCCTAAATTGCATTACATGTCAGAGATGGAATCAGGAGGATGTCTTGAAAGATGGGAGCAAAAGCAGGAGAAAATTAAGTTCCCTTCATTTGATTTTTCTGGATTCCCTCCTGTCCCTGTGGCAGGGCTGTGGAAGCTTCTCTGCCTTGAGCAGTGGAAATTGTGTTTCAGGCTTTGGGGTGGGCTGGAGATTTAACAGAGCAGCCTCAGCCACTGGAAATGGAAATTCTAATCCAAGACATCACAATCCAAGAAAATTCAGGAGGATATAATTTATTCTAAGTCTCCCTCTTTGAAAATCTGCATGGTTGGATGTTTTTCCCCACTACAAACACAGCCATGTGCTGATATTTTAAAGATAAACTTTACACAGTGTGTCTAAGATGGGACAAATCTCTTCCCATCGCTTCCCAGGAGGGGGAAAAACAAAGAAGAAGTTTATAAAAAGTGTTTAATGGAAATCTTTCTGAGTTTCCAGGGTGTTTTCCCTTCAGCTTGGTGGGCATCCCTTTGGTAGTGGAATGGTGATGCTGCTGCTTTCCAGAGGCAGGGAGGCAGATTATCAGCATGGAAGTTAAAAAGTCAATTTAAAATTATGGATTTCATATTTTATTTACATATCAAAAGGTCCAGGAGAAACAAAGCAGAAGAACACTTTTTAGCAGCTCCTAATTGTGTTTCTGCTCTCAAACTGACAGTTCGTAAGGCCATTAAATTTTGGTGTTATTTGGTATTACTCTGGTATTATGTTCATTCTCATTGTTGGACGGCAGATTCTTGAAGTGCTTTCTTGAGTCTGAGGATATAAAAGTGGTGCAACAGAGAGAAATCTGAGAGCTTTTAATTAGCCCTTTATCAGATAAACTCTGCAACAAATGACAACTCAAGATTTCCAGCAACCCAACTCTATTTTAGATATGTTTGAATCCACCATTTCTTTATCAGTGTCTGTTTTGTTCTCAACATTTCCCAAGATTATTTATCTCAATTTCTATTTTTCTTTTTTTCTCTCTTGAAGTGTTTTCTCCAATTTGCCAAACCTGAAAATGCTGGATGGTATCCCAAAACTGCCAGAGGATTGTTCACCCCCTGATGTCAGTTTTTTTTACAAAATGTGTACTATACTCTAGCACTGTATTTTTGTAGGATCACAACTGTGCTGCTACCACCTTGCTTAAAAGAGACAATAAATCCTGCTTATGGAAGTTTTATTTTTTTTTCTGGTCAAAGAGATATTGAATCAGAAATACAACATTTTTGAATGCATTTGTGATACCACAGACTTCAAGTAAGTATGGATATGGATATGTAAATAAGACATAAAGTTATACTGAGTATCATGAGTTTGGTGTATTAAAAATATTGTGTGATTTTCTCATCTAGGAACTCTGTGTAGACAACAATTCACAATTATTGACTCCTGCTGCATTTAATTAAAACACATCCAAGTTCAGATCCCAAGTTCACTCTGGGGAATGACACAGGGATGAACATCCAAAGAAAAGGAAAACAAATCACACAACAGAATAAAAACCCCACCAATGTCCAAGTGCTCTTTGATGAGTTTTTTACATGGGAAAAACTGAGCCACCTCAATTGTTTTAACCCTTAGAAAAAAAAATAATTAAAAAGGTCTTGCTTGGTGTTTGCTGTGGCCAGAGAGCACTGGGGAGGTAAATGATGAAAAGCAAAGGAGTTTTTTGACTCACTGCTGGCATTTTTTAGGGGTGACCTGTTGCTTCCTAGAGGTTCCCCAAAGCAAAAGCACAGGAGGGAAAAGCTGTGGAAGCTGACAAGGGATTTGTGAGAACTCCGCAGGATGTCTGAATGCAATTCTCACTGAGAGGTGCCTGTCTTTGGCTTTGATTGATTTGCTGCTCCATTTTAGGGGTTTTTTCTCAACCAGCACACAAATAGCTGGGCCACCAACAGTGCAGGGGAAGAATGACAGAGTCCTGGAAAATGAGGACAATTAAGAGAATTGCCCGGTTGCAGAGAGAGTCAGTAAATTCTCTGCTGGGTGCTGCTGCAGGGCCAGGCTGGTTCAGTTTCAGGGAGGAGGAATGAGTGCTCAGCCCTGCAGGGCTCTGCAGTGCCACGACTGATCAGCAGAAAGGTCACAGCAGCTCTGTTTAACATCTGTACTGCAGCCAGGCAAGAGAAATCACCAGCTTGGAAAGTTGCCAGGCTCTCCCTTAGGGCTGTCCTTACCTCTGCCACAGCCTGGCAGTCTAAACAGCTGATCAAAATATTGCCTGGACTAAATCATAAGATTTTGAATGTATCACATTCTGGCTCAGAGGATTTTGTACAGCTGTGACAGGAAAAGGCAGTGGAGCACTGTGAAAAGGTGTCAGCATGATGGTCATCCTCAGGAAATATTTGTGAAGTTATGAGGAGCAGAGCAGCATTTCCATGCTCACAGGGCTTGATAAGCAGATCCAGCCAGTGGAATCCACCCAGCACTGGGAACAGAGCACACTGTGACACTGTGACAAAGCCCTTCACAAACACACCACAGGAGCAGGAGGGACACACAGCAACGAGCTTTTACAGATTGAGAGAGAGATGATGTGGTTTACACACAGACAACGTGGTATCTAGAGCTCTGAAACAAGAAAACAGATTATCATGTGCTGTAAAGCATGGAAAACTGGTCCAGAGAACAGGAATCTTTCCTATGGAGAGAACAAGAACAGAAAACATGAAAGCTTTCTGAGGAGTGAGGCTAGTGGTCTAGAAATTAATCCAGACACAGTACTACAGATTATCATTATAAAAATCCACTGTTGTGTCTGGGAATGGAAGGGTAAAAACATAGGATTAAATTTATTCTCAGCTGAGGATATGTGTGAGGAAATACCATGTTCTTGGAAATAAGGCAGGAGCTAGAGCAGAGAGGAAACAGAGCCTGAATGACCACACTTATTGATCACCTTACCCTTATTGACCACCTTACACTTACTGACCACACCAGTGACCACCTCACTCACCCTGACCTGGCCCAGCCCAAGAGCAGAGAGCAGCTGGACACTGCTGTGGGGCCATGGGGCTGGAAGTGGGAAAGGGAAACATGCTTTTCCCAAAGTACAAGACCCTAAGGAGCATTCAAATCAGCAAAGCTCAAATCACAGCACAAAGCACTCAAGGACTAGGCTCTCTTCCCAGAATTCAGCATCAGAAAGAGAGGCTGAGATGGGAAATTGCTCCAGTCCTGTGGGCAGATGGTTCAGTTACCATCTCCTGGTGAAATTACCACCCACTCCTTGCACATGGAATTAGGAGCTGCTGAGTGTCTCCTGGGAACAGACTGAGTGGCTCTCCTGTTCAGACCTGAGTCCTGGGTCAGTCACGAGAGAAAGGCACAGACACTGATTTATTCTTTCCAAACAGGAAGCTGGTTCTGCTCTCATAATTTTTCATTTCATTATTTCAATGCTCTGGCTCTGGGATCCCAGGGAAATATGAGGTAATACAGGGGAGCCTTGCTGGTTTTATTTAAAGTGCATCCAGGAGCAAGGATGTGCTGGTGAAGTTTGAGTCATTTTGCTGCAAAGAGATTTAAAGGAGATCATAAAAGCACAGAATGGTTTAGGTTGGAAGGGACATAAAAGACTTATTCAATCTTATTCAACCTCCTGCCGTGGATTACTCCATGCTCCATCCAGCCTGGCCTTGGACACTTCCAGGGATCCAGGGGCAGCCACAGCTTCTCTGGGAATTCCATCCCAGCTCCTCCCCACCCTCACAGGGAAGGATTTCTCCCTTCCTTTCTGAAATGTAGAATAACAGCTTGCCACCTGTGAGCTCAGAATCAAAGTGTCATGAAATCAATTTCCAATTATTTAGGAAGATTCCTTTGAACCTGACATTTCATGAAAATTTAGCAAAGTGTCCCCAAAGTCTTGCTTAACATCCCAAGACAGGTCCAGGGCTGATGAGGCCAGAGCTGTGTGCCCAAGTGTCATTTAGCTGTCTCTTCATTTCTCATTATGTCCAACTCTTTCAATACGAAATAGAAAAGTGAGCAATATCAAATAAAAAAAAAGACGAATTAAATGAACAGAAAGAAAACAAGATTTTTCATTAAATCATTTATTATGATCCCAGGAATTCCAGGGCAGGGTTTAAAAGATGTGTAAGTGTTACAGTTCATGGGTCATGGAAGCAAAGTTGTACCAGAGAAGAAACCATCAGGAAATGAATATTGTGAGGCTGTTAACCTTGGAGAAGCAGAACACTCTCCCCTTTCCCCAGAGAACCTATAGTCTGAATATATCAGACCATATTCACTTATTTCACCATTTCCTTCCTGGCTGATTAAAATCAAATACCTCCCTGTCTAAGGCACCTTTCAATCATCACCACTTAATTTTTGCTGTCCAATAAAGCATTTTCACCATTTTTGATAATTTCCTTGCTATCAACACAAGAAGAAAAAATGAATGCATTGAATATGCTGCCTGACACTTTGATCCATTTGGATACATGTATGGGACATGCAGAGGCACATGGCAGGAAGAGTGGTGGAAATAAGCTATTAAAATATCCCAGATCACTCATTTTTAATTTGTAATCTACCATTCCAGACAGACTTGTTTTGGAATTACCAGGTACACAGTCCAGCATGTAATTGAAGTCCCTGAAGGTAAGGAAAGAAGGCCATCAACAACAAATGCTTTGGATAAAAAAAGCCTTTAAAATAAATGCAATAACATAAACAGGGATGAGAGAAGCTTGGACAGTAACAAATTGGCAATGACCAGAAGGTTCATCGTTAGTCACGCTACAGGAAATTGTCCAGTCAGTCTTGGGGAGCGAAATCCTAGCCAGTATTCTATTTTTTTTTTTTTTTGTCTGATTCTTTTTCATACTGATTTTTTTTTTCTATGTGATAACAAATTTCCCATTCCTGCTCTACACAAAGTCTATTTTTTCTTCTAGTAGACTTCTATAATTACTCTTTACAACCTGAGCACTGAACCAATTTAAGGATGCTCCTATTAAAAGGTATGGATGATGAAGTCAGAGTTTCTTTGATGAACTTTCAATTTTCTGCATACAATGTTCAACTCCCTATTTTTCTGAGCCCAAGGGAGGTTTATCTTTAAAAGGCAGAATTCCTTGTGAGGACAGATGTCTAAAGCAAGGCACATTCTACAGCAATGGGCTCAGCTTGGAGGACATTTGGAATCTAAAACACAAAGAACAAGTTGCTCAAATCTGCTGCATTTCTGGTCCACTCAATTCAACATTTTACCACTGGCTCCCACTTGAAGTATTGGCAGTTTGCTTTCCTCTGCTATTTTGTTTTATTTTATTATCTTCCTTTAAGCATTGCAGCAAATACAACTATAAAATCCGAGTTGAAGCTCCAACGGGTAGATGAAAAAATAAAGAAAACAGAGGAGAAAATAGAATATAATGTTAATTCTACAGAGGGGACTGCTCCAAGTGCTTGCCGTGTCCCATGCCACAGAGATGAGACAAAAATGTCCCAAGTTTTTTACTGTGACAATATCACACTCAAGCACTCTGAACCAAAAACCTCACACAACCAGACTGCCTAATTATTATATTTGATGCCTAGTACTTGTCAGTTTGAATGTGCCAGAATAAATCCAGGATGAAATTCTCTGCAGATATAATCCCATTTATTCTATTTGGGTTTATTTACACCACAGATGTCTGACAGTTGTTGAAGAGGCCATAATTAATTCTGCCCTAAATATGCCTTTAAACTGTGGATTTCACACCCTGATTTAGTGCTGTGTCTGGATGTCTGAGGCAGTTTTGGTGCTGGATGTGAGATAATGTTATTATTATATTGTGAGACAATAATATTTTGTGAGATATTATATATTATGTGAGATAATTTTCTATATTATATATGTATATATATTATTATATCCTGAGCACTCAGGAGCTCAGGCAGGGCCGAGGGAAGGCCTAACCTCAGGAAATGTGGCCAAATTTGCTCAGTTCCAGCATAACTGTGTGGCTCTCTCAGCACTCTCTGGGGGATTTAGAATCACAGTATGGCCTTGGTTAAAAGGGACCTTAATTTAGTTTATTAAAAGTGACTTTAAAGTTAATTTAGTTCCACACCATGAACTCTCCCAGCTCACTGCATCCAACCAGGCTGGGAACACTCCAGGGACGGGAATACCACAGTTCCTCTGGGCAATCCCTGCCAGGGCCTCCCCACCCTCACAGGGCAGAATTTCCTCACAATATCTAATCTAAACCTGCTCTGTTTTCATTTGAATCCAGCCCTCCTTGCTCTGTCACTCCATCCCTTGCCCAAAGTCTCTCCATCTTTCCTTAGCTCCCTTCAGGGACTGAAGGCCCCAGTTGGGTCTCCCCAAAGCCTTTCATTCTCCAGACTGGACAAACACAGTTCTCTCAGCCTTTCCTTGCAGGAGAGATGCAGAACAAGGTAAGCTGATTGTTACCCACTTTTTGTAGGCCACAAACTTTGGCTTATTAATTACTGAATGTGACTTTGCTGTTGAGAAGCAGCTGCTAACCAAGTCCTCTGAAATACTCCACATTGCCGAAGGTGAACACTCTCCTTGTTTTTTCCACTTCCCAAGGGCTCTGTCTGCTCCCAGCAGGGACATTTACTGAGTCCCCCTGGCTGCTGGCTGGGCTCAGGGGTGACATTCCTGCAGTGTCAGGAAAAAGGGCGCATTTTGTTCCCTCTGCTGCCACTTCCAATCTCCCAGGAGCTGCTGCTGTGCTCCCATTCAGCCTCTGTCCCTTTTTTGTTTCTAACACAAACTGACTTTGGATTGAGGGAATTCTGTGTGCTGTGGGGAAAAGGTATCTTTGTGAAGCTGTGTGCCTGAGGAGAGTCGTGTCTCATGGGAATAACTAATGGAAATTCCTGTGCTGTTGATGTATTGTACTCGAATGTCTTCTTTCTGCAAGGACTGTGGAGCTCCCTCAGGACTGATCTGAATTCAGCCTTCCTCCTCCAGCCTCCTTATGTTGTTTTAATTAAGCTGTAATTCATCTCTTTCTTCAAAACAAATTGTTTTCCTCATTTACTTGGAGAAGAGTCCTTTAATTTGCGCTGTGTGCAGGAGAGCCAAGGTGCAGCTTCCAGGGAGGATGAATCATTTCCCAAATATCCCCAGTTCTTGTCCTTTCCTAGAGGTGAAGGGCAGGTTTGCTGTCACCATCTGGGGTATGCCTCATTCCGAACCACCAGGTTTTGCAGCTTCTTCAGTATTAATTTTTGCTGTTCCCCAAAGAGCCTCCTTTTCTTCATTTCATTGTATAATCCTGTTTGAACAAAACCCACTGATTGGAAGAGAAGACATTCACAGAATTAGGGGTTTATCTGTATGATGGATGTCTGTGTGAGCACAGGGAACTGCCACAGCCATTAATATTGTCTGGGGTGAAATAATACGAGCTGAGCTATCCAACAATAAGAGCTGGAGAGAGCAGAGCAGCCACGAAACCCTGGCCAGTGAACTGCAGTGCAGCTGCCAAAAGTTCAGATGAATTAGAAATAAAATGGGTTTTATTCAGTGGAATGAACTACAGCCGAAAGAAACACAGATTTCACAGAGAAACACTGAACTTTTGGACAATAATAACCAGCTGCAATTTACCACTCTTTCTTCCTTAAGCCATTCTGGGTCTCTTGGTTGCTGAGCTTTTGCTGAAAGTTGTACCCAGCATGCCTGAAAGAGCCCACCTGAGGGAGCTGGCACGAGGTCTTGGCTTTAAAGTGCCTTTTTTCCTCTTTGTGCTAATTTTTTGGGCTGTGCAAATTATTCTCCAGTGCTTCCTGCAGGCCTCAAAGAATTCCATTTCATAGGATTTCCAGAAGGATAATATCCCCTTATTATGGAGCTCCTTAGAATTGCCTAATGTTCATGTTAAAGGTCTCTTTCAGAGTCGCTGTGCTGCTTCTGTGCAGAGATTCAGTTCTAAAAAACCACTGAGGAGCTAAGCACCCTCAGCACCCTGTATCTACCACAGGCTGTTTCTGTTGAGCATTGTTTAACCATTTCATCCTCAAAATTATGAAATTTGAGTTTCCCACCCATAATTTGATGAAGGCCTATCAATATTTTCACTCCCTGGTTTGGCAGAGCCCCAGCTGGGGCTGAGCTCCTCTCCCAGGTGTATCTCATTGCTGGAATTGGTTGTGGTGGTCAGGTTGAGGTAACTCAGTTCTGATTCATGGCTAGGAAGGACAGACATCACCCTGTGGGACAGTTCAGGTTGGAATGGATCCTTCTGGAGGTCACCTGGACCAGCCTCACCAGGTAAGGGGAGACCCTGCACCCCAAAGTGCCCAAACTGCACCACTAACTCCTGGATCTCACCAGTCTTTGAGGATCACTGCTTATTCCAGGGGTTTTTTCCATATCCCTTCTGTCTCAGTGGGTGTGCTGGAGATGACTGAGGTAAGTGCAGGGCTGGGGAGCAGCATGTGGGCTGGAATGTCCCAGCAATGACAGACTCTGCTTTGCTCAGGTGCCACCTCATGAACAAAAAGGGGCTTCACACAACAGGTATTTACCCAGCATTTTTCCTAGGTGGAATAATGTCCAGTATAGCTTTTCCATCCCCTCAGCTGCCAGGGGGGATCAGGGTGTTATATACAGGAGAAAATAGCTCTCATAATCAGTTTTTGAGGGCTCTTGCTGTTTTATTGCATGATGGAGAGTCTCTGCTGCTTTAACATTACACAATGTCTCAGCTCCTAATCCTTTCACAATGAAGCAAATATATTTTTCTTTCTTGAGAGATAACAGAAATCCTACTTAAAACATAAAGCAAAGCCAAACAACAAGAACAACAAAACTCTTGTAACAGTGGAATTGCATGAGTAACACTGAGGAAGCAATTCAAAGGCAGTGAAACCTCTCCAGAAAGGTAACTCCAGCCAGCAAGCACTGTCTGCAGGATTAGTTTTAAAGTATTTCCACGTTTTTAATGTTCTTTTCTTTGACCTTTAGTTCAAGGCCATCTGTGTTGAGCAGCTGATTCTCATGGTCCCCTGAGTGGCTGCTGCAGATAGGCTTCAGAGTGTATAATGAGGACTAAAACCTGTTGGAAAAATACATTTTTAAACCTTCCCCCTTCCAGATAAAGTTTGATATAACTAATTTAGCCCCTGAAGGAACAAGTCTATTAGCCCTTTGATAGCTAATTTAATTCCTGATAATTTATTGTGCTGGATGAGTTGGGAAAACAGATTCAAACGCCTTGTGGAGGATAATAAGAAATCATCAGGGGAACAAAACCACTATGGGAAAGGAAAATAGTTGAAAGATGAGGCTGAGGGAGCTGGAAGTGCCTGCCTGGTGTGGGTTGTGTGAGGAGATTGGCAGCTTGCAGGGGGAGCTGAAGGCAAGTGCAGTGTCTGGGGAGAGGATAAGGTGAAGAATCTGGCTTGAGGGAAAATAAAGTTTTTTAGGCTGGTTTGTCCTCTCAGTGTTTTGGCAGTTCCTGCTTTTCACTGTCAGATAAAAAGGTGTGTGATGGAGTAGGGGGCAATGGTTAAATCTGGGTTTGGTTTTTTTTCCATAACTTTGGGGATTTATGTCACTTATTTGATTTTTATCTGTTGCTCCCATAGACCTTTATCTCTAGATAAGGCCACAAAGTTCTGATTTGAGTAGATCTCCTGTTGGCTTCTGTTGCTGACTCTGGCACTGTGCTCCCCAAGTGCCCTGCCAGCATCAAAACAAGTTCTTTATATAAAAATACGAAAGGAGACAATTTATTGGCACTTGCTGTGTTTCTGACACACGAGGGTAGGAAAGGTTCTGCAAGTGAGCTGAAGGAGAAGCAAAGCTGCTCCTGTCTGTAGGACAGCCTGCATTTTAACCTGCAGCGTCCTCAGATTCAGCCCTCCCAAAGTCCACCTCTGAAATCTGTGTCTGTTCCTCCCCTGATGATTTTTGTAGCACCACAGTTGCTGCCAGTCTGCTTTGATCACTGCCATGTCTTAGCAATTTCCCTACCACAAACCAGCTAGCAAACACTGCAGCTTCCTTCTCTGCTTAGGCCTGGAGAAGAACACAATTTCAAGGTCTATGGAAACCCTTTTTCCCATTTCCATCTGTAGCCTTGTCACAGGTTTTCCTTAGTGTTCAGGCAGGCTGCTTTCTCTCAGTGCCTCCTTCAAGGTGCAGCCACAACATTATTAGGGAATAACTTTGTCTGCCTGAAGCATAAAATGCTTAAAGAGCAGAACACACAGAAATAAACACAACATTTCAAAGTGTTTGCACAGCTCAGTCACTGCAGCAGCACTGCAGATTTCAATGGGATGAGGTTTGGGAGGCTTGAGGGGCTTTCTGTCACCTCAGAGTGCACTGAACACCTTGTGGAGATATCCCTTCCCCTTCCCCTGGCTGATTCTCCCTGGGAGAGGAGCTGCTGCCCACAGGAGCAAGTCCAGGGGTGGAGGCAGCTCCTGAAAACCCAGATCCTTCCAGAGGCACAGCTGTCAGGGCTGACAGGTTGTTAGAGATTCATGTTCACTTATGAGCCATGAAATAAAGCTCATCTCCCCAGCAATTTACTGCTATGCAGTGCCATTGATTTTTATGGGAGCTGCCTGGTGTTTCATAGCACAGTGTAATTCTGCTCCTTTTTTCTTGGACATTTCCAATTTGCCTATCGTTCACTTAATGGCTCAGTCAAGAGCCCACTGAGCTTTTTATAGTATTTAAATGGAAGGCATTAGCATAGCATGGATGCTTTAATACACCTCTGTATGAATCTTTAATACATTCTTATTGATCAAGTCCTTGTGTGATAACAGAGCACTGTCCTCCCCGTTTACACAGGCAGAAAACTCAGGCACAGAAGGGAAAATTATCGCAAATGTCATGTGCAGGATTTAGCAACAAAGGACTCAAAGCCAGTTATTGTAAATCACAGAATCACAGAATGTTTGGGGTTGGAAGGACCCTACAGCCCATCCAGTGCCACCCTTGTGTCATGGGCAGGGACATCTCCCACTGTCCCAGGTTGCACCAAGTCCCATCCAGCCTGGCCTTGGACATTTCAGGGATCCAGGGGCAGCCACAGCTTCTCTGGGAATTCCATTCCAGGGCCTCCTCACCCTCCCAGGGAGGAATTTCCTCCCAATATCCCATCTAACTCTTCTCTCTGTCAGTTTGAAGCCATTTCCCCCGTCCTCTCACTCCACTCTTAAATAGTCTCTTTCCATCTTTCTTGTAGCTCCCTTCAGGTACTAAAAGGTCACAACTAGGTCACCCCAAGCTCTTTTTCAGGCTGAAAAACCCCAATTCTCCCAGCATTTCCTCGTGGCAGATGTGTTCCATCCCTCTAACCAAACTGGTGTCCTGACTCCTGGATCCTTTGAGAAGGTTTTTGTTCCTGTTTGTGCTGGAGTTTTGTCCCCAAGAGGAGCTTTGTGTCTCTGCCTCTCTGTTTCTGGTTCTGCACAGCTCTGTTTGAGCTGGTGAGGTTTAATCCTGCTTTGCACCGAGCCTTGATTTACAATTAGATGAGAATTGCTGCAAAGGAGCTAAAACGGGTCGTAGGGTTTAAAAGGCCCTACAGGAAATAATTAATTGATGAGGGTAAATTGTTGGTAAGATGATGTGAGCGTGTGGAAACAGCTCTTGGGGTCATTAAAAAACAAGAACAGATTTATTGACTGATCAGATGTCAATAAGCTTCCCTTACAAGCGTGGACATTGTATCCTGTGAGGGAGCTGGAACGGGCAGGGAAGGGATCTGCCATTGCTAATGCAATTTTAAACAGAATTCCTCTCTACTTAATCCTCTTATTAGGTATTGCATTACCTGGGCTGTCAGTGTGTGCTGCCTGCAGGAGAGGGTGGGGAAGGGAGTGAGCTGTCCTTTCTGAGCACACTGTGAATGGTTTGTACCCAAAGGGAGCATGCAGAATCCATTGGCATTGGGGCTGTGCAGGAGAGGATACCCAGATGGGCTCAGTCTTGTGAGAAATGGGGAAAATTCCCAAAAGGTTTGCCATTTTCCACCCCTGACAGTGGTGGCTGAGTTATTGAGGATGAGCCTGGTGACACGAAATGTGGATTGCCTTTCCCTGCCTATCCAGAAGGAACCAAAAAACCCAGCCCTTCCTGGGAGGCCTGAATCCCTGATTCCTTGTTTTTCTGTGTTTTCCTTGCCTGCATTCTCTGAGATGACATTTGTGGGGTTAATGTGTGGCTAAGGGTTCAGCCAGCAGAAACAGGCAGGGAACTTCTGCAGGTCCCCAGGAACCTGACCTGGGGGCAGCTCCTTTGGCTCTGAGCACAATTATCCTGAGAAAACACCATCAGAAGGAAAAATGCAGCTTTGTGGAGGCAAGGAAACAAAACTGGAAGCTGACCTGTGCTTTTACCCAAGTTGAATGCTGCTTTCTCCACAAGGCACCTTTAGCAAAGTCCAGCTGCCTGGGAACAGGAAGAGGTGATGGAGAAAGACCAGTTAATCACCAAGAGAATTGGCAGTTGTGGGATTGCTCTGTAGGGAGAAAAAAAAAAAAAAAAAAGAATTTTTATTTTACTTTTTGTCCCCCGTTGCTTAAAATGCAACCCAAACTAGAGCTGAATCAGTGGTGCTGTACCTGGAATGAAAAACACCACATCTGTTGCACACCAAAGAGATTTAAGGCACCTTTCTGGAAAGCCAGGGCTCTTTGAAATATTCATGAATCTTTAGCAGTTTCCTAAGATACAGAGGAATGTCAAATAATCTCCTCTTCTTTTTCCACACTCTCACGTTTAATAGCTCGGGCTGTGAAACCTTTGCTACCCAACAAGATGGAAATGCCCCTTTCCTTCTCTCCTCACGACACTGATTGTGATTCCTGTAATGCAGAAATTCCCCTCAGAGCAGGGGGCACAGCCCTGCAGCTCAGCTTTGGAGCTCAGGGTAATTTAATGGGGATCCTACTGCCAAGGGCTTCAGTGCAGGAGGCTCAGAAAAGCACTTTTTGGTGCTGAGGGGAAGACCTGAGGTGTCATGGGGAGCCACATGGAGCAGAGGAAAGCCAGAACAAGTGCTGGAAGCAGGAAAGCTGAGCAGGAAGAGTAAAACAGGGTAAGAAAGGCCAGAACTTGCTTTGTGTTGCATTCAGGCAGGAGCAGAGCAGAGGTTTCTTTGAGGCAATGTGACAGAAAGCTCTGGATGGGGAGTGCAGCAGGCACGGAGGGAAATTGCAAATTTAATGATGTTTGCAGCGAGGACAAGCCCTGAGGGCGATGTCTGACAGCCTGGAACCACCATGCAGAATAACCTGGCGAGCTGCTAATTACATCACAGTCCAAATCAATGGGCAAAGTGAAGCAGGCTGAAAGTTTTGGCCTCTTCTTTCCTCCTACCTGCACTGAGTCCTCTTGCTTTGCAAAAAAAAAAAACCCCAAATAACCCACAGGAACTCAGGTTTTTGGGCTTTGGATGTGTCTCCTGCTTGGGTTCCTGAACCTCTATACAAAAACACCAGTGAGAAACTAATTTCTGAATAACTTCTCAATTTTGAAACTGCGGAAGAATTTTCCAATATTCTAATTTTAAATTTTCTCCAGAATAAATCTCAGAGTCTCTTCAGGAACAACATGGTTTGAGGCTTTGCAGATCTGTCACTGTGAATTATAACACTTCTACGAAGACTTTCTTCAAATCACAGCATTATTTTCAACAAATTTATTTTAAACCTCATTGAAATATTGATTATGCGGTTGGAAATATCTCAACATTTTTCATTATTGCACCACATCCCTTAATTTTACAAGCAAATTGATCCATTAACACGGCCATCTGGCATGGCATAAAACAAGGAGGGGAACCATTTCCATTTCCAATTTGCCTTTGTTTTCTAGAGCAGTTGGCAGCCCAAGGAGTGCAGTTGGCATTTCTGTGCCACATAAGGTTCATGTTCATCAGTGAATGAGGTCAGTAGGATGCAGATATTCATAAAGGTTTGTCTTGGTTGCAGCAGATTCTGGAAACTCAGAACTGAGCTTTGTGCCCAAGGCTCAGGTAAATACAATTCTGCACCAACTATTTCATGTAATAGATATTTCTGTATCCCTGTGTATTCATAGATGTGGAATTGTAGGATGGTTTGGGGTTGGAAGAGACCTCAAAGGTCATCCAGTTCTACCTCCTGCCATGGACAGGGACACCTTCCACTATCCCAGGCTGCTCAAGGTCTTATCCTGGCTGGCCTTGGACATTTTCAGGGATGGGGAGCCCACAACCTCCCTGAGAAATCTGTGCCAGTTTCAAACGACCCTCACAGGAAAGAATTTCTTCTAATAACCAGCCTAAATTTCTCCTCTTTCAATTTGTACCCATTATATATTTTTATATATATAAATGTGTGTGTGTGTGTGTGTGTATATATATATATATGGATATTAAAGCATCTCAGCTGCATGCACGGGACCTGTCACATTTCTCACCTGTCACAACAAATGATGGGAAAATTGGCTCCCCGTAAAGCAGGAATTCCACGGGAGTGGCTGCTGTACACAAACAGCTCAGGGCTGCCCTGAGCCATCGCCACAGTCACAGCTTTCCAGGGACACTTTGCACCTCCTGCTGGGTGTAATTGAGGTTGGCTTTTCTGCAGGTCGGGAAGGAACTGCAGCTCCTGCCCTTCCCTCTGACCCCAGCGGGATAATGGATCCCACACAGTCTGGGAATTAATTCCATAATCTCATTTTCACACAACGGAGCACCTAGCAGTAGCATTTGTTCATTAATTAAGGATACTGCCTTTTCCAAAATGCCATCTAGGACTATATTTTGTTCTCGTGGTACGAGAGCATGGATAAAAATCCCTGGGAGATCTAACCTTTCATTAAAGCTCACCTTTTCATCTACTTCAGCTCACAGTTATCCTCATAATTGCACTAAAGGCAGCTCCCTGATCCCATGGCAGCTTTTCCAGGCTGTTAGCTCTGGGATGGGCATTCCCTGGAGAGGCTTTTTCTGCAGCTCTGAGGGCACCAGCCGTGTGTTCAAGGCATTTTGGGGTGCTGTGGTCACATCAGTGGCTGACAGATGGAGAGTTTATGGTGGAAAAATTGTCCTGATAGTTTTGCCACATCTGAAAGGTTCCTTTGTGCAGTGGAAATGTCGATGTGGAGCTGAGGAAACACAGCTGACAGCAGAGGGGAGGCGAGGGAAGGCAGGAGCTTGTAAACACCAGGGATGCAGAGTACAACAGTAAGAGATCACCCCAGGTCAGAACTCTGAGGAGAAAGTTTTTGGAACTGACAAAACCATTTGGTGTGTGGTTGAAAAGATGCAGCAATAGTTTTATATTGGTTGTCATGATCAGAAGGTTCAGCAGGACTCTGGGGCTAAACATGGGTCCAACCTGGGCTCTGTTCTCAGGTTTCCTCTCAAAAATCTTACCAAATCCCTGTGCTGCCTTCCCTCTGCATCTCTCCCTAAAACCGGGTCTAGCACTTTCTTGAAATGGTTTGAGATCTACAGGTAGAAGCAGCTTTGAGAACAAAATATGCATTAGAGCCAATGATTGTGTTTCAATAAGTTATTAATACCAAAATGCCTGTGAATTTTCTGTGGTGTATTTCAGCACACAGGAACAAGAGAAGCTGTTGTTAATCTCATCAGCCAAGTCCCTGACTGTAACACAGCTGATAAATACCTATAATATGCTGAACTTCTAAAGGAAAAAAACCCCAAACTTTACTAGAATATATGGCAACATTATTTGGGGGTTTTATTCTCTTTAGTTGTGACAATGATGATGATGAATAATTCTGCATTTGGACCCACAAGAAGGGAAGAGAATTCTGTTTGAGGGCTGATGATGTCAGGAGTACCAAAAGCAACTTTTTATCTTGCTCTGGCTGCACAGCTCTGGGTTTCTGATTCCCCTCACCCTGCAGATGCTGTTCTGTACCAACACATTTATTCCTGCTGCAGCAGTGAGCAGCCCTGTGTGCTCTGTAAACACTGATTTTACGTGCTCAGACTTGAAAAGCTGAGGGAAGGTCGTTTTCAGCAGAGTGCCCTGCGGCTCCTTCCCTTGCAAACCTGAGCAGGAGTGGATCCAAGGTGTCAGCCCCGAATTGGTGCTGCAGTGACAAATGGATTTATGGGCTGTGTTCCCAACCTCAGCCTTCCCTGGTGGCTTTGAACAGCAACACCACACGGAGCAGCCTCGCTGAGGTGAGCTCTGGAGCTGTGCTGGAGCATCCCCTGGAATCAATCCCACTGGGTTCATTTCTTGCACTGTGCTCTTTTTTCATGGATTTATGGCTAAAGGAGCTCTTACCATCCTCTTGAGTGATTTTGCAACTTATTGCAGGCAGGATTCCCTCATGATGCCCAAGCTGGGGCTGAACCAGAGAGGCTTTTCAAAGACGTCCTGCGAGCAAAAAAATCATCGCAGCCTTAAAATTAATTGTTGGAAGGACTAATTAACTCAATGACTAAGCACACAATTTCTGGTCAGGATTTTATTGTGGGGCTGTGTTGTGTGTTTCAGTGGCAGGCTGAGGGCTCCTGCCTCGCTGGGTGTTGCCCTCTGTGAGTTCTCAGCCAAGTCACCAGGACTTTCCCTCCCTGAGCTGTCTGGAGTGTGAACTCTCCTTCCATCAGCAGTTTTCCCAGTGCTCCCACCCTGCTCCCTGAACTGTCTGCAGTGTTTTGATGAGTGCCTGCCAGCCCTGCTCACAGGATGCCAAAGGCTGCTTTGCTGCTGCCAAATCCCCAAGTGATGGAACTTTTCCCTCTGAATTCCAACTTCCACTCTCGTTAGTCCTAAAGCAGAGCATCATGCTGGGCTCACGCTGTGAGCTGGAAAACTGAACATTTCCCTGTGCTGTTTGCTCTGTGCTGCAGGGCTGGAGCTGTGGCCCATCTCCACTTGATTTTTAGGTCACACAAACTCATTAAATTCTTGATTTAGCCAAGCATTTGACATTCCCTGAATTCCAAGGATGCTGTGGCAATGAGGACCACTCAGCTACCCCATGGTCACCCTGGCTGTGGCACCAAGTGACCCTCATCAGGCACAGAGGTGGGAAAATCCATCAACAAAAATGCCATCCTGGCTCTCAGCTCCATCCCTTCCCCTGCCTGTCTATTAAAACGGAATACAAACACATCATTAGGAAAACTAATACAAACTCTCACACTTGTGAAAGATCAGTAACTACATTCTAGTTTATTGACTGCAGTCAAGTTTTATTATGCCTCAAATAATTAAATACTGCAACCATGACATTAAAAATACAGGCCAATTTACCAAAATAATTGTATTCTGAAGATTATGTACATATTATACATTTTACAGTCTCATGTAAACTTTTTTTTTTTATACATAAGGTAAATCTGATTTATGGTAACTAGAAAACCCAAAATACTCACTGACAAAAATCTTCCTATGAAACATAAGCACTCAATCTGGGACAATTAGGAAAATTGCAAAAAAATGGAAACCAACTATGAAACATAATATAATCAAGTTAGTAGAAAAATGAATTAAATTACATTCATATAAAAAAATTGAAAACATTGCTATGCATCATCGTAAAAAAAAAAACAAACCAGCAAAAAAAAGGGGAAAAAACCCCCACTCCCTCTCCTTTTATATATTAACACACCCTTTGAAGGGGAGCTCCCCTGTGCCTCATTTCCAGCAATGGGGCATCACCTGGGAAATCCAGATTCCCATTCTCCTTTAACATCTATTAAATACCTACTGTCTGTACCAATACAAATATTGTATAATTCATGCACTGGGATTATGTTCAGGGTTGCCCACACCAAGGCACAATTTTTGTGTCATTTCCCTCCCCTCCCCTCAGGTTTCAGCATGCAGTGCTGGAGATGTTTGCTGGGCTAAACAACTTCTGTGGGCTTTGGCTCGAGTCTGAGTCTCACCCAGGGGCACACAGAAATCCTTCCAGCAGATTTTTTTAAAATAAATAAGGAAAAGAAGGTATAAAGGCCTTAGTTCAACATGTTGCACCAACTGTGTCAGCTCAGCTCCCACACCCTGCAGAAAACACAGCGCTGAGGCAACACCATTCTAGTTCTGGTCAAATATTTGATATATTAACTAGGACAAGGAAATTGCTGCTGCTGTAAATCTTCATCCCTGTGACAGCTGTAGTGTTTTGATTTGGCATAATGGAGCTCCAAGTCTAAATTAGTTTTTAGCTCCCAGCTCCTCTCAGCACACCCCCATTTGCATGAGCAGCCAGGTACTGCATGTAATTGAAGAACCTGGGAATGCTCATTAAAATAAATGCATAATTGAACCGTATAGAAACAGCTGCCAAAATTAACAGCTGTTAGCTTGGCTGCATTCTGAAGGCTTGGAAAACTTGCATATTTTATAACTGTTCTGCACCTAGCAAAGGTCTGGTCCTGCAAGGAGCTCAGCCCCTGATTGTCTTTGTGAGGTTTTGAGGAATAACCAGCCCTTGGTCAGAGGAAATTCATGGAAGACAACGAGCTGGAGTGACTGAAGTCAACTGGGTTTAGGCACTAGGAATATTCCTTCGGTGTTGAGTGTGTCTGACGTTACAACAAACATTCTGTCAGACCTGGACAAGGTGAAAGTGGATCCAAAATGGCCTCTAGAAACCGTGCCCAGAATTACAAAAAAATTCAACCTAGAGGATGTCTGGTTATGTACAGCCTGGATAGAAAAGAAATCCTAATCTAGAGTATCAAAATACCATATTCATATAAACATAGGAGAGCATCTAATAGAAAAGTAAAAAGTGTAAAACACAAGCTTTCTTTTTTTTTTTTTTGTTTTGGAAATTAAATACCCTAAAAAGAGTTGGTTTTTAAAATAAAAAACACAACAGGAATTTGTGTACTGGAAAAAGAAAAATGAAAGGGGGACTACATCTCCCCTCGTCTGCGAGTTTTTGCTGCAACAGCTCTGCCTTCCTCCTCCTCCTCCTCCTCTTCCTCCTCGTAATTTTCTTCATGCATTTCTTTCTGGTTGTTGTCTTCTTGCAATTCTTGCTCTTGGTCTGTCCCTCTGTTATTCTTTTCATCTGCCTGATTGGGGAAAGCAAAACAGAACAAAATTACACACAGATTCAGTGACAGGTTCCTTACAGCTTATTTCAGGGCAATGAAATGACTTTCAGCTCAGGCTGATGGACAGAAACAGAAAAAAAGAGTTTTTCCAAGGCCTCCAGGGAGCAAGAATTGACATGGAGATGGAAGGGTGAGCAAAAGGAAGTTGGGCCAGCATGAAATGCTAAGGTCTATGAGCCACAGCAAGCTAGAAGAATTATGATATAACAATTCTGTGCCATGATCAGTTGTGTTCAGGGTTTGATCTCCCCCCTGACCCCTGGGGGTGCACAGGACTCACATTTTCCTCATTTTCCCCATAGGGCTCCTCAGCATTGTGCTCCAGCTCTCGCTTCTTCTCTTCAGTCAGATCTTCCTGGACCTACAGAGCACAAGAGATGTTCCCTATGGTTTAATTCCCCTGTGGCATAAATGGATACATTTTCACAGCAAAACTTTTACAGAATGGAGGTTCTAAAGAAGGGAGAAGAGGGCATGGAGATGCTAAAGGAGGATAAAAAGAACCATAACCACCCAACCATCAGGAAACTCACAAACCATAACCACCCAACAATCAGGAGACTCACTTCTGAGAGCATCTAACTTTTAAATACAATTCTCACAGACAATCTCTTTTAATGCAGAGAGCAGGCCATGCTGAATCTGTTGCCCAGTTATTCAGTTTTTGGATCTCTCATTTCTTTCCGTTCTGTCAGCACTCTCCCTCAATTCCACACTCCACTTCCCATGTTAGGTGCAAATTTGAAAGAGGAATGCTTTGAGGTAAACTTGATTTTCTTCAGGAAAGATCTGAGCAGCAATGGATAATATTTGAGTCAATCTACTACAGAAACTCATCCCCATGACAGCATCTCATGCCTCTCCTAATTGCTCACTCAATCCCTGCTCCCTCTTTCCTACTTCCAGTAAGCACAGTGGGCACAGTCCTTTATGAGATGAGTATAAATTGCTTCCTGTAAGCCAAAGAGCAGCTGCCAAAGGGCAGCTCTTCCCAGCTCCCAGTGGCCTGGTTTGCTGTAAGCAGCAGCATTTTGCACTGGTGAATGCTAAGTGCATCCCAGCTAATCCAAAGTGCTCCCCATGAGGGAGTGACAGCAGCCAATTCCATGGCTTTTTTTGAAAGGGATTCAGAAGCAGGAAGCAGAAGCAGGGATTAATCAGGTACTGCTGAGGGGCTGTAGGGTGGCTCAGGTTGGTGCTGCACAATGAGCACAACATGAAGGGAAATGTCTCTTCCCTCCCTCTCTCCTCCAGCTCAGTGTGCTGTCAGCTCCTGACCAACTCCACCAACTGCAGCTCGGATCGCTCAGGAGGAGCACAGATAAATCAAAGTCACAGCTAAAGAGTCACTAAGTGGCCAAGGAAGCAGTTTGCTCAGAACTGCAGTGTGTGATTAGAGATTAATGAGGTTTTCTGTGACCTTGAGGTTTCCTGAAAATTTTCCTTGTGTTGTGAAAGGCTTAATCTTTTCAATTATTGCACAATTAATGCTGTGTGGCATGGAAGACTAATGGATTGCAGCACATGAGCATGAGTAACCCAGAGTGTATCCAGAAGGGGACAGCAGAGTAATGGCAAAGACTTCCCAGGTTTGTTAAAGTCAGACAAAGTGATCTGGGTTTGTCCTGCAGTTCTAAAAGCTACCAAGGTTTTAATGGAGTTGTGCTCTGCTACCTGAGCCTTCACCTGCCTTAGGTCTGTGTTCTTACCTCCTCTTCTCCCTCCTCCTGGTATTGTTCATCCACATTATCCTCCTGCTGGTCAGGATTTCCTGCCATCTGCACAAAGATCACATAAAAATTCAGTTCTATGAGCTTGCCTAATAGCCAGAGGGCTGAAGATTAAAGCTTCTTGTTCTGGAACTAAAACTCTCTGTTGAAGCTGAAGTAACAATAATGGCAGAAGAAGTTTTAGTGCATTCATTAGCAGTAGTGAGAGCCCAGCTCTGTGATTTAAAATTGCCCTCAATTAAAAAATAGCAGGATGATTTTAAGAAAAATTACTTCACAGAATAAAGTAAGTGAAGACTTTCCATACTAAGCAGGAAGACAATGGAATATTCACACCATTAAAGACCAATGCCATAAAAATACAGACTGTCTCTGCCTGGAGGAGTTTACAGCTCCAACACAGCTGAAATGTGCAGCTTTAACCTCCTGAAAAGACTCTAGAAGTGTCTCCTTTGCCTTTACCCACCACCAAGTGCTCTTCCATTCCTGGATGTCCTTGTTTCTGACCCGTTTCCTTGTGCTTTTCATTTTCATCAGGGAGGTTTTCCTCCCTCTCTTGCTCAGCTTCTTCAAATTCATCTTCTCCCTGATTATTGGGGTCATCAGCAGGATTCACATCTTCCATGGCTGCCTTCTGCAATTTACAGAAGTGAGTGTTAAATACTTTCAGCTCATGGTCCAACTGCATTTCCCTGGAAAAACACCAGCATGGGGTGTGTCAGAGCCAACTCCATCCCCCTGCAGCAGCTGCAATCTCTGCAGGATCAGGGCTCACTGAAGAGCCTCAGCAGTGAGCAGGGACAGAGCAGAATGCAGATACCTCCTGCTGAAAACCACAGTGACTCTGAGCTCTTCTTCCACAGAGGCTGCTGAACAACTTGTGTTTGCTGCACCTGACAGTGCCTGATAAGGCCATGTGAACAAAGATAAGAGTTGAAATGCTCACAGCTCCAGAGAGCTGATGGGATTGTTCAGTACCTGACTGTCCTGCTCTATTGACCTTTGCTGTGTCTACAGTACAACAAAACACTTTTCATCTTTGCCATGCAGAAAAGGAGCATTTTCTGTCTGCTTATCATTCAGTAAAAGCAGTTTTATACCTTTATAACCAACAAGTTAAAGATCCTTTAGAAATATTCACTGTACACCTGAATTTGCTGAAGGGGAAGGGAGTGAAGAAGATGCACTTGATGTTACACACACCAGGTAAGCTGGAGTCTGGGGAAGGCCCAGGGTGATTCTCCTGCCCCCAGAGCTCTGTGCAGTCAATACCAGGGCTCAGTTCAGTGCTGACCTACATCCTCTTCCAAGATCTCACACCTCTGCACTGACCCCAGCTGGTTACAGTGGCTCTTGAGTTGGCCTTTAATTAATGACAGCATGAAAAATGCCATCCCCTCTCATTTTGACTGGCCACTGCTGTTGTTTTTTAAAGCCAAATGTACCTGTTCAAGTCCTAGCTAAAACAAAATCCTTTATTCCACAAGATCAAAGGAATGTGGAAATAAACAACTTGCTTTCAACAACAAAGCTTTTTTAAATTTCTTCCCAAATCAGGAAGGGCAGCTTCAAATATATTTTAGATGTTGTTTTCAACTGTCAAGCCTGTCTTCCTAGCAGACCTGTGCTTATCTCATTTCTGTAAGGTGCAATTATGTCAGACGAGACCTGTGGGTTCTCACTTCAGTAACAACTGCAATCCTCAGCATCTTAATTCATACTCACTGATTCATCAGCCTGCTGATTTTCTGCTCCATGTTCTGCTTCTTGCTGCTCATTTGCATTATTCTGATCCTCATCTTCACCTTCATCTTGGTGCTGGTTGTGTTCGTAAGCTGAGGAATTTTTTAGGTGATTATTGTATTACAGCAGTTTTTACTGAGTCTTTTCTGAGTCTCCTACAGACAAGGTTCCACCTGTGCTTTTAGCAGTGGGAAGTCTCTACCTAAACACATAATGCTCACAGAATTGATTTACTCCTAATAGGAAATAGAAATTAAAAGATCAGGCCAGGCTAGATGGGGCATTGAATGAGCTAGTGGAAGATGTCCCTGTCCATGGCAGGGGTATGGAATGGGATGAGTCCTTTCCAACTCAAACCATTCCATGATTCTATAATTTAAAGATATCAAACAAACCCACAGGCAGGGCCAGGAACATAACCAAGATCCTCAAAGCCCTGTGATAACAGCTCAGTCAAAAGGACACTTTTCCTTTCAGGAATGTGGATATGATCTTCAGTAATTTCTCTATTTCACTGCCAGTTCAGCCACGGTTATTTGAGCTTCTGGTTTTAAATTGCGAGTTTATGTTTCACTTGAATCCAATCTGGATATGAAATGAATATTAAAGTCTGCCATGCAAGGCAGTACACAGGGAGCCTGTGAGCATGGCAGGGACAGAAATTCTCTCTTACCTCCTTCCTCTTCCTGAATGCCTTGCTCTTCCTCCCCTTGTACAATGTCCTGGTCCATGTTATCATAGTGAGCCTGTTGGCTGAGAACATTAAAAGCCAAACATCATTTCAGTTTCATAAAAGTGTGTTTTCTGCTTTAATAAACAAACCCCCCACCTGCAGCTCTGCCTCTCAGCACCTGCCAGAGCAGGCCCCAGTTTGGTGCTCTATTATCTGATATTTTCTCACATCACTTTTCCTGAAATATGCTTGATGGACCAGAGACTTTCTCGTGCTGCACCACTGACTTTGTGCTTGTGTGTCTCTGTATGTGGAGTCTGCAGTCCTGATGGATATGGGTCAGGCTAAGAGTACAGCCAGGACTCTGAATTTTAGGAAACAAACCTCCAGCTCTTCAGAGAATCAGTCAGTAGTACCCCCTGGAAATCTGCCCTCAGGGATGAGGGAGCAGAACAGAGCTGACAACACAAAACCCAGAGCACAAACCACGACAAACTCATGAAGGAGAACTGAACCTGAGGCGGTTTTTGTAGAGCTTCTCCCCTTGCTCTGCCTGTCTCTGCAGCTGGAGCTCTCTGTCCTGGAGCTGCTGCTGCCTCAGGAGCTGCTCTCTCAGCCTCTGCTGGTGCAGAGATTCCTGGTGCTGCCGGAGCTGCTCAGCCTCCTCTGCTCTCTGGGCTCCAAGATGCTGCTGCTCCAGCTGCTGCTCATAAGCTGGTTTCTGTCTCTTTGGCACAGCTTTGGTTGGTGTTATCTGTCACAGAAATGTGTTAGTCACAGATTAATCATCCTCTCAATGATCAGAAACAAGCAGGGAGAAATCTGTCCAGAGGGAAAAATATGCAGGTGCTCCATGCAATAGGCAAAATTAGAGCAAAGCTATTTGTAAGTTTTCTTGTCTCTGCTAAAAGTTAAACATTTTTTGGAACACAGAATGGAAGTGTTGCAGTGTTTGTGGAGGATTTGGGGAAGAAAGAGGAGATTGTGGGCTGAGGAAAGTCATGCTTTTCTTACAAATAATAATAACCCCCCCAACATATTACAGGGTAGAAGGAGGTTTTGATGACTGATAACACAGCAAAAGTTTCCATTGATTTAACTGATCATCTAAGTGGGAGTTGCTTTTAGCCTTAAGTGAGACACTGCACATTTTTCTACACTCAGCAATAATTTAAAGTAACTCCAGTTTCACAGCTTAACCCATTGCTGCTGCTCTGACCCTCTGCACCTCTTCAGCGCCTCAGCAACAGCTTCTCATTACACCAGAGTCACACAATTAATCTGCCAGGAGAGAAAGTGTTTACAAAGCCTAAAGTGAGACCAGTGAAATCCATTTTCCACTGCAGATCCAATCTAGAATGTAAATGCAGGATTTGCTGGTTTTATTTAGAGATGCACACTGATTTCCCCTGGCTATTTTAGTCATGTTTGTCTGGCAGTTAAAATTCCCTGTCAAATGCCAGTGAGCATTTAGCTGGCAGAAGGCAGGTATCTCTGACAAGGAAACACTCTGCAATTTGCTGAGATGCATCAAATTACCAAAGCAGGACATTTCTCCATCCCAGCCTCACTCCCACCTGCTGAGTTCTTCACCAGCTACCACGGGTCTCAGGTGTAAAGTGGGAGACAAGATTCAGTCTGCTGCTCTTTTTTTTTCCCCCATCTGTTGCTTTTTATCAGCAGAATTAATGTTCATTAAGATCTGGCCAGCACAGCAGTACAAGTGTGCTCAAGTTGAGCCTGAGTCTTCTGCATCCAAGTGCTTTGAATCCCAAATTTTCTATAAATCTGACAGTAAATTTATCTAAAAAACCAGTGAGTGCTCTGCATCCCAAACTTTTTATAAAAAAAAAATTGATCTTGCCTAGAAATAGATGAGTGCAATGCATGGCCAGCAACGGTAAGAGAAGCCTCCATTTAAACATTTAATAAATTAGAAAAGAGCTCCCTACCTCTGCCTGCAGGTGATCACCCAACATGTTGGTTTCCTCTTCCTTTTGCTCCTGCTTTTTCCATTCATGCTCTTCTGGGACTTGGTCCTGTTCCTCCTCCAGGTGCTCAGGCTGCCCTGCCTGCTCCATTTCTTCCTCTTCAAGCTCCTTTTTGCGTTCTTCCTCCATCTGATCTGCCTGTTGCTCCTCATCCTCTCCAGCTTCTTGCTGCTCCTGGATGTTCAGCTCTTTGCCATTCTGGCCCTCGTGAGCTTTTCCCTGCTCATGGAAACGCTCAGCCCTGTCCTGTTCCTGGGTGTTTATTTCTTCTCCCTCTCTTGGCTTCTCATTCTGCAAAACAGACACAGGATTATGTGTGTTGTGATGGATTTCAGCTTCAAGAGAGCCAAAGACAGACTTGGATCCTTTATCCCAGCCTGGAGCTGTTGTCAGGAGGGCCAAATGCCTGGTTTGGAATGAGCTACTGCTGCCAAATGGTGCCAGTGCCTGCTTTGTGGCTCTGCACAGCTACACGAGGTGTTGTACAGCTCCATCACTGAGTAGGTTAAGCGTCATTTTATCTGAAGTGGAACAAAAGCTCTTACAATTCTACAAAGCAAACTTTGTATTTTAGAGACCATTTAGTGCAGGCTTTGGCAGAACTGGGTTCACAGTTGGACTTAAAGTTCTTTTCCAACCTAAATGATTCCATGATTTTTATTTCCTCTAGGTTCTGCTGGCCAAGAATTCTTGTAAAACAAAATCACAACTGATTTTTCTTAACTTCTAGATTACGCATTTTCTGCTTGAACATTGGCGTGCCAATTTTAAATACGTTGACTTTAATGTGCCACTGGAACTTTATAAAAGAAAAATTTCTTCAGAACTTGTTAAAGCTTTTCTGTAACACTTTAGACAGCTAAAATTTTAGACTGCTTATTCAAAAAACTTAGATTTTTAGCAACTTCTTAAACCAGCTGACATAAATCTACTTAAAACTGGCTTACACCCATGTGAGAAAAGGTCATCATGAATAGATTTTCCTTCTACTCAACAAGATGAAACCATTCCTCAGCCCTTTCCTCCACAACTGACAAAGGTGCACAATTAAATACACACTCTTAGGAAACACTGCACACGTTTTGCTGGATAAAAACCATTCCTGGGGTGTGTGTAGCCCTTTACCTCCTGCTGCTGCTCAGCCCCAGCTGGGTGGTGCTCCGGGAGGTGGCTGTGGGGGGATGTTCCCCTCACCTCGGCCTGTTCATTCCCTCCTTCCAGCTTCTCCGGCTCTTGGAAACTTGGGATTTTTTTGAGCGTGTCCTTCAGCTGTTTGTATTCCTCCACCTGAGTCTAAAGCCAACATGTTAATTATAGTGTGTCCAAATTCATTTCTAAATCAAATGTAGTCACCTCGGAGTAAAGTTGCTGGCAGGACAGGTGGTAGAAAGATTTGATATTCCAGGGAGGAGAAGGGATGGGAGCTTTTAAAAATAGAAATTTTTTCTCCACACATTAGATTACACTGATCCATCAGGATCTTTTCAGCCAAAGTGCACATGCATACAAAGTGTTTTAAAAACATCTCTGTGGGACAAAGAAGAGGAGTTGTTTTATTCATGCCAAGCAGGAGAAGTGTCAGAAGGGGATGATGCAGCTTTCCTGGCAGACTAAAGCGAGGGAAACTGAGAGCACCACAACTTCTCCTTTGCCGGTAGAAAGAAGTGCAGTTCTTTCAGAAACAGAAGTTTTAAAGTACATCTCCATGTCATGAAAATGCCAAATGCTCAACATTTAGACAGGTGTTAGACAAGACAACAGCCAACACACAGAACTGAGGCAAAGAAAGTCACAGTACACCAGTGGCGAAGAGCAAGGGGAAAAAAAGAAGGGAAAAAAGAAAAGAAGGAAAATGTAAATTTCTAAGGCCTTCCTGAAATGCAACAATAAAATTCTCTAATCTGATCTGCTGTTTAGCTTTGGACAAGATCAGGATCAAAAAGCTCTAAAGAAAATCCAGCAGGGTTGGTACCCCAATCCCTGGCTCTGCAGCAGAAAGATTTCCAATGAAAGTGGATTTTCTGCGGTGGGCAGGATGGATAAAAGCTGACCAGCTGCATACACAGCAGATGCCCCAAGAGAGAGTTTCCCTGCTGCTCCAGTGGAGGTGCTGGGTGTGTCTGAGCACCCCTTAAAACAGATCAGCCTGAAGGGAAAGCAGAGTGCACAGTGATTGATGCTTCTGCTCCCTGATCAACTGCTGGAGAGGACAGTAAGAAACTTTAGGGGGAAAAGGAGTATTTACTGAACAAAGGACTAATACACAGGTCTCTGGTTTGGTTTTTTTTGTTGTTGTTATTTTTTGGGGTTTTTTGTTTTGGTTTGGTTTGGTTTTGGTTTTTGGTTTTTTTTTTGGTCTCCACTTGGTGACCATGCAGAGAGATGAACATACTGGGATGTGCTGGAATGAGTCCAGAGGAGGCCATGGAGATGCTCCAAGCTGTGCTCTGGAGCCAGGCTGGGAGAGCTGGGGGTGTTCACCTGGAGAGGAGGGAAGGTTTAGATTTGATATTAAGAGTAAATTCTTTACTGTAAGGGTAGTAAAGCCCTGGCACAGGGTTGCCCAGAAAGGTTGTGAATTCCCCATCTCTGGAAGAATTCAAGGCCAGGTTGGATGAGGCTTGGAGCAACCTGGGCTAGTGGAAGGTGTCCCTGACCATGGCAGGGGTGGAATGAGATGATATTAAAGGTTCCTTCCAATCCAAATCATTCCATGATATTTAAACAGTGCCTAGCCAGATCACAACTCAAGCACTCTGTTCTACTGCAGAGTCACTAAACTCAACATTCTGATTCAAGACCACACCTTAAAGGGTGCTGATACTGGCAGAAAACAGGGTTTATGAAAATATATAATTAATCTGGCTGGCTGTGGAAAAGCACAAAGACTACAGTGCTTTACAGATTCAGATCACAAATGTGTTACTGCAGTATTGACTACTGGTATTCAATGCCTAGAGCACACCTAGAAATAAAGGGTTCAATTACAGAGCTGTGAAAGAATCCCTGGGGAACTCTCTGCAGCTGGTTTGCAGGAGAAACTACACACAAGTGTGAAATACCTTCTGTTCTGAAGGCATGTGCAAGACCCTTCTCTCCACAGGACAAATGTCACCCCCTGACTGCAGACACAAAGGCTTTGTGTGACACAGGCTTTCTAATTAACGAACTGAATCAAAGCCAGGAGTGTGTGGAGCTTCCCTTTGGATTTGGTGAAGCTTCAATCAGCCCCTACATGTGGCCTTGTGGAATTTCAGATGTTATCAACACACACCACACAAATGGCAAATGTGGCCAGGGGGAGAAGAGCTCAAAATTAGCTGCCAGTGTAGTTTAGTACTGCAGATTATGATTCTTCAGATATTCAGTCTGTGAGGGATCATACTGATCTTTCCCTATTTTTTGAGTATCTACACATATTGACATGCACAACAAGCAGAACTGGGGGAAAAAAAATCATTAGACTCAATGCTTTTAATGCTGCTAATGATTTTGTGGACTGTGAAAATGCCTAAATGAAGAAAATCAGTCAGGAATAAAAATAACTTCACACTGCCTCATTGCCTTTCCCTCTGATCTTTCACCAAAAGTCTTCCTCTGCTCCAACATTACTCCTGTTTTCAGATTCCCTGTGGCCTACACAGCTTGTACTGGCACAGCTGACTGAGCCTGCAACAGTTTGTGCTACGTGGATAGTTCACTTGAAAATGACATTTCAGCAACTTAATGCTGCTTGTTCTTTTAAAAACTGATTTGAGTTCCACCTGGAGTTTTCATTCCTTCATATATATCTCCACATATGTTCTGCTGCTGCTGCACTGATTTGTACTGCCCAGAGAAGCTGTGGCTGCCCCTGGATCCCTGGAGTGTCCAAGGCCAGGCTGGATGGAGCTTGGAGCAGCCTGGGATAGTGGAAGGTGTCCCTGCCATGGCAGGACTGGCACTGGATGAGCTTTAAGGTCCCTTCCAACCCAAACCATCCTGTGATTCTATGAAAGCCTCACAAAAAGAGATTTTCCACCATCACCCAGGTCTGTGTAAGGATGAATACGAAGGTCAGGGTGTGGATGCTCAGCTAACAGAGTTCCACCAGAGAAGACAGAGAAAGAAAGGCACTGAGAGCTCTCAGGGAAGCAGAAGGATTCTCTCTGAGGAACACACATGCACTGCTGGGCCGTGGCCACAGCCTGCTCTGCCTCCTGCCCACCCTGGGAGCTGCTGCAGCCTCTCAGGAGCAGCTCCTCCGTGCCATGCACTCCCTGCCAGGGCAGCATTCCCGCTGCATCCCCATGCCAAAGGCACATGCAGCACCCTGCAGGCAGCTGGGGCAGCAGAGACAGACTGGGGAAGCTGAGAGCCAGCAGGAGCTGCTTTCCTTCTGACCTGAGCAGCAGCTAGTGCACTCTTGTGGTCTTCCAATGTCACCACAAGCTCGTTGTGCTGGGACAGCAAGTTCTTATGCTGTTGCTACACAAAAAGAAGAACATCACATGTTTCACATAAAGCTCGTTCTGAAGATCAGTCAGGGAGGCTGGGGGGTTTTGAACTAGGAAGATAATTCAATTTATTTTGAGAAGAAAACCCTGAGCTGGGATGACAGCACTTATTTAACGTGGAATGCATATTAAACAGACAGAGGAAGTGAGCACACCAGGGAAGGAAATTTGGAGGCCAGCATTTGTGTAACTAAAATAAAATTAAAGCTGGGGTAGATGTTGATGAATGCTTTAAAAAAAACAGAGCTAGAACACATTAGGCACTGAGTTTTACCAAAACTCAGTTCTCAACTTGTAAGATGAAATTCCCAATTCTAATTTCTATACTAAATTCTTTTCTGGTTTTTTTTTTTTGGTTTTTTGTGGTTTTTATTTTAATGGGCACGTACCTAAAGTGCAGGTGGCCAACGGTAAGAAATCCAATTCAGCCATATTCCTCTCCTTTTTCCCACATAACAGAAACTACAAGTTTGCAGCACAGCCTGCTCTGGGCTTGGGAAAACTTGGGAATATTTTTCCTGATCTCGAAAGTAATCCTGAGAGCAAAGCCTACCTTGACATCCTGTAGCTGGGTGTGAATGTCTTGGTGAGCTTTTCTCAACTGCCTGTTCTCCTCCCGTAAGTTATACAGGGATTCTGTTGAAAAGAAATCAAAATAAATACAGAGTTTAAACCAGGCTGGATTTATAAACCCAGGCTAAGCACCAAAATGAAAACTATAACACAATCTACATAAAATCCCACACGACTGCTGTAGTAAAAATTAAGTAGAATAACTGTATGGTTTGTTTTTCTTACCTCTCTCCCCAGCCCTATTAAAAGCTTTACATTTTCAAGCAGAAAATTGTAACATTTGGTGAAATTTTATATCACTGCACCCAGTCTGCACCTGGAATTCTGCATCACTGCTCCTGCTGGGCACTGCAGATGGCAAAACTCCCTATGGAGATCTAAATCCTGAAAAGGCAGAGAGGAAGGCACCCTCCTCCCTTTCCCCACATCACATCTGGCAAGTGAGAATTTTCTGTCATAGCACCCAGCTACTCCTTTGGAAAGGATGCCCAGGTGGACACCATGCTCCAAAAGCTCCTGGGATCAGGGAAAGGCTTCTATTCCCACTTTTTACACAATGTTGATGTGGAGGCAACAACCAAGCTCTGCCTGCAGAACCTCCTGCAGACAAAACTGCAAACAGCTCCAGAACCAGCCCATGTGTTAGGGACACATAGCAGAGAAGGTCCTGATGGACACAATCCCATCCTTTTGTTCTATGGAATTGTGTAATGAGGATGGAAAAGGCCTGAAAGCTGCCCAGAATCTCTAATAGGAAACTGGGTGCCAAGAGTAAAACTGAATTCATTATCCAAGTGTACAAGTGCAGTGGGCTCCAGAGGAGCTGGTAAATGTAGGGGAAAAGGAGGTAAAAAATGTATATAAAATCTCTGCAAGAAGAGGCACAACTAAATCTCTGCTAGAAGTGGCAAATAGACTGCCTTTCAGTTACAAAAAAGAAGAGACAAACCTTTTTTTCCAAGTTTATGCAAGTTTTAGAATTAAAAATTGAAGGCTGGCTCAACAACCTCTGACACCTGACAGGCTTTTTTTTTTTTTTAAGGGCTGAATTTTTTACTATTTCTCTAAACCAGAGAGAAACACAAAGCACACAAGAACAGAATTCAGGGAGAGGCCACAAAACCTTACCAATAAAATGTAACTTGTCAGGTGGCAGAAGATGCATGAATGACCTGTGAGTGAGAACAGAGAAAATGCCTCTCTCACACCACACCAAATTTCACATGGGCAGCCAGACACAGGTTAAATTTACCCTTCAGCTTGGAGATCTCCTGCTCCTTTTCCTGCTGCAGCTGGAGGTACCTCTCCTTGTGATCACTGAACGTCCTGCTGAACTCCTCTCCTTGTTTTCGGTGATCTTCCTCAAGGTCAGCATGTTGTTTCTTTAGTTCTTCGTGTTGACTCTGCAAACACCAAGTTGGGACACTGGAACAGCTCTGGATCTGCATATCTGGCTAATATTGTCTTTGGCAATTTGTTTAATAAGTGCAGATGAATAGGAAGCATTCATAACGGGAAGGTTATTATTCAAAGCATGCACATTGCAGCTCCTTTCCAGCACAAAATGATCTCTGTGATGAGCAGGCTCCTGTTCCAGGGCTGTCACCTCACCCCAGAGCTGCAGTGGCCCCCTGGGAGCTGCTGGATGTGTCTAAGAAAATCCTAAAGTGCCAAAATCTCAGAGGGCTGATAAGTCAGCATTCCCTACAAGTAATTACATCTGATAAGTTTAAATAACCCAGCAGAAAGCCTGACTAGGAAAAACTGCAGGAAAACATCTTTTAGAAGTTAAGAGGAAGGCACTGTGCACACCCTGATACCTGCAGGGAACCCCAGAACCCATGCAGGCTGTGTCTCCCCAGCACCAGCAGTCCCACAGTGCTGTGCTGTCCCAGTCACTCACCTTCAGCATCTGGTGCTGCACGCTCAGGGCACTGTACCTGCTGTTCGAGTCTTGCTGGAAAACAAAACACTCATTTTGTTAGAAAACAAAACCACCCTGCCCCTGCTCTGAGCTCTGCACATGCAGCTCTCTGGGAGCCACCAGCCAAGGGCTGGAACTCCCCAGGAAATGAATCCATCTCTCCCCTGGCTCTGGAGCAGAGCAAGCTCCTACAATCTGCACTGCTGCAGCACAACCTATTTTAACTCCTGTTATTCAGCTCCCAAACTGCTCCCCAGTTTCAACATGAAATAGCCATAAAATCCTAATTTACTTGCTTTATAAAGAGTTCTCTACAGGTCTCTGGGTCCTCTGCCAGACAGAGCTTTCCTTCTGGCACTTGGTATATAAAACAAAGTGTCTTGATGTTTTTATACTTTCCAGTTCAAAGCCCATGTGTTAGAAAGCTGTCACTGTTCTTTTCCCTGTGGGCTAAGCTACAAAAAGATTTCTAACACCTTCTTATTCCCCTTTCCCCTTAAACATAACAACACTACGTTTGAACTACCATAATATAAACAGGGGGATTATTTTCTAAATTAATTTTCTCGAGAGATATTAGTATCACCTACTATAGCTCAAATAATTAGGAATTGGAGAGCACTTATGAATGCAGGCTAGAACTGGGATAAGTGAGAGCTCTTTCAATTAGTATTTTGCAAGACCTCTTCCTTTGAACAGTCATAATTGCAAAGCATTTCCTTTCCCTTGCAACTCAAATAGCATCAGCTATTAAAAACTTGTACTAGGAATGATGACTTACCCTTCCTTTATTTAGTGTTTCCTGTGCTTCTAGTTTATAAACAAGAAAATCTGCAACATGAAAGGGAAAGTACTGATGAAAAAAAACCACCAGGAAGACGAGAATCTGTGCTTGAATAACTTGACTGTTCAGTACATAAATTCTCTTTAAGAGCTAAATATTTATGCAGAAACAATTTTCAAAAGGATCTTAAAAAAAAAAAAAAAAGAAAAGCAACCTATGGAGAATTTGACAAAATGCACAAATTTTGACAAAATACTTTTAAAAAAATGTTTCACTTCAAAGTTTCATCTCACAGTGAGAGATGCAGAGTTCAGGCTCAAATCTATAGATGAGTAATTAAATCTGTTACATGAACTCTCTCAGCAGAGGCCCAAGAGGCATCATTCAAAAGGAAAAGGACATTTATAAATGGTGTTTTCTTGGAAACAATTAAACATTTCCTCATTTATTTCTCAATCCTCTTTCTTTTCAGGGTTTGAAAAGATGTCTCAGCCTCAGGCAGCAGCAGGACTGTTCTACACTAGATGGCACCAGAAACCCACCAAGACCTAAACGGTGAGAATCATTTCTTACTGCTTTTCAGCTTTGCTAAAGCAATATTTTAATTCAGCAGCTGAGTCCTCAGTTATAGGAAGAAGAGAGGCTCTACTCTGAAAATTGCAGTGAATTTAGAGACTGAGGAAACTCAGAGGATTGGATCCTGCTGAACTTCCAGAGGTGTAAGAAATACAACTTGTGCCAACATTTCTGCCTCACACACGCCTAGAACTTCAGTTTTAGTCAGGAAAAGGCATGTAAGCATGTGTTCACCCCACAGCACATGTAAAAGTACTGATCCAGAGTTTAATTTCCCCTTGATGGAATGCAGGAAAAGTTCCCATGGTTTTGGTACAAGTTTGGAATTTTTGGCATGCCAGGACAGGATTTACACACGCCCATACCCCATCTACGTGTTGGGTTTATGTACATGGATACAAACATATTCTCTGGGTATATTAGTTCATGTTCCAGTGATCTGTAAACAGTATTAAAAAGATGATTACTTTTAAAAAGATCTGATTAAAAAAGATTAAATAAAAAAGAACCACTAGAAAGACCAGCACAGCTCTGCCAAGTGAATGTTAATATATGGATAATATGTTATCCAACTCATTTAAAATTGAAGAAAAACCATTTGAAATCACTTTCTACTATAATCAAGCTAAATGTCAAAGTGAAAAGCACATTTTTACCTTCTTTTGCTTTCTTATGTTCCAGCCTTTCCTTTTGTAATGACTTTTCTAATCTTGACCGGTGCTCGTACACAACTGAAAAGAGAAATTTTGCACACAATTCATTTCAAAAGTTACATTCACAAACCCCACCACCCACCCCGAACACACCCAGGGAGTGCTGGCACAGATTGCACCAGGAAAATACAAGTGGAATGAGGTCATGGGATAAAGGGCTGCTTGTACCACTTGTGACAGTGACTTTTTTCCTTTTTGCACACTCTTATCCATCCCAAATTCTGGGTTACTTGCATTGCTGAGCATGGAATGTGATAACCAGGAGAGTGATTTGTTTATGGAGGCAGCCAGCTGTGGTGGAGCTACCAAATCCTCTTTCCTTCTCAGGAATGCAGGGACATTTTCCACGTTTCCATCCTCCCCTGCCTTGTTTGCACACAGACAAGGAAGTAAGACAGGACAGCTCTGCTGCCAGAGGAATTCCTGGCAGCACACGAAGTGTCACAAGGAGGGGAGGGAGATGCCCAAGGGCAGGACAGCTCTGAGAGGTGCAGCAGAGACATGGGGAACCCGAGAGACATCCTAAATTCTTCCAAAAACTGGGAATACAGTATTCCTTTGCACTATCTCCCTGCAAAAATGACTCCCAAAGGCTGTCCAAGCTGCCCACGGCTCCTTTGCAGACACCATCCCAAAGTGAGGTTACATTTATGGCTTTGCTGTATCCAGGTGTGTTTAGAACATCCAACATCCTCTGACACAAAGCTCCATTTGGCTGCCAGTAAAGCAGGATTTCACTCAGCCCATGCTTTGGACACAGAGTCTGGGATGTGGCACATCAGTCCCTATTTACCCTTGCCTCACCTCTCGTTATCTGAAACAGCCAAGCCTGCAGCAAACATATTAATTAAACCTTACGGGAATGTACAATTATTTGTGTCTAAGGTCAGTTTAACACAAGTAGCTTTCACTGCCCTAATTACAGTTTGCATTCTTTTAATGAGTTATTAATTTGTGTTAGAACAATGGGTGATTTTTCCACCAAAACTATGAGAATAAACCATTGGTAAACACAAGCCTTCAACAAGACGCCTCAAATAAAGATTTGTATCTTGGCAGCCACAGAAAACTCCTCTTGCACCTTAAAACATGTTCTTAATTCCACCAAGGTGCATTCTGCAGGCTTATCTGCAAGTGTTTACGTGGTGGCTCAGAAGTTGGATTGCTAATCAATCCCTGGCACCTATCTCCACTTTGCTATTTATCTGCTAAAGTCAAGGGCATCAGTCAAGATGAGTCAATGTATCAACACCCTCTGTAAGAAAACAAGCAGGCAGAGAATATTCACAAAGTCACCAGCAGCAGGCTTGGAGAAGGGAAAAAAAAAAGGCAGCATTACAGGAATGGTTTTATTTGGGCTCTGAAGGTGGTGAATGCTGAATTATTGTGCAAAAGGAACAGTGGTTGTAGCACAGCAGCTCAGGAGAGCAATGAAAATCCATAATGGGCTTCCCCTCCCATGCAATCAGGGTGGAACAGGCTTTTTGGCAAACACACCAAACCACAAATGGATTTGGAGGTCACATTTTCCATTGCACCTCTCCATCTGCAAGTGCACCTTCCAGAGCTCTTCCTGGTGCTTTAACAAGTGTGTGTGTGGGGAAAAACCCTTCACAGCAAACCCAGCCCAGGGGCAGGAGAAAGCAGGATTTGGGCTTTAGAGACCTCTGAGAGCTCAGAGAATCACTGCTGAGCTCTGAGTTTCACCCTGAACACAGGCAGTGCATCCTCTCCTCCACCTGCTGTGTGCTGACCCTTAAAACAGTGGGATGAAGCTGGAGAAGTCCTAAACCAGCCCTTGAGGCAACCAAAAAGGGCAAAGAAAAACCTCCTCCTACACCTCTGCCCTTGTGGGTCATTTACTGTTTGGCTCAACACGTTTCTCTCTGATAAAAGTCCATAATGTGCAATGTACTGAAGGTGTTGATTAACAATAATTATTACCATAGAACAGTTCCAAGTTTTCTCACTTGCTCCTTTGGGCAGTAGGTTTGAGGTCAGATTTTATAAGTACATATAGGTGTTAATCTCCCATAAATACGAATTATTTCCACCAGTGAGGAAGTTTCAGAATAGCCTAAATTGCAAAGGACTTGTTACTGCAGAAGGGATTTCTCCTGCTTTGCTGACAGCCTGGATATGAGATGTCTGAGCAAGAATCTGAAAGAAATAAATACACTGAAAATCAGGTTTTCTGTAGGAGGCTTGCCAGTAAGGAGTGGAACCTATAGAAGGAATCTGACAAAATCCTACTGCTGGGATGCACAAATAATTTTTCATAGTGTAAGCTTTAAATTTTGTAGTGATCTTTGCACAAATAATTGGACTTTATTTCTATATTATATTTCATAGAATGGTAAAAAAAAAAGGGGGGGAAATGTCATCTAATGGCTAATAGGCACTATTCCAAAGAAGGAATTACTGCAGGTGTCAGTTTAATTCTTGAAATTGCCTACGGAATGTAACTTACAGAAAAGAACAAAGAACAACAAACTCAAAGAGCCCAAAACCAGAACTGTAATGTCACAGCACAATAAAGACCTTTCACCTTCAACAAGGAAACACTGAACAGTCCTTGAACTGATCCCAATAAAATCAAGTCCTTGACTTAAGATTTTCCCCATGAAGAAAAAAAAAGAGGGATAAGGGAGGTGTGGGATGCCCTGCATGGTCCCACATTACACCACTCTGAGCAGTGCTGAACGTTAATTGCAACACAGGAATCGGGAGGTGATGAAATTGAGATTATTTAACAGTCATGGTTCCTTCTCTTATCTCTGCTCTGCACCTCTAAGCAATAAAGGTATTATTAAGCAAAATAAGCCATTATTGTATATTTAAAAGAAAGCATTTCCTGGTTCACAATACCAGCAATTTTGTGACTGTGTTAACTTTAATCATTTGATCAGAAGGATCCCAGAGTCTAAAATGCCCCATCTGCTTCCACTATTCCAAATACTGGAAAATGAAGATTACATTGGGATTTAATATATATTTGATGCAAGAAATTTTACTAATTTCAACATGACTGTTTGTTACACAATTCTGAAGTCCCTCTCTGAGCTTACAGCAATACCTTTTACATAAACCCAGCAGATTTCAGTAGTCTTGGCAACACTCAGTGTTATTTTCCCTCACACTGTGGCAGAGTTGAACTGAATCAGCAGCGTGGGGTAAACCACACTGGCACTTCTCTAGTAACACTGCAAAGGTCTGTAGAACATAGACTTGCTATGAAAATAGTGAATTCCCAATTCTTGTCACTGCAAATAGAACTATTTAAAATGTGAACCCATGGGAAAAGATGCTTTACTTCCTGATGGAAGTAAAGCATTTCCATGAGCCAAAGAAGGATGCCTTCAATACAGGATATAGGATAAATTCTCTAATCCAATGGCAATAACTAAAATTTTGATCGCAGAAGATATTTCATGACTCCTCTGACACATTTCATGCTGGAAGAAGATGTTATTAACACAGCAACACCTGCTCCCCAAGTTCCACCTCTGCATTTAAATCAGTGCATCTGCTTTCAAACGAGATCCACTGATTTCACCACTGATAATCTTATCAGAAACAGATTATCAAAGTGTGGGTAGCTGCTGGACAAGCAGCAGGATTCTCCACCACAGTACAAGCCATGCTGGCCACAGCATCACAGAGCAGCTCCATCTATTTCAGAGATTCAGTTGAGGGTTTAGCAATAAATGGATGTTCCAGTGTCACTGCAAATATCTTTAAAAAAAATAGAAGTATTCCCACAACAAGGACTAGCAAGTGTGTTTTAAGGATAGCACAAAGAAACAACATTACAAAAAAAACGTATTTATTAGAGTGGTTTGGGTTGAAATGGACCTTAAAGCTCATCTTGTTGCACCCCCTGCCCTGGGCAGGGACACCTTCCACTATGCCAGGTTGCTCCATGCCACAATATTTACAATATGTTGAACAAAATATCACAGCTATTTAATGATTTATGCCCTTGAAGTTTTCTGGTTTGAATTTACACAAAAAGGAGAGAAACAGAAGCCAAGATAACGTGAAACTGGTGGTGTGTGAGGCTTCATTATGGAACAGTTTTGCACCCAGGCAGGGATGGACTGGTCTCATTTTGCTCTCTGCAAACCACAGCTGGAACTGAGTGGACTGTGAGAATTACCTTCACTTCAAAACAAACTCTTACATTTTTCAATTTACTTGCATGATCAAATAAAGGTTTTGTCTAATTACAGACAGCCATGTCAAATTCCTCCTGGAAAACCAAACTATGCATTGGCAGTTGTGCTTAAGAATGACCTCTGCTTTGACTGAATTCCCCAGTCATTTATGTTGCTCAGAATATTAATAATTTGAAAAGTTTGTATTTAATATCTGGATCTTCAGATTTTTTTTTAAGAGAAATCATAACATCTGGTTTCAGAGATCCTGCACCAAAAAGGAGTTATCAATTAAAATAAACCTGTTCTTCTGACTTACTCAGTATTCCACTAAGAAGTTCTGATCTAACTAAAAAGCTCCAGTAACTGGTTCTAGTTTTGTTTTGACTGCAGTTTGGAAAAATGGGAAATGCTGGGGAATTTGGCACATTAATGCACTTTACCCCAGAAAAACACACTTGTATTTTTAAGAAATCATTGTGACATATATTAAATTGTAAGAATGACAGGAAAATTAATTTCTAAACTGCAGCAAACATCTGCATTTAATAGAATCCTTTTACTCCACCCTGCCTCACATTCTGCCTTTCTTAGAAGTCAGTAACATCTCTAGGAAACAACAGATTTAAGATAACTTGGAACAGAGAGAAGGATTTATCATGTTCTAACGGTAAACTGTAATAGCTGCTGCTAAAAATACGTTGGAGAAGGGGTATTAAATGCGATTAAATATTTAATCCCTTACAGATAGGCTTCAGAACTGACTTTTATTAGGAAGGAGATCCATGTTTTCCAGAAAAGATTTCCAGTGCACTCCACAAAAGGTTTATTCCAATCTTTGGTAGCACAGGTGGGATCAGCATCCCACCTTGCCTTGCTGTTTTCTATACACCAACAGATGATAAAGGCTTTCTCTGTTTTTGGAGTGATGATAAATGCAAATAGCTCAAACAAAACCTTTTAGACTCAAATTAGCAGAAAAACACACAAACTTTGATAAAAGCTGCAGAGACAACAGTTTTCTTCTCACATCATCTCTGAATATCTGGGTCTGCTCAATCCTCAGCTCCAGGAAACAAGGGCCTGTTTCTATTTCTCAAAAATTGTTTTAGACTTTTCACCAATTTTTATGAAGGTGTAGTGATTGCATCTACATGGTGTCAGGATCTATATAAATATCTATATTCAGAAACTAGTGCAAAATAGGCCCTGAAGAAAAGGAACAGCAATCTATATACACACAAACTGAATTGAGAAATCAAGAGCTTGAGTTAGTGATTCATTTTTGGACTGAAAATGGCTTTTTGGAGTGTGGTGGTGTGGATAGGAGCAGGCTCCTTACTCTGCCCTCTGGGAGCTCAAGCAGACCATACTTCTCTCATCATCTCTCTCATTAAGTCCTGGAAATGACTGCCAAACTCTGGGATCTCAGTCACCTCAGGAAAAGAAGATACCAAGCTAATTTCAGATACCTTAGGGGAAGGGGAAAACCTAGAGGATGAGGTGGAGCAATTGCAGTTTATTTCTGAATTAATGGTACACAGCAGAAAATCTCAAGAAGTTTGGGTCAAGCTAAATGATCAGAAAAAGATGAGAACTGCATCCAGCTCACAAGGCCCTTCCTTAAACAAGGACAGCATCCAAACAGGTCGAATTCCTCAAGTGCTCACCTCAGGCTCCAACAGGACTAGAAATTCATGCCCCTGAATCCTAAAAATCCCAAGAAAAATCACCCAGCGAAGGACTCAGCTTTAATTAGTTGCTCTCTATAGCTCATTTTTTCAGTAATCTGATTTATTTAGCTTTCATTACCATCAAACCTCAAAGCAGCACCTGACTTTCAGCAGGGCAGATTAAATTACTTTTTCCCTGCAAGGATCCTCTTCCAAAAGGAGCAAAGTGAACTCTGTTAGCCACAAATTGCTGGCAATATCCTCAGCAGCACATCAGAGATGCTATAATGGGTACTCCAATCTCAGAGAGGGTGGAAACCTTACTCATAAGCTGCCCCACCCAGACACACAGGCTGACAAGCAGCCAACCCAATGAGCCAATGTGCTTGGAATATCGTTTTTAAGGCTTAGGAATTCAGGCAGGCAGGAATATAGGACAGGACACCACTGTCAAGGAAGCCAGAATGCAACCTCACCACCCATCCTGCCTCCCTCCTGTCCCAGCTCTGAAGTGTCCACACAGATCCATCCCTGACGAGCTTTAGGAGGCTTAAATCATCATCAGAAACAAATCCTGGGCTCTGTTTGGCATCATGTTGGCTACCAGGTCTTGTGTCAAACTGGGGAAGGGAAACACAAAACCCAGGGAACAAACCCACCCTATCAGCTTATTGTGCTCAGTATTCCTTCAGACTGCTCTGTCTGAAGCAAATGCTGCAGCACTGGCAGAAATTTATCCTGCAACTGTTATGTCTACAAGGAAAGTGATTTAAGAGCACTCAGGCAGAGATTATGGGAATGAAAAATATATCAATATGGGCACATGCTCAATTGATCTTTCCAGTCACAGAATTCAGCTGCAGGACCCTTACTCACTGTGGAGCTGGAAACAAACTTCCCTGAGTTAACTGATTTGAACAGAGATTGGGCACCTTTTCTGCACTTGGGTTATGAGGAAAGCTTGGTAATTCTAGATATCCTAAAATCTTGAGGCTGAGAAGCAAAACAGACATGTATCTATCTTGTTTTATACACACATATATGTATACATTACAGCAAACATCTCTTCCACACTAAAATTCTGCACAATTTCAACCATTTCATGTGTTTTAAGTATTTAGAACATTAAATACCCATTGCAAACGTGAGTGGAGGTACAACAGCCAGGTTCTCAGAGCAGGTTACAAACCAAAGCATGCCATTTCAGGAAGCCAGGTAGCAGAATTTGGGATGCTGTGCTCACCACTGCAGGCAGCACAGCACCTGGTGGGGAAGCACACACAGAACCAACCTCTCCTCTTACAGTGGAGCTCTCAGACAGCAACAAAACAATCAAAGTAAGTATTGCAGTGTTGTGTGCAACCTGAAAGTCATAGGAATGACAGGAATTCAGGATTCTGTTATTAGGAAGAACAACCAGCCACATGGGAGCTGCAGTAGATGAAGCTCTGTTTGATGCACGTGAAAAATAAACCATCAAAAGCAGTGTTGGTTCTTCCCAGCTCTGCCAACTCAAGGCACAAGTTTAAAACACAATAAAAGAGGGAGGTGATAGTGAAGTAAACACAATAAAAGAGGGGTGTGATAGTGAAGCACAGCCCCATCTGTATGTGTTCACCAAGAGCAGCCTTGGCATCTGTGCAGTTTTCATGCAGATATGATAAATATTAACCACTGCAGTGGCACAGAACTGTGACCTGGTACTGTGGTGCATTAAACAATTCCACACACAGAATGCTACTAGAGATCTGACACAGGTCAGCCCCACAGAGAGCCTGCATTTAGGACAATTGGCACAACAGGCACAGAGGAATCTACATTTGCTTCACAGCTGGTGCTTTCTAGCACTGATCAGAAACCTCTGAGGAAATCCACACCTTGTCCACAGCAGGGAAAACTCGGAACTCTCAAATCCAGAGTCCCTGCTGGGCTGCCTCCCAAGATTACAGGACAGTCTCAGCCTGCACAGAGATTGCACAAAGCCATCAGATACCTTAAGACTCTCAGGGAAAGAGCAGGAAAATTAAAGGTAGTAAAAGGCACGAACTGTAGGCTGTTATTAGGATTAGGGATTAAAACAGATTAAACAGATTAAAATAGTACACAGGGGGTTACTTAACACCCACAGGATGAGAAGACAGAAGCTGCAAGGGCTAAAAAGTCATTTGTAGGTATTTTCAATCCTGCCCAGGTACAATCAGGCTCACCTGCAGCTCTCAGTGTGGTTCTGTTCCAGCAACTGAAGCCTGTTCCTTTATGGCCAATAGTTCAAGACCTAATTTGAGACATCTTTAAAGGTGGCAAAGAGCATCAAGTTTTGCATTTATCATTTTAAAAAATACTAAGTAAGATTATCTTCATGTTTCAAATGTATATAGTGCTGAGAGAATGAGATTTAAAAATAATCAGCTTACTGGGAAGATCAGCTCCTCTTTGAAAGACCTTATAGATAACAATGACTTTGGGTTTTCACAGCCAAAAAATTTTGTGTCATCTCTAAATTCTGCCCCTGGTATTCCCTTTGTGGATTACAAAAGCTGCCCTACTTTCTCCATGCCCAACAGAACTTCGTCAGAGAAAAATGCCAGAGTTTTAGATTCTCCTACAAAGTGATCTTCTGCATGGGGTGAGTTTAACATCCCAGCCTTTCTAACCCAGTTATTGTGTTCCTCAGGTCTGCCATCCTTCCCTTTGTACCCTGGCCTTATTCCAAGGGGCACAGACACTTCTCAGCAGAGTGGCTGGAGCTGTGAACACCAGAGAGAGCAGAACTGCCCAAAACAGAGCCATGTGCAGCTCTCTTCAGATCAGGTGAGCGTGTTCAATGATTCTGAGGCCTCTTCCTGCACCATTTCCCAGTGATCTGTGCATTCTGCCTTGGTATTTGCCCATGTATTCTCAGGAGACTGAGCCTCCTCCACGTGCTGTTGTGTTTGAGCAAAACAAGGCAATGAAAAAAGATAAAAATCTAAGACAGCTGGCTTTTCAAGGGAAAAACAGAAAGAACAGCTCATTTGGGCATGAAGAACTGGCAAGTACCAAAAAGAAAGTTTTTATTACCTACATAGATGAGAAAAAAAAAACACGTTAAAAATAGTAGAGGGGACAGTGGGAAGTAAAGGGAACTACACTCTGAGCTACAGCTGAGGATCTTAAGATTTTGGGCAGACCAAAGGCATTCAGGTCCTAAACTGCCACCCTGCCCATAAACTGAGGAGTGTCCATGAACCTCAAGCATTTCACAAATGGACTCAAGTTTCACTCACAAGCTCCTCTGTGTGCAATCAGCAAAGCAACTGCCTTTGTAGGCTCCAGCAGTCACAACAAAACTCCACAAAAATTTAGATAACAGGTGACATTTCACTGTCCAAGAAATTCAATCCACTCAGACTTCCAGGGTCACAGCCAGGCTGCCACAATACAGCCTCAGGATTCTCAGAAACACCACTTTTAGAAGCTACCTTTCATTTTTTTAGCTTACATTTAAACCTACGGAAACCTCCTGAAGGAATGGTTGCTCAGGAAATAGAAGTCCAAGGTGCTCTTTTCTCCTCAGCTTTACAGTCTTATTCAATCATGCAGGAGAGCTGTGAACGCTCTGAACTCTGTTGATGCAGCACTCTCCTTTCCTTTGACTTTGCTCTTTAACTGATTTCTTTTTAAAAATATTTCTGAGTGTTTCCATTCAGGCCCCAAAGTTATCTCTAGTCCAAGATCTGTAGAGAAACTGGTTATGCTGCATGGAAAAGATAAGTTGCATTACTTTACCAATGCACTACTTAAATTTTATTGTTCTCATAGAACAATAAACTCAAGGAATAAACTTTGGACAGCCAAGAGACGTAGCTCAGATATTCTTATAGGGTTGTTTTTTTTTTTTCATTTTGGCAACAGGAACATTGTTGATTTAAAATCCAGGTCATCTAAAATCAGAAGTTCAAAGTGCAGTCAGATACTGCACCTGTAAACAAGATTTTCTGCCAGCATTTTATGTTGTGTCCAAGTCCCTGCTTAAAGAAAATTCCCTCCTGTTGTTCCATAACACGGAGTTGAATAGGAAAGGTTCAGGAATGGGTTTGCTGGTGGATATCACCAGTCAGCTTGTGTCTCTCTAGGTGTTTGGGACAGGCACAGGCTCTGAATTCCCTGTGCTCTCCTCACTAATAAACTCTTACTGCAAAAATCCAGGTGATTATACAGCAGAGGCCATTTCAGAAAGATGGGGACAAAAAGTTTATTTCCCAAATCTTCTGAAGTCCTCAGGCATATAACTTCCCTTTACTTTAGTGGGACATTAAGCAGCTAGTAGCTGCTGCTGCTGCATTTAGTATTCCTCTGGGCTCTCCCCCTCTCTTAAGTATAACAGCTACTTCCAGAACACAGGAAAATTTAAAGAACCAATTTTTAATGTTACATTTTATTTTTCCTGCTATTCTGTGACTTAATTGCCAGTAATTATTTTTTTAAACAGGGTTTACTGCTACCATACTTGGCATAGATAAATTCTCCTGCTTAATAGGCTTGATACACTGGCACGGATCCCAGAACCATGTGAGTTTATTGCATGGATCATCAAATCTATTAATGTTATCAGATCCTGGCCCATATTTCACATTTCCCATTAATACACTGAAACAAGCAGGAGAATTACATAAAATGCAGCAGCCACAGTTGTCAAGTACTGGTTGCCCGCTGCTTCCATGAACATGCTTGGGTAGATGATGGCTACTCAAAGTAATTTTTCAAGCATGGAAAGTTCAAACTAACAGCCCAGACCTCATACATCTGATCCAGAGAATCTCTCCTCTGTGTAAGGATAAAGTTTGCTGCTCGCTCCTCTTTGGCAAAGCCAGAGCGACAGAAAAAGCCAACTTGTCAGATTTTAGCTTGAGAACAAGATGTCCCTGTGTCCTCTGCAAATACTGCTGGCAAATACACAGCCTAGCAAGAGTAGCCCTTTAGCCATCTGCCACACACCCACCTCCCAGCCAAGCATTTACACCTTTTATGGGACTAAAATGAAACTTTCTGGCAATGAGCTCCACGGTATTACCTGGAAACGGCCTGAAACTGAAATACTAACTAAGGATGGTGTCAGATGGTGATTAAACACATTGAAGGAACAAATCGCTGTAAGAATCCAACAGCATAAACCCAACTCTGTGCTCTCTGCATACAAACTGCGCTCCCAGGCATGCTTTGATGGATGCTTCCACAGGGAAAAGGATGGCTGAGGATCACCCTGAAGTTGAGTGCTGCTACAGATCTCTCTGATTCTTCTGTCATGCCATTTTGAGGAAGAAAACTTGAAAGCTGGCTCTGAGCTTTATCTGTGCTGACCTGATAACCTTGCACTTGACAATTAGAGAGGTGCTGAGGTCTCCCACTTCCCAGACCACTGATGTTCCAGGTACATCCCTGCTGCTTTGCTTCTGATTGCTGGGCATGCAGATATCAGACACCTTTTCATCTTCAACTACAGGACACCCACACTTGCTGCATCCTTAAACCAAGATACACAAGGATCTGTAATTATGTGGCACCTTTAAGCCATGAAATTGAGTTATTCCAGAAGTAACAGAGTAACTTATTTCAACTTTAAATTACCCTTTAGAAACACTTTATTAGAATACTCCTCTCCTCCATCCTGGAGCTAATTAAGGTTTATGCTGCCGAGGAACTGCAGATGAACGTTCAACATAAAATGAGCCCTGCAAAGACAACAGAGAATGCCACAAAAACCCCAGACTGGGCAGAGTCTGTACTGCTAGATGGGCAGCAGGCAGCACGCCTGCCTTTCCCATTTCTGCCAGGAACTGCCAAGTGATGTGCAGCCCTTTGGGAATAAGAGTCACTACAAGACGTGTGGGAGGGAGTGAGAAGGAGATCTCTCTAGGAATCCACGATAAAACCTCACCCTGACCTCGGCGGGGCTTGGATCCCAGCGCGGTGAGACCTACAACCCCACAGACTGCAGGAAAAGCAGGGGGAGAAGGAGCAAAACTTTGAGAGAGGTTGGACAGCCGGAGGAGGAGGAGGAGGGTGTTCCGCACACCCCGGGGAAGGGCAGCAGAGGCTCCTGCCGAGGGAATACCTTGTAACTGAGCCGAGAGGGACTCCTGATGCTGCTGGTACTTGAGCGCCGTGGCCTCAGCCTTCCTGAGCTGGCCCTGCAGCTCGTAGTAGAGCATCGCCCCGTACAGGAACCCGAACACCACGGTCAGCAGCAGCAGCGTCTGGAAAATCCGCTTCTGTTTCCGGGAGCACATCCCGTTGCCCATGTCCCCGGCGGGGTCCCGAGGGCCCCCGCCCGTCACGGCTCAGCAGCGGGCGGCAGGCGGCGGCATCGGAGGCCCCGGGAGGAGGAGGAGGAGGAGGAAGGAGGGAACGAGGGAAGGAGGGACGGCGGAGGCGGGGCCGGCCGAGCGTTTCAGCCCCTGGGCACGGCAGCAGCGCCCGGGGCGGTCCCGGCGGGGCGGGCAGCAGCGGGGCTCATGCCGGGGATGCTCCGCGGCCCTGTCCCCGGGTGCGGTGCCTGCGGCCGGGGCGGCTGTGGCCGCGGGGCTGCGGAGAACAAAGGCAGGTCCCGGTCCCGCACTGACGTGTCCCCGCTCGGCCGCGGCTCCCCCGCCGCGGGATCCCCGAAGGAAGTCCCGCTCCGGGCGCGGCCTCATTGGGTCGGGCCGCGGGGCTCTGCCCTCCCTCCGGAGCGCATTGGGTGCCCGCCGCGTCCGTCCGCAGCGGGCCGAGCTTCGCCGCCCGCCCCTCAGCCTCAGTGTCTTAGCCCCTCAGCTCCTCAGCCTTAGCCCCTCAGCGCCTCAGTCTCTGGCTCAGGAACGGGGCTTGGGTGCTCATGGATGGGGGGTGACATAGCGCAGAGGTGACAGAGGGGGTGGCCCGGCGGGGGTGACACACAGCGAGTGCCCGAGTGGCACCGCCGGCACCGTGTGGGGCTCAGCGGTACCGGGAAGGCAAAGCCCAAAGAGGCAGTGCTTGTAGCCAAGCACCTTCCACGAGGTGTTAATGGAATCACAGGATGGTTTGGGTTGGAAAGGACCCTACAGCCCATCCAGTGCCACTCCTGCCATGGCAGGGACACCTTCCACTGTCCCAGGTTGCTCCAAGCCCCAATGTCCAGCCTGGCCTTGGACACTTGCAGGGATCCAGGGGCAGCCACAGCTTCTCTGGGCACTCCGTGCCAGGGCCTCAAACCCTCACAGGAACAATTCCTTCCCAATATCCCATCTAAACCTACTCATCAGATTGCTTTATTTTTTCAAAGGTTGTTGGCTACACTTTGTTTTGGGTGTTGAATCCCACAGCTTTCCCTGTGCTCCCAGAGCCCAGCTCAGGTCACTGGTGCGTCTCAATTCAAGCCCCCAGAATGTGCCATTTTCATTCGGTGCTCCCAAATCCCACTGTGGTGCCAAAACCAGGTCACGTATTTCATCAGCATAAACTCAGACTTAGCATAAATACAGCTTCCTCTCCTAGCATACTTTATTACAGAAAAAACAAAGCCGGACCAAGAGCCAAGCTGAACTAGAAGAATAAGCAAAAAAAATCAAATACATATGCCAAAGTTGTTTTTTTTTCCCTAAATGTATCTAACTCATAAATCTATGTTTTTCTTTGGCATTATTCTGGCCTTAATAGAAAAACAACATCAAAGAAGCTTCAGAAATTCTTATTCAAATATTCTGCATATTCCAGTAATTAATAGCAGTCAGTACCACAAGCTAATATGATTTCTAAGTGTATTTCAAATATCTGTTTGATATATTTTCATTTAATGGAATCCCTTGCTCTCTGTTTGAGGACCAAAGTGTTTGAAATTATTATTATTTAGACGTCCAGGAAGAGATTGTAATTGCTTTGAAACAGTGATGCTTAAAAAAAAAAATCATGGTCTTTTCTGTTGTCTTTAGGAAGCTTCATGGAGTACTCAAAGTTATATTTAAAATCTTGTTCCAACCAGGAGTGTTTCAAGTTTAGGTATTTTCATGCAGATTTAGAATATTCATTTCTTTCTCAGAAATATTCCCAGAAAGGTTCTTACTATCACCCAAACTCTACCTCCCCTCCCTCTCCCAAGCTCCTTCAGTGTTATCCTGTGTTTTTTCCATTTCCAGGCTCATCAGGCTGAGTAAAATGAGATAATTCTTTATTTTTGGACTGAGACTTTAAAATCACTGGGGGTGATTTATACTTCAGTATTGCAGCTCTTCAAATTTTTTGTGTTTCCACTTGTTGCTTACATCACCTCTCATAAAACCAGTCTGTGTCTATAGTTTTGATTGCTTTGCACTGGAGAACAATTGGCTGACATTTAAAAATGTTAAAAATGATAAAATGTAAATTTAAAAGGACACTGAACCCACAGTGTTATTTAATACCTATTCCAAATACACTTAATTGATTATGGTGTAAACATACTTTATCTGCTTGTAGAAATTGGCAATATCATTAACAAATGCTAAGGGAAAAAAAAGAGCAAATTACTATCTCATTTTGTTTAATCAAATATTACTTATATTCAGTAACTGCTAGTGATAGATCTCTTCCACTCGTGTAAATTGTGATTCTCCATGAACAAACCAATTAAAGTTGAAATGAGGAATTTATTGGGAGCAAGGGACTATTATGCAAAGCTATTAGGCAAATTTGAATTGGAAGTCCCAAAATAGAAAGGCTTGGACCTAAAAGAGGCTGTAATGTATTAAAAAAGCATTAAATTAGTTGCTAGGAGAGCAACGTTACTTGGCCTAATCTCTGGGTGCGTTGCTGATATAATCAGAAGAGATGAGGGATGAGTGGTTTCTGAGCCATGGGGAATCTGCAGGGAAGCTGCAGAGGGAATTCATGGCAGGAATTTTCACTCAGCCATTTATCAGCTCTGCTTTCATTTCCCAAGCAAAGGAGGCTGGTGTGACCCAACTGCCTGCCACTTTGGGCTCTGCTCTACCAGCTGAGCATTGGCCAATTGCTGTCAGGTTCAACCAGTCTGGAGAAATGTTGAGCAAAATGAAGTTCCTCTTAAGTTTTGAGAAATGTATGAATTATAACCCTGGAAGTTCCTGTCCATAAGGAAAGGTTACATAGACTCAACTGAGTAACTGAGAACCTGATCAGCGAGAGATGTTAGAAAAATCCCATTTCCTAGGGACACAGGTTCTCATCATCAACCACAAGATGTGGGAAGTGCATCCTCTGTAATTTGGACACCACAGAACTACGTTTTTTGGTTTGCCTGTTTCCTTTGTTTATTTTCCTTCTCATAATACAATTTTCTTCTATTTTCTTTCACTTTTTTCACTGTCAGTTTTGCTAAACTCGATGCCACAATTATTACATAAGTAGGGATGCCAGTATCTAATAAAAATGATCATTGAACAGCTTTGAGTTTTCCCAGAATGCTGTAATGAGCACAACGGCTAAATAGATCAGGCAGCAATTATTTTATTTTATTTGATTTCATTTCGTTTTATTTTAATCTTCCCAATCAATGTATCAGGGATCCCAAGCAATGAAAATGCACATTAAAGGTTGTCCCTCACAAGTCACAGCCCATTCCTTTGGTTGCCAGAAGTTCAGGAATGTTCTGGCAAGGCATCTGTTATTACCTCTCCAGCTACAAAGTACATTCCAGCTGCAGATGTTTAGCCAAGAATGACCTTTCTGTCCAGTGGCTAAAGTTTATTAACACATACAGAGATTGTTTTAATGTGCAGTGTCATCTAGTAGTGATCAGGAACTGCAGGAATAAAAAGACTGGGCTTGAAGAGGTGAATGCTCCTGGGAAAATTGGATTTACCCCTGCTTGAGGTCATAGTTTGTGACATTGGAGGAAGTCAGGATTTTTATAGCTGACCTATGTTTGAGTGTCCAGCTTGAGTGATCAGTTGAACTCTGCTTGCTGATGTCCACATTGGAGGTGAGGACCAGGAGAGTTGTGTTTTAATATAGAAAGTTCTTTGCTATTTACCATTCTGGGGGAGAAAAAAGAAGTCAAATATAAGTTATACCAAATTGGACACTCCACATCATCAGACCTTTGACGTTTACATTCTGTGCCCCAGTTCTGGATGTGGAATAGGAGATGATGATTGACTTCTACTTCATGGATGCATATAAATCTACCTTTATCTAAATCCTGCAGCATTCATGGTAGGAGTGCGGATAAAGCACTGGTGAGAAAATTTTGTGTGAGTAAAAAGAGTAATTTAAACAATTCCACACTGAGGTGGGAAATGTGCTTCCTGGTGGAGATGTCTGAGGAGGCTACACTATGACTTCATCTTGTTTCTGGTGCTTCCTGACTTAAACAGTCTTGTCATTTTACTGGCTCAAAACCATTATCCTTTGTAAATATTTAATGCAGGTAAGAGATGCATTAAAATGTACAGATGTTGCAGCAGGACTAGGAAGTAATGGAGCTATATTTGTCACAGACCTACAAATTCATTGTTCACATGACACACACAGGATGCACTTGGAATTGCCATACGTGACTTTATGTCATTGCCATGCAGTCAGCACAGCTGAAATTCAATGTGTCCTGTGCTGGAGCCATTAGTTGCCTGTCAAGGCAGAACAGTTCTAAGAAACACTGAAATTTGATCAGCCTTTTGCTGCAATCCCCAGGGGAAAAAAACCCTCTTCGTGCCATTACGTGCTCCATTGTTCTTAACATGACAGCTTCCATAAAAACAGTAGTAAACACTTAAAATAAAGATTAGGATCCCATATCTTTTAAACAGTGAATTGACTTTAAACAATGGTCAGGTGATTCACCTTGTGAGGAAATTTGCAATGGGAAACCCCTGTTCTTGAGGAACAAAAAAGAAATATAATAATGATTGAGTGCTAATGATAATCTGGATACTCCTACAATTAAGGGGCTGGATATTTGAGTCTCTGGGCACTGCTGTAACGTTGCACATTGTGTGCACTGACACGGGGATCTGTTTGTGTTTGGCTCCTGTGTGTTTTGTTGCTGATTCAGATCCCCCTGAACCAGGGGGTGAAATGCAGACAACAACTCAGGCTGCCCCATGCTCAGGGAGGAGTCTTGTGGGATTTTTGTGGGAATGGGAGGGAAAAATCCTACATGGGAGGAAAAAGCCCTGACTGCTGGGAGAGCACCATGCAGTGTAAGGACACAGCAGCCTGGTGGGCTCTCCATGCCTGGAGTGTTGGGGAATTCTGTGTCCTATCTGCGAGGGAAGGAGGCTTCCCCACGTTGCTGCTTCCAAAGACAGCAGTTGCATTCCGCTTTTTATGAGTTAGAGGAAATTGTTGAACTTGGGAAGGCTGACTGCAGACATTGTTTTTCTCTCATACATAGGATAATCTCCAGTGATTACATTTTCCTGGTTCATTTCCCATTGGGCTGTCCAGACTGGAGGCCGTGGCAGATGCAGGAGTAAATAGGTCAGTGAACTTTGAATTGTTCCATCCCCTGCCTTTCCCAGTCTTGTCACACTTATCCATTTTGTTCAGAGGCTTTGTTTTTCCAGCACCTGAATAAAAGCCAGGATCTGTTATCCCACAGCTGTGAAACTTTCTGGCCTTCCAGAAATCCCATCTTCACAACTGTTTGCATTATCATTGCACTGTAAGGTAGTGAGTGATGAACTAATGTTCATTCATCGATGTTTATATCTGGGATTTCCTTGTGGTTTTTAAAGGATCTGAAATGGAGACTTTAAAATGGAGTTTGGAAACTCTTACTTTGTAAAGTTAATTTGAGGAGAGAAAACATTCACTCAGGAATTTATGTTTAGAATCTGAAGAAATGCAGATAAAGAATTTTAAATGAACTCAGGATTTCAACAGCCATATCCATATTCATTTTCATAGGACTGCTATCTCTGTTAATGATATTATCATGACCTGGCAGACTCAGAAACAGAAGCTGTTTTTCCAGTCAGTTACAGGGTTATTCCCAAATTGTCATTGTAGTTTAATTGGAGTTACTGACTTCTAGCTTTTTCTTATTCACCAGGAAAATCTGTGCAGGCTTCTTTCCCAAATCATAATTATCTTTCCTAATTGTTAATCTTGGAAGGGCCTTGCTGTTACATTACAAACTAAAATTAGTTCCAGTCCAAAGGAATTTCACATATTTGTTTGGGACCTATAGAGTAGTGGAGAAAAGAGCTGAATTTGAGAAAGACTTGCTGAAAAATCTCAATCTCATCTAAAAGATATCCACAATTTCTTCAGTCCTATTAGTGAGGAATTACTCTTGACTGCTTCCTGTTGACAGAATGATTATGTTTTATTTGCTGCCAAAGCCTCACTTGAGTCACATTTTGCCTGATTCTGTTCCTGTTTGAGTTCCCTACAAAGGATTTTGTGTAGGACTCCCTCCACATTCTCCTGTTTACTGCAAGATGGATGGCTGGTGGCAGCTCTCAGTCACTTCTACATTTGTTTTCCTCACAGCTTTCCTTATTTCCCAGCTCCTTGGTCTGTCTGGGAGAAGAGGTTTTCTTGCAGAGGTCATGTTTATTATGCACATAAGTGAGGATGACAAAGTAAAGAACCACTAAGGACTCGAATGATGATGGTCCTAAAATAAATAATTAATGGCTCTACCAGTTCCACTCCTGAACCAGCTGTAGAAACCACACTGAAAATTGATCTTTTTTGTCTGTGAAAAAACATAACTTGGCTTTTGGCTTGGATCTGTTCAGCACCGTAAGGACAGGAAAAAAGATCCCGGGAGCTGTTTGTTTTTGTAGTTATTAAAACCGATGAGCTCAGAGTTTGGAAATGCTGGAAAAAAAAAAAGGGAGAGAAGACCTGGAGCAAAGCAAGGGGAATTCACACGCAGGGTGGAGAGGGAATGTTGGATATCGGTGCCACCTAGTGGGGATTCTCCACAAGATCGAGGAGAGCCAGGCTGCTGCTTTTCACCCTAAAAAAATCTCATAGAGAAATAAAGAAATCATTGATGAGGGTGTGGGTGCTCAGCAGCATCAATAAGTAAGGCAGGGAGTGTGTGAGGTGGAGGCCACAGGTGGTGGATGGAAAAAGTAAAGTTAATTAAATCTCTGCAGCTCCTTACAAGGGGACTGTGTCTTTTAGAGTAACAAAAAAACCCCTAACACTGCTCAGTGGGTGTAGAGGAGCTCTTGGCCTGTGGAATATTGCCCTGGAAGGTTGGGGAGGGGCTGGAGACACTGCACATGCAGGATTTATTAACCATACCTGGATTGGAAGTGCTCGGAGGCAATGGAGCTCATAAAGTTTTACAAGCATTTACACAGCACATTTACATTGTGAATAAAGAAGTGCTACAGCTGCTGCTAAGAACCTTTGCACGGAGTTACTGCCTTGTAAATAATGAGCCTTGAGAGCAAAATCTACTCACCTACGTTATCAGACATTCTTGTGCTCTGGCCGTGATGATGAACAGTCCCTGAGAGCCATGAAGTCCAGCTCAGTGCATGCCTTTATTGTTTGATTTTTTTTAAAAAAAAGAATTAATTTCCTTAGGAAATGATGTTGCAATCAGCCAAGGTGTTGTGATTGTGTGTTGTTCACTTTGAAACCTTGCAATTCATGGTCTAATTCAAGCAGATTTACCAGAGGGCAGCAATCTCAGATATGACATTCCTGAAAGTTTCATGCAAATTGGTGTCTGGGTTGAGAAGAATGAGCCAGGGGGAAATGTGCTGTCAACTGGCCCCTAATAATATGGAAAAATACTTAAAACATACTGCTAGCACAGAAAAAGAATCACCATTACCTTTCATAGTAAACTATAAACCACAAGATTTTCAAAGATAAGCTTCTGCTGGAAGTATTTGCTTAGGCAAAAGTAACAGAAAAGTGGTAGTGAAATAGGAATGAGGACAGGATCAGGGATTGAGCAGCATCAGGGGTTTTACTCCTGACCCCACTCTCTGCAGTGGGATCCCTCACAGCCCAGCACACTGCCTGGCACCACTGAATGCCACAAGGATTCCCAGCTGGAATGCATTTGCATCCTGGCAGAAACCCAAAGTGTTTGCCTTACCTAGATGGCTCTTGCTGTTTCATAAGAGAAGCCTGGTGCGCTCTGAACATATTCCTGCTCTTTGCCACTCGTTCTGCTTTACATGTGAGATCCCCTTGTGGGGCTCAGAGCTGCACTGTGTGAGTGTCAGAGGACAGAGGGACTGATGGTCACTCAAGAAGGTGCCTAAAAAGTGAGTGGCAATTCACAGAGTCCCAGGAAAAACGAGTAGGAATGGAATGAATTCCTGGTCTCTGTGCTGCCCCTGGGACATCTTTGCCTCTTGTCTCTGGGCTCAAAGCTGCCCTTCCTTCCTCCCCACTGAATGTGGAGAGAGGAGGATTTGGTTCCTGGGCAGTTGGCCTTGCATCTATAGGGATCAAATGTCTGTTTACAGAAGTCAGGCCAGTCCTTGAGGAGAAGAGGGAGAGAGGAAGAGATACCAGAACCTGGTGATGCAGATCACAGAATCCTAGAATGTTTTGGGTTGTAAGGGACCTGGAAGATCATCTCATTCCAATCCCCTGCCATGGGCAAGGACACCTTCCACCATTCCAGTTTGCTCCAAGACCCATCCAGCCTGGCCTTGGACACTTCCAGGGGTGGGACATCCATGATCAGTGGGGACAGTCCTTGTGTTTCAGCAAATATCCCAAATCCCTACAGCACCAGGCACACTTGGAAACCTGATTCTCTGTGGTTTCTCTGAGGATATTTTGTACTTTTTGGAGTGTCACTTTCACTGACCTGCTACAGGGCTGGGACATGAGATTGGGGAGGAACTGTAAATGTTATTTCTCAGATGTTGTTTATTATCTTCAAAAGGAATCTCCTTTTCAAACAGTCCCACAGAAGTTCCTGAATTTAAAAATAGCAGCCCTAAAGGGTTTGCATTCTCCTTTGGGCTTAGCTTCTTCCGGATTGCATGAGCCAAGGAAAAGCCTGAACATATAGGGAGGAAGTGACATGGACATATTGCTCATGATGAGAGCACTCAGCAAATGGGAAACAGAAATTTGGCAGGGGCAGTAAGGAAGATTAAAATACATCTGGACTAGAGCTGTGCTATTCCGAGGGGTGAAATAACCAAAACAATTGGAAATCAAAATCCATTATTGGATATTGTAACATTCAAGTGCCAGCAGTGAGGAGAGTGAATTTGCCAGATTTTGGTAAAATAATATTTTATTATGGTGAGCTTTCTGCAGCAGCTAAGATTAACTTCCTGGTTGCTTAAAATTAACTTGGTTTATCTGTATAGAGACTGAAAGAATGGAGAAAGCTGCTGCAGCAAAGCCATAGAGCTTTTGATTTCGTATAGCTCATGTAGAAGAAACGTGCTGTTAGGAAGAGCTGATGACTTTTCTCCTGTTTCAGATAGCAGAAATCTCCAAATATAAGGATAAAAAAATTCCTGACCTCCTACCCTTAAGAATAATTAAAAGTGCAATTCCTAATGAAATCAAGTATGTACTATATTTACCTACAGGCTGCACTTCTCAGAATGGCTATTTAATGTGTATTATGTGCATAAAACAAAGCCTGGAATTCCTACAGACACTTTTCTGGGTGACACACTCGTTCTCCTGAAGCCAACATCAGCTTATTGACTGCAGCATACTCCAGATTTCACTTTTACTTTCTTTTCCCTTCCCAATTTAATAGGCGATGGCTTTGTTTTGACTTGACTCATAACCTGAGGCATGACTAACGCTGATGTGCAGCGATAAAACTTCCTGTTAGGGTAAATCCCAAGAAACTCGAGCAACTTTATTGTCAATTTGGACTCATACCAATGTTACAGTGGAGGATTTTTTTCATTTTTATTTCCACAGTAAAAGTAAGAGGCCCCAGCTGAAATATGACAGCCAGGCTGCATGTTAGAGCAGTTTAGGTCCAGAGCCAGACCTGTATTCTGCAGCCTGAATCTTTTTCTAATTAAAATACACTTGATCTACTGTTACAGTGCTCGAGAGCTTTTGAAGTCAGACTCTCCCTTTCCCACTTTTGCAGGGTATTTTGAGAAAAGAAGGTTGTCTCTGCTTTGGGACACATAAATGGAGCTTGGTTAAAAGATGATAGTAACCATGGAGTGGATGAGGTTGTAAAGTTCTTGCTCCACTTTGATGTGTCCATCCTAAACCCCTGAATTTTTTACAGCAGTTGTCACAATGGTATTTGGTGATAGATGAGGTTTAGGCATGGCTTGCTGTCTTTTTTTTCCCCTCAGCTCAGTGTTCACTGTCTTTTTAGGGCTCTGTTCATGTGTTTCAGTGCAAATTTTGAAACTAGTTCGAGAAGTAAATTTTAGATAATTTTCTGAAGACATGAAGCCTCAGGATCAGTCAGGATTACCCATCCTCTTTGTCACTTATAACCCAATATGCCAATATTTCTCCACAAATACCAAAGGCACATGGTCTCATCTGAAGCACAGTTAAGTTTTAATAAATGGAAAATAAATGTCCATTTTTTTGAGTAGGAATTACAGTATCTAGGATATATATATTTTTTAAACAGTTTCCTTCCCTTATTTGAAGGGAATAGCTAAACCCCTGACTTTAACAAGCTTCACACTGTTAGCAATGTGCTTCTTAGAGCTCACCTCAAAGTCCATGCAGGTAAATCATGTTATTTGATACATTCACATCAGATGCAACACACAGCTGAAAACTTCAGGGTTCTCAGAGGTTGGATGACACTCCTTAGTGTCACTTTTTGGGAGAACAGTTGTCCTAGGAGAGCAAGAGTTGGTTTAAACTGATGTTTGGCATCTTAACCTCAGAGGATGCTCTACATCAGCCTCATCTGGGTTGAGGACTCTCCATCCCTGCAAGTGTCCAAGGCCAGGTTGGACAGGGCTTGGAGCAAGCTGGGACAGTGGAAGGTGTCCCTGCCATGGCAGAGTGTGGAACTGGATGGGCTTTAAGGTCCCTTCCAACCCAACCCATCCTGGAATTCTGTGATAAACTGTGAGTGGCAGATGTCCAACATTTTTAGTTCGTGCAGGATTTCTCCTGGCAATAACAAACACTATTTAAGGTGCCAAAGGTGTTACCACTGGTCACAACTTCTATGTGTTAACATTAAAAAATTCCAAAGCCACAGACTAATGATCATCCTTGGGGTTTTTTTCACTTACAAAACTCCACACAGTTCAGCCTGTGTAGAGCAGTCCCATATAACAGGAAACTTTGCCCAAGAGATCTGGCCATAGGTCTTGAAACCTCTGGAAATCTTTTTAGTACTGCATGGGCCCCAAACCCCCTCATTATAAACCAGATCCAGAACATTCATCCAAGCTTTCTATCCTGTTTCCATGCCATAGTGCTTTGTTGGGACACAACTGAAATTCCTTTGAACTCAGATTCTCCTTGACTACAAGAAACATTGACTGGGATTCTGCCTTTAAAAACAGCAAAGCAGAGGAGCCTCTGTGCTCAGTCCCAACCCGCCAGGCCTTTGTGATCTGAGCTGCTTTCCACACAACATCCCAGGTGACAGATGGAAGTTACAGTCCTCTTTGAGTCAGGGGAAGGGAGAATTCAGCCATGGATTCTCCACACTTTCTGGGCACAAGGTGCCCAGAGAAGCTGTGGCTGCCCCTGGATCCCTGGCAGTGTCCAAGGCCAGGTTGGACAGGGCTTGGAGCAGCCTGGGATAGTGGAAGGTGTCCCTGCTATGGCAGGGGGTTGGAACAAGATGATGTTTCAGGTCCCTTCCAACTCAAACCATTCTGGGATCCTTTTCTATGGTTCTGTGATTAAAATATTCCAAACCCTGGGCTTCTGACTGTTTTGGATAACCGTGTTGAAAAGTCTTGATGTCATCCCAAGCCAGATGGGGATCATACTGTAAATCTCCTTTTCTTTTAGGCTGGGGGAGAGTTTCTCCCTTCAAATAATGAGCTGCTTTTACTGAAACAACCAACCAGAAATGTGCTCCTGCCAATTTAACTTATTTTCCTTTGCACCTAAAGATTGAATCTGGAAAAAAAAGGGGATTTTTTATGTTTTACTTTGATCATACTGCTTCTCTGTCCAATATCTTATATATTCCTTTTGCCTTGAAGTTTATATGGACTTCACTTTGAGGCCATATTTACCCCTGAGATCAGGACTGTTGTTGAATGGAATTTGGAAAAGGGATTAGAAAATACAAGGTATGAGCACAGATGTTAAATGTGCAGTAAAGAGCTTTGAACTGGTGTCTCTCCATCCCTAGAGCCCCTCCAGTAGTGGCCAATAGTGCTGATACCACTGAAGAGGATGATGAGGGAAACAAAAAGAAGAGAGAAACAAAAGGAAGAGGCAAACAGGTAGACTGATGATCTGCAGATCATTAGTAACCTTTCTAAAAAGAGGAAAACACCCCCAAAATTCCTCACTCCAAGCTCCCTGTGTCTCATTCTTTAAGATTCTTCTATAAAACAGTTGCCTTCTGAACAAAGACCACCTATGTTTCGCCATATTTTTAGGTTTCTGATTCATATTCCTCAGCAAGAAGCTTATCCAGCCTTTTTTAGGCACCTCCATTTGGATTGAGGGCTGTGGGACCTGGAACTTCATCTTTCCCTGACAATAAGCACCACAAAATTAAAAGACTGGAGTATATTTGCGACACTATTTGCAGACACAAATCCAGCAAATCCCTCTGGGGTCCTTGGTAACCTCTCCGATGCTGAATAAGAAATAAGCCCTTTGAAGTGAGGACATAATCCTTTTTGGGGGATTTTCAGTGAAATATGACTTCACGTTTCAAGACGTGGCAGGGAAGCCTCTGTATGCAAATCACCCCGTGCTGATGAGGTGTTGTTTTACTTTTTAATGAGAGGAGAAACGCTGACTAAAGTGCAGCCACGTTATCCATTAGAAAGGAGCAGTGTATTTGTTAGCCAAATTTAACACCTCGTAACGAGAACATCCAGCGACAGAAATATTTCTTCCTAGTGCATTTTGGTGGGAAAATGCTGAGATCTTCTGGCTCTCAATTTGCACAGCACAGTTCTACTTTTTGCAGGTATGGGCACTGTCAGGACGGGGTGGTTGCTCCTCAGACTACTCAGCTGTGGTTCCACTGTTCATTTTAAATTATTTTTCTCCATTACATCTAGGGATGGCACTGGCACCTGAACTTCTCAGCAAATACAGAGGCTGGAGCCAAGTTGGTCTCCTTTCCAGCAAGTGACAGGATGAGAGGAAACAGCCTCAAGTTGCACAAGGGGAGGTTTAAATTGGATATTAGGGAAAATTCCTTCATGGAAAGCTGTGGAACAGGCTGCCCAGAGCAGTGGTGGAGTCACCATCCCTGGAAGTGTTCAAAGAATGGTGGATGTGGCATGGAGGAAATGGTTTAATGGTGAACACAGTGGTGCTGCTGGGTTGGCATTGGACTTGATGGCCTGGAGGTCTTTTCCAACCCAAAATATTCCATGTTTTTATGATCCCTGATTGCAACAGTAGAAACTTCTCCAATCCATCTGAGACTTCTCTCTGACACAAGGGGTTTTTTTCCCCCAGTTATTCTCTACCATTCAGGCAGAGTCAGTTTGAGATTTATTCTTCCTCCTCTTTCTTTTCTCCTTGTTCAATGATCTTGAACCCTGAGTTATTTAAATTTCTCTTCTATTTGCACTCCACAATTCTTCAGCAGCACCAGCACGTGTAGGGAACCCCTGAAAACTCTGCTTCATGTGGCTGTTCAAGCAACGACATTTCGGGCTTCATGCAGGGCCAGGACCTCGTGCGTTGTTCCTGTGGGGCACAGGAGTCTCGCAGAGGTCCTCCTGTCCCAAAATCCGCTTCCAGAGGAGCTGGCAAGGTGGGACCAGGAGCTTTCCTGGGATCCCCAAACCTGGTGCCCTTCCAGGACGAGGCCGCCAGGTGGCACCACATCCCTGATGCTGGGGGACATCCCGGCTATTCCCGCTTTTCCCGGCTATTCCCGCTTTTCCCGGCTATTCTTGCTTTTCTTGGATATTCCCGCTTTCCCCGGGCATTCACACTTTTCCCGGCCATTCACGCGTTTCCCTGTTATTCCCGCTTTTCCCGTCTATTCCTGCTTTTCCTGGGTATTCCCGCTTTTCCCGGCTATTCCCGCTTTTCCTGGATATTCCCGCTTTTCCCGGATATTCCCGCTTTTCCCGGCTATTCCTGCTTTTCCCGGCCATTCTTGCTTTTCCCGTCTATTCCCGCTTTTCCTGGGTATTCCGGCTTTTCCCGGCTATTCCCGCTTTTCCCGCCTATTCCCGCTTTTCCCGGCTATTCCCGCACGTCCCGACATCCCCGCATCTCCCGGTTATTCCCGCTTTTCCGGGCATTCCTCCTTTTCCCGGACATTCCCACATCTCCCAACATTCCCGCATTTCCCGGGCCAGTCAGACTGGGGAAAGCTGTGTCCAGCCCGGGCAGGGAATGCTGGGCTTAGCACGGAGATCTTCAGCTCCACCTTTGTGCCTTTTCTGTCTGGCAAAACCAAGCCCTGTGAAGGTAAAATCACTTCGGTTTAGATTTCAGGCTCAATAAAATCAAAATTCCCCAGAAGGTGACTGTGGAGATTGAACTAAACTCCAAATGTTCAAGCTTCCTAAAAAACAAAACCCAACCCAACCAACGAAACAAACAAAAAACCCCCCAAACCTTCCAAAAATCGTGATCACAGAGTTCCCTAAGCCAGCACATTTGTTTCGTGGGAATCCAGGGAAGTCCTGGCTCCTGAAAAGGTCTCCTGGTCTGAAGGTTCTTTGTGAGAGGTTCTTTCAGCCCATCTGCCCTTCATGTTCCAGGACACCTTCATGGAAAGCCCTCCCAGGCTTCCTTGGTCTTCTGTGCCACAGATTTTCTTCAGATCTGCAGCCTGACACGTTCTGCTCATCAGGTGTTTGTGTCTCCCCTGCAGCATCTCCAGTTTCTGTTCCTCTCTCCCACACCTCCTGCTCCTGTGCAGTTCCAGGTGTTTGAGGAACATCTGGAATTTTACAGGCCTAAAGAACTTGGCTACTGGGAGAAACAGCATTTTCTCCTCCACAGAGTAGTAAATACTACATTGACACTCTTCTTCCACTCTTCTGCTCTCTTCACTGAGAGTAGAATCCGTTCAAGGAAAATAAAAATTAGTTGGTGCATTTCAAAGGGGTCTTTTTATTTACCAATTTTATTTCAGAGCCAAAGAAGAAATGGGATATGGGAAACAGGAAAAAAAATCCTTTCCCAGTTCATGCTGGTTTATTCACAGAGATGTTCATTATGTCACAAAACATAAAACTGTGTTTGATAATGTTCATCTGAGCTTCCCATGATCTGATCCATCAGCACTGCCCTCAAGATAACTGCTCTGCACATCCTATCTCTGCCTCTGCCTCACTTTGGATGTGTTGCAAGCTGCCCTTTTCTTCCCTGGGAATGAGGGATGATCATTTCCTTCTTCCAGTGTGTGGTTTATTTAAACTGTAAAAATTTAATCTCCCACTGTATGTTTTTTCACAACTGGTTTTGTTTCAGTGGACATCCCTGGAGGTTAATATAATGGAAAAATATTTGCAGTGGTTTTATTTTTAATTGAAATTTTTCTTTCTGTCTATGAATTGCTGATAACATTCAGGAAAACTTTTCCACAACTTTTTAGCAGCCTTTTGCCAGAGGTTTCTGAAGTGTTTTGGGATCTGCAGGATGAACATTCTAAAGTGCCAAGTGAGATGATAACAGTGGATGTTTATTACCTTGAAACAATCCACAGAGTTTCACTGGAAACAAGAATGAAATGTTTGTACCCAGCTGATGGAAACCAGGGGCTTGGAAAACATTTAATTCCCTTTTTCCCCCCACTGCAGCTCTCATCCTGCTTTTCCTTGACCTGCTGTTCTTGGAGTGCTCGTGGGTTGCTTATTTTCAGTGCAAATTTGATTCACACAGCCCAAAGTCTGCACTGGAAGTGAAGCACTTTGGCTTAGGTTGCCTCATTATTTTTCACCCTGGCACACCATGGCACAAAGGGGGTTTTGCAAAGCTTAATTAAAACCAACAGGTACCTCTCTCACCTGCCCTTGTTCGAAATGCCTGCCTGGTGTTGAGTTTGTGTACTTGGGCTTGTACAAAAATATTTATGGCAAATTGGTTTCAGACTTACTGTAACAGGGCTGTTGTGGCACCATAGGATTATTTATGTCTCAGAATTTCACCCCTTAAAGTCCAGGTTTTATTTGACAGCTAAAAATGCATCTGTTCATCTCTTCTAAGTGGACTTTTTACCACTGCAGAGCTCCACAATCACTGGGAACTGCTCAAATTGGAGGCCTCAGTCAGAGCCCTAAAAGGAAAGTGGAAATCTGTGTGAATGGGGGATCTCCAGGGCAGCTCCAAATGGGGCTTTGGGTCACTCACTTTTCTCAGGAACAGCTTTTATAGGAGATATTTGTGGAGGGAAAATCCTGCTAACCTCAAAAGCATTGGAAACATGTTTTTCTTTTCAATGGACATCTGTCTTGCTAAAGACAAAACAGGGTTAGAAAATAATGATGAGTCTGTGGCTCCAGATCATCTTCACTGTTTGTCCATCCCCAGAACAACCTGGATTTGTCAAAAGTCTTGCTGAGCGTTAGGAAGTGTTGATGTTAGTACAACACTCCGAAGTGTGCTTGGAGAAATCCCATCATAACTCAGAGAAATGTCAGCCAAAGGCAGAGCATCCCCAGCAGCCTGGAGTTCACCCTGCTGGAGGGGAGCTCTGAATTCTTGGGGGAAATGATAAATGCTCCTGGAATGTAACTTCAGCAGCTTTGGTTTGTCATCTCTGAGCACGTGGGCTCTGCTTTATTGGCAACCCAAAGCGAGTCAGTCGTGGCACAAGGAATGTGCTGGACAAGGTCAGGAGCATTTTAAGGCAGCAATTTCTTTCCTTGGTAACATGAGGCAGAGATGTTTCACCAGCCAAGGGAAGGTCAGTGTGATTCAGGGTCACACTTAAAAGTGCCAGCCTTGAAAGGGTGATAAACACACAGAGAGCCAGAATTTCCCACTGTTCAACTGGTTTTACAGCTGGTTACTCCAGAGTGTTTTTTACTCCAGAGTGAGCACAGGTAATCATAAAAACCTCTCTTGCATTCACACCTGAGGGGAGGAGAACACGGTGAAAGTTCCTTTGAATACCTGTTTTTTTGGTATGTTGTAAACCTGTCAAAAAAGCTCTTTGCAGGATGAGATTTTCCCCCTGGGGTCCAAGAGTTGAAAACTGGCTGGACTGGGTAGTGACAGACTTTCTTACAGCTTCAGCACAAGTTGGACATGCTCCCTTATTCTGGAAGATAAGACTGTGGGCATTTTGTTTGTTAGGAGCAGGAGATGCACTGAGTGAGAATAATTCATGTTTCCTAAGCATGGCACATTTCTTTAATACGCCTTTTCTACAGGCAAAATGTGGCTGTGTCCTGTCCATCATCTGTCCTAGGAATGGGAAAATGAGTGACAGAAACTATTTGTTAAAAATGGTTTAAATTGTTCCGCAAATGCTACAGGAAAGAGACATTCTTTATGTAGTTACACTGTGATCTGTACTTAAAGTGAAATATACTGGGGGGAAAAAAACAGACATGGTCAATGGGGTGTGTTAAAGGGCTTTTATTTGCATGGATGATTCACTTTGCCAGCTCTGATTTATAAATCTGTGGATTCTGACTAAATATCCATTTGAATAGCATTTTCCCCTCATAACCACATACTCCAGCTGGAGTTTGCTCAGCAAAACTGTCACCCCCCCACCTCCAAAAATCAGATCTTTCTCAACATCCTGATCTGTCTAGGGCTTAATGGTAAGAAATTTATTTTACAAATCTAGGGATAATAAAACTAAATCACTGCAGAAGGGAACAGGTGGAAACATTCATGTTCTCTGATGTTTAGACTTGTATATCACAACAGATACTGATTTCTAGAGACTGATGGTTTATTATTAGTTTATTTCTCATAATTAGGCTGTCTGTGTGCTCACACGGACTTTGTGAGTCACATCTCAGCTCATTATCTTGGGAAACAGACCTATTATTTTTGAAAGCCATCCAGTCAATAAATTAGCTTGGAAGAAATGATAGTCCAAAACACCTTTTCAATAGATTGCTGTCATGCTTGGTTCCTATCAAAGAGAAGGCTGGATTTTTTGTCATGACATATGGATTAACTGAGCCTTTCCTGCTGCGAGAAAACAAAAGGCAATTGGTGATGCATGGAGCAAAAAAGATCTTAAAACAGAGACATCAACAAAGAAACACGACAGCATGAAAAGACAGAGTACAGTCTGCTGTCCACATTTACAAAGTCATCCTGCCTGCAGCTCCAGCACAGCTACTGCCTGTTCGTGCTTCCAGCTCTGCCAGTGTTCCTGCACTGCAGCACCTCAAACCCTTCACCCAGGCAGCAGGAGGATGTTAACCAGAGGTTTTTTTGGTCCTGATGGTGCTTTCATGCTTGCTGTCAAGCCGTGAGGAGCTCACCCAGTGTCAGCAAGGACTAATTCTCCAGGCACAGCTCCTTTCCTTGCTGTGGCTTCCATTTGCTCTTCCACACTGCTGGGGCCATGTGGAAATTTCAATGTGATACAACAGAACAAGCTGATTGCCATATTTCCCCCTCATTATTTATGCATGAATATGGCTTTTACCTGATAGGATTTTTTCCTTGTATTTTATGCAGTTCTGATGTATTTAAATAGCTCTCTACATAATGTTTAATGTGACTTCGTAATTGCCAATTACATCTTGATGCTGGATGTAGATATAATACAGAGATTTAACACAGCTGGTTCTCATCTGCTGTGAGACAAAGGCTCTGGGCTGGATCAGCTCACATCCTCAGCAGATCATAAAATCACAATATCCTGAGTTGGAAGAGAGCATCCAGTCCAACCCCTGGCCCTGCACAGTCACCCCAACAATCCCACCCTGTGCATCCCTGGGAGTGTTGTCCAAGCACTCCTGGAGCTCCCAGGGGCTGTGACATTCCCTGGGGAGTCTGTCCAGTGTCCCACCACCCTCTGGGGGAAGAACCTTTCCCAATATCCAACCTAAACCTCCCCTGACTCAGCCTCATGCCAGATCCTGAGGCTCAGAGGTTGTTACACTGTGGGTGAGGGAGAGCCCAGAAGTGACACTGCCATGGTGATTTTCTTCCTGAGTGCAGCTTCAGGAATTTTGAACTTTCTGATATGACATTTAAAATTTAACCAAGTGAATCTTGATCATTATCTCATGTTCTTGCTCCAGGTGGTCTGAATTGATATTTTGGCTTTTACCCCTTAAGCATCTGAGCACTTTTGCTTCAGTGTCTTTAGTAATAAATGCTTAGTATTTTCTTGGTTTTCAGAGAACCAGATATTTTATCCACTATCTCTTTAAAAGTGTGTCACTTCTCTGAAATTCGGGCTATTTGTGTGAAAAATTATTCATCTATTGTGCCGCTGCTGTCATTTTGACTATTGCTTCTAAGTGTGATTGATTCTTAAAGAACAGCTAATAGAGCTCTTTGCCCACTATCCTCTTGTCATTGCTGGAGATAGAAAGAACCCTTTCAGCAAGAGAAACTATTGATTTTATTACACCTCGTACAGACTGCCATCCAAACAGAACCAGGGAGCTTGATCCTTCCCTTTCTAATCCCTGTTTTACATTGGTAATTCCTCCAGCATGTTTCTGTGAGGAATGAGAGAGGCTCACACAGCCTCTGCAGGTGGAAGGATTGGAGCTGTCATCCCTTAAAACACTGTCCCTTAAAATTACTCAGAAGAAAAGCAGAAGGACTGTGGGGCTTGCACAGAAACCCTGAGAAAGTAGAAGAAAATGGTCACATCTTACTTTACCCACAAAGCCTTTAGTTATTGATGAGCTCTACCTGCTTACATAACTCCCATAATGCAAACAGACCTCCATATCACATGGATTAATGGATTTGTCCTTAGGCCACCTTGGCAAGGCAGGGAGAACTTAAAGGGAATTTTGAAATGAAAGCACAACCCCCCAGTGCCTTAAGACACGGAGGTGAAATCCAAGTGCTTTAATCCTGGCAGGGCAGCAAGAATTGCCAGCCCAAAGCTCACAATGGCCACACAATGGTGATGTTTCCCTGATGCTTTTAACAGTCTGGTTCAGCCTGTGCTCAGAGCTGCCTCTGTCAGAGCAGGGCTTTGCCTGCCCCTTGCTCACACCCCTCTGTGCTGCCTGAGATAACCTCTCCAGATGTCATGGAACCAGGATTGATCCTCAACAGGGATTATGCTGGAGGACACACAGGTCTCTATTCTTGCCCAACAGCTCAAAAGAAAATATTTTCCTTCAGTGTTTCCTGCACTTCTGCAGGTCTTCACCTTTGGAGGCACCTGACAGAGGAGAAACTGGGATGAGAAATTGGATATTTCTGGAAAAATGCTGAGAGGAAGAGAAAGCCAAGAGAGGAATGTAGATGGGTGGAGGTGCTGCAGCAGGAGCAGAAGGAGGCACTGAGCTGAAAAAGAGGTAACTTGGCCTTGGCCCCTCAGCTCAAGATTGCTAAATTATCAGTGATCACTTGACAGAAAGATCAGGATAATCCCAGACCACAGAGTCCAAACAGACAGAAATTTTTTCCCAGGCCAGTATTTAAGCCCAGAGGAAGATGAGATTTAGGACACATCTTTGTCCCTTATGTTTTTCTGGGGGATAATTTACATGGCTTCCTGTGGTGATGCTGTGGATCCATTTCTTCTCTGCTGCAAGTTTAGATACTGCAGCTCTACCTTAGGAGCTAAACAGCCTAAAGTTATCCTTTTTTACAACTTTACAGCTCTTCTCATGACTCCTTTCAGGTCACCTATGAGCTTTGGGAGCAAGAAAACAAACCCAATTCCCATAAACTTTTAATTCCTAAGCTATCAAATTCTCATTCCCATGCTGCATCTACTGACCTTTAAGTAAGTAAAAACAAGCCTTAAGATGGACAGAATGGTTTATCATAACTAATGTATATCACTATCACTGCTGTGCTCAACACTTACAGAGAGCAAATACAGAAAAACACCGTAAATTTAAAAATTCTGGGTGAGTAGTAACGCTGCAACAGCCAAAATACATCGTAGCAGTTTGGGACACAAATCCCATTTACACTGAATATAATGTGTACCCAGAGAAACTGCTTTTCAACCTGGGTTTTAGTGCATTAATGCAATTCCTAATAACAGGAGCAGTGTCCTGTGGGGCTGCTACCTTGTTCAGCACACACAGAATTAAGTGACAGGGGAGGAGCACCTCAGCTGCAGAGATCCACAGGGCATCCCCTTTATCCAGATCATGCCCACCCCAAGCTCTGGCTGTCAATTGCATATTGCCCTGGCCCAAATTATCATCTATCACACTAATTGATGTTAAATGAAATGTTGTCTACCATACCAGTTTAATGACATTAAATGTTTGAATTTTCCTCCTGTGAGTTCAGTACTAGAGTGGGGGAAATGCTGTTGCACAGAATGTTCTGCAGTTGTTTAGATCCACAAAATCACCTTTGTAATTGCTGATCAATCCACAGCCTTTTTTCCTGCCTGCTTCATTGCTGGGGATAAAGGTCTTGTACAGAAAATTTAGGAGGCAACTTGCTGATGTGATAAAGATGTGATAGGAGCCTCTGATAGCCCTGCAGTGATAACCTTGAGCCAGGGACTGGTAGGAAATACATGGCTACAAAAGAAGGTGCTGCTACACTGAAAAGAAAGTTGGCACATATCATTTTCTAATTCTAACTAAATTACAGCACCTGATCATTTCCCAGGGTCAGGAACATTGCAAACAAGCTCAGCCAGCAGGTTTGGACTGCCTTGGCACCACTGCTGTACTCACCCATGCTATGATGACATGGATACATGCAAATCTGCCTTTGCAAATTGCAGCTGGTCTTTGCATTTTTTCAGCCTCTTGGTGTTTTTGTGTGATCTGAAAGACAAATGTATTTGTTAAGAGAAAACATCATAGCACACTCTAATGTTCGGGTTAATTGTGTATTTTTTGGTTATGATTTAGATTAGCACAGGGCTGAAGATCCCCAAGCAAGGTACAGGATTCTCTTGCACCCAAACACAAACCAAGAGGATTATTACCTCTTCAGGGAGCAAAAGGCCTAATTGTTGGAAGTCACTGAAAGTTAGTTAAATTGGCCTCCTCCAAAGCTATTTCCTACAGTAACTTGAGGCACAGCCATGTTTTGAGCACAGGAGTTACCAGAGTGCGTTGTTCTTGTACCTGAGGCTGCAGCACACTATGGTTATGGTGATAGGATTCATAATTAAACAGCTGAAACCCAGCAAGGAGCGAGGGATTGAAAGGCACTGCCTGGTGACCAAATCCAGTTCCCTGTTATCACATAAAAACATATTTTAGAATTCTTCTAATGAATTTACAGATTTCCTCCACGCAGCTAGTTCTTCATTTTGCTGCTGCTGCTTGCATTAGGCTGTCCCAGACACTCACTGCTCCAGCAGATGTGTGGCTGCTTTGGACTGGCTTGTTCTCTTGTCTTTTCCTGTGCCAACATTCCTGGGTGTCCCTGACACTGATCCTGTCCCACCCCCCTCCACAGAGTGCTTTAGGAGAGCACTCACACAGCAATCCCTCTTTCCTCCCTCAGCTTCATCCTGCTAGTTTAAACAAGCCTCAGTTTTGCTCGTCTAAACACATCAAATTCCTTCTCTTTTCCTGGCTGTCTGTTTGGCTCATCCTAATGCTCCTGCTCCACGTCTGCATCATGTTGGATTCTCTTCTGCAGCTCCTGAAGAGTCAAAATTGTATGAGGTAGCTCAGAAGACCCCCTAGGAGGAGCAATTATTCTTAGTCCCAGAGTGTCTCATCCAGCTTTTCATGGCTTTAGATTCCATCCATGTTGCCCACAGACTTCAGCCTCAAAGTAATCTTGTTTTTCCAGCAGGAGATTCTGGTCCTCATCAACCTTCCCCACAGCAAACTCCATGAGGCTGTGCCTATCGCTTTTGCAAAGATATTACTATTTTTTCCTTCATCACTGAAAGTTCATTACTGAGCTTCCCATAACTAAACAATTTCCCTTTTGACACAACTCACCATTATATCCTCCTTAGCTTTTTCTGCACAGAGAACTGCTCGAGGTTAAACAAGTAATTTCCCACATCTAAGAAATGCTTTGCTGAAGTCAGAATAGATCAGAGTTTGCATCTAAAAAGTCAATAATAAAAGAAAAATGTTGAGTTCGTTTGGCAAGGTTTAGCTTCATAAACTTTTCAGAACTTTACGGCCTTTCTATTAATCTTTAATTATAGTAAACTTCAGAAATATTTTTGATTTTTGCACAAATTAGGAGGTCAAGTCTAAAAAGCCTGTAACTGCTGACATTGCCTTTTCCCCCTGTATATCTAGGTGCTTAATTCATTATTGTCTTGATCCTTGAATTAATAAAACATGCTTGGTTTGCAGTACTCAGCCCAGGCAATGCTGATTTTCTCAGAGAGAAAGCTCCTTTTTTGACTGCTGTATTTTCCTCCTGTCTAATTCTTTACAGCAATGTGGGTTTCTCAGACACTTCTCGTGCAAGCCTTTGTCGGAAATGGGTTTCTCCACGAGTTAATCACAGAATTACCAGCTGGGGATTCCATCCCAACCCCATTTTGGTGTCGTTGTTGTGGCTGTGGCCCAACCCGTTAAGCTGCAGATAAAGAGCCATGCAGGCATGTGTGAAATATTTAATTGCCACTTGCTTGCTGCAGCCCTGTGCTCGCTGCTTCCTGGAGCGTGGTCAGCACAATTCCCCCACGCACAATGATTTTATTTGCATTTAGCAACAAATACTGCTGATGCTAATATCTGCCTCCCCGAAGAATTTTAAGAGAAAGCTTATTAAACCATTTTCAGTTCATCAGCTCCCTGTGGAGAACAGAGTTTAAATCCTGCTGTAGAAGACGTAAATATCCATCTGTATGTGCATGGCAGTATGGGGTTAACTCTGTGGATTAGAAGAGCTGTTCCAGGACATGTAGAGTTCCTTGAGAATAAAGGAAATTAAATACCTTTTCACGTATCAGAGTTATTACAATGACAAGAATCCTCAATGCTTCTTAGATATCCAGGATGAGGAAAACAGGATCTGTGTACTGCTAACTTTTAAATAGTTCATTTATTCTTTTAGGAGAACTTGGCCTTTAACATTTGAATTTTTTTTTCTTTTAATCATGGACTCTATGAGTACCTTTGGAATATATGTTTTAGCATGAGGTATTCCACAGAAGCTGTGGCTGCCCCATCCCTGGAAGTGCTCAAGGCCAAGTTGGATGGGGCTTGGAGCAACCTGGTGCATGGAAAGTGTGGAACTGGATGATCTTTAAGGTTCCTTCCAAGCCAAACCATTCTGTGATTCCCTTTTCTCATGTCCTTGGTCCCAGACTAAAGTCAAACAGAGTGCTGGTGTTTAAACCATATGTTCAGGCACCTGAGCTTGACCCATTTTGGTTAAAAATGAATCTGGATAAATTCTGGGGAGGGGATCCAGCAGGAAGGAAGGACAAAAAAAACCCCCTTCTTTTTCTATCAAACATAACAAAGTTATCTTAATTTTAAAACATCTGTTTTAGTTCTAAAACCATCTGAAAATCTGGGTCAGGTCTTGCAGTTGCTGCTCACTCCAAATACACACTGCAGTCTGTGAGTGTCAATAGGGGAAAAACAAATACAAAATCTTAGAGGTTTTTTTTCTTGGATTTCAGTATCACCATTCCCACGAAATTCTCCTGGTTTCTGTTAATAATTGAGAAATAGATTTATGGTAGGTGAACTGTCAGGAGGAAAAAGCACAGACAAATGCTCCTTTATGCTACGGATAAAGCACCTTTCAAAGGCAATAAAAACATGAAGAATAAGGGAAAAAAAATCTCCTTTTTCATTTCATCCTTCCCTCCAAGCCACTACATTAATTAGCTCTCTGACTGATTACTCAGTCAAGGACTTGAAAGATCAATGGTGACAGTAGCCAGGCAGGTAATTTGGAGGAAAAAACAGCCAAGTAATGCTCTAATGTCTTTGGGAGAATGAAGTGTGGTCTAGTTGTGTCAGCAGAACAGACAGAGAGGGAAGTTACACAGAGGAACCACCACTGACTTTCAGTTCCGTGACAAATCACCTGGAAGTGTATTCCTGGGATTTCATTAGCTCCTAATTGGAAGCAAACAAACAAAGCAAGCGTTTATTCGTTTGAATTTTCGGGTTTTAAGTAGCAGTGATGTGCTCAGCACTGTATTAGACAAAGGAGGAAGCTCAGGATCACATGGCAGCTCACATCTGAGATCCATGAGAATTCCAAAGGGATGGGGAAACCCTGAGGAGAACTCGACTTCTGAGCACTTTTTTTCTTTGATTTATTTTGCGACCGCATTTTCAGTGATGTAGATGAGAGTTACCAGTTTGAACATCTAAATCCCAAATTTTGAGGGGGCTGCCTACCCCGGAGGATAAATTAGAATGATTGAAGTATCAGTGCTTGTTGAGGCTGGAGTTTGCAAGGCTGAGGTTGCTTTAGTGTTGTTACTGCCTGGTTTGTGTGATTGACTTCTTCCCTTTAGTGTTGCCCTGGCGCTCACTGAACTGTGCTATGAACTAACAGAAAAATTCAGCAGGGGCAGCAAACCTCTTTCATCACATATTTTAATTTTTCTTTCACTTTTTTTATTCTGCATTTATTTGTTTCAATTTTCCTACAGGATAACTCCTGGAATTTTCCCGTCCTCTGGATAGATCAGGAATATTTGGTAATCAGATTGTGTTGCCTACCTCTGATTGGCCAAGTCTCCAAGGGCTCTCTGCATCTCCTGACTTGATGAGCCTTTAAACACTCCTAGCACGAATACCCCAAATTTGATTTCTCTCAATGCATAAGCCTGAAGATACTCCGCTAAATTTTTGAATGAGTTGCTTGTTCAGCTGCTTGCAGATTTTTCAGGTGGATATCAGCGTGGCCAAGAGAAGATCACTGTGAAAAAAATGGTTAAAAACCACATAAAACAGTTCCTCATAGAAAATGTTTATTAATACATGCACTGCTCTGCCAAATACTGGATTGCTCTAAAGTTCCTAAACCCTAATTCTTTCCTTTGTGTTGTGATGAGGCTGGAATAGCTGCATTAAATTTAGAGTTACATCTGGCTCTCACCTGTGTAGGTCAGGGAAGATGTGACTTGCCCCCAAATGTGTGATTTTAATTTCAATGTACACAAGCACACCAGATTAGCCACTCATTGGAGTGTCGTTATCCCAAACCCAGAAATAGATGAAAGTACTCCCAGTTGCTATTGCCTGCCAACATAAAACTTATTTTAGGATTATATTGTCAAGAGCCTGTTCTTGCTAGAGTTTTGGTTAACTAATGCTAAAGAGAAAAGCTCGGGAATGAGATCAGCGGTCTTTACAGAAGTAATTGTGGATGTGGGTAACATTTTATTTTCCCAATCAGATGTAATAGGTCCCTGCAGAAATCTCCTCCTGACTTGAATATCAATGGGCTTCTACTAATTCTGTCAAAAAGAAATACTTTGTTTGAACGTTTTTTCCTGTTTGGAGAGACTGAGTGGAGTGAGGGGACACCTTTTTGCCCTCTAAAACTACCTGGAAAGAGGTTGTAGTGAGGTGGGGGTCAGGTGTGTCCCAGTGACAGGACAAGAGGAAAAGGTCTTAAATTGTGCCAGGGGAGGTTTAGATTTGGTATTAGGGAAAATTTCTTAATGGAAAGGGTTATGAGCATTGGAACAAACTTCCCAGAGCAGTGGTGGAGTCATTGTCCCTGGAAGTGTTCAAAAAACGTGCAGATGTGGCACTCAAGGACATGGTTTAGTGGTGAATGGTGTTGACAACTGGTGATCTCAAAGGTCTTCTCCAACCTCAACAACTCTGTGATTCTATGATCTGCTCTGGGCTTGAATTGTTCAGACCCTTTCTATTTCCCCTCCCTGGAGGAACATCAGACACGAACGAAAACCTAAATTCCTGTTCCTGGCAACTGTAATTTCTATAGCTGCTGCCTGTAGGATTGGCAGGGTGGATGGAAGTGGCTGTGAAAGGAGTAGGATGCTGGTGGAAAACTCCCCAGAATGCAAACCTGTTGGACAAACATTCCCTGCCTGTCCCCACACACTGTGTGGCACTGCCAGAGCCAGGGCCACGAGCAGTGTCCCAGTCCCCAGTCCCCAGCAGTTTGCTCAAACAGCGAGTTTGTCCTCACTCGAGGTGCCAGGGAGTGTCTGTGGGTGGCTCTGCTGCTCCCAAGTAATGGAAGAGAGAGGGTCAGAGGGCAGAAATGCTCAGAAAGATAGAAATGAGGCAGGAATTTCAATTCAAAGCTAATGGATGGGGTTCGGAGGCTGCTATTAGCAGAAATTATCACTCTGTTAATGTACTTCAGGCGGCATTTTTTACAGTTGAATATGGTGTTATTTTCCTAGTTATCCATTCCCTGACAAGTGGTTATAATCAAAGCTGTCTGTGAGCACTATTATCAGAAACTTACTATTATGTGCTGCAGGAAAAAATATCACTGGACGCTGCAGTGCCAGAAAACCATTGGAGGTTTTAAAGATCTACTGCAACACCAAGTATTTATTTATGTACTACTTTTACCTCCTGTGGAAGAAAATAATTTTAACTTAATTTTCTTGTCTTCCCCAACTGCTTTAGAAAATGCACCTCCCAAAATAAGTCCATAATTATGATTAACAACGCGGGCTAGGTCCTCAGTTGCTGTAAATTAGCTTTCCCCCATTCCTTGCAATGGAGCAAAGCCAATTCCTTGGAACACAGAGAGCTCCCAGTGCCCTTGGCATGCTGCTTTACATCTTTAAGGATATTAACAAACCTCCTTTAATACAGCACTGTACAGGATTTACTCTGGCCAGAAAAAACTTTTAAAAAAAAGGGATAAATCTGGCATCATGGTCCTAAAAGTATTTAAAATTATCTCATAAACAAAATGAATCCTTTCAATATATTCTGTTGATGAATTAAATCAACAAAACTGCTATTGCTCTGTCATGTGATCTGGCTTTGGAGAACAACTTTATTTCCTTCTTAATTTTCAGGTAGGCCATATACTTAATAATATTGCTGTAATTCTGGCACAGCTCTGTGAAGGAAGGAGCTCCAGTGAGACAACACAGAAAGAAAGTAATTACCAAAAAAGTTTTATATCTATACAGTTGACTAGAAAACATGATGTAAAAAATCACCTGCCATAGGGATTTTGAGGTTTAAGGATATGAATAGGCACTGAAAACTTCTGCACTTTTTATTTAATAAATCCTCAATAATGATCAGATTAATCTGAGCATCGAACTAATAATTTCTGAAAACATTCTCTGTTTTAGGCTGCTCTGCCATGCTCTCCATTCTGTCAGTGATGATGAAAATGATGATTCAAGACTAAGATTAGTGAAGAAAAATGCAGAATTCCTGAGGATACACTGATAAACACTTTATATCTGAAACAGGTACTATCCCTGCAACTTGTTCTTTCTAGATCTCCCCTTCTCAGCTTCCCCTCTTTTTCATCTTACACCTGGGAATTGAACAAACAGAGTCCAAAAAGGGTTTTGGAACAATCCTAAATCAGGGATACTGTGAAGACAAATGGTAAATGTCTGTTACCCCAGCTGCTAAGTTAATTACTATAATGGGAAACATCTTGACAGAAGCATTGCATATGGTTATTAGCAATTAACCCACCACTCCAAAAATCACAATTCCTGCTAATAACAGAACAGAGCTCAGCCTTCCTAATTACAATCTCTGCACGAAAATTTCTTTATATCAGAAGGGACTGTTAAATCCTGTAACCAGCTACAATTTAAAAAGACTGGCAATGGAGATACTGAGAATTAGAGAGGAAAATGAAAATAGAACAGGATGGTGTGACACTGAGTCAAAGTTGTGGGCAACACTTGTTCGTGCTTGGGGATACACAACAACTGTCACAGCATGTTTGCAGGAAATTATACATCAAAATTAAAATGCTAATGAGCAGGGAAATATGTTTCAAAATGGAGAGGATGGGATGGAACATTTTGAGAGACACCAAACCTTTTACAGAATTCGTGATCTGGACGGTGTTGTAAATAACGTGCTGAATTTGGGTTGCACTGGAATCTGACAGAACAACTTTCTGATCAACAAGAGAGGAGAATAATGTAATTTCCATCCCTTAGAAAGTCCTTCAGTACTATATGCAGGGCATGAGCTGTTTTTTTTTCCCTAACCACTTGTATTCTAGGCAATTGGATCCCATTATAACTGCACAAAGCCACCAAGGGGAATTGGCACTTTACCTGCTCAGTTCAAAAGCTGGTTTAGCTGAGCAAAATGCAATTTAATTTACTCCTTTTCTCAGTCAGGAAGGGAACTGTGGTCAAGATGCCCAGGGACTGGTTTGGTCGTGGCCAGGGTGTGGTTTGTAGGTGCCAAGGTCAAAGATGCACCACTTACAGCAAATAAATTTCATGACAGCAGGCACATGCCTGGTTGGTCATAGCAAGGATGGGGAGTATAAAGAAGTAATTAATGCCGTTTTTTGTGCCTTTTTCTCATGCCATAGCCCAGTGTAAGATCCAGAATAAATGAGTCTACCTCTGTGCCAGCTCTGAAGGTTTACTGACCTGGGATCCCAGCAGATCAATCATCCCAGGAGGCTCTGAAACTCCTTCCACCAATGCTCTAACTCCACCCATGGGAATCCTCCCACTGAAGTCAACAGCTCTGCAGGACAGTCTCAGGTAAAACACACCGAGGAGAAAACATTAAATAATATTTGTAAGACAAGCACATTGCACAGACTGGGCTGGCTTTGGAGCTCAGGACAATGTCAGGGTCACAGTGGCTAAAGCTTCCTGCCCAGAAAGCAAGGGATTTTACACAGCTCCATCTCCAGAATTTGGCTGCAGCTGTATTTTGCTGTGTGGCCTCCAGGCAAAGGTCTCATCTATTAAATGGCCTTCACTCTGCATTTCTGTACCTCCCAATTTGCATGTTGCTGGTCCATTATTCTTAACAACTGCGTATAAGAAACGTTGTGTACAATTTGTAATGATCACATACAGCTTTGGAAAATAAAGTTTAATAGTTTATTTTTAGGTTCCTTAAGATGGAAAAAATTAAAGTATTTTTTAAAGACTAATTTGCCTCTCCTGGGAAAAATCCCCAACAACTGAGGAATAAGATCCTTCGCTATTTTGCCATGATGTTATCCTGAAAATAATCCAGGTTGGGATGACATCACAGGACATAATGAACACTCAGCCTTGACATAATGAAGGTCTATTATTTTATGAAGAAAGATTTTTCTGGGGTTTAAGAAATAAAATGATTAGAAAACTATGTGCTCTGCGGGAGGTAATGAGATTAGCTCAACACAGGGTCCTGTGGAGTTAAAACTACTCCAGACACAAGAAAGACTCAGCCATTCTGTGAAAATTTCAGGGTACAATTAAATCTTCTCTAAGGCCAGATAAGGGCTGTGTGTTTTCTCCACCATGAAAAAGAAATCAGTTGATAAAATCTCAAAGGGATCATGTCCATGCAGGCTTCAAAGCAACGAACAATATAAAACCAGTCTTCTTGTTATGAATGGTAAATGTTTACCTACTTTAGCAAAGGCCTTGGAAAATAAAAACCATACAGGAAACCACTTGTAAAGTGAGTGTAAAATGAGAAGTGGGTGTATCAAGTTACAGGGCTGAAAGGGAGATAAATTAATGCTCTGTGAAACAGAGACTGACTCCTGACTGCTGAGGATGCTGATGTACCCATCCAGTTGTGTCTGTCACAAATTTGTGCAGGAGCTGCTTTAGAGCAACTGGAGACCAAGCCCATTCCACTGGAGTGGAAAGAAATCACAGTTTTTAGCACTGGTTGGCTCAGAGCCCATCTGCTTGTTCACAGCCCAGTGCCTGGTTAGTCACAGCTCTCCAGAGACAGGGAAACCGTGCTGTAATGGACCTGGAGACCTACATTAGATCATAAAATGCTTAAGGTGTGTTTTTCTCATTTTTTATTTGCTACTATGCACAGCTCCCTTTCCAGGTCAGTTGGTCTCCCTTTTCTCCCCAGTAAAGGGGGAAGAGTTGTGTTTTGACAGCAGTAAAGGTCTGGAGAGATCATAAAGATGAGAGGATGGATGGTCTAGAGGACAGCAGGCAGCTCTTAAAAACCACTCCTCATTTCCCAGTTTTATGTTCTTGCTGTCACTAACTCTCGGCAGTAGCGGTGTTATCCCACTCTCAAGATGTTAAACGCGTTTATTTTCCCGGTCACCTCTTGGAAGTGCTCAGATATGATTGCAGTGGGCATCCTGCGCAGAACAAAGAAGGGCCAGAGGGAAAAGAGAGAAGCCAAGCTACGTCTGTGTCAGCGCAGCAGAGCCAGAAGGCGCTTGGCATCCCGGCGGCGAAGGGAGAGCAGGGCGGGCAGCGGGGCTGGAGGCTGCGCATCGCTCCGAGCGCTGTGCGCGGAAAACAACCAACCAACCCTTCCTCATCCCTCCTGCGAGCTGCAGCCGGCGGGTTGCGGAGCGGCAGAACTCCCTTTGCAGGCGGGAATGGAGCGGCACTGCCGAGGGCAGCAGCCGGGACACGGCAAGGGCAGCACGCAGCAGCAGCAGCAGCAGCAGCACACAGCGCTCCCCGTGCCGGCGCTGCCCGGCGGGGCGGGGATGGAGGCGGGCCGGTGCCGCCCCGCCCGTGGCGCGCCTGTGCCGGCGCTTTAAATGATTTGGGGCCGGGGGTGGCGGGGCTGCTGCTGGTGCTGCTGCTCCGGCTGCTGCTCCATCGTGCCTGCCCCGGCAGCGCCATGGGAGCCGGGCCGGCGCTGCTGCTGCTGCCCGTGCTGCTGGGCTGGGCTCCGGCTGCCCGCAGCGTGCCCGCCGAGCCGCGGCTGCAGCGGGGCATGTGAGTGAGGGAGCGTGCGGGGCTGGGAGGGAGAGTGCGGGGCTTCGAGAGTATGAGTGTGCGGGGCTGGGAGGGAGTGTGTGGGGTGTACGAGTGTGCGGGCTTCGGGCTGTATGAGTGTGCGGGTCTCGGGGTGCCAGCACGGCGGGACACGCTGCTCCTGTCCCTCGGGAGGGTCCTGCACCCCTCGGCTCCCGGGGCGGCGGCAAAGTTCGGCTGGGCTCGCTGTGCCTCCCGCGTCCCCGCAGCGCAGCTCCCGGAGTTGCTCCGGACGGGGCTTGCGGGGCTCCCGGGCGGAGGGAGGGCTGGGTTTTGCCGCGGAGGTGAAGGCAGCTCCGTGGAGAGCATCGGCACCGCCGGGGCTGCCGCTGCCATCGCGTTCGGCCAGCGGAGCCCGTCCGTGCCCCGCTGAGCCCGGCCGGGGAGAGAGAGCACCGGGACAGAGAGGGGGTGAAGGATGGAAATCCCGGCGGGCAGGGAAGGGCAGGAGAGGTGGGAGCGATGGAAACATCATCGGCAGTGCACAAAGAACTCGCGGCCACACGTGTGCGGCTGCCGGAGGAAGTTTCTCGGAGGGTTCTGCAGGGCATCAGCAGCAAATGCTCTTTGTTGTGAGCGCGATGTAACGTTTGTGTCCAGAGGTAGTTTTGAGGTCAGATTCTATAAGAGAGTAGCTGGCAGCATGCACTAAATCCGTGTTTAAAGTTTTTGCGTGTTGAAATGGAATGTTTCTGGAAACTGTTTCCTGCTCTGCGTACCTTTCTCATCTCGCGTTTCTCAGGAATGTTGTGTCCCCCTGCTCCCCCCTCAACACACCCTGACAACAGCCTTTTCGGATGTCTGTCTATACCCTAATTTCTAACCTCCCTTACCTCCTTGGTTTTTATCTTCATCAGCGTCATCCCTTTCATAATTAATGTCTTGTATTTGTTTTCAATTTAGTTATTTATCCTGTCTGAAAATTGAGATTTCCAAGCCTATTGCTCCCTGGCTTTCTATACAGTACGCACTTACACGGTATTTACCAGAAGTGCTTTTAAGGTGGTTTGTATAACTCCATTTTGCTGGAGCACGAAGTATCCATCACAGTGCTTTGAGAAGTTAAGTTCATTCTGTGGTGAAACATTTTTCCTTTGTTAAAAGTGCTCTGTGTTTCTTTCAGGCATGCTTCGTGCTCTCTTTCTGAGCAATTACTCTACCAGGAGGAGGAGGAGTAGCATTGGCCTACATTAATCTGTTTGCATTTGACATCAGTAATAACTATGATTCTGCACTTTTGAAGCTGGAGGTGCTGTTAACTGTGAATTGCCTCAAAACAATTTTTGTTTGCTTTTACCTTTCTAAAGATTGTGTCACTGAAAGAGCAGAGGAAAGGTTGCCTTCTGGAAATGCTGCTGTGTGAGGATGTTGCTGCTGGGCTGGAGGCACTGGGAGCAGCAGAGCACTGTCAGCCAGCAGCAGTCAGAAACACCCACCCAAACCCCCAGACCTGGGGCAGAGTGCTTCACCCAAGGGGATATTCCTCAAATGCCTGCCATTCTTACTGCTTTTCCTGAGCTGGGGCAGGTCTAAGTATTATTCCAAACTTTTTTGCTATTTAGGGACTTTACCTTTGGTGTAAGCAGAATGCAAGACGTCACTACTCTCTAGGAGTGAGTCTGCCAGCTTTCACCAAGGATCAGTGAAATATCCAGGAGCACTTTTTTCATGAATCACCTTTTTCTAATAATTCTGGTTTGTTCTTTTCACGTTAGTCATCTGCAGTCAATGAAATCAGAACAACAAATGTATCCCTTGGAACACACCATGCCGAGTATGTTCTTTGCTGTTGTTTTGATTGAGATCTTATGTGGCTGAGGCTGTACAGGATATTCTTCATAATTGTTTTTGTTCTGTTGCTAACTTGAGTGTTTGCGCCGAGCTAGAAATGCTGGAGGGATCAGTGTGTATGTTGGTGTTCTGCTTCCAAGCCCCCTGAGGAGATTTAATGTAGAACAGATTACAGGGTGGCGAGATATTTCTATCAGCTGCTTTTCTATACAATTAGCCCTTGATGATCTTCTGACAGAACTCCAGAGAACTCTGAAATGACCGGAGAACAGATATGCCATTTTCATTGTAAAGCGTATTTGCACCTTTTGATGAGGAATTAACCATCTCTCGTGATAAAATGCACATTTTTAACACTTTGTTGTGAGCTCTCTAGTCCAGAACTGGGGTGTGTCAGACAATGGAAGTGTGGTGTGGGGTTATCTAGCTCTTGGTCTTCACACAAGTCAAGGGGTGGTTGTGGGACAGTGCAGAAATAGGAGCTAAGAGAAGAGGACTTTGTCAGAAGTGATAAATCCTCTCCTAGAGAACATTCCCCTGGGAGTTTGAGCAGTACAGATGTCTGCTGGTAGTGAGGGATGTAGGACAGAGCAGGAGGCAGGAGTGGTTATGAGGTATGTGCTGAGAACCCCCTTTGTGCAATAAATATCATCTTTCTCAGTTCAGACTGGGACAGGGCTCAAGAATGGATTCCTCTGTTCCCAGGTGAGACGAGTGAGGACTTTGAAAAAGTCAGGAGATAAGTTTTGTTCCTGTCAGCATTAAGCCACTTGAGTCCCTGTAGTCTTGCAGGTCCATGATGACATCCAAAGGAGCTGCTTTGCTTCTAGAGGATCCAGTCACAATCTCGCAATAAAACTGTTTGGCTTAGAGTTTTTATTTACTGCTCACGTGTTCTATCTGCATATTTTCACTTTATCCATAAGCAATCTGGTCACATTCCAAGGAACACCTGGTTGTAGAGCTGGATTATTCCTGGCTGAGTAACTGTTTTCCAGCTTCTTCAATTCTGTGGGGCGCTATCAGCTTTCTTGTGCTCTTCCAGATAAATCACGTTCCCAAATGCAAAATCTAACATTCACATCTTATCTGTATTTGCAACCCTTGAGTAAACCTGGCCCTTCAGCTGTACCAGCTGTTGGGCACAATGACACAGGACTGGTTTTGCACCACTGCAAACAGATGTGGCTGAGGACACTCTTTCCTAGTGATAAAAATTAAAAAAACTTTTAAGGTACAATTAAAGGCAAAGTCCACTTTTTTTTTTTTTTTTTAGGACTGGAATGTATTTCAAGAATTAACTGCTGCTGTGCAAAGCAGTTCCATATGAAGAGATGCATCTGAGTTGTGAGTGCTACAGCGGAACAAATTGCATGTCAATTTGAATATGTTGGAATGCAATGCAGAAAACAAAGTAACCCAAGAAATGTTTATATAAAGTATATGGAGATACAGCTTTAACTTGGAGCCTGGAATTTTGTCATAATACTGTCCAAATGATGTGAAAAGTAGGTTGTGTCATCATTTCTTGGTGAGAAATTGTCTCAATATATTGGCTGTTTAGCCAATACACTGTATTTTCACCTCTGGTAATGTCAATTTGCAGGTGTGAGGAAAGTTTATATTACCAGCATTAAATAAGGGCTTAAAGTACATTTACTTTTTGGAGCTGAACTGAATAATGTAGTGGAATTTCCTTTCATTTCTTTGAATGGCTTATCTTACACTTGGAGGTTTTGTAGTTTTTTTAAAAAAAGTGGGTTTTCTGGTGAAAATAAAGACCTGGTTTCCCACTGGTGTATTTAAATTTGTACCGTAATTTAATACATTTCTGTATTAAATTTGTACACCAGGTGAGATTAAGTCTCTCTCTTTTAACCCTTGGCTGAAGTGATGCTGGCAGCCAGGAGTCACTGCCAAAATTTGCTTTAGACTACTGAATTTTACCTATCAAGTTGTTTTTAGCTGAACCCTCAAGTGCTTCTCACTCCTACCTGCAGAGAGTCTGTAGGGCTGCAGTAAACCCTCAGTACTCTTGAGTAGCAGCTACTCCAGCCTTTGAGGCTTGGCTAATGTGATTTTAGTGAGCATGGTTTAAATGCTTTGGCATAACAGTTTTATGGTGGTTTCATCCCCTCATTTCCCCATCCCTGCCCCCCAAATCCTTTAGTTTGCAGTTGAAGGCTGAGATGTTTCTCATCCTGGTGAACGTGAACATCCCACTGAACAAAGCTAGTCCTTTTAGCCTGTGCAGTGCAGGATGCTGCCACCAGATAGAGCTCATGCCGGTCAGCATCACAGCACAGAATCCCATTTCTCAAGACTTTGCACTTAAAGCTTCTGTTTCACAGTTCCTGGAGGAATATTAATTTTGAATTTAGGCTTTTAACAGATGGCAAAGCGCTCTTTCCCTCTTTTTCTCCCCCAGTATAGTCACTGTCAGGAGACTTAGGGATAATGAATGAGTGTCATGGTGGTATTGTACTTTTCCTGATTTATGACGTTTCCCTGCTCTTCAGGAGAAAAATGAGATCAAGACTTTCTCCTAAACTCTGAAATAGCTGTAAGACAGGATCATAAAATGTGATAGCCTGAAGTTGTTATATTTATCAAAGATGAACTTGATCTGTAAATTTTTTCCGGCTTTGGAAATTCCTGGGTTTGTATCAGAGACATCATAAAATGGTTCTAAATCTCACAAGAGGCTTAGAAATTCGCTGCTCATAATCATGGTAGCTTATATGTACTGTATGATTCTTAAATCTTCACATTTAGGGTAAGAAAAATCCTGTTCCCATTCACTTGCAATGGGATTTGACTTCTCTCATTACTCTCAAAGAAGAGTACACTCAAAGAAGGGAAAGTTTGTCAGGTTTCTTTAGGTGTAATTGTGCTATTGTGGAATGTTTCTGTAGTTGAGTTATTTATGTGTGTTTGCAGTATTTCTTGGGAAAATTGCCTGGTTTTTGCTTTGATTTTTCTTCTGCATTGTTTATATCCAGCCCTGCCTGTTTTCCCTAGTTCTAGGCCTGCCATGATCTAGCTCTGACAGACCGTGGAATATTTTCAATAAATTTGAAGAAGTGCCCCGGTGAGGAGGAATGAGATTATCTGTAGTGGAAGACCTGGTCTGGAGGTGACTTTTTAGCAGAACTTCGATGGAAGCAATGCTTTGGCTCCCAGAGGGTTAACAGCCCATATTGCAGACTTGGGTTATTCACCAATTAAATACCTTCTCTCTTTGAACACAGTTAATAGATTTCCTTCCTCTGAAATTCAAGCTTGTTATTGCTTACGTCCCCTCTCAAATCTATTGCTTTTAATTTATTTCTGAGCAGAAAGAAATTTCCTTTCATTACTGCGAAATCAAAGCATTTCAAAATTATGTACTGAACATATGTAGTCCTGGATTTGTGCTTTGGATTCCAGGCTAGTCTTGGTTTAAAACTAATCATTAATTGTTCCGGAGGGGAATTTGATATTTCTGCCTTTGGTGTAAGATGATGTGTGCTTTAATGTGTACACAAGCTGAGCCATACACTGAGCTCCATTTCGGTGCCTTTGACCTGTGGATGAATATTTGATCTCGTGCGTGTGGAAAGGGAAATGTTATTTAAGTCAGAGTGCTGACACTTGTGTTTGTGTTCTTTAATAGAAATGCCTTGCTGTCTTCCCTTTGTAAGTCAGAGCAGAACTTTGCACAAAATCTTGTTTAGAAGAGTGCCATGCCCAGACTGTGTTTTTATGTACACAACTTAATTCAGTATTGAAAATATATCATTGCAGGATGGGCATGAGAAGAGGTCTTATGAGCTGCTTCGTACTGTTTTGTAAAAAAGAAATCCCTCAAAATATGAATCACTTGGCCATTTTGGGCCTGGTCTTTTCAGGTTGGAATATTTTGTGTAGGAGATGGGTTTTTATACACTTCAACCCTCAGGAGACTCTTCAGTACTTTTCCTGAGTGTTATTGCTGGTGCTCTCCCTGCCTGACCAGTGCACCATCAGTGGTGCAAAATACAAGTTGCACAAACTTCTCTCATCGTTATATTGCTTAACTCTTTGAATTGTGGGTCAAGGCCTGTCCATCTCTGTAGAGTAACACCAGGAACTGTGGGTTATTTAGAACCTCAGTGTAAATTTCTAATCCAAAAGATATAAACTGAAATTTTCCTCCCCTTCTAGATTGCCACTGCTGAACTTTAATCCACTAATGCATGGTTGTTAGTTTTTCTGGGACTAAAATTCATAAAATATTTAGCTTAACTGAGTTTTCTTAAGGTTAAAGCAAACAAACAAAACCCCAAACCAAACAAAACTCCTCAAAAAATGGACATTTGCATCACTGGTATGAAGCCAATGATTTATAGGGAAGCAAAAGACTTGGAATATTTTAGCACATGAAACATTGCCATGTAGGGGATTTTCTTACATATATTGCATATATTAGATGTAATCATATTTGTTTCAGCTTGACTGGAAGTTATGTATTACATGCTATTTTGAAAGTAAGCTTTCAATAAAAAAAAAGTTTTGCTTTGAAACTGTTAAAATCTGGCAGCCACCAAAAAGGCAGTGAACAATTGCTAGATACTGATTGCCCAAACAGAACTGAGGATTTCACTACCTTCTAACTCACTTAATTGTCAAACAGTGCTGCACTTGCTGTGAACCAGAATGAGCCATCTCTCCTTCTGACACAGTGGTGTGACATTTGGAGTGATTTTTATGTTAATATTTTAACATCAGGTCCCTTTGTGCGTCTTGCCTGCCGGAAGAAGCTCAGGTGTGTGTACCTGGCAGATTTACTGGGCTACACATTCTGCAGGGAGGGATAATGGCAATGGGTGGAGTTAATGTCGAATTACACCTAGAAGTGACTGCTGGTACTCAGTGGATTGCTCTCTGCTTTCACACTTTCACATGCTCAGTTTAGTCTGGATTTAGGACCCTTATTTGCCTTGTCTCAGCAATGAGTACAGGCGAGCTACTTCTTAGCCTCCTTTCATGTGATATCCCATGTGGTTTTCTAATTAGGCTGAGAGAGAAATCCTTGGGACATGGGTCCTCAGGTTGTTTGCAAAGCTCTGTGCTTGTGCTGCCTGGGGCTTTGCAGACCTGGTCCCTGGCAGTGCTGCTCTCCTGGATGTAGAGGAGAAACTATAAAACTGGATGTTGCTGGGGACTGAATTTGTGTGACACTACAAGAAAAAAAATCACTGCCTGATTTTAAAATGCAAAGAAAGGTGGCTTGGCCAATCATGGTTAAATGATTTGGATGTGCATGTTTATCTCCTGCTTTTCTTGCTAACCAAAATGGATTATTGTGTCCTGGGGGAGGGAGGAGGATGGTTAAGTAGAAGGTAAACGACAGGCGCCGCACTTTGATAGCAGCAAGAACCAAAAATCTTATTGTTGTTATAATAGCTGAGTGTGTAATTAATCATCTCCTATTGATTTGCTCTTGATCTAGATGCAGGGCACAGAGGCTGAAGGAACTCTCATGTTGTTTAGCTGCTCCATCTAATCAAAGAGAGGATGTGAGCAGGACACAGCAGTGCATTAGTAACCTGTGGGATGAGGGGAGCCTTGTGTGGTGGATCTCCATCCACAGAGCCAGAGAACAGCAGTGATAATGAGACCTAATCTAAATGAGCTTGGTGCTTACATTCCACATCCCAGAGGGGCTATAAACATCACAAATATTGATACAGCATCAGGAGAGAGCAGGGATTGATTAGTGGTCAAGGGAGCAGGATGTCCTAATTGTCTCTGGTAGTGGTGATTAATTTTATCAGGGAAATGAGCCTTAAAATAGATTAAAGGTAGAAAGGGGAGCATGGCAGTTTGAAAAATAAAAGCCTTTTCTGTCATTCTAGCCTTTGTGAAATATTAAGCAATATGTAGCTAGAGACAAAATTTATATATATAAGTAAGTATATGTAACTTGTTCTTTTGACCTTTTGTTTTTGTGGCCTATTTCCTAACTTGACTTTTCTTTTTGTGTGTTCAAATGAAATTTGCTTTCTTCTTTCCAATTGAGATGATATAGATTAAAAACTTTTAATCAACATATCCTTTTGCACACAACATCATATTGCTGGGTGTTTCTGCTCTACAGTGCCACAAGTTTCTGCATGGTGCCACCTTTGCCTTTCTACAGGTCTTTTTTATAAGACAATGGTGATGTTTTGCTGGCATGTTGGAGCTGTGAGGGGATTCAGACAGCCTGAAAAGTCTCTAACCAAATCCATTGTAGCAGCATACAACTATTTCAGATCAACATCAGTGTATCTCTAGTGCAAAAACATTTATCATCACAGCAGTGGAGAATTTAGCCCTGACTGTAATCTTGGTTCCCTTAAGGAAAATTCTCTTTTGATCTTTTCAAACTAAAACTGAATAAGCAGTCTGTGGTTTTCTAAACTTTTAATAACAGCATAACGGGAAGGAGCACCAACCAATTAGTGTTTTGAAAATACAGAATTCCAGCAAGTCGCTTCTTATGACAGGTTTCATCTATTGACTGTTTTGTGGGAAGATCAATAGTGTTCAGGCTGCAAATTCGTCAGCTCAGGCAAGGCAGGCTGCAACATCTCATTTTTAGGAAGATGTTAACAGCCGTCTGACTTAGTGTAGAAGGTGGTGTCATTCACTGAGTCTCTGTGGAAAGACCTAAAATCAGACAGCCAAATTTGTATTCGTTAATGTTTTGATTTAAAGTTAGCGCTGTTGAAAGAAATCTTCCAGGATATCTTGATGTGTGTTTGCTCTCTCACTACTGTTAAATCTGCCCTACCTTTAGCTTCTTCTGTTGAGCTGGGAGGAAGTGGATGGCTAGAAGGAGAGGTTTACTTTAGCATTCCAAGAGCCAGGTGCTGAGCAGAAAAAGCAAATATCTCTGTCACAGATATGATGGAACTTTACAAAGGACAGTGTCCAGTGCCAGGTTGGATGAGGTGTGGAGCAACCTGGGCTAGTGGAAGGTGTTCCTGCCCATGGCCAGAGAGGTGGAATAAGGTGATCTTTAAGGTCCTTTCCAACTCAGACCATTCTGTGATTTTTCTGGTACATCTCTTCCCTTTCTTGTTAAAATTCCAAACACAGGAACGAATTACATCCCGCCTGGAGATGCTTTTAATTTTCTCTGAACTTTTCCCGTTGTGTGGTGGTTCACAGGCACCACAGCCATATGATTAGCCCAGGCTGCTCTTGCTCTGTGTTGGTCTAATTATCTGTTCATTAGAATCTCGAGTCTTGAGCTGGAAGTGTGCAGGGTGTCTTTGTTTAAAGGGCAGTCTCCTAATGCAAATATTACGAGAGCTTTCTTCCTTGCCTGAGTCAGACTGACAAGCTAATAATAGCCGTGGTGTTAGCCTTGGCTAGCACAGAGCAGCAGTGCAGAAAGGTTTTCAGGGACCTGTGTATCAATCAAATCATGGGCCATAATATGCATTTGAGTGTTTTGCTTGTTTTAACACTTAAACTCCCATTAAGAGATATCTTCTGAATGCAAAGGGCATGGGAGTAAAATAGGAGCTGTTCTCTAATACACAGTTACATCCACTTGAGGCTTCAGCCTAGTCCTGGATGGCCTCTAATTAGCAGAGTCCCACAGTGCTGTATTGTACCTTTAGTAGCTGTAGCCTTGTTCCAGAAGCTGTTGTTAAGTTTATAGGTAAGCTATCAAATGAGTCAGATGGCTTAAAAACCATTGGCAGTGTTGGCTGTGTGTGTGGGGAGCTGTGAAGGTGCTCAGTTGCTGGAGAGGGCATGTTTGGTTCCCAGCTTTGCCAGCACAGGATTGCATGTTATGCAATTGCTGCAGTTTAATTATAGTGTTTCAGCAGTTTTGATACCTGCCTTTAAATTATCCCAAGGGCATCAAGGAGGAATGGCTTACTTTGAATAAATCTTCATAAACATATGGCTCTGCTGCTGGCTTGTTTTGTTCTGCAAGCGCCATTCGTTCCCATTAACTATATCCTAGAAGTCAATACTGCTATTCCTGGAAACATGGCAATATCACATGAGCAGGAACTTATGGGATGGGCTCAGTGTGTCATTACAACAATTGTCAGCTCCTCTGTTTTATTTATGGAAGAGCGATGCATATGAATGTACCTTTATCTGGAAAGTTTTAGGCAATTCTAATAAAAGGAGATCTGCATGAATTATCAGAACACGATGTTCTATTCACTGGAGGGAGAATCATTTTAAAAAGCCTGCTAAGTGAGGCATGGTTGCTAAGTAAGGCATGGGTTTTATTAGTCCAACTGACGTAATGGAAAAAAAAAAACAGGCAAGATTTTGGGCACATGAAGATCTTCTTTGGATGTGAAACAAATGGCAGACTTTGTGCTAAGAATGGCTTGGGAACAATGGCTCTGAACTTCAGCTAAATCTGTTAAATGGGGAGGTAATTCCAGAGGGAAGGGGTAGCTGGGACACATGGGAAGGATTGCTAAGGAATGGAGATGACATGGGAATGTGGAGGAAGGCTGGCTGGTTTCTTGAGGAATTTGAGGCAATCTGAACCTGGGCTGTGATCATCTCCTGTCCTGCTTTGAGGTGTTGGCAGCCAGGGCAGACCTGAGGAATGGGAAATATGGAGCAATATTGAGTGTGGACCCTGCAAGGGAGGAGGAACATGGAGGGATGTCCACTGGCAGTGGGGTTTAGGGTGATGGAGCTGAGAAGTTTCAATAAAGCCTGTGAGAAACCAATATTCTTGTTCAGGAAAGTAACTTCCATTAAGATCAGGTGCTCCAGTGCAAATGGATTCATTACTTTTTTCCCATGGTGACATAAGACAACCAAAGCTTACAGCTGTGGGCTTTCTTCTCCTAACTTCCTTTCCATAGGCTACCCGAATTCCTGAGGTATGGCTGGCTTGTCTTTCAACTGGTTCTGTTCTTCTGGCTGAAGTGTTCTTGATGGGCAGAGGTTCTCTTTACCCTGAGGTGATGTCCCAGGCATTCCCTGGGATGTTGTGGTGCCTTTGGGAGGCCGGGGTGAATGTCCCCTTCTCCATGGAGTAATGACAGTTCTGCATGGCACTGGGACTGGTGTGGATCTGATCCAGGCAGGGCTTCTTCCAAGTGTTCATCTCAGCAGTAAAATGGATCATGCTTATAGTATTTCCCTGTTCTGCACAGGCTCAATTTAATGGTGTTTGTAAGCTACTTGAAGACCTGTGGATGAAAGATGTTCTCTTATTAGCACCTTGTGTGGTGTTCAGGCATAACAGGGAGCCTTGGAGATAAAAAGCACCATAAATCTTGAATGAGATATTAACAATATCACTTACACTAAGGGATGATGACCAAATGCCAGGCAGCTGTTGGGCCAGAACTTCTCTTTTTTATTAGTGCCATCCCCAGGTTTTCCAGCACAGGGTCATGTTCTTCCCTGTGGCAAGGGACAGAGGAAACAAGTGTGACACTGTATTACTTGATCACTCTTTAGCTTGGAGAGGACTCAGACTGAAATTTGGGGAAGGACTTGTCTGCTGAATGTTGTTGTTGTTGTCAGAGTGGGTATGGAAGGCATAGAAGGTCCCTGTTTCCCCCCTGTCTTGGGGAATTGGTGATTAAATTATTGCATTTACATTAGATTGCATATAACAATCTACAAACTACTAAAAAGAAAGTCAGTGAATTAATTTCATTTTGTTGCAGCAGGTTCTTGCCTTAAAAGATGACAAAACCCCTCATGTTTTGTGCTTGTTAGACCTTGCATGTTTGATGCTGTTGTTTTCTGTCATGCAGAATTTCCTGATTTATACCAGGGCAAAGAAATCAGGATAAGGCAGACAAAATCTCTGTAAAACCATCAGCATGTAACCTTTATTTTTTTGACCCTCCACACCTCCTGCAATCCTGCTATTTTTGTAACTCTGGTTAGGTAGCAGGATGAAGATTACATATCATCCTCCAAAGCAGCGCTTTTATTTTGGTCTTGTTATTTTAGGAATAATCATCAGAGAACAAGGATACTTCCTCTTACGAATTTCATGTGCTTCCCTGAGGGGGCTGCTAGCAAGGGGGGCTCTTACAGAATATACAATTTCCCCAGCAATAGTGTAGATAAGTCTTATCTGCCCTTGAATCTGTGCTAAATCTTTCATTGACTTGTGTGGAGCCTGAATTTCAGTGCATTCTTTGCATGCTGCTTTCTAAGGCTTGGAGCTGCAGTGTGTTCAAACACCAGTGTGAATTCTCTTTCAAACACAACATAGCTTTGTGTACATTTCTCTAGATGTCTAAATTTTGTGCTAGCAATGAAAATGATCTTTTTCTTTCCCCCAAGGCCCAATGTGTGCCCAGTGTTTGAGCTGGCACTGGTGGGACACCAAGAGCCATGTATTCAGTCCTTCAGTCGCATGGTCAAGATGTGGAAACAAGGCTGCACCAAGAGGAGGTGGTGTGTGAGCTATGAGAGAAGGTAATATATTATCTGTCATTACAGTCTTTGTGCAAGTTCTTTGAATATTTTGTGAGACAAGTTGGGGACCTTTTAATCTGAAATGTGTGATGTGGTTATGGACATAGTGTCCTCCTGAGACTTGACTTGAAATCTGTTATTACTGAGTAGAAAATGGGACTTCCTGTGTTTTGGGTTGCTCGTGAGCTTTGTGGCTGGCTTTAGATTCAGAATTTTACATTATCAGAAAGTGTTCCTGTCTTGTTCTTGTTTAGGTGAAGCCCAGCTGTCAACTCATTGACTTTGAAAAATTGAACTTCTCTCTATTTCTGTCACATGCTTAGAACTGATGGGAGATCTGACTCCCCCAACAGCTAACCCAAAATTGATTGCAAAAAAAAAAAATTAAAAGTTGCTCACCTTTGACTATCCTGAATACAAATTCTTCAAAATAACATGGGGACATAGCATGTAAAGATATTGGATATTATTAGGATGCAGTTTGCTATATTTGCTGTGTTTTTGACTAGAAGTTCTGACAGAGGCTGAAAAAAGGTCTCATAAATATGACTTATGAGTATGGTGTGCTGCTGATGAGATGGCAGTGAGTGGAACAGGACTTGTGATTGCTCTCTCCACCTTCCCTCCCCCAGGTCTGGCTACTACACGGTTTACAAGCAGGTGTACAGGATGGAGCAGCAGACTGTCTACAAGTGCTGCCCTGGCTGGGCCCAGCGGGACAACGAGCCTGGCTGCTTGCACTGTGAGTTGGGGCAAAACTGGGACAAACCACCAGGTGACATCCTGAGGACCTTCCTAATGATGCCTACTTCTAGATACAAGGATTTTGTTTCTTGTTATTTGTAACTGGGATTTCCCCAGTCATGGGGAAAGCAAAGTCCTTTAAACATACAAAAGCACTCATGTAAAAGTACCAATTTTTGCAGCTCTAATTTTAATCTGAACAGTAGAACAGTTTAGATTAGCAGTCTAAATTCTGATTGGAGTTGTTGGAGCATTTTGTGCCAGCCTGGCTTTGACAGGCCAACCAAATTTATTGCTGTTACCCACATTATGCAGAGAAATCTGCTGTGAGGGACTTGTTTCTTGGGTGTAGCTCTCACTGGGGAGTCTGACTGGTTTTGGCATTTTCATTTCTGCTGTTGCCATTGCACAAGTTATGTTTCTACCCTGTGGTTCTCCATCTGATGAGAACCCATTCCTATCACTGATTTCCAATCATGACTTAATGTTCTCCTAAAAGATTTAATTCAGTTTAAATGATAAGGCAGCACTTCAGCCACTGTTAACAAGACATCACTAGAAGATGGCAACCTACTCAGTGTTTAGTTTTGTTACTGTTTTGTCAGTAATTGTGTTTTCTATATGAAAGTTAGCATCTGTTCTTATTTATTTTTTAATCTTCATACCAACTTGAGGGCTGCATTCAGAGCGCTTGCTTTTATGATTGTCTCTTTGTAGTTAAAAAATGAAAACAAGCCTGAGAGGTATGCCTGTTAGTTTCAGCCTGAATCTACATATTTAGTGTGCACCTGTTTAGTTGTAAGAAGTCAAAAAGATGTTTACAATCTGTATTTTAATCTCTGGCATAAAGGAGTTTAACATAAGTGAGCACCAGTGGTAAAGTGAATTTTTTTTTCCTGAAAGAGCAGTGCAGAGTTGCTTTGAATTCTTTAAGGAACCAAAGTGGTTGAATTACTCTTTTATATTTGATACTCTTTGCAAGTTTGGCTCAAGTATGTGGAATTTAAGTTATTGTAAATAAAACTGTTCTGTGTTAGAGGAAGGGAAGAATTGCAATTCCCCTCCACATATATAATATCTCCCAATGCATCAGTGGTTCTTAACCATTGCTGCATTATTGTCTGGCAGATTTTCCTGTTTTATTTTGGATTCAGGCAGTGCTTTGAGTCCTGACTTCTGCCTCTGAAGCATCTACAAGTTAAACTGCAGTATCTAAGTTTTACTTTTATTAAATTTCTTCATATCAACATGATAGTTGCACCTATGATACCAAGTCCTACTGCAGTCTAACCTTTCCATTTAAATAAAAATCTGGGTTTCTTCTTATTTGGAAGCTGATTTTACAACAGGACCATGACAGAAAGGCAGTTCTGGAGGATCTTTGGCACAAAATCAGCTCAAACACCCTCTCTCACTCTGTTTGTGTGCTCTAGTGCTCTGCACAGCTGGCACTTGCTTCAATGGAGGGAAATGTTCTGAAGAAGGATCCCAGATGTGCCAGTGTCCTGCAGGCTTCCAGGGACCTCGCTGCCAGTATGGTGAGTCCAGTGGAAATTGCCTCAAGTGCATCTGGTGTTGGGATAAAATATATCTTCAACAGTAATTGTTCAAACATGAATATTTTATTAATGTTGACATTAAGGATGCCTCTTGTTGCACCACTTATAAGTGGTTATTTGGTGGTTATTGGTCATTCTCTGATTTTCCAGAAGTTTTTTTTTTTGGTATGCATTTTAACAAAGCAAGATGAAAATCTAATTTGATATCAGATGAGTGAGTGTCTGCATTGGACAATATCATTGAATGTCATCAGTGGTGTCCAGTGGAATATCCTTCTGTTGCTTCTCAACTTGTACATTCTTGTGATGCTCTTACCCAATTTCTCAGCATTGCTTTTACCTTTGTGAGAGTAAATTCTGACTCAACAGGTGGGCAGTAGGTAAAGAATGCAGCAAATGAAGCACTGTATTTGTTCATAGGATTTTTTTTTTAGTGCATCTCAAAGTAGGAAGGCTTTGTAGCTCACTACCAAATATTTCATAGTATTCTTGGAATAATATATGCACCAGTCTTTCATTTCACTGTGCTCCAGCATACTATAGACTGAATTCTGTGGGACTTAGACTATCACCCACTCTCAATGAGAATCCTTTTTGTCTCACACACTGGCTCACCATTTGATAAACCCACAATGGGTTGTCTAGTAATTTAACACACTGTGTAAAGCTCTCCACAATTACAGAACTGCATCCGTTTGGCTTCTTAAGGGAGGGAAGAAAGTCATTCCTTCAGAGTAGGCTGTGATTGGGACAAAGGATTTCTTTTGTATTAGGCAAATGATAATTTCCTTTTCAACTGAAGCATATTGTGTTTTGTTCAAAGGAAGGCAGATTTTTAAGTATTTCGGTTTTTCTCTTTTAAATTCTAATACGTTCATGTCCTCACCTGGCTTGTCTGTCATGCAGTATGAGTGAGAAGGAATATAACAATAAATAAAATGCAGAGCTGTTTACAATGGAACCTGTGCTGCCTGCAGACAATATTAGTTCAGTGAAGCTGTGATTGGGTATTTCTTTCCTGCCCACAGAAACAAGTTTATGTGGGTGAGTTGAGATGAGCCAGAGTGACACCAAGGCAGGTTGTTTGTTATTAACTTAGAGAAGAGCTGCTATTTCAAGGTAAGCAGGACCAGGATCTCTAAGAAACCCATATAATAAGCTTTCACCAAATGGAATATATCTCAACAAATTATAAATTGTCCTTGCCAGTCTTTTGAGTCTCCTTTTGCTTGGAAATACCTGTGGAACTGAGGTATTCCCACCAGGCAGATAGTGTGGGTGCAGCATGTGGATAGCACAGGTCAGATTTTCAAGCAGAAGTGAGATTGTGCAGTCTCTATTTCACAGGCTGGTGGCTGCAGCCCCTGTAAAAACAATGAGAGGTATCCTGCAGGCCTTGCTCTTTGCAGTTGGGTGGAACTTTTATCTTTGGTCGTTTGTCTGCTCTCTATTGATTCCTGAGGTTTGAATGGAATTCCAGTAGTCATCATTTTCAGGTTTATACAGCAGCTGCTATCGCAGCCTGGCAGGAGTAAGTTTATAAATTGAATTCTGAAGGGAAAAACCTTCTCTCAGGAAGAATGTTATGGACCATTCACCTGCCTAACAAAAGCAAGGTAATTTAGAGTGTAAGGCCTCTTAACTGTTGCAGGTGCCTCCAGTCAGATGCTGCTGAGGTTTGTGTCATATCTGTGCAAGCAAAAGTAAAAAAAGAAATGTACTGTGAGACTAATAGCTATAGCCTCTGGTTTTCCTGGCTGATGTTGGAATATTGCTCTTAAAGTAGCTTGGATTTAATGTGGCTGCATTAATCAATAGTAACACATTCTGGGTTTAAATGATCATTATGTCTAGTCTGTCCCCTCCTCCCTACTTGTCTGTACAGCTTTACTGTAAATTTGACTGTTTTCCTTCCAACACTTAACCCAAAAGATTGGGTGTTCTTGGTTGTAATCTTGGCTTCTGTCACTTCTGGTGTTATGGTCTCCTGTCAGTCTCCTGACAGAGGAGGAACCACAGGCATGTCATAGCTGCACTTGAACTCATTTGAGCAAAGTTGCTTCATGTCTCCCATTTTATATCTCCCCCTCCCTACTCTTTCTGCCTTTCTTCTCTGTTTCTGTCATCAGTGTTGGCAGCTAATTCTAAAGTTGCACTTGTGTAGCAACTCTCGTGATCTGCTTGCTGGGTACTGTGAACTACAGACAACAGACAAGAAATCAGTACAAAAATATTACTAAATTCAATTACTCTAAAAACATCTCGAGAAATGTTCTAATCTTTCTTTTCCTGTTTGTGGAGTTTATATTTGCCATTGATTTAGGGAGTAGGTAAGTGTCCTGGAAATGAAGTTTTGTTCTGCAGAAAGCTTGTGATGGATCATCCAGAATGGCTTAGGACAGCCCAGCAGTCTGAGCAGAGATGATCATTCACAGCTGGCATGATAGCAGCTAATGACTTTTTAAAGGAGTCATGGGGTGTTTCTGCAGCCTGGGACACAACTTGTTCCTGAGCAGGTGCTGGGAGGGTCAGAGCTCCTGTAACAAACCTGATGTCATTGTGTTTAGAAATGTGTCACTGCATCTCCTGTACACGTCACTCCACAGTTTTATTATTTCATCCACACAAGCAGCAATGAAAAGTTACAAGAAAGATTTATGAGTGAAATGGTCGAGTTCTTCATCCAGCCATTGCAGGGACTCAGTAACAGATTGAGCTGTCTCTTGCATTGTCTGCTGCAATTTGTCTTGTAATAATAGACTTATATCAATTACAATGTAAACTTGCAAGCTGAGTTTCTTTCCATTTTTTTTAAACTTGTTTGGAAGTTGTGAGCCCCATTTTTCCCAGTGAAAAGGAGGGAAAACCTGTAGCAAAAAAGAGAAGGTAAAGCCCAACACCAAGAATAAATTCTGCTGCAGTGCTGGTGTCATTGATATTCACTAGTTGTCCTGGAAATCTTGTTCAAGGCCTGGTAGCCACCTGAGCTGGACATGGAAGTAAATTAATTTCATTTAGCTGGTTTAATTCAGCCCTGGGAATTTTGCTTGGACATGCAGCCAGTGAAAACATTCCAAATTCTACAAACAATACATTCTGTATTTATTTACTCCTCGAGTACATAGAATTGCTCAATGGATTAGGGGTTAGTTTTGACTTCTAAATGTTTTGTCTTCAAATCTCAAGTTGTTGCTGGTTTTTTACCAAGTGCCTCCTGATGGGTTTTAATGCATATAGTGAAAACCAGGGTGAGAAGTGAACTGGCAGTATAATTTCTTGACTGATGCAAAATCCCAGCATTACTAATGTTTTGCAAGAGGCTCCCATAATAAAGAACAAATAAGAACAATTGAGTCCATCTGAGACAATGGGTGTTATCAGAAAATGTTTAAAAAACCAAGTGAGAAATGACCAGGGCAGACTTGTCAGGAAACACATCTCATGGCAACATGATGTTTGTCCTCTCAGGTTACTCATTTGAAGAAAGCTGAATACAATATTCCAGTGTTTAACAGATTAAGTGTCAATAGATTTAAATTTTACACTGATGTTTGCTGTGACACAAGTGGAATTTTAAATTCTTTCGCAGTGCCTGATGCAGATTAATAAAGATTGCAGTCAGTGCTTGCCAAGCACACATCTTGAGAGGCAATGTGGCTGCTGAGTGCAGTGCTCACCTGATAAGAGCTTTTTTTCACCTGCCACTGACCTTGGATATTAGTGCAGTAACTTCTAGCAAATTACCCCACTCTGCCTGGACTTGGCTGTACATGAAATGTTGATAATGGTGGCTCATTCCTCCGTCAGGTGCTTTGAGACCCAAGTAATTAAGTGTAAGATAATAGCCTTGCAATGTGTATATAAAGGCAAAATGCACACTGCATGGGTAGCTAAATGAAATGCTTATGAGGGAGATATTCATCAGTTCATTGACGAGCTGTCAATCTCTGCCTTTACTCTGGTCACACACTATTAAGATATTGAACTGTATAAAGATTCTGGGAAACAAAAATGTCAGCACCTCCCAGACCAGGTAGATCAGCGTTTACACTATAAAACTACTTAAAGGTGGGGTTTTTTTTGGAAACCATTGATTAAAATAGCAGGAATTCTGATGTACCTTCTTGCAAATAAAAATTTTCATTCACTGTGGAAAAAGATTTCTTTTCCATTTTCCACTATGAAATGTTTCTTCCTGCAAAGAGTTGTTTGATAAAACTTCTGATTAACATTCTGTCTGCCTTCCTGGTCTCTTGTAGAGATGCAGATTTTCTTCTTTGAGGCTGAAGACCTACACAAGCCTTACAGGGCAGTGTAAATCCATGAACCAGTGCTACACATTTTCCTTCTTTAAAACAGCAAATGGCAAGCTGAAAGCTCCCATGGGTCTGTTGCCCATAGGGATGTCTTTGGTTTTCATGGAGCTTTGTTTCCCACTGAAACTATAAAATGTTTGAGTGTTTGTGAGGGTAAGATTAGTTCTGATAGCTGGACCCTCATCATGCCAGGGGTTTTAGCATTTTGTTTTTTATTTTGGTTATGATTCCCATGCAGTTTGACCAAAGACCACCTTTTTAACATGAAAATTCTCCATTAGGCCATAGGGAGAATGGAAGAGGATGGCACAAAAGATAATTTATTCTCAGATTGCTCTAGTTCTGTGCATGTAATATCTGAAAGATACCAGGTTTGGGTTTTTTCTGTTTCAGCAGAGTCATTCTCCTGCTCCAAATGACTCAGTCTCATTAGTAAAATGCCAGCCTGTCATGGCAAGGGGAGCAGAGATGACTGATGAGGCTGCTCAGGGTAGGAAAATACTTGTCCTCAACCTTGTGATCACCCTCTCTCCTAGTGGGACCTGCTGTTCTGTTCTTCCTCTGCTCCTTTTTCACTCCCAGGAGCGATGATCCATCAATCCTGTGCCTGGCTCTTGGCTACCACACTCTTCCTGTGATGGAGAAGCACTGGCAGACAGCAGATAGGAAGGTGGAGATACTTTTGGGTCTTCCTGCAGCACTGAAGGAGCCCCAGTGAGCTCTTGACAGCTTGAGAGCATCCTGTGGGTTGGGAATGTTCTGCAATCACTTGTTCCTGCATTAGGGACTGTGGTAATGAGCCCTTTCTTAGCACTTGTCAAGGTAATAACAGTGCTGTGTGCTCAGAGCGTCCCAAAACCCTTCCAAGGAGTAAAATCTGAAAACATGAGTGTGTTTTGAACAGCAAGCAGAGCTAACAAGGTGTGCTGACGTGTTTCATCTCAGCACAAGTGGCATTTCCTCTCTGTTTGTCGTGTGTGAAGCACGCAGCAAACAAGAGCAGTGGGAGGCAGTTTCAGGTGATGGTGCTTAAATGTCTTCACTTTGTACATGGCAGGTTGGTTGTGGCCAGCAGGTTAATGCTTGAAGTAGTCCCTGCTCTAAATTCTGTTTTGAAGCAAATTTAATTCAAAGAAAACTGGGCAGTGTAGGTTTTAAACCTTAATGTAAATTGGTCATATTGCAAATGCAGAAGCCTTTGATTTTGATGAAGTGATCTGAGAGCCCAGTAAATATTTATCTCTTTGCTGTAATGCTTTCTTACACTGAAGATTTCAGACATCTAAAACTCTTTTTCAAAGGCTGTTCCAGGTGATTTTTTTTTTCAGTGTTAAGCATGTTCTTCTGCCCAGCATGCGTTTGAAAAATACCCCTTATTTAACTTACTTCAGCTGGTTTTGGATTTAAAACCCTACTTCAGTTGTCTGGACAGCCCTGCCCTTGCTAAAAACAGTCTAAAATAAGGATGACCTTTTCAAATTTCACCTCTCAGCATCTTACTACACATGAAGACATTGCTGTTTTTCCTGTATTAGTCCCCTTAGTCTGCATCTCTTCACCTCCCCTGGCTCTGTCTGGAGCACACTGACATCAGGTGAGTTCACAGCAAATGCAGTTTGTATCTCTGTGTAATCCTCAGGGTCCCATCAGCCTCTGTCAGCTCGGGCTTGTCAGGGCTGAACTGGTGTCCTGCTGTCACCACTGCCTTCCCTGGGATGCTTCTCCTGCATTTCTCCTCTTGGTGACCTTGGGAGCTTCTGCCACAGCCTGGTTTTGCCTCGGGTGGGGCAGGGAATGTTCACAACATCTACAAATCCAGTTTTGGCCCTTACAGAAGCGTGGGGAAAAGGGGGAAAATCTGATGTCTTTTTTTTTTTTTTTTAGTTTGTAATTAATTTATCAAATTTAATGAAAATCTAGGTGTAGTAGTGTTCTGTTGTAGCCTTTAAGCTGATTGTGTCCTCACTGGAGTGTTGGGGTCCTTCAGCACTCCATAACCTAATTGCCTTGAGAATCTGAGAAAGAAAAAGACACTAGTTGATATTATATTTTTTTAAACCCCTAAAACTTAAAGAAACCTATAAATTTCACATAAGATTTTTAAATGACTTAAAGAGGAAAAAAAAATACTCTTTTAAGCATTTAAAGGAAAAAAAAAAAATCTGTTTCTAATCTTTACTGTCATCCCCATCATGTAGGTCTGTCCAAACAGTCACCTCCTGTCAGGGTTTGGTCTCATGGCGACACACCTTTCCCTGATCTGTCTCCTGTACTCTGGTGACAACTGACAGGTATCCTGACACTTAAAACATGATGGGATTTGTGTCTTAAATTATAGACATATATAGCTACAAATTAATAGGAAGGTAACACTGAGCCTCCATATAAAGTGTCACAGGGCTGGAGCTGATTAGAAACCCAGGAGAAGGATGAGTTGGATGTTTTGTGCAGAGATTTGCAGAAGACAGATGAAGTGCACAGAGCCCTGCAGGAGGTCCAAGCTATCTGTAGTCTCTCAAGGAAAAAAAGTTCTGGTGGAGATAAAATGACATTATCTGTTCTGGTGATAGATAACAGTTGATTCAGAGATTAATTCCAGTTGGGAGCAAGAGCTGAGGCAGGATTCAAAAAACCTGAAAGCATGGCTTCCTCCAAACTTTCCATTCTCTCCTCTTTGCCTCCCTCTTCACACCCACCTGCTCTTTGCCAATATTGTCCATAGAAATACCTTTCATCACCAGTAAGATACAAACCTCTCCAGATAAAAAGCCCTTTAAAGCAGCCACTAAAAAGCTGTGAGGAATAAAAGCTTTGCCGTTCTAAAATAGGAATGCTAAAACACTGATTGAAAAACCATGCCTGGCTCTCTCCTGGATATGACAGGATATAATAATCAGCCCATCTTGCTGAAAGGCTCTGGAGTGCCTGAGCTCCACAGCCATTAGGAGGGAGCGACAGGTAGACAGACAGCAGAGCTGCAACTGCAAACAAATATGTCAAAAGTAAATGAACCTCAGAATAACCACTCGAGAGAGAATTCACCCCTGTTGTCTTTGCCACAAAAGGCTGTTTACTCTGCTTGCTGCAAAAGGCAGAAGTCAAAAATAACAGGGGAAGAGCTGCTTTCTGGCTGCTGGCATTTATTTGATGCTGGGTCTGAAGATGTGGTTGCAAGTCCCAGCAAAGCTAAGTGCTATGCAGCTACATTTTTTTTCTCCCCCCACACTACCAAAAGGTGATTGAGCAGACTTGGAGTCTCTAGAAACATCTGGATTCTGTTTGATAGCACCTGCTGGTCTCTGTGTGACCATGGACAGATTTATTTGGGTTTCCAGCTTGCTTCAGGGATTCAAGCTGGATCACAGTGAATTTGATCAGGTAATGCAGATGAATTTAATTAGCCCAAGGTACCATGGCTGAGCTTTGCCAACACCCTGTTCATGCTCTGGATGCTCTAACCCCCATGTTAATCAAGCCTCTAGACAACATGGAATTTTAACTGATTTGGCTGAATATCCAGCAGGTTATTATGTCTTTAAGAATATCTCTGTTGTATTTTCGTGGCTTTTCAGTGAGATGGTTTCTGTGTATCTCACTGTCCTGTCTGCAGAGAGTTCTCCCCTTTCCCAGCCATCCTGTGCTGAGTCATAGTTTTGGCACTTCTGCTGTACTTTCTCTCCCACCCTCAAAAATCTCTGGATTTGTGTGATCTTTGGATCTTTGATGTGTGTTTCCACAGAGGTACAAATAACAAGAGAGCCCTCCACAAGCTCAGCTGCCTGTTGTTTTCTCCCTCAGTGGCATTAGTGCAGTGTGTCACTGCTGATTGCTGCTCCTGCCATGAGATGTTCTTGAGGCATTGTCACTGCGATGTTTCTTGTGAAAGGGAGGGAGGGGAGCTGCCTTGAGCAGCACTGCAAGGGTTATGACTGACAAAATCAAATTTGGGTAGCTAATTATTTTTGCTGACCTAAACACTTTGACAAATAGATATGAACAGATTTTTGACTGTAAAATGAAAAGAAGGGATACCTCTAGAAATGTGTGGATTTAGCTGTTCAGTCAGGACTAGATGATAGAATAGTTTGGTTTGGAAAGGACCTTAGAGAACATCTATTTTCAGCCCCATGCTCTGGGCAGGAACACCTTCCACTGGACCAGGTTGCTCCAAGCCCCATCCTTGAACACTCCCAGGAGGGGAGAATCTACAACTTCTCTGGCCTGATACCTCTAAATCTATTTTAAGACAGGAACAATGGCCTCTAAAAATTATTTTAGCATCAAAGGAAAGCCTGTGGTGCCTGTCCTGGTTCCTTTCCAGCCCTTGTCTGCAGTTCTCTCCAGCTGGGTCTCGATATGTGCTTTATGCCAGAGGCTGTGTTTTAAGGCTTAAGAGTAGATGTGTTAATGTGTATCCTGTCACACTTTTTCCACAGCAGACTCCTTCCATCCTTGTGTCTCCTTGGGTGTCCTCTCAGTGCTTTTAGGGAAACAGCTATTTGTTGTCAGCCATCATCCACCCAGGAATTTGTTTTCTCAGGTGTAATGACTGCAGCAGAATTCTTCAGCATAAATACCATTTTACAGTCATTTAACAGCATTTTCGGCGCTGATGTTTATTTCATCTAAAAGGGGCAAAAGAGTTAATTGCATTGTCTAGAAAGGGAGACAGAATCTTGCCAGCAACCACGAGGCACTGCTGCTCACTTCGATAGAACTGAACTCACAGTAGTGGCAGCTGGATTTAATTATAAGTTTGCAACCCTGTGGTTTCAGCAGCAGCTGCTGAAGAATGGATAATGCAAGTAGCCTTCGAAGCCATTCACATTAGAGATAAAACCTTGTCATTCACCGAGACAGCTGACTGAACAAGTATTAAAATGAATAAAGATTTCCCCAGGGAGGTTGCAGGATGAGGTTTGTTTTTTGTCTCGCTGGCTCTGGCTCAGATATGTCAGGCATGAAGAGTTTTATTCTGCTTCCACCCAAAATTATGAGACCACTCACAAATAAAAAGTCTTAGATTATCTAATCTAAGGAGTGGTCATGTGATTAACCTAAACAAGTTAGAAAGGAAATATTACTTACTGGATTTTTGTATTTCTGTAGCAGTCTTAAGGAGTACTATCCCTGCCTGGAACAGGGAGAGGGATGGGAGAAGGCTAAAAACATGCTAAAGAGACCTTAAAAATTTACTTCAGTTTTTATTGTATTCAATGATATGTCAATAAAAGACTACCACAACTGAAATCTATGGAAAAATATGTGACTACTAAAGCTATATATATTTATATATCTATATATATATATGTATATATATAAATTTTTATCACCTTGAAAATCTAAAATTGCAAAGTGAGTTTGAGCCTTGTAAAACTAAAACTAATAGCTAGAACCTCCACAGGCGAATTAAAATATTCTCCAAGTCAGGTTGGAACAAGAGCTTGGGCTAAATGATTTTTCCAGCATCATTGGTCAGTCCTGCCTAAAATGACTTCCCATGCTCTCTTAAATTTTGAGGTGGGTGATGACTTGGAGTACTGGAAACCCTTTTCTGTTTTCTCTACCATAGGACTTGGTATTCTCTGAAAATAGGTCTTGTTTAAGGTAGGTTTTGTTGTTCACATAAAAAGCTATGAAAGTTGGGTACATTTAAGATTTGACTGTTTGAGAGTTGAATCTTTCTTAGGTCTCTTCCTAGGTGCCTCCTTTTTCCCCCAATAATAATGAAAGCACTGAATTACTGTGCTTAAAGGAAGTGCAGCTTTTATTTGTCTAGGCAGATATTTAATTTCTGCTTTGTCACATCTCCTGTGCAAGAAGAGGCAGCTGTGGATGAAGTGGTCCCTGGAGCCTCTGGTCCTGTGATTCTTTGCAATTGTCTTTATTTTTTTAGTCTCTTTATCATTCTTCTTCTTTTCCCCCCTCTTCCTTTTTTTCCATCCTTCCTACTTTCCAAACCTCAAGTTCTGACTTAAACTTTAAATCCAGTTATTTTAAAATTGTTTTCTGGTTCTTCAGGTACTTTCTAATAATCTCAGAATTCTAAGTACACCAAAAGTTGAAAAGGCCAAATCTATTTCTTCCAGTGGCCACCTGGAATAAAAGTGGCCACTCCTGTTGTTCAGATGTTTGAGAGATTCTCATGGTGCTGCTGAAGTGAGGGAATTGGTGTCTGTGCTATCCTTTTAAAGAAAACTTATTTCTAACTGTTTCCTTTTTTTGTAAAATCTAATTGCTTTTGCTTCACCAAGAATTCACAGGCAATTGCTTTTCTCGCTGTTACCCGTACTGCAAGGATAGCTTTTGTGTGCAGGGTTGCTGACCTGAATCTGTTTTCTCTCCCTGTAATCTCACTGTTGGGGAGCTCAGAAAGCTGACAGGAGTTCGGGGAGGCAGCACTGATCTGCTGGGTGTCTCACATCGTTTCCTTCACCTGTGAGTACTGGAAATCCTGTTAGTATTTAACATAGTGTGACATGAGGGGGGAATAGCCCATTCCAGGGAGATTTCTGGGGCTAGATTTTCACTCCATTTTTTTCCCCCTACACCTGTTCCAATCTCAGATGTACCTGCAGTGTGATTTTTTTTTTTTTTTTTTTTTTTCCCTTCCCCACTGACCCTTTGAAACTCTCACTGTGGCCTCTAGATCCATGTGATGCATTTATGTTGTAATTAATGCAGAAACTAACTTACTTGGTGTTGGGCTAAAAATCAATATTACGCTAAACTTCCTGAGTATTTTACCATTTTGGATCTCAGTACCCTATGGAACATGGACTTGAAATTGTGGGCAGAGCTTGTTTTAACTGAATATCTTTGTTTGCTTGTTGTGCTTTTCCTGTTTATAGGGTTAGTGTGAGTGATGTTTTCCAAGCTGGAATCTGCAGTGCATCCCTTCTGGATCTTTGTTCAGTTAAAGAAGTTGAGAGTTCAGTTCAATCCTCTCTTCCCTGATTTCTGTGTTTTGTGGTTAAAATCTGCTTTGATGGACTGGAAGGTGGTACTGTATGAACAGATCTGGGAGCTGAATTTGGAATTATTTTCACACACAATCTCCACTTGTAATAATCTTTTGTTAGTTTTGTGTAGTGTGGGAAGCAATAGGAGGGAGAATGTGCTAACAGAGTAGATAAGAGAGAGATGTTCATCAGAGGGCAAACTTAATAACTGTGAAATAAGTGACTATATTACAGTGCTTGCTGAATTCTTTGCATGGAGAGCAGATTCATCTGTGGTATGACTATGCAATTATACATTGATTGCAGCAGAGTTGTGCTTCACATCTCTGGAGAATTTAGCCACAATTTGTTTCACGTTCCACCTTTGTTCCAGCCAAGTAAACTCGAGACAGAAGAAAATTGCACAATACATGGGGAAAAATGGAAAAGGAGAAGCTGTAGGTGTAGCTCTGAGTGTTGCTCTCGTCATCATCTTTGTGTTGCAGAGAGCTTTGTGTGAGGATCCATTTATCCTGGCAGTTGTTCATTATCCTGCCAGCCACTTGGCATTATCATTCATTCTGACAGGCACATAATAAAGCCAGGAGTTTCAGAGCTGATGAACTACTGGATCTGTGAATAAATACTTCGGGATTTTTGGGATGGGCAACTAATTCAATTTCGCTGGAAACATTCTCTTTGGGTTTCATCTAATTCTGTATGGAAATGGGATGGCAAATCAAACAGGTTCCCCAAAACCTGCAGTGCCATCACTCCTCTCATGGACTGTGGGCAGCTTGCTGGAGGTGAAGGATAAAGTTAACTAGTAATTCAGACAAGTGTATGAAAGGGTAGCATGACTCATTAAAATATCACAGAAAGATAAACTTATCCATTCAGAACAGTTCAGATTAAGGTTTGGATGGTCCCTTCCTCTTGTCTCATTTTTCCTGGTATTGCCAGAATTTTTTAAACCAGGACTGTTCTATTAGTGTAAGTTCTCCTAATTAATTGATATATTGCTCTCATGGCCTCCTTATAAATGTTCATTTACATAAGCTTTCAAAAATGCAAATTCAATGCCAGTACATCTTTTATTTTTAATAGACATATCAATGTATCAAGGTGAAAGTGTGTATAGCAACAGCACATTCTAATTTATAAATATCAAAATATATTTAAAATTTGCTCTCAGTGTAGCACTGCGCCTTGGGATTCAGCAGTTGAATATGCCTGAGGTGTAGCTGATCACAGTGTGTGTTACAGTCTGGTTACCTTGCACCAACAGCCCTGGCTGTGCACTGATCTGGATAGAATGCTGTGAGTTTTGTTTGCCCTTTATCCTGACACAAGTACTCGGTAACTATCACCTGATTTATTTTATTGGGCTTGTTCCCTTCCAATATCAAATATCCTGACTTGGTAGTTTTAAGCAGGCTGTATTTTTTTTGCTCTGTTGGGAGGCCCATATTTCTGTCACCATTTCAAAGGTTTTCTGTTAAGTGCTAACAGCAAACCTGTGAGATTTTTAACTAGTGATGGTGAAGATCTCTTGCCTACATAACACAGTGGCTTGACAGATGTGCCAGACTCTCCCTGATGACACTTTGATATCTGTGGGATAAATTAGTTGGTGGCTTACAAAGCTTTGCTGCACTGAAGCTGGAGGAGAAAGGATGGGGGTTATACTTGTCCAGAAACCACATCAGTGTTCGTGTCTAACGGTGTACACAGTCCTGGGGAAAAGGAAATAAACACAGCCTTGCTGGGTGAGAACAGAGGGACTGGAGGTTCTTTGGTGCTGCTGTGTTGTCATCCCACTCAAGGGACAGAGAGATCTTCCTTTATTCAGCATTTTTCTGAAGTCCCTGTCCTGCCAATGCAATGCAGGGTCAAATTCCATCCACTGCAGTGTTTTTTTTTTCTCATTTTCCTTCTATGTTGAGTCCTGCAGGATGTCTGTGAGCTGTGACTCTCAGGGTAGGTGGCTTTGACAGTCCCTGAGACAAGGATGTTGGGCTCTCCTGGGAAACCTTTCTTGTGTTTCATTGCATGGAGGATGTGCAAAATGAGTACAGAAGTTCTGCAGAGCATTTGAAGCACCTTCCTGGGCCAGGAAGGACTTGTTGCCTTGCTCTAGGTCTGGAGCTCTTACAGAATGCCCAGCCCCTGGGGATGTACCTCCAACACAGCCACAGACATAAGTGTTCTTCAGGAACTCCTTCCCCATCCCTGCTCTTGCCCAGCCCAACAGGAGCTCTTTGTGTTGCTTTGGCCTCTCACATCTCTCTGAAGGTTTGCTGTGGCAGGTGTTTTGCCAGGTTTAAACTCTGCACTAGGTTCATGTTACCTTTTAGAGAGAATGAACTCCTAACCCCACTTCCATGGGTCTGTCTGTGGCTTGTTCTGTGTCTGGGGCAAGCAGCTTTCAGACTTTTTCTCATCTTACCCATCTGTGAAGTACGTATTAGAAATATGGCCAGTTCAGTTATTTTTTTTTTCTAAATAATTTCAAAGCCTTTTTGAAACCCTTATAAAGAATTTCATCTCTATGGAGAAATGCTCATTAAAAGCCTATTCAGTTCTCAGTGAAGGAAGTGAGATTCTGTGGTTTAAAAAACACTCATTTCAAAATTCTCCTTAAAGGATTGCACCAACTACATTAAAACTGAGGAGGGCTATTGATTTAACACACACAATATCATATTGTGCTGTTAGGTTTTTCTTTTGGTAGAAATTTACTATTGATTGTTTTCACTTTGACCAGATAGTAATGAATAGTGAAGTAAGTCTGTGCAGGTTGCCAATATAAAAAAAAGGTTTGAAAACTTTCATATCATTTTTGATGTAGTGTACTTGTAATGATCTCATTCTTTCTCATACTTAAAGTAAATCATTGTCTTCATTTTCTTGAGAATAGATTTAAGCTTAAAATGCAAGTTTATATAAGTGGCAGTATTTGGTGACTTGCTGTTATTATTCACAAGCAGGAAAGTGTGAATGTTGCAAATTCTTGAAGGAACTTTGGCTGAAATTACCCTGACTTAGACTCCTTTTAGCCTTGCTGACTTTGAGGGAGGGATATGAGGCAGCAGAAGACTTGATGCACCATTAACCACACTTAAATAGAAGACCTTCTGGACTCTTGGATACTTGCAGCTCAAGCTGAAATCACTGGGAAGCTGAAATGTGAAACAGTGCAGGTTGAGATGGGTGAACCTGAAACAAACTGTCCCAGCAGAATTTGGGAGCAAAGTGGTAAAACACACTTTGTATACGATGGCTGTGTCTGGCAGGGTCCCTCCTGACTGCACACACCCTCAGCATGTTTGGGAGCTTCAGTATTTGTAAAAGATGTGCTGTCACCATGGAGTAAATGAGAAATGATCACCTCCTGCTAGAAGGGGTGGGAGACTTCATACACATGAGGCATGACTGAACCTTTTCTCTCCAGGAAATTCAGGCTGGTGCCAGTCAGCGTGGCACAATAAAAGTGCATCCTAGTTTAGGGGGAGAGGATAAAAAATAGTTAGAAGAGGGGAGAGGAGTTGGACTTCAGTGGGATAGCAGTGTTAAGTGATGTGGAGTGGCAGTTCTGCAATTACATGGATCTGGGACTGTGTAGGCAGAGGGAATAATAGTCCTGGAGCCAGAGGAGAAATTTAGGAGTAGGTGCCAGGAGAGTGGATGATTGTTTCATTTTTAATTTTTATTATTTATACCATTAATTTTTTACAGACTTTTTTTTTCCCCCCTATCTGAAGCCAGCAATTTAGTGGTTTCTGCTATAAACTGAGGTTCTGGTCTTGGCAGTGAAATGCAGCTCCAGGATTTTGGCCGCTCGACTTGCTTAACTCTGCCCATCTGTCATCAGCATCCTCTATTCTGTGGCAGAGAGAAACAGGGAGTTTGACTTCAGAGATGCTTGTTATGCCTGGCATGTCACTGCTCGTGACAGATCTGATGTACTCGTGTAGCAATTAATGGTGGTGCAGATTTTCTTTTGGCACCATCATGCTTCATGAGTTTTCATCATCCTGCACTTAGTTTGAAGTGAACAAAACACTGAATATTAGAGACAGGCGAAGGCTGAGATTGCAGATGCCTTTGCAAGTAGGATGAGAGAAGATGTGCCGTGGTGGAGGCCTGGCTGGGCATCAACATTCCTGTTCTGAGATTGTTTTCAGGATCTGAGAGATGTTTTGTCTTGATCTTGCCCTGATTTGGAACAGAGCAACAGAATTTAAATGTTTATGGACCTGATTATCTCTGTTATTCTGCTCCAGGTAGACAACACCTCTAACCTGAGCAGACCCCGCTCTGGCAGGTGCTGAATAAACCTGAAATGATCCCTGTGACTTCTTTTAGACTCATTCCTGAGATGAGGAGCCCTTCAGTCACACATGTGGTGTCCCTGGCTCTGTGCAAGCCTTGGCTGGTGCCAGCAGAGCATCCCAAGAGCATCCCAGTTCTGTGACTGAAGGAAACCCCTGGGGCTTTTGGGTCCATAACCCCTCCAGATGGGCTCTGAGGGTTGCTGCAGCCCAGGGATCTCCAGCTGCTCTGCGAGCAGCTTTGCTCTGCACAAACATACGCCTCCTCTGTGTCTCAGCAGAGCTGCATTCCAACTTGTGTTTTCTGTAAGATACTTCTTTTATTGAATGATCTAAAGACTAAACAAGCTTGTTTTTCTTGGAAAGGTCTCAATAGCCTTTATTGTAGATTTAATTCTGCTGGTGTTTATGGAAGATCTGATTGGCACAATCCACTGTTGTGGGCCTCTTCTCGTGGATGGTCAGCAGGATGGGTTTAGTACAGCATTAAAATCTCCTCTGCTGAGAATGCAACTGCTTTTATTCTGATGTAAAACTAGTGAAATAAAACACTAAGTTAAACTACTTCGCCTCAGAATGAAACTCAGTGTAAATATTTAGGCTAAAATGTGAAATGTTTTACAGCAAGATCCAGTATTCAGCATCTTCTCACGTAAAAGAAGGTAATAAAACAAAGATAATCTTTATCTTCGCCAAATGAAAAAAATCCACTGCGCTGATCTCACTTAAGCCTGTATAAATAATTACTCTGAATTAATTTGGGGTTTATGTTTATTCTGCAATGTGATTGTCTGACAGCTGTTTATATGCAGTTGTAGCTTTATAGCCTAATTCTGCTGCTGCTGATGTGAATGTCAAACTCAGCTTCCTTCAGTGGAAGGACAGTTGGACCCATCTGAAGAGTGAAACAAGATTTTACTTTATAAAAGTAAATTGTTACAAAACCCCTTCCTGTCTGGGTTTTCATCGACTAGAATGTGTTTTCCATATTCAAACTGTAACGAGTAACAAGTTGAAACTTGCACTATCTTTGCTGGTTTTAGTGACTATTACAGCATATTTCCAAAGTGTTTTACAGGCATACTATTTCAGGGTTTTGCTTATTGTAGTCTTTAAACTGAAAAATGGCCTTCTAGGGCTGAGCTGTCCAAGTCCAGCTTGGCAGCTGCTCTGCTGCAGACTTGGACTTGTCTCACTTTCACATCTTGTCGATGGAGTTATTCCATATTGTATTACAGATTTCTTATATAAATAACTTTGCATCTCAGCGGGACTGAAACAACAGTTCTGGACTGTGACTTTTCTGATCTTTGATGCCTTTGCTGGCAGTGATGTGTGTGTGGGTCCTGACTCAGCTACTGCACTCTTCTGCCTGCTTTTTTTCCCCCTCTTTTCCATTATTAATATCAAAGGATCACTTAGGCACCTCAGCCCAGGTCTGAACAGCCCATTTGCTTCCAGTCTGGAAGGGCTGGATCATCTAAATTTAGAAAAAAAAAGAAAAAACTACAGTAAATCTTTCATATGGGGAAAGATTGCTTGGACTTCCTTTTTTTATGCCCTTTGCCCATATTATGTGTGACAACTAAAGGACCCAGTCATAATCATCATTATTTAGGTAATTTTTCCCCAAAGGCTATGTAATTCCTTCTGTTTCTCTGCTGTTGACAGAGTTGGAAGGGAGACAGCATTAGATGTGGCTTAGTCACTTTACCATTTGCATAACAACAAAAAACATTTACTAAAAATCACTTTCCGCTATGCAATAATTTAATATACAAAAATAAATATCTTTAAAATACCTTGGAAAGATATTTACCTCTAGAAAACTTTAAAAGTTCATTTTAATTATGAATGCTGCATGCCAGTATTTTCACAGTGAGTATCCTCTATAGAAGAAATATTTCTTTCAATGCCTTCTTTTGGGGATGTAGGAGGTGGGCCTCAAGATATTTGTATGCTCTCAAAAAAGGGTTTTACTGAAGTGTATCTGCAGAAAGGTGGTGATGCCTGCCATTGAACTGAGTGATTGATTGATGTCTGGCTTTCAAAATACATTAGAGGATAGTCCTTTTTTTAAATAAGTCTTTCTGGTTTCAATAAAGAAGGAATGAGCTGCTTTTAGAGGCTGTGAGAAATTCCTAACAGTTTCTTGATTTTCTTTTTCCCAGCCACCAGTGTTACAAGGTGGGAATCCTGGTTTATTCCAGTTTTCAGGATAGCCTGAGGCACTTAGTAAAGTCAGTATTGTTTGCTTGTAAATGTGCCATGGATAGAGATTGGCTCTTAATGAATATGTAATTTTGAGGGGTGTGTGTGCATGTCTATGTACACATGTTATCAGAGGGTAAGGAAAAAAGGTTAAATCTGTAAATCTGTAGAGTTTTCTAGTCAATCTTAAAGGTAACAATGCTGTTTTTCTGCTTTGCTTAGGGAGCTTGTTGACATACACATACAAATAAACTCCAGGTCCAAGTTCACTGTCACTGAACAGTCTGTGCATTGTGAACACATACAAAGACATTCTTTAAAGGTAGCTTCTTCCCAGCTATCCTCCTTACAAATGCTCACAAAAGGAGCAGAACCTTTCCAAGACAAGCTTTTTCCAGGGGATCTGTGTCTCAGCTGAGAGTCCTTTAGGACTAATGCCTCGGCACTAGCCTGGATATTGAAATCTCAGCACCATTAGCTGGAGTGTCCCAATTACTTTAATTGACACAGACATATTTGAGGAGAGAGGCTGTTTCCAAGGTTACCAGGATTTGAATTACAACATCACTTTTGAAAAAGGAAAAAAAAAAATAAGATAGAAAAAGCTGCCTTCCCTCTAAACTCCAGTCCTATTAAAAGTCAAAGAAATTGTAGTAAGAGTGGAGTAGGCTCTTCCCAGCCCTAGTAAATATGGTCCTAAGCAAAATTATTCAGTGTCTTATCTAATGCTGTGGCCACTTTGATTTGATTTATTCACAAAGTACCAGTGTTATGACTAAATGCTCTTAAAGGATTGGTTTCTGGATCATAGCTGCAGCCACTGGGGAATACTGTGCAACACTTTGCTCAGTGTCAGATCCATGTGCATGTCTGGCACTGAAAGAAAACACATCTTCTCTCATCACCCCTCTTCAGGAGAAATGTGTTACAGTCGATAGAAATGAGAGCTGAGCCTTCAGCTCTGTTCTATATTAATGTTAAAAATGTTCATCTTATTATAAGTTGGCCTAATTCTAGAAATACCGTGTCTTCCAAACACTTTTGAATAATTCTTAAAAATACTCTCTTTGCTGTGATGCAACTCCTAGTTCCATTGCTGCATTCCAACATCTGTTTTGCTTTAGTGGGAATTTCAAGCACTTCTCCTCAGTGTGGTGTGTGAAAATTTGAGAGTATAATTTTATCCAGTTTCTGAGGGCCTAACACTGGAAATGGCAGCAGGGTGGGTGTGGAGTTTTGGGTGTCCTGAAAGAGGGAGGAGGCACAGGAAAAGTTAATGCTTAAAGGTTTTGCCTCATTGTCTTTTTTCCCCACCGCTGCCACTTTATAGTGAATATTGCACCATAATACAGAGGGCAGGACTTTGCTGTGACAGCTGGAGCTTTGCAGGTTGGTGCCTTTGGTTCCTCCTCAATAGTTCAGCCACCATACCCTGTGCAGACCTTCCTCTTTTCCTCAGGCTTATTCTGACATGGAAATCTGAAGGACCTGGCAATGGTGGCTGTAAATGAGGACAAAACAGTGGAAGGATGGAGGGAGAATGCAGCAGGGGAGAATCTATAGAATATACATTACTCTTTCCCCTCTGGCAGTCAGTTTTGCATTTAGCTTTGGGGATGAACTCTGGGAATTGACTCAGCCAGTGCTGGAGCTGAACATTTGCTGTTGTCTCCCCTTCTGTTGTCTCGTGGACTAAGTTGTGCTCAAAAGTTCAGAGGAGCATTTTGTTCTTAATTCTGTATTTTCTGTAATGGTCTAATGCAGAAAGTCTCTCTGCCTGTAAGCTCAGCCAATTAACTTTCTGTGAACTCTCCTGCTAAATTTCCCTCCATTTCCATCAGTGTAAATCAGGAGCAGCTTTACTGGCCCCAGTCTGAAGTCTCTTTATGTAAGTGAAAGTGGAGAGTTTGAAAAGCAGCCTGCAAAAGCTTTTGTGGCACAAATTCTCTTAAGAGAAGGAGCTTTTAGTCCTCCTGTGCTGCTGTGTCCAGGAGCAGCCTGTGTGTTGTGAAACAAGGGCAGAAGTACCCAGTTAGTTCACACCTCAGAGCCTCCTGGGGATGTGGTACCTCCCTGTGCCTCAGCTTTTGGGTTGAGCAGCTCCAGTACCATTTTCCCTGATGTTCTGGCACACCTGCATTCCCCAAATCCCTGCCTGTCTGCAGCACAAAGCAGCAAAAGGCACTGAAAGCCTCAGCCTGGTTAAAACTTACCGAGAAGCATTTGGATGTAGAATGAGAGAAGTTCCATGAGATCTCCAGAGCAATTATATAGCTGGGATGAGTTTAAATAAAGTTCAGTAAGGCACACTGGGCTCTCAGATCATCACTCATCTCTGTGGATGGGACTGCAGTTGTTCCAGGCCCTGGAATACTCTAGTAAGGAATCATTTTCAAGACAGGTTCATAATCAATTTTTTATTTAAGGGTGAAACCAATTTTTTTCTTATTGGACTGAAGTGAAAGATCTGTGGATCTCATCCAGCAGATTTCTTCATATAAAGCCATTCTGGATTATATCAGCTTTATTGAACTACAACCATTAAAGAAAATAAAAGGCTGTTCTTAAAACCCAAGATCTTTTCATTAGGGAATTGGAGAATAGGAAATTGGAAGAATTTCCTTTCTAATGCGTGGTTCAGGTGTTTGCAAGAAATGATTTGTGGTTGAATCCAGATTTCTGACTGTATTTGGCCAGGAGAAGAGGCAACAACACCCTCTGAACAGCATAATGAAAATAAGGCATTTAATTTTCAGTATTTTCATTAAATGAAGCCTGCCAGTTCTAGCCATATGTGCCATTACTGTTTTAATCATATAAATGATACATACACAGGAATGATAAACAACTCATGTATTTGGAATTACTGAGCGTTCTTTATGCCACTTCTCTGAAAAATAGTCATTCTAAAATAATCTTTTAGAGCTCTGAATCGAGAATTGCATTCCTTATTGTTGAACTGGAGTTTTTAGGCATTGTGACATTTAGCAGGAGGCTTGTGCTAAGGACTGGACAAATGATGAGCAGGAAGTCTGCAGAGAGAGGGCTGACAAAGAAAAGACTAATTTTCCTTGTGAAACAGAATCTACCAAGAACATTTTCTATTGAGCATATTTTTCTTAATTTCAAAATTCACTCACCACTTTTATTCTATACAAGAACTGAGCTTTTTGGGATAATTGAACTGTAAATAAGGAAAATTCCTTTGCCTGCATGGGTTCACAGTGTTCTCCCAGTGCCTCCATACTGGGACCAGTGCTGGTTTGTGTGTTGGGCTGGGACCCAGTGTGAGCTCTGCCAGCAAGGAGGAGTTTCTGGCTGTGTCTGAAAGGGTGTTGGGTGCGAACTGGCCATGGCAGTGTGACCCTACAGGCTGCCTAACAGAAAGGCCAGGAAGGTGCAGAAACACTTTGCAGTCTCATTAAGGGCTGCCACAAATCCCATCTCTGAAACCATCCCATGCAGAACTCGTGTGATTGAGACTTAAATGGCTGAGAGGCCACAGGAAAAAAACACAGACTGCAGTTGCTGGTTTTTTTTTCTAGGGAGTACCAGCTAGAGATCTTAGTGCAAGAACTTAAAAAATGATAAATTCTGAATGAAGTGCTTTGTTTGACACTGTTTATTTAAATATTGTCTCTTTGAAGCAAATGTGTGTGTTCACCTCACAGCCATGCTCTACGAGTTGCTTATCAAACCCATGGAGGCTCTTTAGTGACCCATGAGACACCTCCCTATACCCAGCCATGATTTTCTTATTTCAGTTATACAAAAACCATTTTGGGGACATGGAGTGAGAATGCAAACTTCTGTTTTATTCCAACTCATTGAAGAAATGCTTTAACACACTTTTCATCATTTATCTCCTCATTTATATTCAGCTGCTGTTCTGGGATTTGCCAGACTCAAAGGTTTTTCATTTTACTATTTCTTTCCTTGTTTGAAGGAAAGAAAAAAAAAAAGATTTAGTAGTTGGTTGCACTTAATAATTGTCTGGGGGTGAAGTCATGGCTCCCTTAAAATGGACAGAAAAACACTCATTGACTGTAATGAAACTGAGTTTTCCTTTTGAAATCTGTTCTTAATTATAAAAACAAACCTTTCCCTTTTCTTTTTTTCCTTTGTCTTCTCCTCTCTACTCACTTGATGTTTCATCCCTCCTCACTTGCATTGTGTTCAAATGCTCTTAACTACAATTTGTAGTAACAGCAACAAACTTTATTTCTTTTGGATATTTAGCTTCTGGAGACCCACAGGGATTGTCAGTCCAAGCCCTGGCCCTGCACAGACACCCCAACAATCCCACCCTGTGCATCCCTGGGAGCATTGTCCAAACACTCCTGGAGCTCTGGCAGCCTTGGGGCAGGGACCATTCCAGCTTTCCTCACTAAATTTTGTGCTTTTTGAAGAGGAGAAATAGCTCTTCAAAACCAGTTTTTGTTGCTGGCAGCAAGTTGAACGTGCTAAATGTCTGAAAAAGGCACGGAGGTTACCTGTTCATCCCTGGAGTTGTTACTGAGAGGAGCTGCAGTCCTGGCTGAAGGTATTAGAGTGCATGTGAGTCCTGAGATCTCACCCTGAATGTCTCACTGAGCACTCCATTGTCCTACTGAAACTAAAAATTAATTTAGCACATGCTGGAAGTTCTCAAGCAGTTGGTGGAGTTGAAGCCTGTTTTAGAACTATCCTGTTCTGCCTCCCCAGCAAAAGCCTTTTGCTGTCTTTGCAGAGCTGATTCTGGATCCAGTGGCCACCAGGTATTTGAGGAGAGCAGACAGCAGTGTTCCCTCAGTCTGTGCATTGTCAGTAAGCCCAGTGGTTGCTTTAGCCAGCCCTGCTGTGTGGCACACCCTGGGATCGTGGGGCCTTTGTGCAGAGGGAATTGGATGCACAAATTCCCCCATTGTTAGGTAACCTCAGCAACCATCTCCTCTGACAGTGAACATGAAAGGGTCTGTGTCTCCAGACATTGCCTTGCTGCAATTGCGTTTCTGCAACAACTTGAGGAATCATTAATAAATTTGAAACACAGCTTCTCCCCCAAAGCGTTTCTTGCAGCAGAATGGGGGCTCGTGCTGGATTTCAAAGAGAGCAGCATGCCTACAATTTATTTCAGAGTAAAATATATTTCTTTTTGAATCAGAATTGAGCTGATACACTGAATTAAAAATTCCCTGATGGCTCTAAAATGTGTCCAGTGGGTAGCTTGCTTAAACAAGTAATTATTTCCAACATTCTGTAAATTATTAACTCCTTTAAGATATGAAAGCATTTATCAGTTGAGCTGTTCTTGTAATGTTTTCCCTTCCTGTGTTATTTTTTCACTTCGTTTGTATCTGGAGATTCAGAAATAACTGAAGATCTTGCAGGTTTATGCCCACTTATTTTTATTTTTAGATTGTTGTATTGCTCACCTCTTAGGATTTGTCAAAGATTGCTTCTGAGAAAATTCATTAATGATGCTTTTTTGAGATACGTATTTCATGGGATTATAAAAAGCAGCTTCTGAGCCCATTTCTTACAACCAATTTGTTCTTGGGGCTGTCAGTTAATTTGTCTGTTCCTTGGTTTCTGAAATAAAACTGAGCTTATCTTGTAATGAGGTGTTTGACAACTGTTACATTGCTAACGAGAATGAGAAAGGGTAGTCACAGAAAGAGCTTTAGAAACTCTGTTAACCTTGTGCATAATATAAATATATTATGGCTTTTTAAAGGTTGTACCTTTTTGACTGCCATCCTTGGGAGAAGAAAAAAAAAAGCCAACATGTAGAAAATGGTTTCCTAGGTTTTATTTGTTGCATTCCCCACCTGTAAGATCCCCAAAAAAATATCATTAAGCTAAATGCCCAAAGAATTTATGTATATTGCAGCTTCTCCCAGTTTGTGCTTTGACTTAATAATGCTACATCTGTTCACTGCTTGTCATTTACAGAAGGGCCTGATTTAGGGCTCTCATAAATACTGGCCAGTGCTCATACTAACCTCACTCTCAGTTAAAGTTACTCTCCCAATTTCATTTTTGAGACAGTCGATCTCATTGCAGGTGCCTAGGCCTCCCCAATGATGGCAAAACTTCCTCGGTGCAAACGGAATGTTCTGAAGAGCCTGTAATTATGACAGAGGCTTGATCAATATTTATTTCCTGCAAGATGTACTGTGGCTTTCTTGGTGGAGGGCTGGCGAAGTGATTTACCTTCTGCAGCACCGCGGCGTCGAAACGCGCCGAGCGCAGCGCCGTAAAACCAGATAAGACAGTTAATCTAAAAGTCCATTGTGGAATAACAAATGTTATTATTATGGCCTGTGTGGAGCAGCCCAGTGTGTTCCTAGAGAGCAGCCTGGATGATTCACGTGGTCCTTGTTTCCATTACGGCTGTCTGGGGTGAGTAATGGGGTGCTGCCCACAATGTGGGATGTTCACAGCTCCTCCTCTTCGTGAAAATCTCTTGTTCCTCACCAGCTCTGGCTGCTGCCATTTAAATGTCTCAAATCTCTACTTGCAGAGGACAAAACCACACAGGCATTGCTGAGGGAAGTTGAGAGGAACTCTGCTCATTCTTCTCTCATGTGAACTCAGCCTCATTACTGAAATCAGCTCAGGATGCAGAGCCCAACTCAGTCCAGTTGCACCTCTGTTGAATATAAAACACCGACTTGGAGCTGTCTCTTGTTTGCCCTATAATTTTCAGCCATTGACTCTCTTCTATGATGCCCTCAGGAGGTTATTAAGAAACTAACTCATTATGGGAATCCAAAGTGTGGTGATAATCACTCGCCATAAACTGCATAATGGAAGAATTTTATAGATTGTTAAAGCTCATTTTAACATTCCTTATTTCATCTTCTGCTTTGGGTTAATGCAAAGACACTGCAGACAAAGAAGGGATGATTGCTGCTGGATTCGTGATCTTGGATCAGGGTGGGTAGAGTCAATGAATAGCAGCAGATGGTTCCTATTGGGCAAACAGGGTCAGGGAAATCAAATTAGTGTGTATTTGTACTCTTTTTTTTTTTTGCAAATAGTAAGAGCACCAGTCATGATTTCAAGGCCTCTAGTGTGCTTTTACCAGATGCTTCCAATGAGAAATTCTTTCTTTTTCTGGCAGTAGGATTAATGCACAGTGCCTGCCCTGCACACTCTGTGTACTCCACAGTTAATAACGTTACAAGAATAGAAAATATTGGTAATAAAAACCATTTTAGCATAAGTAAGTGCACTGTCCCTCGTTGTGACATTGAAAAAGCGTGAGGTGGTTCACTAGTAAATACAATACTTGGTGTACAAACATGCAGAACTGCGAAATCACAAAGGTTGGTTGGGAGCCAGAAGGAGAAAGAGAAGAATATTTCTTGTGATTTGGGGGAAAAAGCAACAAAAATACAGGGGCTCATCAATCTCTATTGAATGATGTGATTTGGTAGATTTATTCCTTGTTTAACTTGTAGAGATAAGAAGTATTTTACTGTGTTATGGTATTTCACTCAAACATCATTACTGTGGAGTTTAGTTATGGGTGAGGTCCTGAGCGTGATGAAAATATAAAAGAATTTTGCTTATCACAGCTCAGAATTACACCTTAAAGGTAAAAGACAGTAGATGCGTAGACAACCAATGAGAATTTAAGATATTTATTGGGTTAGGTTGTGTTTTTGTCTTACTCACAACCAAATCTTAGCAGAGGTTTGTCATAACAAAGCTGTTGCAGAGATTTCTGAAGGTGGGCAGTGATTTAGCTTTGTCCAGGGAGAGCTGAGTCCCTGGTCCTGCAAGGTGAGAGACAACGTAAGACAATATGCAAGGAGAGTTGTTTGCTTTTATTTTTATCATATGGGTAATGTAGCCTGACATCTTGATTGATGGGACAGAGCTGCTGGGGACCTTGGAAGGAAGGAAAGGCAAGAAAAATAAATACTTGATGTCGCAGAGATGAAGGAGCAGCAGAAGAAAGAGAGCTGGGATCTGGATGCAAATACCCCTTGCCCAGACTGGGGGTTTCCCAAGTCTGTATGCATATGAGCAAAGGAAATTGCAACACTTGGACTCAAAAAAAAAAAAAAAAAGAAAAAAGTGATGTGCAGATTAGGAGGTCACCTTCCAGGATGGCACAGGGGTGCCTGGTGGGCAAAAGAAGATGTAGCAGGAGCTTTTGTTCTCTCCAAATCATACTTAGAAAACATGGCAGCCCTGTTCTCCCCACTGCAGTTAATCCTCAAAGGAGTTAGAGTCCTCATTAAAACATCAAAACAATTCATTAATTAGCTTGTCCATTCAAAAGTGCATACACAGGAATAATTGGAATACCTGGAATTTGAGTTTCTGTGGAAAAGCAGATTTACAATTTTACATCTAAGAGCAAGCAGCAAACTAGCTCCTGTTTTGAGCAAAACCATTGGAGAATTAGGAAAATACAGATGAAGTTGATAAATAAATTCTCAAGCAATTCGTTTAAGTGGAAAAGTGACCCCAGGGACTGGATGGGTATAAATCCAAAGTTTTCTTCACTGTCAAATGTGTACTCCCTTTTGTCACCTGCAGCAGGGTCTGTCCTCATGCTATTTTTCTCCTTTTAATATTTGATTGTTTAGTTGCTAACAATTATTTTGATCTCCATTTTTTTCCCACTTTGTCAGTTTGAGAAAATTAGTCAAATCCCTTACAATGACCAGAACTATTAATCTTTTGTCCTTTGTTGTGGACTTTGTGTCTTCTTTTCTGAAGCTAAAACATACTTAACTCCAGACCTGTGTGGCTGACACATTCCCCCTCCATAAGGATTCTTTATTTTGGAAGTCCACTGAGACTTTCAAATAAATTGAGTTGACCTGTGCAGCTCTCTGTGTTTGTCTCCTGCCTGACCCTCCCCTCGTACAGCCAGCAGACAGATTGGAGTGAATATGATTATGTAGGCAAGCAAATCCTCTGCTTATAATTGCTTTTAATTGCTGTTGCTTGACACTGAAAAGTGACAATTCTCTATTTTTTTTTTTTTTTTTCAGAAATATGTTTTCTGCAGGAACTTTTGTTTGAAATGGTGATCTGGGTGGTTGAGTGACTGTGCCATTACTAGATCCCGGCTGCTATAATTAGTAGCTAATTACAAGCTTTGATTGCATGTCTAACACCCCGTTTATTCCGAAACAAATGCACCTTTTCTCTGGCTCAGGTGAAACGAGGAGCTCAGTGTTTTGTTATTCTGCCCTGTGATCATCCCCCTGCACCAGGAGCTTTCCCTTTCATGTGCTACTGGTAGGAAATTTGTCTCTGTCAGCTGCATTCCCTCGCTCTGCATACCCAAGGATGTGCCTCTGTTTTATCAGGTGCTTCAGAATTAGTCTGGGTAGTGGGGGAAGTCTCAGAGGAGGAATTTGTCCAGCCATTTGGGTCAGGAATCTCTTCCCTGGGTAGGATTTTCAATCCAGCTATCACAACATTATGCAGACACTTGCAAACTGGAAGCTGTAGCATGCTGCAGACAAGGGGATGTTTATTAATATACTTTGCCTGTGCAAGCTGTAGATAACAAACAACAATAACGATGCTGTGTCTGATACACAGCTGCCAGTAAACTGCTTTTTTGTTTAGAAAAGATGATCCAGATAACACCTCACAAAAAAGCGCAAGGATTTTCATTTTAAAAGGTATGTCCTATCATACTTAGATTTGAATCACTAGTTAAATACCTATAATTTTTTTTTTGTCTGTGTCACTCCCGATAGTGGGACGTTCAGGACAGTTTTTATATATGAAACTTAGGAAACAGTAATTTTAATGAAAAAAAAAAATTCTTTGCTATAATAAGATACAGTTTTGTTCTTTCTCTGTGTAGACAATGTTGAATTATTTTTCCTTTCAAGCAGCCTCCTCTGAAGCAGAAGAAAATGTTAAGTGCTTTAGATAGCTGGAGCAAAGGCAAAGGTTGAATGGAAATCTCTGCCTTGCTGCTGCCGCCAGCACTGACAGTGGTTCTGATATTTCTCTGGCACTTTGTTTACCAGATGGAAATATTTCATCCCTGATATCTTTTTTTTCTGTTAGTCACGAAGAAGAGAATTGGACTTCATCCCTTTTAATCATGGTTAGTAGAACTAATACAAGGAGAGTCACACGGTGGTGCTGAGAAGGCTGGTAAAGTTGGCACTTATTTTTTGAAGAAAAATGAACTTGCAAATGTGAAAATGAAACTTTTTTCTCACCTTATCTTAATGTTTAATCATAGACGTTGCAGCTCCCATTTTCCCTGTCTGGTGCTTAAGGTTTTGATATGATAACTCACACTGTTCTACAGACTTGAAAGCTCAGGGAAATGCCTATAAGCACATATTAATGATACAGTTTTTCTGGCTTAAATTCACTTACATCATTCCTAAAAGCGGAGATAAGTTTGAATTGCTAAATCTGCCCGCTTTCTCTCTGGTGCAATGTCTATTTTATGCCTCAGAGAGAGAGGGAAAGGGGAGACGTGGCTTTATTTGAACTAAAATGACTGGGAAAACGGAGGTGCTTGGAGTTTTCATGTGAAGAGGAGCAGACTAATTTACTACAATAACCTGACTCTTACAGGGTGCAAAGTTTGAAGACTTAGCTAGTTGAATCCTGAATTTACGACATTAATTTTACCTGTGTATGTTTTTGTTCTAAATGCTGCCCTGAGTTTATTTTAAGCATTTGAATCAGGAAAGTGCCCACAAGGACCTTACCATCCTCCTAATTACCAACAGGAGAGCCCCATCAGCAATGTTCAGATGTTCAAATTCCAGGGATATTGAAAGCTCTGGCTGTGCTGGTTCCACATTTTATTTTATATTCCTTGTGAGAAGAGAAACAGAACCAGGTGGAACATCAGCTCTGGATCCTCCATCTGCCCCAGAACAGGAGCAAGGATTCTGGCTTCCTGGTTCCTGAACCACCACTGTGCCTCAATCATGCTGTCCCTGGTGGAAACCCTTCCAAGCAGGGAGCTGCCTTCATTCCCACTTCAGGCTTCCAATTAGTGTAAATTGGGGTTATTTTCAGCATGGTGAGGTATTAGTTGTAATCTGGGTAAAAGCCATTTAACTTTGGAACCAGTGTTGGGAGTACAGGATTTATTTGCCTGGGAACCATAGTTATTTTCAGCATTTGTCAGAGTAAAATAAACCTAGCAAATGCTGGTTATCTTTATTTCTTGCCACTGTGTTACAAACAATGGTGCTCTCAGCACTGCACGTATTTGAAAGTTCAAAGGCTGTTTCACATTAAACAGCTTTGTTCTCTGAAAATGTATTCTTGTACCATTACTGGAATCTCAGACCTCCCTGCTTGGTCATAAGTCCTCTAAGCTTCCATCACCTCTTTGCAACGATGCTTTTAATGAGACTCTGCAGTTCACGTCTGGCTTTTACTACTGTGAATGTGTGACAGAATACAAAGGGTTCCTTGTTTAAAAATGAAGTCCTGAGGCTCATAAGAAAGCAGTAGGAGTTGAAAGTGACTCTAAACAAAATCCATTTTAAATGGGTTCAAGTCTATGAGAGTATTCCTTGTATATCAAGGGCCTTCATTTCTGGTTTGATAGGTAAAAACTGTATTGGCCATTGCTCATTATTTTGTCCTTATTTCACTGCATTAATGCTTGGTCACCTTAGGGGTAGCATTCATATTCAGTAAATCTGTTTATCTTTATCCATAAAGAGCCAGTGGATCTACATTCTCAGTTCAGGAAAGTATCTCTGTGTTTACACAGCACCAGATATTGTTGCCCTTTGTTGACAGACAGTGGCTAATATTTGCAGTGGGAACAGAACAACCTTCTGTCCTGTGGGCAAACCCTCAGGAAAGGGTTGAATCCCCTGGAAAGCTCCAGCAGGGAGGCAGAGAGAGACAGCAACAGGAGGGGTTTTCTGGCTGATGGATCCAAGCAGTTGGAAAAGCCCTTGCTAATCCTGCAAGCCAAACCCTCTCGTGTTTTGGAAAGGGGGAGAGAGCAGGTTTGAGAAATCAGTTTTTCATCTGAAAGCGACATCTGCGGGATGACTTCAGTGGTACTTGGGAGCTGTGAGGAGTGTTAGCATCTCTGTGCTGCTCAGCAGAAGGTCTGCACAAAGCCCCTCTTGCAAAGTGCAGAGATACATCAACCTCAGGCGTGGTAATTTTTATAACTGGCTGGTAATCTTGCAGAATTCCACCATATGGTATGGCAGATATGTGGGGCAGCCAGGGGACTCAGGAGGCCTGGCGTGGCTGTAGGATTGCTTGCTGTGGTCTGTGTTGGGGAGTTCTTCTTGCTTTGCTGTGTTGTTTTTCACCTCCTACCACTCCTTTCTGGTTTGTGTGAAATAATTCAAGATGGGGACAGTTTCTCACTGCTGTGTGCTCTCAGCTGTGTTAACTTGGAGTTTCCCCCAGTCTCTGTTGCTATTTTTTTAGCTAATTTAGCCACTCTGCACCTGGTCCCTGAGCTAACAGAACACAAAGTGTGTGGGAAGTCCTGGAAATGCCAATTTGCTGTGCCATGTAGGCACCTGGCTTGCTTTTGTACAGGTCCTTACAGCTGAGACCATATTTTTGCTGGTTTAATATGGGCTAATTAGGATAAAGTCAGGTTGTGTCTTTTTGTACTTCCCTTTGGTCTCTATTTTGGCTTACTTCTCATCATTACTTATTTCATACAAAGAAATAAAAAGTGATTGAAATTAATGGCATGGGTAAAGCCATGAGAATATGGGATTAAACAAATGATAGCTCAGGGAAAATAGAAAATTTGTTATTGTGAAGTTGTGTACAATCCTACTCAGTGTACTGAAAGGCGTAAATGATAAAGCTAATCCCAGCCCAAGGTTTGAAGAAAATAACTTTTTTTAAAAAACGATTCTAAGGAATACTGATGTTAACCTCCTTAAGCATTTCATAAAAAAAGTTCATCTCTGGAGCAGATAAACTGTGGTAGCTGATGCTATCTCCATGAGATTCAGTAATGAGGGAAAAAAAGCAACCTCTTGGGCAGCATATGTGCATTAATTTCGTTTAAGATAATTTGTGAAGTTGGAAACCAAAGAAACAATGGAGGGGGGAAAGTGCTATGACAAGGTATATACGTTCACAGATGGTTTTAGTTAAAAGGTGTCCTGCAGAGCTTTTCTGTCACTGCTGTGGGTGCCAGCAATCCTGGGGTCTCTTTTGGCTGGCTCTGCTCAGCTGAAGCCTTTGCTTTGTTTCACCATGGGGCTGATAAGGGTTCTGGTTGCTGTTGGCATTCAGAGGAACATCTGTGATGGAACTGAAGGGATTTCTGGGGCAGGTAAGGTGCACTGCACCTGTACAGACTTTAAGATTCATCTTAAGCAAAATAAACTCCTCTGCCCATGATTCAGTGCAGAGCAATGAAGAAACAATTTGTAGACAGACTTGAACGAAGCCTGAACAAGTGAACTCCACTGCAAAATTTCTGTGCTTCTGTTTTTCACCTGCAAACCACTGATGGGCACAGTTTGTAGGTCAGAGAGTGAGTTTTGCTTGGCAGAATGTTCTCCCTGCCGTCCAGCACTGCTGCCAGCCTGACCATCTGTGACACAAAGATCTGGGAAGTCTCTCTGTGCCCACAAATGCTTACTCTGCTCATCCCCACTTTTCTGACACACGACAGATGAGGTCCTGCAATTTTGTTTTCTTGGAAATGACATCGTATTTCCTTTTCCCTCCTTAGAGGTTGATTTACTTTCTGCATTTCTTGCCAGGAACTGAAATATAGAAGACTTGGTTTTCTAGAGCCAAAGCAATCCCTGTGGTTTGGCATCTGAATCTCTTCCAAAGCAAGAAAGGTCTACCCTCCCCTTTGGGTTTGGTCAGAATATTACAAGATCTTTCAATCCAGGCAGAGAGAAATACTGTAAGAATAGTTAATTCGAGCAGATTTTTACAAATGCAGCTTGCCCTATTCTTCTGGTGCAAGTATGGATTTCATTATGCAATATTTTTTTTGTAATAAATGTCAGCGACTTCCAGTATGTATTAAATTTGGTACTGCATTGGTATATTTACCAGGCAGCATGAAGTGCCAAGGAAACATTTCCATCCTTTGAGGCATCTCTGTTCCTGTTGTGCCAATATTCTGTAGCTCTGGTGTTCTCAGGGCTTTGGTGGCACATACACTTTGTACAAAATACTGCTCCCTTTGAGGGAGGTTAGTGTAATCTGTCCTTAAAACTCAAGATAAGGAGTTTCAGCACCTCCAAGCCCTGAATAGTTGCTTTTGTAACACACAGCATGATGAGAAATGGAGCCGAGCAATTGAATGCAGGAAAGATCACCAAGGTCTAAGGGAAACAAATACAAGAGAAAAAATACAGTGCTGAACAAGCAGAAGCCTTTGCATTGAACAGCACCAGAAACTTTATCTTCTGGGGGCAGATTGGGTGATCTTTGACTGGTTATCTGCTCCAGAAGCAGAAAATCCTTCGGCCAGGAAGGTTTCTTTTCCCTTCGTTCAGCCTCTCATTATGTGGCCTGATTTTTTGCCTGTTTAACCTTTCATGCTCACACAAGGTTAGAGCTTCGAGGATATTTTTTGCTGTTCCCACGAAAAGCTGCGGCACGAGGGAGGTGCAGAATGCAGCTTCATCTGCTGCAGCTCCTCACTTAATCCAAACTGCCGCAGAGGCGCCGGAATTGCAGGGCTGGGTGCCAAATTGGTTTTGTTCTGCCTCTTCTTTCTCAGGGCTGAGTTAGAGGCATCAGTACGGGCAGAGTTTTTAAATGACATATCCTGGCCACCTCATCTCCAAGCACGTGGTAGCTCCATTATATAAACTGGGTGATAAATGAGAGAAACTGAGGCATGCTGTTGTTCAGTGTTTGGGGATATATGACTTGGTGAAAATAGGAATAATTAAGCCAAATTTCCCCATCTTAAATTATTTTTTTAGCTCCTCTGTGCTGGTTTACACAGAGTTTAACCCTTGCTATCAAAGGGTATCTATTCTGATGGTACCTTTCTCCCCTTCCTGAAGGACAAGGAGCTCCTGGAGCTTCCCTTTTCAGAAATGCTGGCACCCAAATCATCTGAGAACTCATTTGGCATGTGTGAGATTGAAAACTTTGAAAGGAAGACTTCTGGGTTGTAAAATGATGTTCACAGCCTTCAAAGTGAAGTCACAGGATGGGTCAGGCTGGAAGGGACCAGAGAGGGTCACTTGGTGCCACCTCCCTGCTCAAGCAGGGTCATCCCAGCGCTCATGGCACAGAATCGTGTCCATATGGCTCTGGGATATCTCCAGTAAGGAGGACTCCACACCCTTACTGGGCAAACTATTTTTCTCAGTTCCAGAAAAGTAGTTTTTCATGTAGTGGTGCTGTGGCAGTGGTAAATAATCAAGTGTTCAGTGCTTTGGTTGGAGTCAAGTGCAGTGGGGCATAAATGAGACCTTAAACCAAACCTGTCCAAAGGTAAAAGCTGAATTACAGTTCCTCCCCCTTCAGATTAATGATGCCATAAATTGAAAGAAACCCACAATGTGTATCCAGGTCAGGCCTTCTTTACTCCTTCTGTCTTCAGTTTGAGCCAAATACTCTTTAAGTCTTGCTATTGCTACTTTGGGAATAGATCAGGCTCTAATTGTCCCTGTAATGAAAAGTTGACCTCTTGACTCACTATTTTTCTTTTACTGAATTAATTTCTTTTTGTGTTTGAATAGAGGAGAGACTTTGGATGCCACTAAAGTTGACTCTGTTAAATTAAGGGGAACTGATATTTTAAAATAACAATGATGATGCTTCTCTTGCACTGGGTTTTGATGTCCCCTGTAGGAACATTCTGGCACCATCATGAGTGGAAATCAGTAGAGTCTTCCCATTAACCCCTAACCAAGGTCATACAAAAATAAATACAATAGAATGTATTAGAAATAAACAGAATTTTTCATGAAGCCTAATAAGGATGAGCTATATCTTCAGATACTTAAATCTGTTCTATAGCAGCTTGATAAAACTATTGGCTACAGAGAAACTGAAATATTTTTGTCTATTCCAGCCAACTTTTTTCCAAAACTGAAGTATCCTAGATTGGGTTTTTTGTTGAACCCTGACAGCATGAAAAGCTTTCGTATTAATGCATGTATAGTTTTTATAAATGAATACAATTTTGCTAATTCTAAGTTAGCATTAGAAAAACACTCAAGAATGAATGTTATATGAAAAACACACCTCTGTTGTGACTGTGAGACATCTTAATACTTTAGGTAATAGTGTTTTCATTGAGAACTCCAGGAAGCCATGACCCATTTGTGTCTTCTCTGAATTTTTATGTCCAAGGAGGATTTAGAGGTCACACACTTCCTTGGAACTTCTTCTCTTCAGCTAAATCACAGGCACTGTTCTTTGAAAAGAACAAGAGCCGTAATGAGATGCCTTCTTTCCAAAGAAATATGGAGCCTGGAAAGAAACTCTGTGGGGAAACCAAATGCAACCATCTAATATTTTATGAAGAATTATTTTTCCTCCAGGGTTACTATTTCATGTTTTTATTCTAATAGATCTTGTTAAACAATGAGGCAGGTAACTCTGTCCTTACTTTTAATGACTGCTTTCAAAAAAAGTGCAGCTGTTCATCAAGTTAACTGCTTAATTATAGTTCCCTAGGCCATTTACAAATATGCCCTGAAACAGTCTATCAGAATAGAGATTAACTGAAGGCTTTTTGTTGTCTGGGGACAATTTGAAGTAATTTTGTTGTCTAGAGAGAATTTCAGAAAGTTTTCTCGATTTTTCCCCTGGTTTTATGAGTAAGCTCACAGGTGAGGTGTCAGAGACTTGTGCTGGGGTTGTCATGTGTGACAACTTTTTTTTTTTCAGCTCTGAGACAGTCTGTCACTGTTTCTAAAACTGTACCTTTGTTTAGGAGCTGATCCAAAGTCTGTATCTCAGACTTTCAATCAGCTCATGGCTGTGTGTTGGCTTCCTGCTGTGACTCAGAGGACCAAAAGAGCTTCCACTTCACTGATCAACAGGCTCTGCTAATAAGGGAGAATGAAGAGACAGTGATTCTTCTTTGAACAGCTAGGGAAAGTTGCTTCATTAAACCATCATCAGTGCAAAAAAAATCTGTTCAAATAGGCAGTGCCTACCTGCTAAGAGGTTGGCATCCTGAGCAACGTTTTATATTTGATGTATATTCTGCTTTTCATCAGTGCCTGTGGGCTTTATGAAGTGTTTATGAACTTCTTTGCTTCCCTCCTTATGAAAATGCATTAACCTGCAGGCTGGAGTTCCTCAGTCATTACATCACATGCCAGAGAAAACTGAAAGAGAACTTAAAAGATAATATTCTCTTCTTTTGGTGGTGTATGAAGGTCCTGATCGTGCTTGGGCTTCTGCTGTGCTGAGCAATGTGAAGCTACATAACAGGAAGATAATTTATCTCCCAGATATAATAATAAGATAAATATAAACTTAACAATAACAGGTGGAGGCAGCAGATTGAGAGAGCACAAGTTAATGATGATGTGGCTATAATTAAAGTATTAGCAATGGTTATTTTGGAACAGCTGCTTTGTTGTCTGGAACAACCTCTCCATCTAAACTAACAATGATATAGGTGAGAATGTAGCTTCTAACAAAAAAAACCTCAGAAAGGCATTGCCATCTTGTCATTAATGCCAACTCATCCTACCACTTCTCTGCACTCATTAGTGATTTATAACAATTACTGGACCTCTCCAAAATCTGGTCCAGAAGATGGATCTGATCCTATCTTATCTTTAATGCTGTAGTGAGATGAGGATTTGCTCCCCAATCACATGAATTTTGGCATGTACTTTTAAAAAATTATTTTAAAAAAATTAAGTACTTGTTCTTTGGAGGAAAATTTTATTAAGGCTTAAATAATTATTTTTAAGAATGGTCCATTCTCAGCCATGTGCTGAGAGTCTATAGTTTTAAAAATTGATGGAGAGACAAAGAGAGTTCCTGTATCTGCAGAACCCTTGCAAACAACAAGTGGAAGGTGATGCTGACAGACAGACATCCATTTCATTTCTTGAAAACCTTGGAGATGTGAGGCCTGATGGGGAAGGAAACCAAGCCAATAACACAGAGAGAGATGTACTTCCTGCAAGTACATTCTAGCATCTCAAATTTGGCCAGAATTATATCCCTTGAAAGAGGTTGTTTTATATTGAAGTAAATCAGGCACAGAAAGTTAGGGCTGTTGTGGCCATAAAAACAAGAGCAGCTCTGAGGGAAGTTCCCCCTCTGACCGAGACTGACAATAACTGGATTTTCTTTCTGGTCATGCAAAAGCCACAGTAAAATGTTTTAGTTTAGATTTCAAAAGTAGCAGCTCAGGATGAGGAGCACAGGACATGAGGGAGGTGAGATCTGTGATGCTCTTTCACTGCTGTGGTTCTCTCTGAAAATACCTGGCATAAAACTATGACATCTAAAATGTTTATTATTGTAGTCCTTGCCCTCATTAAGGTCTGTCTGTGAAGCTGGTATCTTGCCATTAAGAAGACAGGGGATCTTTCAGTGTGAAAAGCACAGAATCTTATAAAATCTGGAGGAGGGAAATGCTTCAGTCCTCAACCCATGGATTTGCATAAATAAATAATTGGAACAAAAATACTGTGAGTAACTGAAATATTCATGGTATCCCATCCTAGAATAGTGACAACTGCTAACCTGGTCTAGTGGAAGGTGTCCCTGCCCATGGCATGGGGCTGGAATGAGATGATCCTAAAGATTCCTTCCAAACCCAAACCATTCTATGATTCCATGATCATTCCTGGAGCAGTATAGGGAGGGCAGGGTTGTGCTATACACATTCCCTAGTTTGTGCTTTGCTCCAAAGCAGTGCCACAGGGATGTGCTGGAGGTGAGCTGGAGAAGCTCCTGGCATCATTCCGAGCGCAGTGCTCATTAATCACCAGGACCTGCTCAGTCCTTGCAACTCTTCTGTGGCTTGCAGTGCTCTGAGCTGCACCTTGTCCCGCTGCAAATGGAATTTAAGAAGCAGCTGTTCACAGACAATTTCCAGGGAGAAGAAATATCTTAAGTTCTGATTTTTTTTTTTTTCCCACAACACAGTAGAAAAATACTGCATTCAGGTCAGCAATTCATTGGGAGAAATGTCTTGAAAAGGCAGTCTCCTTGGCTTTGAGTGGTGCAGCTTTGCAACCTCCCATTTTGCAGTGTAAGCTTGCAAGACCTCAAACGTGTTGCCTTTGCTCAGCACATCCCATGTATTAATAATTAAAGTTGGATTTCAAGGGACAACTGGGCTTTGATATGCAACTCCTCTGCCTCCTCCCTCTTGTGTTCATTAGGGACCTTTGGAGTGAGAGAGGAAAAGGGAGAGATTCTCATTCCACTTTTGCTTTGCACAGTGAAAGGGCAGTTTTTGAACTGCAGTAACAAATTTATTTTTTCATTGGTCTTGCTGATTGGATTAGCAATACTGCTGGCTTTATTACCCCTGATTAAAGTCAGGGCACTGGGGATCTGACAAATGAATTCTGTCTGTAGTTCACCCAGCACTCGCTGTTTAATCCTGTTGATTGCAAGGCTTACCAAAATTGTTTAGTCACAAAACTAGTTCTGTAAGTCGGCGAGGAGGAAAAAGGTAAATAAAAGATGACTCAGGAGGAAATATGTTTGCAAATTATATAGATTTATATAAGCTCTACTGAAAGTCCAGAAAATCAGAATGTTAAAAAGTTAGAGCTCTGAGAGACCTTCCAGTGCTCTGGTCTGTCCCTGTGCTGATGCTGGATTATTTTCTGTGTTGTACATCTTTTAAACCTTACAGAAAGGAGATGATGTCTGAGTACTCTGCTCATGAAAAGTATTCAGTGGTGAAACAAAAATAAGAACATTACATATTTCACTGTTTTCTGTGTTCCTTGGACCTCAGATCCCCTAATTGTGGAGTGAATGATTAAATTATTTTGCTTCCATAAACATTTTTTTTCCTTCATGAGACTGAATAGAATAATGGCTCTTTACTAACAGTATTAGTGGTAGAAAAATTAGTAAGTTACTATTTTTAGTTATAATTATATCTATGGGGTTTGTGGTTTTCATTGTTGTCTAAATGCCTTGTGTCCTCAGTTTCTGCCACAGTTTTCAGGCTGCAGCCCTGCTTGGCTCCCACCTTATGCTGTCAGGCAGTGAGGCAAAATTTAACCAGATTTTGTGGTGATCCTTCTGCATTGCCAAGGTTTTTGCAGTGCACTGTTCAGTCTGGCCTGCTAGTCCCTGCTCCTTCCTTCTCCTGCTGTTTCACTCTGAGAGAGTCTGGTTTGGTGGAGTTTTGCAGAGTTTTGTTTTGCCAGCCCTTGGGAATCACAAGAGGGAGAAACAGCTCCAAGCAGGGATGGAAGAGTGAAACCTGCACTGAGCAGCTGGATGTGCTGAGAGTGCAACTTGTACAGCAGGGATGATGTATTCCATGACCTCTTAAGGAAAAGCCTAGTCTTAAAATATCCTGCCAAAGCCTGGAGGGATATGATGAGATTCACCTTAAAAAATGAAGTTTGGAGTCCCTGTCATGCTGCAAGTGAAGGTCATGACTGGTCATTCCTGCTTGGAGCGTGGCTGTGCTCCTGGAGTGAAAACTGGGAGGGGCATTTGAGCTTTTCAAGTCTTGGTTGTTGGCCCTCTTCAGGATTGAGAGTTGGCCTTGACTTTTCAGTGTTGCTGCTTAATTCAGTACAGTAACATTGGAAATCATCTGTTAGAAAACACTAAATTAGCTTTTGACTGTAGATGGGGGTTATATAAATGAGCCGTGATAAATCAAAGCTTTTTTTTTTTTTTTTTTTGAAGGGTGTAATTTGTACTGAATAATCTTGGAATGGGTTTTGTGGATTTGGAAGCTGAATATTACAATTTCAATGTGGCAGAAATATGTTTTGGTGAGAATTAATTCCTGAGTAACAGAATTATGTTTGTCTACTCAGCCTCTCTTCTCTCCAAGGCAGCATCTGGCTTTTTCTGCTTCCCAGTTTTACGTTTGGATAAAGTCCGAGTGAGAAATCTCTGGGCTGTACTGCAGATCCCTAAGTCACTCAGGGAACCCAGTCCTGCTGAAATCCTTCCCTAGCTCTGTGCTTGCTGCTGGAACAGGTCATGGGAAGTCTGTGAGAACACAGATAGAGGGATGATGTCTTTGCCTCTCTAATTTTCTGTCTTTCGTTGAGAAAGAACTCACAGAATCATTAAGGTTGGAAGAGACATCCAAAAATCACTGATTCCAGCCTTATGTGTTCATCATTTGCTGTGTAGCTTGACCAGCTGTGCAGATGAAAATCCCAGTTTGGATTTTCCAGGGCTGTAAGTGCAGCAGCTTCTCCTGATGTTTGGATTTGTTTTGCTATGGGAAAAGGCTCTGCTGCTCCTTGTTGTGTCCTCACCAGGTGAGAGTTATGGTAGGAATGAGCTGCCTCTGCTTCCTCAGCAGCTCCTGCCTGCTTAATAATCCTGCAAAAACAGAGCAGGAGAGCTGGGAGCATCTCTGCTCCTGTTCAGGTGGGCAGTGGTGTTTTCCCAGCAAGGTTGTTTTAACCACTGCCTTTGTTATCCTTTCCCCACTGCTTCTCCCTGTCGTGTTTGGGGTCTTGGCTTCTGTATTTTCGTTAATAAATTGAAAATACACAGTGGCATTCAAATCTTGTTAAATGATGTTTGGGTTGCCTCATAAAACAAGATAATTGTGCAATCACAAAATGGTTTAAACATCTGATTTGGATGAGAAACAAAAATGCTGTGTAATTGCTCTCTAAAACTTGTAACTCGTGCGAAATGGATGTTATCAGGCAGATGTTCTTTTATTCAGCAGCACACACAGACTCTGTGGCTCTTAAGTGCCAGGATAAGTGAAACATTCTCAATTAGCTCAATAGGCTGTGGCTGATGCTTCTGCCCAGCCCTGCTTCCCAGGTTCAGCTCTGCAGTGGCTCCTGATAATTTTCCTCAGGCACTTTATGGTGTTTTAGCTGGGAACTGAGTCTGTGGTAAAAAGGTAAAAGTTTGGGAGCAGCAACTCTTTCAACTGCCCCCTGAAAATTGAGGATTTTGGGATAAAAAGGCTCTGAAATGGTATCAATATGTAAAACAGCTCATACCTGGATATGGAGTTGCTTAGATGGAAACCTCTGAACAAGACAGTAAAGATTTTAAAATCTAAAATCTAAATTCTTTAGGAGTTAAACTTCAAAACCTAGCTTAATTTTTTGGTGATCCAAAATGAAACACTCATTTTTGTTTGCACTTTCTCTTTGGTTTTGGACCTGTTTGTGTGTGTTCTGAAGTAAATTAAGGAACATTTCCTAGGGAAGGGCCACAAACCTCCCAAGAGAATGCCACCTCTTCCACCAATCCGAGAGCAAATTCCAAAGGAACTTTAGCCTTTAAGTACTGTGAGGGGGCTGTTGACAGGTCTGAAAGTATCATCCTGATAAAGTACAGTTCCAGTGGTCCTGAAATCTCTCTCCTGAGAGAGTCTTAAGTGCTTGGAAGTTCTCAGGACTGTGGAGTAGGAAATTAAAGATGACTGGAAAAAATCTTTGCTAACCAGAATATCTTTTGGTATTTCTGCTGCATGTTAGTGGCTTTCCCCTTGTCCTGTTACATGTCCTGTTGTTGCCACATCTTCAAGTCTTTCTTCAAGCCCAGGATGAGGCAGAAATTGCTTTTTAAGGTAGTGTGAGCAGGGGTTGCATCTTTCTGTATAGAGCAAAGGTTAAACCTTGGACGTGAAAGGACAGTGATAGATGATGGACTTTGGCCACCTTTAAACCCAGCACTTGGCTGTTGTGCCCTTTTTATGCTGTGTTAACCAGCTAAAATTAGATGTTTAATTTGTCCAGCTAAATTTCCCTTGAGGATTCAACTTAGACTCTTCTCCCAGCTCCCTGTTGCTGATTGCTGGCAGATTTTTCCTTCTATCCTTTTGTCTCTAGTGTAAGAAGAAATTAATATCCTCAAACATAAACTCTTTTTATTGTGTAGACGGGACCATACTCTTCCAAGTTCATTTTCTTTGTGGTACCTCAGCTCCAAAAGGCATCATGCATGAGTCTGAAAAAGAGAAAAGCAGAAATGGTGACTCAGGTTTGCATTGCTCATGATGAATGAAACACAGGGCTGAGCTGGAGATAGATAAGAGGAGCTGGAGATGCAGTGAAGCAGCACAAAGGATGCATGTGGACATCTCTGTCTTCTGCAGAGAAGCTTCCAGGAATCCTCACTCCTCCAGCAGAACTATAAAATCCAGTTGCTGAATTAATTAATTGCTAGGAAAGGGAAGTTTAGGTCATAAAAGCAAATTAAAACCATAACCACCACACCACAAAGCACCTTCTAATTTTATCGGAAACACTGATCATACTTGGAAGCATTTATGGGATCATTTTTCAAGTAAAATTACGACAGACAGAGAAAAAAGAAGCCCACGTGCAAAGCTTCCAAACTAATTTTAGGAGACTAAAACAAAGAGCAGATCCCAAGGTGCAGCATGAGGCTGTAAAGGGGTTGTAACTTGTGTAGTTGACAGTCTGAGAATCCATGTGCAGTCATCCTGAAATATTGTTAAATTAACTTAAAGTTGCCTCATGACAAAAATTGATTTTTTTTCCTCCTTATCAGACTTTTCTTTCCTACAGTAGGAAAAAAAAAGCCAGTATCATATTTGTTGCATTAAAGTGTGCCTAGGCACCTTGAAATCTAGTCCATGGATGAAAATGAATCAGGGATGGGGGCAGATTTATTTCTGATCAAAACTGAACTTGCCAGCTGAAATTTTGGTGACTTTTTAGGGGGATGTCTGTCCCTCAGCACCAGCACTGGGGCTGCTTTGCTCGAATATTCCTCACTGGCAGATTAATTTTGTGTATGTGGAGCTCAGCTGGAATCAGCCTGCAAAACAGGAAGGTGGTTATGAATCTGGAGCAGCTGGAGGACTAGATAATTTTGCAGCTAATTTTTCGGAGGTTTTTAGTGCCTGATTGATTGCCTTAGAAAGAACTTAGAATTAAAGTTTAGTTTAAGCCACTCTGCTGCTTCCTTTTAACACATTGTCTTCCTTTGGGGTGGAAGAGGAGCAACTGAATTTGAGTACAGAGCCTGATGTAAGTTGTTCTGAGGTTTGTGCAGTAAACTGTAAATTACATATCAGTATTTCAAACTCTTCCATCCAAAAGCTGCTTCTGACTTGTTAATAAGAGTAGGAAGGATTCAGGAAGTAATTTTGATATATTGTGTGCTGTGATAAGGGAGTTACACTAATGAGGGCTGACTGAGATTCACTGATCTCGGAAAAGGTAGAATTGGTAATTATTTCATCAGGGAAAATATTAAACCACTTAGGGGAGAATGATTGGTGTGGTGAGAGCAGCATTTGTGGGATCACGTTAGAGAGGAATTCAGCATCCCTCCTGGAGGCTGGAGGGGTTTGAAAATGTGCTAAGTGGGAGAAGGGAAAAACAAGCAGCTGGTATTTGCTAAAATAAACACTAATAGAAATGAGGCTGTTGGACCTGGGAGAACTTGAAAGTAAACTGTTATCAGGGTTTCTGACCCTGGGGGAGAGAATGGAGAGCTCAGAAGGGATGCAGTGTGCAGGTGTCTGGCAGCAGCCTAGGAAGGTGTGGAATTTGAGACTTGGCTGTAGGTAAAACAATAAAGGAATTGTTCCAACAAGGAGACATTGAGCAGCAGGAAGGACTGAAATGAAGTGTGATGGTGCTGAGGCTCCTGCTCACCAGGCAGCTGAATTCTCCTTCCCCTGGGAGCCCAAACAGGGCTCTCCAACTCCCCCTTTCCTGCTCAGATGGGAAGATTTGTGTTTCCCTGCCTCACTCGGAGAGCACTGATAGTAAATTAAGAGATTCTCAGGAAATAACATAGACCTAGGACTAGAAGAAAGCTCCTGGGCCACTGACAGGATTTCTAGCTAGAGTGAGCAGATGTGTCTTATTAATCCCTCCACAAACTTGTTAAGCAATTGCTTTAAAAACCTTATGTTATAGTATTTGTATCTTTCCTTCAGATCTTACTGTCATTAAATATTTTTTCATTGCTGTTGCTGTTGCCATCTGGCAGTGGACGCAGATCTCTAGTTTTTCTGAGGTTTTCTTCAATTTCTCCTGTTGGGTTTTGGATTCCTGGTTCAGTACCAGATGTAAGTCCAAAGTAATGAAGAGTTGAGGGGCTAAACCACTATTAATACTTCTATTTCATGACCCATGTGCAGGCAGCACTCATTTGAACCATAGACTGAACGTTGACTGTTGAGATGGAAATTTTATATTTTCCTATGTGTTTAGTTAAAACACAGTTCACAGCAAAAAATATTTATAAATCTTGGACTTCTTGTGTCAAGTCCCTGCTTTGTTTTTTTTCAGAAAATAAAGTCTGATAAATAAATCTGGGAAGGGCAGCAGCAGGAGAGGTGAATCACAGGATATCAGGTTGGAAAGAGACCACAAGAGCCATGAGATCCAACCTTAAATGGCAAAAACAAGAAAAATGCTGTGGTGATCATTAACAGGAATATCAAATGTGAGCAGCTACAGCATTAAACAGGAAGGAAGAAAAAGTGATAGGGAACAAGGATAAAATTATATTTGAAGATGGTATTTTTGGTTGCTATGACATTTCATTTAAATGATATGCTATTGTAGGTGAAATGCAAAATATTTTTTAAAAATGCAGGCAATGCTCTTGATTCCTTTGCACAACATTCATGGACAAGAGGTACAACTTCTCATGGGCAGTTGTGCTGTTTTGCTCTCTTTTACATGTAACTAAAACCCCACTGTCCATCAGTTCTGGTTTTCAGAAAGCAGATTTTTGGTATTAATGAAACACACCTCGGTTCTATATCAAATATGCAGTGGCCAAAATGCAAAACACAGACTTGGTTGTATATTAAATCCAGTTGCATTTGTCCATGGAAAGATTGGCTACAGTAGAAGACCTTAGGTCACATTTTTCTCCCTGTTCAGGCTTGAGTGAATTTCTTTCCCCTCCTTTTCTCTTTCTGGTTCCAGAGGAAGCAGAAATGCCTGCTGGTCCCATCTCATTTCTCACCTCATCTTTTAACTGGCTGTTTTATGTAAGTTCATTTTTCCTTGGCTTGGTGAAGGTCAAGTATCCTCTCTGATGTCATTAACGATGTGACACTTCTTACAAACCTTCATTTCTGAAATAAACCTCAGAAATGCCATCTGGAGTGTGGGACAAGAGTCCTTTTGCTGTCCTTCTGTGTTTGCATGTTTGTTTTGTGGGGACTGTAATTACTCTCCCTATTTTCCTTACTCACAAGGTCAGGGTGTGACCCCTACTTCCACCTTGCCATCCTGGTTGGAATTGCAGGTCCAGCAGTTAAATGTTGACATCAGATATAGCTGCTTCCCCCCCAGCAGCTGTGAGAGCAGAGAAGAACACTGATATCAGGTTCTGTTGATGCCACTCTTTCTTCAGGCCACTTCGAGTCACTCTCCAGATAAACATTTCCATCCTAATTTTTTGTGTATGGTTTCTATCAGTGTAGCAAGCCTGTGTTTGTATTCCATTTTGATACATTTATTTCAGGCAGAATTGACTATAAGTGTATCTCTACACAAAAAAATAGAGTATTTTTGTGCTTCAGGTTGCAGCAGTTGGTTAAGCATCCTGTCTGCCACTTGGATTTTGGATCCTCTCATCCAGACTAACTTGCAGACTGACACCAGACTTCCAAGAAAGTCCTGGTGTGAGCCACGCTGCCTCCACCCTGGAGCTGTGAGTCGTACAGCTGCGCTGATCCTCAGTATTTACAAAATGATCAATGTGCAAGAAGAGACATCCCTGTGGCAGCTGCTGCTGTTCTGGGTTCCTGGCCAGGATGGCAGCACAAGAGCACAGCAGCATCCTTGGTGCCATACGGCTGGAGACTGTTGTGTCGCACACCATGTGGAAGATGAGAGAGAATAATTTCAGCTGAGTACTGAGGGAGGGCTGCTGGGTGTTTGAGGTGCCTCTGTGTCCTCATCTTGACCCTTCCTCTGCAGTGTGTCTGCTTGGTTAAATCTTGTCAGCGTGAAGGTTTGCGACGCATACTTTTCCTTATATCGGATAAATTAGTCTTGTGAGAATATTACTCCAATCATTAATTTTACCCTGTGTCTCCCTCTCCTCATCTCTCCTTCTTGTTGTGAGCAGGCTTTACATCCTGACATCCCCTTTCAGTGTCTTCACAAATGACTGAATTGACTTTCTTTTGTGAGTGTTATCCTGTGTGTCAGGCGAGGCTGGTGGTGTTGGTGGAGCTGCTTTCTAGTTATGCACTGGTGTTTGATACCGAATGCCCCTTTTTAAATGCAAACAAAACATATTCTGCCAAAATGAAAACAAAGCCTGTTAAGCAAAGACCAGGCACACAGGGCTTGCCTGATGTTCAAAAGTTATTTTTTCCCTCTGTGCACTCCTGTCAAAGTCTAGAATCCATGAAAGTGAAAAAGAGCCTTGATTCACTTCTCATGCCCTTGGGGAATATAGATGGCAAAAAGATTTAAAATTCTGATCTGGCTGCTTCAGAAACATGGCATCTGAGATAAATTATTTTCACTCCATAGCAGCAAGTCAACTTTTCCACTGAAGTTATTCCTTTTGAACTTGTGAGGGGTGTGCAGCACAAGTGTCTCAAGCCACTGGCACCAAGCAAACACTGACTTTGGTGCTGTCGCCTTCCTGGCTCGAGTTTGTCCCAGCAGCTGTCAGACTGCTGCCTGTCCTCTGCTGTTGATCACTTGACTGGAAAATGAAGAGATAATTAAGAGTCTGAAATTTAATAGGGCATTGTTTAAAAAACAAGGCGAGGGCCGAGATGGAAAGGATTCCTGGTGGAAATCACCTGGAGATTGCATGTTTCACTTAGCTGCAGATTTGCCTCATAAATCTTAACAGTTCTGTTCCATATTGAGTGAATTTAGTGTCAGCAAATTTTAAAACTCCATCTAAAGTGTCTAATGAATTTATAAGCCACTAGAGAAGATAGGATGCTTTGCTTGCAGCGCGGAGCTTAATTTGATATTCAAGGTCAGCACATCAAACTTCTTAATCAGGACCATAATGAGGAAAACATTCCTGCTCAAGCAAAGGAACAACAAATAGGATCAGTGCAAAAAGGAGCATTTACACAGCTGATGAGCATCTTCTTGGTTTAGTCTCCTATAGTTGAACCAAAACTCTTGTATGCTCTTCTATTGAACTAGTGCATTAAAATATAAGAAAGTTTCCAAGGGATTGGTCAATGGCTGTGAAGCCACATCATCCCATTTTATTAGCAAGGTGACAGTGTTCTGGTGCCCTACATTTCGAATGGAAAATCTGGAGCCTTCCAGTTTTAATTCATTAAATGGTCTCTTAAATTGGGCTGCAGTCAAAGTGGAGCACAGCGAAAGAACTTGAGGAAAGCTTTGCAAAGGAGCTGGGAGCTGCTTTGGGGAATTAGTGAAGGTATTCTGTTTATATTAGCAAATGAAGATAAAAACTCCTCAGTTCTTTAGCAGCAGAGTTAACATCTCAGTCCTTAGGGCACTCTTTTCGATGGAAAAACAGTCTGATGGTTTAATAATTTTATTTGTACAGTTGATAACAGGAATTGCTTCTGTCTTCACAAGCTGATGTCCAAGGGTTGAAGCAGTAATGTTCAAGTATAGCTGCTTTCTGTGAGTGCTTCAGGCATCTGACCTTCACTTTGCCCTTCAACCGGCTGGTTTTGGCTCTGCATCTGCAGACAACACAAGCGGAATGTCCAAAATTATTTCAGGCTGAGATACTGTCAATATGTCATCAGCTACAGCCCTACTGGGGAGTTTTAAAATTCCTTCCAACACATAATGGATATATCTGTTTAAACAGTTCTTAAAATTCTGAGGAGACAGACAAATCCGGCAGAAAATCAATAGGGTGTTGCTAGTGGCTCTATTATTTATTAATTTCAGCACCATCCAGGACTGCTAGGTGAATACCAAAGGCCAGGATTTTTTTTCTTAGTGCATTATGAAGATAATATCTTAAGGGGGCGGGAGGATAATTTGAAAGTCTTTTATCAGATAAATATCTCCAGAGGGTCCATCAACTCAACTCCATTCCTTTTGAAGTCTGAGGTTCATTTTAGAGTAAAACCTGGGTATATAGACTAATATTTGCATGGATTTCTGCAGAGTTACTTTTCTTCACAGTGTTTTATTTTCTCTGAAATTAGAATATGTAGCCTTTGGTGTGATCCTTGTGTCCATGATGTTCTGTAATCTTTCAAGGAAATGAAGTGAAAAGTCTGGTATATAGAAATACTTCCTCTCCCTTATTGGGCTATCTGGTGTGCCTTATAAATAAAGATTTAAGGAAAGCTGCTTCAGTAAGTATATTTATATTGACAATAAATCTATTTTATCACAGTACAAGCCATTATTGCTCATCGTGGGTGTCCTCTATAAATTGGCAATCGCTTGGGGCAGCTTCTCAATGGTAAATTGTGATTATGGAGGTATTAAAGCCAGGCACTGTGCTCAGAATAAGTGGGTAGTGATGACACCATCTGACTTGCAGATCTACTTCCTGCAGGTATTTATGGTCCAACCTGCTGATGGAAGAAGCTAAAATAGGTTCTGTTTGCTGACTAGCTCCTGGAAATGGAGCTTTTGCCAGGGCTGAGCAAATCCACCCATCCTTCTTGGGAAAGCTCTGCCAGCAGGATCTTTTCAAGGCCAGTAATATATTCAGTATGGGAAAAAAAAAAATTTATAAAGCTTTTAGATCCAAAATGCAATTGCTGTGCTGTCAAAAATCATTTTAAGGAAGCCAATAAACTGATCAAGATAAACCTAAAGGTCTCCTGGGAATGGAACAATCTCCTGGACATCTCCTGGAGCATTCAAAAAAGTACTGGCAGTAGGGAAGTGTATTCCTTTGCTGCAAAAATGTATCATCCTAGGGAAAAACGTGTCAGCCTTTGTGTTTTGATCTTTTTTGAGACTAAACTGCAAATCTGAATTCTGTGCAGAGCCTGGTCAGCAGTGCACAAGGCTAGAAAGGGAAACTAAGTCTTGAACTTGAATTGGTTCTTTTGATGTATTCCCAGAACTGTGCTGAGGAAGGATGCAATGGGACTTTAAAGGACCATGGTGGCCAGCTGGAGGTGCCCATTTTGGGGGAATTTAGGGCAGCTGGATTTTTGAGCAGCAGCTCCAATTTTCTGCTGCTGTGGGCCAGCCATTCCACATAGGTCCTTCCATAGCTTTGTTTTCAGACTACTGTTGTGTTTTTAATTTCTTTCTCTTCCCTCTCCTATTCTGTAATCAAGTGGCAACTCCAGGAGTGCCCTTGCCTGGCACCACACATTGTGGTACAGAAGTGGTAACCTCCTCTTTAGCAGTAATAAAATTGTTAACTAATTGTTTCTAAGACTGGAATTATCCTACTGTAGCCATCTTAGAACCTTTGTCTCACACCATCATTTTCCTTCTGCATATTCAGAATTAAAAAAAAAATTCTAGAAATTTTTTTCTGTCTTCATAATAGACTGAAACATTTTGTGGTAAAACCATAGCACAAATATTTAAGACTGCAGTTTAGAAGAAATTTCTTATGAGGTTTCTATATTGTATTATTTCAATATTATTTCATTCCTGTTGTTGGGAATGTGCCATTCCCATTTTGGCTTCCATGCTTGATCTGGTATTTGTGTAATGGGGGTATAAATTCTATTTGGACAGTTTTATGGACATTGTAGGTTCTGCAACTTAAGATATAGAAATAGCTTAAACTATCTGAAACTAGTGGAATCTGATCCTAAACTCTGGAGTCAAAGTCAACAGTAAAAATGGCTTTATTCTCATTTGAAGTAAAACCATAAAAAGCACATGTGATAGTTTTTAGAACCATCTTTGGAGTTTGAATCTCAGAGTTGTTTCCTAGGATAAGGAATCTTAAGTACTTTATCTTTACTATTTATTCATGTGCTTGTATGCATAAAATCACCTTTAAATCGTATATGAATTAGGTCAAGTTCAGTCAAGGAAGAATCTTGGCCAAACACAGTAAATCATGAAGTCACACATGAAAAATAAGCTTTAATCCACTTAGCAGGTTCTCTGCACAAAAGCTGTGAAGCATTTTATGCACTGAGTGATGGGGTGTGGATGTAGGAGCCCTGTGGGAAATCTGAGTGCATATTTGGGAGAAGCTATGTGCTACAAAGGCAGGAAATCTCACTCTAGTATTTCTTTGTGTTTTTAAAAGTAATATGCTTTTTTGGTGAGGTTTTGTGGTTTTTGTTTCGGTTTTTCTATTAAATCTATAGGTAGATTCTCTTTGCCAAGTGGACTGTGTAGCTGTCTAAGTCTAGTGCAGCTCATTGTTTCATTTGGAATTCCAATTTGCAATAGAAAGTAATTTCTTAATGTCAGATTTGAATTAGCATATGTTTCTGCAATATATTTGAACATGCAAATACTGTATTCTAGTTTATGGTATCAGAAAACCTGCTAAATACACTTTTATCTTCCCCTTCACTAGGAAAGTCATTGTTACCTGAAGTATATTACTTTTGTTGGAGACAGATATTTTTCATTTTCAATAATTTATTACATATAAATCTTTGCTTATGACTTCATGAAGCCTTCAGGCTGGAGGCATTGTTGAAGAAGAGTTATAGAAGGCAATCATTTTTTATATGTTCCTAATAAATGGAACTAGGCCAGGTAAGGGTATAAAAAAGTCAATCTGCAAGAAGCAGAGACGTGAAGCCAGTGGATTGCATTTGTGTTCTCATCTGAATAAGAAGCAGTGCAAATGCTACAGAGAGATCAAGTAAGGTTTGTTGTGCATGTGGGTACATAAAAAACCCAGTGAAAGGCGAATTCTTATTCTGGGTGAGTTGTTTCTTTCTCCTGAGGAGCCCATGTAGGGGGTGTGTGTCAAGTGGCTGTGTCCCAATGCAGTGTGGTTCTCTTGGGTTTCACATCCAGAGCAACCTCTTTGATCTAAGCTTGCAGCTGAATTGGGGATGTCATTTTTCACCAGATACACTTGAGATTATATATCTCTTGGCTGCGTGGAGCTGATTTTCCTCGTACAAGGCAGTGCACAGGACAGTTTTCAGGTTGAGCCTCGCCATGTGGTGCCAGTGCCACCATTAAACCTGAGCAGTGACTGCTGAGTGACACAGCAGCCAGGATTAGAGAGCTGTGGGGTATAAAACACAAACCAACTACCTTGGTTTTAATGGGAGCCAGGAGTTGAAAAACTCAGAATTCTTACTCATAGAAATGATGGTTTTCAGGATATTGGATACCCTGAGAAAAATCTGTTTGTGTTTGTGCTAAAGAGGGTGAGCATCAGGGTCAGCCTCAGCACAAAGGCAGCTGGGAGCTCTGGGAGAGTTCAGGGCTCCTGGTGTTCAGGTATGGAAACAACACAGTAAAAAAATGAAAATAAAATTCCATCTGGTTTATTTTGTAGGAAAAAAATTATTAACTCTACAAAATCTAATAACTCTCAGACAGAAACAGGGTGAGTAGGAGTTTCTGTGACCTTCCCCAGTGTGGGGATGTCTCACCCATCTCTGTCTCCCCAGGTCAGGGCTTTGCTGTTGGGAGCAATGCTCAGTCTGAGACACTACCTGAAGAGAAAGATTAATGTGTCAGCACTGGCTTAAGTTGTCAAGCACGTAATATTTCTTTTTTTCTAAAAAAGTAATTACCAGTGAAGTAAAGGATGGGTTTAGGCATCCAGAGGTTTGAACTGACATGAAGTATTTGGTGCTACTATTCTAAGAGGTGATTTATCCTGGTGGATCCGGAAGGCTGGTGCAATGAAAACATTTCTGGTTACTTTTACTGCTTACCATGCATAAAATCCCTGAAAGAGAAATATCTGAACCATCCCAAAGCCTAATACTGGAAAGAAACCCAGGATGCGTGGTTCCTTGCAGTTTGTATTCATCATCTCATTGTTTTCTTTTTGTTTCCTGGAAAATTCCAGTAAACTATGAATAATATTTACTCCTAAAACACCCCAACACTTTCCACTCTGTTGTTAGAACTACAAGCTGCAAACCTGTAAATGAAGTGAACGCAAGATTATTTGGCTGATTACCCATTTGCACAATGATAGGTTTCCTTGTCGCGTGTGAAAACGAAATGATAATGTTTAAGTCACGACTGCACCTTGGCAGCCTTTGAATTTGGATGTGCAGAGCTTTCCTTGAGGTAATATCAGAGCAGTAATTGATGTGACTGATCTGCCAGTGAACCCTGCAAGGTGTAAGAAGAATAGCAATGACTTGCAGGAGCTCAGTAATGAGACAGGCTGTGCTTCATTCTGCTTTTCCAGGTGTGTGCAGCTGCAGGTTGCACAGACTAACTCTGTGCTGCACAGCAAAGGGCATCCTCAGCTAACCCCAGAATTTTAGTTTTCCTTTATTTCAAACAGACCTCTAAACTGAGTTCAGGCGGAGTTTTATGGGAATTACAAATTCTATTGTATATACATTGTGCTAAAAAAGGATTTTATTTTTCTTTCCATAAACCTTCCTTCTAAGCCAAAATCCCTTTTGTATTTGGAGCATTGCTTTTGAGTTGTTTCACACCAAGTTACAGGATGGTCTCTTGTATGTAACAAAACAGGTTGCTTATCTTACTCAGGTGTTTAAAAGAAAGAAGAGTTTCTTTCTGCTAAATAGTCCTTAAACTAATAAAAGTGTAACCTATTATGCATGGTTTCATATTAATACACTTCTTTCTGAATTCGGCCATAGTATTTCTTCCACTGAAAGAACTCTCTGCACATAGCTGGCTTTGAACACAGACTGCAAAATTTCAGACTCACATTCTCTTATTTTATTCCCTAGCCAATATATTTCAGATTTGAAATGATGCTTTTGCTTACTTCTTGATATAAAACCCTTCCCTTGAAAAGGCCCTTTGCTTGGCAGTCACTGCTGAGGTGCTGCTGAGGACCCTGATGCTCCAGGAGGTGCCAGAATTCCTGCAGCTCTCACCTTGGCAGTGCTGATGTTTAGCTGATAGGTCATTGATTCAGTCTGGTGGATGTGGTTTTTCAAAAAACCACAAAGTCTTACTGGCCATGTGGAATGGGACTTTTTCTCCTGGTTTTTTTCAGTTCTTACCAGGGAAACTGTGTGTGAAAGTGTGATGTGAAAGCAGAAAATTGAGGGGGATTAATGAAATTGGTAACAGTTAAACTGACTGAACAAGCCCATCTCTATGCACGTTATGTATCACACCAGTGATGGTTTGCACAGAGCTTTGCAAATGTGAGAAAAATGGGTATTTAATCCTTTATTTCCTTCATTTTTCCCTGTCATCTGCATGCAGCTCCAACCCTGGCAGCACTCCTGAGTTTGAATTCCTTGGTTTGTAAGAGTTAAGGTGAGAGGAAGGCAAGTTTTGTGTTGCTGAAGATCAATGGCAGTACTTTCATTGACTTCCATGGGGTGAGAAAACAACACCCAGGAATCAGGGCTGGGGGAAGGACTGATGGGCAATTACTGTTTGGATCTGAGGGGAGGTGGGAGTTAAAAGGGTCATGAAGTTTATGCATTATTGACAGAATACCCATAATGACTCCTTAGGAGCTATTATACAGTGATATGTGAAGGCCTTAGTTGGGGATGGTTTAATTTATGAATCATTTCTGTGATGGATTGCCTGCTCTGTCAGCCTGGCTGCTGCACTAACTCGGGGTTCTTAATTCATTATGGAAGATTTTATGCAAAGTAATTGCTGTACAACACCACTCTTCAGAATGAAATAATGTGGCTGCTTTCCCCCCTCTCCTGCTGGTGAAAGCTTTTTTTCACATTCTGAGCAATGCCCCATCTGTGAAGGATCATCTGGAAGAGCTTTGCAAGGGAGCAGCTCTGCTAAAGAAAGGAGTGTCTGAAATGCCCAATGTTTTTGCACTTACAGGTCTAATCTTTCAGGTTTCAGGTTCACTTCTGTCTAATGAAGTCTCATGTTAATTCAGGCAGAGAGAACATATTGAAATTCTTCCTTCACAAATCCTCCAGAGGAATTCAGGAGTTGGTTCTGAAATATCAGGGGTGAAATTTAAAAAGGTCTTTTTATTATTTTGGTGGTTTTCCTGAACAGTCTTGAGCGAGGCTCATAATCTTGCTCTGCCTTTCTGTTCTCACTGCAAAATGAAGTGGCCCATGTGTCCTTTTTTAAGAGAAAGTGAAAAATTACTTTTTCAAGTGACACAAAATGAGGGAACTCATTTTACATATTACAATATGTAGAGTCCCAAAAAAATACAAATGAGTTCTGAAGAATTAAACAAACTCTGTTCTCATCTGCAGCACTTGGATTCTGTGGCCCAGATGCAAGTTTTGTCTTGGGAAATCTCAAATGAATACGAACAGAGTTAAGAAGGATAGAGCACCCCCTCCTACAAAGAAAGGCTGGGAGAATTGGGGTTGTTCAGCCTGAAAAAAAGTGAAGCCTTGGGGTGACCTAATTGTGGCCTTCAGTACCTGAAGGAGCTGCAGGAAAGATGGAGAGAAACTTTACAGGGGATGGAGGGACAGGACAAGGGGGAATGGCTTCAGAATGAAGGAGGGCAGGGTTGGATGGGATAGAGGGAAGGAATTGTTCCCTGTGAGGGTGGGGAGGCCCTGGCACAGAGTGCCCAGAGAAGCTGTGGTGCCCCTGGATCCCTGGCAGTGTCCAAGGCCAGGCTGGACATTGGGACTTGGAGCAGCCTGGGACAGTCTAAGGTGTCCCTGCCTATTTCAATGTTGGAACAAGAGGACCTTTAAGGTCCCTTCCAACTGAGACTATTTTATTTGATACTTCTCCCTTTCCCTCCCGATGGACATTTCCCAGCCAGGATGCTGACCCAGGTGAGGCTGTGATTGCCAAGGACACCTCCACAAGCCTCTGTCCTGCCCTGGCTGCCCTGTGAGTCCTTCCCAGCAGGGTCTGTCTCTCCTGCAGGGCAGGGCAGCAGGGTGAGGCTGCAGCCCTTTCTCCAAGGCCTGGAGAGCTCATCTTCCACACACAGTGCAGGGCCATGCAGGGATGTTGGATCAGCCCCAGAATAAGAAGCTTGTTAATAGGGTACATGCTTAATTTATTCTGCTCCTCAGGGGGTGAGTGGCGAGTCATTACTGAGCAAGAGCACAAACACAGAAACCCAAGGCATGGTTTTGATAGTTATTTTAAAAATCTTAATTCCTTCATTCTGCTTTCCTAATTCAAAGCAGGGATGGAATTGTACTTGTATTCTTCTGGGAAACACAAAAATGGATTCCTCTGGGGGGAAAAAATTCAAATTTGAGTGTAAAAATAACGCGAGTGATCCTTTTTCTTTCCATTAATATGTCCTATTTTTGAAGTCTAGAGATGAAATCTTGTAAGACTTTTTTTTTCTTTTCCTTTCAAATAAATGGATGAATAACTTAAAAGTGCAGTCCCAGAAATCTTGCAAGAGGGTACAAGCTCTTCTGCCTTGGACAAGATTGATGAGGTTAGCCTGACTGGCAAGTGTGCAGTTTACATGCTAATAGCAAGTAGGTTGTCTTGCAGGGAGAAAATACATTGCAGAGTAAGTGTGGAATGTTTATTAGTCCCAGTAAAGTGCAACGGAGACAGTACAAATGATGTCAGAGGAATGTCGTGCAGGAAATATAAGTCATAAGAGCAGGCATGTGTGTTTCTTGGCCAAAACCCCTTTGTTTTACAATGGGTCTGCGAGGCCTCAGCGCAGACAGACATCACCCTCCTCATCCTCACCCCACACTGGGCTCCCCAGGGGTGCAGGCATTGCCCCAGCAGCCCCATGGCTCCAGAAATCAAGGGTGGGTAAGACCTCGTGAGCAAACCCTAAGGCGACCCATACTTGGTTTCAGGGGCTGTGGGTGTTCATCTCCGCCGGGGTTGGAATCTCACACAGAACACAGGACAGCAGTTCTTTTCTCTGCTTCCAGCAAAGTTGGGGACAATGAAAGGCTGCATGAAGAGCCTTCTGCACTGGGAGATACCAAGCTTGCCTTTTGTTGGAGAGGGAAAGCAGGGAGGGTTTGAAATCTCACCATCCTTTTTGTCATACAAGTCATAAATTTGAGGGGAATTTTAAGGCACAGTGACTGGAAACAAAATGGAATTTCGTCCTGATGCCTCATAGATGGTAGCTTTTTTGTGGAAAGCACCTTGGTGTCATTGGTTGTAGCTTCCTTGTTTCCTTCACAATTTTACATAAATTACTAGTTACTGAAATCAAAATGTGAGGAATTTATATTACTGGAATTTTTGGAGGTGGAAGGAAATCACATCTTTTTATTACATACCTAATTTTCTCTAAATTATTCTTCTTGAAGAATACAAAATTCAATTAGTTTTCCTTTTGAGAGTGTTGGTTTTATGCAAGAAACTCATCAAAAAATAAGATGTCCTGTGGTAATGACTGGTTGTTTTAACCTTCCAGTACCCAAACTTCATGTTTTAAGTTTGTTGGGACAAACCTGTTGAGTTTCCATCCAGCACAGCTAGAGATTTACTCAAATTCCTGTTTGCCAAATGAGAATGGAAATTTCCAACAAATCGTGGTTTTACTAACTGCAAATAAACCAAAGGAAAAGTGCCAGGAGGAGTCTGTGATGCCTGTTACTGAAAAGGGTTCTTTTTCCCAGTGAATGTGGTTCTTCCAGTTTCCTGCAGAATAATGTTAATCCATGTTCACATGTCTCCTGGTTGTGAATCTGATCATATTTGCCTGTGCAGGTGTGGCTCTCTGCACTAATTATTCCAATATCTCTTGGATTTTGTGTTCCTTGAAGCAGCTGATAAATGTGGTTGACCAAGGAATCAGCACTTTGCCACAGAAAATCCACTCCAGGTCTTTGGGTTTTGGTTTTGCTTCTGGGTACATGCAAACAAATGACTAAAGGAAGGATGGGCAAATAAAAGCACCTCTTATATGATCAGTTGTTGACAATAATCTTAAACAAAACCTACCACCTGCTCTAAATATGCTGCAAAATTCACTCTCACTGGCTTTCCAAGCTCAAACACTTAGAAAATAAAGAAATAAGAAGAGTCTTAAATTGATACTTTGCTATAAAAACATGACGTTCATATATTGGAAGACTCTAGCAAGAGTTTTAAAAAATAAATAAATAAAATCACATCCCTGCATGCCATTTATCCACATCCTTTTTCATTTGCATACTGGCAATCAAAATAACCTGCTCCCTGATCCTCTGAATAGGCTTTTCCAGCCTGTTTCCTTTATTTTCTTTTTTTTTTTTTAATTGCTCTATTTCTCTATTTTCTCTATTTCCTTCTGGCATGTAGCATAGGGTATTGACTTTTTTCTTACCTCATACTTGAGGTGTAATAGTTTTCAGAGACATGCTTTTCTAGAAATAAAACATTTTGGATAGTGTGTTTCTAAAGCTGATTTATTGTTTTTATTAGTTTAAGGGTTAGAAGCTTTGGAGAGATTCTAAACTGTTCAATTTTTTTTTTTCTTTCTAGTGAAGATGACAGTTCATGGCAATCAGTTATCTTTATCTTTCTGGGTTTTCTGCAAAATAAGTATCTCTTTATGTGAAAGTACAGTTTCACATTTTAAACGGGGACCATTTCAGAAAAGGCCACACTTAAAATTTTTTTGAAACAATGATGTTTAATGATGAAAGACAATTCTTGCGAAAGTAATCTAAACTTCATTCTCTCCTTTTTCTCAGTGCAGATTTTGCAATTTGTAAGGAGAAAGCCAGTGTAGTATGTGGGATTTGTAAATCAAAACAGGAGGTCAGGCATGCTCAGAAGTGTAAATGGATGTTGGCCATGAAGAGAGCTCATAAGAAAGGAAAATGTTCTTATGTACAGAGGTTTCATTGTTGTTTTGTCTGTTGACATCCCTCTCATTTTTTATTTAGGGCACACACCTGGTACAGTTTATGTAGGTTTTATTTTGGATTGCAGCAGTGTCCTGCTCTGGGTGCAGCTTTAGGAGCTCCAGAGCTGTCCCCAAACCTGGCACTGCCCCAGAAAGACCACAGGGTGGAGGCTGGGACAGTCCCAAGCAGAACATCTGAAAGTTGACTGCTTCGAATATAGCAAGTGAAAGCAACTCTTCTTCTACTCAAAAATCAATTTTCTTCCAGTTCCTTGTTTTGCTTCAGCGCCATGTCTGCTGAGACAGCATCTGATGGGGTTTGTCCCCCAACTGTCTTGGGCTTTCCTGTTGCGTTCTGTTGGAGCTGGAGCATTTCTTTGCTTATCTATTGAGCCCCTTTTTTCCCTTTTTTCTCCTTTTTGGTTTTCTGTGTGCTCCCTGAACATGTGCTGTTCTGGTTATCCCTTGCCCAGGATGGAAGGACCTGGGTTGTTAATTGTAACAAGGCAATACATCACGTCTTTTGGGTGTGGAAAAATGACATTGCATCAGAAGTTGTTGGTTTGTTTGAAATCTAAGGGACATGGTTCAACTGGGACACATCTAAAAGTGGCAGAGGTATCACTCCCTTTTAAAAGATTTTGGCTGTGCTGGAGAATTATTGGTAAGAGTTAATCCCATTCCCTTTTCCCAGTGAAAAGGGGGAGAATCTCTGTCTTGCCTCTGTGGAAAGCATTTAACCATTCAATTAGCAAGTTCATCTGGAAGCATGTGAAGAAAGACACAAGAATCCTCATGGGCATGCTGTAAGCATACCAATGTATTAATTAAAATCTACCTAAATGTGTCAGGACTGTGCAGTTAGAGCCAAATCATGGGGCCATCTTCTCTCATAAAGTTCCAGTGTAGGCAAACAGCATTAGGTGTTTATTTTTTAAAAAGCACTTTATTTCTGGGATATGTGTGTAAAAATCTGGAAGGCTGCTGGGTTTATAAAAACGTCTAATTCCTGCAAAGAGCCATATTGTCATTCCAGCAGGGAGATCTGCTGGGGTGCCCTGGAAGGGCAAGGTTTGTTTGGGGTTTGTGCCTCTGGTCTCCCTTCTTTGTTTAAACTATGAAACTCACAACGTAAACACACGGCTGAAATAGCCAAACCCAAGTGTAATTATTAATTTCATTGCTTTGGGCTTAGGTTTTTCAAAATGCTCTGAAGTTCATGTTTTCAGGCTCCTTGGACTTTGTGCTGAATCAGCAAATATGCCCCTTTCCCCAGTGATCTGTTCCACCAGGCTCAGGTCTTGTTGTCACCTTACCTCCTTCCCTTCCACTTTCTCTTAATTTCTGCCGTACTTTCTCCTGTTCTTTTCAGTTAATCTTCCTTTTCCTCTAGAGAACTTCCTCCTCAGCTTCTAAAAAATTGCTATTTTGGGACCCCAAATTCATGTGAACTTACAGAACAGATGCTCGTGCTTTGGAGTTCATATTTCCCCTGACCACTATTAGGAAAAAGACTAAAACCCAGGATTTCCCTGCTGGCTAGTGGCATGAATCCAGGAGATGGGTTTTTTTGAAAATTAGCAGCTACTGTGAGGCTCGTGCTAAATTCTGAGGGTGGGAGACCTCACATAGTACTCTCAGTTGTGGCTTACGGTGAGTAGGAGGGTGTCATTTAGGGTGGAATTGGGTGATGTGCTGGAAAACGTTTAAAACATGCCAGATTTTATATTAATTTAATATTAATATGTGCTGCAGGTGTTTAAAAGGTGTATAAATGGGGCGCTTAGGGATATGGTTTAGTGGTGGGCTTGGCAGTGTTGTGTTAAAGGTTGGGCTTGATGAACTGAGTGGTCTTTCCAACCTAAAAAGTGATGATTCTGTGAAAATCCAGTGAATCTTGTGGACAGGAGCATCAGTGCACCAGGACACCATTCACCCAAAGTGCCACATCCCTTTGCTGCTGTGTCCCTTTGGTGCAGCTGGGCACAGGCACAGCTATTTCACCTCTCAATGGATGGTGCTGCCTTGTCACTCCCCCTTTAAGCCCTTTGTGCCTTCTGTGCTGCTTTAAAAAGTTCACAAAGTTTCCCCATTCCATTTGCTGTTGCTAGGTGCTGGATTTTTTTTTTATTTTTTTTTTCATTGTGCTTGTTATGAAGAAGCCTTCAGCAGGCTAAGAATATTTTATAAGGTTAGAAAATGGTGTTAAATGTTAATTAGCAGTTGCATAATCCCAGGTGGCATCCTCTCACATGCACTCGTCAATTTTTAATGAGTGTCACTCGTGCACATCAAACTCAAAATTAGCTTTCTTTCCCATGTACTCTGTTTGATTTTCACACTCACTTCCCCTCCCCTTCTCCTTTGATGTTACTGACACAATATATCATGCTGGCATTTGCTTTGGTTTCATCTCCAATGCATATTGTCATGTAGCTAGTTAGTTATCTGCAACATAGACACACTCCTACCCGCAGGAGCGCCCTTCAGAGAGGCACACAATGAAGCCTGACTTTTATTTTTCCCTTCTTAGGCGTAGCCTCTTGTCACTGCAGTAAGGAAAACCTGATGCAAAGGCATTTTGGGTTTCGATCTGAGGATTCCAGGTGCTGGAGCTGCTCTTTGAGCTTAGCTGGAGGTGCTCCTCACTGATCTGCATGGCATCCGAGGGTAGTCCATCCAAATTGGAATTTGGAGCAAAAATCCCTGTGTTCCCTTGAAATTCATCGCAGGTTAAACACTAAAAGGTGTTGTACTTCTATATATCTGCTAACAGGTGAGATAACTGCCTGATTTATCAGCGCATTGTGCTGGTGTAAAAACACCTCAGAAAGGAGATTTAGCATCCCCAAAACCACAGCCAGCCCAGTTCAGGAATGTCCTCTGCGGGGTGGTTTGGTTTCTCAGAGGGGTCAGAATGACAGTGCCCAACCCAAGCCCAGGGAAGGTTTGCAGATCTGCCTGTGCAGGTGGAGTGATGTGGTTGTTGCAGGGAGGGTGTTACCCAAACTTCTGGGCTGGGAGATCTGCACTCTTCATGGTGCAGATGAAAGGGCAGCCAGGCTGGGGTGATCCCAGCTCCTGGGGAGTTCATCTCTGGGCTTGCTCAGTGTAGCAGGGCTGCAAACTCAAACCTCTTCAGCAGCTTCACAGTAAATAATGGGCCAGTGGAACAGAAGCCTAGATAACTGAATTTTCACTGCTGATCATTTCCATTAGTCTTCTTTCTTGTTAAAGCAAAACTCCATCCCCCCCCCTCCCGTTCCCCCAGCACACACACAGCTTGGCCCTTAGCTTCTGATCTGATCATGGAAGTAATTTCACTTTGGTCTGCATTTTGCTTTGATTTTTATTTGTTAAGGAAAGAGTTCTTCTAAGCATCAGGATGATTTTGTTTTGTTAAATGGAGTTGTTAGCTCACTTGGCAGGAGGCTCTGTACAGACTTTGCTTTGATTTCCCCTAAGAATACCATGTGTTTGTAAAATATTGGCTTCTTGACACCATAGTGCCAATGACCTCTCTTTCCAATGAACAAACTCAGCTTTAAATTATTTTTATTAATCAAGATTTTATCTCTTACCAGAGATTGACAGTTTTCCAAAATCTTTTTGACAGCTACTGTTACATGCAAGAGGTGAAGCAGAATTAATGGCCAAGGGTTGTGGGCCTGATTCCTGCTGTTCCTTCCCAAAACATAAATGGGGGGAAAGCTTGCTGATCCTCCTGTGCTTACACCAGCACAAATGAGATTAGAACCCAGTCGTGTATCCAGGAAAATGAAAATGTCACGGCAATGACTTGTGTCCAACTTATGGAATAAACAGATCAAGCAGGAGTAATTGCGTTTCTCTTTCCCCCTCTCTGCACACAGATGCTTTTCACTGTCCTTTGATGATCTCTACAGAAAATAGAGATGATAATAAATATTTCCACACCCTTTGCTAGTTTGCAAGAGTAATGTAGCCACTTAGAGAGAAGAAAGCGGCAAGATAATGCACAAGGTGTTGAAATACCAAAATACCAGGGTATTTTATGAAAGCTTAAAACTTAAAATGTGGGATTTGTTGTTTTGGGGGTTTTTTAACTTAGGATAGCAAAGAGGACAAAAAAATGCTGTTTTGGGTTTTTTGGGTGGGTTTTTTTTTTTTTTGTATGCCAGCAGAAGAGAGAAGCCCCAGTCCTGGACAGCCCCCAGTGCAGGCACTGTCCAAGCAGGCAGCAGGGATAAATCAAGTGGTGACACTCTGCCAAGTCCCTCTGTGCTGTTCTCCAGTGCAAGCAAAGATAAAAATACTCAGATGTGCCCATTGGAACATATTGTGCTTTCCTTTCAGAGCTCTTGATGCATGGGAGCTCTTAAAAGGTACTTCTAGTATCAATTAACCTGGTTTTGATCCTTTGTGACAAAAAGCAAGCTGTTGTGATAGGAATCCAGCCTGGAATGTACATCTGCTCCAGACCCATCTGGAGACTCAAATGCAGGGAATGACTGGAGGAGAGAAATGATTACTGAGGTATTTTCCAGTCTGGATCAGAAGTTGAATGTTGAAAATGTAACGAGATAACTTGCTATGGTGGGGTTTGGAACCCCAATGGAGTTTCTTAAAAGCTTTGAGCAGGGCACAGCATTTCCTAGGACTGAGTTTGGGTTTGTTCTGACTCTCCCAGCCACCCTTCAGGTTTTCTTACTTTCTCTTCGAGAGCTTTGGGCTGTCCATTGAAGCTTTGAAGAGCTAGGTACCATTAAAGAGGATGGGGTTTTCAGGCTGTTTTTGTTGGCACACTGTTAGACAAATTATCAGCTGCTTCTGGAAGATCTCCAGTCATTTCGTGTGCATTTGTGACCATGCACACACTGCCAGGCATTTGCCTTCTGAAAGCAGCTTATTCTTCTGTGTCTGCTAAGCCTTGTGCATCAGCCTTAAAATGCTGCCTGAACGCTGCCTCAGCCTGGGAGGAAGGAGCAGGAAGGTGCTCTCAGTGCATTACTTCATGTCCTGCTTCCTGCCTCATAATTACGTATTTTTGAACACACATACTACAGTAAGTGAGACCTATTCATTTGGAGGGCAGGGCTTTTTCTTTTCTCCCCCTCCTTGCTTTTGAATGATGATTTACTTAATGTAGAGATATTCTGCGTTCCAAGAGACAGAAAATTGGTTGCTTCTGCCAATATTTGGAGTTATAAACCATTGCTTAAACTTTATGATGGCATTAATCCCAGTATATAGATTGTTACTGTGGTTAAGGACTGTCTTATCAGCTTTAACAGCCCTTGGAGTTGCTTCAGGCCATTAAGCAACAAATTGTCTGTAAGAAATAATTTGTTGCATTTCTCCTACCTTGTTTTATAATGAAAGGCATTATATTTAATGTTCTGCTTCCCTGGGTTCAGTTGTCACCCCCAGACAATCCCACTAGCTCTTCAGTCAGTATAAGTGTCCAGCTATTCCTTCTCTTGGGAATATACCTTGGAGAAGGTGAGGTGGATTTTAAAATATTTTGGAATAATGGCAGGGTTTTGCTTGTTGAAATTCTGAGTCCAGCAAAAATCCCATGAAATCTCTGTTCCTGGGGTTGGGTTTGTTTTTTAGCCCATGGCAGGCAAATGGGCTAAAAACAGACTTTGGGTCATCCATTGCCACGTCAGTATTGAGTTTCATGAATGCATATGCTGGTTTACACAAAGTTGTGACAGAAGAAGGATGTCAAAAAACAAAATTACTGCAGAAATTTAATTATGGAATAAAATTAGTAAATAAAATTAGAGATGTGATAAAACTGGAGTATGGCCCTGTTTTGAATGAAGGCTGTGGAGATGTTTCATATCATCTTCTCATTTGCATTGAGTTAAATCCTGTTTGTTCCAACTCTTATTGACTCTAAGCTTGTTCTTGGTGGGTTTTGTTCTCCATGTTTACAGCTTCTTTTGCCAGAGAGAGGAATAAGGGCTTTTTCAGCCTTCATAACTTTCATGGTAGTGTAAAGGAGAGAGAAGCAAAGACAAAAGTTCTCAAGCCACAGCAGGATGAACAGAACTTGCTTAGCAGCAATGAACAATTACACTGCATTGCATCAAGGATCCACCTGGAACTGGGAGATCACAGGGCTGGAAAATGTGAGAAAAGGCAGGAAATGTGTTTGATGGTTCTTTCCCTGTTCCTGGACCATCTCCTAGTTTGGCTCACTTGGAAACAAAGGCTGGATTTGAGCCATGCCCAGTGCTCTGCTCCAGACAGGTGTTAGCATTTCACAGTTACTGATTTGGGCAGGGTGATTTAAAAACCTGCTCAGTGCCTTTTCTCCTTCTGCTGTTAGACTTGAGGAGCCAACAAATCCAAGGACAGTGCTTCAGAGAAAGCTGTGTGTGAGTGAACTCCATTGATTTTGATGGAGAACTCCATTGATTTTGATGGAGCCACACTGACTGACACCACCCAAGGAATCTGCCTGAAGTGAGAGGTGGATTGGATTTTTTTTTTCCCCTTATTACTTAGAGAATTGGGAGGGCTTTACATTCTAGTTAGCCTAGAAATGTGTAAATTTGTTGAAAGCTTTTGGTGACACAGGGAGCAGCAAGGATGTAATTTGGCTCTGTGGAACTTAAAGCAGGAAGGTGAGAAACTGAGGGGTTTGATTTTCCTTTCAGAGGAATGTAAATCAGAAATAACCACTGAAATCAGTGAGCCACACAAATGTAAAAAATGGAGAAAGCAAAAAGCAAGTCTGTTCCATTAGCATTTTACTTGTAAACTCAATGCATCTGATAAAAAAATCATTTAGAAATAATAAACATGCCATTTTTGCAGTCACATTTCAGAGCAGAACCACACTTCGAGGGCTATAATTGTGACCTACATTTTGAATTATTTGATAAGGCTGACCCCCCATGATGATCTCAAATTAAAATCTTATAAATTACCACTTTCTGGCAAATAGGCTTGCTGTTATCATTTCACTCTGACATTTATTCTTTGCTATGGGTCACTGCTTTATTACTGTAAGAGCTTTTGGCCAAGTGCTGTTCCCAAAGCATAGAAAAGACGTTAAAGGTTAATTTCTTGCAAACTGTGAGAAAATGTTATGTCTCATTCATTTAGACTTGCATTACTGAATTTGCATTCTTTTTATAGTGTGTGTATTAGTATGTAGCTAAAATCCCTCACAGCAAATCAACCAATAAATTGCACTGAATTGCAGTGCAGTAATGAATTGCTTGTCATTTGGTTTCTAACAACAATAACAAGAAGGTTTTTTATGCTCTTGGCCAGACAATTGACATATTCTCTCGTGGTGTAACTCTGGAGTCTTTGGAGCTCTGCCTGCACAGGACTTGGCCCAAAAGTTGCAAGTGCCATAAAAGTCCATTGTCATGTCTTCATCTGAGTGTGCCTGGGGCTGCAGCCTTGCTATAAAAAATTATGATGATGAGAGCTCGTGTTTGGTTCTGCTCTTCACTGGGTATTCAGATGGACAGGCAATTCCCCTGGAAATTTGTAGTTTTATCTCAAAGGTAAAACCATTCCTGGTCAGCCAACACAAGACCAGATGGGCTAATTCCCCCCAGGAAGAGCCCTGTGAAGTGTTTGTTCTGCATGTAAACAAGATTCATTTGGGATTTGGCACGGGGACTGTGTATGGAGGACTTAGTGGGATTTATCAGACCTGCCTTTCAGGTGGTGACAAGGCCAGGAGGCAGCAGGAGTGATCTGAATGTGCAATTGCCTTCTGAATATGTCGTGTTCTTTGTGAGGCTTTCTTTTTCAGGTATTAATGTCTACCTTCCCAGTGGGAAGTACTGTGGAGGGAGCTGTTAATTGTCTCCACACTCAGCTGGTACCAAGGAGGAGCTGAATGACTGTGTGATACCTTCGTGTTGCCTGTGCAAGCACTTCCCTGGGGGGCTGAAATTGTCCTTAAAAAACCTGGGGTGCAGCATGGAGTGGTAACAGCAAAGGCACCCACACACACCTGGATGCTTCGGTGTTACTCAGAGGAGGGAGGGAAACAGTGACACAGCTTTTCACCAGACAGAAATGATTAAAAAATGAATCATGGCTCTACGCCGTGTGAGCGATCACCGGGAGCTCCCTGAAGAAGTAGGTTAATAAAGTTGTGGCCTAATTAAGTCTCAGATCTTGTTTGTCTCCTTGCCCGTTGGAGACTGACATCTCCCAGACTCTGCCATGGCATCAGCCCCTGGTGCAGGACAGTGCAGGCAGGTGAGGTGTTTTACACACTGATTTACTGAATATTCCACTTTGGCTTTGTGTTAGTCAGTTTATTGTTTACTGGTTGGGTTTTCGTGTAGTTTCTGCTCAGCATCAAGAAACATCTGTGGGATCTCTCCCAAGGCTTTTGTCATTCCTGCACCGTCTAGTCCTAATTCTCTCCGATTATTTTGGCAATCCTGCAGTCTCCCTCTGCTGCCAAGTTTGGAGGCTTCGGTAAATATCAAATTAAATGTGTAACCTGCGTGCAAGAAAAACCTATATATCATGAAGGCACTGCTTCCCTTTGCACTGTGTGACTCATTGGTGCAGTCAGAGGAGGATGAGCTGTGTTAGTGAGGATCATGCAAGGTTTGCTTCGTGCCAGCTTCGAGCTACTCACCATTGTGGGTTCTCAGGGAAGCTCTCCCTGCTCTCCCTGTGCCTGATTCCAGTGGGTTGTTGTTGCCCAGTCCAGGTTTGATCCTGGTGGAGGCTGGGGTTGTCTCCCAGTGAGTTTTGTGACAGTTCAGTGCCAGAAATCGAGTTAATGCCTCATTCCTGGCACTGAGTGAGATTCACATGCAGAGTAAAAACAGTGAAATGTTCTCTATCAAGGTGTATTGTGCAGTGTTGATCCACAATAGGGAATACATACAGAATACAACTTGACATCCTCCTCTTTTATGGCTTCACTGGGGTTAAGATAGCAATTGGAGGGTTATGTGTGTCCCTATTTGACCATAAAATAAATCTGATCTTTTGAGATTTTATTTTCTTCAGTGTGTAAGCATATTGTGTCTATGCCTTCATTCTGACTTGGAGTTTTATTTTGAGTTAAGCTCTATGATAGTTGTCAGTGAAGGATGTAGAACCATGGTTATGAAATTCAATAAGCCACTGATATGATTATAATAGCCTCAGCAAATAGCTGTGACATTCAGCCCTCACAGAGCTCATTTTTTCCTTCTCATTCTTACCTAAAGAAGTGCTAATGAGGACATTTTGGAGTGACTTCTATAACTTTTCTCTGCTTTCTTGTACAAGACTTGGAGGTTTAGTTTGGATTTGTAAGACAGCTTTTCTTTTTATGAGATTTTTTTTTCAGCAGGGGAACATCAGGGACTGCAAGGAGAAAAATGATAGAAACATGTTGGAGATGAAAATAGATCAGTATTTGGCACTTCATGCTGCTTAATTAGGAAAACATTTAGTTCTTTTTAATTTAATTATTTGGTTGATGTAAAGAACTTTAAGGATTTTGCCATTAAAGATCTCATTGTACATCAATATTCACATTGATTTTTGGAGTGGTTTGAGACCATGCATGAGTATTCCTGGTGCAGATCCACAGGTTACATCTCTGCAAGTCTAATTGACAAAGGGGTCAACTGGTGGCACTTTCTGGCTGGAGGAGATCCAGCCTCATGTTGGTCAGGTATTTCCTTCAACTATTTTAAGAACTTAGCAGCTGAGTAAGGAAATAGATTTGGTGATGGATCATCGAGTTCTAGTGCCATAACACAAATTGTGCTAAAGAATGAACAAAGGAAGTGTCTTGAGCTTAGGATTTTATCACTTTGATGACAAAATTATCAGTGGGTTCTGAGTTGCCTGTGTCTGCTGTGTCTTAACTCTAAATTTGGAACTCATTGTGTTTAAGTGGCAATTGCAAATACTCCTTTTTTTAACCTTAGTGGTAATTAAATCTTTATCTGATTTAATTCTGATTGTTTTAAAGCTTTATCATCTAAGTATTAATGCAAATTAACCAATTCAATTTTTTCATTGCTAAGAGGATACACAGTTGTCTTACATCTGGAAGAAGTTGGACTCCCTTATCTTTCTGAAGTCTTCAGCCCAAACTTGGAATAAGAGAAACACTGTTTGAATTTAATTTTAAAAACAAATAATGAACAGAAAGAAGCCATTCAGCTCCTTTAATAAGTAAAAATAACTGATAAAGGATACAGATTGAAAACTGGTTTATAATTAAGTGTATGATGGGAAGAAATGAATTTTTTTTTTTTTTAGAAATGAAATGCGATCCTTTCAAGACCTTATGCCAGGAGAGTGAGTGTTTCTCTGTGCTGTGGAAGTCAGGCTGGTGACAATTGTCAGTTGAGTGAATTAAGGAGAATAATGAGAGTTTCCTCTCACCCTGTTGTCTGCCTTGCTCTCCAGCTGCTCTCAGACCCTCACTGTGGCTCTCTATTACCTGTTTAATGGAGAGGAGATTGCATGAATTTGTCCTCTAGGTAAACACATTTCTGTTTGAAAGGGTGCAGAAATTGTACCAAGGTACAACTAAATGATGAACATGTGCTCCTAGCTATTGGTGTAAGGTTTGGCTTACTGATTTGGGCTGTGGTTGGCTACAGTGCATTTAAAAGCAGACAAGTGAGGCAGTGGAAAATAAGGGAAAATCCTACAGTGGCATGGACTGTGACCAGATGATGCAACAGGTTCTTTTCTGCTGTAAATCCTAATACTGTACAAGTTTAAATTAAAAGAAAGATTTCAATTTCCATGTTAAGTAGTGAGGATATGTTGGGTAACTTCAAAATAAAAAGGCAGAAATACAGTATTAAATGTAAATATGCACTGTTAAGGCTCCTGAGATGTTTGCCTAGATTATTGTTCTTCTTAATTTAAACACACAGTACTACTTTTGGAAAATCACTTGTACAGACATGCTATTTCTCTTTGAGTAATGATGATTTACCACCTTTTATTTTATCCTTTGGATGTCCAGGGTTAGTAGCACTGGCACACTGAAACTAAATCACATTTCTTCCATCCTATTTCGTTCTCTTTAGCAGCATTTGACAAGACAAAGAGCAGAACATTTCCACACTAAAAAACACCCATATGTCCTTATGAGAATATTATTAAACTAATCAGGCACATTTCAATAACTTCAGTCATGTACTCAAAGGAGGCAGAAACAATATATTGACCAGTGAAGTACCTACATAAGGAAAAGATTGTCATTTACTCTGTTGCGAGGACTTTATGACCATTTCATGGAGATTTCTGAGATTTAATAATCTTTTTGATTTGTCACTCCAGTCGAATGACGGTGCTCATGAATTTACTCTAAATAAAATTTTCTAATCGTCCTTAGGAAAATTAGAAATATATGGCAGATTAAGGAAGCAGCCATTCATCTGCTGGGTTAAACGTACTAACATGAACTTAACAAGCGATGTCGTCTTTTAACACATGCAAAGGACCAAATTATCTGCTGAAAGACTGACATTATGTAAATGTAACATTTGCTGGACCTCTAAACCCTGTGATTAAATTACTGTCTAAATTATTCTGCAATATGAATGTCGCCTACAAAAGGAAGAGCTGTAAAAGAAACGACTGTGACATCTTCGGGGTTTGCAGTATTTCCATAATGAGTATTTGAGATGAAGGGTTTGTATGTACAGCTCAAAATCTTAATGAAACAAGGGGAGGATATGACGTGAGGAAAAGTTACTCTGCAAAGAGGTAAATTTATCCTGGGGTTTCCACGAGAATTTGTTAGCAGAAGAAGCATGGCTCAATTAAGAGGGGAATTTAATCCACAAATCAAAATATGTCACTTCCCCCACCTTCCTCTGTTGGGTAATCAGTGGCAGGTAATCTGTTTTCACTTAGTACTGAGAGAGTGACACATCTGTAAAACAGCAAAAAATAAAGAGGGAAGAGTGTGCTGAGACTCTGGTATTGCAAGTAATTATGGCTCTGAAAGGCTGCGTGCAAATTGTTGCCTGCAAAAAGCCATCTCCTGGTGCAGAACAACCCATCAGTTAACTTGCACTGTATCATTAACTCACGTAAATTGTCTTAACTCGTATTTAACTCATTCAAAAAATTAAAACCTAGCAGAACAAATGTGCCTCAGCAAATGGAGGTATTGGATGTTCTATTAATTGGCTACTTGGGAAGCTGTGACAGCGACAGAGAGGGGCTGGAACCACCCGTGAGGTGAAATTACTGACAGCCCTTTTTGGGTTCCATGGCACCAGAGTCCACAGGGGTGGAAAGCCAGCACTGCCCTGAAAATCCATACAGGACAGGGGTTTGCTGCTTTAGCATCTCCATGAAACCCCAGGTGGGAACCCAGCATGGATGGAAAGCAGCAGAACTGAGATTCTCAGAGAAAACCCTTGATAGCCATCTGAATGCTTTAAGGATGAGGGTTGGTCCTATATTTGATTATCTCTGAAATATATATTACTTTTATTTACACCATGATCCCTGGTAACTGAGAATTTTGGTCATATCTGGCACAAGCATAAGTAGTGCTTCCATTTCTTGCCATCCACCTTGAATTACCACAGGTTTACACTTGTGTAACTATAAACTGAACTTTTTCATTAATTTTTCAGCATTAAAAAGAGAAAGTAGGCTAAACTTCAGCTGTTGTAGATGAAGTATTTAGAATAATTTCCCAAAGCCCTTCATAAATGTGACATTGATTCATTGATATACAGACCATTAGCAGTTAGTCTCCTCTGTTCATCTATCATTTCAATTATCTCTAGACTTCCCCAGGGTCTTTGACAAATGGGAGACAATTTGCATTTTGTACATTAATGACCTTGGTGGAATTTGTAATTTTATTCCCCCCATCCTATAATTATACTTTAGCATTGGAGGGGGAAACCCCACAAAACTACACTGGTCCAGTTTTTAATTTAATTGGAGGTGTGGGACTGTTGAGGTGAGGAGAATGGAAGACATAAGGAAAAAAAATGTTTAAAATTTTGCCTTGTGAAGAACTTTCCCCTGAAGATGGAGAAAACTATTTTGAGTTAGGCTTGAGGTCTGTTTTATAGGGGAATGTTGCCTTTCTAGGTCACAGGCTTAAGGAAGCAGTTAAGAGCACAGCCAAAATCTTGGCCTAACAAGATTATCTGGTCTTCTCCCAAACCAATGAATTTCCTCCTGGAAAAACTGTCCCTTGGTTCCTTGGATAATGCACAGAAGGAATTTCAGAAAGTGATCCCTAGAAAAAGAAGGAAGTAAAAGAACAGGAGCTGTGTTTTAAAATGTGTATTTCAGAAGTGTATGGCATGGCTGGGTGCTCAAGCATCTTAACAATTTCCATTAATAATTTAGAGTTGTCTAATATTAACAAATTATCCTTCTTAGCTTTATGTTCTGTAGAAGTTTGCCTGTTAAGTTAAGCTGTTAATTTCCTACTCTCCCATCTTTGAACCTCTGGTCTTTTGTTCCAGTGGTGTAATGACCAACTTTCAGCTTTACCTGAGTTGGCCGCTGTTCACACCTTTGCCATGTTTAAAATAATAAATATGGAGAAATAGTCACACATTATCAGCACTTTTCACTGTTTGTTAATGGTCATAATGCAGGTATCTTGGAGAAGAGATAAAAGTACGTAGTGAAATTAGGAGGTAAAAGTATCTAGTAAAATGAATCCTTTTAAGGGCCAAAGAGGCAGTGCAGTGTAGACAGAAAAAGTGAAATTAACACCTAAAGTATCCTGTAATTGAAGGGCAGTTTATGGCCTTGCTGCACTGGTTCCTAAAGCAGAGACCTTCAGGCCACTCTCAGGGTTTTGGGGTGGTGTGTTGTTTTTTGGGTACCCCAGGGACTCACTGCATCCCCCTGGGGGAGGCGATCACTGCTTCTCCAGCAACATCCTCCAGTTGTTCAAACTCCCGTTGCCAGCAGTCACAGCGGCGTGGGATCTGAGCTAGCAGAGCCTTTGCTTTTCCCTTTGAACACGAAAGCACTGCAGTCTCTCAGACAGCATTAGGTGGTAACTGTTGGCAACGGCGGCGATGTTGGGAGCGACGTCTGTTTCTGGCTCCATTTCCAGAACCATCCATAACGCTGGGCTGGATGTGCTTTGCTCGTAGATCACACTTCCCCTTTGTGCGTCACTGCGAGTTTGGCTGTCTCTGCCGTGCAAAAAACCAATTAGCCTGGCTTGAAAGTGAGGAATTCATTTTGTGATTGGAGCTGAAGGGTGAAATTCCGAGTGTGGAAACCTGAGCTGTGAGCTGGCATCGACCTGTGGCTGCTGCAGTCCTGCCTTGTTGCTCAAGTTTAGGGGTTTTATGCATATAGCAAGAAAGATCTTGGTTGTAATCAGTGCTCAGGCCAGGCTGTTCAGCCCTGGGTTCCTCTGACATGCGCTGTGCTGCTGTTGTTCCACCAGCTGAAGAGCTGGCAGTGCTGGGTTTGAAGAGCTTTGGTTAAATGAGATGCTCTGAGTGGTCTGTAAGAGTGAGCTAAAGATCAAGGTAAACCATATTTATTGATTTATTTCCTCACTCTTCTGAAAGCAGGACTCAGACTCCAAACAATACACGTATCCAGGGAATATACTTGTCTTTGCCTACATTACATGTGCTGCACAGAAGTGTGTGCTGGATGTGTATTTATTTTCACACAGCCTTCTGGCCCTGTTTGGATTTTTCTACCTCTAGTAGTGTTTGCCCTTTGCTGTCTGTTTTTAATTTTTGAACATTTTCAATAGATCTTTAAAACTCTGAGTTGATTTCCAAAGCATGTTCTGTTCAAGAGTTTTAAATTTAATACTTTGACCTTACTGTTGCTCAGAAAACAAGCATTTATTATCCTAAACCAACCAATCTTGCAGGAGTGTGGTGTGATGTAATATTTTAATATGGTATGGACTTTGTTAACAGTGAGGAGCATAAAAATGTAAGTCAGCTGTTTGCAGGGAGAGAGGGAGAGGAATTCATGTTTTAAGGTGTAAAATGATCATATATAAAAAGACCAAATCATGTAGTAACTTAGAAGTTTTAAATTATTTAAAGTGATGAGACACTGATGTCTCACTGAAAACACAAATGCAAATTTCTCTTTGGTTATACCTCCTGAAAAAATAGAGTATGGCTCTCCATCAAGACCAGATGCCTGACATCCAGAGAGATTTAAAAGGCAAATTTATTTTGTGTTGGGAGCCAGAAAGTGAAGTTTGTGTTACACGAAACTGACTCTTCCTGCTCTGGTATGAATTAATTTTAACCATGCGGGATTAACAATTTCAGCCCTCTAATTTCTGCCCGTGATCACCTTTGACACTGGTCCGTTTGAAAAAGCCTTGGGATCACATATTTTTCTGAGCAGAATTCCCAGGCTGTGGAGCTGAGGCTGCTGGCAGCAGCTACAGGTGGTGAGCACATGTGAGAGCAGGAGCAGGGCAGATCCCAGCTCGAATGCCACTGTCAGGCTGAGGGAATTGGCTGCCAAATTGTTCCTTCTGCACAGTGTCTGCATTACCCCACCACGCTGGGCCTGATTTATTTGTTTCAAAGGAGGGTTCTGTGCTGCTCTGCTGGGAAGAGCCCTGAGAAATCACAGCTGTGCTCTGCCTCTCACTGATAATTGAACTGGAAAGAGAAAATCTTGATTCTTCAGTTCTGTGCTTCGAGCTCGTCACTGGTGAAATCTGCATGCAAGTTAATGGTTTGTGCATCCCTCTTTTTTCAAGCTTGATGTAACTCCATATTCAAGTTTAGTTGTCCTGGTTGAATTCCTTAGTGGGAATTCCCTTTCAGTGGAAGGATGCAGCCTGCCTGCCTTTTCTGATGAGGAGGATTCAGACCTTTCTGCAATATTTAACTCCTGTTCAGCACTGAATGACAACTCTGCCTTTTCAAAGGACTCCCTTTCAGCAGGAACAGTAAGCAGTACTTCACAAGCACCCATTGGTGTCAGATAAGTTGGAAGAATTCATAAGACAAATTAGGCAGTGGAGTCTCTGGGAATAATGGCTCCCCTTGGGTTTCTTTGCAAATTAAACGGATGAAGATTTAATCTTTCTTTTTCTTCTTCCCATGAGCTGCTTTGCCCTTGACACACAAGATCAGTTTGGGAAGGCACAGTGACTGTGTGTCTTCTGCCTTACACTTCTGTCTGTGTAAACTGAATAACAAGTTCTCATTTATGTCTCTCCTAAACGAGTGACCTGGTTGTGTGGTTGTGTTCCAGCCACACAGGGAATGATTACAGAAATGTTATTTTCTGTACTAGGAAGTGGGGTGAGCTTACAGTTATAGTTAGCACAGAATTTTTATCAGGGCAGTGAGTAATTCTGCCTGCAAAACTGCTAGGAAGATCTAGAAATGAAAAACAAAAGATGGGAGAGAATATTCAGGAGGACATGGAAAAGAAGAAATGTTTAACCCATTTCAAGCCACAGCAGAGGCTGTTTGATCTAATCCCAGGCTAGATCTGATGAAGAGCAAAGTTTTGGATTACACTGTCAAGGACAACTATTAAGAAAAATAAGAAAATATGAGCTTTCATTTAAATCTTCATAATGAATTCCTGTTGTAAACTAGAAGCCAGAACACATCATCCTTTTTCTGCTGAGAAATGTTTTATATTCCTTTCTGTCCGTAATGGTTTGGGAAAAGAAAAGAGAAAAAAGAAAAAAAAGGTTTTCATTATTCATGTGAAAAATGAACTCATTTGCTCACATGCTTAGTGCTGGGGTTAATTATATTGTAAAAAAGCATAGTTTGTAAGGAACTGGCTTATTACAATAGGAATGCCCTGAAAATTAAGCTGCCTAATTTGTCAGCTTGCTTACACTGTAGTATTGTAACACTCACAAGGACACTCCTGGATTGGAGACATTTATTCCACAGGTGTAGACAGAAGGAGCTGTTCACTTGCTCAGATTGATGAGTTCTTCTGAGGACACAGTAAAGGCAGAGACAAAGCTGGAATAAACACTTTATTCTACACTCAAAACAGAACTTTCCTTTGTTATCTCTTCTGCAGCGAGAAGCTAGAGCTGTGATTTTTGTCCTTTCCCTGAACGTTTGGGAGCTGATTTCCAGATCAGCCGTTCTTGCGGCGCTCGGTTCCCTGTTCCTGCATCCTGCTGGCTCGAGCTCATCCTCCTCACACTCCTGCTGTCACAAACTCAAATTGCTGCTGTACACAGATATCCAAGTAATATTCGAGCAGAGCTTCTAAACACCCCACGTTGCACGTGGTATGCCACGTCTAAATTGGTAGATTCTGACCCATCCTTAACAGGTTTTACCTGAAACAAGCATTTATTTCTGTTTGAAATTGTTCATTCACCTTTCATCCCGCGGAGCCTCAAAGGCATCTCCAACGTGCACATCTATCTTTATCTCTGGTTTTGTTATTGCTGTGTTGGATCATTGCAGTGCTCTTCATAAGACCTGACATCTTAAATCTCCTAAAAGTACAGGATGAGCAGAATACACAAACTGCTGCCTTTGCTTCCTTGCTGTTCAGTTTTGATGCCAGTGCTCTGGTCTCTTGAGCTTGTGTTTGGTCCTGAAGATACTGGCACTGGCTAACCTATGGGTATCTTCAGGTTATTTCACTCTCCAGGTGTCTCTGGGCTGAGAAACTCCATAAATTTGCTTAGAACTTGGCTTTTTGTTTGTTGGTTTGGTTTCTGGGATTTTTTTTGTTTTTGGTTTTCTTTTTGTCCCTATGGAGATCTGTAAAACTTAATTAGCAAATGCTAAGCTTTAAGGAATGACCCAGCACTTTGGGTCTTTTTTTATATCCTCTTTAAATTCAATTCTGATGACCTGATATATAGAGGTTTACAGGAAGCTGGAGAAAAGGCAGAAGTTCATGTAAATTTTCTTGAGATCCAAAAGCAAGAGAGGAGAGTTGGGGATAATAGATAATATTAGAAAAAGAGCGAGCCTCAGTTCATGAGCAAGTGGTTTACTGACTTCCTCCCACAGGAAAGCAGAAGGCAGCAGGATGCAAGGATGTCTGGAGTTCAAGGTACATTTCATGACCTCTCCTTTGGGCACCAGGACTTGGCCTGGCTGGAGTCAACCATGGGGCTTGTGCTTGGGGTTTAGCACTCAAAACATGAAAGAAATCCAGTTGCTAAGAGTCCTGAAGTCTCACTAATAGTCACTGCCTTGGAAGTGATGTTTGAAGAATGTTTACCTGCCTGCAAAAATATGTAAGGGCTGATATTGTGAAATCAAACTTGGGGAGTTCAAAGCCTTTCCGTGTTTGTGTGTGCATAACCAGCACTTGTCGGTGCTGGAAGTCAGATACACTGAAAAGACACTGCATTTTTAGGGCAAAAGCACTTCTAGACAAAAGCAAGGGCTTTTAAGGATGTCACTGCAGAGCCCTGAGTTCTTTCTAAAAGGGTTCCATTTTGTGGCATAAAAAGCCAAAGCAGAACGAAGCCCATCTCGGCAGAGCTCTGATGTGGGGAAGGTGCTGTACAGCCAGCCAGGCTTGCTTTTATGTTTTGCTCATAACCATCATAGCAGGCAAAGGCAAACACTTGTCTAATTTGATAAAATATCTTTAATTGCAGCAGCAGTACTTGAGGTTTGGGCTGGCTGCATCAGCTCTGTTTGTAATCACAGCTCCAGCCGCACTCCACAATCAGCGCCAATTGCTGCCAATTAGCATCTGCTAGGCTGGCGTTGCTTTATTCAGATTTTCTGGGGTGTTTAGTTGCATTATTCATACCTTGTCTGGGAAAACATAGTTTAAAAATGAGCACCATTACAGGATTTCATTGTACTGTGATAGACCTTCTCTTATCTCCACCTCTGGGTTTAGTTGTTCTAGTTAGTGTAGAGAGGAAAACTTCAGGTGTGATTTAGGTCCTGCATTTCACTTCTAGGAAATAGTTGTTCCTCCTTGATAGAGAACTTTAAAGAGGGACCAAAAGAAATGAAAGTTGGTGTTTTTTCACATAACAGTTTGATTTTGATTGTTGTTGCAAAATGTCATCGATGTGCAGGACATTAAGAATAAAAAGAAGAAGAAAAACTGAAAAAAAAGGTGAGCAGACATGTACATGGTTATCGAGGACTACCATAACCAGGGATAGAGATTTTAAAAGGACTTTTAAATGCCAGTTTTCAGAATTGAGTCTGGTCTGTGGTGTGGGGGAGCTTGGGGTGGAAGGAGCCATCTCTGGACCTGCAGCAGGTAGAGTGTTCTCTGTAGTGGCACAAGATGAGCCACAGGTCCAGTCCAACCCAGCAGGGTGTGCCAGCATCTTGGCCTTTAAGAGCTTCTTGTTTCACTTATTTAAACCTTGAGCCTGTGTTTTCCCCCTACAGAATTTTATTCTGACTTCAAAGGAGTTATTCTTAATGTGAGCAAGTGCAAATGATTGATGAATGTGTTTGTTTTTTTTTCTTCAGATGATGATTTTAATAAGGAGAAATGAATGCTAGCTGAGAATATTTAACAAGGAGCTTTGTTTGCTTTTGGTTTTGCATCTAAGTTGAATTAAAAGGAATTTTTTAGTGCCCCAGAAATAAAAGAAAGCAAACCATGGCAGAGACCCACATCCCTAGGGAACAGGGGCCAAGCACACACTCGTTATGTGACAGATGTTCTCTGCATATAGGAATGTGACATGGGGATAAAGAGGAATGAGTGCAGCAGTAATTTCTTTAATTAAAAAATAAAAAAAAAGGAAAAAGGAGGTGATAACTTGTGGAAGCACAAGAACCAGAGCTGCCAGCAGAGGCAGTGGCAGTGATGGGTGTTTGCTGGGAGGTGACACTCCAGGAGCCCGAGCCAAACTCTCCGATAAGTTTGCTTCGCTAATCAGGCGCTTGTTAATAATGACTCAGATTTACGATACTTCATAACAGCCCAAGAAGAAATATTCATCCTGGTATTGACTTTGTGGGGGAAGAAAACCTAATAAAGCATTGAGAGTGCTTAATCAATACCCGGGCAGGGCTGCACTGACTATCAGAACGAGCAGCTTTGTTTGCTATTCAGGCAGATAATTTATGGTTACTGCTGGAAGTGATGTATGTAATTTATGTTTTAGAGACAATTACTGCTCAAAGACAACTGCTGCAAAGCTTCTGCAGAAAACCAAGAAAAAGACAAATGCAGTTTTTTGGGGTGTGAGCGTTGTGCCTGGCAGCCTGCCCAGTGTGTTTGCTCATGGCATTATATTTATGTGTGATGTTGCTGTGATGTGTGTGCATGTGTGATCGTGTGAGCTGTGGTGCATTGTAGCAGTGACTGGCCTTTAAATTTCAAATCAGCTTTCTCAGGTTTCAGGATTTTTTTTTTTTTTTAGACATATGGTTTTGGTTGCAGACTGTCCAAGCTGTAATTAAAAAAAAACCAAAAAAACCCCAACCAACCAACCAAAAAAACCCCAAAACCAAAAAACCAAAACAACAAAAAAGCCAAACAAAAAAAACCCCCCAACCTGTGTGTAAAACTTAAGGAGGTGGTGGTTTGCTGGATTTTCAGCACTTTTTAAAAATTAAATCAAAGTATTTATGTCAATGACTGAGAAATTGTAAGATGTGCATTGTGATTTGCAGACACTTGCCTATAATACTTCCTTATAAAAGCAAACGGTAAGGTAGTTGCAGTTCTACACCTTTGTGTGCCAGGCACTCAGATACACTGAGGTGCACATATAGGAGCATTTCAGGTGTACATGATAAATTATATTTAGACTTTGTTCCTAACCATTATAAGGGTTTGTTTTTGTTTTTTTTTTAACCAACAGCATTTATGTTTTCTGCATTAGGAATTATGTCTCTAAATTGCCATAAAGTCAATATAAGCTGCCACTGCCTCTTACAGGGAATATTCAAATTGCTTTCTTAAAGATATTTAACATTTACGTTGCTGAAATCAGCCCATCCTCATCATAGCCTTCAGGAGAAGGTCCCAAGTGTTGTTAATGAAATGGTGTCTTCCCTCAAAATCAATGTGTTGTGGTTCCTGTGCCCCCTGATAGGAGCAGGGTGTGTTACCCTAACACTTTTAAACTAATCAAAATCACCTCCTGCTCCGTGCTGGTGGGCTTTGTTCAGGCAGGGTTGCAATAACAATGGCAATGATTTTACAGATTTTATTCCACTTCAGTGATTTATCACAAGCCCAGGGAGCTGTGGCACGCACTGGGGTCAGTGGCTCACGGGTCAGAGCATGGGTTAGCCCCAAAGCTGGGCACCCAAATGGCAACTTTGCATGTGGCTGCCTTAAATAAATAAAGTTGTTGCTCATATGCAGCTGATAAATGCAGAAACCTTGGAAAACGGCCCTTAAACACTGGGTGTCAGTTATGAGATTCCTTTTGTTATCTTAAAAATTAAGTCTCTATATTAAGGAATACTGCATAAACTTGTTGTGTGGGAAAATAAAAATAACAACCTGTAGGCAGTGGGTTAACTGGTGTGTTCCACTGATCTAAACATACAATCTGTTGCCAAATTTAGGTGTTATTTCACTGCCTGGTTTTCCTGCTGCAGAACTGAGCCCCTGCACGGTGCAGGTCCTTTCTCCTTGCCCAGGTCTGGCCAGTCCTGTGCTCAGAGCAAGCTTAATCCTTTCACTGGATTTTAAAGATGCTGAATTGAGCTCCAGGTGGAGACCCTGCAGAGCTGCAGCTCTCAGCAGCAGCTCAGTGGAGAGATATGGAGAGGAGACTTCTGCCCCAATGCCAATATGTATTTCTGCTTTCACACTGATTTTTCTTCATCTGCTTTCTGCATTTGAGAGCTGGTGGTAGAGCAGGTCATTGCTGTTAGGTTTCAAACTGGAGTTGCCATTTTGTCCAGTGTCTGCTTTTATATAAAGTTTTCATTTATTTGTAGGAAATGTAAAATCACCCAGATTTTCATAAAAACTTGGTGAAGGGTTGTTTTCACCAGAGCTGAAGATGTGGGGTGTTTTGAGACACTGAATGAGTAGCGTTAAACAAGAACAGAGAAGTGAAGGGATTGGAATTGTCCTTCTCCATTTAACATGTAGCTCCTAGGTAGGGTTAATTGGGCAAAGGTGGGCTGCTTCATGAAAAAAATGGCATGTTCCCTTACATGTCAAATATTTTATAAGATTTCTGGAGAAAAGACACCTTTTAACGTAGTGCTGTTCTATAATAGCACTTGTGCAGGGAGTGTGGGACATGGGCTTATGTCAACAATCCATATTTTAACATACTACTGGATTTAAAATACATTGTGGAGTTTTTTTCCCCCACATGTGTGCTAGACAGATCATATATAAAGTTAGTATCAAGTTAATCTGGATGAAAGGTGTTTTCCATTATTTTTCCCATGGCAAGATTGAAGGCTCACATCCAGTATGTCCCATGGATAATGTTTTTGTGTTGCAACATTGGCTCTATAAATAAACGTGAAACTCTGCAGTAGCAAACATCACATTTATTTTTTTTGAAGTGCCTACAGCATGTCATTACAGATGGATTGATAGGCTTGATAACATTGAACTTTTGTCAGACCTAACGTGGCAGACTTGTTACGTGTCAAAAATTTTCTGTCATTTTTCTCACTATTCAAAAGGCAAAATATATTTGCAACCTTGAGTGACATTGAATATGGAAAGCAGACAGAAATTTATCATTTGACAGAATTGTTTTTGTTGGGTTTGTTTTACTTTTTTTTTTCTTTTTTCAGTGGCAAAGCTATAATCGGATTTTTAAATCCTGACTGCTCTGTTTTAGGAATATGGAACATCTGATTGTGGCTTGTAAAATCTCTACAAACCAGCCTTTTACAAATGTAAAACACATTCTTTATTACTTCACATTCAGATCATTTATTTTTGTGCTTCTTTGGACTGAGGCAACATCTGACCTTTATAATGGAGTTGCAGAAAACAACTTGGCAGGGTGCAGGCAGTGGAGAAGGTCTCGAACAGGAGACAGGACAGCGAAGGGTGAGGATGCTTAGAGAGAAAATTTTCGTAGCATTAAGGCTAAAACTGGTGAGATTAACACCTAGTGAGTGTATTCCTTAAAATGTGATTGCTCTCTAATAAAGCTGTATCAGAAAAGCTTTTTTTGGTGTCTTAAATTAAATGGTGGTTTATTTTATGATTATTAGCTGTAAAGCAGACACTTGTTTTAAAGACACATGGGGATGAAAAGTCAGGTGAGTATAATAGAAGAAGTGGTGGGTTTCTGGTGTAAAAAGCAGTAAAGAAATGCATGAAAACATTTCATCAAACGATGAAAATGAGTATTAAGGCAGAGACAAGGAAATCCTGGATGGAGCATTAAGAAGCCAGAGTTAGAAGAAGGAGAAAATAAGGTTCTCAGTCATACAGCAGCAGTACTTCAATAGCTGGACCACAGTATTTAATGATGAACAAGGAAGGAAAGTATTTGATTGCTAATAGGAACACTGCAGTCAAAGGAGAAACTTCCTATATATTAGTATGCAACAGCACTCTACACTTCCGAATGGATTATACCCTGGTGAAATCAAGAGGATAATGATTACCTCCTCAGCTGGAAAGGTCTTGTTCCAATATTTTGGTTCAAAATATAGACCCTAGTGTTAATAAATGGGGCTGTATATCCCAGACCACCTCACTCAGTCAATATTTCATGCCAGGAGGTCATGCGGCATTGTGGGCGCTAAAGAATGAAGCCGTTCTTCCCTTTATTTTGTTAAAAAAATAAATAAATACAAAGAGCAAGAAGATTTTACTCGTTTCCAATCCTGTTAGTATAAATAGAGCCGGGTTATTATGTGGCTCATTAGTGTTTATTACCACGAGGCACATCAAGATGTCTGTGATTTGGGGGAGTAAATCCCTTGGAAGGAGCGCGTTTGTCGATCTCCTGCGCGGTGCGGAGCGTGAGCCTCCTCTCCTCTCCTCTCCTCGCGGTGCTGGGAGGAACACATCCAAAATCTGTCGCTTGTCATATGTTCTCCCCATCTCTTGCCGAGGAGAAGCGAGCAGACGCACGTTCTTATTTTGGTACCGTTTGTTTTTTGCATTTTGGAGAGGAGAGGGGGAGTGTTTTTCTCGGAAAAAGTTTCTGTTTAAATTGTGCTGCCGTGAAATCGAGAAGAGCCTCGTTGGCTTCACGCGAGTTAGGGTTTGGTTTGTTGTGTAGCTCTCCAGATAACTGAATTTTATTTTATTTTTTTATAGTCTGATTGTTTTCCAGCATCGCTGAGGACAAAGAAATTATAATTTTGTTGATCATTGCATTGAATCTAAAGCCACAGAGAAATGAGATGGTTTTAGTCGATTTGTGCCTCTTCAGCTACACTTCAGTAAAAGTTGGTGTTTCATGATACACTTTTCTTTTAGCTTTTTAATAGTCTGAAACCCCCTCAAAAATTTCTTTTAACCTGTGGCTTTTAGCCAGGATCGGAAATGAGCCAGTCAAGTGATGCTCAAGCTCATCAAAGAATTAACAAACCTTGGTGAATCTAAGTCTTTGATATCGAAGGATTGCAGCTGAAAGGCTCTCACCTCTCTTGCATGAATGTGAAATTAGTTTTTAAAATTTTTCTTTACAAACTAATTAAATTTTTTTTAAAGCCTCATTTCTCCCTTGGGAGCAAGGAGTGCCACTAATATGAATTAACTGCCTGTGGTTTTTACAGTCATGGTGATGCTTATCTTCTCTTGCTTAAGTACCACATCCACTCACGGTGGGGCTCGAGGCTCTTAGGGGTGTTTTCAACTGCAATGATTTTGTGATAACTGCCTTTTAAATCCCTGTGGGGATGGTCACTCCACCACTTCCCTGGGCACCCTGTTCCAGTGCTGGGCAATTCTTTCAGTGAAGAAATGTTTTATGATACCCAATCTAAACCTCCCCTGGTTCAGCTTGGTGGAGTGGAGGTGCTCAGCGTCATAGCTGGGAGTCGCTGCTCCTGGGCTTCCTTCAGGGTCCTGAGCTGCTCATCTCAGGAATTTTCTTACTTTTTTACATCAGAATCAGACACAATTGTCCTCAAATCTTCAGATAGTGTGGTCAGGGCCCAATCTTTCCTGATTTCTCTGTGTTTTCTTCTGGCAGATGTCAACGAGTGCAGCACAGAGAACGGGGGTTGCCACGACCGCTGCTGTAACACCGTCGGCAGCTACCACTGCAAGTGTCCAGCTGGCCAGAAGCTGGGGGAAGATGGAAAATCCTGTGCAGGTAATGCTTTGTGCCATGTCTTTCTGCTGTTAAAGAATCAGCAGGCTTGGGAAGGAGAAGGAAACACTGGCTTTTATGTGGAGCCAGCTGAAGAGCGTGTGCTCGGAGTTGTCGAGAGTGCAGATCTTCTCATGTCTGGATTATGAAGATGTAACTGTAAGAACACTTCAAAGGGTTGGGGTTTTGTTTTATTTTGTTGAGAAAATGTTATCACTTAACCTGGATTGGCTGTGCCATGTTCTGATTATGGGATTTCCGTCATCAATTTAAAAACTTGAAGAAAATGTATGCGCTTGATAATATTTCATCTGTCTCTGAAGCAAAATGGTTCTTATCAGAAAATACACATACATTTTCACATTTCAGTCACAATTCCACAGCTAGAGATTAACTGAATAAAAAGGGATTTACAGCCACATGCTATGTAAACCCATTTGTCTTTTTCCTAAGGGAAATTTAAGTCTAGTTAGTGTATTATAGAGTAAAATTTGTTCTTAACAACATATGTTAGAACCATAATGAATTATGGCCAAACATTTTTAAGGTGCACTGGTAAACAGAGTGGCTGTAAACAAGCCCAGATGATGTGTTGACCTGCAGCCATTTGCTGACACAAAATGCATCTGAGGATGCTGCAGAAGGTGGAGGAGCTCAGGTGTTAGGGACCCAAGGTGTGCTGTACTGCTGGCCAGAGCAGCTCCTTCTTCCTGAGCTCTCCCCTGACTCAGGTGACAAGGCTGTGCTGCCACATGCTCTGCTCTGTGCCTGGATTGCACCTCCCCTGCATTTCATTGCTGCAGTAAATGCATCAAATTTACTGTAAATGCAAAAGTGATGTCATATTTTTATTTCAGGGTAGCTTTTCGTGAACTCTGTTATCATCTTTTCACAAGAAACTCTGTTCTCTGCCTTTTCCCATTGCACAGTATCTCACAAATTCCTTTCTTCCAGGATTTCATTTTACCATTGTCCAGCTCCTTTTTAAGGTTTGTACAAAGCACTGTATTTCTTGCCTGTGGTCATACGCTTTATCCTAACTTTATAATTTATTTGGCCACACTCCTTTTTTTGCTAAAAGATGATGGAATTATTTTCTATGGCAACATATCAGTTGAGACCCACGTTGACAGTGTAAATAAGCTGTAGATGGTTATTTTATTTTGATTGAAGTATTTCATTATGGTCCTCTGTGCTTTCATTTTGGCCTTTGGAGAGGTGAATCCAGGAAGATCACGGATAATTCAGATCCCTGCTACTTCACCCCAGCTTCTCTTATCTCTTTTGGGGACTGACTGGCAATATGCCCACGTGCCCACAGCACAGGTCTGCCTTTTGATGACTCCTTAATGCTTTCTGTGCATAAAAGTTGTCCAAACCCCAAGGTTTTTGAAAGCAGGAGTCCTACTCATCATAATCCTTAGCATGCAAGAGTCATTTTTCCTTTAGGATAGTTTTATTTTAATAAGTTAGTTAAATTCTTTCTGCACAAATCTATTCTTACAGTACACTTTAAATTCTAGCATTTGGACAGTCTTTAAAAACTCAAACAGAGCTTAAGGTATTTGATTTTTGTAGTATATTTTGCAGGGGAGTATTATTAGCTGTGTTGAAGCCATTTTTAAAAACCTTCAGACAAAAATGGAAACATACAATGAACTGGAGATGCTCAAGTCATAGAAGAAAGTGGTAGTGTCACTAAATGCACCTGAACTTTTGCAGAGGTGACAATGACAGTGAGCATTTGGCTGCACTGGCCTGCAAGGAGGCCAGTTTCAGCCAACTTCTGGCCATCAGGTGTTACAATATGGGGACTTGGTGAGGGAAAAGTGAGCTCCCAACCAAAACTCTGTGTGCTGCAGGAAGGTCATCCAGGACATGGCACTGAAATGGGATTTTATTGATGCCTCTGCATTGCTCAGAAGAGTCATTTTGCAGATGGGAGTAAAACAGCTCCTCGTTCAGGTTAACCAGTAGTGGTTTTGGAGGAATAAAGCTTATTGTTGTTCTGGGTTGTTCCATTCTTTCTGTCTTTATGGCATCATTGTGCTTTATGTTAGCCCTTAGTCTAAACTCAGGCGTTAAATAGATGTGCACTATTGTTCTGCTCCCATTATTTGTCTCATGGTTGGTTTTATTTCACCAGTGCCTGGAATGATCGATCAGTGTATGGGGTTTTTTTATAAGCCAGGGTACAAATAAGGTGCATTGTTAGAAAAGCAGCATGGAAGTAGCACAGATTTTATTCAGTGAGTCATTATTACTGGAAAGATTGATCGTGTTTTTCAGCAGCAAAATAGAGCATCCTTCTGACAAGAGGGAAAGATGTCAGGAAATAACTGTTGGGGTTTTTTAAATATTTTTTAGCCATTTGTAGCTGTTTAGTACTAAGGCAGGGAAAGTGGATAAAAATTCACTAACCAACAACGTACTGAAGTGCACTGCTGTTTTGATCAGTCGTTGCTGGGGGTTTGTGAGCAATATTTTTGGAGACCCAAAGGCCTAATTTCACAGCTTGAATGAGCTGAGGATGCTCAACATCTCCAGCTTCTAGGGTGTCAGAGATGCATGCAAGACACAAGGCTCCACGACTAGGCACAAGATAACAGCATAAAATAGGTGAGATAATCTTAAAATGGTTATTGCTGTCAGCTCTGATGAAATCTTCCCCTTCCTGAATGATTCTGTGGCTGGTTGGACCCACATGGGGAAGGGGATTGAGCAGCACAGCCTGGGACACCCTGTGCTGTGGGGTCTCTCCTCCTTGCAGGGGCTGTAGGGATCTTTCCTGGCTGTTTGGGGGTTCTTATGGCAGGATATGTCATGTATAGTTCTGTAGTTTGTAAAGTCTTACTTCCCTTTGGTGAGGGACACTCGTATCAAGAGGCAGAATGTGGTGAGGTGAAGGCATGTGCATCTCCACAGAAATGCCAGCCAGAGCAGTGACCTGATTAGCCTTTCAAAACTAATTATCTCCATGTTGTACTGCAGCTTTCACTCTCCAGCCTTCATGCTCAGAACTTCAGTTTGCTTCTCTGACAGAGAAATATTTTCTGGCAGCTCCTGGCGTAGGCATTACAGATTGTGACAGAAAGCTCCTGCTTCCCTCCCGCTCCTCGTGTGCCTGATGGAAATGAATGATGAGACAGGATTTGGCTTTAAATCACTGCACAAATAATGTGACAAATTAATATTTGACATTTACCAGTGTAGGACTGTCGGCCTGATGCTGTGCCCTGTGCATCCTGTGGTGCTCCTGGGGCAGCCTGGTCAGGGTGGGTTTGCTCAGAAAGGTGTAATGTGCTCTGAGGAAGGGAGAGGAGAGGGGTGTGTGTCCAATAGCTCCTTGATGCCACTGGCAGCCTGTGTCGGTGAGATTGGCTGTGAAATGCAGAGATATCCTCATTTCATATTTTATTCTAATGCGAAACAGTTCTACTCGAGCATCGCAAAATGCAGAAATGGTATTTCCTGAACATAAATACCATCTTAAATGGTATTTTAAATGGTAATTTTAAAGCTCAGTTGTTGGCACAAGTCCAGATCTGTAAGGGATGCTGAGGCTACAGCTACAAAAGCGTATTTTCACACATGAATAAGCTGCAGAACTCAAGTAGAAAAAGGTCATGACCCTATGTTAACCTTCTTTGGTAAACTGTCATTTCTTATTTATATTATTGTGCTCTCATCTGTCAAGGCAACTGAAGGAACTTAGAGACAAGCGAAGTCCTGTGATTAACTGCTGATGAAAAGAAGCTCCTGTTTTGTTGATTACAGTGATATTGCAATCTCTGCAGCCCCATCCCTGGGGTTCCAGTCAAACCTCGGTTCCTTGACCTCTGCCAGGGGGATTTTGGGAATAGAGCCAGAGTGTGACTGTGCAGGGCCACCCCTGGTTACCCCAGGAGTGGGAGAGTCACTGCTGGAGCCTGAGCCCAGGATGGATCAGAACTCTCTAACCACTGTTGCCTTGCAAGAGTTAATAGTGGGCTAAAAGAAATAGTGAGGGACATGTCTGAGAGCAAGGAGGTGTTTATTTGTATGGTGACAGCATTTATTAAGTCAGTAAGGTCTGAGATGCAACTTACTCTTGTCAAATTCTGGTTTTGTCAAAGACAACAAATGCTAAATCTGCATTTGGGCTGTTTTCCCTGCCCAACAAATCAATGTACAGGTGTCTGCCATGTCCTGTGATAAAACCTGAGGGACATAATACCAGGCCCCTGGAGGGTAATGAAAGGTGTTTTTAATGATATTTATTTGATTTTTATTAGAACAGGAGAAATTAGTCTCTTGGAAGGATTCAGGATGCTTTTGCATTATATTAACTCTGAGAGTTGCATTTAATTCAACACACAGTGTTGGCCATGCCATGGCACCAAGGTACTAATTTCCAGGAACACTTCAACAGAAGGAGAACAAGGAGAATATATTTTATAAAAATTAAAAAGTACCAGTTCTTATTCCAGGTGTAACAAGTACCAGACCAACTGAACTCAAATCTTACAGAAGTCAAGTGAAGGCACCCCTAGATGAGGTGAAGCCATGCAGCCCTCTTTGTCTTTCTCTATTTCAAGACCTTGTCTAGAGACAAGAAAATAAATCCAGTTGCAGGAATTATATCATAATTATCTAATAATTTGTAGCTGAATTACTCTGCCCACATAATGTCTACTTCATAGAATGAGGGGAACAGACAGCTCCACCTCATCACCTTAGCAAACCCTGGGTAAACCATCTTGATAACTAAGGTATTTCAGGGTATTGGAATTTTACAGCAATTCTAAAAAGAAGAGAAAAAGAACAGGCAAAAGATTAGTGAGAGGAAAGAAGATAAAACATAATTTCTGATTTTTCCAACCCTGTTGTTAGTTGCTCTCAGGTATCCTGGGACTCCAGCGTGGGTTTTTAGAGCTAAGTCAGGTAATTTGAAGTATTTAAGTTTCAAAGAATAAAAAACCTGCAGCAATCTTCCAGGGGATGAAGAATAAACATTTTTCTCCATTAGTTTGTACATCCAGAATACTGGTAAACGTGTGATATTTAAAGTGAATTCAGAAAGAAGCAGTATCTGGTTTTACAGTTAAATATTGTTTATTTATGATTGCTCCTACCTGTCAAATCACTATTTTTAGTCAAAAGTAAAAAGCATAATAACTGCTCTTGATTTCAGATCCCAGTTGTAATAAAAAAAAAAGAAGGGTTCCCCTACCTTGCTTATAAAGGGAACTATATTGACTGAGATTAAGGATTAATTGTGCATTATAAACACTATTTGGCATTGTGCACTCAGGCTTCTGTGGTTTTCTGGAGAATTGGATTTAGTGAGGAGAACTGTGTGATTTTGTGCATGGCTGTGGAGGAGCTCCATGCAGAAACTACTGGAGGTATTTGTAGCTACATTTGCAAACTTGATGGGGAATCTAATTTTACTTCTACTCCTAAGCTATTCTTTTGGAATTCTCAATTTTAAGCATTTTTCTCTGGCTCTTGCGAAGCACTGGTGGCTGGGGGTTGTTCTGTGACCTCCCTCCTGCTCTCCATGCCCTGTTGGATCCAGCTGGGATCAACATCTGCATGGAGCTGTTCCACTCTCCTAGGCAAACTGTGTCACATGTCTGCATGTGGCTGTTCCTGCTAGTCCTACACCAAAAATGTGCTCCAAATAAGCAGCAAAAATGACAACAGGTTCATAATGAAGGTAACACTGACTGCAGCTCATTGGACTTTTTAAATGAATTACCTGAGTGCTGATTGCTGGCAAACCCGAGCAGGCAGGAACCTGAGCAGAATTTCAGGGCTCATTCCAGGCTGGCAGTGGCTGTCAGCACAGCAAATGGCTTGGCATGGTCTGCTCAGTCCCCTTGCTTTAGTGAGCCTTCCCCAGCATAAAACACTCACCCTTCCAATCTCGGTGAAATACATCAAATACTAAACTCAGCAACTCCCAGCATTTCGTGTCGGACTGTCTCTCTGCAGTCAGGGAAAGACACATCTCTCAGGCCACCTGGTTCAGAACATTTCTGACGCTCTGATAATTGATTTATTGTTGAATTTTGATTGCCCTTGTTTAGTTTCTTCCCGATTCCTGCTTGGCTGTTGCTGAAGTCTCCCCACTCCTCCCTCACACGCCGAACAAAGGCGCTGGGAGCTGAACCACCCAGTTTCTCACATCTGCCATCCCTCGGGGTAGACAGGCTCACAGTTATGACAGCTCCCTCCAAAGTGAATATTGCCATTGAAGACTGAGCTCGTTTATCCTGGATACATGTTTTCATCGACTGGAGCTGAGAACAGGAAGAGTCAGTTTGCAGTCACTTTTTAAGGAGAAGTCTTATGCACACCAGTTGGGTGTCAAGGATATTATGCTAATCCAAGGCTCCAAAGCAACAGCTGAAGGAGTCCTACCTGTATTTGCAGCCCTTGACTCTTGGAGAAGACTGGGACCACTTACATTTCAAGGATTCAATGATTATTTCCAGATCATCTCGGTAAACCTCTTTTTTTTTTCCATGGAGCCTGTTTTTTAGTACCTAGATTCTTCTCTCTGAATGCTTAATTCAGCTGCAGCGTTTTAATAACAGCCTTTTGCATAAACAAACCGTGGAGCTGGCAGTTTAATTTTCAGGTTATGTCAGGATTACACAGGGTGAGGTGTAGTGCAGCTTGTCATACATTTCCTGCAGCTCAGCTTCTGCTGTGCTCCAAGGCAGCAGCGCCTGTTGAAAATCACGGTGTTGCTCATACCCCACGGAAAGCTGGCACATTCTCCTTTTTGCATCCCATTTCCCAGATGAATTATTGATCAGTGATCTGGAGGGGAAGGCTTGTTGCTGGGTGTCACAGGTAGCAGCAAGCACAGTCCCATCCCTGCAGCATCCACCAGCACTGTCCATATGGCGCTGCAGCTCCCCGAGCGTCACCGCTGATCACAGGCTGCTCATGGATCTCTTCCCAAGGCTTCCAGCCACCTTGTCTTCCTCCAGCTCCACCAGCTGGGAGGAAACACAGAGCAGGAACCAAAACTTGCTGTTGTCCTTGGAAAGGAGTGTTGGTGGGAAGTGTGGGGACAGTGACAGTCACTCCCTCCCTGTCACCTCCCCTTCCAGGTCCTGCAGTTGTGGGTTTGTCACAAAGTTGGGCGTGGGCAAAAAAAAACTGGTCTGGAAAGTTTTCTTTGTCCAAACCACTTGGTGCATAAAGCTGTATTGATCAGCTTTTGATAGTGAGAACATCTAAACTTCAAAAATACTATGGTATATGCCACATTACATAAATACATTACACTTAATGCTTTTAATTAATGCAGGAGCTGTGAGCAGTTAGATGAAAAGCATAATAAAACTATATGAAAAGACTGTTATTGTCCAGATGAAAGATAATATTTGGAAATAATGTGACAAAAAATGATAGACTGCAGTACAAATATGTTTTGAGATATTTCTGCAGCTCTGATTAGTTTATATTAGCTATTTTTTTTCATTTATGACTACCTCTGAAAGGCAGGTTATGGAGAATGTTAACATTCCAGTGGGCTGATTGACAATAATTAGTTTATTTTAAAGGAAAGGAAAGAAGTACAGTATTGTTGAAGCTGAGTAATGTGAATTAAAAGCCAGGTAATCTTTCCTGCAATTACAGAGATACAATGATTGCTGTTGTCAAAGAAAATCCACTCATACTTTTAAGAATCATTGTGTAGGAAGAGCTTTGCAAGCCTGAAATTGAAGCTCTGGTCATGGTCTCCAAAATTACACTTAGTAGTAATTTTATGCAGAAGCAAGACTTCTGAATACTTGAATTATACCTTGTTTGTAGCAAGGTATTTACTAGCAAATACAGGCATCTTATAAACAGCCCATGAGTCATCTTGGTGTTCATTTCAAGCACATCGAAAATGCAAATTGCAGCTGAATTATTCTTGTGTGGAGAGGCGAGGCTTAGAAAAACCTTAAATTCGTACTTTAAATGGAAATTATGAGAGGAAAAATGTGCACATTTGCCTTTCAGTGGAGGGTATTGTGCAGGGTGACTACAGCTTTTTCCATAGCTTTGCCTACAGGCTCCTAAACAAGGACTGATGGTGGATATGGAAAGAGCAGAGCTCCTGAGTGGTGTTTATGCTCCTCTTTGGGAGCATTTAATACTCTTCTTCACCAGGACAGCTAATAGAACTCTTTTTTTTTTTTTCTTTGTTTCTTTTTTTTTTTATTATTGAAATGCCTGTGGATTTTATGAGCCATCTGATACAACCCTAAAAAGCTTTAAAACAATTTGTGATAAAATCTAAGGCAAACAGAAATCCGTCAGCTTCTCTGTTCAAAGCCTTGGCCCAAAGGAAGCGATCCAGACGCGACTGTCAGCCAGATAGCAACTGCTGGGAGAGCTACACTGTGTTATTAAAAGATCAGTAGTTTGATCAACATCATATTGGATTACTCAAACTTCAATTACAGGAGTACCTGAGGGCTTTAGCTGGGATATATTAAAGACCAGCTTGAAGTAAACCTGCTGTTGTTGCACATGGGGGCTGTGAAAAGCCCACCTGAGAACTCTGTTAACAGTTCCTGTCCCAAAAGGGACTCGGTGTCAGCCCAGGAGTTCAAAAACAAGTAATAAAAATGGAGCAATCAACTGATTAATTTGATGTGGATTTTAATCTCAGGAAGAGGGGGGAAAAAGGAAGTAAAATAAATTCTTCCGTGCCTGGTGACATTATCCCTGCAAAGACAGGGTGAGAGAGTTGTGATGGTTCAGCCTGGAGAAGAGAAGTGTCTGGGGAGACCTCAGAGTCCCTTCCAATGCCGAAAGAGGCTCCAGGAGAGCTGGAGGAGAACTTTGGACAAACGTATGGAGTGATAATAGAGAGGGAAACGGCTTCAAACTGACAGAGGGCAGGTTTAGATCAGATACTGGGAAGAAATACTTCACAGTGAGGATTGTGAGCCCCTGGCACAGGTTGCCCAGAGAATTTGTGGCTGTCCTGTCCCTAGAAGTGTTCAAGGTGTCAGGTTGGACAGGGCTTGGAGCACCCTGGGATAGTGGAAGGTGTCCCTGCCATGGCAGGGGGATTAGAACTGATTGATCTTCAAGGTCCCTTCCGACCCAAACCACTCTGTAATTAATGGATTTAGCTCTGGAAACTGAGATGGACAGGTTTTGGATGTATTAATGTCACTTCTCTCTTCCTGTGTTTGAATCTCTGCAGAGTCCCATGTGATTTATGTCACAGAGGAAGCAGAGCAAGAAAACCTGTGTAAAATGCTATGTTTTGCTTGCTGGCAGTTCCTGCAGTGGATTGCCCTGGAGCTGGGATGTCTCCAGTGGGGATCAGTGCTTGTGGTGACACTGAGGAGGCACTGATGGCTGCAGAGCAATGCCAGGAGCCAGCTGAGACAGAGGGGAGGAGGTTGTGCTCTGGCCTCAGTTTCAGAGTGGCAGAGGTAGAGCTTGGTGGCTGAATGGTGTCTGTGCCCTCCCTGTTCTGGTCCTGCACAGCCTCCTCACAAATCTCATCCGTATTTCCAGCCAGCACAGCACATGTACTGTAAGCTGGAAACATCAGATTAGGAAGGTGTTTGCATGATTATAATTTCCTTGTGCACATTTTGCCTGCTGTGTGTGGAGAACACATCCCTCTGCATTCTGCTGTAGTGGAGATACAGAGCTCAGCAAGAGTGCATTAATATTGCTGCTAGCAAAATCCAGGTGTTCTCATCACATCAGGCATTCCTCCCTTTTTATTCCATAACTTCTTGCAAACTGCCGTTTCCTGCCGAGAGGAGATGCTGATGGCCCAACGTCTAAACCTCCTCAGTACAGCTCAGATCTCAGTCCACACGAGGAGTTCAGGCTGGATCATGCTGCCACTTATTAAGTGCATCTCCTTGTAGAGATCCTCTCCTCCTCTGCCACCTCCCCACCTCCCAGCAGGGCCCAGTTGGGTTGTGCTGAGGAGCTGTATTTAAAAATTGATAGACCCATAACAAATTTTCTCTCTGCTGTTCTGCCCCACATCAGAAAATCTTGCAGGAGTGTTGCAGTAGCTGCAGATACTGGTGATCTACAAGCCTTTCTCTGAAGCAGAAATTACATGAAATTTTGATTGTTGCATAGGCAAAACGTTCCCTTCCGGCTTCCCTGTTTACAGCTGGTATATTCACTGCTCTTCTGCTGGAAACATAAATGAAGCTGGCTTTTTTTCAGTATGTAAACGTTTTTTAGGAGCCTAAGTTACCCTTTTATCTGGTTTGTTGTTCTTCAGCCTGTGCTCCCTGGTTATTCTTGTGGTCATTCACTTATCCTGGCACAGTTCTCGCTGAGAGTTTGTGTCCATCTGTGTGGGTTTCCTATTGATGGGAGTTAGAGTCATCAGGGAGGTGCAGTTGCCAAAATATCTTAGTCTAACCCCACTGTGGAGCCTGGTAACCCAATCACTCTTCCTTTTTGTCTTTTCTTTGCTGAGGTGCTGTGTACTGCACTGAGATCCCAAAATGGATCGTTCTTTTTTTGTTTTAAATACTTACAGTGGAGAAAAGCGTGCAGAATGGCTTTGTGAAAAGAGGGAAAAATTTATTTCTTCACGGCTGTGTGAAAACATCACAGCGTTGTCTGAGGTCTGTCCGTGAAATTATCATGTTCCTTACTTTAATTCTATAGCCTGGTTTTCTTGCAAATTGTCTGGTTTCAATAATTGCTTAAAATGTGTGTGTGTGTATATATATATATAGATATATATGTTTCTCTATGTGTATATTTAATGAAGAATTCCTTGAAACTCTAATTAGGGCTGCTTGACTCCAAAGCAGTTTACATATCACAGGCTTACACAGCTATCAAACAGATGCTTCTCCTTTTTTTTTTCATTCAGCTGACATTTTCATTTTCTCTGCATATTTTGAGCACTGAGCAGTGATGTGTTTTGACTCCTGAGGCTACAGATGATATCAAAATGAGGATTAGAAATGAAGCTTTACCTGTCAATTAAGTTGTTAAGCTTGTCCTCCACAGTGTCTACACTTCGAAATGGCCTGTTTATTGAATTTGAAATACTTTTCATTCTTGACTTTGTTTAAATTGAATGGACAGTTCTAATTATAATCGTCAGGGTTTTCATCTGCAACATATGGTTTGCATTTAGAGTTGTGGATGAGGGGCTCTTGGATGTTTATTGAGCTAAACCACTGTTAAATATCTCGTGAGAGAGTGGCATGTCAGGCATTGAGAGTAAGCAGAAATGGGCAGTGCAAATATTGCCCAATTTTCTCTTTTCACATCGCTCCTGGGGGACAGCTGAGAAGTGAACTGTGGTGGAGACAACTCCAGGCATTGGTGAGGAACAAGTCACCACTTTCAATGTGCCAATCTTACCATGAAAGCAATATTTAAAAAAAAAAGAAAAAAGAAAAAGGAAAAAAGTCTTAGGGTGTCTTTGATATATTCCTCCCCCATCCTGAATTCAAATTCAATTAATTCAAATTACCAGGATCTTTGCCAGGCCAAAGTCATTCTCTCCAATCACCTGAGTCCCCCACTAACAGGGTTGCAGAATGGTAATTCATTTATCTCTTTATTTTCCACTAAGGCCAGTGACAGACCAGGGAATGAAATCCAGGTCTTTTAGCCTTGATGGGGTGGATTGTCCCTTTCAGTGCTCGTAGAAGTCTTCTCCCCAAAAGCAGGTTGTGGGGCAGATCCTGCTATTCCTGCTCCATGGATCTGTCAAAAATGCCATACCTTGGAGATGTCTCTGTCCTTTTCCCTGGAAAACAGGCATCAGGAGATGCATCTCCTTTCAGATCTGGACATAAATATTCATTACTAACACATGGTCCCATCGATGACTCTGCTGTTCAACATTTCACAGCACTGTCATTTCCATCCTTTGGTGTTTTCTGGAGAGAGAGGGGGAAACCAGAAGGAGAGAAGAGAAACCTGGACTAGGCACAGCTGGAAGTCTTTAAAACTACCTGGGAAAACATCTGAAGTGTAGGGCAAGGTTCCAGCTACAGATAGAAGGTGCCTCTCCATGATGTGACCAAATCTCCAGCGAGGTCTGGAGGAAGAACTAAAAGACACTGAACATGGTACAAAATGCTGTGGTAATTTAATGCCATTATTCACCTTCTCCATTTGAAGGCAAATAATCAGATAATTTGTAAAGCCTCTTTCTGTGCCTGCAAAACGGGTGCTGCTTAAAGCTGCTTTGTCCTTAGTCCCAGGTGAAGAAATGGGGAAGGACACTGGCTGCTCCAACAAGAGTCCTCCTTCATTGTGAAATGAGTTTTCAGGGGCTAAATTGGGTGAGGAATCATTAACCTTGCCTTCCACCCAGTCTCTCACCAGCCATGACAAGCTCCTTTTGGCATGGTTTGCTGCAGCCATTCCATGGGTTAATCCTGCTGGAGCAGCCTGGGACAGCTGTGAGTGAGGAATGTGAGAAGCTGCAGCCATCAGGCTAACCTGGCTGGCGTGGGGCTGGAGCACACAATGGATGCTCGTCTAATCCATGGCAGGGGCCAGCAAAGGGCAGAACAAATAGCTGAGGAGCAAAAAATAAAAGCCTGGGAGCACTAACAGTTCAAAATGACCCAGCTGGCTCTGCAGGAGCACATTTATCTATGCTGAAAGCTGTTCCGTGGAGGTGTTTTAACACCAGGTTCTAGAAAAACACTCAAAAGAGCTTGTAGCATATTTGTGGGGTTTTGTAAAGCATTAAAGAAAGCCCTAGACCAGGAGTTTTGGAGTTTAAAACCTCCCAGCCATCCAAAACTGCTCTTGTCGATCTTCGCTGTTCAGTTTTGTTCAGTGGAGAAGAAATACGTTTTCTCTTAACATTAACTGATTTTTTTTTTTTTTTTAATAATTCTAGGCTTTGTTTTGGACAACACTTTGAACTTGTATTTTCCTTCCTGGAGTCAATACCAATGTCAAACTTCTTTCATTGTGCAAAAGATGCCCAAAAGTTTTTCTAGCAGCAGGGGTTTCAAACCTCCTCCAGTCAAAGTTACAAAGCTTGAAAATAATTTTAGTGTCAGTAAAACATGAGACATCCTTTTCAAAACTTCTTCTGCAAGAGCAAATTATGTCATGCTTAGTAGTGAGTGCAATGTGAGGGAATTCACATTGGTTGTCAAAATTTTGGACATTTTCAAGCTTGAGACTTGAGTGACTCTGTGATTTAAAGGAAGCAGTGAGTTGAATCTATTACAAATTTACCTTCTTATAGCAATACCAGGGTCTTATTTTAAGTTTTACTTTTATAGAATAATTTCTGACTTTTGTGATCAACTTAAGAATGTCTGGGAACCAAGCCTGTTTCCCTTCCTTCCCATGAGTACATAAATTATTTCATTGAAAAACACAGTAAATTAATGTGTAAAATCCACCATGTAATTAGTGGGGAAAGACCATATGATATTTTCTCTTCAGAACTTTTGTGAGGTTTAAACACCCTTTGGAATATAGAAAAGAGAGTGGTAACAGTGTAGTTACAAATAACAGAAGGCAAAGCACTGTGATGCATCTTTGTTGATTTAAAATACCAAGTTAAATAGCAAACAATCAGAGTTTTCACATCAGATGTACAGAATGATCTGCAGCTGAAGAGGGAAACTGGTCAGGGCAAGGGAGGGATGAGCCAGATTGTTGGAACTTATTTCCAAAGACATGTTGGAGTTGAACAGTTTATCCACTTGGGATAATTCTAAATAGAGCCACATAAGGGTTCTTGTAATACTTAAGATCCAATCTTCCCTCTTTCTCTCTCACCACCACTCCTGACTCACAATGTTGTGTGGGAACCAGTGACCCTCCTGAGAGGTAGACCTTGCTGTCACCCTGTGTCCCATGGCAGTGTCCTCAGAGGGAATACCACCCTGGGATACCTTTGGCACATCATCTCCCCTCCATTCAGGATTCTCAAAACGGAGGCTTCTGATGCTTCCTTTTTTCTTCTTTCAGGGTTTAGTTCTGTATCTTGTTTGCACTTCTTAGTGGTCTAAAAAGTAAAGTTATTTGTGGGGAGAGAGTTGATCTGGCAGCATCTTACTTTCTTCCTTCCTTTATAAAAACCCTGATTGCAGGTTGACTAATTACCCATGTTTAGCACTGCTCTGTTTATTTTTGAGGAACTGATTGATCATAGCTGTTCCTGAGTGTTTTAATAATGATATGAAAAAAGCCACTGATGTGATGATCCTGAGTTCCAAACAAGCAGTCAAGTTCTGTATTGAAAGAGGTTCTGGAAAGGGCTGTGCTGGCAGTGGGTTGGGCTTTTGTACATCACATCCTCTTTTGTTGTGTTTGTAATTTAGGATGTTGGTGAGGAGGAAGGGTCAGTCCAAGTGCACAGCCCTCAGGAACACGGAGAGCTAAAAAAGATGCATATCATCTAAATAAACTACTAAAATACTTTACATCTCGGAAACACACAGGCTTTTGGTTTGTATGACTGAGGATGAGGTTATTCCTGATGAAAGGTGGATAAACAAGGACCCAGGGAGGTACCTTCAGTGGGAAATCCCACTGTAAAACATCTCTGAAATCTTCTGAAGGTGAGAAGGAGAATATCCACACAGCACCTCTGCTTTGTTCCCCCAGCAGCACAATCCCCTTGGCAAGACAGCCCAGGGACAGCACACAGCTCTCATTTTCCCCCTTGTCTCCACGGATTACTCTCCCTCTGTTTTGTGGGAATGCAGTTGCTTTCATCACAGGCTGACTTGTGATAAGAAAGCCCTAAGTGGCTTGAAATTCAGGTTATTCTGATAAGCATCCTAAGTTGTAACTATAGAAAGTCGAGCAGGAAGGTGTTTCAGTTTGATCTGCAGTGGAAACTAATCCAAATTTAATCACAGTTACAATCGTCCATAATCCTGTGATGTTCTAGAAATGCAGTGGGATGGCTTTATATTCCAAGAATACTTTAAAATATTTTTATACATCTGCTATTCTAGAATAATTTCATCTTTCTATAGCCATTCCCAAGTAGAAAAACAAATGGCCACTTGTGTGCCTACAACAGCATAGGCTGTTGCTCTCCTGCTTTATGTGTCCTTTGCTAGTACAGCAGTTTGACTGTAAGAGTGCAAGTTGTTTAGACTTTTAAAACTTCCAAAAGCATTCAGATCAGTGTCTGCCTTGCAGACTGCTCCTCAGACAAAACAATTAGGGGATTTTTCTGCTGTAACTGGGGACGAAGCTGTTTCCTGGCCTCGAGATGGAGGAGACGTGGAAAGGCGACTGCGCCTTGCATTTCTCTTGATTTTATCTGTAGGATGTGAAGGAATCTTTCAGCATATAATCCTTAAAATATTGATCCTGCAGAGGAAGTCTGGGGCTGGAAGGGATCGTCTGTCATCAAATTTGCCGTTCATGTGGCGCCGTGGAGTTGCACTTTCGGCTCCTGGGCTTCGCCTGCACTTGCTGCAGGGAGTCTCAGGGCAGGGCTGCTCTAGCTCACACATACAAGTGCTTTAGGATCTTTTATTTTGCCCTGAATTTTGTTGCCTTTCAGCAATATCGTTGCTTTATGTCCCTCTGGGATGTGCCAACACGAGGGAAATGCCGCTGAGGGAAGAGCTGCTGCTGGGTGCAGAGCTCCCCCATAAACCAAGTCACTTCCTTAAATCTCCAAATGGAGACTAACAAATAACACTAACTCCCAGCTCGTTTTTATTAGCTGGACTATTTTTTCTCCTTTGCAAGTGCCAGTATCCAAACTTGAAACTGCATTTGGTATATGAGAGAAATTCTCCAGCTGATCGTAGCCTATAAAATTAAAATATTGAAGCTCCCAGTGTTTGAGTTTATTGAGGTATAAATACTAGAACGTGGCATACTGTGTGGTTCAGCTGCTTCCTTGTTCTATTTTTCTGAGTCTTTTTGCTTGTTTTGTTTCTCTGATACTCCATACAAAGAGTTTCCTGGGTTTGATTTCATCCTGGCATTTTTCAGCAGTCTGGTTCTTAACAGTATGGAATTCAACAAGGTGAATAACATTTTCTGTTTACTATTTACCTTTTAGAAAGCAAAGTTTCTGCTTGAAAGAAAAGCATATTCCAGATGTCTCCAGGCAGTAGGACATGTATGTAGTATACAGTCTAATAAAACAACAAATACAGCAAAAGGATCAAATAGTGGTGCATGTTAGCAAATGGTCTGAATTTGAACACCAGTCAACACCAGGACTTCATTTTAGGTGAGGGAAATTCACATGTGAAGTATTAAAATTTAACTTTATAAATGCATTTCCTCAGGAGTGGGATGTTGTGCATTTGCAAGTCTTCTTTAAAACTTCCTCTTTCAGTTAATTTTGATTAGATTTTCTCAAACGGAATAAACATAAAAGCATTAAAAAATACATAAACCATGAAAGTTAAATGCAAAACAGACACAACCACAGCAAAGATACGAAAGCCAGAAGCCTTTTCCTCAAGTGCAGTGTTGGGGGGGAAATTCCTTCCCTGTCTTCCCCACAGGAGCAGTTGTGGACTTGCCTCTCATTAGATAATTTCAGAACATGATCTAAACAGCAATTAAATCAGCAGGAGGTTTTAGTGTTGAAAGGGGGGTACTTCGTAGATATCTGGTGCAGGAGGGAGGCTTGGCTTGGGGAGGAAAATATCTTTGGCATTTGGGATAATTTGGTATCAGCATCGCCCGTGGGGGAGATGGTGGGAGGTGGAGTTGCTGTCTCTGGGGACTGCTGAGCAAAGGACAGACAAAATCCAGGCAAACATCTGCCAGGTGAATTTTTTTCAGGGAATGTACTAATTGACCCTTATTTCCAATGACCTCGGTGTTGGTTTTAAAGGTAATGATGTCAACATGTCAATCAAATGCTATTTACAGTAGCCCAGCATTGCTGAAGAGGTGCAAAAACTGCTTATGTGGTGCTTCTGGAAATTCAGTTTTATGGGTCTGTCTTAGAGCTTCACCTGGTTACTTAAACTGTTCTTGATCTTTGTCCATCATCGTCCATCATTTTCAGATGAAATTTACAGCAACGTTCTCAAGCTGGTTTAATGCTTGTTTCCCTCTTCATTTGACTGAATGTAATCCTCTAAAATCCTCTGAAATATGGAATGATACCTGCTTAGCTTTGGAAAAAGTATCAGCAGGATTTCACATAATTTTTCTGGGGGCTCATCTGAGAAGATGCTATGGGGAGTTCAGGTGAACACAAAGAAGAAGGGATAGTGTTTTTCCCCCTCCCTGCAAGTGTTCTATGATTTAATAAGAGTCATAGAAAGTGTGCCACAAAACTCTCATTGTTTTAAAAATTTTCTCTTTAAGCTGTCTGTGCTTTTCCTTGGTTGAAAATGTACTGGTGATAAAGAACGTGGCTGTTTTCTATTTATGTCAGTTGTACCTGCTTGTACCCCCAAGAACAAATAGGATCAAAGTCCTGATGCAAAAGGAAATCTTCATACAGCAAATTTCTATAAAAGTTTGACCAGCAGTTCCTGCAGGCTCAGATGTGTTATCTAACCCTAATGCTTTCCCTGTATTTTTCTCCTGACCCCAATGAAACAGCCATGTCACAAATCACTCTAATTAACAAGGGCTTCAGAAACAGGGACTACAGAGGCAGTTCCTGCAGGAACTTGGAAAAATACCCCAAAATTCCACCTTCCTTGGCTCTGCTGCCCAAGTGAAGTGAACAACACCCAATCCTGAGCACCCTGGCTGCATTATGGATGAGCCATGCAGGAGAACCAGGGTCTGTCTGTGTTGGACTCTCTTGTGATCCTTGCTCACCATGTCCCTTCCTTCCCCAGACGTGGATGAGTGTGAGGAGCTGAACGGTGGCTGCCAGCAGGGCTGTGTCAACACCCAGGGCTCCTTCCAGTGCCAGTGCCAACCAGGATTTCGGCTGCACGCCGACGGGCGCACCTGCATCGGTGAGCAACCATTCCCCATCCTTCCCAGGCTTGTTTTTCTCTCTCTTTGTCCAAGTGCAGAGGCTTCTAGGCTTCTACAGTCTGAGTTTTGACTAAATATCATTGCCCATTCTGGTTCCAGCAGCCTGCAAGAATTCAGGTATTGCCCAATTTACTCTTTGTTTTGTTTTGGGTTTTTTTTTTTTATGGTATCCTATGTTTGTGAATTTTTTTTGCAGCAGGCATTAAAGAACTTAGGGGTTCTTCATTTCAAATGACAACATTTTTTGAATTCTGAGCCCTTTTTCTTTGTGGCACATCTTCCTTTATGTTCCAGCACTGTCCTGGGACTTGGTGATTTTCGAGGTCATTTCCAAGCTAAATGATTCTGTGACTTACAGGATGGAGTTACCCTATGAATGCTCATGAAAATGAGAGCACCACAGAGCTCAGCAGTTCAGCTGTGACACACTGCCTGTTTATGTGGAGAGGATTAACAGCTCTGCCCTTAGAAATAAACCCTGTGTTTCTTAGGTTGGACTCTAAAGCCTGAAACAAGGCATAACAGAGTTAATTTTGTGTGTTGTTAAAAAATAATAATAATAGAAAATACACGGTTATCTATTGCATTTAAATCAGTACAAAAGTCAAATTACTGAATTCTGCAGAAAGGATTAAAATGTTCTTTCAGCTGGGAAGAAGAAAAGGGCACCATTTGTTTAAATTTTTAAGCCTGATTTGAGATAATATGAGAAGACCAGTCAGGTACAGTCAGATCACATCTGCAGAATACGTTCACTCACAGTTTGGTCATTGTCTCAGTTCCTGCACAAAGTCCCTTGGTTGTGCTTAACTTCAGCCAGAGATGTCATCAGTCATTCCTAGTGTTATCACAGCAATACATCCACTGATGCAACCACAACCCAGGAGGTACCACTGCTTAAGCTGTGGGAATAATGGATTTTTTAATTTAAAAACTTATCCTTTTAGGTTTTTTTGGGTTTATCACATGCAGAGACTTTCAATGTTGTGGTCATTAACTGCAGTTAAACATACAGTGAAGTCTTTTCTTGATTATCTTGATGAAGGACTTGGTAAGGAAACACTATAGAGAGAGGGGGAAAAAATAATGTAAAAGCATAGTGGTTCATTTTAAAATAGAAGCAATAGGGGTTTTCTGTGAATTAAATGAGAAATTAATCTCTCTGTTTAGATCTGACCAGGGAAGACCCAGAAGTGAAAGATGTGATGTTTGAGCTGCATTACTCTCTCTGAATATTCTCATTTGTGGTAGAGAGGGAATTCCATATGAAAAGGGGACTAAAGGGACTTTGGGAGGAAAAAGAGAAAGAGAACTGTGTGATAAAAAGTAGGTATTAAGGCAATTAAATTAATTTAGCTTTGTAATATATAAAACTTTCTATGGATATACAATAGCAAAGTTTCCTTTTGTCTCAGATAATCGGGAGGCTCAGTTTGGCATTGTCCGAGCTGTGAACAACACCAGAGAGCAAGTTTTCATTTCAGAAATGTAAATATTCTCAAGAAGTTATTCAAAATACTTCACAGAGCGATCAGCTTGGTTTGCAGTGTCTCAGAAATTATCAAGGAGAAACAGAAATAAATCCTAAGACGAGAGACAGGAGTTTGAGAGCACTGCTACTGTGATAATGGATATACGTGATACTGAGGGAGGATATTGAGTCCTGCTTCAGCTGTTTAGACAAGACACCAAAATAAATGGATATAATAAGCCCTGATGCATTGGAGAACAAGACAGTTACTAATTGATGAGGACAGGGAGAAGCATTTCATATAAACCAGTAATCAGGAGTGACTGGGATTGGGATTTGGGCAGTAGCTGCTTGTTGGGGATGCAGAGTTTACCCCTTGTGCTGCACCAGGTTGTACATTCAGCTTTCATCACTCACCTGGTCCAGAAGCAAACCACTAAAGCAGCTCTCTTTTGACCTGGTGCAGCTGAGCAGAACATCCAGCATTTCAAACAGAGTTTAGATTAGCAATGGTATTTCTTCCATGGATACTTCAGAGGATGTAATGATCTCTGCTGCATGCTGAGAATAAAAAGAGACCACATTCTGTTTATGAAAGGTGATTATCTCAGCTGCAGAAATAAGAAACAAGAGTCCCTTCAGAAAGGTTTTTCAGAGGAGCCCAGCCCAGATTGCTTGTTATGCTCATTCTTTCCACGTCTTCTTTTTCTTTTTTGGCAATCCTGTGTTTGTGGGAACGAAAGTGCCAAAACCATTTGAGGGGAAGCAGATTTTGCAGCCAGGATGGTTTGGAAATCTCCCATACATAAGAAGTGGATCTATCATGTTTTAAGATATTCAGCCTACATCTGAAGACTCAAAAACCTGGGATGAGATACTTTCTCATGTGATTCATGGAACATTACTGAACTTCTGTCACAAGTTCTATCCAGCAAGTCTGGTCCTCCTGCCACCTCACCACAGGGGGTTTGGGATCCTGGCTAGTTGCTGTTGGTCCATCCCTGCACTGCCAGTATGAGCCTCAAAATACATGGATAGAGGAAATCTGGTTTTTTTCATTCCTCCTGCTCTCATTAGAAACTTCTGCTTGTACTCTAAGGCAAAGAATCTCCCAAGTGTGTTGCCTTGTTCAGGAATGACCAATGTGTGAGAGTAAACTGCTTCATTCCTGAATCCTTTGGTGTTATCCAGTACTTCAGGCCATGCTAAAATCCCATCTTTTTCAATGCTCCTTTTCTTTCTTCAGCTTTTTGGTCCCACAAATTTTGCTCAATATTGAATTCATTTTTAGGTACACATGCCAGACCAAATATTCACTGCAACACTATCCAATTCTTTTTTTTGTTTGTTTTGTTTGTAATGCCTTGATTATGTTAATGCAATGAATTTGACTTCGCTGGAGTTTAACCAGCTGGTATCTGAAAAGCTGAAACTCAGAAAGAACATGTTTATTGTAGTATCGGGCTGTGGGTTTGGATTGCTGCAGATTCATTGTCTTCAGTGGAATTTATTCCTGTTTGAACTGCTAGAAGTGAAAGCAGGGCACAGCCGTTAGACCCTGATTCATCTCTGGTGCCAGCTGCTACCTTTGATGTCTGCTTTGTGTGGAGAAGCTGTTGAGATGCAGGGGTTTTATGAAGATTTTAGCACACTAAGGCTCTTAATAGAAAATAACAAAGAAACTATCTAAAACTCTATAATCTATGTTTCCCAACAAAAATATAAGTTCTGTATGAAGTTACATTTCTTGTCATTGCCAAAGCTGGATTTAAGGTGATGGAAAACATCGGTTGGAAGATGTTGCTATGCATGAATCTAACTATGGCTTCAGAGTCAGCTGTTTGTAAAAATATGACCATTATTCTAAAAAAATAATGGGTTGGGAAATGTGTGTTTCTTTACTATCATCAGATCAAGCCTACAGGAGAGCTGGAGAGGGACTTTTTACAAGGACATGTTGGGACAGGACAAGACAGAATGGCTCTGAGTTGACAGAGAGCAGGGTTGGATTAGATATTAGGAAGGAATTGTTCTCTGTGAGGGTGGGGAAGCCCTGGCACAGGGTGCCCAGAGAAACTGTGGCTGCTCCATCCCTGGAAGTGTCCAAGGCCAGGTGGACAGGGATTGTGGAAGGTGTCCCTGCCTGTGGCAGGGGGGTGGAATGAGATTGTTTTTAAGATCAACCCAAACCATTCTGTGATCCTTGTGTTTCTCACATGGTGTCTCCCACCACTGTCTCCCTTCCCAGATGCTGTCTCCCTCTCTTGGCATCATCTGACAGCCTGTCTGGAATCCACATCATGGCTGGTTTTCCACCAGATTTCCAGAGTAAATCTCTGAATGTCAGGCCATCTTTCTGCCTGGACCCTGTGGAGATGCTCAGCCCTGCAGCCACAGCCCCTTAGTGCCAGACAGAATCAGAGCAGTGAGGTGCCAAGTCCTTCCCTTTCTCTGCTCAGAGACGTGGTGCTGGCAGCACCAGCACAATCCATCCTGTCCTGTCCCTGGAGGCTCTTCTCCTTCAGTCTGGCACCTCCTCTCATGGATCCAGCCATGACAAACCTGCCCTGGCTGCTCCAGAGGAGCCCCTGGCTGCTGGCAGAGCCACACACCTGATTGGGCTGCACAGTCCCTCCAGCACCAGATTTCACACCTGTCCCCTCCCACCTTCAAATCCTCCAAAATTCTCATCACGACAGGTTGCTGCTTATCTCCCCTTGCATCCAAATTGGCTCGTGCCCAGAAACGGAGGGAGAAAATGGCACTTTTAAAAGCTGAGATGTATATTCTGTCACTTGGATTTAAGATGTTTTTCGTCTTCTGAAATATTTTCATCCTATTTGAATATTCTCGCTGAAAAACAGGTCTTTGGATATAAATGTGCAGGGAGCTGGGAGCCCACAGTATATGGGGTCTGCTGTCTCCTGTGTAGACATGAAACTGCTTTCAAGTTCTGTCTCTAGCGGGGCAGAAGGTTTGTGGGCACAGGTGGAGATCAGAAGCCAAGGTCAGGTTCCTGTGCAGTGAGGTGCCTCCTGCCTCCTGCCGTGTGTGCATCCAGGAGAATGTAAAAATTTGCTTTTCTTTTTCACCTTTTTAGCACATACTTGACTGCACAAACCCAGTGCTTGCTAATTGGTGGCACAGGGTGAAACGAATCCTGTGGCAGGTTTTGCGACTTACATTTGCTAATGTCTGTTACAGAAAAATGAATAAATGTGAATATTGCTAAAACAAATCTCAAGGCAATTTGCTGCATTCATTGGGTTCAGAGTTTGGTGCAGTCTATGAAGGACCAGACCGTCTTTCCAGCTACTCTTAGAGAACATGGAATGACAGAATGGTTTGGGTGGGAAAGAACCTTAGAGCCCATCCAGTTCCAACCCTCTGCCATGGCAGGGACACCTTCCACTATCCCAGGCTGCTCCATGCCCTATCCAACTTGGCCTTGGACACTGCCAGGGATCCAGGGGCAGCCACAGCTTCTCTGGGCACCCTGTGCCAGGGCCTCACCCCCTCAGAGTCAAGAATTGCTTCCTAATATTTCATTTAAATCTCTCCATACTGCATCCCTGCTGTTAGAATATATCTAGATGCAGCCATGCACACCCATTTCCCTCCATACAGCACAATAGCAGCATCAAACCATCGCTCTTATTTTTACATGCAGCGTGTGAATAGGTGTGGGTGTGTGTTAACATGTTTTGTCAGGACGAGAAATGTTTCTCCAGAGGCCAGGGATATGTGTTGAACAAAAAGGAATATTAATTTGCTTGGGTGAGAGAAGCAGCATCTTTAAAGATGCACTGAGGACCCTCTGTTCCTGTGGTTTGCTGTGTAAGTCTGTCCTGCAGAGCTTGTGGCTTCTGTCATTTGCATTTTTTTTCCTGTGTGAGGCTGAAGAAATCAGCCTGAAAGACAATTACTATTTTTAATCAATGAAAGCAAGGAGAGCAAAAGATAATCAATGGGCAAGTGCCAGCAGGGCTGTTCTTTTTCTCCCTTCCTTACCTCGGTGGATTCTCAGTGCTTTGGTGCTGTCAGATCAAAGGGTGCTGTGCTTCAGTCAGCATTACAGCCCTTAGATCTCACCTGCCTCGTGCTGGAATCAGGATTTCACTGGTGTGGGACACTGTGCCAGCCAAACCCTGGGAGCACAAGGGAGAGCAATCACTCAGGGGTGGGGAGAGGTGCACTTCTGAAAGCTGTTCAGCAAGGTTTGCCTGTTTCTGCTGTCATTGAGGTGTTTAAAATAGGAAATAGGTTTCTCAGGTTGTTGATGTGCATTCCTTCAATGCTTCCTTGGCTCCAGCTGTCAATTCCTGCAGCGTTAACAACGGGGGATGTGAGCAGGACTGTGTTCAGCTCAGTGAGGACCACTACAAGTGCCAGTGCCAGCCAGGCTACCAGCTGAGGACAGATGCCAAATCCTGTGAAGGTAAGTCCTGTGCCACCTGCCTGAAGACACACAGTCTTTTAAAAGACACACAGGCAATTTAAAAGCCCCCAGGATGGTGTTTGGGGTCACTGTGCTCATTCCTGTTTCCCTCTGTGTGCCAAAAGCAGCTTTAGGAATTGCTTATTTAACAGGATTTTTAAATGACATGTGTTTGAGGTGTGAAGTTCACTTTGAATCAAAATTTTGAACAACATTTTGGCCTCGTAGATCCCTGGCTGTTCCTTGCACACTGATGGTGATGACATAGGTTAGGAACTTAATCGTGATTTAATTCTAACATTTTATTACTCACCAAGTTGTATATAGAGTTGGCCTGCATTATATGTTTTAGTCTACTAAAAGTCTTTTTTATCTCCTTTTGGCTTATCACAGTCTGATTCATTTATCCTCCCCTTCAGGTTTCTAAGCACTCTCTCAAGCAGAACAGCAATGCTACCTTTGGGTTTGATTGTTGCTTTTCTTTTCTTGTATATCTTAACATATCAGTTTTTAAGGCAACCCCCCCATTCCCCAACACAAGCTCACACACACACACCCTTGAACATGCCAGAGAGAGATAGGGCCAAATTTATGGATTTACTGAGCTGAAATTCCTGTCACAAAACTGTTTCCATATGGCTCCTCTTCTGCTGGGAGATTTTATATGCTGTGTATGAAGTGTAAGTAAATCCTGCTGTTCAGATGGCACCCAGCTCCTGCTGGGTGCACAGAGCACTTCCCCTTCACTTTGGGCCTCTCCAGGGGCACCCACAGCCTGGTGGCCTCTCTGTCTGTCACAAGGTGGCCACGTTTTGTCCCTGAGATGACGAGAAAGAGTCCGAAAAGGGGAGCTTTAGGGAGAAGGAAGTGTCAGAGACCTTCCTCTGCTGTCCTCCATCCCATTTCCAAACATCTCGAGATGGTCTTGGCCAGCTGGCTTTGGGGTGGGTTTTATGGGGTGGTGGGACAGTGACTGGGTCAGTGGGGTCTGGGCCACTTCATCCTCTGTTTCAGCTGCCAGGACTGGTTCAGCCCAGCAGCCAAACCAGCAGCCTGGAACCCCTAAAAGGGGAGCTTTTGCCACCACTGCTCACCCCCTCACATGGTGAGGCTGAAGAGGGTCAGCCACCACCAAAGGCAGTGGTTTGTCCCCAGCAAGGACTTACTGAGCAGTGGAGAAGGAGCAGGGTCAGCCTTGTCTGCAGGTGAGGCCTTACCTGGCTGCCTGCTTACCTCAGGGTGATTAAATCAAAATAAATCAGTTCAGCCCCCTCAGGGCAGCTGTACTCGGAGGAAGCAGGATCTGTCCTGCAAGCAGGGCTCAGCTTGCAAAATGAAGACTGAGTAGGATGCTTGTCCCTCCATAAACACCTTAGAGAATGAATTCCTGGGAGAGAAAAGTGCTAGGTAAGCCCATGGACAAGATTTTTACAGGAACAAGTGAGGTCGAAGTGCTCATGAATGCATTTGGGTTGTCATTTAGTGGTATTTTAAGTGGAAGAGGTGGGAGGAGGTGAGCCTGGTCAGTTTTTCATTTTCCAGCCACAAAACTTGGCTGCTGGAGTTATGGTTTGGATGGAGAAAACAGTGTCATGAGGGTATTTGCCACAGCAGGTGTAGGTGTTGTGCAGGTATGGATTCATTCCTGTGGACTCCTTGGCAGCAAATACTGCACCCACAGCCCTGGAAAGCCTTAGAAAAACACTCAAACTTGGCAGTTTTGCTCTTTACCACTTCATATTTTCTCCAGTGTGAAGTCATGGTTGATGTGAATAAAAAAAATTATTTTGATAAGACTCAAATCTCTTTTTATTTAGGTGCTCTAGAGCTCACAGCTGACAGGACTGGAGACCCTTTACCCTGTTCTTCTTTACAGCTTTGCAGTGAAGGACTGGGAGGTCTGCCCCATCCCTGGAAGTGTCCAAGGCCAGGTCGGATGGGCTTGGAGCAGCCTGGGATAATGGAAGGGGTCCCTGCCATGGCAGGGGGTGGCACTGGATGGGCTTTGAGGTCCCTTCCAGCCCAAACCATTCTGTGGTTCTGTGTCCTGAGGCACTTGGGAAATGAAACCATGCCAGGAAATTTTTCACTGTAGTGTTTAACAGCTTGGAGTAGAGCTTTGTAGGATGGAGCCTGTTATCTACTAAAGTTATTAAATGAACCAGTAAGAGGCAAAAGTGTGAAAAAAGAACACTAATGAGTTATTTTTTGCTTTCCCTGAAACCTGCCTGTAACAGGAACAGACGTGTCACTGGAAAGCAACTCAATCACTGCTTGCCTTATGTCCTGAAGATCTTCCCTTTACAAACTTACCTCATCCAAGGATTTCCAAGGCTGCTATCTTTATTTGAATTACTATGTTTTACTAACATCTACCGTGTAATTTGTTGTTTGCCTGTTGTCATGTCACAGAGCATTACAAGCTTTACTCCGTGCTGTAATCATTCTCAAATTAAAGCTTTAGCTGCTCTGAGAAACCTTCATAATATGCAGGTTTAACAGATGCTGTTTGATAGCGATTTCATTTAATTTACTCAAATAGAAAAAGAATCGGCAAATAACTCAATATCTCGTATCAGCAAGGAGTGAGTTCTTGCTTGGAGCTAAATCCTTTGTAGACCTCAGATTGTCGAGCTGCAGAGCCAAATTGTCAGCCTTGGAAGTGTCATGTACAACAAAGTGCTGCTGTTCCTTGGAAACCTATTTGCAACCTATCGTGTCAGAAGTCCAATTGCAGCTCTACATCCCTAACGGTGCTTTTATTTTATTTTTTTTGTTTTTAATACTGTCAAATCAAACTCAGCCCTGCAGACTGAAGTGGTTACATGTTGTGTGTTCTCAAGATGGCAGGAGGTGACACGAGGGAGTTTGAGGGTCTTCTGTGGCAACTTTGCCAAATGGTGGCACGAAACTTCACTTGGCTGCACAGAAAAGTGACAAAAAAAGCCCTGCCCTATTTTAAATCCACATGAAGCAGAGGTTTTTCTCTCCTGTTCCCTTCTCCTGCACAGGCACTGGAAGAGCAGAGCAGCCAGGTTTAGAGAAAAACTCCTTCAGCCCTTCCCCAGGGTCCCTCAAACCCTGACTCCAGGGTTGTTCAACTGATGCTGACTTTTCTCTGGGGCTCTGAGAGAAGTTGCCTTGTACAGAGCAGGGGAAGGAAAAGCTGGGCTGGAAGCAAGTGAGGAATGTTGGTCATCTGTCTCAAATCAGACAGTAATTAGTAAAATGCTCAAACTGAATTAGAGCTCAGATTGTAAGGAAATGGGTATAGCTTTAAAAATTTTATTTGAAGATAAGCAGAACCCTAGAGGACACATTTTCTAATTTACCTACAGAGCATTATTCACCAGAATTTTGGGATAATGAGTGCTCCAAAGCATAACCTCAGCCTGGTGCAGAATGTCAGTTCTTAACCCAAATCAGACCTGTCTGAACAGTCCTTGGCCTGTTTTGGTGTGTGCCAAGTCTTTATTTGGGCAGGATTCTTCCAGCAGGTACATATTCCAGATATAAGCCTGTAAAACACAGGGAAATATTCGAGGTGGAGGCTTCTGTAGGAACTTCATAAAAGTTTTTCTAAGTATTTGCCACTTAGAGCAGCTTATCCTTGAAAAGGTATGTTATTGTTCAAGAAGAGGAAAAAGCCTTGATGTACAACATGAATGGCATATGTTTATAGACTGAAAGATGTCTTTGGGGGCTCTTCAGTGTTTATTTCCTCTAGAGCCTTTTAAATATTCATTGTTTTGTGGTGAACTCCATCATTGTGTGTGTTTATGGATTCACACATACTGGAGTGCTAATTGCTCTTGTTTAGAGAACTCTTGAAATCTGTTCAGGTACAGCAAAATAAAAATAAAATGTACTTTTTTGTCCTACTTCCAATGTAATACAAGCTCGGTTTCCTGCTGTTTAAAGCATTGTCGTTGCTCTATGAAAAATGTTTTCCAGCAACAGAGGAAAGAGCACCCAGGAAGAAAAAAAACAGCTTCACTGTACACCAAATGCTGTCACATTTTTTTCCCAGTCTAATCTCTTACAGCTGCTTCGTCGTTAGTTGTAACAATGGCAGGTAAGACCATTTTCAGGCAAAAAGTGACCTTTCAGTTGACAGTGTGCTCTAATTGGTTTCAGTGATAGACCCCTGCACAAGTGGGAATGGAGGATGCTCACAAATCTGTCAGAATGAGAGAGGAATTGCGAAATGCGAGTGTCACCCAGGGCATTCTCTTTCTGCAGACAAAAAGTCCTGTTTAGGTAAGAAACTCTGGGCTCTTTACTGTGAAGAAAGTTATTAATCAGTGCTCTGGATTACTGAGCTGACAGTGGGAAGGAGTATGTTGTACAAACAGGTGTGTGCATTTTGGAACAGCATTTCTCCCTGTGATATTTACATCAACCCATGGTCTTGAAGGACCTTTTTAGTGATGGAAATTCCTCTGTGATCTCTCAAGTCATGCTTTCTAGCAACTGGATCTGTGAATGCTGGAGTGTTATTCTTGTAGGGTCCCTTTAAAATAATGTCCCAGATACAGCTCCTGGAAGATTGGTTCAAGCAAAACTCTGAACCAGGTCACTGAAAACGTATTTAGAATTCAAAGGGCTTTTTAGCTGGAGAACTGTTTCCATATTAATGGAGAAACTACTGTGAAGGAAGAAGTCATGATGTGTAAGATTTCCAAATAGAGGAGCTTTAAAAAGTTGAATTCTGAAGTCCTGTATTTAGTCTGGGGTTGTCAGAAAGATCTGTAGTGTTTCTGACCCAGAATATGGGGGAATTAGAGATCAAAATACCTGCTTTCCTCTTTCAGTGAAACTCTTGGAAGATAGTTTAGCTGTTTTATGGAGTAAAAAGCGTTTGTGGACTTCATGGTGCACAGATTTTTAACATCCAAGTCAGGATCAGGGTGTGTGTATACACATATACATATTCAGACACTAATTTTAAAACTCCATTTGAAAACTTGGCCAAAATTTTGCTAATATTTAAATTGTCTCATACAGAGGGTGCTGGGTGCCTTTCAAAATATTTACTTCCAACCCTGAGTATTCTACTCAGTTGTCTGTAAGCCCTTCTGTGAGTAAAATGGCACATCTTAGTGATCCTCTCGTACTGGAATTACTCATGAGTAATTACTGAAAATAAAAAGTATTTTCAAGTAGTATGGACACTTCATTGATGATGAGTGTATGGAAACAACAGTGGGTTTAGCAGTAGGGTCAGCCTGTTATTCGTTTTATCTCAGATACACATTGACATTTCTGTTGATTTGTGTATAAACTGAATCACTGAGTTAACTTGCAGTGTTATATATTGGAACAAATTTTCTCCCCAGCCTCGTGGCAACAATCTTTTGAATCATTAAGCAGTGTGTCTTACCATGGATACACAATTATTGGTTTTTTCTCCTAGGAGTTACTCAATGTCTTTTGCAAAATTCAAGCTGTTGTTTGACTCTCTGGAAACCGAGCTGGAAGGAGACAGAGGGCAGCTGAAATGTCATACTTCAGGAAGAAACCTGGTTCAACTTTTTCTATTTAAAAAGAAGAGGAAAGAATATTTACCAGCGTTGGTCAGGACAGCCCACTTGCAAACTGACAATTAGACAAAAAGGAGAAATAACCCGTTTTATTCTAAGCAGCAGCTGCTCACATGGCTGCTTCAGAGAAGCTGTCATTTGTCCTGAAATTTTCATGAGCCAGTGTGTGGTGTTTGCACTGCCTGGGGGCTCTCTTTGCAAGAAACCTGATTGCATTCGTCAAACTGCTTGTGCTCCAGCGCTGGGCACAGCACATGTGCAGGGACAGAACTGCTGCAAAGTGCTTTTCTGGGGTAAAAAGTGAGGAGATTTCACACTGTTCCCTCCCATGCACAAGACGCTGCACCGATTGCAGAATCAGTGCAATAAATAATCTGTGTTTTGCCAGGGAAATGTCAGAATGGGAAGGAGCAGGAGATGGATCAGGGGTTTGCCATGTGATACCAGTCTTTGCACAGAGGTCGGTGTTTTGTGCAGCTGTGCTCCACAGCAGCTGCATTTAGTGTAAATTTTTGTGGTTTGGAGTTTTTTTAACTAATTACGTAGATTTTAGGAAGATGGGCATTTTTGGAAGCATTTAACTCCAAACTGCAGACTAGCAAGTGTGAAGCTGAGGAGCAGCCTGCTTGACAGAGGACTGGGGGAAGAGCAGCCTCCCCATTTGGGTCTCTGCACCTTTTTATTTTCCTTCCAGGTGGGGTGAAGCTGCTCTGGTTGCAGCTGTGCTGCTGCAGAAGCAGCTGCAGGATTCAGGGATGGAACAGAGATGATCTGTCTCCATTGTCCCTGCAGAAACCCAGCCACCACTTCATCCAGATCGCTTGACATTCAGAAAATAATCAGCTATTCCCTGCTCCATTAATTTAAATGTAGTGGCATTGAGGATGGGGTGATGATTTCAGAGTTTTGGAAGTTAGGGCTTTCTTCTGAGCTCTTCACATGAGATCTTCTTTTTGCCATTTCTCCTTTTACAGGAATAATAAATAGTTGCTTTGGCTGATACTGCAGATGTAATGCTTGATGCTGTAAATGTTCACACTGAGAAGTTCAAGGTCAATGGTGCTTGGAAAAAAAGATTGTTCTGGAGAATAATGTGAGCTCAGTGTTCCTGGGTTCATTGGGCTCTGTCCTTTGTAGACTGACATCAGGGTAATCCTTTCAGCAGATATTTGGAAATCCAGCCATATCCACGTCGAGCAGCGTTATTTTTTTATTCCAACATCCATCTGAATGGCTTTGCCTGTGTCTCTGCTTGCAGACATCGATGAGTGTGCAGAAGGCAGAGCCAGGTGTGCCCATCGCTGTGTGAACAGCCCAGGATCCTTCAGCTGTGCCTGCAGCCCTGGCTTCGAGCTGGGGGCAGACGGGAGGCAGTGCTACCGTAAGTGACACCTGCACAGCCCTGCAGCCAGGCTCTCCTGCCTGCACCCTGCTGGGCTTGGCTTCTAATTCCGTGGGATTAGCACTCCCAGCAAAATAAATGTATGCAAAAGCTTAGCTTTAATGCTATTTTCTTCCTCTGCTGCTGCTGCTGGGTTTGCAGGGTGACATGTTCCTAAGCCTGTGTTCACAGACCTTAATTACTGCCTTTCAAACAGCAAATAGCCTTGTTGGTTTATCTTCAGAGGCTGGTGAATTCTGCTGCAGAGCTACCAGAATACTGCTGCTCTATGAAATGTATTCATTCTTGCCCTCCACCTCCCCCTCCCAGCTTTCTCACAGACCTGATGCAAGAGAAAACCAGCGTGATGTTCTGCTCTTGTCTTTACCTGTCTGGGTTTGCTTATGTTTCTCCTGAGATTATTGACACTATTATGAGGATGCTTTTTAAAAAAGGAAAAAAAAAAGCAGCAAGATTGGGGATGAAAAAAACAGTTGAACAACTAAAATTTCCCAAACTAACGCGAGCCCTGTTGTCTTTCCTCACATACTTACCTCTTGCCAGCGGGGTTTCTTAATCAACACAGCTTTTCTGGAGAGGGGGAGACTGACTCCCAGCACTGTTAGCTGATAGGTGATCCCTGGCCTGCCCTTGAGGGCAAATTTAGATTAATAAAGGAGGTGATGTGGAAGAGTTGGGGTTATTATGGACCTAACATAAGCTCCCTGGAATGCAGACAAAAGCATGACCTGTTTCAGCAAAGAGGTGGGCACAGATCATTCAATCTAATAATACTGTGCAAGAGCTTTCAGCAGAGCTTCCTTAGCAAAATATGCTGCATGCCAGAGAATGAGTGCTTTATTTAAGAATGTGTGTGTAAGAAATAGTTATTAAGAATGAAATCAAGTTTCAAAGCATTAACATGCATTAAAAACAAAACCCAGTTATGTGAGAGACATCCTGGAGAGTTATTTCAGAGGTGATGGGGAACTGTGAGTGGTGCAATGGCAGAGGAAGTGTGATTAATATATAGATATGAAATGTTCTGTCATAGGCATAAAAAAGAGGTTTAGACCACTTAGATTTCATTGTGCTTTCCTGATAATATTTTTTCTGGATGTTCAGCAGATCTCAGGGGATGGTGATTCTCTGTGCCTCACGTACAATATTGCAGAGCAAACAATAAAAATAAAAACATTCTGCATATATTTATGATGAGGATTATCCCAGTGTTTGAGCAATTTACAATCTTTGTTTATTCTTTCATTTCCCCAGTGGCTGGGGAAGAGCTGTTATTTCAGTTTTACTGATGAAGAACTGAGACAAAGTAAATGATGAAGATCATGTATGAAGTCAGATTCGACATTTAATCGCTGGGTTTACTAAATCCCAGCTTAACACACTGGACAGGAGACAAGATTTCTTCTCCCTGGTGCAAATGATCACACAAGGCATGAGATGTAGCCCTCAATATTTATTCTCTTAATTTATACCCTCTTCCATCTGGAATTACATTTCTTGTTGGCAGCAGGTTGCTCCCTGGGAGCACAAAGGAGGGTAGGACCAGAGCCACCAACACAGATGTGTCTGGGGAAGTTCTGTGGCAGATCTGATGGCCACCACTCCGAGCTGGGGTGTTCCTGGAAGTACAGTGGCTCCTTTAGGAAGGGTGTTTCTCAGTTGCCCTACATAGTATGAGAAATTATTTCCTCTAGAAATAGCTCTGTAACAAGACAAGCTGGCTAAATCCTTCATGAGAAACTTTTTAACTAACCCTCCTGTTTCTTTTCATCTTGGAGAAATCAGCTGAAGTACCTGGGTGGGAGTGAGGTGGCCAGGTGTTCCCTTTTCCATATCAGGGTTCCCATTGGAAGTGGCCAAGATGTTGTGAGGACTGTGCAGTGCAGCCACGTGAGGAGGACATGGAATTTTGTCAGAGCAAAGGAGGCTGGCAATGGTATTGTGCCATCACCCTGTCTTAGCTGTAGGGGACAAACACAGCAGAGGAGCTGCTGTGTCCTCCTGGAAGGGACATTCTAGGGCCAAAATCTGGAGATTGTGTTGCGTTGTGGTTGGGTGTCCATTTCACCAGCAGGACTCTGCTGAGGAGGTTTCAATGCCTTTGTGTTTGGATGTTTCAGAATCCAACTCTTTGCCATTCCCACGCAAAACTCAAAGCTGCTCTTTGGGAAGCGTATCAGGCTCGGTCCAGGTGCACCACCTGGGCTCCTCAGATGGTTCTTTCCCTCCTTTGGGGCAAGCACTGTGTCTGAACAAAGCAGAAATCTGAGGAAACCTGTGAAGGCTCCTTTAGCAGGAGGCAGCTTCACATGGCTGGATTGGAGAACATGCACTGCTCTGACAAACCGAGACAAACACCTGGAGCTCAGTGACTGCAAAGCCTGCTCTTCTGGGGAGGGGGTGTGAGGTGGTTATAGTCACTGCTACAGCACTCATGGCTGGTATTTTACAGCAGGCTGATCCTCCCCCGGGCTTGCTTTTTAACATCCTTTTGATTTATTTCTCTGCAAGGCATCGAGATGGAAATTGTCGACAGCTGCCGGGATGGGAACGGCGGCTGCTCCCAGCACTGCGAGCACACGGCGTTGGGACCTCGCTGCTCCTGCAGCCACGGCCACCGCCTCGCTGGGGACAGCAAAACCTGCTCAGGTAACCCTGCTGGGGACAGGGAGCCTGCAGAGAGCTGGAGCTCAGGGAAATGCCTCCCCGTGCCTTCCCTCCTTCTGCAGGTGTTAATTAACTCTGTCCCCTGGCGCTCCCTCAGTGCTGTTCCAGCTTGCCTTGCTCTGGGTGATGCTGAGATGTCACTGAGAGGGGAGGGATGGGAGGATGACACTGGTGCATCACCTGGTACCATGGCCGTGTCTCACTGTGGGCAGACCAAGCATCACAGGCCTGGCTTTGTTTCCCTTCCCTTCTCAGCCGGTGGCTGGGAAGAGCTTGGCTGTGGCTGGGAGCAGCAGCACAACTGCTCTGAAGTGCTTCATGCACAAACTCCACTTCGTGTTACAGAGTCTGCTGTGTTTCCATCAGATTTGCTCAGTGATGAGGTTACACTTCTGCCTGTGAGAAGTCTCACTTGGGAGGTGAAAGCAACAGAGTTAGATTTGGGTTTATTTTGAGTGAAGAGCTTTCATTCATGTTTTAAGCAATTCTACTATGAGATTTTTTTGTGTGTTTGGTTTTGGGTTTTTTTTTTTGTTTTGTTTATGGCTTTTGCCATGCAAACTGTATCTCACTCTGCTTTGGGCTTGCTGTCACTCTGCCATTGCAATTTTTAAGAATAGCCAGGAAGAGAAGGGGGATGGAAAAGGGAACAGGCATCACAAAGCAGTGTAGTGAGATATGATGAGAAGAGGTAGACAGTGGGAGCACTGATGAGTGTGAGAGGCATTACAGACAAAATGAGTCTTGCAAGGAAGAAAAGCCAAGTGCAGGAGAGAGGAGGAGCAGGGAAGCACTGAGGGCTGCAAGGGCGGATGGTGATGGAGCTTGAAAAGCAAAACAAAAAACGTCTGGGAGGCAGATTTGGAGCCAGAGCCTCGCAGGGGTGGGTGGGTTACACAGTCTTGTCTGTACAGCTGACAGGAGCCAAGGCAGCCTCCTGCCCACATCCCAGCTCAGTGACCTGCTGGTGGGGATGGCAGAGGGAAGCAGTTACTCCAGACACAGCAAGGGAAGGGGGAGAGCACAGAGGAAGGCTGAGGACACGAGAAGTTGCTCTTAGCAGCAAAAATCTCCTTTTTGTTGGATGCACATTTTGCATTCCTACACAAACAAGGGGCTGTTGCTGGAACCCAGAGCTCAGCATCACCTGATGTGCTGCAGAGGAGCTCAGCTTGTGACATTTCTGGAAAACACTGCCTTCAAATAACCTGCATTAATCATTTTCACACTGACCTCCTCACCTCGATTGATTAATTACATTTTCTTCCTCCTGTCCCTGTTTCCTCATAAAGTTGGTGCTCCTTCCAAGGTTAATTGAGACACTGACCTTCCCCATCTGCAGCTGCTCAGCCAGGCCACGTTCAGAAGCGTTTTGCAGACTCAGCATTGACAAGGTGGCCCTTGGATGGCCACTGACCTGCTCAGCAGGCTGACAGCAGCCAGGAGCCTGCAGTGCACAGATAACAGCTCAGCTCTCCTATCTAATCTCCAGAACAGTGGTGTCAATGATACCAGTTTCTGAATGGACGCAGAGCAGGAGGAGGAAACATGAAATCAGTTATCAAAAACTGCAGTTGCACCTGCCAGGCTGCTGCAGTCCAGAAAATGCCTTGTTGGATCAGGGCATTGTTAGTTTGCATTGAATAAGGTTAAATGTGAGGAAGTCTAAATGGTCAAACGTAGGTTACTGTTAAACAGAATGTTTTTGAGGGCTGGTGGCTCCTAGTTTTCTGTTTTTATAGAACCATAGAATATCCTGAGTCGGAAGAGACACGCAGGGATCATCCAGTCCAGCTCCTGGTGCTGCACAGACACCCCAACAACCCCACCCTGTGCATCCCTGGCAGCATTGTCCAAAGGTTCCTGGAGCTCTGGCAGCCTCAGGCTGTGCCCATTCCCTGGGGAGCCTGGGCAGTGCCAGCACCCTCTGGGGGAAGAAACTCTTCCTGATACCCAACCTAAACCTCCCTGACACAGCTCCAGCCTTTCCCTCAGGTTCTGTCCCTGGTCACCAGTGAGACCAGCTGGTGTTTTGTAAATCCCCTCCTGGCAGCTCAGACTTGTGGAGGAGATGTCTCTCCCGGGTCATGGAGGGTCCTGGCTGCTGTGGCAGAAGGTAGAAGTCAGCTGCTCTCAGGATTCAGGATTCAGACTGTGTTTATGGGGCTGAAGGAAGAGGAAGGTGCAAAGCAGTGAGTGCTGAGGCACAACAGCTCTGAGCAGAGCTGTGGCAGCAGCTCAGGCTGTGTCTGAACCTGCTGTCCTTTCCTTGCAGATGTGGATGAATGTGAGACTGGAGAGTCCTGCTGCTCCCAGTTCTGCATCAACTACGCAGGGGGCTATGAGTGTGCCTGCAAGGCAGGGTTCCAGCTCAGCGCTGACGGCTGCTCCTGCGACGGTGAGGCTGAGCTGGGATGGGCTGGGAGGGACCTTGGAGATCATCTCTTTCTACCCCTGCCATGGGCAGGGACACCTTCCACCATCCCAGGTTGCTCCAAGCCCTGTCCAGCCTGGCTTTGGACACTTCCAGGGATCCAGGGGCAGCCACAGCTTCTCTGGGCACTCTGTGCCAGGACCTCACCACCCTTACAGGGAAGAATTTTTTCCCAATATCCAATCTAAACCTGCCCTCTGTTAGTTCAAAGCCATTCCCACTTGTCCTACATCATTCCATGCCCTTGTCAAAAGTCCTTTGGTACCAGGGGCTCTGTCTAACTAATCACAGCCCAGGGTAGAAGAAATGCTGTTGAAGCCCTTGGCAAGGCTTTGTGAGCACTGCCCTCTCAGAGAGTCACTGACCCTATGCCAGCTTTGCTGATAAGGTTTTACAAATGTGTAATTAACACTTTGTGGGGCTGGAATGCAAATATAACCCAGCATCCAGTGTGGGGAAGTGGGAGCTGAGCCAGCAGAGAGAAACTTTTCTTCCTCTCTCCATGGACACTGTATATTGATGTGTGTTAAACACTCCTTCCACAAAAGAAGAGCCCTCAAAATAACTGGAGGATCAACTGAGCTTAACAGCTTAAAGCATCTGTTTTCACTTGAGACAAAAACATCAGTGAAATAATCTGCTCCCCTGTTGCCCTGATATGTTTTCAAACCTCCAGTACCAGTGAGAAATGGAGAGTCCCAAAATGTGTAAGAAAAATTGTGTTTTCTTACATATAGAATAATTTGTCAGCTGCAGCCAGGCACAGCATGGGCTCTCCAAGCAGAGGCACTTGCTCCTAATCACCATTTGTGTCTGGATTTTCCAGATGTGGATGAATGTCGTCTGGAGAATGGCAACTGTGACCATTTCTGTGTGAATTCCCTGGGGTCCTACGAGTGTGCCTGTAAGGAGGGTTACAGGCTTGGGGAGAACAGATGGGCCTGCGTGGGTGAGTTATTCTTACAACTTGAGAGCCATTAAGCATTTCCCACTCATTTAAAAAGTGATTTTGGAGCTGGGATTTTCACAGATCCTGGGATTTTCACAGATCCTGGGATTTTGGGAGCCCAACTTGAGCCATCTCTGAACGTGGCCAGGGTAGAGCTACGTGCAGTGCGTGGATCCAAGTTCATCCTCCAGTAATGGGTTTTGCCAAAGATTAATGGGAGATGAACACTTAAATCCCCTGGACATGTTTGAAAACCTAAAGCTCCTGGTTTAGAAATAAATACTATTTTGACACATTTCTTGCACTATTTGATGAAGTTTAACATCCTGTGGAAAAAAAAAAAGGTAGCCAGATTTTGCTTTGATCAACCATGGCAAGTTTTCCATTAGTCAGTGACGTTATTCTGGATTTCTGCCAGTGTAACTAGTCCAGAGTTTAGCAGAGCAACTCAATTTTATAACCAAGTTTAGCACCTGCTAAACCTTAAGCACGAGTTTGATATTCTAACCAACACCAAATAGAAAGCCAACTGATTTCCCATCATTTTAAAGCTCGAATTTTAATGTTTCTGAAAATAAATTGCACAGCCGGCCTCACTTTCTATTTGTCATCTCCAAAACGAACAAGAGTAATGACCTTCATTAACTAAAAATAATCTCAAACTTCAAGTGAGGAAAATGAATCTCCTCATTTAATTTTGATTCTCCAGGAGCAGATTTTTTTTTTCCAGAACGAAATAAAAAGATGGGGGAGTTTTCCTCTTTTTTCTCTTTTTCTTTTTGGATAGCAGAAACTCTGTAAGCACAGTTGAGGAAATGCCTGGGCTGGGGCTGCTGGGCAGAGGTGTGACTGGAAAATGGAATGGCATCATAATAGTAAAAAAAGATGTAAGTGTGGAGGAAGGCTGAGGTGCTGCTGTGTTCCTGCCAGCCCTAGGTGCAGAGGAGGCTGATGCAGAGGAGGCAGCAGGGTTCCCTGGCGCCCCGGGGCTGAGATTCCAAGGGCCTCCCCAGCTGCTCCACTACGCCCTGGGGGCTGTGGCCGAGGATGGAGACCCCCGAGGAGAGCTCACCCTGGTGCACAGGGTCGGTGAGTGACCTGCAGGGCCAGCATGGCACACTGGGGGCATCATCTTGGGAAGAGGATTTGGGGCTGGGCTGGCTGGGCTCGAGGGTCAGCAGGAGGGTTGAACATTAATCCTGCTTTCTGCCCATCTCTGTGCCAGCAGGGATGAGCCATTGCCATGTGCCCCATCCCAAATGGGACAGGTTGGAGGGATGGGAGGGATGCAGAGGGAGGCAGGGAAAAGTGAGCAGGTCAGCAGGCAGTGGCTGGGAGGCTGCTGGGAAAACAGGACAACTACAGAGCCCCAGGGGCAGCAGCCAGAGGGATCTCATCATCCCAGGGTTACTGCAGTGCACTGAATCCCTTGGGAACCCTCCCTTTCTCCTGGAGCTGGGAGCATGAATCTGTGTTTACAAACCCTTTTATAACAACTGGAGGCTTTTTGGTGAAGATATTTGCATTTTGTTTGTGGAAAAAACAATCCTCTGAAGATTGGGCTTCCCTTGATGCTTTGTGCATGTTTTTCAGGTAAAGCACCAATCAATCCATGTATATATATATATATATATACACACACACATATACACATATATATATATATATGTATATATATGTATATCTACCACCAACCCATCCACATATTGCTCAGCTCCAGAGGTGGCAAACAGCACAGAAATGGGTGCAAAGCAGCTTTGCACCTACCTGGGCTTTGCATGATTCAGTCTTCCCACCCAAAGGTGGAAACTTCACAACTAAAGAGTTTTATGAGGTGAAACCCTCTGTTTGCTTTGCGCTGGGTGCTCGTGGGTTACCAGGGAGGATTTCTTGTTTTTCCTGTGTGTGTCCTGTGATTTTTATATAAACTCTAATTACCCATCCGACGACTGTGCCCTACAGGCAAAAATCAGGAGCTGGTCTTGACTTTAATAAAAAATTAACTTATTTTTATGAACAAAACTGTTAAGACCCTCCCAAATCACACAGCATCCAGCCGGACTCAACGACGCTGATAACCAGCTGGGAAACTGATAAATGAGATAACCACAGGCAAAATTATCAGGCCTAGAAACCACAATCAAATATTTATTGACCACTTTTTGCATGTTTTATTTATATTTAGCCACACAAATTCGGGTGTTATCAGTCATAGCTGAGCAGCTGCACTTTTTCTAAAGCTCAGGCTTTGCAGCATGCGGTGGTTTGTAGGAAAAAGTGATGGAGAAAAGGAACTTTAAATGCTTTATTAAGTTGTTTTGCCTCCCAAATAGAAATTTCTTGCTTATACTTTCAGACATTTTTATTATGCTATCTATATTATAAAAAAGCCTGCTTTAGCAGTAAGCTGGTGCAAGTAATTAAGTATTTTCTATAGCTTGAACAACTTTTTAGTGTGAAAGCATGATATTTTTAATGGTACTCTGTATTCTTCTCCTGAATTACGAATTTGTACCCCGTTCCAAGTGTGAGCACTGCCATTCTGAATATCCCTGAAAGCTTGGGCATTTGTTCAGCTACAGAAAGGGAACAGTTGGGTGCTCAGACCTAGAGGAAATCCAGCCTCACAGGGAAAATTGTTGGTGAAAAACAACCAGCCTGTGACTTACTGTAGGCTGAAATAAGCTGCCAGCTCACTTTCAGGTGCTGTTCAAAATCCCCTTCCAAAAAGCCTCCAGCCACAGCCATAAAGCCTTGAAGGCTCTAAAGTGTGTGGATGGGATCTTCAGTGCCACTGAAGTATTTTATCAGACAGTCACATTTATTTTCCATGCCTGCCTCAATAGACCCCACAAAGAGAGCATGAGGGTGCAAAGGGTAAAAGGAGAGTGGGCAAGAGAGGGAAAAAATGCATTTTCTTGTAAGGTTTCCTGTCTAAAACTCTTCATATCCATGAAGAAAAAACAAAGTGATAAACGTATATTTTGCTTTGTTTTTGTAGGATAATACCTAAACTATGTGGTTAAAAATATCAGTGAAATGTGTTTAAGTAGCACCACATCCACTTACTGCAATAAAACAGCAGGGATAGCCTAGCAAGGAGAGCAGGCAAGTCCCAATAAATATTTCTAATTATATATGTTATCAAGCATTAGGTGCAAATTCACTTTTTCTGAGGGCAAAACACTTGCTTTTAAAAAGCAGCTTGAATTGCTCTTTGCTGGAGAATGACAGCATTTAGGGGAGTAAATTCCAACTGAATTCCCAGCTTTCCTTTTACTTGGAGTCAAAGCTGTGAAGAGGGAAATTCAGGAATGTCCATTTCACTGTGCCTTTTGTGCCAAACTGGCGCTGTTTGCAGCCTAATGATAGGTAAGAGCTTGTGGAAGTGTTTTTGTCAGGCTGAGTGTGTGTTTTTCCCTGTCAGTGTGCCTGGGGGACACGTTTGGCCAGGACTGCAGCCTGAGCTGTGAGGATTGCCTGCACGGCGGTCACTGCAACAGCGAGCGCAGCGGCTGCGTCTGCCCGCCTGGCTGGGCTGGGATAACCTGCAACCAGAGTGAGTACAGGGGTGATCCTCCTGCAGGGGCTCTGCACCTGGGCAAGGGGAGGAACCTCCTGGGCTTCTCATCTGTGGAGCTCCTGAAGGAGCACAGCTGTCTCAGAATCCAGTTGATTGTGCTGGGGCACATTCAGTAGGAGCTGAAGGTGATGCCGTGGTACACAGAGGTTCCTGCACCCCAGGGCAGGTCAGGACAGAATTATCCCCTCCTAAATATTGGGTTGTTCTGCATTCCTGTTCGCTCTGCTGCTAAAAGCTGCCAAAGTTTGCTGGCCATGCTTCATTCCACAACTTTTCTCGGTGGCATCCAGAACTCTGTCCCAGCGGTTGGTGGGACAATCCAGGTGGACATGTATACTAAACTGGAGTTTTTCTATTGTAGTATCCCAATACATTGCCTTTTTAAATTTTTTTCTTACATTTTCCCTTTTTTTCCTTCTCATTCTTTTTATTATTAGCACCACTTTCTTGGAACAGTTAATTTTTCATATTGGAAATGGTATTTTTCAGAATTCTGTTGCCAATTCAGTGCCCTTTATAATAGCTTTTCACTCTCCTTACTCCTGTTTCCTGGCAGAAGATCTTTCTGATTCAGAAGGATGTGTCAAAATCCATTGGAAAGAGAGATTTCTTGATGTGCTGTTCTTCATCTGCAGTTTGGCAAAACTTGTCTGCTGCTTGTCTGAGACATCATACAGCAGATTTCCTCTGAGATGGGTCTCTCCATTCCGTGGTGTGTGACATGATGGCCCATCATTCTCAGAAAGTCTTTGCTGTCACTGGTGAGACAAAGAGTCGATGAAAATTTATTACTTGACATGAGTAGACAGCAATCTTCAGGTTAATTGCCATCAAGATTGTTTAGGAGACGTCATCACGCGGACAGAAATATAGAAAAATTGAAGTGTATGAAACCAACAGTCTGCCCATGGTTATTTTGGGAGACTGATGGTGGGTTTGGTTTGTAAACACTGGGGACAGCTAAGAGAATGGGAATGGGGAGGATTAAAATGATAATTTCCAGTTTGTCTAAGACAGTTCAAGCTACCAAGTTAGGATATTCTTCCTTCTGTTCCTGGTGTTGAGGTGGTTCAGGATACATTATAAAAATTTCAAGGGGATATCCAAATTCTGTAGTTCATTTCATAAAAAACAACATTTCTGATGTGTATTTGCAGTAGATATCCATGCATCTAATCTAATGAAATTCACCTCTGGAATTTAGGGAACTTTAATAGTACTGTGTAATTGAGCCAAACCTGCTGTCTGATGAAGTCAGCATGGACAGTGATAAATGCAATATCTAATCTGTATTAATTAGTCACATGTGATTGCTTTCACTCTTTCCTGTTGCTTTTTTCATATACAGCACAATTCATGGGTTTAGGGGAAGTGGGTTTAGGGGAAGCTAAAACAGTGGAGAAAACTGGAACTAAATTTCTCTAATAATGCACCAAAGAAGCCGAATGGAAATTGATGTGAAATGTCAACTTTCTTAATGTACATTGATAAAATGTCAGTGAAGTCAGATGACTCCAGCAGCTGTATTCACTCAGCCAGCTCAGGCTGCAAACAGCAGAACGAGGCTTCATCTCACAGTTTGTTTTTGCTGTTGTGGATCCATTGCTGCCGTGATCACCTGGGGAATTTCAGAAACTACATTTGAAAAGCACAGCATTATTTTCATAATAGTATTTGGGAGAGAAAAAAGAATGTTTAAGATATTTATCTCCAGACACTCGAAGCTATGTTCTGATGTTTAAGCTTTGGGTTTGACAGGCAATGGTTTTTGAGCCCATGCTTTGTGGAGAGGGTTGGATACATGACAGTATTTCCCAAAGCTTGGTTAATTCAGTTGTCCTTTGAAATATAAATATCAGGTGGATGTTCATTGCCTTATAGAGGAATGTAACTTTGTTTAGATCTTGCTCAACCAAAAAAAACTCTCTCCTTGCTTAGTTTTCACAGAATCACAGAATCAATTGGTCTGAAAAAGACCTTTGAGATCGAGTCCAACCTATGACCCAACACCACCTTCTCAGCCAGACAGTGGACCTAAGTGCCACATCCAGTCTTTCTTAAACACCTCCAGGGACTGTGACTCCACCACCTCCCCTTCCGGTACCAAATTACCCTTTCTGTGAAGAAATTCCTCCTGACGTCCAACCTAAATCACCTCTGGCATCTTAAGGCTGTGTCCTCTTGCCTGTTGCTGATTGCCTGGGGGAAGAGACCAACCTCACCTGGCTACAGCCTCCTGTCAGGGAGTTGTAGAGTAATAACCTCTCCCCTGAGCCTCCTCTTCTCCAGACTGGACACCCCAGTTCCCTCAGCCCCTCCTCGCAGGTCTTGTCCCAGACCCTTCCCCAGCCTTGCTGCCCTTCTCGATGACCACAGCCTTGTTTTGCCTCCTTCCCAGCAGAGGGGAAGGATTTCCTGGAGTGTTCACCCTGCCTGCTCTCTCCACAGCCTGTCCCCCAGGGACGTTCGGCCGAGGCTGTGCTGGTGTCTGCAGGTGCCAGAATGGAGGATCGTGTGACCCTGGCACAGGGCAGTGCCACTGCCCGCCCGGCGTGCTGGGCCGGCTCTGCGAGGATGGTATGGCTTCATCCCTGCCTCAGCCTCCCCTCTGCTCACCCTTTTCCTTTATTGTAAATAACGAGGCAAACAGAGGGTGAGAATGAGGAATGGCTGGTGAGGCTGTGCAGAGCCCCAGCTCAGCCACAAACCCCTCTGGAGCTGGGCTTTGACCCGCAGCAGCTGATGCCTCTCTGTGTTTGTGCACTCCAAAGGTTGCCCGAAAGGTTTCTTTGGGAAGAACTGCAACAAGCCATGCAACTGTGCCAACAAGGGCCACTGCCACCGGCTGTACGGAGCCTGCCTGTGTGACCCTGGGCTCTACGGCCGCTTCTGCCACCTCAGTGAGTGCCCAGCGCCTCTCGGGTGTGGTTGGTGTGTGCACAACGTCAGGGACAGGCTGGGAAACATTCCACATCGTGTGAAAGGGGATGGCAAAATGGGACTGACTTTTTACACAGGACAAGGAGAAACAGATTTACTAAAAGAGTAGGGATTTAGCTGAGATGTTGAAGTTCTTTGCTGTGAGGGTGGGGAGGCCCTGGCACAGGTTGCCCAGAAAAGCTGTGGCTGTCCCTGGATCCCTGCAAGTGTACAAGGCCAGGCTGGACAGGGCTTGGAGCAACCTGGGACAGTGTAAGGTGTCCCTGCCCGTGGCAGGTGAGTTGGATGAGATGATATGTAAGGTCCCTTCCAGCCCAAACCATTTTATGATAAAATGAGCAAGACTTTGGATTCTGCAGTGGCCTGGGAGTAGCAGGAGGAGAGGACTTTTGATTTGTGCCAGGAAGCCCCAGAAGCTTCATTAATCTTTCCTTCTAGTGATTAATCTTTGCCACAAGGACTGAGATTTACTGATGCTCAAAGGTGAGGACTGTAGGTGGGGTCGGGGTGGGGTGGACAGGTTAACAGTAAGGTTATTCCTTAGGTTAGATCTGGCTGGAGATGGTTAGTGGGTGCTGATGAGGTTGGAGTGGGAGCTGAGGAGCAGGGCTGGCTGGGGCAGGATGAGGATCAGACATCAAATGGAATGAAAAGAATTAAAACAAAAACTTTGCAAAATAGATTATCGAGTTTCTTTGTACTTACAGGTTTTGTTTGTGAAATCTGTACAGGATTGAAAGTCTTTTGTGTTTTGTTTTGTTTTGTTTGGGGTTTTATTATGAAAGCTTTTGTCTTGGAGCGCATTCAAATATTTTTTCATTCAGAAAATTAGCAGAGTTTGCTTTGAAATGTTTCTGGTTCTTGCATTCACCACGTATTGCTTGACATGAAGTGAATGACCTAACACAGGAATCATGCAAACTCTTCTTTTCCCCACCCACACACGAGCAGGCACCCCCATGGGAATGGGGGATGTTTCAAAGTGAAACGAAGGTTCTGCTTCTTGCAGCAGTTGCATTCTGCAGCAGTGTGCAATTTCACCCAGCTCCTGCATAATTCCAGAGCTAATCCTTCCTATTTCCCTGGCTGCAGGCTGTCCCAGGTGGGTGTTTGGCGCAGGCTGCTCGGAGGAGTGTCAGTGCGTGAAGGAGCACACGCTGGAGTGCAGCCCCAGGAACGGCTCCTGCACCTGCAGGCCTGGGTACCACGGCAGAAAGTGTCAGAAAGGTATCACAAAACCACGTTCTCCACATCTGTTTAGTTCTATGTCTGAGTAATTTCTCATTCTTCCGCCCATCTGTTTTGTTTGGCTGCTGCTACCTGATATATTCACATCCTACTAATGATTTTGTGGGGTTTTAACACTGCTAGCAGAGGGTTGCAGGAACACTGAGGGGAATAGAGCTTAAGAATGCAGGAGTTTTATGATCAAATGACAACAAAAATCCAGAATTCAAATTCTAATACAACCCTGAAAAATTAATTTTGTGTGAATTTCCATTTTTGTTCCCTGCTTTTTCCACACAGACAGTAAGTAAGTGGCAAAATCTCTGTTTTATGGCAGCAGGATGATTTGTAAACAGGTTCAGTAATGCTGCTTTTCCTTCAGATTTGCAGCTCTTTGAATTCAGCTTATTCTTTGTAGTTTTTCGGGGTAGTTCAAAGAGAATTGTATCCCACATTCATGTTTGCATGTCTCAGTAGCCCTTTCCAGACAGCAGTAGAGTAACACTACAAAGATTCTCCCTTCAGATTTTTCTCTGGGTAGGCAGGAACGTGTTGGATTTATGGCAGTAGTTCTGATGGGTTTGGTGGAGAACAATAGTGACAATATTTGATATTTTTATCATTCTTGGTGATGGGCTCAGTTGTGGCAGGGAGCATCCCTTGCTCAGCACTGCCTTTGCACCAAGGCAGAGAACAGCAGTACTTACAGACATATGAGAAGAGAATTCTGTAATGTATTTATTGAATATATCCTCAATATCTAATTGAATAAATCCTTAAGCATCCTGTCACTCTGTTTCTGGGTTACATTTATGCAGTAACCTCTTTGAAATGTAAGCATTTATTAGGTATTTACACTTTGTTAACAACACCTCTGAAATGTACATTATAATATATTTTCTTCCAGTTTCTGCTAAATTATTTTCTGGTTCTGATTCAGTTTTCTGAACTCTTCCTTTTTTTATACATATTCTGTATCTGCTTCCATTTCCAGAGTGCACACCAGGGTTTTATGGGGCTGGTTGCAAGCAAAGGTGCAGCTGCCCTGCTGATGTTCTGTGTGATCCTGAGACAGGAACCTGCAAACATCCATGTCCACCTGGCTTTCATGGAGAAAAATGCCATTTGTGTAGGTACTCACTGCACGTTTCCCTGGGAGGTACACCTTGGATGGGAAAGCTTATTCAGGAAACTTAGGTTCAGATACAGGAGTTGCAAATAAAAGGGCACATTTGTTGTTGATACGAGTTGGCAGTTCCCCACTGAAACCAAGCTGGTGTTTGGAGCCTGGCAAATGCTGTCTCTCTCTCTCTCTCTGCTTGCAAAGGTCGAGGCACAAGGCTGAGGCTGTTACCCAAACTAACATTTGTCCAGGGAACAATAGTTGCTTTTAAAGCTTCAGGCACAGATTTTCCAGGGCACTGTTGCAGTTAGTTACAGACCAGCAGTTGCTGAGACACTAATGCTAACATTGATCACTTCTACCAGCACAACTCAGTCTAAAATTGGTGGTCGTGGTGTCTCCTAATATCTTCAAAATGCTTCTAACCATGACTTTGGGGTTTTTTGTCCAGCTTGTCAGCCTGGCAGCTTCGGGATGGGCTGCAGGCAGAGGTGCAGCTGTGGAGGAGCTCCGTGTGATCCGAAAACAGGGCAGTGTGTTTGCCCAGCTGGGAAGACTGGTGCTACGTGTGAGCAAGGTGTGTGAGGTGCTGGACCAGGATAGTGAGTGCCTGGCTTTGGAAGATGTGAAAAAAGCAGAATTTTGCTGTTTCCCAAACCAATAAGCAAACAAATTGTGATGGAAATTGGGAGAGAGCCTTGGGTGTCCCTTCAGCAGTGTTTCTGTGTGCTGCAGTGTGCTGGCAGGGCTGTAGGCCTGTAGAGATAATGTAACAATCCAGCTCAGTTTTACTATTATTTTTAAATTCTTCAGGGTAACAGCACAAATCTATAACTGTCTTGAAATAGAAAATAGCACTGGTTACTCCTGATGTGCTTCTCCTCCAGATTGCCCTGATGGCCAGTGGGGACCAGACTGCCAGAACTCCTGCGAGCCTTGTGCCAACGGGGGACAGTGCAACAGGGAAACTGGAGCCTGTGACTGTCCCCCTGGCTACACTGGGCCATCCTGCTCTGCCAGTAAGTCTCTGCATCACCCTTCCCCATGAAGAGAAAGTCAGATTGAAAAGCCAGGCTGTGGTTTGATGTCTGCCTTCTTACTTTTTTTTGTGAGATAAAACATGGTGATCCAAGATTAAGTGCCCTTCATCTCCAGGAATTCCCCAGGTTGGATTTGACATTATTTGTGGGAGGGAGATTGCAGACAAAAGCACACGATCAGCTAAACTGCATCCCAAATGGATGTTATCATTAGACCTAATTTATGGCAATCTGTACTTAGAAATACAGTGTTTAATAGCCCCAGCACTGGTGGTGTAATCCTGGCTGTTTGGCAAGAGGTGTGACCAGCTGGCCTACATGGCATCACTCCTGAGTTATGTTTGCAGCAGCACTCCCTGGTGTATATCATTTAGGATTAAATAATACTGAAGATGAAGGAGCAGCACCAGTGCTACCCCTGCAGCCAGAGGCCATGGGAGTGCACTCAGGCAACTGTTCTGTGCTGCTCTTCAGCCTCTGGGTGTTAAAAGGCTGCCAGTGTGTGGCTGTTGTGCTGCGCAGACAGGCTCTCAGGGACAGCCCTGCTCTGTGCAAGACCTCAGTGGTGGCACATCTTTCATTCTTGTTAGTGACAAACTGGCTTTTGAGGAAGGTTTGCTCAGCACCTTTTCCTCCTCTGGGCCAGCCTGATGCACAGGAGTACCCAAAAGTCACTCAAGCTATTCCCAAATCCCAGAACTGAGCCTTGGACACCCAGGGTGCAGATCCCAGACATTCCTTTCAGCTTGCCATTTTGATCCTGACCTCAGCTAAAGCCTGTTTTAGGGGATGAGCTCTTGCTGTCTGCTTGGGAAGCTCAGCCTGTGCCTGAGCTGTGACCCAGGTGAAGTCACAGTGTGTCTCTGTTTGCAGCCTGCCCTGCTGGGCACTATGGACAGAGCTGCCTGCTGCTGTGCAGCTGTGGCAGCAGTGCTCAGTGTCACCATGTCACCGGCGAGTGCTCGTGTCCCCCGGGCTGGACTGGCCACGACTGCACACAGCGTAAGTCAGGGCAGCTCCCAGGGACTGCTCATGGAGGAGCCAACTCTGTTTGCTCTTCGTTTATTACAGTTTTTTAATATAGTTTTGCTAATCTTATTGCTGCTGAAATGGTGTGTTTGTGGGTTTGCACAGGCTGGGTGGTTATAATCCTTAATTATCCAGGTTCAAAGCATTGAAATAGATGGCTGATGAAGCGCAAAGTATTGATATAAGCTCTTATTTCAACACTATGGATCCCTTTGCCCAATACCATCTGTCCCGTCAGCGTTTTGACTGACAGACAGTTTTGTTTTTCATTTTCAGTGCAGATTAGTTTTGAGATTAATTCTCCATTTCTCATTTTGTTTGGGGGAGATTTATTCAACAAGTGAGTGGCGTGTAGAGTTGTGTGTCTAAAGGTCACTTTTTAACTTGGGAATATGAATGCTGTGAGAAATTCTGTTCCCTGGAAGAGCAGAGCATCCTTCTGTTGACTTTAGCATCGCTCTCCATATTGGTGACTGTGTGAGAGAGTAGATTTGCCCTTTTTGGATGGCACCATATAAATGTGAAGCCATCCTGCTTGATTCCTTCCTTTTCCTGTGACACATCTCTTCTGCTTGATTCATTGTGATGCCTCTTGAAAAAAGCCAACAGAAGCCACACTTCTTTCTAAACTTGGTCTTAAACACTTAAAATCATTTAATTGGCAGCGTTGACAGCAGCAAGTTTTGCACCTGACTTCTCAGGCTCTGTACTGAAGAAAACTCTGGGAATATCTGAAGTTTCCACTAATATGCATATCTTAAAATTCAAACCAGTTGGTAGTGTGTAGAGACACTGAGATGGCTTTTCACAACTCCCTGGGCTGTCTAGAGAATTGAGAGACCATGACAAAGGAAAGCTTCTATTTCTATTCAGCATAAGATCTGAGAAAAATTGTTTTGCAGAGGTATCTCGGTAAGGCAGCTCTTCCAGCTACTGCAGACCAGGCATTAAACAGCTTCCCAACTCCAAAACCAGGTTTCTGTTGCCCTAATTGGCACTTTCATCTTCATCCTTACTCGAAAGAAAAGAGATGCTGTGGTGCATTGTTGTAATTGTGTCAGTGCCATGTGATTTTCGGGTGAAAGCAGTAAGCTGCTTTTACAAACATCGTGAGATTCCTCTGTGTCTGTGGTGCATTTCCCAGTATTTTCAGGAAAGCATGGGGGGTGCTCCCAAATCTGTCTGATTGGACCCATTAACCATTCTGATTATGCAGATTTTCACTGAGTGAGTCAATAGCTGATATTTTATTTCCATGAAGTTACAGATTTGTGACTGATGGGTATGGAGTGACTATGAATGATTGGTTTTATGTGGATGGGATAATACCTGCCTATGCCCAGCTGAAAAATTGTCTTTATTTCCATGATTTGTGCCCAGACTGCAACTGGGAGTTTATCCCAGACCTCCTGTACCATGCAGTGTATTTTGCATTGTCTCACTTAGAAGTGCAGCAGGGTTTGGGGCGGTGCTGGATGTGAATCCCTTTTCCATGCAGCCTGCAGCAGTGGCCACTGGGGCCAGGACTGCCAGAACTCCTGCGCCTGCGACGGCAGCGACGGCGGCTGTGACCCTGCCACGGGCTCCTGCTCCTGTGAGCCAGGATTCACCGGGGAGCACTGCCAGCTCCGTAAGTGACCACCTTCCCCAGCACATTCCCAAACCCAAATCCTGTTGTCCTGGTCATTCCCTGCAGGAACACTCATTCCCAGGCTGTTCTGCCCGCGCTCTGCCCGGCACGGTGCTCTCGGGTTTCACCCTAGTTACTTTCCCTAATTGGATTTCCAGAAAAGGTATTTTCTGGCTTGTTTTGGACCCAGCAGCTATTTTTAATGTTAGGACCTTGTGTGGAGTATAGGATTGATGTCTGTTTGGGTTGTGGCATAAGTTTCTATATTGGTTTTATATATTCAGTTTTAGGGCTGCACTATTACTTCATAAATCTCTATTTAAGGTCAGGCATATAGAAATACTTCACATGTACGTAACAGAGGAAAAACGAAGAAATTTTGGAGTCCTGTGTTCATTAACAACAATAATGTGCAATTGTCCTATCAGAGGCCCATGACCCTCACCTTGACAATCATCTCTAACTGAGCTCAACAAGAGATGTTTCAAGCTTATGAAAACAGGCTCATAGATAATTCCTGATATGTCTCCCCAGGTTTCATCAATTTGTCATTCAGGAGCTTCTTGAGACAGAAGCAATATCTCTATATTTAATACAACTTGATTTTTTTTTCCCCCCATTAATGTTCCTATTTTCTTTTTCATTTCATGCAAGCATTTGGAATCCACTTCATCTTGTGGCAGTAAGTTGCATAGTTAAGCTGCTATTATTATTAGTATTGATTATATTGATGCTGTTAAATAAAACAAACATTTTATCTACTAGTTTAACAATCTTACAGTAGCGCAGATGTAGCTACCAGAGTCTCAGCAGCGTGGGCAGGATTAACTGCTGGTGTCACACAGAAATGTCAAAACAATTAATCTGGAACTGTGACCTAAGACAAGAAAGCCTGGAAAGTTGATCTTGCAGCCCTTGTTGCTGTTGGCACAGAGGGAATGGAAGGACAGTGTGTGGGGAAGACCTACTCCCAGAGAAGGAGCTGCCAGCTCTGCTTCTCCTCTGCTCTTGATCTCTCTCAAAATAGCATCTCTGCAGACAGAGAGTAGCCAAATAGCTGCTTGTAATCTTTGCTGGGAAGGGAATCAGTGAAGCCATCACCACTGACAAAACATCTGGCAGTCCCTGAAGTTCTTTCTGTGGGTTTTCTGTTTTATTTGGTCTGCTTTTTACCCTCTTGTGTGTGTGTGTGTGTATCTATAGGTATAAATAATGTGTATATATGTGTGTGTGTGTATGTGTGAGTGTGTGTTGTGCAAGGGTATGAAAACCATAATTTTCCCCATAATTTTATGTTGCCTTGGAGGTGAAATTTTCACTATCCCTGGATATCTCCCAGGGCATCCCTACCCTCTCCGTGCAGGTTGAGCTCCTTCCCCTGGCAGGAGCTCAGGTTCTCTGGCGGGGTGGCTGGATCCTGACATGCATCACAGCAGCCTGTGCCTGCTCAAGCAGGGGCAGATTCTCTGTGCTGTGGGCTGTGAAATCATTTGTGAAGTGCTCTGACCCTTTGCCATCACCTTGAAAAGCCTCAGCTCAGGGCTACACCCACACCTCTTGCTGCCCTGCAACACCATTTCCCTTGCACAGATTGTCTGACTGAAATTCCAGCTGAAAAGGAAACATGGAGAAGGATCAAGCTTTTAAGACACAAGTGCGCTTCTGTGTATTCTTTGTTAAACAGTGATCTGCAGCTTTGGGAGGAGGAGGGGGTGCAAATGGGACTGAATTTCAGCTGTAAGTGCAAAAAAATAGATTCTAACATATTCACATTTAAACAACGTCCCAGTTTTTGACTCTTTGAAAGCAAAGAAACACCAAAAGCACCTTGCTCTCCTCCTGTCTCCCATCCCAACTTCTCTGTAAGACACACAGTTGGCAGAGTCCCTAAGCTGCAGGGGCACCTGAATTCACTCCAGCTCCAATCACTGCCCACCCACAGCACCAAGCAGACAGCACCAAACCCACCCCTCTATCCCAGACATGGAGCTGTCTTTGAGGACCCTTGTTCTCTGGTCTCTGATTCTTTCCATGTTGCCTGAAAATCTCTTTGTTGATGTAAATGCTAAAATCATACATCTCTAGAAGAGATCTGGCAATAATCTCCATAACTCATTTGGAGGGATGTTCACAAGACCTTCAGCCATGAGTAGAGGCTCTGTAATGTTGTGTTTAGCCAAGTATATCCCTGTGTTTCAGCCTGTCCAAAATATCTAATGTGAATTAGGCAACTGGCCCTGTTCTTAATTGATTTTCCTATAATCCTGGAAGAAATTATTTTCATTCTCAAATGTTTTCTTTCTTCTGGTGGCGAGTACCATGCAAATCTTTTAAAACTCCTCACATTAACTGCTGAGGAAATGTAATTGTTAATCTGTCCCCCAGATGTAATGTTTTCGCTTGAATTTTTCAAAGCAGAGCATGAAAGTAAAGTGTGCAGCATTCAATTTGGAGCTTTGTGAAGGCAACCAGCGCATTTCATGTTTTCTCCAGCTTTCTGGGGAAAGAGGATTTGCAGGAAGACAGAGGAGCTTCTCCTCTCCCAGCTGATGAAGTCCCAGAGGAGATGTGCACATAAGCAACTCCAGACCAATGGGCAAAATGTCATCAGGCAGGACCTGTGAAGGCTCAGAGTTTGCAATTGAAAGATTTTAGTTTTCTGTGCAGAACTTAGTTTCTCAGCACACTGGAATATTTCTAAAATAGATTTTAAATGTAGCCCAACTCACCTCAAAGGGAGCACTCAAATCTTAGTTTTTAAGCCATTACACCTTGATTCTTCTTTTGGAAATAGTCAGATTTCCCATGTATCTAAAAATTCCCTATTGATCCCTGCTCTGCCCTGGCATTAACCATCATCTGGTTGTGATTCCTGTGCTGCAGGGTGCCCTGAAGGGAGCTTTGGCCCGAGCTGTGAGTCCAGCTGTCAGTGCCAGAACGGAGCTGCCTGTGACCACGTCAGCGGAGCCTGCACTTGCACAGCAGGCTGGACAGGAACCTTTTGTGAAAGAGGTACTGCTGCTCCCCCTGGTCCCCTTTGGATTCATGTAGAATTTTTTTTTTTTTTAAATTCAGGGAGCTGGTTTTATAATTTACAGCGTTGGATATAAATGAGCCATTGAACTTATTTGGAAGCTGATACCGAAATATGAACTCCCATCCTAACCCAGCAAAGCATCTTGCTGGGTGCCAAATTCTGGGCAAAATTTAGATGTATGCTTAAAGTTTCTGCTATATCACATCTTTATGAAGACTCTTTTTAAGCAGAGTCCCACTGTTTGAGTGCTGAGCAGGAAGATGTTTGTTCAGCTTTACACTTGCTTGTTTCTAGTGCCTCCCTGAAGTGATTTAGAGAAAAACACGTATGTGGGCATCATCCCAGTGGAACTCTTTAAGAACAGATATACTTTTAAATTAAATAAATCCAACAGATCATCCTCTATTACCTAGTCATTTGGTAAAGTGTTGGAAAGGTTGGATTGCTAAGGGTTCCTTCGCTATTTGTGGTGAGTCAGTCTCTGTGGCATTATCTCAGGAGATTGCTGTCATGCTGCATCGTTTTGCAGATCATAAAAAACACAACAGAAACAGCACAGAGTCATTCAGGCACTGTGAAAGTTAAGTGTAGGTGACTGAAGATTCCGCAGATGATGTTACTTGAACCAAAGTCACAACTATTTTGCACAGAAAGCAGTTTATCGGCCAGTTTCAGCAGCAAGGATGAAGGAGCAGCACTTGCAGGCAGCTGCTGCCCTCTCATGGGAAGGGAGGTGCTGCACAGCCTGACCAGGAATGTAGCAAAGCACCCACTGACTGGAGTTGATATTGCTTGTTGTTTCCCTCTCATTCTTACCACGGACTATGGTACAAAATAAAAATTCTTTCCAAGGTTCTGCTGCAAACTGCACTTTGTAATTCATGGTATCTCCACTACATCCCTTTTAATATAATGTAGCTGAAATCTGTTTTCCTAAACCTACTATTTTCTTTTTAATTACTGTATTTTTATTGGAAGAGAAACAATGCAGTTTTCTGTATTGTTGTATAAGTCTCTTCATTCCAGCAGGAACTACAATGGGAACAAAGAGGTTAAACATTTTTTTGCCAAAGTAGGTGTGAGGAATATGAAGACTGGATGATGCCTATGGGGAAAAACAAAATACAGCTCTCAGCTTCCAAATCAGTCATGTTGGACGTTTTAATCTTTTTTAATTCATGAAAGAAGATTATAGAGGGGAGAGTGAAATTTCAATAGTGCCTTTTCAAACACCGTTTTCTGTGTGTTTTCCCTCAAGAAGGCAGAATGTTTGCTCTGAGCTGACCTGGGTTACCTTTTAACTTAGGAAATTTCAACCAGAACAGTTTGGCAGCTTCCAAAAGACACCGAGGGAGGAAAACATGTGGGTGGTTTGCCCTTGGTAGAACCTTCTTGGCACCTTCTCTTGGAGGAGCTGTAGCGCTTCTGTTTGGAGTGACTGGGAGACTGGCAGGGTTTCCTTCTGGCAGGAATGTGCATTTTGCTGTCCTCTTGGCAATCCACCCACGTTGGCCAGGCTCTGTGCCTTGCAGGCAGAAATTCACATCGAGCCCTGGCGCTGTGGAATTGCCTTGGACTTCAAACATCCTGCTGATGCCTCAGCCTGTGGCTGGGAAGGACTTCTCCATCGTCACAGAAACGTTGGAACAGAGACTTTTGCAGCTTATAAGTTCAAAGTCCTAGGAGAAGAGTTCCTTACAGAAAGTCCCTTACAAAATCTGATTTTGATTGATGTTAGTAATCAATATCACCCCTGCTCACTGAGGGTGTTTCAACCTGCAGTCGTTGCCTTTGGTATTTTGCATTGTGGCAGCACAGGATCCAGATTCAAGCTGAGGCTGCAGAAATCCCAAAATTTGCCTTTGGATTTTTGGTTTTCATTTCAGGAAAATTTCTTCCCATTTTGGTGGGAAGCAAATGTTTCTTGTCATTAATTTGCTGCCCTCAGTATGAAGTAGGGCTCCATAGGTTTATGTGCTAGCCCTGTTCCAAAACACCACTTCAGCGACTATTTCCAAGTTTATTTGCCACGAATTTCCATAATCTCTTATTAATATTTATTAGAATTGTTAATATAATCTTAGTCCTTGCTAAGTCTCAGCTTATAGATATCACCTGTCAGTAATACAGATAACAACCAAAGCCACACCATCATCATCATCATCTTCATCATCATCATCACCACCACCCACCAGCATGGACAGTTTTCCAAGCTCACTCATAACAGGAGACACTTTTTACTCCAGGGCTGGTGTTTCATGAGACCTTGCTGTGAATTATTCAGGAGCTGACTGAACTTCTGTGCTCTGAGCCACAGGATGCTGACAAAAGACCTCACACTCTTCAAAGTACTTTTGTCTGTCCATCAGCATCTCAGTTCTGCTCTGCCCTGAGCCACCTTTGATCAGCTGCTCTTCATCTGGCATCACTCAGTGCTGCTGCTGCCTCTGCAGTTGTGCTGTGGCCACGTATGATAATGATGGGCAAGAATAAAGCTATCAAGACACTTTCTGAAAGGAAATTAGACGTTTCTGAAGGTGCTACATGCCTGCTCCGTCTTTGCAGCCCTGCTCAGTGCTTTGTGAAAATGAACCTTGTGAATCTTGTGACTCTTTCAAAGGAGTTTCAAAAGCAGCAAAACTGTTTCAGTTGCAAAGTAGGTAATGATTGCAAGTAAGGCTGAAAACAAAATAATCTACAAAGAAATTATTTCAGTCTGTGAGAGCAATCTAGGAAAGGCTTGCTTTGAATTTTCTTGAAAGCAGCAAGTGATACAAGCGGAACACTGATGAAATAATGTATGTTTCTTCACAAGGTCTCGCAGTACCAAAGGAAAATTAATCATTTTTTGTGGATGCTGCTAGCAGTGCCACGAGACAGCTTCCATATCTGAGTGGAGGATGTTATGGGCTTGGGCAGAAGGAGCCAAGAGGGACAGGGGGAGTTCTGGCTTTTCCTGAACTGAAGCAGCAGTTCATGTCTCTGCATTGCTGGGCTCTGCAAAGGCAGGGATCACAGCAGAGGTGGCTTTGTAGAAGTCCTCTTTGAGCACAGATCTCCTGTTTGAGCACAGATAACCTAAGAATCATCTTCTCCAGAAAAGATGCTTCTGTATTCACCCACTGCTGTGGGGCTGTGCTTATAATGCAATTCCAGCTAAAAGTGCAAGGCAAAAATACCCACATTAAAAAATGCCAATCAAACTCCAAATCCAATCTTTATTGTGATAAATAGATAAATAGGTCAATGCTTACTCCAAGTAAATGTACAAATCTGCCATGCAGGGAGCCTGAGCTGTGGGCTCCTGGCAAGCCCAGAGGAATCCAGGTGTGCCTGAGTTCCCCAGCCACACTCACAGCTGTCACAGATGTGCTGAGGGAGCTGGGACACCCTGCCCTGCACCAGAGCTGCTCCACTCCTGTTTGGGAGGGCAATTGTTACAATTGGTTTAATACTGTGAAGTGCTGAGCATCTGCTGCTCTCCCTTTGGAGGCTGTGATTGCCTTCTCTGCCCTGTAATTTTGTTTAATTCCCTTCCCCACTCTCCCTGCTATGTGCTGTATGACCCAAGCCTTGTGCCCAGTTTTGGGATCAGGCCAACTGAAGAATTATCCAGTTCACTGGTTCATCTATCCAAATATCCCAAAATGCCAGACAATTAGTCCACTAACTGGAGGCAGCAGGAGTCTCAGACCATTCCTGCAGTATATTTATTAATTGATGCATTAATAACAACAACATATCACCCTCGTGGAGTACAAAACTTGGCTTTTGCATCTGAGCTGCTGTGACACCACCACTGCCAGAGGATGGGCAGAGCAAACCCCTCCTTTGGGATTTCAGCAGTTAATTGTAACCATCAGATAACCCAGCAAGATTGCTGTTTAGCTGAGATAAAAGGGGAAACTGAGCACAGAACATGTAGAGGAATAGCTGACAAGGCTGTGCAGTCCCTGTGTTAAAGAACTTTGTCAGCCTTTGAAGTCACCGAGGGTTCAGCAGGAGGAGCTCATCCTTGTGCTGTGCCATGCATTGATGGCAGATGATCTGTAAGGTCCCTTTCAACCTAAACCATTATTCTGACCTGGTAGAGAGCTGTGAATCCAGTGTGGAGGGTTGTTGGTCAGTGTATGTGGTGACATTTGTCTCTTGGTAATCCTCATTCTGATTTCATGGTAGAAGTGTGAGGACTGGATTTTAAATATAACTTTATATTGAACAAGGAGGACAGAGAGATAAGTTTTACTGAACTACTGCTTATTTCCTGAGCACCATCACTCCTGAGATTGATTGAGGGATTCTGTGGAAAGAATGACTACAGCTGTATATCTGTAGATTTGTTATTACTTAGTGTAACATAATACACTGTACTGTGTGACACAATATATGCACTTCTATAATCTAAACACACTCAGAGAGGTTAAATTAAGGCTACTCAGAGAATAGATTTTTAAACTCTGCATTGCAGCCTTAGCATTCTTGTAATGCAGCATTTGGGGTATGATGTGTTCCACTGACAAGCACTGATCCTTATTTTCACTGCTGTCAGCACTGGAACAGACAAAAATTGAATCCATGGGGCTGCTCTTCCTTACATCTCCCAGATGTAGGTACTGAGCTCCTTTGGCTCCCTGGGGTTGTTTTCCTACACTTAATTTGTCTTGGTTTTGTCTCCTTGCTCACTTGGCCACTTTTTCATTTCAGCACTGAACTGCACCGCTGTGGCTTAGGTTCACTGTTAAAGAACCTTTAGAAAAGTGTCAGGACAGTAAATAGGAGCAGAAGTTTTGCATTTCCAAAGGGAGGGAGGTCAGCAGGGATGGCCCTGGAGTCTTGCATTATGTTGAATTATTTGCTCTGTCCGTTACAGAGGCACAAGTAACAGCTTTGTGAACCCAGCTCCATTCTCTCAGTTGTTTTATGGCTTTTCAATATTCTCAGCCCTGTTTTCCTGTGCAGAAATCTGTTGCTTGTGTAGAAGGGTCATATTTTTCCAAGCTGCACGGAGCAGAACTGGGCAGGCTTAACCTTTGAAGCAACTTTGCTTCTTAAGCGTCTATGGAAAGATGAGATGGAGTTAATGCAAAAAAAAAAAAAAAAAAAAAAGGCAGGGACTTTGCTAAGAAGGAATGTTTTGCATTTCCAGCTTGTCCAGATGGATTCTTTGGGATTGACTGCCACCAGGTGTGCAAGTGCAAGAATGCTGCTGGCTGTGACCACGTGCTGGGCTTGTGCCACTGCCTGCCGGGCTGGCTGGGGGACACCTGTGAGCAGCGTAAGTACACCCAAAAAACTCCCAAATTAACTCCCAAACCTCCCCTGGGAATCCTGCAGCATGCCCTGCCAGGCTACAGTTTGAGAGAGGTCATGCTCCTTCCCAAAGATGCCAAAAAAGGGAACAATTTTTGGTGGCTGAGTTAAGTCATTGGCTCATTTTTATTTTTTAGTTCGTCAAACATGATAAGCATCAGGTTTTAAATAGCAGAGCTGTCTCCTGCCATATGACAGATCTCTGCTTTTTATTTTTGTGTGGCATTAAGAAATTAAATGTTGTGTATCTGTTTCTGGTGTATTTCCTCTAATTATCAATTATAAAGTGACAGATAGCAAATGCACAAAGTGAAAAAATCAAGGCTGGGACTATTTTGATATTTGAGCATGACAAAATAGTTTTTTAACTACTTATTAGATAAGTTACTTGTTTGAAAATAAATGTCAGCTTCCTAGATGTTCACAAGTGTGGATTTTCTCACATTTTTTAAGCTAGCAAGGTGCTTGTATGTATACATATATAAAATTCTGAGAAATTTTTCACTGCATTTCATGGGGAATTAGTTTATTTTCTTTAGCTACATGGCATTACATATGGATATCACTGAGCTTATTTGCAAAGTTTAGCAAATAAGTGTTATTTTTAAGATTTTCAGGTTTTAGCTTCTCAACTCTCTTGTTTTCCTTTAGGATGATGTCATGGTCTGAGCTTCCTTTTGAAAATATGAGTGCTGTCTGCAGGACTGGGGTGTAGAGCTGGGCTCCAGGGCAGCTTCACAATGAGCCAGCTCTGTTAGGGAACACTTTTTAAATCCATAGGTCGTGGCTTTCTGCAAAAGAAAAGTGGTTTAGTTTAGAAAACAGACATGTGGCTTGTATTGTGGCAATTCTGTTCCCCAGCCATACACTATTTTATCATCAGCCCTATTCGACGGCAGTGCTTGCTCTGCATAATATTTATCCGTCAATTGCCTCCACCACTCAACACAGCCCATCTTCTGAGAAGGCTTCTCCTGCAAAATCCCCTGCTCTTTGGATTTACAGCTGGGTCAGTTCTGCTGAATCTTCCCACCTTTAGACATTTTTCCCAACATCCCACCACTGCAGCCCTTTTTGCCTCCTCATGCCCTCCCATGAGAGCACTTGGCTCTGCACCTCCCACCACCTGAAGATGCTGGTGGTGAGACACCCTTTGAGTGTAGATTATTGGAGTGACCACAGAATAAAAGCAGACCAGAGCCCTTTACCCATCCCACAGAGCAGAAAAGGTGCTGCTGACCAGGTACAGTGTTTGCTCCTTGGTCACAGCCTGTTTTTCTTGTCAAGCCATGGTGTTGGCAAAGTGTCACCTTGCCCCTTCCCCACTCCTTAACCTGCAGTAGGGATGGGGAGCTTTGTTACATATTTCATTAAATTCAACTAAGAAATGCATCTCCTTATCCATGCCTCTTGTACCCCCCTCTGCTCACATTAGGAAAAAAACCTTATTTATTACCTTGTGCCAGAGCCACTAGAACTTCGTGCTGGGTTGATTTATTCCTCCTGCTGGTGAAGATCCCAAATCCTCTGAGACCTCTGTGAGAGAGAGAAAGGTCAGTTAAGAGAGTAGAGTGAATCCTCCTTTTCTCTTGGCTGAGGGCTGGATCTTCATTTTGATTTTACAGCTGCTCCAGAGCTGCTTGGAGCAAGGCAGCCATGGGTGGGAGACACCTCAGCCCTCCCTCATCCTCAGAGGGTGTTTAATATTCACCTGGCCTGTTCCTGGGACCTGCCAGCTCCAGCAGCTGCAAGGACAGCACTCGTGTGGAAGTAATCAGATTGCAGGCAATGTGCTGGAGGATATTGAGGAATAATTCTGGCATCATGGGATTTGAATTGATCCTAAGCCAGCCATGCAGTGCATTTTATTCTCTGCTATCTAATTACAGGCAATACGGACAGTGATGCCTTTTGTTGAAGCTGCCTAATGCTTTCCATTACCAGGCCGTGGGTTTCAGTTGTTTGAAAATGAATTATGTTAATCTGGGGTGAAATCTGCCAAGCAAGCTCTGCCTCAGCTTCAGTTTGTGCTTGGAGATTTTTTTTGGGGATTTTTTTGAGTGCACACCTGAGGTATTTTAGGTTTCCAAGAAAGAGGTTTAGGAAAAGTATGTTGCCTGGTTGGTTTTTGGTTTTTTTTTTCATTTTTTAAATAAACTGTTTCACTGAGTGTTGTGATACCTCAGTGATAGAAAAGAGAGGACCTGACATTTGGCATTTCTTTCTGACAGAGATGCAACTTTCCTTTCTGGATTCTCCATCACTGGAAGTGTTCAAGGACAGGTTGGATGGGAGGAACAACCTGATTTTTTAGTGTCATCCCTGATCTTGACAGAGGGGTTGGAATTTGATGATCTTTAGGGCTCCTTCCAACCCAAACCATTTTATGATTCACTGCAAATTCATCCAAAGTTTGCAAACGTTACAAGAACCCACCCAAAACCTCCAGAAAGCTCATGTTGCATATGGTCTGTAGCAGATGCACACAATTCAGCATCTAAATTTTGCCTTAATTCTGTCAGTACTAAACATGCCTCTTTCTGGAGCTGTTGGGGCTCAGCAAAATCTTCACTGAAGTGGCTCCTTGTGGTAAAAAACAGACCACACTGGTCTGAAAAATAAATGACTGCAGAAAACTTTGCTCTGCCAGAGGCACTGATAACAGGGGTTTGACATTTCATGGTGTGTGAGCACTTGACTTTGCAAATTCCCTGTTCTTTTAAAGCTAAAGCTTCATTTTGTGGAGAATAATCCACAGGAGCTGCATGAAAACAAAGCTACTGGAGCATTAGAGACCATAATTTCTCTGTGCCCCTGGGCACTTTTGATGGCTGTTGACCTCTAGTTGGAAGAAAAGTCTCCAGTTTCACATGTTCCTTACTCTGTGTGCAAGGAAGGAATTTTAAAGACTGCAAACAAATAAATCCTCCTCTTGCAGAGGAAAGACAGCAAGAGGAAAATTTTGAACCAGGAAGAAGTCTACTAATTTAAATCTTTGGATTGAGTCTTCTGTTTTCACTCATCATGAAGGAAGAAGAAAAGGCCCAGGGATATTTGTGCAATCAGTTGTGGAACTTCATGAGGTTGCTTCAATATATCACTTTTTTTTCTTAATCTTCAGAAAACTACTTTGAAAATCAGGATTGTCCCACCAGGAAGCAAAAGAACATTTGTATCTACCCAGTAGAATAATTAAAATTTTCTTGTTTGGAAATTTCTCCTTTCTTAGCAGAATTTTCACTGAAATGCTCTATTGTCTTTTCGGTAAACCTAACGAGAGCTTTGTACACATCCTCCCAAAACCTCACACAAACCACTGGTAACCAGTCAGGGCATCTGGTGATGAGCTGGTTTTTCCTTTGGCTTGGTTGTGCTATAGTTCTGGTCTGTATTGTGGAAATATTTAGTTCTGCTCCCAAAAACTGAGCCAGAGCTCTGTAGGATGTGCTGAACTTTTCACTTGGCAACCAAGCTTCATTTGCAGAACAAACTTTTAAGCTGTGATGGGACTGAGCTCCTGCTCTTTCTTGTGGTTTCAACGTGGACAGGATCCAAGCGAGGACAAGAACCAACACTGTAGAAAAGAAGTCCTAGGAGAAATGGTGTCTGAGAACCAGGCTGGGAAGCTGGAAGCCCTCAGATGGGGAGAAAAGGGCTGAGAATGGGTCAGAGACTGTCAGCCAACTCACCTCCGAGGTCAAGATGGTTTCACACCTCCCTTCCATCCCCAGGGACTTGTTCTCCCACAGCACTGCATTGTGTTCACTGACACCCTGAAGGACATAGTTTGGGTGAAAATTCACTGTTTGGCTGTGAACCTGGAAGATGTTGTGTTCAGAGAGTGCAGGACACTCTCCTGGATCAGGAATCCAGGCTTTTTCTGCCTCTCCAGTGCATGCCAGAAGTGCTGCAGGGATGAGAGGCTCTCTCAGGAGCCCCTGCAATGCAGAGCAAAAACCATGCAAGGAGGCAATCCAGCTCCATCAGCTCTCTTTGTATTATTTTGGGTGGTATCTGAAGAAAACAGGGTAGCAGAACTGTCTGTTTTCCACCATTCAAAGCTATCCAAATCTCCAGTGCAATGGAGACTGCAGGAATTTTATCACTGCCATTTTTCATGGGCAGCAGCACTGAAAGCAGAGCGTTTGCCTGCGAGATGACTGCGTTAAGTTTTCACCTGGGAGCCAGCTGCTTAACCAAACTCATTGAAAATATCACCCCTCTCTGACCAAAGAATGAGAGTCTGGGTGAGCAGAGGCATCCAGCTGTGAAAAATGAACACTGAAAACAATGAAGTTGTCAGTTCTCTTACCAGGATGCAAATAAATACCGGGGCTGTCAGGCTGGCGGTTCTGCTGGACCATTAGTTTAGCACAAAGACATTCCGCAGAGCAGGGGATGACAGCTGATCCATCACCTCCAGCCATCCAGCCCCTCCATAAAAACCTCCTCAGAATGGGCTGTGATACATATTTTTAAGCCACATTATTATGTTAGGCTTTCATAAGACACATTGTCTCTAAACTGCGAGTGTTGCGGAGCAGTTTCACTTTGTGTGATCTTAATTTGTAGAATATTTTCTTTAAATACCTTTTGTGGTTTACATGTTGGCTGATAATGTGGTGGACTTGGCAGTGCTGAGTTAATGGTTGGACTTGATCTTAAAGGTCTTCTCAAACCCAAATGATTCTGTTATTCTATCTAGATTCAGACATGGTTAATATATGGGGTTTTGTATATATATGTACATATCTGTGTGTAATTCCAGGAATGGTGAAGTAACCATTTCTTGAAGAGTTCAAAAAGTGAGTAGACACAGCATTTTATGATTTGGTTTAAGGATCGTGATGGTATTAGGCCAGAGGTTGGACTGATGATTTTGAAGGTCTTTTCCAAACTTGCTGGTTTTGTGATTTTATATGGGCTTGGGCACCCTTATGATGCAAAAAGCGTCATTGGAGATCCAGCCTGCTTTCCCTGGCACAGGGTTGTGTCTGAGGCTTGCTCTGTGCAGTGCTTCCTTGGATGCCTCCTGATGGGGTTTTATGGAATTCTGTCGTTGCAGCTTGCCAGGGGAACAGCTACGGGCCAGGCTGCGGGAACACTTGTCACTGTCACAACGGAGCTCTCTGTCACCATGTAACTGGGACCTGCCTTTGTAGCCCAGGCTGGAAAGGAGACACATGCCAAGAAGGTATGGCTGGAAATTCAAACCCTTGCCAGTGGATTATAGGAGGGAAAAATGAAACCTGTGTTTGGGGAAAGCTCATTGGTATTTTAACTCTCAGCTCATTGCCCTGTGTTGTCACTGGGTTTGTATCCACAGTGATGTGAGTTGGTCCATTAAATTAATCCATGACTGTGTTGTAGGATCTTGGTGTGCACAGGGCAGAGGGGGTGAAACAGTCATAAACTGGAAAGAGAGCTGATTTTGCAGGCTGATGAAGGGAGAAAAGGTCTATAAAACTCCCAGTTATGATGCTGAAATGAAGCTCTGTTTCTTCTCTACAGCCTGCTTTACTGTCCCATGCACCAGACTGATCCTCGGCATTACCTTGTGCTGCTCCAGACAGAGCCTAAATCCAGAACATGTGAAAGGCATTGAGCCTTGCAGCCAGGCAGTCAGACCCATAGGTGTGCCTCAAACACAAGCCCAACTGCACAGAGCCTTAAGGAGAGGCTGGCAAAGAAAGGCTGCACTGTGGCTTGCATTGCACTTCCTGATCCCCTGCATTGCACATCCTGATCCCCTGCATTGCACATTCTAATTCCCTGCAGCACAGGCACTAGAAGAAGTCTGTCCATCCCTGTTGGAGAAGGTTCCTTGTTCTGTGCCTTCCCCACGAGGTCCTTGGGGTGTCAGCAGGACCATGGAGCTGGGAATGCTGCTGTGGATGCTCCAGGGTGAGCTGGGATTTGGAGTCAGCACCTCCACTCAGGGGCTGTCCTGCAGCATCCCGAGAGGATTGTTAGGGCAATCCTGGCAGGGGTAGGGTAATATATAAATTTAATGTATTCCCCTTTTAAAACCTGATATGAAGAGGCCTTTCCCTGAAGGATTTAAAAATTGGGAAGGCACCAAACTGTTTTTGATGATATCTGTAGCATGACCTAAATTTTTCTGTTTCGTCCAGAGGCTGCAAATACAGAACCAAAGCAAAAGTTACAAAAGCTGTGTCAAACACTCCTTTTCTCTTTGAATACATGTTTGGGGATTTCTCTTCTCTTTGAAGTGAGGAGGTGGGATAATTGTGTGAGGCTGGGGGAGCCATCCTCTGGTGCCTGTGCTTTTCCAGAGAGAGTTGCTCCTGTTACCATCTTAACTCTTAAAGAGGCAGAGGTGTGTGGGTTTTGTGCCAAAAAATTTGGTTCTATCCATAGGAACTGGTTGTGATGGGAATTAATAAACCTGCTTGATTAAAATTAGGTAAATGGTGAAATGTCATCAACTAGCTATGGGCAGCAGGATCAGTTAGAGAAGGAGCTCTGATTTTAAGAGGACTGTACAAAGAAATTCTTTGGAGAACAGGGAAATCAAGAGCTGTGTTGAGAAAGCTGGAAGGAACTAAAAAAAGGATTCTTGTAGGTGCAAACAGAAAGTCTTAAGGTTATTTGGTGGGTCACAGCTAATTCACTTAATCACCTAGTTTGTTCCCAGAACAGCTGGAGTAATTGCTCATCACTCATGTCCCCATTTCTGCTGTTTGTACCTCCCACAGCATCTTCCAGGGCACAAGAGGGGCTGAAAGATGGGGAGGGTTGTGTTTGACCTGTGTCCTTCTCCTGCACTTCCTCATGGAATGTTTTCCCTGCCTCCCTTCACAGCCTGTCCTCCAGGGTGGTATGGAGCAAACTGCCTGCAGCGCTGCCTCTGCCATGGCCAGGCCACCTGTGACCCTGTGAGTGGCCAGTGCCAGTGTCCCCCAGGCTGGACAGGGACAGCCTGTGAGCTGGGTGAGTGCCACCACCTCCTCCACCCCTCCAGCACCTCGGCTCAGTCACTCTGCAAGGAAATCCAGCTGTGGTGGGGACTGGTTTGAGACAGCCTGGAGAAAAAGGGGAAGCAGAAGGATGGAGAGCACCAGGTGGAGAAAGGTTGAGAAAGTTGGTGTTGTTGAGTCAGAGATGAGGAGACTGAGGGGAGACATGATATTGGCACTTGAACATATCCATGGTGCTGGAAACCTTCTGGGTAGAGGAGAGGAATAAGCTATTCTCTCTCCCTTGGGAACAGGTAAGATAGGTAATGAACTGCATTTCAGGAGAAAAAAGTCCTTAAAGAGAAAAATGGCATATTTCTAGAGAATTCTGTCAAGAGAGGCTTCAAAATTTCTTTCCCTGAAGGTTCTTAGGACCAGTTTAGGTGGCTCACCCTACTGCAGAGGCATGAGGGAGTTCCTCCTGGGGCTGCTCCAGCCTGGCCCCACATCAGTGTCCCCCATCCCGTTTCAGAGTGTGGGGAAGGGCAGTTTGGAGAGGGCTGTGAGCAGAACTGCAGCTGCCAGCACGGGGAGTGTGAGCTGCCCTCGGGGAAGTGCCTGTGCCGCGCCGGCTGGACTGGGGAGCGCTGCGATCTTGGTAAGGAGTGTTCCCTTCTGCAAGGGCTTCCTTGGAGCCATCAGCCAGTTCTGCCTCCACAGTACAAAGTTACTTTCTATTTTCTATCCTAATTTTCCAGTATTCTCTAGGCCAGTCAGGATTTATGCCCTCTTACCCTGTGTCAGACGCACAGGCAGGTCTCTGCCCAGCCGTGCCCTTGTCCAAATCATTTTATCTCCTCCTTCCCTGCCTGCTAAGAAAAGGAAAGTATTTCTCTACTTTATACACACAAAGAAGAACATATGAAAGGGATGGACTTTTAAGGAGAATCTGCCAGATCAGCCACCTGCTGCTGAGGCTGTGTGTGTCGCTGAGGAGAGCTCAGCAAACTGGACTGATGGTTCAGATTTACAGATCTTGCACATGACCCAGGTTTGACACAGCTGTCTGGCATGCTTAGACCCCCCTGAATCCCTGAAATTTATTAAATCTTTCACACAGGTGACTTAAAACATGCTTTTAGCTCAGCTACTGAGGTGCTGCATGTTTAGCAAGCCACGAGCAGCTTTCTGAGGTCTCTTGAGGCGCTGAGGACTCACAAAGCCTCAGCCACCAGTGTGACCTGTAAAGCCTTTGCAGTGGCCACCTCCCTTTCTCTTTGGTCACTTTGCAGGGGCCTGGGAGGTGGAGGCAGTTTGCGGGCACAGTTGCCACTGCTCAAACATCTGTCCCTGTGTGCATAGCTGTGTCAAAGCAAACAGCATCATCCTCTCTGTGCATTTGTGGATTTGTACTCCAGGCTGTGACTAAGTCTTTGCAAACTTGCCTGTGCAGACTCGTCAGCAGTGTTAAATGCTTTTAATATTTTTAATATCTTCTCCTTCACTGATATTTTCTGGCCACACAGTCTGCTAAATATACATCACCACAGGCAAGCAGGGTCCTGGCTGATGGCCAGGGGAGGCTGGTAGAACATTGCTCTCTCTGCTTGCCCCCAGCCTGCCCGCCGGGATTTTTCGGCAAGCGCTGCGAGGAGCGCTGTGACTGCGCCCATGGCTGGTCCTGTCACCCCCAGACTGGAGCTTGTCACTGCCACAGGGGCTGGCGAGGGAGGCACTGTGACAAACGTGAGTGAGGAGGCAGCTCAGGTTGGTGTACCCATTCCTCCCAAACCCAGAGCTCCTGCTCATGGCTGGATATTTATTTCCACACCCACGCTGTTCCATGGGGTTGGGCTGGCAGTGCTGCCGGGGATGGGTGCACCATGGAGAGGTGGTTTGTCCCATCCTGCTGGCTCTGACAGCTGCTGTCCCCCTGCAGCCTGCCTGCCAGGCCGCCACGGAGTGGGATGTGCCCAGCGGTGCCGCTGTCCCGCGGGAAGGCCATGCCACCACCTGACGGGAGCCTGCGGATGTCCCCCGGGACTCACCGGCCTCGGCTGCGAGAAGGGTGAGTGTGTTACCAGAGCACAAATACTTCCCTGGTCAGTTAATCAAGAAATTGATTTCTTGAATAGAAACATGGTGATGTGGTGCCTGAAGAGGAAGGAGACAACAACCTGGCAGGAGAGGAGATGGCAGAGGGCTGCCTGTCCCTTACCCAGTGGCTTGGCCAGCTCTGAGCTCTGTGCCAGGCACAGCTGGGGCTGCTGAGGTTTGCCCTCTGTGTTTGCCAGTTGGGCTGGCAGGGAGCAGCCAGGAGCTGAACTGGACCCATCCAGGCTGAGGATGTGCCAGTGGAGTTCAGTCCTGCCCACAGCCAGCCCTGTGCTCTCAGTAAAGCAGCAGCTCAGCTTTTGATCTATTCCTGCTCTCAGAGCTCATGGAAAGGATATCATCTGCCTTTCTTTAGCATGGAGTTTGGTCCTGCAGAGTGTCTCTGGAAGCAGGCTCCTGCTTTGACTCCAACTGCAGCACCCTGACTTTGTTCCTCCCCACAAAGCTTTGCCTGAGCCCCCTACAGCTGAAAGAAAACCAGCAATAAATAAGAATTGAAAGGATTGACATCCATGTCCCATATCCTCCACCAAAGGACTCTAAATGCTGACCCACAGCCAGGGCAGCTTAATGGAAATGAGACAGGAGAATTAAATGTGGAAGGTCCAAAACCTGTAGGCAATGTGGCTGTCAGCAGGCAGAGTGAAACCTGCAGAGATGTTGATGTCGCAGCAGCTTTGCAAGTTAAAACTCCCTGCAAAAGGTAGAATGTCTTTATCCACACGCCTGCTCCCTTGGGAATTATGCTGTTATTTTAGTCAATTTTACCTGACATTTCCCTATGATTTTTTTTCTAGTGACAAGAAAATTGTATCTGGCCCTTGACAGTTGGGCACAAATTGACTGAACAAAACAAAATCAAGCAGTCAAGTAACCCCCAAGTAAATGTAATAAATCCAAAGTCCCGGAGGAGAGCGTCATTCCGTAGGCAGGGATTTTATTTAATAAATCTCAGCCCGCTCTTTGTTTGAGTGCTATATTTACCAAGACAAATTTAATTTATTGGTTTACATTTCTTCTTCCCAAAGCTTGTCCAGCAGGCACGTTTGGGCAGGATTGTCACGGAGTGTGCCAGTGCTCTGCCCAGAACCAGCAGTGCCACCCTGTCACTGGCCACTGCTCCTGCAGCCCGGGCTACCACGGGGCTCAGTGCCACCTCCGTGAGTATTTCTGGGGGTTGCTGCCTTTCTGACAGGGAGTGAGTCCTGCAGGAGCATCTGCTGGGGCTTTGGGTTTGTCTGTGTCAGTACAGTGGTGACTGAGAGAAGTAGAAGTTAATTATAGTGTAAAACCAACTTACAGTATTAGAAATCAGTTATAGTGCAAGAGTTAAGAATAGAGTGGGTTAATTTACACTCAGAAATGTAGCAATATTATTGCAAGGAATTAACTTTTAACTTTTTTTAAATCATGAATAATTTTAATTTGGAAATGTAATGAATTCAATCTTTTAAATTAATTTTTTAAACCCGTAGATTTACCAGCCAAATTCTTTCCACTTCCATGCCATTCTAAAGAATATAAAGATCATTCTCTACATCTGCATGTCCCACCTGCACCTGAATATTGTGCAGCTCTCTCCTTTCCAAACACCAAGTCCAAAATACTTCCCGAAATCTCTGCGTGCTCAAGTAAGGACAAATGGTTATGAGAAAACAACAAGCTCAAATTGGCAATAAATCTAAGTGATTCATAAAGTCCTTTCAGTTGCAGAGCCTTCTGAGGAACAATCAAATTAAACCAACTGTTACTCTGGATTGAAAAATGGTGACTAGTGTAGAGGACAAAATGCCAACTGGCCCAATGCTCCATCATAAAAAATATTCCCAGATCCACATGGCTCATTTTGGTATTTTAGGACATCTGTAAAGTTGTTTCTGGTGGAATGTGGCAACTGATAAGAAACATGTACCAAAGCAGCCAATAAAAGAGACAGTTAATTACCTTTTTATTTACAACTTTAATTTTGGTTTTACTCCATGGCTTGTAATAGTCTCATTTTAAGGAGAAAAAAGGAAAAAAAAACCAAAAAAACTGTTGTCTTTCTTGCTCAGTTTTTCTCTCTTTAGTGAGTGCTGATTTCCCTTTCTTGGGAATCCAGCACAGCTCTGTTTGGCTTAATTGCTTTTTGGGGTGACAATTTGGATACAAAACCCAGCTGTAACTTGAGCAGCTCTTGCAAGGGTTAAACCAGTGTTTTATTCCTTGAGCAGAAATAGGAAAAAGACTCACTTTAGAGATGGGCCTTTGTGTTGCCATCACGTCATCACAAGTTATTCTTTAAAATATAAATTATAAATAAAATACAAAGGATTGATTCTGTCCTCCTTTGTGCATCAGTTTTTGCTGTAAGTGAGATCGAAATCTGGCCTCCAACATCAGGGCTGGAGCCATCTGGAGCCATTATACATTTGATTATAATAAATGTTCTAGTAGAGCAGTAGTGGAGATCAACTATTTAACAGTATTATCATTTTAAAAGACTTAATCATGGTCAGCCTATTACTTTTATGTAGCAATTTCTCAGTAGTCACTACCTGTGTGTGTAGCACTCAATCTCTGTAGTTACAGCAAATGCCCTGAAAGTTACTTAGATACTTCAGATTTTATTGCAGAATTTTAAAATTTAAAGCATTAACGATTACACTGAAGATCCAATAGAAAAGATACAAAAAGATTCATTGCAAAATAAAATCTGTGTTTTGCTGCATTCAGAGGGGATTTTGCTGTGGATTTCTGTGTTGCTGGAATTAAATCTACAGAGTATGAGAAAGGAGATTTCATCACATTGTGTTGTCTGAGATCCCAAAAATGTACAGTGTCTTGCACAGCAAATTCTTAAACGCAGGTTTGTTAGATATTTATTGGAGAAATAATGGAATGGTGGAAATTCCCAGAAAGAGAAAAATATTCACCTATGTTGGTGTTTTTTCCTGTTGTCCCCTGTGCCACTCTTAACATTGCACAGACAGAAAACCAGAAGGAAAACAGTTAAATCTGAATTATTTTGAGGCTTAGGTCAGTGGAAGGAGAGCTCGTGGGGCTGATTCTGAAGGGACTGACTGAAAAGCGAGGATTGCTCGCGTGACTTTGGTGGGAATACTCCAAGTTCTTTCTGTCCTCCCTGCAGGGAAAGCTGGGGCTGCTCCAGGGTGAAGAAGCTCTCGATAGAATATTAAAACCAGCGCAGGGAGCCGCTCCCAAACGGGCTCTGGTCCAGTCAACATGTGGTTGGATGCTGCTGGAAACAGTTTCTGGCAACTGCTGCTATATTTATAGTACAGTGAAAAAAGGTTCAAGAAAGTATCTATAAAAGGTGTAGTTGGCTGGGAAGTCAAATTTCCAGGAGCCAAGAGCAACGGGGCTTTCATGTTCTCAAATTTTGGAGTGAGGAGCTGAAACAGTCTCTTGGCAGGGTCCAGAGGAAGCAGACAAATGAGCAATAAGGTTCCCATCACTTGTCCATAACTTGGTGGATGGGCAGATCTACTTGCTAAAATGAGTAAAAAGCAGTAAGTGGTGGTGAAATGATTTAAAAGAAAAAGAATGTTACGTTTCTGTGGCATTGACTGGGCTGGGGGCACTCAGAGCCAGAAAGATCTCACCAGCTTCACCTTCAAGCTGTAGGTGACAGGATGTGTCAGAAGGGATTATTTGACACTGCAATTAATGGCATTGGTCAGAAAAGCCTCAGTGTGTGCAATTGCTTTGAAAAGATTTAGGAGCTCTTGGTCATGACAAACCCACTCAAAGCAGAAGGAAAATCGGGAAATTAGGTGGAAATCTGGCTGCCACTCTTTTGTTCACAGAAAAAAAAAAACCATAAGCCAGAAGCACAGGAAACTGTTAAATTAGAAAATGTCTTTATGAGATAACTGGTGGTGCAGGAATAGCCCTCTTTACAAAGGCAGAGCCTACTGAAATGCTGGGACATGGTGCAAATTGCCCTCTTTATCTGCATCAAAATTCTTCTGCAAAGTACTAACAGATGAGGTGGCCTTGTTCTTGATCCTGTGCACATTGCTGCAGCTGAGCTTGCCCTGCGTGTGCTGCTCCTTTTGAACCAAAATACAGGAAATTCTGCAAGGGCAAATTATCTGGTAAGGAGGGAATTACTGCATCCCTTTCAGTAACAGAGCAACTATCACTAGCCTTGAGCTGAGGAATAACTCTGAAAGCTTTGCAAGGGGGAAGCAGCATCTTTGGGAGTGTGGGAGACAGAATTAAAAAAAAGGTGAAGAGCCAAATGACGACCGAAAGGAAAATGAGGAGGAAAAGAGAAATTCACATAGAGTAATTAAATCGTTGAATCTGATCTGAAGTCCTTAACTTCAGGTCTTGGTGGGAATGGAGGGGGTGTTGCAGGGCTCATTCCTTGATGCCAGGGCTTGCACATGAAACAGATTTTGCATCCTGGCAGATGGAAGCACTGATGACAGACTATTCATTGGGAAGAATCCATGGTTGAGAAGGGCTGGGGAGAGTATCTCTGTCTTATAAAAGTGTGTATCTGTTTAGTCCTGATGATCTGCTATCCTGGTTTGGGCAGGAGCCAACGTTCAGTTTTATTTTAAAAGGCACCCCTTCAAAGCTTCCCCGTAAGCTCTCCCTCGCTATTGAATAGTTCAGAAAATCCTGAGATTTCTCCAGCCACTCAGGCCATGCTTTCATGCCTTCAAGAAAGAGAAAATACACTAAGTTATTTATGCACAGATTGCAAGGGATCTGTTGCTTGGAGACGTGTGCAAATATATTTTCAACCAGGTTTCCAAAGTAGCCATAGACTTTCTTTTTGCCAGGGAAGAGAAGGAAAGGCCGAGCACAGAAATGACATTTAGAGGTAGTAGCACAAGTGGAACTGTTGGTTGGTGATCTTGCTGCTCCAGCACCAGCTACTTCTTCTTCCAGTACACTGGAAAATTAGGAGAATAACCTGCATTTCCAGAGTTCAGTGGTGCCTGTGCCCAGCAGCTCTGTGCAGCTCTTTCCCTCAGTTCCAACCTCCATCACACCAAAGATCATCCTGAAGACGTAAGCTAAGCATGGCAGATGCATTCACATTTTCCTGATCTTTTATTCGATTCTCCTTCACCATTAGCTGTCCAAAAAGAAACCAGAACAGTGCTCATGGCACGAAATGCAACAGGCCCAGTAGCAACCTAACCTAATTTCTGGTGGTTTTTTTCCTTTTCAAACAGGGTGTCCAAAAGGTACCTATGGTCCAAACTGCCAAAATCCCTGTAAATGCATGAACGGAGGCCACTGTGACCCCGTGTCGGGAACGTGTGATTGCGCTCCCGGCTTCATCGGAGCCAACTGCAGCAAAAGTAAGCCAACATTCATGTTCTGCTTCTGTCAAAACACAGCAGAGAGGATCATTTGCATAAGAGCTTGTCAGTAGAAAAACAGACAGATCCCAGCTACCTCTTCCTTGAATTGTAAATCAGGATTCCAGCTTTGTAAAAAAATCTCTTGCAAAATATTTTCCCTCTCTCCTGCTTGCATAGAAGCAAGGACACTCATCCCAGGATTACAACCTGCTTGCCCAAATTTATTTCTAGAGCCAGCTCAGTGTGAATTGCTCAAGTTCCTTCTTCCTGTCCAAAATTCAGAGGTTGAGAAATTATCTCAATATTTTGCTTCACACTGTGGTGCCATTCGTTTCAATAAATGGGAAAAAGATCAAGTTCTGTCATGGCAAAACTGGTAAAGACTCCGTGGCAACTCTACTGTTACTTCTCTGTTTCAGAGCTAAATGGTGTGGCTGAATTTCTGTGCTGCTTCCAAACTTCTGGTCTCTGTGAAGTTCTCCTCAGCTTATTCATGAAAAGGCAATGTTGGAATGTTTAGTTGCCCATAGCTTTGCTCTTCAGTGTTGGGCAGCATCAGTGTTAAGGAAAGATGTTTTTAGCTGGAAGGATGAGCGGCTGATATTTCAGTTGTACATTCACTTTTCTGATAGGAAAGACAGTAAATATTCTGTGTGAAATCATGGATTATATTTATAACCTCAAGCAGTCTCAGAGGATAAAGCAGTCTTGTCTTTGGGTGGGTTTTGGCTTCTTAGTTGATGCTTTGAAGAACATTAGGTGGAATACAAAGCCAGCTCTACCCCTAAGATTGTACCTGTGTTAAAAATGAAAAAAAGTGGCACTGGATTCTCTTGAGTGTTTAACAATTTTTGTGTTCCTTCAGCTTGCCCTGAAGGCCGATATGGGAAGGACTGTGGCCAGTTGTGTGCCTGTGGCAAAGGTCAGTGTGACCCACGGACGGGCGAGTGCAGCTGTGCCCCAGGCCACACAGGACCTGCCTGCCAGCAAGGTAACAGAGCGGGACTGACCCCAGGTCACCTCGCCTGTGGTGGCACCTTAAACACCCAGCAAATAAACCTCAGCGCCAAACATTGTTCACAGCCACCTTCCCCAGGGCTTGGCTCGATAACACTGCAGTTTGGGGTGCTCAGCCTCTGTCCCTCCCTGCTCCATCACCCAGCTTAATCCTACCCACACCTCCTGCCACCCTCAGTGCCAGGGCACTGGGATCTCCAGGAAGCTGAGGAGATACGTTGGGTCAGAGTGTTTGGGTGAAACTGATAATAATTGTGGATTAGCTTCCCACCACCCTCGGGAGACACCAGTCAGTCACTTGGGATACACGTGGGCAGCATGTGTTTGTATTCCCTGTCACCTTCATCCTTTCCTTGGGGTGCTGATTTTTGGGTTTTTTCAAACTTTGTTAATTCTCTGTAGTGTGTCCCCAGGGACAATATGGCCCCAACTGCCAGCTGACATGTACCTGTCAGAACGGTGGCATCTGTGACCACGTGGATGGCAGCTGCACCTGCGGGCTCGGCTGGACAGGAAGATCCTGTGACAAAGGTGATGTCCTGCTTTGGTGGCAGTGGATTTGTGCTCTCAAGCAGGGGTTTGCAGTGTCCCCAGACACCCCCAGACAGGGACAGACAGATTCAGAACTGCCCCTAGTTAGAGCTTCAGGTCTTTTTTCAAAGATGGTTTCCTCACCAGTCCTGTTCATGAATTCCCTTGCATGCTCCTTATTTCTTCTTCACACCATGATTTCTTCTCCTGTCTAAATTTTGGGTTCTTTCATTTGTAGGAATGTTGGGTTTTGTCTTCTTCCATGTGCTACTCAGAGCAGCAGAAGCTTCTGTCTTCCTCCTCACAGGTTGTGTTCTTCTCTTCCATTTGACTCTGGACTGGAGTTGAACTTCCCATGTGTTGACTTCCCAGATGTTCTGACAGCATCTGTCCAAAGCAATGGAGATTGTCCTGCTATCTTGCCCTTACTTCTCCATGACAGCTCTCCCTTGCACAAGACAAAGCACACTAAACAGAATAAGCTGTTTTTACTCCATAAACCCTCCTGCCAGCCCAGAGTCTTTCTACAACTGTCCTGTCCATCTCCCAAAAATCATTCTGCATTTCTGTGTTACTGTTTTTCTCTCTCGATAAGAGATATCTGTATAGTTATGGACTTAAATGTTCAGGAAACCATAAGTTTACTGGTATGAAATATAAATAGTTAGTTCTGAGTTCATTCAAGACAAATGTCACTGTTGAATCAAAACTGCCATGGTTCTAGCTCCCCAATACCCTCCCAGGCCCTCATTTACAGCACTTCTGTCCCTGACACCTGTAGAATATTCACCTCAAACTCCATATGTATCTACACCCAGAACTGTTGGTACAGAGGAATGTCCCTGTATAGGAGGGTCACATAAAAATTACACTTTTTAGCAGCATCCTGAGATGCAGTTGTTTCACTTTGCACCTGAGGAGACTCAGAGCCCCACAGTGCATCTGTGTGCAGAGGAGGAGCAGGGAGGAAAGCAAAGGTGCAGCTACTCAGTGTGAATCCTGTGAGGATTCACTGGACAGTGAGCGTTGTCTGTGGAAAGACAGTAAAAAATTTGCAGTTAACCAATAACTGGCCAACCTGGGGTTGCCAAGGCTCAGCAGGGTGATGCAGCTGTCCCCACAGAGAGTAGTGCATTTTGGATTTTATCTCACAGGTAAAACACCTCTGGAGTGGACCATGGGGGCAAACATGCATACGTTGTAAAACGGACTGTGTTGTATCACTAAAAAAAGCTTCACATTTTATCTTTTGATAGAGTGAAATTATTGGAAAATTGAGTCTTGATCTCCTCAGCAGTGTGTGTTGTGACTGGAAATCAAAGAGAGCTAATCAGGCATCCTTTTAATAGAGATTAGATACGTTGTTCCTGGAAGATCCTGTCTGGCATTTGCAGAGTTGTGAATCTGATTATTTGGACAGCCACGCTCGTTTGAGTTCGTCTGCCCAAATTCAAATTATCCCAGCAGTGGGAAGTTAACTTATTCAGAGATGGTGCTGAGGTTAATTACATTGGCACAGTCCCTTTTGCATGACTTGGCTTTCAGAAATTTGAGACGTGTTTGGTTCTGTAAAAGCAGATAGCTCATTATGCATGGAAGGACTGTTGCTATGTGTGAAAAAGATCCTCCTGGTTTTATTAGGAATTTGAATAGTGTGAACTCCAATGATAACACAGAGGAAAAGCTTCATGTTTTCTTTCACACTTTTTAAGTGCTTAAAAGAAAATATTGCTGTAGATAAAGAAAAAAAAAAAGAAAAGTATAATTTATGCCATTCACTGCATGGTTTTACAACACATGGTGTGGGTTCAGCATCGAGTCTGTGAAGAGAGAAATTGAAAAAGGCAGACTGTTAAAAGTATGAGGAAATTGCTGTTCAAACATCTATATAATATAAAATATTTTTCACCAAAGTATGTAAATGCATCATAGTTATGCAGAAAAGCTGCATCTTCATAACAAATATTCTTGGGTCTGCAAATTGTTCTCCAGCCATCATCTCTCAGTAATACAATCTAACACATACGAGCTTTTCTGGGTGAGGTCAATGATTATTTTTTTGATCTGTTTTCCTGTCCCTGTCCTGCCAGCAGAATGTGTCCCAGGGAAGTATGGACCTGGCTGCTCCTTGGACTGCCCATGCCAGCACAATGGCACCTGTGACAGATTCACAGGCTGCTGCCACTGCCCCGAGGGCTTCTATGGCCACTCCTGCCAGCACAGTAAGTGGAGACACTCAGGTCATTGGGGAAAGTTTTGGGGCTTCAGAGTAGTCAAGGAGCACCTCACTGGTTCAGTTAAAGTTTGCTGAGTGTCACAGATCACCCAGCTCCTTCCAGATCTTGCATGTCTCTGGTGCTGGGTGGTACAAGTTTAAAACCCAAGGCATTGGTAGAGTTAAGGATAACTCTCATTTTTGTTGGCTGCCAGGGAATGTAGCTGGGAATACAGAGGATTTTAGTGGTGTGTATGATTTTCTTCATGAACCTTCTTCACTTTAATTTTTCAGGGTGCCCCCTTGGATTTTATGGGCTGGGCTGTGTTCACACCTGTGCCTGTGAAAACGGAGCGAGCTGTGATGCAGTGACAGGACAGTGCCTTTGCCCTTTGGGCTATCATGGTGTCCACTGTGAAAAAGGTACTGCTGCCCCTCTGATGAGAAAGAAAAAGGAAAAAAAAGAACTAAAACCAAAAACAGAACTCAAAAAGCCTCATATGATTACTCAAATATTTGTTTGTTGGGAGCCACTTCTTCCATATTTTGAGCTTAATGAATATCCCAAAACATTGAATTTGGGACAGATTTCCTGTTATACAGCTGGGTGTTCCCATTCCCTTATAAATTAACTAATCTGGTTCTGATTAATACAGTGAAAGTCCTGGTCTCCATGATGTCTTGCAGCAATGAGTTCCACATGCCATTTATTAAAAATAAGTCCCTTTTACTGATTCTAAATTTGCTTCTAAAGCTCCAAATAAGATTATTAAATAGGTGCATGTCAGACCTGTTGAGTGTTATGGAGAGGTCTTCTGGAGAGTTCTAATTAAAAATGAAAATAAGTGTCAGCTATATTTCTGGGACAGATTTACAGTTACCTTTGATAAGTAAGATTAGACAACCCCAACAGAAGGAGAGCTCATGTAAATATTGTGCCAATTCCTCTGTGTTTGATTCTTCATTAAGCTTGGCATTTACACTGACTTCAGCAGAGAGTTTATGAGCTTTCCTCTGAGACATCCTGGGAAAACTCCTCTGGGTTTAATGTCCATTTTGCCATTCAGATGTGCATCTAAAGGGTTCTCTTGCTGTCAGGCTGTGACAGGGGCTGGTTTGGTGAGAGGTGCCAGCATCAGTGTGACTGTGGAGATGCTCCTTGTGATCCAGAGACTGGCAAGTGCCTCTGCCCACCTGGGAAGACTGGAGACAAATGTGACATAGGTAAGGGTGATATTTTTGAGGGCTGGACTGGGTATAGTTAAAGCACTCCGAGCTGTTGGTTTCAGAGGAACTGTAAAAGGACATTTGCTGGTGTTCAAGAACACATTGTTTGCAGCAAATTGCTCCTTGGGGTTATCGACACCTTTATCAGCAGGCTTGTACCTCTTGATGTAATCAATATTTAAATTGATACACTGATAGGAAAACTGGTTATGGGTCAGCTGTAAAATATCATTTGCCTTGAGTTTTGGGGAGCACAGGCTGGGGAAGAATAGACCAAGGAGATTTGCAAATGTAGTGGGCAAGATCCAGAAAGTACAGATGGGCACCGAGGGCTCCAATTTCTGTGTGTTTTGTCACACAGATATTTGTGACCCTTTTCAGACCAATGCAAAAGTGTGTCCAGCTCTGGTTGGCTTCCCCTGGAAGCAGGCTGGGATCCCTGCAGGTGAGGGCAGTGGAGCTGCAGCAGCAGCAGCCCAGCAGCTTTTAACCCAGATGTGATTCCCTCCTTTGCAGCTTGGGCACTTGGGCTGTGTTGGCCCACAGCAGCAGAATTCTTCTGTTAAAAGGATGTAAAAATAGATGAGAATTTTTCCTGTAGGGAAAACCAGCCCCACTGCTGTACCCTGATGGGTACAGCATTGAGATGTACAGCATTGAGATGTACAGCATTGAGATGGGTACAGCATTGGGATGGGTACAGCATTGGGATGGGTACAGCATTGAGATGGGTACAGCATTGGGATGGGTGCAGCACTGAGAGGCAGCAGTGGCAGATTGCTGAGCAAGTCTCTGGCCACAGTGGTGACTCTGATCAGAGTTTAAGGCCAGGCTGGATGGGGCTCGGAGCAACCTGGTCTGGTGAAAAGTGTCTTGTGCCCAGGATTGGAACCAGATGATTTTAAATGTCCTTTCTAATCCAAGCTATTCCAGGATTCTATGATTGTGATGGAGTAGGTTTAGGGCAATCACTGGAATAAAAGGAATTGCAGTGGTTTAACTGAGTGTAAGAAGCCATTTGTGATCCTGATGCTGTGACAAACAAGATAAAAGGAGTGAACATCGATGTGCTACTGTGAAGCTTCACACCAGGCACCAAAATCCTCCTGAGCCCCTGAAACAGTGGGAGAATTTCATTTCTCTTTTTGTTTTAGGATGGGACAGGAAATAGATTTAAGCAGGCTGTTATTTATACACAGTAATTGCCACGAGCTCAAGTGCAACCTGTGAAACTAAAATAGAAAAGCATTTGATTCCCTCTGTGCAGTCCTGGGGTCAGGAAATGAAGCCCCCAGTGTGCAGCACTGTCCAGTGGGAAAATGAGCCACCCTCCCCTGGCCACACAGCCCTGGTGCCCATGGACCTACACAGTAAAATTTTAGGCAGAAGTGGAACGCAAGGGGGAAGCTCAGCACCAAAAATGGGAGTCGAGGTTTTCCTCCTTGCAAACTCTGTGAGTCATTTTTATTTTTCTTAAACCAGCTAGGGTAGCCCCCGTCCATGAAAAGCTGTTATGGGGTAGGTTTTATTTGCATTTTTATTTTCAATTAGGCTCAGTTCATCTGTGATATAACTGTGAGCAGCTGTGACTGTGCAGCAGCCATAAAGATAAAAGGCCTGATTTTAATTTGAACTCTGGTAAAGCACCCATTAAACAGGCAAAATGTTAATTAAAAAAAAAAAAAAAAGAGAGAGAGAATATAACAGACTTTTATGGGCGTTCTTTTTCTGTAGTAAATTAACATTGCAGACTTTCAAACAGATGTCTTAAATACACATTGTTATTAACATGAAAATGTGGTATTACATAAATTAAAATCAGGTCCAGAGGTGTTTGGGGAGACCTTTTCTCATAACATTTCCTAATTGAAAAGGCCAAGCTCGGAGCACACAGGGTGAGTTCTCCCACGTGCTGGGGCTGCAGCTGATGCAGGACTTGATTTACCCAAGGGTGCTTGTGGGAGAAAGCAAATTCCCTGGTTACAGGGTTTTCCAGTGAGGTGAGGGGGAGAGGGCTATTGTTTGCTGTGTGTTTCACACCCTGCCTTGTGACCTGCAGCTCACTTTCCTTTCCTGCCTCTCCTCTGATGCATAAAAAATTACAGTGAGTATTTACCAGGCTAGGTATGAAACGAATTTGCATTTGGAAGTGAGATTTTTTGTGAGTTTAATTTGCCAGGAGGCAGCAGAATTGTGCAATTGGAGCAAGACATAAGAGAATCTATAAATTGGGTTAATTTTCAATGTCACATTCTGCAAGGGAAGGCTCTTGGCCAGTGTGCACTGCCAGCCCAGCCTTGCAGGAGGGACAGGGGCAGGAGATCATGTGGATCCAGGATGCTGACAGCAACTTTCCTGAGCAGATCCCAAGATGTTCTCTGCTGGGCTGTCAGCCCCTGTTTTTACACCAGTAATGATTTCCATTCTGGGAACCTCTTCAGGCCAGCTGGGCTGCAGCTTGGGCAGAGCATGCGGCAGACGAAACCTGACGACTGCCGCGCTTCCCAAAATGTCATGTTTTAACGTGAACAGATGTAGGTGTCTCGGTAGCTTCTGATCCCACGGAAGAGGGAGGCTGCCAGGAAGTGTTTTTCCCCCTGTTTTGAACCCTCCTGTCCTTGCAGGGTGCAGGCCAGACCGGTATGGCCCTGACTGCTCCCTGCGGTGTCAGTGCGGCGGCAGATCGCGGTGCGATCCCCACAACGGGAGCTGCCTCTGCCCTGCCTCCTGGATGGGACCAACCTGCAGAGAAGGTAAAGCTCCACACACCCCCAGCTTGGCTTGTGGCAAAGGAAAACATGTGTGGCCCGTGGTGACAGTGTGTTTGGATGGGACTGTAAGGCCATTGGATTGTTTGGATTGTTTCTCTTAATGGAATGGAGTATGGAGGGAAAGTTTCCTCTCACTTGTAGTCTAATTGCAATTATTCATTTAGTTTAGGAAAAACTTGGGGAGGCTTCTGTTTGAGAGGTGTTTCACTGTTTTTTCTGCTCTCTGCCTCTGAGAAGAGGCAGCTGTAACTCCCTCCTCTGCCGTCTTTTCAATACTACCATTTATTGAATTATTTAAGTGTAAATTGTATAATCTATATAATATTTCAGTATTAGGTTATATGGACCTGAAACCCTGTTTCTACTTAATTCTCTAGGTGGCCCTCCAAAGCTTCCTTTTTATGAAGAACAAACTCAAGAAAGAGGGAGTATTTTTCCAAGAGCTCTACAACAGTAACATTTGGACTAATAAATGAACTGTTTTATATGCACAGACGGTATTTGAATTTGGATATGAAAACAGTTATTCAATTCAGCTTGAATTGTACTGAAGTATTCACACTTCTTATGGAAGACTACAGAGGCCATTTAGTAGCTGGATCCTTTTAAAAAGTTGAATCTGTTTCATGTGCTCATTCCTAGCCTCTTGCCCTTCCATTAATCTACTCTGGACATTCTTTCTGATATTAATATAATCCATTGCTTGAAAGCCTGGACATGTTTTTAATCAGACCAGCTCCAAGGAGTATCAGGATAAGCAGCATATAACACATCACCATGGAATGAGCCACACTCCCTATCAGGGGCTTCCTAAACCCACTTGACATCCAGCACCAAGTTTAAAGAGTGTTCCAGATTATGAAGCCTCTACAGATTCCCTGCAAAATCACATTGCACAGAAACTAGAGGGATTCATCAACTTAATTCCTCTTTGAATATCACTGGGTGCTCTAGAGAAGCATTTCTAATTTTAAACTTGCAGCTGAAGATGAATCTGCCACAGTCCTCAATAAGTTGTTAATTTATTTAAGAACACCTTCTGCATTTCTGGTGTGGTCTGACTGACTGGAAGGTCTCTGTCTGAATTTGTCTTGCAAAGAGCGTGGTGTCATCTGCCAGACTCTCCTGGCATTCTGTGTTCTCACATCTTAGCAGATTAATTCCTCAGTGGTTTGTCAAGTCAAACTGTGCAGCACTTCTCTTCAAACAGAATCTGCTAATGCAGAAGAGGTTTTATCTTGAATGGAGAAAGCATATCATAAGCAAGGAGAGATGCTTCAAGATAATCTCTTTGGATTTTGTGCTTCTACTGCACAATTATTTTTTTTTCAATTAAGTCATCTTACAACAATCCTAATACCATTCAACAGCTGCTGGTGGTCACTTCATAGAAGAAAGACATTTTGGTGCTATTTTGTCTGTTTAGACAGGTTTTCCTTTGATATATGTCTATGTCATTATAAAGAAATTTATATTTTGTATTTTAATACTCTGAGTTAACCAGACTAAAATATTTCAGAGTGCCTCTTTATACCTCTCTTTAGGTTAGGAGTTACAAAATATATGTAAGGGGCATCAGGACAATGGTAGACACAGAGTTCTGGCTCTTGTGCTGACCCCATTCATCCACCAGAACAAACTGCAGCTCTGGAAGAGCAGATTTTGTCCTGCAAGAGACAAAATGACAATAATTGATGGTAACCTGGGATGTTCAGAGGTGTTTGTTGTCTTGGTTGGGTGAGGGATGCCTTGGTGGAGCAGATCCAGGAGGTTGGATGGGAAGATGAGGTAACAATTTTCCCCCATGATTCACCCCAGGTTGAAACACATCTGCAGTCAACAGCTGTCCAGACCAAAGCAAAAATCACTCCCCTGGGAGTTTATTTATTGTGGGAAGCAATACAGGTTTGGGAGGTATTTTCCAAGCTTCACGGAAGTCTTATTGTTGTTATTCATCAGTTCATAGGTTTTGAAAGTAAAGGTATTTGTGAATGTGTCAAAGTTAATTAACTAACTGTGCTTTCAGCCAGCAAATCACTGGGGCTGATGCTGATCCCTTTTAATTTCTTCTGTAGAGCTCAATGAATGTCACTGGAAAGTTCATTCAATGTAAATGTGACAAAATTATGGTCCCAGAAGCGTGTGACTCTCAGCAAGGCAGTGACATTTTAAATGTTCTTTTGGAGGTGTGATGGCCTGGGTCTGATCCTACAATTATATGTATTTGGGGCAATTTCACTGGACTGGAACTGATAAGGTAAATGTCCTGCGAGACAATGAGATACAATCTTAGCAACTGGTGGAGAAGAACAATTCAGGTTGAGCACTTAACACATTTTGATCTTAACTGTGTATTTACTGCAGAACCAAACTACAGTGCTAGTACAAGTGTCACATTGTACTCAGGATTTTTTGTAGAATCACCGAGGGAGAAAAGTTGAAGAAGACTTCTGGAGGTCCAAACTTCCCTTTAAAGCCTGGTCAGCTTCAGAGCCAAATGGGTTTGCTCAGAGATTCATCTCACTGAGCTCTTGAGTATCTCCAAGGATGGAGATCCCACCACCTCTTTGAACCTGTCCTAGTGAAGATTTCACTATCTTCTTTTTTCCCCCCCTGTTTTCTAATCAGAATTTCTTAAGTTTTAGCTTTGGTCCACTGCTGCTGATCCTTTCCCTGTGATTCTCTGAGGAGCCTTTGGCTTCATCTCCCCCACAGCCCCCATGGGGTATTTGGCTACAGCCTTGGTCTTCTCTTCTGAAGACACCCCATTACCTCAGTGACCCTCCCTGGCCACATCCCAGTCCATCAGGCATTCCAGTCCATGGAAAGATGCCCAGAGACTGCTGTGGTTACTCAGCAGCTCCTGCATGAAACCCTTCACACTGCTGTCAAACAGCAAAATGTATCCAATGTACTGTTTTTCTCTTATTTTTGTAGACTGATGTGTGATTTGAGCAGCTAACCAAAGGGGAAACCTTTCTCAAGCCATATTATTTACACCTGTGTATACTTGTTTACATTTGCCACAGTACCTTGATAATAGAATTGTAAATATGTAGTATAAGGAAATAAAGGATTTTTGTATTAAGTGTTTTTAAAGGATGTCACAATTTTAGGTACATGATGAAACACGTATTTTAAGTGACTGATACTGAGCCTGTGCCAATGAATTAGAGGTCCAAGTAGATCTGCTTTTAAAATACTTCAGCAAACCTTTTTTTAAGTCAAAAAATGCCAATTCATACAAACCACTCCATATGCAATGGACTTTTTTATTCAAAATGCATCTTGGCTTCTTTATGTTATTGCCTTGGGGAGAGAAGTTCACTTCAGTTCTGTCAAACAGACCATTCTGATTTGTGGCTCTGCGTGATTTTTTGTTCCAAAACCAAGTACAGTCATATAAAGGTAAAAATCAGAATTAAAGATTTCAAAAACATGAAAAGATGAGTTTTGATTGGGGTAGTTGGAATGTCTTATCTTGGCTCTTATTTTTTTCACAAGGCAGAGAAAATGCTTACAGGATTTGGTCTTTTAGAAAAGCCACAACTTTACATTATTAACAATTAAGGAAGTTTGCTTGCTTGTGATGTCATTCATATGTTTTGATTCTGCTCCTTACTACAGATTATTACATTTACCTAATTCTTTGCCTACAAAGTAATCTTTGTTAGACAGGATGGAATTTTTTTAATGGAAAACTGACTAAATCAACTTGCCCAGAGATGAATTTTGTGGAGAGTGAGTGTAGTTGCTACTAAATTAATACAATTCTGCTTATTTGCTTCATCAGATTCCAATGAAAGAGTGTCAGGCTGATACAGTTCTGACCATAGCACTGGGTCTTGTTGAAAATGCAAGTGAGAACTGCAGTGAGAATGGGGTTTGTAGTTAAATTGATGTCCATCTTCCACGTGGTGAAGGCCTTTGCTGGCTCCCCATTTCCCAGGAGGCTGAATTACACTTTCTTGCAGAGAGCTCTGTGTATTCCTCTGTCACACACTTGCACGTGCAGATAACTCCTTTCAGAAGGACCCTGGAATTATTTCAGCCATGCAGTTCCTGTGGCAGATCCCCCTCTCTTACCTTGTGCGTTCCAGATAAATTCAGTTTGGGTGGAAAGGAGTTCAGTGCAGCTCAGTGGGCTCAGCAGAATTCTGCTCACTGCAAATTCATGAAACCAGAGCAACATGTTTTAAGTTAGACTTCACTAACACTGTCCTCATAGGAAAACAATCAGAATTTTAAAAATTCCCCGCTTCCCCTGCCAAAAATTATTATTCTACTTTTATCCTTTTTATGTTGAAGAACCATAGCTATTAAAGTTTGCCCAGATTCCTTGCCAACCATATTATTTTGATTGGCTGCAGGTTTCTGTTTGTGTAAGTAATAACCAGCATAGTGTCAGGAGTTGCCAACGGGACAAACATGGAAATAATACCTTTATGTCCTTCCCAGAAGAGGCAAAGACACATTTGGGAGCCATCGTGGCTTCAGAGTGCAGATCAAACACTGACTGTTAGAATTTAGCTTCTTGTCAGAACAAAGCCTAGGAACAAGCTTTGAGAGAACTGGTGGACCAAGAAAGCTCCATCCTCCCATCCATGTGTTAATTTTTTTTTTTTATATTTAGGCTAAAAACCGTCTCAGTCCCCCATTCTTGGAGGACTTTTCCTGCAGGTTGACCTGTGCCTGACTGAGCAGCTCCATGCATGAGCTGCAACTGTGCCCAGTAATTCTTCTGCAAGGTCACAGCTTTAAATTTTGACACTGTGTAAAGCAATTTCCAGCAGTAAACACCAAATCTCAGCCTTGTGGAGCATACATTGTTCATTCTGTTATTTTCATTGCTTTTAATAAGCACTTGCATAGCAATATTATGTCTGTTTTAATTTGTAACCCCTCTTCAAGGAATATGTGGGATGTATCTCAGATCTGTGCTGTATTTTCTGTTGTAGATGTGTTGTAGTGAAAGGATGCTGATTTTTTTAATGTAAACGTGTCATTAAAACTTGTTTTTCCCTTATTGTTAGTCTTGAAGTAAGAGGCTTTTGTTGTGGATGAAACTTCATTTTACTGAACTAATTCACATTCAGAGCAAACAGGCTGAAATCACACCTGCTTTTAGTAGTTTGGGTAGAATAAATAATGGCTTGTGCCCAAATGGGTTTGTGTATGATCCCTGACCAGGGCAACCTGGCCAGTGACTGAGCCTGACAAATAGAGCTTTCTGGCACTCAGACTTAGTATTAGAAATACTCAAAAAAAAAAAGTATCAGAAATACTTAAAAAAACTGCATAAGTCTTGCTGGAAGAGGATGGTTATAAAGTGTAACATTTCAGGAGGACTTGGACATGGAGCACTTTGAAGGCATTTGAAACCACACACCTGCAGGCTTTCTTGGGCACTTCCAGAGCCCAGTTCTGCCAGCAAACAGCCTGGGTCACCTTCAGGGTATTGTCTTCTCACCCTGGCAGGAGCTGAAGGAGCACATGTGCCTCCTTCATGCCAAATAACGCAGTAAGTGTGTGCTGGTTAATTGGAAGTAGCAGGCTAAATTGAATTCAAAATGTGTAACAAAGGGGGAACGGTAGATCAAGCTGTCAGAAAAAGTGGACAGCTCTGGCTTGCTGCTTTCTGGGAGAGCAGTTCTGCAGGCTTGGACTCCTTTTCAAATTTCAGGGCAAACGTTTTGAATTGAGCAGGGTAGTACTGCAGGGTTCTGTCTTGCGTGATTTACTTCACTTTTCCTGCAGTTTTCAACAAGGAACAGAATAATTAAGTTCATTTGGTTTGTCATCTTTTTGACATATGTTCTAAAAATAATCCTATAATCCTTGCAACTTGCTCAGTAATTTATTTATTAGAAGCCATATTTAAACTATTCAAAGAAGCTGTTGGTGTTATTAACCTTTCAGATTGCTGTTAAAATCTGATCAAAAACTAGACATAGAATATTAAACCGTAATATTGTCAACCCAAGCAGAGTTAGCATAGATCTGTGTTTTAAACCTTTAAAAAGCCATGTCTCTGCAGCACTGGAAATGTTCATAAATGGTGGCATGGTTTGGGTTGGAAGGGACCTTAAAGAGCATCTATTTCCAGCTAGATGTGGGGCAGCCACAGCTTCTCTGGGCACCCTGTGCCAGTGCCTTACCACCCTCACAGTAAAGGTTTTTTCCTAATATCTGAGATATATGGCACCAGAATGAGTGACTTTGTGACTGTCCAGGGAGCACTGTTCCATGGGATGGTCCCTCAACATCTCCAGAGATTGTTATCCCAATCTGCAGCCAGCACTGCTTATCTCTTGTTTTTAGTCAGCACTGGAAGTTCACAGGGTGCTAATAGAATATTCTGTGTGCACGCAATAAAAACAATCATCCAAAGCCCATGAATGGTTTAAAAATGACTTTAAATGCTGTATGATAAGGCACTGCTTTGTTGATTCCTTCAAGCATGGTAGTTAAAAAAAACACAACTCAGTTGTGTTGTTTTATATATGAATAAAGATGTCAGCAAGTAGTCATCTAACTGTCCGTGCCATTTGGCAGTATCTAGCTTCCTTTTCAGTAATAGCCCCATAAATCTTTATCTTTTACTAAGCTGATGACAGCAAAACATCTTGAGAAGCTGCATGTGGTGTGGATATTATAGTTAATGTTTAAATGCTTCATGCCATCATCTACTGGGTGTTTTTTTCCCCGTCCAGATGTAACCTCCTGGTTTAAGGCATGTGCTCGCTTCTCCCTCTAGTGATTCCAAAAGCCTGATGATAATTAATTAATTAATTAATTAAAGGTCTGTTATCCAGGACCACTGTGTTGGTCCACAGTGACAGATCCACCTGCTCAGGTGGCCTCACTGACCTCCTACCAAAAGTACAACATTAGCAGCTTTGCCAATTGCAGCAGGTTTTGTAGCTCCAATGTGTCTTTTCTTTCTGCCCACCAGTTTTTGGTTCTTTTTGGTTCATCCAGAAATCCAGGGGTTGTCTCATCTCTGCCCTTGCTTTGGAGGTGGCAGTGGAGGCTTCCCACTGTGGGAGCAGCACTGTGAGCTGGGTGAGAGGAGCCAATTTTGGGTGGAAATGCTCCATGTCCCACTGATCCTGCCCTGTGCTCATTAATGAGAAACCAGCCTGTCATTTCTGTGTTATTTGGTAAGTCTTAAAGTGCCGTAAATTACTTATAAAGTGACCTAATGAAAATTCGCTGTAATTTTTGCAGCTGGAGGTTTTTCTTCAAGCAGAAATCCAGTTTTAAATGATTGATTTGTCCTTTAAGACCAACATTAAGACTTCTTGCTGTACATCATCATCAAAGAGCCAGATCGGTGCAAGTAGAGACTGTGGGCTAATTCCTGCCTGTCCATTTGCTTTTTTCCCTTTTCCCTGACATTTCAGCTGTGGGAGCTGTTGTGGATCTTGGCCTTGCACTACCAGGCACAGGGGAAGGCTGCTCTTAATTAACATTAAGGGTATATATGAAATACAAAACAGCAAGTGTAACAGCATCACATTAAATATGGGCTGTATCCCTGGGTAATGAGGGCTGGGAGTGCTGCAGGAGCAGCAGCCACGGATGGCATCACTCTGCTCCAGCCTTTTGTGGAGCTCTCCACCCTCTCAAAAGTAAGAGGTTTGAACAGGCAGCTTGAAGGACTATTAGGGCTGCTCACGGTCATAGTTAGCGTGTTAAAATATTTTACAAGAACCAGTGAATTTGATCAGAAAATAGTTATTTTTGGCTGCCAATGTGGCAAAACCACTTAAAATACAAACTCAAGAACGTGTTGAAAGGAGTCAGTTTGCCAGCGCAGCTATTGTTGTAGCAAAGTCTCTCCTCTGATCCAACGGGAATCCTCTCCTCGAGTTTTATTACTTAAAAAGCTAACGTGGATGTCAAGCACCTGGAAATCTTTATGTCTTTGAAAAGGGCATTGGTGGGGGCTCGGGGGGTTTGGTTTCTTGTTGCCAACTCTTTTGCTGTGGGGTGTTAGCTGGGGATTTCCTCCCCTTGGGAAGCTTTTGGGATTGATTTGGTAGTTCAGTGTCACTGCTTTGATAATGTGCTCTCTGCAAGGGATAACAAGATGGGTGATTGGGTGCATCAGTATTGGAATTTGCAGTGGATTTTCTCTTATTTTGTACTTCTAGCTTAAAAAAAAAAACACCAAAAAAAAGGCGCCTTGGCTTTTGCTTTGTTTAAATAATATGTAAAAAAACAGTGGTGCTCCCAGGTCTGCAGCCCTCCAACCACCACAGAGTGTCCTCTAGAAAGCCAGGGCTGCCTCCCCTGGGAAAAAACCCAAAATGCCTGCAAGCACTTGGGACATAATGATTTCAGCAGTAGAAATCCACACAAGAGATTTTTAAGGTCCCTCTGGGAAAAAAATGCCATTGCCAACTCAACTGGGGTGCTTTGTCCAAGCTGCCCTGAAGGAATCCCTGCCAGAAATACCTGCTAACAATAAGCACTTGTTAATGTTTCACAATTATTTTCCCAAGTGTTTAATTGCTGCAGCAGCCCCTAACACAAGAAACTGGCAGATATTAAATACACAATAGCTGTGGAAACCTCAGGTCTGTCTGTGTGTGCCAAGGTAGAGCTGCACATCTGCAGGGCTGGTGAGGATTCAGTGAGCTGAACTTGCACTCAGCAGGGAGGGATAAATGGGGTGTGCTGGGCACATCCTGAGATCCCTTTTGAACCAACACTAGGGAGGAGAAGATGATCCATAATGAAAAATTAGCTCCCTCAGTGCCTTCTTGACATAGGGTTAAGATCTTATTATTTATTTGCACAGACTTATGAGTCTATGCTTTCTAATCTATTCTTTTTCAGACTCAAAGCTGACACACTTCATTGGAGATGAAAAAAATCCCAGACTTGTACTTTCCATGCCATTCCCCTGACATGGAGCACACCTGACATCAGGTAGTATTTCTCCCCTGCTTTGTGTGCAGTCAGGAAGAACAAAAAACTGAGGCTCTGTCAGTCATAACGACAACTTTTCCAAAGAAAATCAACAGAATTGCAGCTTCTCTGCCTGATATCAAGGCAACACTGGAGCTTATTCTGATAGTTTATCCTCCCCAAGTGAGGAAACTGCAGCCCTGGCACAACACCTTCAATGTTTCTGCCTCACTCTGCAGGATCTTAAAGACAAGGCTGTGCCTTGATGGATGTCAAAAAGAACATTGGCTTTTGAAGTGGTACTGAGGGCCTGTCTTCATTCTTGAGCCTTGATACACCTTTTCAGCTTGTAAATTTGGATATCTGCCTGAATTTCATCTGCCTGATAGAGTCTCTGAGCTGCTTGACCTTCCCAATTCCTGACAGGTTCCTAAATAACACAGTTCCCAGGGAATAGTTCTTCTTGGGTGCAATGCTGCTGGATTCTCATGTGTTGTGACATCCTTTGCTTGCAAAAAAATCCATGGACTGCCACAACACAGACTGATTCATTTTGCTTGGGTTTTCCAGGGGAATAGATGGATTCAAACCTGCTGAGAGTCAAAGGGGAGCTGGATTCTCCTACACCCCTGTAAGAGCTCCAGTCACTGAGTGGTTTGATAACCAGAACACTCCCTATGGCTCTCTTCCCACAGGCTTACAAATATAGCTTGAAGGTTTGTTTATGTTTAACTGGAACAAGCATATTGGTAATTTGCACGATTTTTTTGGCCTCCAAAAATGTCTGAGCGACTCAGTAGGTGGCACCCTTTCTATTCCTTTATTTTCCACCCAATGTCAAAAATAAGTTGGAGTTGTAGCCTCTGTGTGTGTGTGTGTGTGTGAAACAAGTTCAGTAAAAATGTAAATGCATATTTGTCTCCTTAATTGAATCTAGTATATTGTGAAATCATTACTGTCAGGGCACACTTGGGTTTATACAAACGCTTAAGTAAAGAAAATATATAAACCTAGATTGACTTGAACAATTTGAATGTGATAGTGGACATCTGTGTTCAATAACATCACTTTGGTAAGCGGTGTTTAATATTTCATGTCAGAGCGAGGAGAGTAATAGAACGGGGTATTTTCAGAATCCTTAGCTTGCTGAAGTTTATGGCATGGCATAATACATAATCTGTCCTTTGTCAAGCTCACCAGAAAGAGCCCTACTGCAGCTGAGGGCGCAAAGTGCTCTAATATATATGTTTCTAGACCTCTCCCTGCTTGAGGAATTAATCTTGGAAGGTGCTGAGTGCCCTGAAGTGCCAGTGAAGTCAGTGGGATTTGAAGTTTCTCGCAGCTCGGGATCCTTACAGGGGCTAATTACTCTCCTCCAGTGCTGGCCAGGAAAGCTCTTCAGAGCTCCTTAACTTCTAGAGTGTGAGGAGTCCTCTTCAAACTGGCATCAGGAATGCTGCTGGGATGGTGTCCAGAGGTCCAGCTCATTCCTCCATCATCTGATTAAAAAAAAAAAAAAAATCAGCTCATTCCTTCATCATCAGGAATTTAAAATTTGGTGCTGAAAAGGTGAAAAAGAGAAAGTTCATTGCCTAGGGGCAGATCTGCTACCGAGAGCTGAGCCCAGAGTGCCCCAAAGCAGAGCAGAGCCTTATCTGCTGGGTTTGGGGTGTTGGAGGAGGAGGAAATGGAAACTCTTTCATTCCAAGTGAAGTCCATGCACAAGTACATCACCAGCCTGGGGACTCTGTTTGGCTTCAGAAAGTTCAAAGGAAGAGAAATATTTTTAAGTATCTTCCAACTCTCTTATTAATGAGCAATCACGCTGATATTCTTGGATGAATTTCCACAGAGTAATTCATCTACAAACAAATCTTTCTTTTGTATTTCTCACCCCCCCAAACCCCAGTCTTTTGTATTTAATTTTTAGGTGAAATTCTGCAGTGAAAGGGGCCAAAAGAAACATGCTTTCCCTAGCCTCATGCTCAATGTCTGTCTGGATAGTTTCATTTTAACTGCAGCTTGGGAAAAAAAAATGTAAACATGGTGTGAGTATCATTTTTAAGCTGAAACTGTTTTTCCCCCGTGTTCAAATAGCATTATAAATGTTTGCTCAAAAGAGGCATATTTATTCATCCAGCCTCTGAGAGAGCGCTGTGTGCATAGGTAGCAATAAAAATGTGTTAAGGGCTGAGAGAGATTCCCCTGGTAAATGGCTTTTCTCTTGACCTCCTCTTAAGCATCTTAGCGGGGCTCTGCTGCTGCCTCTCTGAGGAAGTATGTTTGCACTGGGGAGGAAGAATTTTTAAAGTTGCAGAGTGTTACAAACAGTGAGCAAATAACTGTGGGGGTTTGGTTGGCTTTTTTTTGTAATGTTGGAAAAAAGCTGTTATGAAAAAGACGTGGCATGCAAAGCAGTCACACACATTGAAAGTTGTTCCTAATGTGCTGTATAATTTCTTTCAAGGAAGATGATCCATATAATTGTATAATTGTTATTATTTTTTTTTTCCCCGTCTCACTAATTTCTCAACAGATAATATTTTGGGGGTGACTATTCACCAGTCCTGTGTTTGATGGCAGAATCTATCTGGAATGGTTGTTTGGTTTGGAGAAAAGAAACTTATGACTCTTACAACTCTCTGACAGGAGGTTGTACCCAGATGGTCTTTTCTCCAAGGTAACAAGTGAAAGGACAATAGGAAATGGCCTCAAGTTGTGCCAGGGGAGGTTTTGGTTGGATACTGGGGAAAATGTCTTCTCTGAAAGGGTGGTCAGGCACTGGAACAGGCTGTCCAGGGCAGTAGTGGAATTACCATACCTGGAATTGTTCATAAAACACATAAATGTGGTGCTTAGGGACATGGCTGGTGGTGGACTTGGCAATGTTGGGTTAATGGTTGGACTTGATGGTCTTAGGTGGCTTTTCCAGCTGAAAGGATTCTGATCCTGTGCATATTCAGATAAAGATCAGACACCCAACATCGTGTGGCTTCTCTGCCACATGAGGTTATTGCCCCCTGATTACAACCCCAAGTATTTTTGTGTGCAGAAATGATTTCCAGTAATCCTTTCACATGAGACCATGGAATTGCTTTTCCATGAATTTGGTTCACTCAAGTGTTTGTGGGAAGGAAATGCAAAATAAGGGGGGACTGCAGCAGAAAGGAATTCATCAGGCTGTTTGTATGAATAAGGGCAAGGCTTCCCAGCTTTGCTCACCCAACTCTCTCCCATCCAATTAAACATGCACTTGGCAGTTGTCAGGCTGAATAACTCAGCTCAGCACAGAAGCTGGAGATGGAAAACACCTGCTCAGACCATCCCCTGTCCAGAGCAGAGCCATTTCCCTGCAGGACATGGGTCATCCCTAAACCCTGCAGCTGACACGCAATGCGCAGCCTCAACTGGCAACATCCTGTCCAGGGTTGCACTTCATAAATCAGGGCTAGACCCAGTAATTCAACGAGGAAGAGCAGCAACTGAGGCTGTATCTCCCTTCCCAACAGTTTCCCTGCGTTCCCAGGAATCAGAGGCATGTCAGAAATGATGCTCTTACCCAAGCACTAACCAGTATCTCGACAGTGCCATATCTTGCCAAGCAGGAACATAAGCAAACACTCAGGTCTTCACCAGGGCTTGAGCAATAACCCTGCAGGGCCAACATTCCTCCAGCTGTTTATGTGTCTGTCAGGGGCTCCTTGCTGCTGTTATCAATAGCTGATGTTCTTGCTGCAGCAGCACTGTGTCATTTTATCGTTCCTGGGTGGGAGGATGAGTTAAACGATGAGTATTTGTCACGATGGGAGACTCCAGATCGCCGTGTTCCTATGGAAACCTGGCCCTGGCTGAGCTGAACTGGCCCCATCGTGGGTGCTGAGCACTCAGAAAAGGGAAAAAAGCTGGCGCTGAGCTCCTCTTGGAAAGCTGTTCCCAGATGTATGGATGTTTGTTTATTTTTGCATTTAGGAGATCTAGAGAACTGCACCAAGATGCAAAATAGCACGGAAGAAACACTCTTTGCGAGGACTAATCCTCACTGATTGGCATAAAGCGGATATGTATTCTTTCCATAAATTTTGGGGAAGATTAAATTACAAGAGGCCTAAAAGGAAAGATTAAAATTTAAAAAAAAAGCCTATCTTGGCCAAGATTGTTAGTTTAGAATATATGTAGTGCCAAAACAATACAAATTGCACAATTTCACCCCACGTGCCCATTTCTTAACCCATTCTGGCTTCTTCAAACTCAACAGAAGTTGGTGACTCCAGCAGACTGCGATGGACCTCATACTGGGCTGTGGCAGCTGATGTCCTGCTCCTGGTTATGGCCTGTTGACCTCAGTGCAGGTAAAACTGGACACTGTAGGGTTATTTCTGCCTTACCTGGTGAGCATTTTGAGTGCAGATTCCTGAGGTACTGATCAGAAATGGTGCACCCTCCCCTCTGCCAGATGAGGGTTGGAAACAAGCTCTGCTGAAAGGCTGCTGCTTCACTTTCTGAGAAAGCCCTGTGTTATTGTGTGTGCCTTGCCAGGCCTCGAGATGAAGTTTTTCCATGTGCTCTTGAGATATCTGTAACATATGGTGACATTTTCAAATCCTCTCCATGCTGGAGAGTCCGTGCTGTAATGTCACTGCCACGCTGCAGGGATGCTTACAGAGCAAAGATTAAATTGTGTTGGCCAAATTTTAACAAGTTATCACAGTGGCCCTGGGAAAACTTCAGCCATGTGGCTCTCAGAAGACTTTGAGGTATTGTTAATTAAATGACTGCTGTGCTTTTACCTCCCATAAAAATCTTTGCCTCCCATAAAAGGTTTTTAGCTCGACAATGCATAAGGCAGAATTCCTGCCCAATGTCTGCCTTATTTTGCTCTCAGGGCTATGCAAGCAACACAGCTGCAGTGCCAGCACCCCAACCCAGCCATGTCTGACTGGAAGGGCCCCGAAATGCCAACCCTGCCTCCCCTTTGGTCACGAGGGACACAGTGGCAGTGATTTCCTGGCTGATGAACGTGCCAGGCGAGATGGGAAGGGCATGCAAACTTTCAGATTGCCGTGAGTGAGAAGCAGCACAACATCCATATTGCGTCTCTTGTTCTTGGCATTGCAACAATGCATAGTTTTCTGTTGTCTCTGGAACCACTCAGGCCCGTAATGAATGGAGTACCAGTGATTGGAAACGGTCCTTTCAAGCGGATGTTTCCATTAATTTGCTTTTCTCCTTAAACCTTACAATGTTTTTTCTCAAGTGTCGGCAGAAGGGCTGAAGCATCTCTTGATCTTGCGGGTTGTGTGTCCATGTGGAGCAGCCCAGGCACTATGTGGGATTTCCAACACAATATTCACTTGTTCTTCAAGCTCTCTGTTTTGATTAGCTCGTTTCACTGGTACTAAAGAGGGAAGACATCCAAGGTCTACATTTGTAAAAGTGGCTGCAGACAGTAATTCTGTTCACAAACATGCTACGTACAGCTGATTTTCAGGAAAGCTGAGGTCACCTCCATCTCCATGACTGCAGGCAAAGTTACAGAGGTTTGATATCTCCAAAGAACTGAAAAAAATAGTGGTCACCTTTTAAAATATCAGTTGAATGTTCAGAGTTGGTTAGGACATTTCAATCAAAGTTATAGAAAATTATTTGTCAACACCAAAACCCTGTGAAAAATCAGATGAACTTACACCATTCCTTACACTCTCTCCACTTCTGACTCTGTGATTTACCCAAATCATAAGAATTCTGCTCGTTTAAACACCTCAGTGGTCAGGATAGCTCTCATATGGTAGAACTGGGATTGCATCCTTCAGCTGAATGTGTCTCAGCAATGATTTAGTCCTGAATTTCCCACACCCAGAGGCCCAAATTCCAGGATATTAGCAAGATAGAAACAGTTGTCAGGCATCTATCTTGTTTTGTTGGAGAGAAAAAGGTGGGAAAAAAAGAGGGAGAAAGGGAGAGAAAAAACCCTTGGCTTCATCCCAGTGTGGAAACCTTTTCCCATCTCAATTTAGCTGAAAAAAGAGGAGCCAAGACTAACAGCCAATCCTTAGTAACATAGGGAGCCCATTCAGAAAACTGTTTAATCCCATACTTAACTGTACCTATGGATATGGGTTCTGTTCAAAACTTGCATGTTTTGCTGGATTTGGATGGATTTAGATGGAAACTTGAAGATCTGGAGAAGTGAGTCTGTATTAGGATGGCTGGGGAGGCACTGGCACAGAGTACCCAGAGAAGCTGTGGCTGCTCCATCCCTGGAAGTGTTCAAGGCCAGGTTGGATGAAGCTTGAAGCAACCTGGGATAGTGGAAGGTGTTCCTGCCATGGCAGGGGGTGGAATGAGATGGTCTTTAAAGGCTCCCCTCCTATTCAAACCATTCCAGGATCCTGTGATACAAAAGGGATATCCTGGATCTGATTTACTTCTGCACCACTTCAGCAGAGAAGTCCCACATTCCCATGCTCCCAGCCGAGCTGGATGTGTTTTGATGAGCTCACAGAAATGTGGGGTTGGCTGGGACCTCAGAGGTCACTCAGCCAAGCTGCACTGAGGCCAAGACCATCCCTGACGTGGGTTTTCCTGCGCAGTTGTTGCAAACCTCTTCCCGAGGGACTCTCTGCCTTCCCTCTCTGCATTCAGGGATTCACAGCCTCTGCGGTTGGGAAACACTGCCTGACGTCTGAGCCTCACCAGCTCTGCCCCAAACCCTGTGGGACACAGAGCTGCTCACTCCCTTTCCATAACCCCCTGGAGCTGTGCCCCTCTGCCAGACCTCTGTCCATCCCCTGCTCAGCCCCTGCTGACCACTCATGGTTACACATCGAGTGACCCTGAGCTCTTTCCCCAAGGCCATTATGCTAGACTTTATGAGACTGTGTTGAATGGGGATGCTCAAAACCCTCCCCAAATCCCTCAGGTCCGAGGTGGGAAGGTGCTGGAGGACCTGCAAATCCCAGTGGCCCCATGGGGTGACCCACTATCTGGGGGTTCTCACGCAGGTATAATGGCATAGTTGTTAGTAAAAGAAATATGCTGGGATCCAGGCATGGCTCTGCCCCACAGCATCATCCAGTGATTTAATATTTTCAGCTATGAAACTTGGCTTTTAACAGTTTCTGCAGGGTGCAAGGGGACTTACAAGATAGCACTGTATTATTCACTACCATGGGCCACCTTCTGAATATTATAAACCTTAATTTACTTTTTTTATAATCTGAATGGACTTTTTAAGTGTATCTAAGGGAATTGGAGTGAGGAGAAACATTGCTTAATTCAGCCATTGCATCCTTAAAGCCAGATTGGAAACATGGAAACCATATGTGAGCTTTTAGCTAATAAAATAAAATGCCAAAATGTGGCGGCTGAAGCTATTGCACCCAAAATATAATTGCACATATGCTCATTTACTCACTTATAATCAAAACATTAAAAAAAAAAAAATCTTTGATACTCAGACTAGGTGTAACTGTTGGACTAAGTTATTTTACAAAATTATTTTACATGGAAAGAATGTGCACAGTTTTTTCTAACAGCAATATGAAAAGCAAACTGTATAAATACAGCCACCCACAGCAGCAATTGATAATGTTTCACCTGAACACAAAAAAAGTCCTCAAAATCCTTTAGCAAGCCAGATTTATATTCATTTTACTATAAGGTAATCTTACTTTTAGATGGCTCTAGACTGCATATTAATGGTAAATGTGTGTTTTATGCTGAGTGTTGGTTTTCTCAGTGGAACATTCATTTTTTCATGTCTACAAGTCCTAAAGAGATATTTAGCCTTGCCAAAGGTGCCAGAACTGAAATCATCTCTTTGCTTAAACACTTCATCCCTCATGTCCTGAATGTCTCTAAAACATTCATTTTAGCTGGTTTTAGCCTCTCTTCAATCCAAGTTTTACTGTCCCAGAACTGATTGGAAGCCTCATGGAGATGTTGAAAATGGTCTGTTTAGAAATCAATCAGAGAAGAAGAGTCAGAGAAGCAGGGGCTTCTCATGCAGAGGTTAAACATCATACAGTCATTTTCCTCCTCCTGTTTTTCACTCTGATATAATTTGCCTGAATCCAAGGAATCTCATCTCAGTTTGGGCAGCAGCAAAGGGATTTGCAGCACTTGGTCAATGGGCAAAGAACACTGACAGCATCAATCTTGGGCACCAAGGTCTGGTGCAGGGCTGAACCACTGATGGGGCCACAATAAATTCCCTTTTCCTGTGGATTAGCTGTCAAGAGTGGGAAGCAGGAGGAGCAATGTTGCTCTCTCTGACCAATAGTCTGCACTAAAACTCGTCTGAGCAGAAACCTCAACCCAGCATTGTCTAGCTGGAAATAACAGGAGCAGCTCTTTCCCTCTGGAAGCAGTGACCTTCCTGGTGCTGCCCTCACCAGGGCAGCTCCCATGCCTGATCCAAAGCATTCCTCCCAAGGCCAACGCAAAATTCCTAGAAATTAGCCAAAGTGACTGAAAAAAAATGGTGATGTTGGTGAGGAATTTGATTTTTCCATCGCCAGCACTTTATTTTTTTAGAAACATGAGAGAAGGGGGTAAAAATTATAATGTGCCTTCCAAAAGGATGAGAGAGGAAAATTAATTAGTAGGGAAGCAATTGGATGGGAATGTGGGTTAAGTGGCTGGCTCTGCCACTGGCTTCTTTCGCAACCATGGCCAACATCCATAATTCTTCCTCTCTCCAACATCCATGTCCCTTCTGCCCCCATCCTCCAGCTGTACAACAGCTCCCATCTGCAAAGTGTTTCCATTGTTTGTCTCAAGGGCTTGATGGCTTTTGACTCTGTGCAGCGCTTTGCACAACGGCCTCTGGATGCGATTTTATAAACAGCAAACATAAATAGAAGACTTTTAGGGAGACTAATGAAAAAACTTTAGGAATAATCTGTTTAAAGTGAATTTGAAAGTGAAAAGCTGACATGCAGATGCAGTGCTGGGATATCTTTAAGACGGGCTAGCCAAGAAATTGGCAATTGTTTATTTTCTTATGTGATAAGTTTGATAGCAAAAATGTTGTGGGTTGGTGTTTTTTTTTTTTTAATTATAAAATCAGATGGAGCAGCCAAAGGAATGAGTGAAGTCAGATCAAAGATGATAAATTGGATCTGATGACATGAAGACTTCACCTATTTCAAATACCCAACTGAAAGTCTAATTTTATAGAAAATTCTTTCTTAAAAAAAAAAAAAAGAGCGAGAGAGAGGAAGAAAAAAAAACACAAGAGAAATGAAAAGGAAAACATGCCATAGCCAATAAGTTGTGAAAAACTCTGGAGACTGGCACTTTCAAATGCTTGGCAGGTTATTAAGCCAATTTTTATTTAGTCCACTATAACTGTTGGAGGGTCTGTGATTCCCAACTGTTTCACATCAGAGAATGAAAACAACTATAGCCCAGCCAAGACCACATTGGTGACTGCCAGCCCCTTTATGTGCCAAACATGAAAGCAACAAGTCCAGATGCTTTGATCCCAGCATTTTTGGATTTAGCCCAGAATGTTTTTAACTCATGTTAGGACAACATACATTATAACTGGAAATCAATCAATAGCACTGTGACCTTCAAACGCAGTAAATGTTTGGAGTTAGTTTCTGAGCGTGTAATCTAAATTGGGGATTGGAAGTTGGAAGCAATCCTAACCTAACAGAAAAAAAAAAAGTATACAGTTTTAAAATCTGGAGTTGCAAGGAAGCAACAAATGAAGGTTTAATTGTCCCGGGAAAGATTATCAGGCATTGGAGATTCATCTGATGTGGAGGGAGGGCTGGGAAAGCCCAAGGAGGAAAGCAGTGCCATTGAGCCATCCAGCTGAGCATGGTGGAGAAACAATAAATGGCAAAATGTGGGAGAAATCCAGATGGACCAACCTCTGCCCACTGTGGACATGGTTGGTCTGCACTCCACACTGAGGGTCTACAGGCAGGGTGGCACAAGAGGGTGATGAGATGCTCATGGGGAGCAGGCATGGAAAACCCATCCTTGCATCCCAGGAAAGTGCATGCCCAGGATCCTGGACATTCCTATGAATCCTGAGTGACAGCCCCGTGCTGAAGGACTCCTCTGGCAAAACTTGTAGCAATGAAAAAAGTAGAAAAATACCAAATTTATTGCAAATATAGCTGTGTTATAGGCCAGACTTTAGCCTGTCTTATAGACAAACACAATGATCCTTTAACCTTTACGCTGCTGCTGCTCCAGTGGAGCAACACCTGATGGACACTGATTTAAATCAAGGTCTGACCTCTATGGGGAAGAAGTGGCTTCGAAAGGTAATTAAAATAATTCAATATCTTTTTTATTTTTTCCTTCTGCAATATGATTTAATTGTATTGCCACTAAATACCAGTCTAGACAAGGTCCTGTTAAAAGCTTTAAAATCTCTGAGTAGTTTTACCTATTAGTGATAGTGACTAGCTGTTGGCATGTGGACCAAGCTCACACAAAGATCTCTTACAGTAGTGCTCCCTCACCCTATCACAAGGAATTAAAAAAAAACCAAACCAAAAAGACAAAACTGGGGGGGAAAGAATTCTCAAGCTATTTTTAACAAATATGAAATCTGTTACAATGCAAATCACAAATTGTCAAACAGCTGTGTCAATAAAATACCAACCCAATGCCCAGCTTGGATGTCACCTGCAGTTGACAGGGACAGTGGTGATGGCAAAAAGGTGTCCATCTTTGAGGTAGTTTAATGCAGGGAAAGGACACAGCCAGGTCCCTGGGCACAGGAGATGCTGAGAGGTGATTCTGGGAGCAGACAGAGGCAGCATCACCCCTGGGCTGAGCCTGGGTGTGGTTATGGGAGCAGCAAACTCCTGTCAGAAGAGGCTGACTGTAGACTGACTATGTTCCCTATGGTTTTACTTCCCACACCTGTATTTCTCACACCTGTGTGTATTTCTCACACCTGCACTGCCTGTGCTCTCTAAGCACAGGACCAGCCTCTGCCCTCTCTCCTTTTCCAGTGCACCATTTTCTCAGTGGTCCATTTTTAAGAGAAGGGAAGATGCATCAAACATCACAGGGGATCCAGAATTCTTTTCATGAGCCTCCAGCCCTCCACTGCCAGGAAAAGAAAAAGCTTTTTGTCAATACTGAAAGAAAATAACATGGTGGTAGATAATTGCCCTCGTTTGTCAGTCTGAGTTGATGACTTTCCCGTTTCATTTCCTCCTGTGTAATGTTATAGGGGACATATATGAGATATTCAGCAAGGACTGAAGCAGGGAAGTCTGCAGGAGTGTTTAGTGGGAGGTCAGGAATTTTTAAGAGGTATTATTACAAGGCGGTGTGGTTTGGGTCATGTTTCTTGTAGACATCTTGTCAGGAAACTTTTTGAATAATAAATTATAATCTTTTTATATATTGTACAAGCTTATTAAACTTAATCTTTAAACATAAAACTGAATTTTGAAAATATCATCAGACAAGCCCAGAAACAAAACAAACAACACAGAAACATAAAAAAAGAAGAGAAATAAAACATATGCTGGCCAGAGTTTTAGAGACAGTAGCCACAGCACAGCAGATTTTAATTAGCAGCTACCTGCAGTGGCAGTGGCCTGGGATGAAATGTTTTGATGTGTGTAAATGTTTCTATAAAACAGTTGAAGCTCTCTTAGATCCTGTATCATTTTTTTCCCTGAGCATTGCGGTTTTCCAGCATGGACATTTCACAGACTGGGGTCTCAGGAAGATCTAAAGTCTTTGCTTTCTGTCTTTGTTTCTCCAATAGTAAATTGAGGATACTTATATGTATTTACTATGAGAGGCTCTTAGTGCTTCCAAAGCCCAGAATTTAATGACTGAGTAGAGCCAGCAGTTGTGGTAGCAATAGTTAAAGGCACAACCTTGCCATAAATCCTGCTCACACTTGGACTCGAAAAGTAACTCCATATACAGTGATAAAGAATTCCTCTTTGAAATATTTCTGCTGTGCCATCTTTTTAAAAAAATATTCTTGAGCTTAACCAGCACAGACCTTTTTCAGAAGGGTCTAAATGAGAGAGACAATCTATTTCAGTGTGTATCTGTGTGTCACACCTCCTGTGCCAGTGATGCTCATTTCTGGGCTCGTATTTCTGCCCTGGATTTGCTGGAACCCAAAATAAAGGATCTTGTCCTGCAGTCTGCACCTCCACCCACATCCAGGGAGGTCACCCCATCCGGTGGAGTCCTCAGATGCAGAGGATGCTCCATGTCCTCTCCTGATTTACACCCTACACAGTCAGCCCTGCCCCACGTTAGCACCTGGGGAGCAGATAATTACAAAGATATAAATTAGGGACCCTCTTTCCCATGTAAATAGTGCCAAAAGGATTTGACCCAGAATACTAATTTCCTGACTCAATCAGTAGTCTAATAGAGTGTTCTTGTAAAATGCAACTTTTCTTCAAAGGTACCTTTTTCCAAGTGCTTGATGGAGGCTGGTGGAATGATGGATTGTGAATCACCAGCCTCAGAGTGAGGGTGAATGTGACTCATGTAATTATGTTGTAGGCACTGTTACATATTAGAGATAACTGTAGATTTGTATTATCTGCTGTGTCAGATTTAATTGGAGCTCTTAGTGTCATGTCAGAGCTGAAGACACACAGAGCTTCAAAATGGGAAATCTGATCTCACCTGGGGGCATTTTCTCTCTGCAGTCGAGATCACTCTTTAGTCTCTGTTCCAGGAAATATTTGTATTAATCAGTACCACAGCAGCTCTTGATGAAAAAACAATCTTCAGTGGTCATGAGGAGGTGCTGGCAGGCCTAGGATGGATGGGCAGATGGACAGGACAGTACAGGGGATATCAAGGAACTGAGAATTTGTTCTCTGCATTGCTAATTATCTGTGTTTGAATTTCTGGCCATTTCTGCCTCCTTTTAAATTCTCCAAGATAAGAAGAATTACACTGTATTGGTACAGAGATGACAACATTGGCTCTTGTCTTATTTTTGGATCTGCTGGTCTTCCTATAACACAAATAATAACTAAAGAATACTACCAGACACTGGGGATTCTTAAAAAATTTTATTTAAAAGTGAGATCCAGATCCAGGCTTAGAACAAGAATTTCTGGCACGGGCACAGAGCAGGAAAGGGAATTCTTATATCCTTTAATTAACCATAGACCAGGCAAGATACGTTGGCAAATCCCATTGAGAAGCTGCTGACTCCAGCAATGTGCTTCAAGGGGACTTTGCATTCTCCTGGAGGAAACATCCTCACTGCTGAACCACACAGCTCATCAGCTCCACCCAGCTGGCTGGATTTATCCCCTGCAAATTCTCATCCCCGTGTACAGAGTCAGCCCGACGTTGTTAAGCTTGTGAAATTTGATGGGCTCACAGCACGAGGCAGTATAGCTGCTGCTATGTGAGATCCCCATCTATGTTCAGCTTTATTGAAAACCTTATGTCCCATCTATTTCTGGATGCTCCTTTCATGCTCCTCATCTCTTTGGGCTCTCTTTTCCAAAGAGCTCTCTGCATCCATGTGGACTCAATAAGGATTTTGGTGTGTGCGTATGAGCGCAAGGACCAAGATGTCTTGTTTCATAAAAGTCTGTCGCTGATTTATTCCTCCTCCTGCTGCCCTGCTTCCTGTTCATTTCTCCTCGCACTTCCAGAGCGAGGGATGCTGTTTACATTAAGGATGTTTCTTGTGTTTACAGATGGGACAGCATTTGTAAGTGATTCCAAAGAGTTGTTGTTTCCAAGGAGCCTCTTCAGGCTTTCAAGAAGGGCTCTCACCATGTTAGTGTTTCGTGCTCACTGTTTGTTTTATATTTGTTTTATATGCCCTAAAAATGTCTCATGGGACCAATCAGCTCCTGATGCTGTTATAATTTCCCTCCCCACCATTTTCTGATAGCTGGACAGCCAGGAATGCATGTGGACCCTGGATCCAGCAGCATTTGTCTTCTCCTTGTGTGGCATCGAGTGTGACACTCAGTCAGGGGGGTTTATTCCAGAAAGTCCTCATTCCACCTTCTCTCTCCCCCCAATATGTGTTGAGTCTCCACAGCAGAACTGGGAGCACTGGAGTTTTATAATAGCACTGCTTTTTCCTTCGGGAAAAAGAGCAAAACCCACAATCGTTTTGTGTTTCATTGGTATGTGTTCCTCATCTGATGAGTTCTATTTGAAAGACATATTTGTTGTTTTGGACATTTTCAAGTTAATTAAAAATATAGTCCAGGAATAGATCAGCCAGAGGCATGGCTCCTTCTGGAAGTCCTTCTGCCACTCATGGTGGATTCTGTGCTTCTCCTGACATCTGAACCATAGAGGGACACTGGAAATAAACACAGTTATCAGCTAGATGTGCATGGAGCTGTCATGGAAGAGTGGACACAAATTTGAATTGACTGCCATCCTTTTTATCCTGGGATGCTGGGGGATACATTTTCCCTACCATCTTGACTTAGTTTTGCATAGCTTAAAATAAAAAGCACATGTTTGCAGGAAGGCGAAGTGCACCGATATCTAAACTGTCAAAGAGGAACAGCGACCAAGCCAAATATCTTTGGCTAAATGAGGCAGGAATTCAAAGCTGAGCGCTGTGGAGGAATAAAATGCCAAATTCATTGTCATTGCTTGTAGTTTTTTATAAAAGAGGAGCGCTGTTGGCTGATCTCAGCAGGCAAACCTAACCTGGAGCATTGCTGAGCCAGTGAGACCTGCAAATGCATGTGGCAGCTGGCAGAAAGGCTTTTGGAAAACCTCCCCTGAGCAGGAGCATTTCTGTGTCTTCTAAGTCAAGCATTCAGCTCCTACTTGTTGAACAACTTTATTTACATTATACTAGACCTAGTTTCTTGGATGAGATGGAAAACTGAGGTCTTAACCTCCTGTTTTATGGGTTTGTTTTTTTTAAATCCAATTTTAAATTTCATAGTGCCCTAATGTTCTTACTAAATTGCTGACACTTATATTCAATCAAATCCTAGGGGAGTTTTTTTAACCATTTCTTCTCCAAAATAAATTCCCCTGGGAGGAATTGAACTCAGCAGAAATATTTATCTGAACAAGTACAGTGGGAGAAGTTTTAAAACACATTGCACTTGCTGGAGCTTCTTATGTTTGTGACAACTGTGGAAAGTAACTGAAGTCATTACATAGATATTTAAAACTCCATTTTGGCAAAACCTATCTCCATTTGGAGATATGTACAGATAAACTGTTGCAACCTGAAGCATGGAGAAGTTACAGAGTTTGTTTAGAGAAGAATTTTGAATTAAACAGAGAAACCTTCCTAGGTATGGGTTTAATACACACAATTTCATTTTTAAACACAATCTGTGAGCCAAACTATAGGTAGAGCTGCTGGTGCTGAAATGTTACACAGGAAAAGGTCTGAAAAGAGCTGATACTTCTGTGATAATGCAGCTTTGGGTTCTTGATTATTCTTTCCATTTCTGTTTTTACTATGCTCCATTACCAGTAAAATATGCAATGTCAGTCCAGCTCTACCGGTTTTGAAGTGCTGCTTGAGAATTGTAGGAATCTTTTGGCAGGAAAAACATATCTTTCATATGAAATTCTGTAACTATCAAGATAAGTTTTAAAAATATTTTCTTTCTCAAAGAAATGCAGATCAAGCACTACTCTGCAAACTGAAACTCTTGATGAAGCAATGAGCCCAAGCTGCCCGAAAGCAAAGTGAAGAAGATACAAGTCCGTAAATTTGCTGTTATCTCAGTGCCTTTCCAAAAGGTACTTGAGTTGATTTGTATTCTTGGAAATACCATTCTCTGGGTCAGCCCTGTAGGATGAGGCTGCCAAAAAGCCCCTCATCCTTCTGGGGAAAGTGGCAGTGCAGATGTGGATGTGCCTGACTGACATGAGCTGTTATCCCACTCTGGTCTGACAGCAGCTCCCTGGAAGTTGCCAACCTCAGGGATTCAGTTCCTGCTGCAATAATTTCAGCAGGAGGTCCTTAGAGAGTCAGTTTTCAAGCCCCTTGACCATCCATGCCTTGAGTTTTAATGTTATTCCTACAAGAACCTGTGATGTAAAGCACCTTCAATGTGAAGAGAAAGTTGGGTTCTCTCAGCCATTGTGGGAAATATTACCTTTCAGAAGGAGGGCAGCATTTACATCTTTAAAAAAATCAATTCAAGATCAGAAGTGATGATGTCCAATGCTATTTTTCTTTCAAGTTTTCAGTACTCTGAACCATATGAGCTCACCCAATAATGCTGCAGCTCTTCAGCTGATCAGTTCCTAGGTAACCTCCACTGAGATGTATTTGGGGAAGGTACCATGCTCTGCCAATACTGTTTTGCAGTGGACAATTTTCTGATGTTTGATTGCCTTGGGTAAGACATTTTTGGTGAATCATTATACCAAAATGCAAAGAAGGTAACTTGAGAAAGATCCTTATGTTTCTGTAGCACTTTGCAGCAGATGTCTCCTATTTACTGCTTTATTTTATTGCTTAATGACTGGATCTCGAGTAATTGAACGATTTGACAGATATTTATTTGTAAAACGTGATTCATTTAGTCAGACATTGTGAAACAGTTTCATGCCAGTTCTAGAGATTTTGGTAGAACTTTCTAAAGATGCAAACATTCAAGTAAATTGCTCATGTCAGTAGCACATCCACTTTTTACTGTTCTTTACTGCACACAAATATTTGAGTTGACAAAAAAGCGCTGGTGAACAGACTACAGGGACTTCTGAACTTTAATCAACCACAAGCACTGGCAGGGTTCAGAAGTAATTTCCTAACTATGAATCACCTGCAGACAATGAATCACATTCTGGAGAAGATTGCCAAATAAAACAAGCCATCATGTATAGCTCGCATTGACTGGACTATGGAAAGGCCTTTGATTCACCTAGCTGAAAAAGATGTGATGAAAGCACTGAAATAAAGGCATAAAAGAATGTAGGAATCCCAAACCACATCTGCTAGCAGTGAATGGCGACATTTAAGTTCGACAAGGAAGATAAAAGAAAGCGAGACTAAGCAAAATAGCAGGCGAGGAGACACTATCTTACTGGAAAAGACTTGCCTGGAGAAGGACTTCACAAAGCATTTCTGGGAAGAAGACCTTAGCTTAACTTCAACCATATGTGTGAGCTCAGATTTCAGCTGTGATGGAGCAGTTGTCTTTGCTGAACTGGCCAATGATCTCCAGGCGATTTTTAGGAGAGTTGAAGGGCAGGGAGAGCAGGGAAGACAAATAGCAGGGGAAGGCTGAGGGGAGAAGACACTCTCCTGGTCGGTGTGGTGTTTGCTGAGGTGAACAGAAAGCTTCTCTGGGGATTCCTGCTGCTGGGGAAGACGTGTTAGGTTTCCACCTCAAACAGAACGGGCCAAGATTTTGGGTGCTAACAATAAAAAAAGGACAGGATCTTGTATAATGTTTTTCAGAGACAGCTCTGAATAAAGGGATAGTGAAATAGGAGAAGAAACCAAAAACATCCTGGAGGCTGTAAAGAATCACACATAAGAGTAAGTCCTACCACAAGGAAAAGAAATAGAAGAAGGGATAAAATCTACTTTTCTACTATTTTATTTCTTATGAGAGGTCTTTGGCCATGCTCTCCCGAGCAGTGAGACAATAGCTGGTAAAGCAATGACAGCAGAAGCAACGAGAGCCCTGCAATTATCTCCACTTTGATGATTCCCCTCTGGTTGTGCCAGTATTCAATAAACCCTCAAATTGCATGCTGTAGCAGGAGAGTGAATTTACTGCAGCCAAAATCATATGAGTGCAATGAATCAAGACAGCCTTTCCTTTTCTGCTCAGGTCTGGCTCGTGCATTCTGCTCCACAGACTAACATGTACTAAAAAAAAAGGTAAAGCTGAATTCCAAAATCCTTCCAGTACCTACCAGCTAACAGACACTGCCAGGAAGAGGAGGTCAAACTTGGTTCCTCTGCCTTGGTTTAACTCCTGGATGTTTCTCAGCTTCTCAAACAGGCAACAATTAGGTGAAAAACTGAATTTGCCGCACAGACGGGAGCTGGGGCAGCCCGGCGCTGAGATGCCGGGCTGTAAAAAGCCCTCTTACCGGGGACTTTACAGACATGCAGCCTTATTTCCAGCTGGCGGGGGGCCCTTTGCTCGGGTTAGTTTTGGAGCAGCGCGGGGTGAGCGGAGGGACCGAGCGCATTTCCCGGCGCAGCCACGAGAGAGCAGCCGGCAATTAGGGCTGAGCGCTCGGGAATCGCCCGCAGCGCTCCGGGAAAAACCCTGCGCCCTGTGCCCTCCTCGCCCTGCGCTGCCGAAATTTGGGAACCGGAGTCGGGAATGCGATCCGGGCTCAGCTAAACCCGCGCTGCTTGTTTGGAGCGGCGAGCCAAGCTTTAGCCGTGGTTTGGTGCGTGGCTGGGGATGCTGTGGGGATGGGGAGGTTTGTCCCCTGGCTCAGGATGTTCTCCTTCAAAGCCAAAGGCTGCCTAATGACTTCTGGCAGCATCAACAGCCCTTTCACGGCGGCAGCTCTGTACCTAAATGTCTAAAAGTTAAGTTGTCCGTTTTGCTGTGTGCTGAGCAATGCTCAGGCATTGGTTGATCAAAGCGCCTGCCCCACGAAGTGCAGCTGAAATAAGTTTTCCGCACTTTATTTCTCACATGTTAGATACATTGATAGAGACAAGAAATGCTGTGAGGACAAGCAGGCATGGGGAGGGGTCTGGGGGGGTCTCTCCCCTGCTGCTGTCCCAGCCAGGGCATGTTCCATCGAATCGTAGATTCATTTAGGTTGGAAAAGACCTCCAAAATCATCGAGTCCAACCATTCCTGATGAAGAATTCTGTGAAGAATTCTGTGAATTCTGCAGCACTCCCAGAAGATTTTAAACTCTTGGTTATAAACTCAAACCTTTGTTTTCAAAGAGCTCATGCCAGTTTTTGCCAGGAGGTTTGGGGTGAGTGACCAAGAAAGGAACACAAATAGCTATATAAATATTAGAAAATTATTTATGTTCCTGGGCAATACTTTCAAACACGGATAGCATTTAAAAAACGCAGGAACCTCCTGAAACCTCAGATCCCATATGAATCATGTAGCTCACGAGGCACATGTTTACTTGTGTGGTTCCTGGGGTACATATTTTCACAGGCATGTAAGAGATTCCCGGGCACGAGTCTGGGGCAGCATGCCTGGCCCAGGGCTGGGATGTCCAAGGCTCAATCCCATCCCACTGCCGGAGCCCTGCACACTTCCAGACATGGCCTGGCTGTGCTGGGGTCAGTGTCCTGCCTGGAGCAGGGCAGTGCCCTGTGGGATGCACTCAGCACCCGCAGCAATGGGGAATTGGGGTTTTGGTGTCAGCGCTGTGGTGTCCCAGAGCCATGGCTCTGCTCCCTGGGGAGATCCTGTGCTTACAGGACTGGCTTTGGGAAAGATTTCTCTTGGGAGGAGGAGGAGGAGGAGGAGGGAGAGTAGGGCTTAGACTGAAGGGATTTTAGTGCTTTGCTCAACATCCTCAAAGGCTCTGAGCTCCCGGAGAGAAGCCTCTGCAGCACCAGCCCTGCTCTCTGGTCCTGTCAAGCTGGAACCTTACAAACGAGATAAAGAAGTGCCCCAACAATAAACAAAAAAGTAAAGTTACAAAACAACAAAGTAATTAAGCAGCAGTGCAGCCCCGTGTGTTTTCTCTTTGGCTGCTCCTCGCAGAGACTCTCTGGCTCCAGCCATTCAAGTGGCTTCCTACGACTTTGAAACCAAGCAGCAGCTCTGCCATCACTGACCTGCACTGACCCCAGGGCTGGAGACACACATCCCACCCAGGACAGGTGGGTGAAACCCCCCACCTTTCAGCCAGGGGCAGTTTGAAGTCACCTCCTCATTCCCAGCGTTTCTCACAGCCGTTGTGGCTGCTCTGCCCCTTTGGTGAGCACTTTCTCCAAATTACATTAATATATATGCAATTAACTGCAATACTGGCACAGAAGTACCTAGTATTATATGCAATATACAAGTATTGTAAGTACCTAAAATCAGGAAGGAGTGAAAAGCAGCAAAATGGAAAAAGTGTTTGAAACCACTTTAAATCTGGGGCTATTTCCAGCCCTGCCTTAGGGAGAATCAGCCACTAATTCAGCTGAGGCTTCATTCATGTTACCCCATGGAAGAATTCCACTAATTAAATCTACACTTAAATATTAGAGAAATAGTAAGAAAACAAAATCTTGATTAATACTTGATAAATAATTAACATTTAGTAATTAATAAAAAGGTTTATGTCAATGTATTCAACTGAGAGAGATCAGATGGTTGTTTCAATAACAAACCAGGTGCTATGAAATGTAGTAGAAGGTGCTTTGAAGGACACCCATAGTGTTTGGTGGGGAAGTGAAAAAAATGCTCCAAGTGAAGTACATAATGGATTTATACTTCTAAATAAATTTGGGGTTACTGACAGGCAGTAGCAGCCACCATGGGGTGGTACCACAGGAAAAACTGTGCCAGTCAGCCAGTGCTCAAGTTAAATTTTCACAATATTTTCTCACTCCCTTCATTTGATCATCCTAAAATGTTTTCAGGAGTCAAAATTTTTCCTTCTGATATGTGTTGTACCCAGTAAATGTTGTTTATATCGACTGCAAACAAATCTTAACTGAATCTGTTCAATTGATGTCTAAGTTCAGCGAACAAAAATAATCATTCCAGAAAGTGTTTAAGGTGAAATCAAGCTAGGGTTGCAAAAGTATGGTGGAAAACATATTGGATGGCATGGGCTGACAGTCAGGCTGCTAAAGACACCTTCTGGATCAGCTTTAGGAATTGCTTATTAACCACTTCAATAATAAACAGAGAGATTATGGGCATGCAATAAAAGAAAATCCAGTGGATATTTCACTCAATATCCCCAAGCCTGACACACTTATTTCATTCAAAAATTCTTCGTTGTTGACTCTGTAATGTGACTCAATGTTTACTTCAGCTAAGGATTTTTAAGGATCTTTCATTGGCCCTTTGGGGCTATAAATGCAGTGAAGATCTGTGAGACATGTAAGGGTTCAGTTTGGTTTTGAAATGTAAACCATATCAAAGGAATTTAAATTATTATTTAATCTTTACCAACAAGTTTCTGGAAGACCATGCACCCTGAAAGATTGTACAGTGACACAGTGATGAAACATAGCAATGGGCTCCATGCTGTAACGCAAAAGAAGGGTTTTATTCCCACATCTGTCTTCATTTGAGTGCTTTGGGGTCAGCAGGAACAACCCCAAAGATGGGTGCTGCTCTTGGAAGATGCTGAGCAATTAATTACTTTCAGGGCTTTTCTGTAGTAGACAGTACTAAGTGGTTTCTAGTTCATCCCCTAATGTGTGGGTTTAGGAGTAAATATGCCTATTTCCAGTTTCTTTCTGAAGGAATTATTATAATGTCTTTAAAGTTCAATTTAACTGCATTTCTGAAAGTCACATTAAGCTGAGGACTGGCTGCTGGGGAAAGACACACCAGGAGATTGGTCCTTGAAGGGGTTCTCATTTCTGCTCTGAGCTAAAATTTACTTCCCACGGCAGAATTTTGAAGGGAATAAAATAAAACGCAAGGGGAGTTCGTTCTTTTGTCAGGCTTAAGAAAATAAGTTAGAGTGGGTCCTTGCAGTTTGCTGATCCAGGATTGTTTTAAGATACAATTGTTAGGCATGTTTCAAAAAGAAAAAAAGATCTTTCAAGAGCTCATTTCCCAGAACATTACCAGCCAACAGCCCTAATGGACTCACGCCACACAACAATTGTTGACTAATACTATGTGCTTTGCAAAGAAAAAAAAAAAAAAAGAGAAGAAACAAACTGTTATATGTTTTTTGTTGAGATATATTTAGAGAGCTTTCTTATTGTTAAGAGCTTTAGGAACAATAATCAGTGGTATGTCATTCTGGTATTGTTAGCAAAGTCCTTTCTATTGAATTTTCAAGATGTTGTAAAGTGAGATTATGTGAGTAGCACCTCTGGACACTTTTTCCCATCATTGTGTTGGTATCAATCGCTGACTTCCACTGTTTCTCCTGGTATTAAATGAAAATGTTGTTTCCCACTACGCTGATTGGAGGCTGTATAATGCATGACATAACTGATAACCCTACTGAGATTACACATTGTAAGATCCGAACTGCACGAGAAATTTGGACAACAAAGTAGGTGGCCACTTGGACTGGGAGACAGAGTTTAAAAGAAAGTGTACAGGGATCATTGTTTCAGCTGAAATGAAGAAACACTACAAATGGATAATTTACGAGGCTGGTTCCTCAGGTTTTGGGAAAATTATGCTTCTTTTTTTTCCCCTTGTTGTTCTGTGGGGACAGTAGCTAGAATATATTTTCTGAGGGCAAAGTGTTGCCCTAAGGCACCCAGCCTCTCTCACCCCTGGCAGAGCTGTGTTACAGCAGAAACCCACACCCTACTGAGACTCCTGACATTTTCCAAAGAGGAAATATTAAAAATTCGGTGGCAGAGTGGAGGAGGAGTAAGTTACACTTTGGAATAGCGGCAAGCTGAGACAGCCAGATTTTTCAACTCTGTTATAAAAACCCCTGAAAATAATGACAGGCTTTGACTTCTGTGTTGCACCCCATGAATATCTGGGCATCATAAAGGGCAACACAGGGGTGGCCTTATAGCAGGTTTTGGCTGGTGCCATTTCCCTTACACCCTGTCAGGTTGTTTTGGTCTTGCACTTGTGCTTCAGAAGGGTTTTTTTGGGGAGATGACCGAGCTGGTCAATGCCTCTGTGCCATCCTGCTGGTTACCCAAGCCTGCTACTTTTCCCCCAGCACCATGCCAAGTCTAGGGTGGTTCAGGATTTTTTTGGGGGGTTTTTTTTGGGGTGGGATTTATCCCAGTCCCTGTTCCTGCACTACTTTGTTCTTCACACAGTGACTTGCTCTCCAGCTTTGCTGTTTCCTAAGCCAGCAGAAGGTGGCACATTCAGAGCTTGGCTTATGGCTGACAGGACGGGAAGGAGAGGAGGTCACTGGCATCTCACTCTCTGTCTCTCCTCACAGGCAGCAAAGAAAAACATGGGGAAAAACTCAGCTACAAGCCATGCCCTTCAGCACCTCTCAGCCTGGTCTCCATGCTCAGCCAGGGACAAATTCAGACCTGACTCTGGCACTCCTCAGCTGATGGGGTGTTAGGTGCAAAAAGTAGTTCTTGATCTCCCATTCAAAGTTTTTATGGACGAGTGTAAAGCTGGAGCGAGTTTCTCCATGCAGTGGTTAAGGTTTTAATAGCTCTTAAGTAATAAAAACAGCAGAACTGCTTCCAGAGAGTACCAGGGAATCAAGTCTAAATGTAATAAAGGTCTCTCCTTCGTTTCAGTGCATTGCAAAGTGTTTTGTGGCTTGTGGTTACACAGAGCAGAGGCTGTGGATCCTTCTGAACCAAACTGTTATTGCATGGGTGTGACTGCAGCTGACTGAACTTCACACCTCTGGGGATCCCTCCTGAGGGATGGCAGAAATGGTCTGCTGGAAGGTGTCCCTGCCCATGGCAGGTCCCCTCTAGCCCAAACTATTTCATGACTCTACTAAACAGTTGGGTACAGGAAATGATTCCTTAATTAGGAAGATAAAAATCCTTAAAATATTTGTAGCAATCAGTTTTGAATGAAGACCATTAGGTTTTGTCCTCCAGTGTTTTGCTTTCATTTGGATTGTGGATGACCTGACACTGAGTCTGCTGGGATTTTCACACAAATACCCCTGAAATTCAGGAGCAGTTGAATGCTAAAATTAATTTCAGCATCTCAGCTCACACCCTAATTTTTCTTTCTTTATTCCAGTGTATCAGCACTTCAGATGTTAAAAAAAACTCTCTTTATTTTGGAAGTGAGGAAAGACACAGGGATGAGACAAGAGAGCATCCTTGGAGGATGCTGATGCCAGGTTTCCATTTTGTGTGTGGAGAAGGCAACTCAGCACCTTCCTCTCCTGTGCTGGTAACTATAACTCAGGAGGTCCCACAGTGAGGAGCAGATGAGCACCCTCACCTCTCTTACCCACTGCTGAAATCTCTCACTCCACTTGTGAACTTTCTCCAGGAGATTTTCTGGCAGGACTTCCTCCCCTGGCCACCCTCAGGAAGACAGAGGGGTTGGTGTGTCCTGGACAAAGGGTTTGCTTTGCTGCCCCACCACGTTACAGCCCTGCAAACCTCACCCCAATTAGCGCCAGCCCGCCTGGACCTTAATTGGGGCTGACACGCTCCTGGTGAAAGAGATTCCCCAGGAATTAAAGCGCTACTCCTTTAGTTTGAGTTGGCTGGTGATGTGAAACATGACATGGTTCTGGAGGGTTTTCTGCTCTTAGCATGAAACAAATCTGCCCCAGGTATCAGGCGGGCTTTGTGTCGGGGCTATAATCATATTACAAATTGAACGCTTCCACATGTGCTCGCTGGCACATCTACCCTCGGCTATCTCACATGGATCTGCCCCAAGGTACAGATGCTGAGGTCTTGACATAGCATAATACAGATCTAAATATATTTTCCAGATTGCCTTAGCACATGCTAATGAAAATGAGGAGTAAAAGGCCCGAAAGAAGCAGCTGTTTAAAATTTTCTTCAATCCCCGAAAATCAACTTCTTAATTACTGATAATTTAAGCATCAAAATCACCACTAACCCTCTTCTCCCACTAGACCCTTCCAAGCTGGGAGGCCTGCTTGAAGACTCTTGGGCAAAACTTTTTCTTAGAAGTGTAGCATTTCATCAAATTTCTGTAGCCTTTCTGGAATTAATTAGTATTAAAATAAAGCAGGGAAAGGCGGGTGACTGCTGGAGGTGCCTTGTCTCAGACCCCCCGCTCAGACAGCCAGGGCAGGTACTGCTAAAGCTCATTGTACCACAATACTTTCATATTTCCATAATAAAAGGTTCCCCAAACTTCCCCAAATGGCTTTATAGATATAAATAACTTAAATTGCCATTAAATATGCACTCTCTTGGATCAAAAAAAGGACGCTCTGCTTCCAACACGCAGAAGGATCTGTGTTCAGTCTGGTTTATGTTCATACCTAGGTGGTCAACCAGTCCCAAGCAAAGTTTAGGCAGCAGTTTTGGGATAAAGGCTTGCAAGAGGTACCACGAGTTCTTGGATCAGTGTGTGGCAGTGGGGCCTCTTTCCAGAGATTATCTAAATGTTAGTCTGATTAAAATCTGAATTCTGGGATAATTTTGCTGAAAATTGTTTTCCTTTAGCAGCAAGCCAGTCTGAATCAGGGGGGGAAATAAGAATGGAAAAGAAGAGGAATACAGTACTTATTTTTTACTTTTTATTTGATGTTCACCATCTCCCCAGACTTCACTGAATGACTGAACTTGAGCTGAGCCTTTCCCAAAGCTGGCAGCATTTTCTGTACAGAAACAGAAGTTGAATTAATTTGGCTCTTGCCAGCCCCAGACTATGTGTACTCACAGACCTACAGAGCCAGTCAATGGATGGGAGAGAGCCTGGTTTTGGCCAGGCTGCAGAATACATTTTCCTCCTAACTGGAGTCCTGGCAAGGAACATGGGCTTTGACATGGAAAAAGGGGTTTCTGTTTGCTGCTGGATACCTTTGTTTTGTTTAAATCATTACTGGAAGCATCTTTAAAACTAACTTTTCCACACCACTCCAGGAGTGACCAACAAAACCACAACTGGGACTAAATATAGCTGGGAGGAGGAGAGAGCAGCAGAGCCATCCAGGAGCTCACAGTGAGTCTCTACATATGAGAGACCTGACAGAAAATTTTAAAGTTTTAAAGTTCAAGACATGCATGGAGCAACGGGCCAAACTGAATAGCTGAGCAAAAGCAGCCCTGCAAATGCTTTTATAATAACTTCCCCTCCCATTACTCCACAAATGTACCCATTGGAAACAGCAGCTGACACGGGAACGGCGACTGGACCTGCAGGGATATTGAGGAGCTGGGCCAGGGTGAAATATTGATTAATCATCTTGTCAGGCTGGGGCTTTGTTAGGTTCTGTAGATAGGAATTGAGAGGGTAATGTGCAGCTTCTCCGTCTAGGAAGGCTGCTGGATCACATGGGAATGATTTGTTGACTTACAGAAAAGTACCACGGTGGGGTGAACAGTAGGATGACGCTGAAATAAGCTGAAGGGATTTTTAAAAAGTATTGACTTTTTCTTTCCTTAAAAAAAAATGAAATCACTGTAGCAGAAAGCCAGAAACATTGATCCTCACTCAGCAATCTGCTTGCATCTGGACAAGTGCACCTGTGTGGTCCATTGGGGAGGGCATGACACAGAGACAAAAATCATCCAGTTTTCTTTGTTTGTTGGGGGATGAGATGAGTAATCAAACCTGGGTTTGCTCTTCAGCTGTTCCTCTGGGTGAATAACTCTGGCTCTGAGAAAAAGCAATGAAAATCAGAGCCATGGTAAAGGATCTACACAGATTTCAAGGATTAGTTGTGATGTTACAGAAATACATTTTGTCCCCTCTGTCCATCACACCCCACGGGCAGTGCTGCTGGGTGGGACACTGTGACAAGAAAATACCAAGCTCCAGGCAGCCAAAGGGAAAATCAGCTCAGGGGTTGGATGAGGCTGTGGCAGTCTCTGCCTAATGGTCAACAGACCTGGTTTTGGGCAGGTTGAACTAACCCCAGCTCAGCTCAAGGAGTGCTTTTCTTGACAGGTGTATGATCTGTGTGCTGCCATAACCCAGAACATTAAACCCAGGGGACACTGTCCCACCCTTCCTGCACCTCCCAAAGCCCCTTTCATCTAGGGCAGGTGAGGGCAGAGCTGATAAGAACTGTCATTGCATCAAATTAAAGGGGAAAACAATCTGGAAAGTTGTTTGCAGATAAAACTTGACTTGATTAATCTATTTGTTCTCTGTATTTGGCAGAAACCTAAAACCAAGTTTCACAGTGACTTTAACTGCACTAAAAATAATGGCCTATTTATGCAATTATCTGCAGTACCTGGCTATTGCCCCAGGCCAGTGGAGTACAAGAATATGCTCACGGGATTTTTTTTTGTTGTTATTTTTTCCAGGTGAGGTTTAGGCTTCCTGCATGAAAACCATTGGGCTGTAGGCCTCAGCTTGCCACCAACCTGTGCAGAAGGAGCAAACCCAACAAGCCCACAGCTGGGCTGAAGACAAGAATGACACATACAGGCTGTTCTGAAATAGAACTTAAGAATGTGATGAGCTACAAGAGGTGTTTGTGCATCTCAGCCCTTCCATCTCTGCTGATGAGAAGAGCAGTAAGTTGGGCTTTCCCAGGGTCAACGCTGGCTTTTCCTGATATCCCACCTCCCACCCCTCCACAGGTTGCCCAGAAGCAGGGGTTTGAATCTGATTTCAAAGGGAACACAAATTAAAATACTATTTTTTTTTTTAATCTCCTTTTAGAATCTAGAAGGCTCAATTTATGCAGTTGGAGGCTCATTTAGCTTCTCAGCCATGGATTTTGGTCATTCCGGTGAGAATATTTCACTAGGCACCAGCCAAGCCACTGCTTCCCAACGCTGTCCCACGAGCCAAAGCACCAACCTAAGCTCAGGGCTCCACAACTGCCTTTGAGGGTGACATTGCACCAACCTCTGCTGTGAAATGACCTAAATTTCCCTCTTTTCCAAGGTAGCATTTTCAAACTTCAAGGACTTAACAAAACCCCTCCAACAGTCAGTCTGTTGAGAGGCTCTGGCTTGTGTCCCAAATTTCATGGCCAAGCCCAAGACACCTCCCAGTGCCCCAACCTTTGGCTGCCCTGACCACCCCACAGATCCATCTCTGCTCCCCAGACTGCCCCGACTCAGACAAAACCAAGACAATAAGGAAATAGATCCCTTCCGTTTTGTAGTCCTTTATTATTTTTTTTTAAGTTGATCCTCCCATAGTAATGTACTGAAATGCGTAACAGTTACATTGTACAAAGCATTTAAAGAAAGTACCTCAACTTGCCGATTATTTCAAAATGAGATTATAAACAAAAGGAAAAATAAATCTGGTCCCTCACTAAAGGCCAAAAGAACCCCCAAAAATAACTGAATACCTTCCGTTATTTATTTTTTTTTAAAACATAAATTTGGAACACTTCATCTTACAAATAGGATTAACATGAACATAACATCACACAAGCTCGCAGACAACCAGCATAAAATATTGGGTACAGGTTTTTTTAATCAGAAGAATCATGCTTTCATGAAGAAATTATAACTGTTTATACAATCGAATCAATTTACTGTATTACAAAAAAAAAAAAAACAAAACTAAGTCGCATCTATTAGTTATTTAGTTCATTAAAAGGCAAAAAAAATAAAATAAAAGAGGAATGTAAGAAAATTTCAAACACTGTTTTGCACTCCCATATACACAGATCAGTTCACCTCACTTTTTTTTGGAAGTACATGGGTGCCTTACGTCGTAACGCAGTGGGGGACTGGAGCAGTGCTGTTTGTTACAGGAACAGTGCTATTGGAATCAACAAACAATCGTTTGCCAACAAATAAATACATGGTACACACAACACAAAGAAGAAATTAAGGGGGAGGGGGGGAAAGGAAACAATACAACAAAACAGTGACATGATTGTCGAAAATTAAAAATCTCCTTACAATGATTTGAACTAGTGGTGCTGTCGATGAACGCGGTGCTTTCACGGAATTATCTGGATGATTTAGCTTCTTGGAGTGGTGAACATTCATAGTTTACAATATACACAAGCCTCTTATGTGTTGTTTCTCAGAGTTCTTTCTTTTTCTGTCATTTTTTTTCTCCTTGTTTTTGCTTTTTTTTTTTTAACAATGCAGTTGAGAAGGCAAAAGAATTACGGAGAGAACAAAATATTCCCTGTTACTTCTTTCTACATTTACGATGGATAGTGTGCATTTGATAGATCTATTTTCTTTCTTTGAAGGGCTAAAATGCATAAAGCTTTAATGAAGAGATTTGTACATAAAAGCAACTGTTCCCAATCCTGTGTCAAACTATCTCATACAAAAAGAAAATCAATTCAGTTCCTACTTTAAAGGAGTGCCCATGTGTGTATCAATGCAGTCTTAACCCTTCTGCCCCTGCCCCTCAAAGCCGGGTGAACTGGAAGACACTTTTTCCCGGCCCCGTTTTACATAATCCACTGAAACTTTTTTTTTATTTTATTTTTTTTTTAAGTCGCATTGATCCTCCAGAAGTCAGCAGCTGCCTTTGCTGTGCAAAACAAAATATTGAGAATAAATAGTTTCTTTCTTTTTCTTTTTTTTAAAATTATTCAGTTTAAGGTCACCGGACTTTAAATGAGTGACCCTGCAGATTTATAAGGCATTCTGCTCAGCAGTCTTTTAAATAGTCATCTATGAAAGAGCCATGCTACTGGTTTGGACTTGGTCCCATGGTCGGAAAGTCTCCGCGCTGTCATACGTGGCTGATGGACTGGATGGCGCTGGATTCTGCAGCTCTCGCCATACTGTGCCACATGTTGGGAGAACTGTGGGGTGCAGAATGAAGGGAGTCCTTGTCGGAGAGAGAGAGCATCATGGCATAGGCCTGTGTGGGGACAGAAGAGGACAGGGAGGTCACAATCCTGTGGTGGGATCTGAGCTTGGAGCTGTGCCACCCCTGTGCCGACAGCCACCGGGCTCAACCCCGTTAAAAAAAACCCCAATAAAATGCTTTAGGTAAAACCACTGTCAACCCTTTCACTGACACTTTGGACTCGCTAATAGTAATAATAATTCCTGCTTTCATCTGGTTTCACAAAGCTCAGAGAAACCTTTTGATAGTAGACAAGGTCCCAAAGTCTCCTTTGCCTTCAGATTCTTGGCACAGGAGGCTCTTTTCAAGAGGCTGAGGAATCACATTATCCCTTGTCTCGTCCTGTATTTCACCAAATATAACAGTCTCCTTTGCTGACCTTTCCTACATGCATATTCTGCAGTTTTTAAAACAGGAATCTTTCAAAGGGGCTAAAAAAACCCATTTTAATTAATTTTCAGGAAATGGCAAGAAAATAGCACAAGGATACCATTACAGTTATTGCTGTTTGTAAAACATGCTGAGGACCTAGAGGTGCTACCATCTAAACAGGCCATAAAAAATACAAAAAAGCCAAGCCAGTCAGAAGATTGAGTCATATCCCTGCAAGGCTGCAGCTAAAATCCACAGCACCAGTGTGCCCACAATGGCTGTCTGAGAGCCCAGTGGGACTAGTTCCTACCATGACATTTCTGTGGGCAGCAGGCAGAACAAAAATTGCAAAAATATAAGAAAAAAGTATGGAAATCCTCCATTCTCAGGGACTAGAGCACCCGGCCATGTCTCTGTCAGAGCAGGTTGATGTTTGTGGACATGAAGCACAACCCTGCCTGCCACACACTAACAGCTTAATCCTGCAGGTATTTGGTGACAATAACATTTTAACTGAGTTAAGCTTTTACCTGGGATTTGGATTTCCTGTACAACGGTTGCTTGAGGTCCTCTGGCAGCTGGGAAGCATTGAAAGCTGCCAATTCAGCTTCACTGTATTGATTTTCTTCCATTTTCCTCATTTTGAGGCTATCTGTGAAGTGTCTTATGTGGTCCAAAGCCGAAAGTCCAGTCTTACTATACTCCTCTTCTTTATACCTACAAAAACACCACGGAGGTTTTAACGTCAATTAAATGATCCTCTCTGCATTCCCTCATCTTCTCAGATTTACACATCTGAGCAATTGCTCCTTTTTCACATCCACGAATCACGTTGCTTCATGGAATGGTGATGCTGAAATAAAAGGAATTCCCTTTCCCTTTCTAAAGAAAGGGCAGCTGGGTGTGGGAGGGAGAGTTTATCTCTCTCGTGGTGTCCCCACAGCCTTTCACAAGGCCATTGCCAGAGACCCAGGATGGTTCATGGAGCAGATAACGTCTCTCCCATGGAACTGTCTCACCCTGCTTCCTGTCTCACCCAGAAGCTCACAATAGCTCCCCAAGCAGTCCATTTTCCCCACAAGGGCTGCAGATTGCACGGAGAGGCAGAAAGCAGGGCTGGTGTTGACCAAACACAGACGCACGTTGCTATTGTGAGTGGGAAGCGACTGCTCCAGACCAGTTCCCACGGCACTGCTGTGGTGCTGGCACTCTTGTGTGCTTCATTGTTTTTATCCTGCCTATCGGGCACACCAATACTCGGAAGGAACCAACCTGCCAGGGGAAGCTTTGCAGTTCATGTCCAAAGTACTCGTTTCCTCATAATCCTCCTCGGGAGTGCCCTCATGCATGTCACTCGTCACAGGCTCTTTGACTGCTTTCCCTGCCATTTCACTCTCTTCATCTTCTTCATCCATCATTACTTCATCTTCTGCCTCCTCGTCATCCAACAAATCTGAGTTCTGGCTGGCTACCATGGCTTTTTCATCCTTAAAGTGGCTGCCATTCATTCTGAAAGTACCAAAACAAATCTAGGCTATAAACACAAATCAGATATGAAAGCTCCTCATTGGCAGACTCTTGGAGGCAGATCTGAAAAGCATCTGTCCCAGCAGAATAAAGCGGTTTCTGTATTTTATATCTTCCTTAGTGGCAGACATTCAGGCAGCATTGGAGAAAATTCTGCTCAGAAATCAGTAGGACATTACAGCCCCATCAGCATGGGATTTTCCTGTTATCCTGCTAAAACTACTGTTCAAGCAGAGGCCTGTTCAGATGACCATTCCAAATTTTCTCATGCATTATTTCATCTCAAGTTTCCAATCATACATGCAGTCTGGGCAAAACAACTCACTGCCTTTTAACAGAAGCTGCAGAGGCCAAGAAACTCTGAAAATCGGATCTGGCATTTTCAACAAAAAATGACATCCGATATTACATTCTGGGTTTAAAAGTCAAAATTACATGCATAATTAATTTTGCACACTGCCACCCCTTTGGAAGCCATATTGCTCCACTGAACGTATGGATTTCATACATGGCAACCTAAGGGAATTCAGCTGAAAACCTGAAGAGTGGTCTGCAATATTGCCTCCACGTTGAACTGGGTTATTGATGAATTCAAAGGGTAAAAAGCAATGAAAAGAAAGGTCATATGGCAATTTAGGTGCATTTATTCTTATTAAATGAGTAATTACAGCAATACACACATGGAAAACCATTTGGTCTACGCGCTGTTATTACGCTGCCCTTTGCTCTCAGACAATGACTTCTCTTAACTACTTCCTACTGGATTTTTATCAAGGACATAATACCCAGGCTGAAGCAGGGGCTTGTTTGGTAATGGTCTCAACCCTGTAGGACTCAGAGCATCCGGAGCTGCATTGTGTCCATTGCACTAAACAAGAACTAAAGAAATTCGGCAGCGCGACGTCAACGAACGCCCAACCAGAGGCACAGTGATGTGAACGAGCTGCACCCAGTGGAGCCCCTCCAAAATCCATGCTCCCAGTCTATCTGCCCCCACCATGTTATGTAGCACAGAGGCCTTGATTCATCTATTGTTCTCATTGTGCAAAAGGTCCTTAACTCTTCCAGGAATACAGTTATAAAAATGGAAACCTTATTGTCGGCACGCAGTTTGCTTTAGACTCTGTGTGCTTCAAACTGTGCTGGACAATATGGGATAGACCCAGAGCTGGAGCAAGATAACATGAGCCCTCACAGCCTGGTTGGTGGGTAACATTTGACTTGCTGCTGTAACAGATGGACTTTCTGAGGAGCAAAGCTGGTTTCTGCTACAATAATAGCATCGTTTTCCTAAACATTTCAGAGTTTCATCTATTTTCTGAGCAAATTCCAGCTGACTGCCTTGAGTTTAGTATTGCATTGAAAAAAATGCTCTAGGGAATGGTCTGTCTTTATAACAGTACCAAAAAATCTGAGGTTGTGCAGAACAGGGAGAGCTGAAGCAGCCACCTCCCTCTAAGATCATCAGAGAAATATCTCTTTATCATCTTTTATTTAAATAGGCAGAAATAAGAAATTGTTGAGCGCAGTTTGGGCTGCCAACTTGCTTGTTATGCTCAATTGAGGCTGCTAGAAATGAAAGGGAGATGGACTACAACCAAAGTAACAAAAGCCATGTGATTAAGAAAACAGATTCCCTAATTATGCTTTCAAATGCAGCAATTTGCCAGGGATAAAATATCCGTCAAGAGCAGTCTGAAGTGCCAAATTTAGAAAGGAAACACTGCACAACCCAGCAACCTTTCCACTTTGCTGACTTCCTGTCAGAGGACATGTTGAGACCAGATGTGCAAGGAAAAAATCCCAAGCCCTCATTGCCAATCAAGAAGGAATGAAATTTGAATATGCATGTAATCACTTAATCCAATACTTTTGTGGAAATTGTGTTGCGTCCACCCTTTTTATCCCTTCACAAAGGCATCTAGAAATTGAGGAGACAGCAAAGTTTGTCACCAACAGTAAGAATTTTTTGATGTTGATAATGTAACGCCATTTCAAAAGGAAAAATAATGCATAATGCAACACCAATCCCAAATAATTATGTGGGGCTCCATCCCACAGCCTTTTCTGCTTAGCTGTACTTTTATTAACTGAAAATATTTAGAAGTGGTCTCTCTTCTGTTAGCTCAGAAGAATTCAAACACCCATATACTTAATAAATCTTAGTAGAAAAAGCTCCCTCACATGCTGGAGCACTGTGGACTCCCAACGCCCACCCGCAGCCTCTCGGGCTTTTGGCTACTCAGCATCTTTTTGGGATTGAGTTACTTACGGGAAAGGACTTTCAGCTACAATCTTCCATTTGATCCAAGAATTTAGCTTGGTCTACTTTATTAATTACACATTGAAATTGCACTTAAACCCCAAGGCTCCATACGTTCAGCCACAGGATGTAGAATTCACCTGTTCTGCCGTGAATGTAAAGCGAAGGAATTTTTCAGCAGACTTAAATCGACGGTGGGAGCATGAAACTGAGAGCTCCAGATACAAGGAGAAATGTGCTCACAGATGGAATCTCTTGTCCAGCATCTGCCACTTGGAACATCTTCATACACAATGGGGAGGGCATCAACACATTTATGCTCCTGACACACCGAGGTGGCCACTGAAGCAACCAGATTCTAAAATCACTGGCTCCAGACATCGTGAAAAGTGAACAATCAGGCCTGCAGACCTGGAAAGGGAGCAGCAGGCACCTTTTGCATGTAGATCAGACACAACTCACCTCTCCTCTGAGTTTCGGGGGGATTGATTGTTGTGGTTGCTGTTTCCAATAAAATTCCTAATTTCTGTGAAGTAAGAGTCCTCCTTGTCATCTAGGATTGCCCCTGTGCTTTCCAGTTCTGAGTGAGGTGAAGATGTTGCAGTACCTTAAAGCAAAACATAGAATGTCTGTTGCTGCTTCTCTATATTTTCTATATTTAACCATTTAAATCAAAATTAAATTGGAACTCTGGTTAAAATGGATGAGAGACAGAGAGCTGGTCAGTGTGAACCACCAGCTTTTGGCCATAAAACCAGTAATTAGCAATTATGCATGGGCAAAGGTGAATTCCAGCCAAAATGACTGGTTACATGCTGGGTGTGCTCTCCATGATTTATCATCACTTTTGCCATGTCTCTACTTCACCATCTCCCTCCTGCTCCCTGTGATTCCAAGACTGTCCATTAATAACTGTCTTTCTTAGACCAATGGCTGAACTGAGCAAACAGAACTTAATTCTGAGCTATTAATTATGCCATTTGTTCAAAATATGGAGCCGCCACTGATATAATCACCCAGGTGACAGACGCCTCTGAGCACTGGGGAAGGGACAGCTTTGCATTCACTGCATGCCCCTGCTTATCTCCAGTGAGGCAAAATGCAGAGTGAAAGGACTGCAGAGAGGGTTTTCATTAAACCCTGCAGATACCCAGAGCAGCCCAATGACATCTCCTACCTGCCTCTGCCTGTGCTGCTGCTGTGCAGTGACCGATTTGCTTTGGGGCTTGAGAGGCACCATTAGCTCCATAATAGCCAGTGCTTTTCAGCTCCTGACAGTGGGAATATTTCAGAAGGTGCCAGGAAAATCTTTTAGAGTGCCCCCTGAGACTCTAAATCTAGGGCTCCTATTGAGAGCCAAGTGATTGCGGAGATGGGATTAAACCAATTTTCCCAGTCTGCTCTCAAAACGCCACGGGTTGGCTTAATTAAAACCAAAAGAAAAGACATCATCCAGTGGTCTTAAGTTATACAAGGGGAGAGTTTATGCTGGGATTTTCAAAGCACTTTAAATGTCAGCAGAGCTTAGGCACTTACATATGTGCATGTGCCTGTGGACACTCGGCAGCGCTGACAGGGAATGGGCAGTCCCTGCACATGGGGCAGGCTGGGCAAGGAAAGGACAGGAGGGGAAAGGCATACATACCAGACATGTTGCCATTCTCGTGCTTTTTTAGATGTCTGTCAAGATTGGTTTGTTGGCCAAAACACCTGTCACACAAGTGACACTTGAATGGCTTCTCTTTATTGTGGATGTTACGCACATGTCTCTGCAGGTTAGAGGATATGCTAAAGGATCTGTCACAGTATTTGCATCTAAAAAAAAAAAAAACAAACCAAAAAAGTGGGTAGGAAAGGGTTTGTTAATAGCTCTAAACATAAGATTTGTGCTAAGATACATGAAGAGCCTTCTGGGCTCAGCCTCAGCACCCAACTGCTGTTCCTTGGTCCCCACTGAGGCACAATCCTCCTTGAGATAAAGACAATTTTTGGCTGACTAACTGGAGAACTGTGCTCTTGGAAAGGAGACATAACTTCTACAGCAGGGTTTTCAGCTTTAATTCACATTAGACTTCATATTTTAAATACTGCCTCTAGGAATAAGCATAATATTCCTGAGCTAATGGCATCAAATTAGCTATGGTAATTGAGTCGCATGTTTTTAAAACTGTTGCACGCAAAGTTGGGAAGTTTGAAAACAGTAGAGCAATAACTCTATTGTTTCATGTGCTGCCAATACAATACAATTAAACACTTTTGGAAAAAACATGAAACAGATCTCTTCTAATGCTCAAATAAGGTAAAAAGGGCTATTTCTTTTCCTATTCTAAATTATACTGTGTGATTAAATCTTTTCTTGAGGAATTAGCTTGCTTGATTGCTAATCCCAGAGGAAATTTGGTTATCTTGCAAAAACCAGCAATAAACAATCCCAACCTTTAATACTGTGCCAATGTGAGTAGTTTAGTCTATCACTCTGGTACCAGAGGCATCAATTTTCATACTCTGCAGCGATTTGAAGTCCCTAAAGCCTTTACTGTATTGCTCTTTAAGCCATTACTAAGTCATACTATAACTATTCCAAATTCTCTGGCTGGCAACTAGCCAAGAGTCTTCACCACTTCAGTTTTTCAATCTTTTACTTCTCCCGTGCCTCTCTTACGCTTGTCAATGATGTCAAATTTTTTTTAGTGCTGAAATCGCCCATTATGCTACTAATTGCTTGTGGCTTTTATGCAGCGGACGGGTATAACATGCATCAAGACCTTCCTTCAATAAAATTAGATGTGAATCTCATTTCCCAAGGAAACTAGATGCAAAAAACATATTGTTTCCTCACAAACAATGAGCTTACTCTGCTCTTTACAGCTCATAAAATGCAGAAATCTGTGCATTTGTTTTACTGGAACATAAACTGGCCTCTTTCCAGTTTAAATTAGCCTTTCATTTTCAGTAAGGTGAAGCTTCTATACACATTTCTGCATGTGACTGTCCTGGATTCAGTATCCCACACATATTCTTATCAACAGGAGAGTACACCCACATGGGTTTTGGTTAAGCAGACCTCAGAAAGGATCCAGATTAGGCAGGAAACAAATAAATTCAGTAACGCCTTTGCAACCAGGACCTTTCAGAAATCAGATGACTGACAAATCACCCAATTTTAGCCTGCAAGTAACACTGCAGAACTCTAAGAAAAAAAACATTTTGGAAGGGAAAACATGTCCAGAAGCCCTACTGAATGTCAATTCAATCACATTGGTTCAGCAGGGCCAGCCACCCTGCCAGCAAAGGCAGGACTTGGGGACAATGATGGGACACTGCCTCAGCCAAAAAAATTTCTCTAATACCAAAACCCTCTCCCTTTCTGCAGCTTCAACACCAAGGATCAACACCAAATGCACAAAACTCTGAGATCAAAATGCAACTGTAGGTCCAAATCTAAGAAGGAAGGGCTGGAGCTGGGCCAGCAAGGATGTTGTCCCTGGCTTTATTCACAGAACCACAGAAAATGTCTGCATTGGAAGGGACCTTAAAGCTTGGCCACAGCACAGCCAGGTGAGGGGTTACCTATAGGGCTGCTCTCCAGTGTGGGTCCTCAGGTGACGGGTCAGGTTTGCAGACCTCGGGAAAATCTTGCCACAGTATCTGTGAAAAGAAAATGTTTGGTTAAGACAACACACCCTGGAATAGCTTTGTCCCAGTTTGAGCCATGCAGGATGCAGAGCCCAAATGGAATCATCACTGCATGGTCCTATTAGCATTGCTTTGGTGCAACAACACTTCAGTGAAAGTATTCAGCAAATATAAGGGATTGACACCCACACGAGAGTGGGACTAGAACTGCTGGCACCAACCAGCTTTGCTTGTGCAGAAGCAAGGGATATATGAAAAAAAAAACCAGTTTTAAAGATTGCTCCAAGATTCTAAGCTCACTGGGTGATTTTCAGCCTCATTCAGATTTGGAATCAAGAGAATCTGTTATTAAAGCCTTGGATTTCTGCCTCGGTGTAAGCAAATTTCAAACCTTTCAACCAATTCTACGTGTCAGCAAACGTGACACCATTCTGTGCATTGAATAGGATCAGAGCAGACAAGTCTCAAAGACCTAATCCATCAAGGTATGTTTCTATAACAACATGTCTTGAGAGAAGGTGACATGTTTTCAAAAAGATCAGATAAACCGATATGCCAGTGTCAAACGCCTGCACATTCTGGAGATGATATAGAGACCTAAATAGTGCAATTTAAAAACCATTCTCCAAACTCAATAATGTGTCACAGGAAAAATAATGGCAAAAAAAAAAAAAAAGAAATTAATGTGACTTCTCCCCCTTCATTCAAGTAACATATTAATATTCAGGTTTATAATTGGCCCCTTCTGCTAAGGACATTGAGCCCATTTTTGCATGGGGGCAGAGCACACATAGCACTCTCTGAAGTGAATGAGGGTGGTGGTTGCTCCACGTGATGACTTTGAAGATTGCATCCCTTCACTTTTAACATCCCATTTATTTTTTCACAACGTGATGTATAAGCCTTCAAAATACCCACACAGCTAATTCCACTCTCCTTGACAAAGCTCCCATTCATTTTGGGGGCACATTCAATGACTATCTTCATTGTGGGGTTTTTTTTTAAAGTCTGTACACACAAGTCCTAATAAGTCATGTATTTTATCACTGATCCCTTTGGATATTAAAACCAGAAGCCTGAGAGAAAACACGCCTGTAGTTTATGATCAAAAAAATCAATAATGAAAGCACACTTTTATACACGAAAGTGATGAGAAAATCTGGAAAAAAAGAATTGTTTATATAACAGTTCCCACCTCATCTATCAAACCGCTACGATACAGGGAGAGCTCTTTGTTTCCTAACATCCGTAATTTAATAAATAGGAACCCCAAAGGGCAACGCTTTGGGGTTGGGCACAGGGAGGCCTGAAAGACCTGCTGTGGTGTCTGTGTGAGCAGGGAGGGCTCGGGGAGGGCACTGGGGTGGCCCTGGGCTACCTGCAGGTGTAGCGCTCCTTGCCCTTGCGCAGCAGCGTCTCGGGGAGCGCGCTGGGCGGCGCGCGGAAGTTGAACATGGATGGCACCGACTGGATCAGCTCGCTGGCCTCGGGCTTCAGGGCGCTGAAGCTCTCCAGCTTCTCAGCCATGTTCTCTATTGCTGACACCTGCAGAGGGAGAGAGCACAGAACAAACCAAGGTTAATAGTCCCTTCAGCTTTCTGCCCCTGCCGGGAACCCGAAATGCAGAGAGCAGTGACTGACAAGTGGCAGAAGAAGGAAAAAAAGTCAGTGTAGAGCTGTGGTCTCAAAAATTATGGGGCATGAGGGTACTAATCAGCCAGTGTTCGTTTCTTCTTATTTTTAAGCCCCAGCTTCTACAAAATTCCAGGTTTGCAGTCTGTGGTTGTGTGCCTACAAGTCTGAGCATCCCATCTACAGAAATCACTGAACATTTTTTAACAAACCAACAGAAATAATAGCTGAATTTCTACAATTTTGGGTTGTTTTTTTTTAAGGATTTGCAGAGGACACATATCACAGGGGAAACGCTTTGGACATTCTAGCTCAACCAAGACCTCCAACAATCCAGATCCAAAGAGGCTCCATCCATGTCCCAACCACATCCAACCATTCAGTCCAGTCTTCTAGCCCATCCACAGTCAAAGACCATGAGATAAACCCAGAAGAAATGAAGCTTTGGTGGGTTTGGTGCTCTATATTCACATTACTTGTTAGATGTCTACCCTATTTTTCTACTACCTCTTGATATTCCTGCTATATATTTAGTTGCTTGTAAACCCTATGTGCTTTGGGATGTCTCCACTCTTGATTAGCTGTTTGTATTTTGCAGGGAGTGGGGATTAAATAATTGCTGGAGAATGGTTTCCTTCAAGGTGCCTGGAACAGACCACATAAAACTCCTCCAAAATCTCAAACGTTGTCACTTGAATAGCTCAAGAATGCTGCTGAGCCAACTGACAGGTGAGAATAACCATTCACCTCTCCTTAATACCACAAACATATGCAAAAAAAGAAAGCCAAACTCTCACCTACAGAGCACAAAACCCACAGCATGAGCCCTGTGCAAGGTCTTGCTTGTAATGAAGGAAATTATTTGAAAGACAAGATGCTGAACCCTTCTCAGCTGGAACACCTCCACAGACTGTTCTTCAAAATCCATGAAAGGTTCCTCTGATTGTTGGAAAACCGAAATTTTAATTGGAAGAACTGAGCACTTTTGCAGGTTAATTTAATTTTATTTTCATTGGCAGAATTGCACGGTTGTCTCCTGGAAGGACTATTTCCATGCTGGTTAGCTCTGCCTTTGGGCTGGGTTGTTTTCTTCCCTCTAGCCTGCAGCCTGCCCTCTCATTTCATGCTCAGATTCCTAATGCCGAGTACAAATTGCAACGTACAGGGTACCACTGCCAATTTGCCAAATGTCTTTCATCAAACACGGTGGAAAAAAATAAAAAATCTCAGAGGGAAGTCAAGATACATTTACTTGTCAGGCAACAAATGTGAAAGCATTGCGAGGCAGTAAGGGCTGTAAGCTCTGGGGTTTGATTCATAATCACTCAGCTGCTAAAACATTCTCCACAGATGCAAGTAGACAGCACATTTGTCAATATGAAGGATTTTGACATGTACTGATCACAGGCATGAGATATGTAATGATGATGCTGCTGGGAGAGGAGGTAATTCTATCTCAGCACCGAGATGTCATTATCAACCCATACAACTCAACATTACCATATATTTCTTTTTATACGACTTCATCTTCTCCTTGGGTTAGAATTGATTCTTAAAGCTTTTAAAACAGTCGTTCCACTGCCTTTAATTCCTTCTAATTGTTCCCCACAAAAATTCACTCATCTATTTTACAACTGCTGAAAATAAATGGTTTGAATGAAAAATGCCCTTTGGCCTTCGGGCTGATTAGCAATGACAAGACAGTGCATGGGTTATGATATCACATATTTATGGTGAAGAATAATAAGGGTACTGAGAAGTATAATAAATGTTTTATTTATGTATATTTAATATTCAAGTCCATTTCATTATCTAGTGGGTTTAAATCATTTTTGGATCACAATTTCTCATGCACATGGTCCCCCCCAGTAACATATGAAAGCAACTCTTTTCCCCTTTACATTTAAAATGGCTTAGTCATGCTGACTTTTTTTTTTTTTTAGTTCTTATTTCCAGGATTTTGCAGAGGAGAAACTGAGACAGACTCTTGTTTAATGCACAGCGACGCAGATCAGCGTTACCTCCAACACTGCCTCCAGGATTACATCAGTCCCAAAATAGGTATGAAATCAGCACCTAATCTTAAATCCCTCATCCAGAGGAAACACGAGCACTTCCAATTATTTTAAAGTATTACTCGCCTTCTAAAAATATGTTTCTCACCATAGGAATGACTATTGTGATTGTTTTGCTGGTTTTTTTTTTTAAGCCTGACTTATGTGGTGACCTGGTATGATTTATGTTTTTGAAGAACTGCACCAGCACCAATGGGAAGCGTTTGGCTTTGCTGATCCAAGGCAGTGTCACTGCACTATCAGGATAATTACAGCTGCTACTATCTGCTGGAGGTAGGGCTCACAAGAACCAAAACTGGGGCATTTCCTTAAGAATTGCTGGAGGGTGTTGGTGCTCAGAGCCTTCAGGATTCAAACCCCTGCTGTGAGATGGTTTCCTGGGCTGTGGGGATATTTTACAGCCCGTGAAATCCTGCAGCCCTGATCCACAACATGCTCTCCATCACTTTAAGTGCAGGCAGACAGCCTCTGCTCACCAGTCTACCTGCAAAACACCAGCTGAGCAGTTTGAAATCTGGGGTTGCACTGGGATCTAACTCAGGCACCAAAACCAAATGGGAATTCTAAACCTGCAATGTGAATTTTGGAAGCTGGAACCCAGTGCCAAGCAGAGGCTGCAGGGGACAGAAAGGACAGCAAGCAAGGGATAAATCCACTCACTGTCTCCTGTCATACACCAGCACTGAGAGGTGCAAGAGCATTAACTGCAGGCTGCATCTCAGTTATGGTGCTGAACAGCCATTGCTGTTCCCATTCACTTGGCTAAGCCTTTTCAAACCCATTTATATTTTTGTCAAGGAGAGTTCACCACTTTAATTAGGTGCATACGAAAAGATACTGGCTTTTGTTCCTTCTAAGCCTTTTGCGTGATTTTTTTGTGTGGGTTTTATTCTGCATTGTTATCACTAATGAATAACCATTCCTCATTCAGGTTCTGCTCACCATTCTGGGCTCACAGAGCTGGGGCATAGCTCCCTCAGGCATTTTTTTCCCAGCTGAAAAAATCAAAATCTACTTAGTCTCTTTTTGAATGGAAGCTGCTCCCTACCTCTGATCATCATTGTTGCACTTTTCTGTGTCTTTTCTAATTCTACTACGGCCTTTTTGAGAGGGACTTCAGCTGTATTCAAGACCTGAAGGCAGCATAACATAATGATGTTTTCAATTCCTTTCTGCTAAGCACTCAGGTGATATTTTCATAAGACTACCAACTTCGAGATCTCTTTCCTGAATGACACGAGTTAAAAGTCACACTTTCCCCTCGGTATTACTGGGTATTTACTGACATTGACTTTTATTGCTGTTTTAGTCCTGGTGATTCAGCTTCCTCTGAAACCTTCACAGTCAGTTCTGGATTTGGCTACTTGCAGTGAACAGTCACAAACTCCACTCTCTGCCTGATCACCCTTCTTCCTCTGGCATTTACAGACATTTGCCACAGTTCAGGGCCTGGTGACATCCTAAGGTGCACCCATCAATAATCTTCTATGACTGTAGAAATCACTATTGTGTTCTTACCCTTTCTCCCCTCTTTTTTCTTTATGACTAAATATTAACCCAGGAGATGACTTTCCTTCTTCACAAAGACGCTCCCTCTAGCTGAAACACAGGTGAAGTAGCTCTTCTTCCCTCCAGACACTGTTATTGCTGGTGGCAAGGCAAGAGGAGTTGTGTTGGCCATGGAGATGCTGCTGCTCCTCAATCCACCACACCCCTGGAGAAGGTGTGAGAGTGTCTGAACTGGAGGGTTGGGTGAGGCTCATGTCACCTCATCTCTCCAGGGATGGTCCCTGGGACCACCAGGGAGGCAGGTGTGTGGCTACAGCCACCAGCTGTGCTCTCAGGGGCTTCTGCACCCCAGATCATCTGTGGTGATCCCTGAATGGGGCACAGGGGGGAAGCACTGCTTGACCCCCAGGATGGAATTAGTGTAATTGCCATGCCCATGGAGAAAGCCCTCTGAGGAGGAAGGAGAGCAGGAAGATCCCATTACATATTTTACATACAGCTATTGCCTTATGGGCGAGTCACGTGTGCTCCTAATCTGCGATCAGTGAATGACAGTGTTTTATATAGAACAGTAACTTTTGATTTAAATATATAAGAGTTGTTGATTCTATCTGTGTCCAGATGTCTGGAAAAGGAAGCAGCTTTCCCCCACCTCCCTGAGAGGCTATTAACCTCCGACTGACGCAAACTAATGTGCAGTCACAATTCCCCAGCTCCGACTCAAAAATGCAGACATTACCATAATCGGCTAAAACAAGTATTTATAAACATTTCAGCGGGCAAGATATCATCAGCAGGGGCCTTGAACATTTGTCTTAAAATTTATTAGCCAACCCACAAAAAAGTGGCATAAATAAAGCAAAGGTTTGCTGTTGCTGCTTTTTAAGAACAACCTGATGATATGAAATAATCTCGCAGACAATGCCATGAATTACATGACCTTATGTTTTACAAATGTGACTCCTTCATTGCTACTATCACAAAAACAACTGACTTTATGGCCAGACCTCATGGGAAAAAAAACTGTTCAAGTGTTTGCTTTCTATTTTTACTACTGTTATTTGGGGAACTCTTCAAAATCCAAATGCTAAAGCTCAGGATCTCTCCCTCCCCCAGTTGAAGTTATAATGTTGACTTTAAGAACTGCAATTTGTGGATCATGTTGTCTTGAAACTGTGTATTTGGACATCCAGCCCTGGAACTTGGCTGAGCTATATTCACGTTCAAGAGACCTATCACACGTGGCTGAACTTTATGAAGCAGTAGTGAGAAACTCCCACTGATCTGCAGTATGGTTCCAGAATAACTTGATTTGTATGAATGCAGTTGGTGGGGATTAAGCTCAGTTAGCAGAACGGATCATGTCCTAAAAATAAGCCCAGTAAAATAAAAGCTTTGTTAATGCACTCACCAAATTCCTCGTCATTTATTTGTAAAACTGTTTTAATTATTTCACAGTGATTCTTCATAAAGCTACTGCAAACAATATCTGCCTATAATTACAGAACCTCTTTATAGCAACCTTCTCCTGACTGCGACCAAAATGGGATAAATAGATCAAATTAATCCTGATCCATTCAAGAGAGGGTGTTGCCCTCTGATTTGCACCACAGGGCTCCTGCCAAACAATGAAAAACAATCTCAAATAATCTTGAAATACACCGAACATGCAACTGGGAATTGAGACAGAAAGGCTTGTGTGATGTAGCCAAATCTCTCACGTTGGAGGTTCATCCATGGATCAGCATCCTGCTCACTCCATGTTTTAAACACCAATTTCTGCTGGAGCTGCTCAGAGCATGAGCATGGCCAGGAGACATATGCTCTCAAAAGCAGCAAGATGATGGAAATTTGAGGACCAAGCCAAAGTCAAGGAAATCAGACAGAAGAAACAGACTGCACTGGGTGTTTCAACTTCCCAAACCTGCCCAAGCAGAGCCACTTTCCTGAGAGCAGAGGATTAAGGGCCAAATCACACATCCTACTACGGCCTCTTCATGTCCTACACTGAATTTCCTGAAGAAAAAGCTTGGAAACTACCTCCTGTGCTCCCCAAACCTGGCATCTAACCCCACCTCCTGCCTGCTGAGCTCGTGCAGCACCTCTGAGTGCTCACAGGAGTCCTGAGGCTGCTCAGCTCCTCCCAGCTCAGGCTCCCAGCGCATCCTTGCAGCTGCGTAAGCCAGTGCTTCCCAGGAAGAGAATGGGATTAAAACATATTTGTGTGCACAGAGCAAAGGTCCATCCCTGCTCCAGGAGTGTGGCAAGGATGGCACAGAACAGCAGACAGGGCTCTGAGCCCATCTGCAGGGACAGCACCTCGGGGCTCCCGCAGCACAAACGCACGTGCAGAGGAGCACGGGAGGATCTCTGAGCTCAGCTTGCAGAATTCTGGCTCTGCCTGGTGAAACGAGTCCAGGTCACAGCGAGAGCCACGAGCAGCAGTGAGTCAGGACCTCAGCCACTGCCTCCTGGCTCCAGCTCTCCCCTCCGAAGCCCAAAGGTTGGGGGAAATCTGGGACAATATTTATGGAGTCAGTGCTGCAGCTGAGGAGCCAGCAGTGCAAGAGCAAAACTTCAGCCTTTTTGAAGCTACATCTGCAAAAGCAGTTGCTCTCATCCCTTTTTATTTTTTTCTTTCATGAACAATTTAGATGCATTAAAAACAAGGTTTTATAAAAATAGAAGAGAAAGGCCAAATTTATCCCATACTGCACTAAAAGCACAATTCCTGCTCGTGTAAAGAGGATGATGTAAGTATACACAGAGGACAAATTCAACCTAAACACAGCAAATAAATGGGTGTTTTATTTCTGCTTTAAGCACTGCAATGAGCAATTAAGCCCAAAATTTCAAAGCTATTAAAGTGACTATTAAAGTGACTATTAAAGTGACTAACTCCCACTGAAGTCAAGTGAGAGAGAAACACTAAATCCTCTGAGGCTCTGTATTTTAATGCAGATTAAATATTTATTAACTATTGCAATCTAAAAAGATTTCAGCCTGAAAATTTCACTGGAATCTCGAAAGGAAAACGGCTTGGAACAATTTCAGTCACATATAAACAAAGACTGCATTTGCAACCCTCACTCAGGTAAAGCTCCCATTGCCTTCACCAAATAAAACCACCAGGATCAGGTGCATAAAAATAAAGCCAATTTGACATTAGAGCATATTTATCTGCTACAGCTACAAGACCCTGTAGGAAAGAGTGGCATGCTCCATAATTGAGTGGTAAGTTATCTTTCATATTATATTTTTCTTACGCAATTTATCTCACAGTGATTAAATCAAAAATATAAGCAATGAACTTACCCAAATTCTTTGATCAGGCAATTGGAACTGGGAGCAAAATTGAAACAAAAACAACACATTATTCCTGAATTGGAATCCTTATTGCAATCAATCTACTTATTTAAAGAGACTAATTAAAATGTTATTCTGAATGATTTGTTGGACGGGGGTGTTTTCTCCCTAAAAAATACAATCCTTGTAATGTCAAAATTTTGTGAAATGCCATTAAATTATCTAATTTTCACAGCTTTTGAACCACTGGCACTGGGAGGAATTTTGCCCAGCCAGGGATAGGATAAGGACTTCAGTGTTTATGTCTGTAAGCTCTGTTTCAGAAAGATCCATCCGTTTGCTGTCATATTATCCAGCTAAAAAATAACAAATTCTTGCTTCATGAGTCAGCAATTTTCAGGAGTAAATTCACCAACAGAAACACAAGCTTTTAGGACATGAACAATAATTCTGCAGATATTTTAAATCCTGCCAGCAGAAAATGAAAACTCGTGGAACACTCCCCACCTGTACTTTTACAGGAGTGAACAGGACTATAAAGGAAAAACAGCTTTTCTGGAAGCTGTTCCCCAGTCCTCTATAAATACCAAGCCAGATTCTGCCTTTGCAAACAGGAGTCTCCTTTCTATTCTATTAAAGTTTGCAAGAAAGCATTCTGGCATTTACTCTTTTGACAGGACATGTGCTGGTGGTTTGGTTTTCTTTTACAATGTTCTGCCAGTGCCTGTTACACTCCTGACCTTTGTGTCAATCCAGCTCACAGTGAGTTAAAGGTGTTATCGCTCTCACTCAGGTAAGTGATAAAACCAAAGCCAGGCTCACCTGTGGGGTTTTTATTCTATAGCACAGTGAGAAAAGTGGAGGAGGGGGCTCTGCCCTGCCATGGGGAGGTGGCATGGGACACCTCCAGGTCACACTGATGGCCTTGGTGACAGCACTGGGACCTTCTTGGGGCACCAACGAGAGATTCAACCAACTCTCTGGCACAAAACACCAAGAGTGGAATCCTGACATCATTCCCATTAGCAGGAAATTCCCAATGTCTCCATCATACCCACACATCCTCACCTGACTTCCTGCTCCCCAGGTGACCAAGTGACACAGTGCTACACTCAGGAGTATCCAACTCCCTCCCTGCCCACCAAAGCCAAACTCCACACTGAGAATTTTTCCCCAGCAGCCTCTTTCCCACCCACTGACCACCCCACCTTCCACTGGCATCAGTCCAACCTCCAGAAACACCCTCAGAACCCCCAAATCCAACTGCTTTGAACCCCTCTGAGTTACAGCTTCAGAACAACTAGAGCGCATAAACAAAATAATACTGCTTTTTCCATCAATACAGTATGTAAAATACCCTCATTTAAATAATTTACTACTAATTTACAGCTCCTTAGCTGCTCTAACAGAATCATTCACTTGATGGAGAGGAACCAGCCTGTTTTACAGCAGGGGAAAAAAGCAGATTGAGCTCCTCTTTGTGCTACTAAAGGGGAATTTTCATTTGTTGTTTTGCCACTTGGGCAAATTTACCTTATTTAAGGTAATTCAGCAGGAGGTGTTGAGCTGCTATTAAATTTTGCACATAAATTCTCAGTGATTTTAATACATCTTAAATTCTTAGTTAATGCTTATAAATACTTATATAATGTCATAAATACTTACAGCATGTAAATACTACTAAATACTTAAATACTTAGATCCAACACTTCGTTCAGACATTGAAATTGGAATGGGATGTTTTTGTGCATCTGCAACCACATATACACTCAGCTATCCTTCCCAAGTCTCCAGAAGTCCCATATTTCAGAATATATTCCATGCAAGTTAGGACATAAGAAGTTAGGACTTCATTGGAGAAAAGAAAAAAAAAAAAAGGCAAGTGGTGGCAGATTATTGGGGTGTTTTGCCCAGGGATTCAGAGGAACCCGAATCAGAGACAGCAGCTCATGGCTGTGTGATTAAAATACAGGATGTGTAGAGGTGTCATTACTAAGATGAAACAGCCCACAGTCAGCAAGGGGTTCAAATCTCTAAATACCACAGAGCATTTTAATTCAGGTGTAAGATTTACCCAAAATATTTAGAAAAATCTCCCTTAGCAAGGAGGAGGAAGACAAAATGAGGGTGTGGTGCTGGTGGAGAAAAGCAATGTATAGTTTGCACACAGATCCTCTTGCTATACTACAAACACATCACAGTTATTGAACTGTTTTGGGACACCCTACTAAATGTTTTCCATCCAGGATTGTGTCCCATGAACACATGAGCAACCCTCATACAGCCTGTCTTCAGGTATGGAGGAGCAGGGATTCTACACACACACTGCACACACTGCAGCCCATAGCAGCTACCAAAAAACCAGAGCATTTCCACTAGGAGGCTTGGAAACATCAGGTGGAAACTTTTATCTCTTTTAGGGAAGTCCTTAAATATAATAAAACCCCTTTTAAACTGATATGCTCAGCCTTGCTGGCCCTACTTTGACTCTGCATTAACTCCTTATATTCAACATTGACTCTCCTCGCCTGAAGCACAGGAGAGAGCTGAAGACACAAGTGGCTGCAAACTTTGGTAGCTACATTATGGTTCTGGAGGAAAATGGTTCTAAAAGACACATTCAGTTCGAATCTGGCTTCCTCTATAATCAAAACATGTTGTTTCATCTGCAAAACATCAAGAAGCTCAGAACAATGCTTATGCTTTTCCACCACAATGGTCCAGCAAAAACTGTGTGTTTTAGGAAATCCAAAAATGACTAAGACTGCATTCATTTCTCTGCACCTGCTTTGAAGCATCAACAGGCTTGTTTACAACATCAAAATTCCCAAAATACTTACTTGTGGATGAAACAAGAATCCCGGGGAAGGTCTCAAGTATTTCTCTTTTAAAGCTTCCAGTGGGTCAGTTAGCTTTCTTTTTTCTACTCTGTAAATGTTAAAATTAGATTTGCTTGTGATGAATCAGTCTCAGATATTAATAATCATACAGCTACTCAGGTTTAAAACAGGTAATTACACACCAAGCAATTTGTTTCTGGGAGATAACAGTAAAAGATAAGGGAGGACACTCAAGTCTTGATTCCCACACACAGCTCATTACTGCCAAGGTGGGGCTGGGAATCCCCATTAAAGGAGATTATACCATTTATATAGGGAATAATCCCATTTCAGAAGATTGATAACAATTATAATAGGAGCCAATGACTAACTACCAAGCACTTTTATAAGGAAATAAGGCAACTGAGTGTGCTCTGTACTAAAAGGAGAGGAATTAAGGCAACAGAGCCTTGAGCAATGGGTCCCTTGCCATCTGTCCACACATGACATCAAAGCCACCACCCTGGGAACCTCTGCTGTGCACAGCCAAGGACAAGCAGGGTCAGAAAGGTGGGCTTGTAGGAACACACTGAATCTGAGGTGCCAGCAACAAAAACTGCAATTCACTCATGGGCATTCAGGCAGCGAAACCCAGCGTGGATAATTCAGCAACAGCGTGGAAATCTGAGGCTTTTACTTTTTCATTCATGATGAGCATGGATTAATGGTGTTGGCCATGTGGAGATGTAACTCATGGCAAAGGAAGGCTCAGTAACAACTGGTCTTGTGCTGCACTGCCAGAATTTGTACAGATTTCAGTAAAATCATAGAAATGTAGGCTCACAGAATGGTTTGGGCTGAAAGGGACCCTAAAGACCATCCAGTTCCAACCCCTCTGCCCTGGGCAGAGGAGTTTGCAATGCAATTTAATTAGTTGGTAATGCAGGGGCATAAAATACAGATCATTATTTCCGCTGCTTCAGGCATTTTAAATGAATATGACGCACAGAGAACCTATGGTCTAACACAGATATCAATCTGGCATGAATAAAACCATCTCAGTAAATAGCATCATATCCTGCTCCTTCATAATGCAGACTTGTTGTCTTATGCACCAGCACTCTCCAAAAACTTTGCCCACAGCATTTCTTTTTCAGATAAAGTAATAAATTAACATAATTTACACAGCAGGAACCTTTTTTTTAACAAGAGGCTGTAAAATCAGTCATTTAGATTACAGACAAATATTTTTATGGCTAATATTTCTCTAAACTAGTTTAGATGCGTGACTTTGACGGGTTACAGACATATGAGCAGAAAGGGCAAAGGCTCACATACACAAGATGCAGGTGAAATTCAGATCCCATTGAGATCCATCTCAGCTCTGCTGGGAAACACCAAGAGTTCTGGATTTTAACACAGGTTTTTAAAACCTCAGGTCACTGACAGTGTGCACCTGACAAAGCCAACCAAGAGGCTCTCACTGATTTCACAGGGTAGATCATAGATGGGGATCTGCACAACCTGGGATAGAGGAAGGTGTCTCTGGCCATGGCAGGGAGTTGGAATGAGATTGGCTTTAAGGTCCCTTCCAACCCAAACCATTCTGTGATGATTCTATGACTAAGGAGCCCACTGGTCAGGCTTTGTATAAACAAGGATTCTGTGCCTTCAATTCTATGAATTAAATGCCTGAAGAAATCAGCCCATGATCACTCTCAATTTCCATATTTTTAATACACCTTAGGGCCAGTGTGTTTCTTTGCTGTACTTGCGAGACACTCCTCTTGAATTTAGGAGGAACTGTCAAGGTGGAGTACAAGGGGTACCCTGGGGAGAGGCACTGTCACCTCCAGGGAAGGGCAGAGTGGGCAGCATTTCAGAAGAAAATTAATTTCAGGCAAACCAGTGACATCAAATACACATCAAACAGACAAACATTCAATAGTATGCTAACTCGTTTATGGGCAAGAGAATATATTCAACTTCTGCATGTCAAGTTAAGATAATGACTCATGGCAACAAAAGCTTGCTAATTGCAGCATCACCAGTCCCGTGGCTCACTCAGAGCAGCTGGGACATGAGGAGGGATGTGCAGTCACACCCAGCCTGAGCCCCCTGTGCTGGCAGTGGGGTGGCACCTCCAGGGACACCGGGAGAGGGACAGCCCTGGCCGCCTGTACCAAAGGACACTGAAAGGCAGCAGAGAGCCTGTTACCTGTATATGGGATCCATAAAGAACGGGGTGGGCCTGGCATGCTGCAAAGAGGACTCTGAAGCTTTCCTTTGCTCGAGGTCTCCTCCTTTCTTCTCTCCAAAGACGTGGTTTTTCCGAGGCTCGGCTTGTTTAGTGCTGCTGGCTCTGCTTCGGCTGCCCATGCTGAGATCCAGCGGCTGGTCCTGGCTGGATGCACAGGGGGCTGCTGGCTTGGAGGGGATGGGAGTGAGTGGCTTCTCCTCCTTACGTTTTATGGTGAGGTCAAAGGGAGACTCAGAGCTTCCCTTTGGGATCTTCTTAATTTCACTGGGTGATTGGGGCTCCACTTTCAAGGGTAACGGTCTCAAGTCTCTATCAGGAAATGGATACATTGACTGAGAGAATGCTGGAAAAAACGGGAGGGGAAACATGGAAGGGTAAGGTAAGGCTCCGACTTTTTTGTCTTGCAGCCCCACAAGTCCTGTTGAACCAAAGTACTTTTCAGCAATAGAAGCAATAGCCTTTATAGAATCATTCACCGCTCCTGACACCGCAGTCTGCTCCTCTAAGGATGGTGAGAAAATGGAATGATTGCTGTGGTCTTTCTTATTATTTATTGACGCCAGGCTCTGCAGAGAGCTTACTTTGTCTTTGAACATTTTACCATTTTCTTTAAATTTCTCTTTCTCACTTTCAATGTCACTTTCCAGATCAGAGCCCGAGGTGGTTTCCAGGTCACTGCCACTGGGGGTACTGACATCGTCAAGGTCAAGGTCACTACTCTCTGACTGGTCACTGAGTTTCTCATGCGGCCTCTCTTCAGAGGACCCTTCTGGTTGAAGCTCCACTGGCTTATTCTCCCCTACTGATGGTTGTTTATTTAGTGCCTTCAAAATATCCTGGGTGGCTGGCAGTATCTGAGGATTTGTCATGAGGGGACTTTGGCTTTTGTTTGTCTGATCTGCGCTCGGAAGTCCTTTAACAGGAGAACTAGTAGGTAGCAAAGGTGGCCTGTGGTACAAGCCTGAAGGAAACAGACCGGGGAAGCTAAAAGAAAATCCAGGAGCTGTTGGAAAGGTAAGACCAGCAGGATGCCTATTGGCTCCAAAATAGTCAGCAAGGCCCGGATTTGCATGATTCATATTAACCATGGACGTTTTATCCATAGCTGGGGTTCCAGGAAGAGAAATGCCTTGGCCAAAAAATCCTCCTGCTGCAAAATGGTTCTTGCCCTCACAAAATCTCCTGTGTTTATTTAAGGAAGACGTAGTGCTGAACATTTGTCCACAGTCTTTGCACTTGATTTGGGTTCTGCAATCAGCATGCATGCGCTTATGACGACAAAGGTTTGAAAACTGAGTATAGGATTTATGGCAGACCTCACCTGTATGTAAACAACAACAACAACACATCTCAGGCTTTGTGGTAATTGCCCCCACCCTCAAAATTGTGCAAATAACACCATTTTTCACCCGCCAAATGCCAATGAGGAAGCCGTAGGGAGAGGTCTGGGTGCACAAATGTACAAAAGCAACTCTGCTCTCCAAAGCAAGGCATCCGAGCAGACAAATGTCAAAAGACAGAACCAAAACCCACTCCAGCTGAGCAGAAAAGGTCTGGAGTCACTAAAAGACACACTGTCCTCGTTTGCTCCTTGCATTGCACAGTGTTGCACATTCAGCACCATTGTTCCACGTTGCATTAGCCCCCAGAGCCCCCCAGGAGCCACAGCCCCGTGCTGTGACCCCACATGAACCCACGGTGCTCCTGGGTGAGAGCACAGGTGTCTTCAAATGGTATCCATTTATGTCACTATTCCCGTGTGGAAATTAGTCATTAAAATAAATATTTGCAGGACCAGCAGAGATGGAGCTGCCTTGCAGAGCTTTCACTCTGCAAGAATAGGAAAGAGGGGAAGGAGGAGACAACCAGGTATTTCCTATTTCCAAGTATAAATTTAACAAACATTTTTTTTCCACTTACAATGAAAAATTTAATCTCATGGAAGTCCAGGCTAGAACCTGGATAACCTCAGTATTCTTATACGTCCAAAGCATTTCCATTCATGCAATGCATTCAGTCCTTACAGATGCCTGTGATACTGCAACTCTGAATTCCACATCTTAATAACTTTCCTAGTCTTAATACAGCTTAAACAGACTTGTTCCAAAACAGGGCAGCAGCATTACAGTAAGCAGTGTTATCTGCAATAAATCCTTTTTTTTTTCCCAGCCAGGAAAAAGCATGTGGCCGCTTTATTTTTATTTAATTTGTGTTATATCATAAACTCTCATCTTTCACACATCAAAGCCGCACAACAATACACATTGTGTATTCTGAGGCCTTTTTAACAATCATTTTCATGATTTGAGACAGTCTGACATAATTTACAATGGCTCTATTTTAAGCCTGCAGAGGAAACTGAATTGAATGTATCCCATCCTGCACTCTTGGTTCCCATGAACTGCAATCACGTCCTCTAACTTCCACTCACACCGGAGCCTGCCTAACCTTCCTGCTCCTCCAAATCCCTGCCCTTGAGAAACTCCACCACTTGTTGTCATCTCCTAACTGTTTACCTCTTCAGCAGCCTGCTCCGTATCTCACCAACAATGCTCCTATTGTTCCCAGGCCTGATCCTGCCCCATCCACCCGTTTTTGCCTGTTCCCATCCCGCACTGACATCCCCGGGACAATCCGCGGGGTAAAGGGTGCAGGATTGGACCCGAACACAGGAAATTCGCGATGCGGTAATTCAGGAAGAATGTCTGTTTCTGTGTATCAGTTACTGTTCCTGCTGGATATCTTCATTCACGAGGAAAGGCGAGAGAGAAAAGAGAGAAGATCAAAAATAAAGCAAAAAAAAAAAGAGAAAAATGTGGAAGAGAAAGAGAGAGACAAGACAGATGAGGAGAGATTATTCTAGCTCCTTGAAAATGCTTGATTTTCTCTTGATAAATACTTTTTGCCCCTCTAAAAAAATATTTCATTTGCCTATTTAAAATAGAAATATCTTTTATTAATATAGAACTATTTATCGTTCATTTCTGCAGTTATGAAGCTCTGATTTTTCTGCTTTTTTCTCTTATTTTTAGCCTAATTGCAGGTGTAACTTCCCATTTCTGCTCCCATCTTCACACTCCAGAGTACAAAATCAGGCCCCTTACCTTCACTGTGAGGTTTTACACAGTAATTTCCCCCTGCTCCCATCACCTGGATCACAGAACCCAAAATTAAACTGACCCAAATGGTGACTCAAGTGTTGCATCCATAGCTTCACACAAGCTTCATCCTGGATATTATGGATCAACTCCTCTCCATGTGTAAAGCATGACAGACCATATATATTTTTCCAGAAAAAAAAATCTCAAATCCATGCATTTTCAAGGACAGGCTAATGTAGAATTAAAAAGAAATCATGTTTTATGAACTTTTGATCTTCTACCAGGTTGCATTGAGGGCCAGCTTCTTATTCACATGGATTTATTAAAGATAAAAAATGACTGAAAAGAGGAGGATTGGCACAGATCAGGTCTTCCTAAAGTCTGGGAAGTTCTCCCTTAAAGAACAGTGGTACACTCCATTAATATATTCCAAAGTCAACAGAATCAGGAAATATTCTACTCTAGAGAAAATAAAAAATATGCACTTAAAATTTTAAGATATCCTTACAGGCTATTAAGGGAGATGCAAATTAATAATTTGACTAAGTGTATTTTATCTCAGTTTTAAAACTAAATTCAACCAATAATGGCAATGCTGATAAGTAAATATTTACCATTTTAATCTCAGCAAACAATTAACAGCTGTACTGACAATTTCACTTTTTCGAGCATTGATGTTATTTAAAGCTATTTAATGAGGCGCTGCTTGCTCAAGGTGCCTCTTGCATTTAACAGGCATTCTATTTAATCCACAGGCTCTAGAGGCTGGCAAAGCCATTTTGTGCCCAGGAGGAAGCCCTTGCTCCCTGGAATGTTCTTCCTGTTGGGGACTGTCACCTGAAGCCTGGGTGTATCACAGCATCAGTGATGGACACACCCAAGGCCACATGGATTCTGGAGGAGACTCTGTGTCTAAACTGACTGTGGCACCTCCATGGATACTCCCAAGAGCCAGGACTCCTGAGATAAATTTGTGTTGTAAGATCTACCTCCTTTTCATCACATGACTTAAACTTTGGTAGATGGGGGAACGGTTATCAACTTTAATTGTTTCCATGTATGAAAGCAACAGAAGCTGGGTTTGATTTCTCCTATTACACCTTATTACACCCTTCAAATCCCACTGCCATACTTCTAAGCAACTAACCTGTGAGAGAAGCTTCACTCCTTGCAGCTTTTATTGCTCTACAGACTCCAGGTTTAACACAAACTCCCAATCCCGGCTCACAAATTGCAAAAAATTAATCTTGTGCCTACACACACTCTGTACTGCGATTGTCTCTGGACCCCAAATTAGCCAGCAGTTAAGTTTGCATATTTTCTGCTTATTAAAAAAATTACTGTAAGTACTATTTAGAATCTGTTCAGTCTATTATGGCATGTGGTTTCTATTTGGGGAGGCTGGAGATTTTGCGAAGGCAGTGAGTAATTACCTTAGCGTTGGTGAGTTTTCACTCAAGCTTGGGCGGCGCACTGTAATAAGAGACAGTTGCCATAAACAGCCTGGTACGAGTAAATCATGGTGTGTGGCCTTCTGGTGGAAAGCAGATATCTGCTCTAGGTGACCCTACCTCCCTCTCATGGCTCGGCAAAGCCCACCAAACGTGTGCTCTCCAAACCCTTTTGTTCTGCAATTACACGGCTGTTACTCATAGGTTGCTCCATGGGGTTTCGTGCCTCGCACTGTACATGTGAAGAGTTGCTGTTTTGATTTATCAGAAAAAAAGAGCAACAAAGAGCATTTGAGAGATTATTTCATTCACAAAAGGTTCCGCTGAGAGGCTTTTATGTAGTCTTCAGGCCTACCTGAAGACTCCCTAACTAACCAGAAGTTAGTTTTCTAATTAAGTGTAATCACTTAATCTGCAATCATCCCTAAAAATTATTAGTGATATTTAATATTGGATCTATTTATACATTTTCTCATTGAAGGAGTCCAAGCCAAAAGTATTACTCACCCAATGGCAGGTTACAGATTTTGCACAAATAACTTATTTGAGCCAATATTCCTTCTCTTGAGGAAATATTTTAGCTTGTGGCCAATGCTTTTCACAGGTGTGGTACAGATATTTTGGTAAACTATTGTTGAGAGCAGTAAAAGAGAGGTTTAGCAGACAAGTAGAGGAGATCAAGGTACCTTTCAAGTCACAGCAGGTGCCTGAAAAGGCTCTGGTGCAGAGCAGCACTACCAAGAACAATATTTTAAAATATTTTCTGCCTCTGGTTTCCCAGTGAAAGGGAGGGAAAACAACCTGCACCCTCCCCAAGCATGGTCTGGCTCAGCAGCAAACACAACCTTGTGAGGTGCTGAGGATCCCATTTAAGCCCAGTATAGAGCCAGGTTCACACCCACAGCAAGTTTTATTGCTGGAGAAACTGTTAGTGAAGATCTAACAGCTCAACTCAGTCCTTAAATTTGGGACACGCAGAGGAGCCTCGAGGAACGTGGCAAGATGAATCTCACTACCTCTGAGACTTGTTTTCCAACTCCAGCAAAAGTCATGGCATCTGCTGTGGAGACTCTGCAGCCCAAAATTAACTCCTAAAGCAGGAGGAGAGCAGCCAGCTCAGCACAGGGCAGAGCAATGAGGCTGCAGCCACCAAGCCTGGCATGGCTCCTTCTTGCTAAATCCCACTCATCACTTTGCATCTGCACGTGGAAAAACATCCCTGGGACAAGAGATCTATTAACACAGCACACAGTGTCTGTCTGAAAAGGAAAATCACATGAAAATAACTCTTTGCATTGGACCACAAATTACCCAGAACTCATTTAGTAACTCACAGGTGGGAAATTCAGCGGGAGCAGAACACCTCCTGCTTCCAGCCTGCGCTGCTTTACGGCAAGAGAAACAACACTTAATCAAAGATGTTTAGTTGAGGACTTACATATAAAAGGTTTGACACTGCTGTGGATGTGTTTATGCTGTTTGAGGCCTGAAGAAGTGGCAAAGGTTTTGCCACACTCTGGACAAGCGTGAGCACGAGCCCCCACATGCTGGGAACGAATGTGCCTCTGAAGGTTGCTGGGGTCCGTGAAAACCTGCTAGGAAATGAGTACTGATTAACCAAGAAACTTGACTGCGGAAGAAGCCAGAAATTACAAGAGTCTTTTAAAATTCAAACCTTGGAGCTATTTTTGGGAGTATTGTGAGATTAAAACCTTCGCTAATGGGCAGCAATGGGAGCTGTGCCTGCAGGATGGGGCCTCAGTTTCCCAGGATCAGCCAAGCATTGGGTGGATCTGTTAACCCCTTTACAGCAGATGCATTTGACTTTGGCATTAGAAATTCCACATTTGAGGTCAGGGACTTCATGGGAAATGAGTGAAAATGTGGCTGCTTGAAACCTCTAAGCATTACTGCAATAGAAATACTTTATATTGGCACCCGAGTGTGTGACAGTGAGTAAATCTGTACACAACACAGTGCTAGAAACCAGGGCTTGGCTGCATCTTATAAGGGTCAGCTTAATATGAAAATCTCATAATTGTGGGAAATTTACCTAAAACCAAGCAAATCCTTATTCAAAAGGGCCAAGCTTAAGGAAACTGAGAAAAAAGCAATGCAGAGCACAACATCCTATACAAATAATCCACACAGCAGCCCAGTGCTGGGAGATGATGGAGATGCTTTAGGAATGAGAGTTGTGCTCACTTAGTGCAGCTGGGGTGCATTGCTAATTCTTATTTTTGATTTATATTGCAGAAGTGTCCTGAAGTTTCTGGTGCCAGCAGCTGGCACACAGCCTAGGGAATCCTCTACCCTGTGTTTTCCTGGGTTTTCTTGCCCCTCATTGACCCTCTCACACCCCACCAATCCTTGCAAGGAGCCAAGCCCTGAGCTCGAGGATGCTCAGCATCCTGCATCGGTGCCCATTTCAGACTCCACAGCCATCTCCAAATCAAAAGGGGAAGAAAAATAACATATTTGCAAAGTAGAAGTGAAAACCCTCGAGAAACCATCTGGAGCATGGCAGAAACCCTATACCCTCCTGCATCCCAACCTGGGGCATCCCCTTTCCCATGCTCCCGTGCCTCCAGCAGCACAAGAAGTGCCAGCAGCCTACAAATTCACTGTACCTTGGCACAGTTCTCACACTCGTAGTGCTTCCCGCTGTCGTGAGACATTTGGTGACGTATCAAGTTGGACTTCCAGTTGAAGGCTTTGGGGCACTGGTCACACTTGTACTCCCTCTCCTCACTGTGTGACAGCATGTGCTTCTCCAGGCTGTGGAAACAGGAGCAGGGCTCAGTGAGATGGGGGTTTGTGGGAAGAGGGGAGAGCAGAGTACATAGTGACAGCCAAAAGTAAAAAGATTAAAAAGCCCCAAAGGCCCAATCCTGAGAGAAACAAGTCCTGTGACTACCAGGCTCACCTCAGCCAGCAGGCAGAGCCTCCTCCTCCCCACCAGAATAACACATCCTCTCATGTTTTGCCAGGCCACTTGCAAATGCTCCAGGAGATGCTGCTGCCATCACTCCCCAAGGAGATTATTTCATACACCTCTCAGTATTTCACTCTGGTAATTCTCCCCTGCAGTCTGAATTATTTCTGCCTTATGACTTTCCCTCTGAACACACCTTGGATGCCACCACCTGCTATAAATCCACTTCTTTCATGGGAGTCAATTTTTCTTACAGCAGGAATAGATGAGGAATAACTCCTCTGCAGTAGGACAGGATGAGTTTAAGAAGCCTCTGGAAAAGGTACACTACAACTGAAGTTATTTTTGATGAATAAGTGAAAAATAACTGAAAAAAACCTAAAGAGTCTTTTTTATTATTAACTGTGTGCAATTGTGAGGTTGTTTAGTCATTCATTTCTTAGTCGTTTATTCAGTCTATTATTAGGGTATCCAGTGTCCACCTAATTTCTGTTGCATGTCTTTAAATTAGTTTTTGTCTCTGAATTTTTATTATTCTTTTGCAGAAAATACGTATTTTTAAACATCTGTATTTTTTGGTCAAACACAGAGTCATAACTCACACCACTGCTTGAGGGAAGATCACTACATAATACAAGAGTCGATTCACAGAAAACCCACTGGAAAATGGGAATTTTAGCCTGGGATGCCCAAACTGTTCTCACATGAAGTTCCCACTGATCTCTGCTGAATCAGTGATGAAACCTGCTGGGGTTACAGCCTTGTTTGGGTCATGTAGCCCAAACAGCAACCTCTCTTCTCAGCCACACGCAATGGAAATGCTTTCCCTCTGCAGACGCTCTTACTTCTATTCTTCTTCCTCTGGGGGGAAAAATAATTCTGGCTTCTCTTCCTAATACCTTTATAACAATTGACTCTCCATCATCCAAACAAATTTGCCTTAAGACCTGGAGAGATTCTTGTCCCTGGTTCTGGCACAGCTCACAGACTCTGCTGTGGCTCCATGAGTGTGATCAGCACTGGGCACTCCTGAACCCAACACCCCCATCCTCCTGCTCAGCTATTCCTCTGTATAATTGCTCACACCCTCAAGATCATTTGGGCCTTTTGCTTTATATAATCTGGATACAGCACACTTAGGCACTTTTTTGCTGTGAACTGTCTGTGTGGTGTATGAGCCTTTCAATAATTCAGAAGTTGGGAAATGGCTGCATTGGCTCTCATTTTTCACTCTTTCTCACAGTACTACCCATCTATTTATGATGACTCTTTCTTTGTTTTCTGCCCTCTCTCTTCAATTTTTAATATTTTAAGCTAAATTTACATTTCCTCAATGATTCCCATATGTTAAGATATCGTCCTCTCATTCGCAGGGAGAAAAGAACTTTAACACTGAGTAACTCCCAACATGGAAAAACCTCACAGACCAGAATCCTGTCTCATCCAAGCTGCTGGAAATCCTTCTGACTTGATCAGCCCCTTGGAATCAATCCCTCAGACTGAAAATCAGACGTGTGCAGCCACACACTGCCCAACAGCAGCCAGGGAACAAGACCTTGTGCCTACAAAAATTCCTGCTCTAGCCCAGGACTTTGCCTGTGAGGTATCTCAATATTACCATCAAACATTGGCTGAGGTTAACTTTCCCCAGGAAATCACCAAGATGTAAATCTGTGAGAGATGTGCTGCAAAAGTTCCTGTGTACTCTCAAAATCTTTCCGTAATTTGCAAAATTTGCTGTTAATCTGCACTGCAATATTGTATTTTAGGTAATCGCAGAAACTGTAGTGGCAGGAAAGTTGCACTATTTACAGTCTATGTATTTTGGGCACATAAGCACACAGGTCTATCTGTTTTAAGAGGGAGATAAATTTAAAAAAACAACAAACCCTGGTGTTTCATAACCATATGGCTACAAATAAATATTAACATATAGACATAGTTATTAACATCTAGAATCCATTTCTAACTAAAATGACTTGTTTGCAAAGGCAAAATTGGTAACATCAATGAACACCAGAGATGCTCCGAATTATTTCTACCTAAGACTAAGGAGCCCAGACCTCAGCTGATGTGAAGTAGAACCACTGCTGTGATTTCACTGCTACCAGCTCAATCCACACCAGCTACAGATCTGATTAGCAAAAGATCCAGCTCTAAATTTAAGATCCTCACTAAGGACTTCAAGCACAGGAATCAGATTTTTTATTTATGTAGACTCTGTTGCTTTTTATACCATGAAACACCAACTGGCATGGAAATCCTGCTCATCTTCATCTTTGGTTTCTGTAGAAGGTGAATGCATCAGGATCTGATACACTCCATGATCCAACTGAAACCATCACAGAATCTGCCCCACTCAACCACGTTTTAAGCACTTTCTCCTACCTTTGTAAGTCTGGGAAGACTTGGTCACACTCTTTACACTCCTGGATTTCATGCACGTCCTGCAGGTCATTCTCGTTCTCAAGCTTCTTCTGGAAGTCCTCCTCCACCATGGAGAAGGCGGAGTGAGGTGTGCTGCAGGGGAACTTCTGGTGGTCCACCAGCTCAGCCTTGGACTCGAAGAGCTGGTCGCAGTCCTCACAGCGGTACTGGCGCTCCTCTGCAACACACAGGGGTTGGGAACACACACACCACTTCAGTTTGCACTCATTTGTAACCACCACCCCATCAGTAGGTGGATGATGGTGTGGTTAAACTCATTGTTCTTCAGTAAAATTGAAAAGAACCTCAAAAGAAAGAAGGATTCCTAAGAATGCTTTACAATAGTGCTTTAATTTCATTTTAACTGCCTGGGATTCATGGTAGCTGCCAACAGGAATCCCTAACACTGGCTTAGGACAAAAGTCAGAGTGTTTAAACACCATCCTAAATGGAATTATACAGGCTCTAACATGGACATCCAGCAGAGGCTGCCAGTCTCTGCATTTCTGAATGAAAGAGATTGACTCACACACAAACAGCATCTAAAACAGCCAAAAGGGTGTTTAAATAGAGTTTTTAAAAGCCTCTTCATTTTCATCACAGTTCATACTGCAGCACCCACCTATGTTCAAAGTAAGCCAGAGACACATGAAGTTAAATTCTTTGCTTTGAAAGCCAAAAAATAGTCTTAATTTCTTACTGTAAAGTGTAGAATATCAGCAAAGTGTTACTTTGGAGTGAGTACTGCATTCCATTAATTAGTAATTCCCACAGAAGAATAGATTAGCTGACGAAAATCCCCAAAAAACAAACTTGGAGAAGAGCATCCCAAGATGGTTTTTCTTCTGCTGCATTTTCTCCTGTTGGTCCATACAAGGAGCCAGACACCCTGGTTTGGATCCAGATATGAATGCCCTGGGGCTCTGAGTCAGAAAGGCACTGAGGAGTCTGGCTGGAATCCCCAATGTATGCTCTTGGTTGCTACTTGACAGTTGAGCTGATCCAGAGAAAGTGTCATGGGGTTCTGTTCTTGGCTGTCCATGAGCAACACTTTGGCTCAGTGTGCTGCTAAATTAGCCCTGTGGGACATGATCCTACATGTGACTGCAGAGATTTCCTCTGGTGTCATTTACACAATAGCTACTTGGCCATGGGGACGAGGCAGGGAGAACAGTGTGCTGGAAAGGGAGACACCTTTAGCAATAACTAAACAAAGTTACAACTTTGGGGAAAAAAAACAAACACAAACCCAAATGGGAATGAATGCTTAATTCCCACTTTTTTTTAAGAGAACAAAAAATACTACTTTAAATGTACAAACAGTTTTAAGAAAATGCAGGCCTTGATACTTCCTGGCCTGGGGAATCCCTGTGCATTGTCCCTGAATCCCTGAGAATTTGCAGAATGTCCCTGTTGGCCTAAACTGCAACCTGCTGGGCATCAAGCAGATATCCCACACCCAGTTCCCAGTGTGGCTGATAACCCTCTGCACAGAAAAAGGAGATTTTGGAGATGGGGGACAAATCTGAGCCACAACTCAGGAGTTGCAGATGCAGAATCTGAGTGCGGGATGAATAATGGACAAGTGTGAGGAGTAACAATGGCTGAGATGTCCTCACAAGTGACAGCAACATTGACAAACTGAGATTTCCTCTCTTCAAGGTCACAGCTGTCTGGCTAAGTGACAAAAAATAACCTATAATGAGGGTCCATACGTGTCCTGCAGGAGCAGCACAGCCTTGAAATGAGGGCATGGACTGTTGTTCTTCTTTTGCAATAGCCACAAAACCATCAAGTTTCAACCAGGAACAGAAGGGCAGAGAACGGACAAATACAACCACAGTCTAGCTCTCCTCCCTGGCTGCAGTAAATCCATCCCAGACTTCAACAGAAGAAAAAAATCTCCCTAAATTTTGGGTTAACTTCATTGATACTTTCTATTAGGTGAAACAGTAAGAAGAAGCTAACCGTGGATGTCCGGAGCCATTGTCTCATGTGAATAATCTTCACTCTTCATGAACAGTAAGAGCTCCTCTCCTGGTTCAATATCTGCTACCACTCTGTAGAATATCTGGAAAAAAATAAACCAGAAAGAGAAAGCAAGGTGAGCACCATGACAGGCAAAGAGGCATTAAGCTGGTGAGTGTTGCAGACCAAACCCTGTGGTCAGAGCCTGCCTGGTTGTGGTGCTGCTGCTGGACAGGAGCTGACTGACCATGGCAGGGCTGCTCCTTCCAGCCCCAAAGTCGTAGTGTTTTGGGCTCTGTGAGGATAAAAAGGACAACTGTTTTCAATAGCCTCTGCTGCAAAATGAGCTTTGTGATGACTGCAGATATCACCAGCAATTTGTCTGCTGAGTTATGCCAAACCCATGTACAGAGCAGCTATAAAACACATCCCTAAGTGATCCTGGTGAGGGAGGGAATTCCTGTTGCACTGGGAAAAGGTACTAAAGTAACATTAATGCTGGGACTCAAGGATCTTAGAGGTTTTTTCCAGTCTTAATGGCTCTGTAATTCCAAAGCAGACATGAGAAGATGCTGCTGGTTAAGCCATAAGCATCCAGCCCCCCATTCCAACCATCTACAGTCCAAAACGCTGTGGGAAGAGAAGCTTGTAAGAATGAGTGCACCTGGTTATTCCTCAGCTTCAGATGGAAACCAAAGGAGAATCAGTCCTGGCTGAGGAAACACCATGAGCAGCCAAAGCTGTCAGTAGTGGCCCTGGCTGGTGACACCTTGTCCCCTCACACAGGTGATGCTGGGCTGTGGGAAGGAGCCCTTTGGGGAGGCAAGAGGCTGTGGGGGAGGGCAAAGGGGACACCCTCCCTCGGGTCCATGCACCAGAGGAAGCACACGCCAGCACCACGAGACTCTGCCGAAAGGAAATTCCCAAAATCCATCTGGCTGCTTTCCGTCTCAGCAGGAAATGTGAAGAGCACTAAAAAGCTCCACGAAGCAGCTCAAATAAATATTAGTAACTTCCTTGGGCCTTGTTAAACAAAACCACATGACAGCTATGTTTCCTATGCTAAAAAACGATGCCATTGCATTTTGTCAGACTGATGTATTTTTAAAGGGTTTGCTCTCAAACTCCTAATTCTCAACACTCCTGGCAGTGCACTGGGAGAAAGGCAGCAAATCACCTCCTGAGTTCAAAAGCACACAGATGAGTTTGTCACAGGTAGGGACAGGTGTCTGGAGATCCGAGGGTGCTTTCCCTGCCCAGTCACACACAGTCACAGCCAGCACATACCGGTGTCCTCCAGGAGGTGGCCGTACAGCCTAATCCTTTCTGCCTGCACAGGCTGTGCCCACGGACATGGGCTAAATACCTAAAAATATCCGATTTGGATGCATTTCCTTGGATTTTTTTTTATTATTCCTTCAATTTGTCCCAAAAACCACTCCAGAGAATGGTGCAGGGAGCAGCAGAGGAGGCTGCTGGAGCAGCTCATCCCACACCCCAGTGCTCACCCCTCAGAAGTGCTGGCAAAACACATCAGGCACAAGGTACCAGGGCCACAACCCCCTGCTTGCGCCCAATTTTCCCCATAAAACCCAGGAGAAGGAGTTTATGGGCACTCTGATCTGCCCTCCCTCCTCTTCCACAGCACCCTCATTGAAACACCAGCCTGGGCTGCTTAGGCTTCCCATCTGAATCTCTTGTCAAGGGCATTGCAAAGTCTGCCGGGTATTTTGGATGCCAAGAGAGCCACAGCACTGTCCTGTGGGCATCTCTTCATGCAGCCAGGCAAATATCTGGTACCACAATCCCCTCTGGATCCAATACTGCTGTTGGTGCCAAAGGATGCAGGGCTGCCTGGTTGGCTTCAGCATGCTGGGGATGCACTGAGGCAACACAGCTCATCTCATCAAAGACCAAAACACAGTTAAGTGAAGCCAGCTTTTACCTCCTGCAAATAAACCTGATGACAGCAACAAATCCAGTGAATACTCGCTGCAAGCAATGCTTGGTTTTCCATTTGTTACGATAAATGTATTGAAAAGTGGATTTTTAATTCCAGAAGTATAATGGCATCTACATATCTGAAAGGGAAGCTGCAGTTGGATCTGTGGAAGATAAGCCCAGTTGCTAGCTGGTTTGGGGTGAAAATAATATGTGGGATAACGATATACGCACACTGACTGAAGAGACTTCTGCAGAGCTCCCTGTTGGGGTGGGAGCAGCAGCACCACACAGCCAGGAAGGACTTCCACCATCCCACAGGGACTGTGCCAAAGCTTCTGCTCTGCCCAGGACTTGCTCCTGCTCCCAGGTTTTGTGTCCCAGTCAGCTAAATGCAGCTGTTCTTCCTAGGGCAGTGATGCATCCACAGCAATGAGAGAACACAAACCACAGCAAAGCCTTCTCTGGTATTTTCCCCGTCCCATCAAAGGTGTTTGGACAGACCTTTTCACCTCTCATCACAAAGTGAGGACACATGGATTGGGGCATAAAGAGGGTCTTGTTCAGAAATGCTGTGCTGGGGAGCATCACTTCTCTTGGGGAAGCCCAGGATGATGCAGCATCTTCCCAGCAGCTGTGGGACACATCTCTGAACGGGGAGCAAACCCTGCAGAGAGTTTTCTTGTTTGCACTGATATTTAAAAATAGCAGAGATGATCCAACTACCTATCAGAAACTCCCTGGCCAGCCTCTCTGTCCCTCAGCAGGGAGACAAGATGGGTGTTTCAAAAAACTCCATGTTTTAGGTCGAATAATATTTCTGTATTTTGCATCTCAGACCTAACGTTCTCAAAAACAAAGGCCAACAGATTTCCAGCTCTGGCATTTTCACATGATTATAAAACGAACTTTAATTATTATTAGAAGTAGTTTTTAGGATTTCTTTATGTACAGACAAAACCCACCTGAACTAACAAGTGTATATATCAATTTGTGTTGCAGTGAGAATCTAAAATAAAACATATTGAAGTTTTAACCAAAAAGATCATGCAGGTAAATTCATTCTGATTTTAAGAGCTGTCATTATTACTTCACATGAAGAGCTTTTTTTCTCACTCTTCCCACCTAAAACTTCCTGGAATTATCCTGTCTGGAAAAAAGTGAGAAGCCAACTGTTGAAATGAATCATGTTGCCCGAATTTTGAGGCAGCAGCAGCAGCTGGCTGAGGGCAGGCAGTGGGAAAGTCCTGCAACCCCCAGATGGGGAACCTCACAAATTCCCCCCAGCTCCAGAGGTACCCTTTGCCTGCGTTTTGTAGTAACAGCACCTCTACCACGGGTAGTATTTTTTGTACTAGGAAATGCTAACATAAAATACATGGATTTTTCAATTGCTAAGCTTGAAGATTGCTGGGGCAGAGTCCTGACTCGACTGTAATTAATGAAAGGTTTCAATTTCCTGGCTATCACTTGTCCAGCCGACTGAGCCTGTTCCATTAAGCAACTTTTTCAGGTTAACCTGCACTGGTCTGCCTCGAGATCAAGTATAGGAAGAGCTTCTGCACAGGAGAGGAGGGGGGGGGGAGAAAAAAAAGCAAAGTCCAGATGCACATTTCACATGCCCTGGGATCAGCGGTGTGTGACTGCAGCTTAGGTAGGAAGAGCAAAATCGGATTCAGGTCTGGAAACACTTTCAAAGTTCAGGGGGTCTGAGGTGGGGAGAAGCTGGGGGAGGCCTGGCTCATCAGCCCTCTGTGTCTGCCCACACCACAGGTCAGAGATCTGTGCTACCGAGCAGAAATAAAAGCTCCCAAACTGCAAAGCCGTAAAGGGAAAGGGGAGGGGAGGGAAAAAAAGGAACACACACAATTTACTTTTAAATGGATGAATAAGGCCTCATTGTTATGAATCCCAGTTTACTTTTCCTGGTCAGGCACTTGAAATTTTATTTATGCTTAATAGACTGCATTTGGCATGTGTAAAGATGACAGAAGCGTGAATTATGAACGACCTTCGACCTATTCAGGAAGTTGTAATAATTGAAATAATAGCGACACGCACTCCCCGCGAGCTCGGCTGGGGCCGTGCTTGGCCGCTGAGCCCGTGTGCTTTGAAGCACCCCAGCCATCCCCCTGCCCCTGCCAGCCCCACACTGCCCTGCCTGGACCCCCCTCTGCTCCCTTCAGCATCCCCCAGAAGCAGGAGGGGTTAATTGAAGTTAAGGTTTTGGGGGGAAAAGCAGCAAATCAGTCGCTGAGTGAGAGCAATGGCAAGAGCTGCACACATTTGTCATACCTTAAAGAGGAGCTGTGCTCTGGTGCATCCAACTAAACCCTTTATTCCTGACTATGGCTTTGGAAAACATCTCACGTGCCCCAGCGCTGCTTGGGAAATTCAGATTTTAGGGCAGGCGAGAGATGCTGCTCCAAGTCAGTGCAGTTTGTCCTTTAACCCCCAGGCCACGTGCTGAACTCACAGCTCCCAGCAAAGACACCCAGTGATTCTGTCCTGCCCCACACTGGTGCAAGCAGGAGGACTCACTCTGCTCAGGATGGAACAGACACCCCAAAAGTGGATTGCTCCCTGGTGAGCCCCATATCCTGCACTCAATGGACCACATTCCATTCCATCCACCCCAAGCAAGGCAGCCTCATCTCCCAGCTCCTTTGGGGACTGTGCCCCAAGAGGCAGCGTGCACACTGCCAGCTGGAATCCACCTCCACACTGCTTCGGAGCAAGAGTGGAACTTGCTTGAAAAGTAAAACAAATTAAATGTCCAAAACTAATAATGAGTGTTATGTCCAAGGGGCTCCCTCAAAATCAGAAATTATGCCTGCCAGAAAAATGAGAAGGACGAACAGACATGCAACTTCACAACAAGCCACAATTAAGAGTTTGAAGGGAAAAAACAAGAAAGAAAAAGGTCCAAATAGTACAGGTTCAATTTTAGCCCCCGTGATGAACAACTTGTGCAGCTGGAGAGCTGTGTGATGAAACCCGAGCCAGGTTCTTTTTGCTATACTCAGGCAAATGATAAATTGAAACAAACTGAAGTTTTTCAAGGGCCAAGGTAGAGGAATCCTGCCTAAGAGCTGTACTGGGCCCAAAGAAAACTACAGCAAAAATCCACAGGCGAAACTCAGCAAGTCTCTGCATGCAAGGGGCTGCAGAGGCACGAGTGGGAGACTCGAGGGGAGAGAGGACCCTCCCCTCCCCACTGCAGAGAGGGTGGGGGAGCACCACAGTGCCTCAGTACCAGGGCTGTGAATCTTTTCCTTCTTCGTCTCCAAAATGCTCCAAAGTCTCAATGCAGAAAGGGCTGGAGGAAGGACGTTTCATGAATCCCCATTTTTCCACCTTCAGAGGCATAAGGTGCCTCCTGCTCCCCAAAGAAAGGAGGGAAGTGCAGGGTGGCTCTCTGCATGTCACCCTTTTTGGCATCTTGGGGGGCTGCAGGCCACCTCCCTCCCCAGTGCCAGTCAGGTCTTCTTCCAGTGTTGGTGAATTTTAGCTTCTGTGAAAGCCCTGGTTCATCCGAGCTGCTCTGTCCTGCAGAACCTCCTCCTTGGGGGTCACTAACCATTGACATCAGACCCCAATTTCTGTCACCCAGCTGTTCTCCTGAGCTGATCTAACCACTCAGTTGTCCTCTAACACCCATGAACCTCCATTAACGAACCACACCAGTGCCAGGCAAGGTGCAGTCTTGTCCTGGCACTGTGGCTGTCTGTAATTCTCTACACTTTAACAAGCAGATGAGTAGGATTGGACAGCCCACATCACAAAAAAATGCCTTATCACTTTCATGAAACATGAATCATCAATAAAAACCGTATCACTTTGCAGAAACGGCAACAGCTTGTTGCTAGGTTTGGTTCTAAACAGTCTATTTTAGGTCACACCAGGACAGTCTAATGCTGAGAGCAGTAACACCACCAGTGCATCAAATTCCAGATAACACAGTCAGTCATAAAGCCCAGGCTGGAATTTCACCCACAGCCTCAGCTCTAAACTCCAGCAAGTGGAAAATCACCACTGAGCAGCTCCTCATTCCACCAGCTCCAAGCTAAAACATCCCTGCTCCACTGGAGACAGATTTTCAGTGGGAGCTGGATTAAGCTTTATTTGCTTAATAACCAACAACTCATAGGAAGAATCATGGCAGAATAGGGCCCCGTATGAGCTCAGCGTGTGTGTGCCCTCCTGACCCACAACAGCCAAAACCTTAATTTCACTCTCTGACAACAAAGCCTCAAAACTATTCCTTAAATACACAACTTTTGCAGGTGGCTGTGCAAGGAGCCCCTGCCTGCCACGGACGGGGGGCCGCGGCCGTAAAACCTGAAACATGAAGCTGTGCCTGCAGATTAAAAAAGTTTGTAAAACGTGTAAGATGGGATCAGATCTGGTGGAACCTACAGCAGTAGGTTCACTCCTGTAAGTTTATATCACTGACATCGGGCACGTTGTTAAGAGTGTGATACTACTGGTTTTGCTCCCTCTGCAGTGGCACGTACTTGAGTGTAAGGCAAGGAAACAAAACACACACACCAAAACCCACCAAAAACCTATTTCAGCACGCACAGCCAGCTAAAACCTCAGCAAAGTGATCCTGAGTCACTCTGAGCTTTCCATGGATAAACCAAGGGGACTCTTCAGGAGCTGATTTTCTGGGGGGAAAGAGACCTGGAAGCTTAGGACACTCACAGTGCTATGTGGCTGTATCACTGTCAGAACTGTGCAAGCAATAAGCAAAATAAATACAATATTCAGGGATTTTAACTTCAGCAGCTACCAACGTTTCTAAAAATAAAAAATTTAAAAAAAAACGCTGCAATTTGAAGGTGACCGTGGTCTCAGCCTAGAATGTGTGACAGTCCCTGCCATGCCACTGCCATAGTCACTGCTGGATTTGCAACTGCACTTTCATTAACATATATCTTTAAAAATAATGCTTTTGCTGGGCTGACAGCACTGCCAGAAAGCCTAATAGAGCCAATCATTCTGAAGTCATTAAAAAGTTGAGCTAATAGATATTTAATGATAACAGAGAGGAGTCGTCCAAGTTAGCAGAAACTGCTCTAGAATCCTAAACTGACTCTGAGCTGAAAGAACACATTCCAGGGCAAGAACAGTGACAAGACTCTCTGCAGCTCTGCACACACTGTAGTCTCTTTGGGGAAAAGAAAAAAACTGAGTGCCCTGTTTGTGGAATTTCATTATTCATATACACCTTGAATTACATATGTTCAGGGTAGATTGGGTATGACAGGAGATAATAGTAAGACAGCAAAAAGAAATCCTATATCGACCTCATTTGAAATTTTAAAAAAATAAATAAAAAATGCAGCTTTCAAACCCTACTCCAGCTGCAATCAAATGAAACATGAGTTGCATCCAGCGTGCATGTTTTGACTGCATCCCACCATTATCGAGCTGTTCATCTCAGCAAAGCTCATTTATACAGTCATAAGAAAGAGCCCAGGCCTTTTGTAAAGTTGATCCTAAGTGATGAAACCTAACCTCAGCCGTGAGTCAGGGGGTGGGGTGGTATGTCTCTGAAAAAACTTCAAGAGAGAAAAATGACAAAAAATGTTTTTCTTTCCCTCTTTTTGTTGAATACAGCAGGTAGAACACAGCAGAGCAACCAGATTACACACAGCCCTGAGCTCATCTCAATCCTGCCTCGAGCAGTCTGGGAACCATACCTGCCTGTCAGTCAGGCTTGAATTTAGTAGTATAAACTTGTGGGCAGCATGAGGCTGGGAGCGCTGGCAGGATCTTTTACCTTCTCAGGTACAGCCTAATGTTTGCTTGTGAATTTTACAGATGAATTGAAGCAATTAGAGGTGAACAATTGCTGCTGATCGAGTGTCTGTGCCTCGGGAGCGAGCAGCGTCTCTGCAGCAGGGATGCTCCCCGTGCAGCTCTGTGTTCCTGGGGGCAGCAGGAGGAATTGGGGTGTTTCCCACCCTGCACCCAGCCCTGGCTGTGGCTCCAGCTGAGCTGGGGTCTCCTGTACCAGCTGGGCTGCATCGCCTCTGCCCTCCAGCTCCAGCTACAACCACTGACACGCATCCTCAGCTTCACCTTATTTGTATTTTTCCTTTTTATTCCCCTCTTTTTCCTTTTTTCCCCCCCTTTTTTTCCAGCAGCTACCGAGGCCGAGTGACCCCAGGCAGCCCCACAGAGTCTAGATGTGCACACTCAGCCCTGACTTGCATTTGTCACTCCTCGTACACGCACACGTTTGGCCACGTAACGTCCATTTCCCAGTTTGCCTTCCCATTATATTTTATATTACCTCTGGTGAGCTTGTGCCAGAAGACAGCAGAAGGAGGAGCTGTTAGAAAGACTTTCTTGCTTTAAGATTCGAGAGCACATTTTTAGCATTAACTTTTTAGGCTCTGGTCATAAAACGTTGGAGTGCGGGGATGATTTTGTGGGTAAATGTGCAGCGTTTCCAGAGGGCCAAATGAACAACAATCTCTTGCTGACAGCACCCAGATCACAACATGCTACTTGAAAGACAACCAAATCTTAATTTGCAAATCTCAGCAACAAAAAGCTATAAAAATATGGAATTATGAACAGCACGATACTGTGCAAAATAAATAACAAGTCTCCAGTGAATGAAGGGAATTATTGGCAGCAGTACAGCCACCATTACCAAATGTCAGAAATGTAAACACTAAAAAAAGAGAAAGTTAAAAGCGCCATAACTTTCCTTCCAAAAACGTCAAAGCACGGGTGCATGTCTGCATTCAGAGGGACATGCTGATGGTTCAGCCTCGCCTGCACTTTCAGCTGCAGATCCCCAACACCGACCCAGAGACACTGAGCTGCTCTGACCAATGCATGTGATTCCACTTCTGATCTTTCCTACCTACACCAGCTCCTACTCAATGTAAAATATTTGAATTTGCTGTTTCAATTAATCGACGCTGTTTCAATTAATCGACACAGTTTCCTTTTCCTATCACCGTTCCACAAATGCTCTGCACTGAGAGAATTTATTGTTTTTCAGCACGAAGCGTATTTCAACTTGGAAAACGTAACTCGCTTTTACAAATAACCTTTATGGTTTCTTTAGTTAAACCAGCTGCTGTATAAAAAAGAAATTATCTCTTGGTCCGCTGGCTCATTCTATGCTACATGTGCTCGGGGCTGAACTGCAAAAGTTGGAAATTAAAAAGATCTTCTCTCATAGTTTCTGAGAAAGTTATTTAACCCAGTTTTAATCAGCTATCTTGCCTGAGTGAAATACGTAGCACTGGGCTGGAAATAGCAGGCTCCCTCACATTCATTTCCTATACGTAAAGAATTTGATTAGAAAGAATGATTTCTAATTGAAGCTTTGTGTCTGGTTGTGATTCTTCTTTCAATACTGTCAAGGCAATTAAATCAGCTAAAGACAATCTTTAACATTCACCTGATGCAGTTAATTAAGTGGTGAAAAATGAAACGCTGATTAAATGAATCAAATCCTACGTTGCAGGTAGCAAAGTTTAAATTGGAAACAAGAACACAACCAGTTGTTGCTTTGCTGTTTTAGATATTTTAAAGCAGCAAAGCTTCCTCAGCCTAACTTTGCCCATTAAAATATTTCATAATGGGCTGTGTTATCCGCAGACCAAAGCAAACCCTGATTTAGGAAACACCTAATAACTCATCAGCATAATTGAAAACAAAATGCTTTACTGCGTTCTTCCTCTGCCTATCCCAGCCTTTTCTCCAACACACAAGGATAAATAATGTTTCAGCCCAACAAAGAGTGGTTTTAAGTGCAATAAATGAAAAGGAACAGAAAATCACCGAAGACCCTTATTCAGCACGTAAGTACTACGAGTTCCAGCAAAGTGTTTGGCAATACAAAATAATATCCATTCACATGAGCATTCAAATCCAAAGCCCCACACATGCAGCTACATGGGTAACATTATCACTTTTGTGTCCTCCCCTCCACCTTTTCCATTAAATTCATGTTACAGCTTCCGATCAACTCAAGGATTTAACATAGCAATCCAAGTGGACTGCAACAGGAGCCAGAAAATGATCCTAATTCAAATTCAGCAAATAAGGGCTTTGCATCCCTTAGAAAGCAGTCCTGAATTCTATTAGATATAAGAAAAAAAAAATATTTATTAATTGAACAACAATATGGAAAATAGAAAATTAGTATTCTGTATTGCCCATAATCAAAATTATTCCATTCTGCATTTCCCATCTGTACCTTATCTCTTGCCATAACAACAAACAGGCCAAAAGCTGTTGTGAATTGCTGTTGTTTTTTTTTTCCCATTGACACCTAAAGTTCCTTAAAAAAGTAAGTCCAGAAAGTGAACACCACGTACCTGATCACTTATCTGACATGCAACAAGGTTGTGCTGATTGTAGCATCCAGCAAACTTGATATATTTGAGCCAGTTTCCTACATCTGGTTGACTGGCATCTATGCAGAACTTCACATTGCAAAACTCATCCAAGATCTAAAAAGAAGAATAGGAAAGAGTAAATCTTTCTGTCACTGGCTGGGCATTCTAATCAAAACATAAATCACATGTTTCTAGATAAACAAATAGATGATAATAATAATAATAATAGCAATAATAATAATAATAATAATAATAATAATAATAATAATAGTGTGTTTATTCAGAAATATGCTTCCCGGGCAAGTTGTTTTTTTTTTTTTTAAACTGTCAGAATACATACATAATAATAAAAAGACACTATATGTTCTGAAAAATGTCTTGACAATTATTTACACATAATCGAAATGTTGTCTAATTATTGCAATGAAACACTGTTAATTTCAGAGGGACCTGATTTTCTATGCATTCATCAATGACTATGTTTGAAATTACGATTTTAATTAAATAGGAGTGTGACAGGAATATAACAAAAATTATTAAAATAGATGGTGTTGGCTTCATTTAAGGTTTCTGTTTTGTTTCAACATTTACGTTATTTGCAGCACTCATTTAGAATTTTCATATTTGTTACTCTGAAACAAACTTTATCTGGTAGGCAGAGTTATTTATCTTGTTTTAATATTACACTTCCCAAACTGTCCTGTGCAACACTTAAATCCCTCCCCTCAATCAAAGCAAATAACAGAACTCCTTATGTCAAAATAGAAAGAATAAATGAAAAACAATGTAAACACTCATGCAAACCATGGCAGAATTCAATACACACCAATAAATGGTTCCAATTATGCAGACAATAAACAAATATAAAGAGACTGCTCGTGGACAAGCTAAAGAGGATGTTCTATTCTAATATTATGACAAATTACTAATCATTACAGCGGACTGAATATCATTATTCGCAAGCTTTACCATCGGCCTATCCCAAAATTCCCACAGCATCCCAGGGAGCCAACTGATAAATTGTAACAACTTCGTCTTGGCACCGGCAGCAGCCGCCCCGTTTTAACAGGAAAATAAAGGAAACAACCTTAAAAGCCCCAAACGAAAAGCGAAGGGCGCGGGAGGCTGTGCCCCGCTGGGGAGCGCGTGGAGCCGCGGCGGAGCGGCGCTGCCGGTGCGCGATCCCCGGCAGCCGCGGAAGTGCCTGCCCGCTCCCGGCGGGCCCGGGACGCGCACTGCCGGACCCTGAATGCGCCCCGAGGGACGCGCTGGCCCCGCGGGAGCTGCCCCGGTCACCCCCGGGGCCGGGATGGGGATCGGGCCCGGCCGCGGGGTGGGGGGCGCGGTGGGTGCGCGCAGCCCGCGGGGCTGCCGAGCATCGCCCCGCCGCACCCGGCTGTCCCCCACCTCCGAAAAAGAAGGGGGAAAATCTCAACCCCAGCCCCCCAAAGCCCGCGGCACCGAGCGCCCCGCGGCCGCGCCAGGCGATCCCGGTCCCCGCGGGCGCGCACGCTGCTCCCGCCGCCCGCATCTCCGGCTGCTCTTGGGAAGGGGACGTTTAATTTTGCCTTTCGGCGAAATCCCCGAGGATGGGAGGGAGGGGGGCTCACCCCGCACTCCCCGGCGCGGCAGAGGAGGCTCAGCCCGGGCCGGCGGCGCGGCGACACCGACGGGGCAAAGCGGCCCGTCCCGCGGGGCCGTGGCAGCGCCGCCGCCGCGCTCGCCGCTCTTACCTTGTGTCGCCGGGAGCCCGCGGGGGCAGGGAGGGGGGAGAGGGACAAATATCCTTCAGGCAGCTGGAAGCAACATCTCGGCGTTAAATGCGGACGGAGGCCGCGGCCGTCGGGGTCCGGGTCAGCGGCGGGCGCGGCGCGGGGCGCTCCACCATGTGCGGGGGGCGGCGGGGCCCGGGCGGGGGCTGCCGGCCCCGGAGGGCTCAGCGGCGGCGGGGCTCGGCGAGTTCCTGCCGGCTCGCCATCACCGTCCCCTTTCGGCCCTCCTGGTCTTATCGGCTGGCTTTGGGGGAGTGTGTGCGAAGAACGTTATCGGGGAAGGGGGAGGAAGAGGGAAAAAAAAGAAAAACCTACCCAAAACCCACACAAGTCTCTTCAGGGAAAGGAAGGGGGTGAAAAAAAAAAAAGGAAAAAGAAAAACAACAACAACAAACCCCACCGCGCACCGCTCAACAAAACAAACTTCTTTCACTTCTCCGCCGGGGATGGGAGAAAAGTGAGTGCGCGTGGGAGGGCGGACGGGCGGGCGGCTCTCCCCCTCCCCACCCCGCAGCCTGCCCGCGGCGCTGCTTCCCCGCCGCACCCCCGGGCAGCGCCCGGCCCGGCCCGGCCCGGCGCGGCCCTCTCCGCCCCCCCTCCCCGCCCACCCCGTCGGGCCGTGCCCTCCCGCCGCTCCGCTTTCGGGCACTGTCTCTTTAAAGCGGGGCAGCCCCGGCCGCTCCGGCCGCCTTTCCCCCCCTTCTCCCCGGCCCCCCCGTCCGGGGCGGCGGCGGCGGCGCTCCCGGCGCGCTTAAAGCGACAGCGGCCCCGCGGCCGGGGGTCACCGCCAGGTCGCGGAGCAGTGGCCCCGCCGCGGGGGCTCACCGGCAGCCCGCGGGGGCGGCCCCCGGCAGCCCCCCCCGGCCGCATCCCCCGCCCGGGGCCGGCGGAGCGCTGTGCCTCGGGCCCTCGCCGTTCGCCTCTATTTATTCGCCGCCGCCGCTCGCCCCGGTGCCCGCAGCCCGAGCGCCGTCGCGGCCAGCCCGCAGCGGGGGCTGCGGCGAGCGGGAGCCGCGCCGCGCTCGCCCCGACGGCCGCTCCCGGCGCTCCGGGAACCCGAGCGCCGGGCGCGTTCCCCGAGTGTTCCCGTCATCGCGTCACTCTGGTTATTAATAACGATTTTTAATGAAATGCAATTTCTTTTTTTTTCCTCCCCCGGCCAATTTCGCGACGACCCCGTTTGGTGCCGCGGAACTACCGCCCCGTTTGCCGGCGCTTCCTAAACGATTCTATTTTTTTTTTCTTTTTTTTTTTTTTCCCCCTTTATTTCTTTGGTAACGAATCCCATGAATGGAGCGGCGGGAGGCCGGGCTCTACCTGCCGGCGGGGCCGCTCCCGCTCCCTCCCGCGGGGCAGCGCAGCCCCCCGGCACCGCAAACGGACCCGAAATCCAACCGCGCCGCAAAGCCGCCAACGTCCGCAAAGTTTGGAACAGCCCGGGTTCACTACGGCGAGATCCTCGTACATGTGCTTTGGGAAGAGGGCAGGGGAAAAAAAAAAGAGGGCCGAGCTGTATCTTTTATTGCACCATCCAGAAGTGCCACCCACTTTTTTTTTTTTTTTTAAGTGCTGCTATATTTTTCAGACTAAAAGTGAATTTTTCTTCCCTGGGGGGCCAAGAGGGGCCAGGGAAGGAGAGCGGGGGGAGGGCGAGAAGGCGAGTGACAGGAGATGCTGATGGATTCGTCTCAGCGGCCCGTTATCTGTGACATTGACCTGTTAGCTCAGATAATGGCTATTGTCCGAGGGGAGAGAGACGGGGGAGAAAAAAAACCGCACGCAGTGGTGGTAGGTAGGACAGGAAAAAAAAAAAAAAAAAGAAAAAAGAAAAAAAAATCCTTTGTCAATAACCTCAAAAAACCCGGTGGGAGATTCCCAGAGCGCCCGGGCCTGGGAACCGGCGCCCGCCCGGTGTGCGGGGCCGTGGGTTCCTGCCCTCCCTCCGCTCCCCATTGTTGGGGATTTTTCCTTCCTTTTTTTTCGTTTTTCCCCTCTCTCGCTCTCTCCCTCTCTTTTTTTCTTTTTTTTTCTTTTTTTTTTTTTTTTTTTTTTAATTTAGCCATAAATTGGCCCGGCTCGCGCTATGAGCTGTTCTATTTTCTCCCTGTCAGGATGAGGGATTTGCTTTATGATGCATTGTGTATTAAATACAAGTAATCTGGGAAACTGATTGCTCGAGCCCATCGGCCTGATCAGAGCCCCCGATAGGGAGCCGGAGCCCCCCTCCCCTCTCCTCGGCCGTGCCACAAAGGGAGGAAACGCCGGTGGAGAAACAAAAAAACCAAAAAAAACCAAAAGCGGCTCCGGTACCGGCGGAGCGGGGCTGACCGCACCGGGGCTCGGCCAGCCGCTGGGTGGCGCTCGCCGCCGGGACACCGCGGGTCGCTCCCTCAGCGGCAGCTGGGTCGCCGCTCCCCTTTTTTTGGGGGGAAAACCCCTTTTTTTAGTAATTCTCCTCCACGCAGCGCTCCCAGCGGTTCGGCTGTAACCCAGCGCGGCCGGAGGAGAAGGAGGAGGGGGGGAGGAAGGCTCATGCCCCCACCGAGCCGGAGGGGTTCGCGGCTGGGAGGCGCGGGGGTCGGCCTGGCCCCGCCGCCGGTCGGGACCTCCAGCGGCCCGGTCGGGGGATGTGGATCCACACATCAACACACGTCCGTGTGTTTCTGCTTTCGAGCGAAAATCTTTGAAACATCTCTTGCCGCCTTTCCCCTCTCCCGTAGGACTGTTTGGTGGGCGCTTCAAGAGGCCCAAATATTTCCTCAAGGTCCCTTTGGCAATTGTTTATTTAAAACAAGTCGCTCTATTAGTGGAGCAGTCAGGAGTTAGTACTCCAGTCTGCTAGTAATTCCCACCAGGCTGTAAACTGATGCCTCTTTTAAGCCTTTAACTTCATGGTCGTCCCAGAAGTAAAAGTTCTTCTAATGGAGACCCTATGGGCATCGTGCATTCCAGCACATCATTAAAGCAAAGCAAAGCAGCTCGGCCACAGCCAGATGAAATAACGGCACTGTCCACGTTTAATGGGCTTCCTGGGGCCAAACGCTGCCGAGGACAATGGGGGAAAATCAGACAAGTCAGTGGTGATTTTTTAAATACCGTAAATGTTCATATTAGGCTTAATGTTATCCTTTCGTTTGTAGACAAGCCACTTCACAACGGCCTTTTTGAGTGGGGTTTAATGTTAGATATCTCAAGATGACTAAACACAACACTGAGCATCCTGACTAATGCTGCAGCGAGTGTTTGAAACGCTGGGTGAGTGCATTAACGTGGAGAGAGAAAGGAAAAGCAAAGTGAAACAAACATGCAGCAAACAACAGCTTTCTGACATATCCAAATAATCCAGGACAGACATGGGAAACAACGACAAGAACGAAAGGCGACACAATTTCTGCATGTCAATTCCTCCCACCCCGTGTTGTGGATATCAACTTGAAAAAGAAATAAAATCAGGTGAAAACACAAGTGTTGCTGCTGATTTCAGGGGGAAGAGTCGGATAACTTCCAGTCCTCGAGGAAGGAGTGGGGTGGGCATTGCAGTGCCCCCCACGTCGGTGCCCTTGTCCCTGCTGCCCCTCCTGCCCTCACACGCTGCCCAGCTCATCCCTCCCAGCCAAAAGGTGGTTTTCAAGTGAGGGAGAGGTGGAGAAAATTAAAGGTAAAAAAATGTAAATAAGAAATTTCCCTTGGTCTGGAAATGGGCCCAACTGAAAGCATGTTAATCTCCACCTCAGTAATTTGGTTCTCCTGGAGAAGACAGAAGCCCTGCTGCTGTGCCCTGCACTTCATAAATCACGTCTTTATGTGGACAAGGTCAGGGCACCTAACAGCTCAGACATGGGCCTTTGCAGTGGCTCGGAGGGCTCCGGCATGTTTATTCTCTCGCACAGATCTCTGAGGAGCAGTCCAGCACGCTTCTAATTACTTTTGATTATTTTCATTTGCTCGGGTCAGACTGGCTTTGCCGGCACCGCTGGAGGGTGGGTTTCCTCCCCCCAGCCCGACTGTGGGATGCAGGGGGATCAGTGCTCTGCCGTGCCCTGCACCCCCTTCCCCGGGGCAGCGCAGGGCTCCAGGGATCCTTGGGGCTCACCCTGCCTGTGGAGGAGGTCCCCTTTTGGCAGCAAAGCCTGTAACCTCCAGCTGAGTCGGGGACCCCCGTAGCTGCCCTCCCCCCCTGCCACAGCCAGGCAGAGCGGGACATTTAGCAGCGTGAAATGAGGACTATGCAGAAAAACACACACCCCCCACCGAAAATACCGACTGCCTTCAGGGGAAAAAAATAAACGACCCCGTATCCTTGCAAAAAAGTTACAGTGGTGCATGTGCAGGCAGTAAAAAAGTTGAAGGACCCCTGTGATTCCTGTGGGGATGGAACTGTGCTCAGGGAGCTGCAGAACACTCGCAGCCCCAGCTGTGCACAGAGGCAGTGTGTGTAGGTCTGCTCTCCCCAGTTGCTGAGTGATCACGGCACAATCCACCGGGAATGCACGGTGCCTACGCAGGGTGGATACACCGTAGGGACATGTGAGTGTCCCTGGCAGTGTTGGGGTCCAGGTGTGGGTAAAGCCATCCCTGTGCTTCCACAAGCGGTGCTGCACCCCCTCTTATGGTCTGTAACAGCACAATGCTGCTACTGGCAGAAGGCAAACTACCTAAATACTGAGCAGAAAGGCTCTAATTTTTCTCTCCCATTAAAATCTGGGCTCTAAAATAGCATGTTCCTTCATACCCCGATCTGAGCTTGACAGCCCAACCCTGTATTCTCATCCTGGTGTGAGTAATCCGAGCAGTCTTGCTGCCCTCGTATCCTGGACCCAAGAGTGCCAGCATATCCAGCACATCCCAAGGGTGAGGGTGGGTGTGGTATCATCGCAGTTGATGGTACCCCCCATGCAGGGGCTGCCAGGTGTTCTCTGGCAGACCCTGAGCAGTGCCACTGGGTTTTGAGCCTGAATCTTTTTGGATATTGGGCATTACTGCAAACCAGGAGAAGAGAGATCACACCAAATTTACCTGCTCCATCAATGAGGAGGATGAAAAATGGGTCAGTGGTATCTGGGTGTCTGGGTGATTTTACTCCTATCTTGGGGAGGAAATCCTGCAGACACCCTTCCTCGTGGCAGAACAAGATGTTTGCCTTACTGCAAACAATCCATGGCACTCACAGCACACCCCTAAATTTGATGCTGAGGGTGCTACTCGTCCACCCCCCTGCTGTGAGCAAACTCCTTGCAATGCTTTCCTCCTCCAAACCTTTCCCTGGTTTTCCCTGCCAAGGCACATGCTGTGGCGCCAGATGCTGAGGACTATTGCTGTTTTCCTTTGGAGCATTCATTACTTCCATTACAGAAGAGTCTGGAAGCCTCCAAATCCAGCCTGGGCCATTTTCACACTCGAGGTTACTGTACCCACAGCGTGAGACAGTCCCTGCCGGATGAGTCTGGCACGAGTTTGGCTACAGTAAAAGTCTGGGGAGGAATGCACATTAGCCAGCTTGTCTTAGCACCTGCAAGAGCCAAGGCAAGGCAAGGCAAGGCTGACTGATGTGGGTGTTGGCCTCCTGTCCACCCAGAAGCTGTGTTTTCCTGTGCTTCACCTTTCTCATGTTTTGAAAGGAAGCCAAAAATTCTAGAGAATCTGGGAAATGCACTTCATGATGCCCTTATTCTGCATTTCCCTGTGTGCTGGGCAGCCTGGAAGGCTCTTTTCTTTCTTAACCACCCAAAGGGTAAAAGACCATAAGCATGGTCCTCCAAATCCTACCAAAATGACCAAAAAAGCCCCTGTTTGGGGGTGGGGGGGGCAGTTCATCACTCTCATTCATCCTTGTTGAAATACAACTGAATAAATCCCTCAGGTTTGTACCCACTCCTGCTTCCCACAATTTGCTTGTCTGGAGATGGAGCAGTGGGACCCATGAAGCCAACAGAGGCTCAACTTGATGTGCCCAGAGGTTCCCACCTGATGTAGCTGCTGCTTTTCTGCCTGAAAACAGAGCTTTTTGCAGATGCTGCCCTAAAAATGGAAGATCCCTAAGAAATGCTCCCTGAGAAGGCATCAGATCCAGGAGGTAGGAAGCACAATGTAAGGACTTTGCAGACTTCCTTTGTATGTGCATAAGAATTCAATAAGGTTCCATTAACCTTCCATTCCTTCCAATTTTTTGATTTTCAAGCAATCTCATTTGACAGATAAACTGAGGGCCTGCATTGGAAGACTTCTTCCAGCCCCATGCAAAGAGGTTGTGTGGCAGCAAGTCCTGCGGTGTCATTTGGGTTTAGACATTATCCATGATCTGAAAACAGAATTTGCCAGCCAAAAGGACGGAGAAGAAAATATGGAAGCAGGAAAAATGCCAGGCCAAAAGAGACTGAAGGGGTTAAACAACAGAACTTTACACAACAAGAATTAATGTGATGCATAACAGGTAATTCTATTTTAATAATCAATTTTAGGAGTGACTGGCTATTTTCAAAGCATTCCTGTTGTAGCCAAAGTTTTAACTAGGCGTGCGAGAGTGGGCATAAACACCTGTGGACTTTATAAGAGTAAGAAGCAATTTATCACCCAATAAAAAGTCAAACACTCATGTTAAAATTTTCAGGTTTGCATTTGCTGTTTTAAATGTCACATGTGTGGATGGTTCTAGGAGAGGTTCAGAAGTGGATACACATCCTACACACAGAAACACACGTGCATACAACCAACACAGCCAGCTTTACAGCAGGGAAGAAAACCTGCCTGAAAGCACCAATGTTACACTTTCATCCCTTCTATGTTTTGTATTAAACCCATTATGATCATCGACCGGAGTTGTCTAAAACCTGAACTAAATGGGCATTAAGTCAGTTGCCATATGAAATTACTGCCATTCGATTTTCAGATAAACCACAAAACTTGATGAACTAACATTGTTCCAGCTGAATTAACTCATCATCCCAGGGAAGAGAAGGCTGTGGAGGAAAGCGAGGGCTCTGATAGCAATGATTAATCCTCCTCCTATTGCAAGGCACTTGCCTACAAGTAGAGAGGTGCCCTGCTAAAGGCAGGCTGACGATCCACAGTGCGTCCAAAACATTGCTGCCCTGCCAAGCCCTGACAGTAGTGTTAAACATTATTTACATGGGGATAGGAGAGGGAGAATTTTTTGTTATAAGCTTGTTATAAAACTATAAATACGTTAAAATCTCTATCAGCAGTTCAAGTCATGCTTGGTAGATAAATCCGAGGACTGAAATTCAGGAATGTTAATTTATTCAGCTGGTGGAGGAACATGCAAAGTTGATCCTTATCCTGTATTCAGGCAAATCTCCCTGGGATTAAGCCATAAAATATTTGGGCCACGGTGCCCTGTGAGTGGCTCAGGCTCCCCACCACAGGCAGGCAGAGCCCTTCGTGTCCCCCACCCTGGCTGTGCAAACCAGGGTCCTGAGCAGTAAATGCTTAACTGGCCCTGTGCGTGCACAGCAGCCCACCTGGGCGTGCAGGGGAAGTGCTGCTCCACATAAATTAGTCACACATGGGCAAAGGTGCCTGATGCATTTGGAAAAATCTTACCCTGAGAGCTACCTGGTTTGCTCTAAAAAGATTTTGCTCATCGGGAAAATTCAGGACAGGGAGCGGGGAGAATATATTTGATGCAGGTGTCCAAATAAACCTGTCCTATAACCCATGGATCACAATGGGTTATTAATGAAATAGCTGTGAACATCAGCGTATCCTTGTGGCAGATTTCTTTCATAAATGAGTTGAACATTTTCCAATTTCAGGAAAGTGCTGCTACCTATAAACTTGGAGATTAAGGGCTTTTTCCCCTAAGACTCAGATCCCTCGGGGCACTTGTGTTCTGGCATGCATCCCTTATTTGCCGAAGAAATTTCAAACTTGGTAATTTAGCACCATACTGATAAAACAAAGAGGGGACAGAAAAAAAAGAAAAATCAGTTGGGCATGCATGCAAAGGAGGAGGGAGGTGAGTGGTACAGCTTCAGGCATTTTTTTTCCTGGGGCTTTTTTATCCACAAGTCATACTGCAGATTTTGTGTGAGATTCATAGAGAAAACATTCCCAAGATACAACATATAAGATGCATATCAATCCACAAACTGAGTTTTGCAAATGCAAAATGACCTGCAGAATTTGAAGGAGCATGAAGGCTGGTTTATAACCATTTTTTCATATAACTTATTTAAGCCTAAGATGTTGGGCTAAATTTGCCACCAGCAGAATTATGAGTATTAGTATTATTAGCATTACAGCAGCACCTAGAGGCCCCAGAAGAAACTGGGACCCTTTGTGGGTAGAAAAATAATAAACATGAGACTCTGTCCTGAAAAACTTACAGTTGGCATGGATGGGATAAAAAGTGTGCCAGATGGGAAGATTACCATTTTATTTTCACAGATGGAATATGGAGTTCTGCTCATGGAGAAAATCAGTGACAGATTCTCATGCAATATTTTCACATAACATTCATTCACTGAGAGTTGCTTTTTATTCCTTTTCTTTGACTGCGATGAACAGAAACTCCTCTGCCTGCTTGTGCTTACAGCTTCTCATGGATAAATAGTGGAAGTCTGCTTGGTCACTGCCAGTTAAAACAGGTCTGCATGCTTTAATATGGCTCATCTGTAGCAGAAATTCTACTTTATCTGCCTTTTTTTAGCTAGGAAAATATTTTAGCTTTGGAAAGGAGCAGTTGATGCTTTGGAACAGATCTTTAAACATAAGCACATTGTGCTGATTGGTGCCATAAATGAAAGCTCCTCCTATAGAAGCAGTTTTGGGCAGGATACGTCAAACTCTGCCTTTGACTTTTGTGGCAGAAATGTGAAACGGAGTTCATGATGTCAAGTCTTGTTGCTAGGAGTCCCCCAGCAATCATGCAAGTGCTGAGCATAAGATGGATCACGATCCCCACCAGGCAGAGGGGGAGAGACTGCCCCAAGCACTCCACTGTGTGCTCCTAAAGCTCACTGAGTGGCTGCAAAAAGCAGCAGGGAATGGGCATGTGCTCAGGATAAAGTTGCAATTTTTTGGGTCCATAGACGAAAACGAGACAATGTGTTAAGAACACATGTCTTTCCACCAGGAAGGATTTCAGAGGCTGCATGATCTGTGTTGCTGAGAATCCATTATCGTAAATATGGCACTAAAGATCATTTCTTTCCTTATGCTTCCCTGTGCTGGAATCCACATGGGACAAAGCAGGAGATCCACTGGTTAAGGATTTGTTGGAGGATGTTTTGGCTGAGGAAGGTGGTCATCTTTGTTGGCTTTTCAAGGAGTCCTAGTGAGATCAGAGTGCTCAGGTATTCCCCAGGGAAGCAGCAGCAGCTCCAAGTCCTGAGCACAGCACGGACATAAGAGCATTGGCTACCTTGCAGCTGAACTAGTGGCCAGAAATTGATCAAGCCCGGGCAGAGTGCCATTTGCACTCAAGATTCCTGTCACTCCTGGGGTCAGACAGGACATTCAGACCAGACTTGGGCTGCCCCAGGGCTGTAGATGGAGAAGTTGCTCCAGCTCCAGACTAAAGTCAGTCCTGGATCCTCCCACTGCCTTCAGCTCCAGCACCAGAGGGCTGGAGCACAGTATTTTAGTGCTATATATATGAGCCCTCCAGAAATAAATGGGAGCCAGAAGCTGTCCTGCCAGGCACTGTGAACAGAAGTTCAAGCCAATTGTGTGTTGCACGAAGGACATCTGTCAGCTTGGGTGATAAAGTAAGAATATCTGTCACGATAGGAATGACCACAATTTTCCCCAGAGCTTGTGGTACATTTAACAATGCTATAAAAGATGAAAGTGGGAGTTATGAGTGCTCATTAGCACTTCCGAATTACTTAATTATTTCATTCTCTAAATTAATCCATTAATTTTGTCTCAAACAGAAAACACTAGGTTTAGATCGAGGTTACTGCGGACTACAAAATACTTCTATGGAAAGAAGAAACTGAATTGATTTGAATGATTTATAAAATGTGAGGGTTTCATTCCAAAATATCATTTATATGCCCGGAAATCTACGCAGCAAATCTAATCCAGCAAAGGAAAATGAACATTCCCAATCCATGAATAAAGATGGGAAGTAATTCTGCAGCAGATTCAGCCTGTGCCTGCCCATGTATGACAAGTAACTGATCTGAAGCCTTTTTTACACATCTGTTAGGTTTGTATTTACCCTGAGTTTAGGAGACAAATATGAAGACAAAGAACACAATGATAACCTTGAAGAAAGCAGTAATAATAGCAGCTACTCCCCATACTGAGTTGAGCACATCCTTCCTTCCTTTATGCATCCACTGATGGGAAAGAGGGAGGAAGGTCAATGCCAGAGGCAAAGACTGACCAAAAACCCCAAAACACCAGTAAATCCTGTTCCCTTTGATACACTGCAGCTCCACCAGTTTCAGGGGTACAAAAAGAATAGGATATAAATGGGGTTTATATGAATAGGGTATAACAAAGACCTTGTTGACCTGATTTCCAACCAGCCCCACGAAGAGTGTGGTGACCGTGGTTGATGTTGTTCCAGGTGAGTAATTGCAACTCCAGTCAGTAGCCAAGTGTCCAGCAGACACCTCTGAAGTGCAGTGACCTTGGTTTGCGTGAGTGAGGCCAGTAGTAAAAGCAAATGGAAGTTAAAATGAAAGGTGTATATTTTTAGAAGAATTTGTAGTGTTTGGACTCCAGCTTTAGATGGCTCAAGAGTATTTTGTAAGCCAAAAATCTGTTCTTCGGTTCTGGTTTGTTGATTAAATATACTTGTTACCAAGAACTTCAAGCAGGAAAAAATTTAAAAGAGATTTCAGCTAAGATATTATCAGCTTCAGCTGCAGCACTGAACAACTAAAACGTAATAGCTCTTCAGATCTCAAGTTATTTCCACTGACTGCCGTATAATCAGCATGTTAAATCTGGGCACCTCTTCAGGCACAGTTATTTGTGTGATATATACAGATCGATACCTATTGATTTTATAATTTTGATTCATCTCTATGCAGTGATTCAGTTTCACATCATCTTATTTATCAAGCTTTTCTCCATACCTTTGCTTCCAAGCTTCATGACACTTCCAGGCCACTCGAGGAGGGTCCCACCACCACCACCCCTTTTGCCCCTGCACCCAGTGTCAGCACTTGGTCACGTTCCAAGGAATTTTGTATGCAAAGAGCCAGCACAGGGTACCCAGGGTTGTTAATACATGAGGATAAAGTTCATAAACCTCCTTTGCTAATGCCATGGTCCCGTTGCTCCTGCTGGATCTGGAGCCACTCCCCAAGTCTCCATGGAGGCTTTGCCACCCCCAAGGGACTGAGTGCAGCTGTGTGTTACTTATCCAGTGGCCATGCCTTCAAACTTCCCTCTGTGCTGGCTTATGAAGACATAAGGGGGACAAAACTTTGCATTGAATACTAAAATTCGTTCTTTTTTACCCCTGGAGCTTTTTTGGACCCATGCTGGCACCTGAAGCCCCTTCCCACTGCAGCTGCTCCCACTGACACAGCAGCAGATTGAGCAGAGGAGTTGGCACTAAAAGCCCAACAGCGACTGATTAACAGCGACCTGCTTGACGCTCTGTAGGAAACCAACCCCATTGCTGCCACTGACAGGGCGTTAGGGAAATCCTGTTAACCTCACTGCATTGCATATATGCAAATGACAGCAGATTAATGAGTGTCAGTGATGCTGCCGTTCCCACTGCGCTCACACCAGTTCGCATCACAACGCATTATGTCTGGACACACAAGAGATGCACCAAATAGAATAAATCGCGATTTAGCAACTGAGATCTGCCCAAACTCCAGCTCAATGGAGCAACCCATGTCTCCAGAGGTGGGCCTGCTGCTGGCAGCCCTTTTCCAGCACCACAGTGGCCGGTGGTGACAGGATGTGGGGCAAACGTGGTTAAAAACCATCCGCTGAAATTCATGTGGTGAATGAATTTAAGGCAAACAGGAAAAACTTCTTTATGCTTAAAATGCCCAACGAAAAGAACTGTGGTCTGTTCCAATGCAACAATTTCCAAACGTTTTCGTAGAAGGTGCTGAAGGGAGCTGGGATGTACTGCATCCGTGAAATGGGAGTTATTAGGGTAGGTGCCTTTGAAAGGGAAACAAAAAGGCTTGGTGAGGACTAAACATTTCAGGGGGGCTCACACACTACAGCAAGACAGAAGCATGGGCTAATTACAAAATAAGGCCTATCACCATGCAAAAATAAATGACTTCATAAATAGCTTTAGATATCATGTTAAAAGCACCTTTGGGAACAAAAAGATGCTATGCTAAAAACAGGAGATCTAAAGAGCTGTTATTACACATTCATTACATTTCTGAGCTGTCACATTTACTTTTTGAAGTTCTGTACACATGATACAGCAAGGCAAAACATTTTATGTACCGTAAGAAATTTGAAACAATGCTTAATGTTCAGAAGATAAAGTTAACAAAACTACACTTCAGTGGCTTTTTTATTTCTCTATTTTATGACCTTTCAAGAACTTAAGAGTAAAAGGAAACAAGAAGGAAGGATAAGCAACCATACGTTCCTGCTTGCTTTTTCTACATTGCTGATCAGAGCACAAGGCAGAAATCATAATAAAAAATGTCTTCTTTTTAATGTCTAAATAGGAGCTGTTGAAACACTAATGGTACGAAGTGTTTCAGGATGGAAAGCATTTGTTCCTCTTGCAGCTATCAACAGTCATATGTTACATGATTTTCCGATTTTTCTCCCTGAAATTACAGAATCCCAGCACGTCTTCATGACCATTTGGAACAGTTTTTCTGCTGTTTCTGCTTTTTCTAAAACCAAAACCAGCTACAACGATGACTCGCAAAACTACTTCTACAAGCATAGGCACTTCAGATTATTGACATTTTCTCTCTGTTCTCTCTAAATATCCTCGGTTACGTTTTGATGGCATCGACAGCAAAAAGCACTGAATTTATTGGGCAGTGATCCCCCCCAAAGTTTAATCCTGCTGCATGTTAAAATGCTCCTGGTCCAGCTGCTGTGATCATTGATGCTATAGCACAAACACATAAAATCCACTTTCAAATCCAAGCACCCACTTCAAATTCAAGTTGGTCATTTTCCTTGGAAGGAGAAGGCAACCACAAACAACAGAAAAAGAGTGACTGTGATAGGAGATTGATGCTACTTTTAGAGCATGGTGTAGTTCACTAATTTATTGGCCTAATGAAGAAAAAATTGACATCTGAGTGGCATGAGCTACACCAAACATAGCATCCTGCCAAACCTGCATTAGATGGAAACAGGTGCTTAGTTTAAACTGTCAAAATCTTCGGCGGTACAACATCTATGCTACTGGTTAATAGAGGGTCTGGTAGAAAGCGAGGGATTATTTCTGCTGGTTTCAGGAGGAAGATGCAAGGGAAATAGCAAGAATACCAGCAGTGCTTTATAAAGCATATTTCACAACATATCTTGAATGAATAATCATTGAATTTTTTAAAAATCCTACAGCTTTAAAGACTATATTCAAATCTGTTTTGAACGTTTCCTGATGTGTTTTTATAATGTCTGCTGTTACTCTCAATGATATACTTTTCTTTCTTTAAACTAGAACTTTCAATGGGATGTTGAATCCTGCAGATTTACTCTCTGTAATTCAGAGGTAAGTCTAAGCAAATGAGAAGGGATTTTAGGGGCTAGACTATGTACCTGCAATCCAAGTTCATGTGGTCAAATTCATTCCTGGTATAACTTCACTGAGCATTTTGGTGCTTTTTTACTAGGGAAGAATTTGCACTTGAATGGATTTATTCCTGGCATGAATTTCAGTGTTCAAATACAGCTACTTAGGGTTGATATCCTTTGACTAGAATCAAATATATGGGGGAAAAAAATATGGGTGAGTGATTCAGGTCTAGCATGTTGGTGTTTTGAAGGAAGATATCCATACAGGATAGATCTACAGAATCTCCTTTTGCTGATATGATGGTTTCTAATCATGGTAAAGGGTGCAGTAATTTGGAAGATCCTTACAGCAGGGCAGCAAGATGCAGCTCCCCCTCCCCTGTGTTTAAGGCAAAGGGTGTGATGACAAAAACAGAGAAAAAAACCTGCTTCTTCCAGAGCTAATTCATGATCCTCAGCCATCTTCCTCTCATTTAATTGGAAAAAAATATTCTGAACCCTTCTAACAGTAAACTCTGCAGGGAGCTCACGTCACTCATGAGTGAACAGGCAAACAGCCCAGGGATGGAGCTGAACCAGTGAAGTGGGAGAACCACAGCCCGCCAGGAACTCACTGATCATGTAATGGCGTTGGTGACTGCATTGGCATTTCAGGTGAACATGGAGTTAATTTATGAGCCTTTCAGAAGATATCTTTAATGACCCACCAGCTCTCTGAAACTTCCCAAATCTGAAAGGACAGCTCTCTATATCTAACCATTACGTGGGTTCAACACCGACCTGGGGAAAATGTCACCTCCTGAATCACAAGGGTTGCTTCCAGTAACATCAATATTTTCCATGGAGGTCCCCAGCCAAGCCTGCCTTGTCCTAGCCCTGCTTGGAAGGTCTTCCAGGGCTGTAGCATAAGGTGGTATGGCCAGAGACCAAGTCAAGGCATTATTTTATTTTGTTTTGGTTAGCAGAGTTGATATTTGGTCAAAGGCTCCTAGCTGTGAAACGATGAGGAGCTGCCAATTTCTAAGCTAAATGTTGTACATTCATATCCTGCTACCACTAACTCCATTATGATTAGGCAGGAGTGAACTTAGAAGGTTCAGAAATAACGTTTGGATAAACATCCCCAAATTTTGGATACTTATCTGAGCCTGACCCAAACCCCCTGAGTATGCAGAACTGAGCTGGAAATCTGGCAAGAATGTTAATTTCCACACTTTTCATTTCTCTCTTGAAGGCTATATTTGCAGTTTAAGATATTTCCTTTAATTGGAATTAGCATAATACATTATTTCCCTATGGCGAGAACAGCTTTTCTGTAGTTACTCTGCCTGTTTGGATTTTGTCCAAGGAAGTACAAAAGGGGATGAAAGTGAACATGAAAATCCAAAGTAAATAAGTGAACCAAACTCTTTAAACCCCACAAATGGGTAGATTCTGCTTATGGCTTCCCCCAAAATAAATGACTTGGTCCAACCCCAAAATGATGCCCTTCTTTTTTAATGGTGCCTCTACTGGAGCCATACCCCTGTCACATATATTTGGTAAGAATTAATCATTAATAATAATTCATACTTTGGGGCATTTTGTGCCTCTTCTTTTCTGCAGTATACCACTGCTTCAGATAGCATCTGATTTGTTTAATTCCGTTAATTATCAACACCTACAAAAATATTGTGCCAGGTATGGCAAGTCTTTGGGGAGCTTGGAGTTACAGTCAATAGGTGTTTGACCTTGCAAAATTTGCGATGCCAACTCCATTAATATACAAAATTTTGTGATATTTTCTGTGCAAATGTAGTATTTAAGCAACCAACAGAGCCTTCAGATGAGGGAAACTTCACATCCAGATTGCACATGGGAGGCCAAATCTGCTGTTGAGAAGACACAGCCTGTGCAGGTGTGAATCCAGCTGTTAGACCTGACCTTGCTGCAGACCTTGGGGTGCAGACTCTAAAATGAAACCTTACAAATATCCAGAGTGAGATCCTTTTCAAATTAACCCCTTTGCAAATCAGCTGGTGATACGAGGTGCATTCGGAAGGACACAAGTGACCTCAGACCCTTTCCAAACACGGGGCTGGGAAGGTCGTGTCAGCACCCAGCTGCTCACCCTTCCTCCTGCCACTCTTCCCAAGCAGAACTAATTATGGCAGCAGCCTGTGTGTGTGAGGAGGGATAAGCACAGCACATGGATACATCCACGCACATCCACAGACCCAAATGTTTGCTCACATTTAATAACGAGCAAAACAAACAAAAATGAATATTGACATGAATGCCTGTTACCCAACGCTCCCAGGGAAGAAAAGCAAGGCCAAGTGCTATTCCACAAGAACTACTCGAAAATATTCCTCTCCAAGCTCAAATCCAGAACACAGCATTGAGACCAGCTTGAGCACCAAAACAGAAACCCAGCCTGGTGTTTCCCAGCTCTGCCCCTTATCAGGGAGATCTGGGCACGCTGCCGGGCAGTGTCTGAGGGTTGCGCCACTCCTCCCTGCCAGCCGGGACGGGACGGGGCCACTTGGGAAAGGAGAAAATGTCATCCAGCCCGAACACAAAGGGCAAGATGGTATCTCACTGCTGCTGTGGTGAAGTCATGTACTAGGAAAAATATATTTAGCTGTTCCTGGGCAGTCCCCAGGAGGCTGCAGAGCTGGTCTGATACCAGCCTTGTTCACCTGCCCCAAGGGCTGTGTGAGACACTCATGGCTGTAAGCACAAAGAGGCTCAGAATGAGGGTTGGCCACTGTGCCTCTGACCCCTAGGAGCACTGTGGGAAGGGGAGATGACAGTGCTTACACAGCTGAGGATGTGCCAGTGTTGAAGATGCCAGGCTGATCAAAGACAAGAACCAGGATCATAGAGAGATCTGCTGTTCATCAGGAACATGGCCAAAGTGAAGAGCAGAGGCATGAAGTATTCCCATCATGAAATCCCGACTCCACTGAGGGCAATAGAAGAGCCCTGATTGCCTTTTGGACAGAAAGGGCAACAATTCAAGTGTTTGTTTAGCCTTCAGAGAAGGAACATTACTTGGTGTACAGCCCACACTGCTTTGTGATAAACATGTTATAAAACAGATATTTGCTTAGAACTCTCACTGCATACAATGGGAAAGTCACAGGGAAAGGTGGGGTTGGAAAATGGGTTTATAAAACTATAAAAATGCCATGGAAGAGCACAGGCTGGAGGATGGTAGCAGATCTGTTCTCTTGGCTCAGCATCCTGAATTTTGTTGCTCTTCTGCTGTTTTTTCTGTCACATTACCATAATTTTACACTTGAACTCATCAGCTGGCATTTACCAGAGTCACCCTATTTAACAGCACCATAAAACAAACAATCCAGAAGAATTTGTCTCTGCAGCCTTGTACTTTATAAGGCACGAGTCTGAATAAATATGTAACTGTTCACACCCTTTTAGAAGTGCTGGAACAGGAACACACTGAACCCAGAGCACTGATTTATATCTAAAGCAGCATTGACTCCAAAGAGTGAAAATGTAGGTTAGATGGATAGTGGGTGCTACAAAGAGTTATTGGTCTCTTGTTTTACACCTTAGAGAGCTGTGTGGGGTGGGCAAGAGCCCAAGACAAGATAGAAAACAGCCAGCTTGAATGTATGGAGTGGAAACAAAGGACAGTCACAGCTCATCCTACCTGATTGAAAATACCATTCAAAATCATAATGTGCACTATAAATCAAGATGAAGGGTGGGAGGGTTGTATCTCAGCAGCTTCTCTCTACTTCCCTGGTAAGGCATGGAGCCCTTCCAAAAATACACCAGCTCTGCATGCAACGCCTGAACGACTACGTGGAACTGCACAGCCACTTGCAATGCATGAATTCCATCAGCTGAAAGGACCCACTGAATTTAATTGTGTTAATAAAAAGAAAGTTATGCATCCTCACTGACCACAGGGGGAAAGCTGGCAAATGATTTGAGATCCTGTCTTCTGGATTTCTCCTGCACAGGCTGGGAGAGCAGAGAGGATTACTCCTGGGCAGCCCTTTTGGGCCCAGCAAGCTGAATCCTAATAAAGGAGTAAGCATACAGGCTATCTGTGTAATTCTTGTATACACACTGTGATTTACATTGTGAAATTCACATGACAAATAATAATTAGCCATTGCACTATAAACCCTAATTTCCCGATGATCAGTATCAGCTGAAGCAGCCACATGTTTAAAGGACTTTGCCTCTATTCTTAATGTCAGAATGCTAAAAAAAAGAATTAATTTGAGAAGGGAATTATTACGGTCAGGTTGCATGAGATTCACTCTGATGTACTCCAAATGATGTGTTAAATGATGATTTCCAACACAGCCTGTAGCAGAGAGTTTGTTTGGAATAACATTTGTTGTGGCACCAGTGGCTGCTACGAAGATGAATTTATATATACACTTAGAGCACCTGCCTGCAGAGGTGTCGCAGAGAAGTTCTGCCTGAGCAGATGACAACAGATATTTTGCAAGCACTCACAAACGGAATTTGTGCTCCAAAATAGCAATGAAAATGTTGTCCAGAGCACTTTCTCCACTTCTTTCATGAAATGCATGCAACCACACTCTCAGCTGTTGTTATTAAGAATTACATGGTGATTCCTTTGGCAAATAATGCTCCTTTAGCAAACCGGCCACGCTGCTGGGGTTTCTTGCAACCTGTTTAAATTTTAGTCATTCAGGTTTTGCAGAACTGCTTCTCTTGGCTACATGATTGTGAACAGTGACATTAATAAATGAATATAAGGTTTGAAATTCTATTCAGATGCATTTAGGCACCAGCATCTACACAAACAAAGCTCTGATGCTCTGAGATTAGAAAATACTGATAGAAAGATAACCTACATGAAGGCTGAGTAAGGAGCAATGATGGATTTGCCCACTTTTCTTTCAGTTCCGTTAAGGAAGCCTTCCCAGTGAAGTCACTTCTTTACCCTGCAAACATTGAGCTCCGGTTTTACAGCTCTGTGATTTTAGATAAATACAGCAGTGTCCCCAGCAGTGCTGCAGACTGATGCCACCTCCCCTGAGGACAGTGATCACAGTCAGAGCTCCTCTGCTGGGGATCCCTTTGTTATTTGGCCTCCAGGTCTCAGGATCAGGACCATTGTTTTTCACAGGGATTTCTTCTTTTCTGGACTACTGTATGGAGAGAATAAATTCTTATCCTCTCAGGTGGGAGAGGCTTTCCTTATTTGCAGCATACTTCTTCCTTTCCTGCAGACTCACTGCCCACTGGGAATGACCTGGGACCTGTTCAGGTTCTTTGAGAGGACCCAGCAGGATGCTTCCCACTGAACTCTTTCCCACTTTCTAAGGCCTGAGAAGATGCACTGAGTGAGAACAGAATGTGAGATGAGAAATCACTTTTGTGCTAAGACAGCCCTCCTAAAACACCTAAAACAGTGGCTGCCAGTCCCTGGTGATTGCTGTGGGATTTGTATGGCAAGAGCAGCTTCCTCCAGTGCACAACATCAAGTGGTTTCCCAAACAACACCCAGCAGTGGCCTTTATGCTAAAACCAGTTGTATCTGAAATGCCTGCTGGGTTCAGCTCATACACAAGCCAAAAAGCAAGTGAGTCCAACTTCCCAAATGGTGTCTTTGCTTTCCGATGCTTTTTTCTTTACTGGTTTTCCACTGTCTGGCATTTACAGTATACCCGCAGAGGTGGAAAGGCTTATATTTACCGCTCTTTCCTATCAAAGCTACTTTAAACTCAAGGCACAGGGCTGTTTCCATTTGGAAATTTTCTTGCACGAGCCATTTACAAGGCCTTTACAAGCCACGGCACGCCAAGACCTCTCTGATTTCTCCAGTTTACTGCAAAGGAGTCTGGCTGGCATGAAGAAGGCTCCACCATCCCACCCAAACCCCAGCTGGAGGACACAGTCACTGCTTTCTACAGACTCTAAAGCTGCAGGTAGGGAGAAGGAAAGACTGAGAGGCAGTGGAGGTAGGAATCAGTTTATTATAATGAGAAGTCACCTCTCTGGGACACACAGCTAGACCTGGCTTTTGGCAATTTCTTCAGTTTGGATGGGATTGATGGCAGAATGAACAAGTATACTCATTAAATCCTAAATACATCTGGAAATACATATAAATATATCTATGTATCTATTAATAAGAGTGTAAAGCTCTTCAAACCTTGGTACAATTTATTTTCAGCTTGCTACCACCCTCACTGCTGCTGGTTGCATCATCTGGGATGGGACACATAAATGACCTTCTACTACAGCCCTGGTCAGCAAAGGTTTGGTGCCAACTTTGCGGCAAGAAATCATCATCTAATGGCCTCAGCTAGGGCTGAAAGCCAGAATTTGCTGCCATTTACGGTTGGCCTGACGTGGTTTCTTCTCCTGTGAGCATCACACACTGCCAAGCAGAGGCAGCACCAAGCACACAGGAGCTTTTTGGGAAACTGGAGAGGATTTGGGCACTCAGTCCAGCTGGCTCGGTGGAAATTAAAGAATTAATACCACTTGGAAAGAAATTAAAGTAAAATCATGGTGTAACAAGGAGAGTTGAAGAGGAGTAAGAGGTGGGAGGGCATTAGGAGCAGCAGGAGAAAGGCCAAGGAGGGCCCCTGGAGAGAGCAAACAGGGCTTTCCTGGGGCTGGGCTGGGCTCAGGACCACTTCTGGCTGCACTTGATGGCTTCACAAACACCCAGCACAATACACGAGTGTAACATAAGCCTTGACTCCTCAAGATTAGCCATGGCTGGGAAATAATGTTATCGCTCCCCATTATACTTCAGGAGCCCTTCAGAAAAAGTCCCCAAAATTCCCACAAGCTTTAAATGAAGGTGAGATTTTCCCCTGGTACCCATCCTCCTTGCCTAGGAGATCTCGTGTTCTGCATGTGTCACGTCTTCTTAGTCCTTGCCCAACCATGCAAGAGCTCAGCCTTTTGCACAGCAGTTTGCTCTCTGTGAAGGTGCTGCTTCTTTTTCTCCATTTCTCACTCCCTCTTCTGCTAAAATTAGGGATCAAGGATTTTCCTGCTGGGTCAAAACCCAATCTCCTTCCTCACAGGGCCTCAGTTTAACTACACATGACCGTGCCAGACGGTGACTGTTAGTACCACCCAGTTTCATTAGTTATCAAGGGCTAAAGTTGCACTTCGAACATTCATCAATCAGTAGGAAAAAATACGCATCGAATTAAAACTCTCAGCAAACTCCAACACCTTAGGGCTTTTTCCTTTTACAAGCAACATTTTCTTCCACTGAAAACCGAACTACTTGTGCAGGTGGTTTTTAAACACAAACAGCTGCTCCATGGAAGTGCAGATGGGGAAAATGATTGAGAAAAAAAGGCAAAGACAAAGCCATGGGTGTGGAGCGAGAATCCACACTGCCCCAATTCCCAGGGAAATATAGGAAGGGAAGAGAAACCTAAGATACAAACAGTAAGTGGAATTTCCATTGCACTGGTCCCAATAAACACACTGGTTTTAGGGGAAGGAAAGCAGGATCAAGGGACCAGAGAGAGGCAGTAGGTGTTGCGAGGGAAAACGCGGTGGAGAGTTACAGCTCGTAAAAATCCGCTTCATCTTTCAGTGTGAGGACAATGCCTGGGTGTAAGCTGGGCTGTGTTATCAGCTGGGGAAGCAGAGAAAGGCTGGGATAGACAGCACCAGACAGCCCGGCCTTTGTGCTCATGATTTACTCCAGCCTTCCCACATAGTTCCTCCTTTCTTTCTGCTTAATTTCTGTCAATCTGTCCATCTTTTATAAGGTCCTGTAGGAAGTAGCTGGTTTGAGCACTGTCACCATAATTTTAATTACCAATACAATGGTTTTTAGCTATACAGAATTTTTAAAAAATCAGAGTAGTTGTACTTTGACCAGAACTACCAAGATCACAGACAAATATTGCTGCTCTTTCCTTATTCCACTGTTTTCCCCTGTAATGTCTCTCTTTTACCTATGAACTTTTCTATCACCTCATTCTCCTGTGCATCCCCTCAAGCAAAAAGTTCACTTTCAGGGCACTTTGGTGCGTGCCATCCCAGTGTAGGGACAAAATGGCATCTCCCCTTCCAATTACAGACTGCAGAGGCAACCCTTGAAATGCTGCATTTTCTCCAGCTCTGCCTTCCAGATAAAAGAGGCTTTTCCTGCAAACATCCCCAAACTATTTCACCAGTTTCCTCCCAGCTCTCCTTCAAATTCCTGTTTGAATTCATGAGGATTAATCTCCTGGTATGCTACAGCTGCTGTCAGGATGACAAGTCTTGGTTTCTCCCTCTCTTATATGCACCCATTAATGCTCTCTTGGACTGAAGGTTCTAAAGCAAAAACCATCTCTGGGCCCTTTTTTCCCACCTAGGTCTCCTGGCTTTTTCTGTCCTTGTAGTGAAGCCCCAAAATGTTTGAGTAAAGACCAAAAAAAAATTCATTAACCATTTGAACACATAGGATAGAAATTAACTCAAGTAATATGAGCAAGCCCATCTTCCTACCTGAGCAAGTGTAATGCCACTGCAATAAGCATCCCAGAGTTACCCATAATTTTTCCTGGTGCCAAGATTGTATAAAATACTTCATGCACAGATGTGAAGATGGAGTCTCCACCTTGGGAAATACATTCCAGGAAAATCATATGAGCAGAGAAGAGGTGCAATGAAAGCCAGTCTGATGCTGCTGAAGGCACACATGTAACTTGTTAGTTCCACCATTATTTTTCCCTTTCTCTATACTCTATTGTGTTAATGTTCTTCAGAGGAAAGGACTTAGCAACAGGATAAGCTTTTTTATCAGACTGAATCAGCCCAGTAATATCCCAAACTGGGAAGGTCCGAGTGCCACAAAGCCCTAGAAGGTGTGCAATGCTTGCAGCAGACAAATCAGTAGCAAAGCCTTAAACATTCAGGAGGAACACAGAATAATCAATTGGAATATTAACGTGCTGGTAAAATGATTAAAGTTTGGCGTTACACATATTTTCAAATGTACTGACACTTCATTCTCATAAAGACCAGCTCAGTTATGTTTGATTTGTATTCATATCCTATAATGTGAATATATTTGCTCAAAATTGCTCCGTCATAAATCACCATCACAGAAATAAGCTTATATTTATTCTTAGCATTCATGAATTGCATTGTGTTGGACCACCATATATTTAACACCTCCGAAGAAATCCAACCGCAACTTTTGAAAGCGACACCTTTATATATCATTATGGACATTGTTTCCTTAACAGTTAATCACACACTCTCCAATCACGTGGTTTTTACCTTAAGAGAGAAAAATGAATGACTCCATAGCTTGAAATGCAAAGCCCTCTACTTGACCTTTCGATGTGAAAAACCCCATTGGGCTGAGTCCTGAGGGTGCTGAGCACTCTTGCCCATGCACTGAGCACCCTTGGCTTCCACTGAAGCTGACAGAAGTTGAGGGCATTCAACAGCTTGCTGGATCAACCCTGTAATCACTAAAAGCTCTCTCTGGAGTGATATAAATACGGACAGTCACTTCACAGATTTGGTCCAGCATTAGGGTTACTTTAAAACCAAAGCTGTCAGAGAAAATGTTGGATCTATGATATGACTTTGAACCCAGGTCACTAAAATCTTTCCCGACGCAGCATCTTCTTTGGGATTCTTAAGAAAGCTAAACCTGCAAAGACAAATATTATGGCAACAAAAATAAATGTGTGAGTTTTTAACCTTTTCAGGGAAAGTAATTCCTTTATTGGCTGCAGCTAAAACTTCCTACCTTTCTTTCCCTTTTTGTTGTATCTGTGAGTAATTTCTTCAGTCACATTGTTTATAAGAAGTGAAGTTATTCGTAATCATGCCTTAAGAGTATGTACACAAACTGGACATCCTAATAGAGCACTATGTATTAAATTCCTGATTGTTTGACATAAATTCTCTCTCTTTCTTTTACTCAGACAGGAAGCTTCCCATTTATTTACGAATAGGTTAAGACCCTAGTCATGTTCCTAACTGTGTTCCTAAGTGCTAACATATATTAAGTAAATTTAGAGCCTCTTCTGCATAGGAAACAAATTAAACTGGTTAAACATGGAGAAAGACTAAATGTAATCTATCTTTTGTCATGTTTATGATATCGGAACGCATCTTATATGAATGTTCCAATTTGGCTGTTACAGCAGATGGGTTGCTTATGATAAACCACAACTACAGACAGAGAATGTGATAGTATAAATCATAAAGAAGATAAATAACGAAATTCTTTGAAATAACATTGGTTAAATATTTAGACATTTGGTTTCCAAGCTTGCTTGCACATATGAAATAGTATTCTCTACCGATGGAAAGAAATGCTCTCAACAATAATCATATTGGGACAACTAATAAGGTCTAAAGGATATATTTGCATTTAGGGACCTCTTTGGATTTATATAAAATTTGTATACATAGGGAAGATATTGGTTCTCAGGGGTAGTCCTGACTGGAAACCTGCATAAAAAGTAAAGACAACCCATGACTGAGCCATTTTTCCGTAGGTCAAGGCACACTGGAGCTCTCCTCTGTGCTTCTTTGTGCAAAGTGCTCAAGTCTGGGGGAAAAAGTGAAGTCTTGTCTTTAACCTCCCTTATTTATAGCTGGCCTAGCTGAGGCAGGTACCAAACCTCAAAATTATTACCAGGCAGAACTTCAATTTTCCAATTCATAAAAGTCATAGAAACCTGATTTCTACCAGTAACTTAAGAAGGAAGATTAGTGTGCAAATCCAATGAGGGATACATGCCACGGAGCTTACAACTGCACCAAAGAAAGTAATCCACTCTCAGGGATTTTATTTTTACTGGAAGCTTTACACATTTCAAAGGTGGGTATGAAGTCCAAGTTCCCCTTAGAGAAAGATCAGACTTCTTGAATGCAACCCTCATCATCCTCCCCTAGATGTCTAGAAAATGGGTGAATTGCCCCCAGGAGATGCTGCTCTTTTTGAACTGAGGGTTAATTTAAATTACTGGACAGTAGGTGGCTAATGTAGGTTAGATGTCTAATTATGGCACTTTATGGGGCTGATGATGGAGAGGTTTCATGACAATCTTGGTGTTGCAGTTCTAAATACCACTTGTGTATTTCGCTTGGTGAGTGCCCAGAAGAACAAAGCTTGAGCACACAACAGTCAAACAAAAAAATGCCTATGGACTAAGTTAGAAAATGAAATTAAACCTGTGCCTCCTGTCATAAATAGGATACCTGACCTGACTTTACTGAGTAGGGCTAAGACTTATCTTTTTCTGAGTATTCCATGAGACACTCATCATTTTGCATCTTTTGTCATTAGTTCCATTTAATCCCTACAGCAGTGAAAGCAACTGAGGCATCCATTAAACAAAGATATTGGTGTATTCACAGTGCCATCATCCCTCTGCCCAAATCCTGGCGTGACTTACATCCCAGGCATCCAAAGGCTGCAAGGGCAGCCCACAGCCAAGTGCAGGCAGTATTCCCAGCCCAGGAACTGACGCACAACAAAATGCGCAGAAACTGGAGTACACGTGGTGCCCCTTCCTTTTAAATTAAGGATCTTGCCTTTTTAAATGGAGTGATTATGATGAGGGCAGTGGGATTAAGAGAGGACTGGGGCCTTTTGTGCAGGTGGTTTCCCTAATAGGAGACTTTCTAGCAAGAGAGCACTATATATTCTTCAGGCTCAAAGCTAAACTTCTATTAAAACCAATTAATTCATTGAACAGGCTTGTATCGCTTTACAGTGCCCGGGCCTTTGCTTAAAAGAAATCAATTGTATGAGTACAGCTGAGAAATAACCACTATAATAGATGTTTTAGCTCTTGCTTTTACTTTTCTCTGATAGCCCTTAAGGTGGTCAGAGGTAAAAGCTAAAGATGCATTGTAGCCTGAGGGATGATTGAATGAAAAAATGGGGGATGGGAGCAGAGCTATGCTGATAGACCAATTTCCCACCACTGCAAGCCAGCGCAATTGATTGATGAATCCTTGCTCTGTCAAGAGGCAGCCCTTCAGATTTGATCACATAAATACTCATTCAACTCAAATTCTGCTTGACAAGCCTCAGACAGCTTTGTTCTGTCACAGATATCATTGGAAGGAAAATGCTCCATTAATCATCCTTAATTAACTTTACCATAGTCTGCTGGAACCAATATGTTCCCTGGCTAAATCCCTAAGACTTAGCTAGATTTCTGTAGTTATCAAATAGAGAGTTGTTTTTAAAGTTCCTCTCCCTCGTTGCTGCTAACTACAGGAAATCTTTCCCTGCCTGTTTTCTAGGAAGGCACTTGCATTGATCAGGATGTGGCTTAATCCTCTGGCAGTTAAGCTGCTTTACCAGAGACACACAATTATGCCTATTTCTGATTATGAAAGATTACTGATGTATCCACAATAAATGCTAAGGTGCACTTCCAAAACACCCCCTTCTTTTCAGGTTGTGAGAGAGCCTTGCAAATATAACTGAAAAAAATAAAACCCAGACCAGAACCAATGTGTAAAGAGGGACCAAGAAGAAACACAGTGATTGAGTTGGATTTAGGGGATAACTAGAGGTAATAAATAGTATTTTAGGTGCAAAGTGTGGGGAAAGCATGAAGACGTGCTCATTAGCCTGGGCTGCCACTATTCCTTCTCACTCAGCAGTTTTGTTCTGCTGCAGGGCTGAAGGAAGCCCTGGACCATCATTTTACTCCAAAAGAAAAGATCCTCAGATGGCTCCTGCACTTGTCAGGTGTCCTCCACCCCCAGGGATGCTCCTGAAGCACATGGAAGGCCATTTACCCCACGCTGTCTCCCCTTCCTTGGGTGCTGTTACACTGATAATATTACTTTCTTCACAAGATCTTTCTGATTTTTTTTTAATGTGATGAAAACCCTACATTCCTCAGGGATTTTCAGTGGGACCTGAAGGGTCTAACACCTTGCTAGTTTGGGGTCTTGCTGCACTAGGTGCTGCACAGAAGCAATTGGACCAACAGACCTTGCAGATAAATTCTTTACTCATTCACTTCCACTGGCTGGGATACATCCCTTTGAAAGGATTCCTTGGAAATAGGAAAGAAAATAACACAGAAGCCTTTTGATTAAATAGAAATAAGTGGGGGAACCTTTTCCTCAGTGAAACAAAGCCTGGACTTGTCCAGGGCCAGGTTGGATGGGGCTCTGAGCAAGCTGGTCTAGTGGAAGATGTCCTTGCTCACAGGGACTAGATGATCTTTAAGGTCCCTTCCAACACAAAACATTCCATGATTCTATGATATTTGTTAATCTTACAAAACCTTGCTCATATGAGCAGCCTCTATTCCTGAAACCTGTATTACTGAAAGCTTGGGATGACATGGGCTATCTATATTGCTAAACATTTATGTGTGAAGCTGGGTGCAAGCACTGAAATATAACCTAAATTGTTAAACAAATTCAATAGTAAAAGCGAAGGCTTCTCTTGTTATGAAAAAATAGTATTTTAAAGTAAACACTGCAGTACAGAGAGGGGAAAAAAGATCATACTCTATCCCTGAGTACATCACAAATCTTCTGCTTGCTCTGGGGAGAAGTCACTTTGTGTTATGCTCTTTACCAGCCTTGGACTGTGGTCAATTTAATCAATGCTCCTCCTGACGGCAGCGCTGCTCAGCCGAAAATGGAAGTGACCATTTCAAGCTGTGCACTCCGAGCAGCCAGCTGGCCTATTTTAAACTCTCTGGAAACTTGACATACTAATGTTTCCTTTACAGCTCTGAAGGAACCAGTTATAAAGGCATCTTCTCAGGTTATACAACAAAAGAAGGCAGATGCATAAATCAGGGCTACCAAGCCTTTGCACACCGAAGGGCCAAACCAGAGAAGGATCGTCTGGCAGCAAAGTGAGAATTATTTGGGTGTAGAAATGAGAGATATCTACATAAAAAAATGGAAACAACTTTTGTTTTCTCTTCTTGTCCTCAGGAAGAGCTGAAGCCTGAAGACATAACCAAAGCTGAGACCTTTTCAACTAGCAGAAAACTTCCTGTAAGGTTGAGTTTGTTTTACCATCAATCCTCCTTTCCCCCTTCTTTCCCTCTTGTTTCCTTCTCCTTTCTCTACACACTTCTCTCCAGCCCTTGCTCTTTTTTCTGCTTTATTTTTTCTCTTTTTCACCAATATTTTGCAAAAATTATTCTCCCCACTAGTCAGGGAACTAATCTGCCCTTAGCTGCCTCCCCAGCTTGTGGATTAAGTTCCCCACTCACCTCAACACAGAGGTGCTCAGAGAAGAGAAGGGCAAGAAATTAAAGGTCTCAGAGGGAAGGAGTCTTCCAGCCCTAGTTCCTGCCTAATTCCATCTAAAAAACAATGATAAATCAGGTTTATCAGCACTAACCTGGGTTTTTCTCCTAAGGCAGGTTGCAGGGAAGTGGGAGCCCTAGTGATCCTGCTCCTTCCACCACTGGGATCTGTGGTTGTCTTTCTTATTCAAACTTGCCTCAAAATATAGCCATGATATAAACTGATGGCAAAATGCATGACTGAAAGGATACTTGGAGCAGGAAACTTAAAACAATAATAATTGTATTATCTAGACCTCTGTAAGAATGTCCAGTCCAGCTTTAAATCACAAAACGAAATAAACAGGATCAGATGTATAGTGAAAAACCTGTAAATGTCCTTTCTCATTATGGAGGTCAAAGAATACATTAGTTATTTTTAACTAATGTCTTATTCGACCCCATGCAAACTTAAATCAGTTTGGGTCTGACTGATTCAAAGCTGTTCTCTGGTTCCCTGCTCTGCTGTAATAATTGACTAGGCTAGACTTTAGAAAGGTCAAAAAAGCAACCCCGCTTCATATTATTTCAGCTAATAACTCAGTTCTTAAATCAAAATTTAAGAACTAATCTCTCAAAGCACTATTTCCTCCCCCTCCATTAAATCCATATGTAATTTCAAATTAAATGATAGATGTCCAAAATCGTTACTTTTTGCTTAATTACTTTTAAGTTACTGGGGGACGCAGCATGAGGGTTTGTTAGAAGATCTAGGATTCTCCAAAAAAAATCAGAATTAAGAAAATCTAAGAAAATCTCAGAAAATGCAGCAGCGATTTAAGAACCTGAGGGAAAAACAGCAGGCACTGGACAATCTGAAGGAAAACCAGGCAGACACATCTAAGGCAGGCTCAGCAGTGGCTGGGCAGCAGTGGGGTAGGGATGGTGGGGCTGATAGGGAGCTTGTCAGCACAGATGAGATGTGATAGTCAGCACAGACTGGGGGCTTTTTCAGAGTGGAAGACAACAAAAGCTCCACATTAACCCATCCTCAATCTCTAAATACATTCCAGGAGGATTCCAACTTACAGCTTATTGAGTGCAAATCTAAAGATTGGCTCGTGTCAAGTGTTTAACACAGAACTTAACACATAAGTAGCACATTTCTACCAAAGATTCTGATATCAATTTGTAAAACCCCCAAATCCAAGTGCTTGAATTTAATTACATTAAATTGCGATAATATATTCACTCACAAAAACTTACTCCATGTTCAATACATTCTCAATTCATTCTGCTGTCCTTATCTGACTCCTTGCAACAGAAAATTGGCCTTAATCCCAACGTAGGAATGCAAGATGAAGATCATTAGTAAGTACAGTGGTGTGAACAAGGGTTGTTATTCCTCCTTATGGTCATAATTAAGTAAAAAAGAGAAAAGTAACCCTGCTTGCACATGTAAGAAGAGGATGGCTTTACCCCATTGGAATTCACCTAAAATCCTCTCCTGATTCCCAGGGAAGAGGATGGAAGGACATTTGGCTGAGCATATCCTCATACACATCAGAGGGACCCTTTTGGAATACACCTGGTCGCCTCACACATCTCCTCTTGCCTCAGCATCACAAAAACAGAGATTCAAGTTGGACACAGCACAGTCAGGCATATCTTGTAGCCAACCAGTTGACAAAACAATGTTTTCACTCCCTCCAGCCCTTACCTCCCCCAAAATGCCTTTTCTTTCCCCACTTTCAAAGAGATTTTTTTTTAAGACACCAAACGCTGGGCTTTGACTGCTGTTTATGGGATACTTATTTGGGGCTGCAATAAACTGCGAGTGGTTTGAGGTTGGCTCTTCAAACTGTAACTACTGTTGGGTTTTTGTTGTTTCTTTCTGCCGAGGGAGCTTTTTCTTCCCTGCTTCCCCGCGGTCACTCTGTGCTGTGCTTTTGTTTAGCCTCCCGGCACAGGGTTGTTTATTTGCACTAACAGCGCCGGCCCTGCTCCCCGTGGACTGTTTGTCCAGTGGCCTGTGGAGCCTCCATGACTTTATTGTTGACAACTGGTAGGTGGGATCCAAGTTTTTGTGGTTAAATTGTTTATTGATAATTACCTGTTAATTACTACTGCTGCCAGCTTCCTATAATTTATCATGATCACATTTTTTTGTTGTTTCTCTTAGAAAGAATGATGTGAAAGAGGAGGGATAACAAAGAAGGAAAAAGAAGGAAGAGGGCCAAATTGTGATCAGTCCTTCCTGAGTTTTAAAACTGCATCATTTGATTAATTTAAGGCCTGGCCAGCTCTCACCAATGTAACCCATCAGTATGAGGAGGGCATCCTCCCACTGGGTGTTGGCAAATGGATCACCTCTTCTCCAGTGTTTATACAAAGCGTGGACTTGGTGTAAGAGAACCCAACCACACTTTCCCTGAATTGTCAAAAAACATAAACTCTTCAGAATTTTTTTTTTTTTTCTTATAAAGGACACAAAACTGTTCCCTGCCATGTCTGAAGATTTTCGTGGATTTGTTTTTTTGGTGCATTTTTTGGAAGTTGAATTTGTGCACTTAAGACAGGACATCTGCAACAAGACCAAGTGGTTCCCTCAGCTGTACAACCCTAAGCTATTGTTTCAGAGCAGGACAATCCAGGCAGCCACATCCCCCAGCTGTGGTACAGCTGCCCAGTGAATCAGGAAGGGAAGAATCTGCCTGGGAAGAGATTTTCTCCTTGAGCACAGACCACCCTGGCCACTATCTGAGGGCCAGTTGTCTCTTCAGAGAGCTTCTGGTGGCCACAGATATTTTCTTTAAAGACCAAAATTAAAACTAAACCCATGTATTTATCTCCTTAACTGCACTTCCATGCCTATGAATTCTGGCTTGTATTAACTCCATGTTTGAAGTGGTACAAAAGCATTTTTAAGGGGTCACAGGGATAACAAGTATCCCTTCTGAGGTGCTGCCCAGTTGTCGAATTAAGTCTGATGAATAATACAGAGCATGAAAACCAGCACCATCAGCAGCCTTGGATATGGAAAACCAAAAGGAACCCCATGCCAAGGGGTACCTAATGCATTTTCCTGAACACCTTCTACAAACCAGCAAAATTGCTGTAAATAAAAACCAAACGACCATGTTTCCATATTTTGACGAGTTGACACAGTTCCCCCTTTTAGAAGCATTACAGCTGGGAAGGAACTGTATCTTCATTTCAATACCTTCATAGAATTTATTCTAGGTGCCTATTTACACATTTCCTGGCCTAAACAATGGCTCCCCCCACCCCCTGTGCCATGTGTGCATCGCTCACTGCCCAGCATCATCCCTCCTCGTGACTCAGGCTGTGTACAATTGTCCGAAAAACTCACAACAGTGTATCATCATTGTTTGGTATAATTGGAAACAGAAGTATTTATACACACCCGTGTACCCTACAACTAAATTTATAAAGGCAACTGTCTCTTTTAATCTATAGCATGGCCAGTGTAAACAGTAATTTGAAGGAATATTCAGATTTATTGCATTACTCGCTTAAAGATCAATGTTTAAAATGGATATATATTGCATTAATCCAAACACACAACAAATCATAAAGCTATTTACACAATAAATTTACAATTCCCGCAGACACTTTAATCCTGTTTCTGTTTCCAAGGAGCGCTCTTGTCTGCACACACATATATCCACCCACAAACATACTCCCACACTCAGAAAGTACTATTGTAATGTTAATTAACCTAATTTATAAACCACCAACTAGACTTGTAACCTCAGCACAATATACATTTAACCATAAAGATGTGAATTAAAGGCACATTAAGGGGAAGGGACAAAAGGGAAGAAATTTGGCCTTGGGGCTGAGGCACAATCCTGACCTCAGCCCTGGCACCTCTGGTGTCACCTCTCTGCGAGTCAGCAGCATCACCTGGGGCTTCAATCCTGCTCGTCTCACCTTCCTACAGCTCAGCCATACCCCAAGTTGTTTAAACTTCATTTCTGTGGTTTAAAATAATATCCCATTGACGTGGGATCCAAAACTCCTTCAGAGCTAATAAAATGTCACCCTGCCAAACTGAGGCGATACGTGCCAACCTTTAGCCCAGTGTGAAATTTTATAACTGAGTTATAAACCCCTCAAAAAACAGAGCCTATAATGGAAAGGCTGACAGATTCTTAACTATACAGTTTCCAGTGGGCTTCTGCTTAATATACTGTATTTCTTCTCCTTGAAGATATTAATTTACTTTTTGAAATGTTCATTGCTAAGATTAAGCGTAGGGTTTTGAAATGTGTTCGCAGGCAATTTATGCAGGCACACAAATGTACTCTTCTCCAGATGTACAGAATGCTAATTTGAAAATGATTTATATCCCGTGCCGCGCTGTACATCCATCCCCTGCTCAAAAGGTTTTCCTCTGACACAACACTGGGATCATCTCATATATTAACCCTCTGATAGCATTAGAAATTCATTGAAAAATTGATGAGGATTTTGGTCGATGGCATGGGCTGGAATGGATTTTGTGGATTTCAGCAAAATTGTCAAGAAGGGAAGAATAGACACAGAGCAGACTCATCAACAAGTGAACGCACTGGAAAATAAAGGTCTGTCCATACAAAATATATATTTCTGTGGGACTACAACCAACAGAGAAGTTGAGAAATGCCGTGAAAAGACAACAAAGTTACTAAATCCTTGGGAGAACCAGTCCTTAACCCAATGACTTGGTATTTGGCTGTGCACATGCACCATACTGACCATGGTATTTCCACAGCAGCCCCTGGCTGTGCACACAAGACTGGAATGATCCAGGAAAAATGTACTAACAGGCCCCACAGCTGACATTAAAATGAGCTTACAGACTTACACATCACTTGGCATGAGCATATTTAGCAACAAACATTCCTTCAGCAATTGAAAATATGTTTGAAAAACAATTCTACTCTTACACCTCCAGCAGGAGCTCTCTTTTCCTTTCCTCACTTGGTCCCTAGCTCCTCCACATGCAGATGTTTGAATCTTGCTTGGATGTCTGCTGTGTACACATCAATGGTTTGCTGCCCAATATGAACAAAAAAACCCCTGCATATACTTGAAAATAACCTATCTCAACATTTTCAAAGGAAAGATCTTTTCTTTGAAGCGACATGAATGCCTATATTCACTATAAACATGGGAGTATAAAATGCATCAGTGATGAAAAAACACGCTTGCCTTTGAAGGGTGAAGGTACGGGAGAGGTGAGCAGGATTTACTTTATTTTTGACCATAGTAAAATTTCCTGGGCTTTGCAGCCTCCACTCAATCTCATGTGGCCTCTTGGAGCACCATAAGAGAAATAGCATCGGACACCTGAAGGCTCATTCAACACTCACAGGAGATGAGAGACAGAATTTATAGATACAGTGGGTGAGATTTCTTGTGGAATACAGTCTGCTTCATCTCTACCTCAATTTTATCAAAAATATACTGGCAGTCAAGATGAGTGGTTCCCACAAGAGACAGAGGAAGCCAAGTATGTGCACCATAAACACATGACCCTAAATTGCCTTAAAGTAAAAGGGGTAGAGGAAAGATTTGAACTGGCCAGGAATCCTTCTGTTGTTTGAATTGCAAGTTATGCTGTGGACCTGAATAAAATTAGTCCCCTGCTCTGAACACTAAGGCTAAACCATTTCATTTGGGAAATTTGCTCATTGGACGACTGCTGGAAGTGATGCTTTTGGTAATGATGGGAGGGGAGAAGCCTCCTTACTCCTCAGAGAACAGACCAAAATACTCCTCTGAAGCTCACATGCTACTTTTATCATTCACGACGAAGATTTTAAGGCATCACTAAATACCACCAACACAGAATTCAGTAATTTTGCCAAAGAGTTGAATGCAATTATGATTTGGGAAAAGGTACTTAAGATATCCAGTGGAGTAGATTTGGTAATTTGTTCTGTCAACTGGGAGAACAACTTCAGTAGAAAACTATTTCATCTGCCCCTGTTGAGATGATATATTTATTTGAAATAATTTCCTCTGCCTGTGTCTGGAGGGTGAAAAGTGACTTGTTCTTATTTATCTTTCTTTTGGGGCTGCATGAATTTCAGACTCATGAAAGTGAGCGACTGATAGCAGTTAAGCCAGGCAGAGCATTGGCAGGTGAGCTCAGAGCTTCCACTCTGCTGCCAATGTCTCCACTGCAGCCCCAAATGCCTTTATATTCTAGGGAATAGCCAGCCTTTAACAGGCACTGCCACTTTTAAAATACCAATAACTGTGATCTATGACTTGGATTTCCTATGGAATGGCAACTAGATTGGTTTCAAAACTACTTCTCCCCTACCTGCATTAAGGGTTTGTTGAACACCCTTTGCTGCAATATCCAAATGTTAATTCAGAGCATTAATTCCCAAGCACAGGCACTGAAATGCTGTGTGGTGGGAGGGCTCTGAGGGATAGTGGGGCAGTCAGAGATGTGCCTTGATTTAAACCACAGAGGGGAGAAATGCTGCACCCAAAAATGCAGGAGAAGCAACCAGCCACAGGAGCAAGGACTCAGCACTGAGAAACTGCAGAGCTCAGAGTTTAATGAGAAACCAAGGTATACCCAAAATAAAGACGGAAACATGGATTTCCAAAACCACCTCTTGTGGTACTGTAAAGCATTTTGGTTCTATAGTTTCTCCAGAAAGAGCTGGCATCAAGGTTGAGCTTGTTTTTGTGCTCTGAGGTTGAGCCCAGCCTCACAGGTGATGTTGAGATTCCATTTTCCAGAAGCCACTGGATTTGGCCCTACATGGTGTGCTTAGCTTAAACAAAACAGTGCAAAACTGCAGAAGTTTCAGTTGTGCTGGAAACACTGAAAGGACCTTACATGAGCATCCTGAAGACAACATCACAGCTCCTTGTTAGGAAACACTACAGAGACTTGAGTACCATTTGTTTATGTTAGCTCTGAGTTTGCAGGTTTAGGTTCTCACTGCATGGAATATTTATGCCATGCTGTTGCTCACAGCCCACATTCTCCAGGAATAAGGAACAAATAAGATGATCTTTATCCTCTATGAATCATAAATGATCAGTTTTCAGTGCAACCTTTCCTCAATTCTCTCCTAAGAACAGGTTTTATGAAGTGCATGTAACCAAGGGTTCTAAAAAATCATAAGGCAGAGATGAATCAGTTAGGAAGAGCCCATTAAACATGAATCCATGGAAATCCTCCTTTTTTTTTGTTGTTGAATATGCCTTCAATAAATGCTACAGTGTGACTTGCAATTTCCTCAAGTTCCTTTTCTCAGAACAATGATGGTTGGCAGCCGCTCAAGCTGCTTCAGTAAACTTTGCAAGATAGAAAGCAATTTAGTTTCCCTTTAAGACTTCATTGCTAAAGTTATGCCCATTGATTTCCAGCCTCATAATTAAAATTCCTCATTAAACATGCTTGACAGCTGAATGTGATTCCTTTTACCTGCTACTGCTACCTTTTTTTTTTCCTTGTGATACCATTTCATTACAAAAGAACAATAGATTTCCTTTCAGGGTAATACAAGGGCATGGTGAGTAATGTACTTTCTATCCTACAGAAGGCCTAATATTGTTAATTTGCTAAATCAATTAAAAGAAACCACTTTGGAGCACGACTCCAGTCCTGCATATGGATCACATCAGCCATAATGTGCAGGAGTTCAAAGGCTGGCATTTCGCCCCAGTTGGCACCTAACAGTTTACTCCGATCCAGGGAATTTGGCTCTTGATTTCAAACAAATGCATCCTGAAGGCTTAAGGCCAGGAGTAGCTCCGTGTGATTTATGTTTCATACTTTCTCATAACACAAAACCTAAAGAGCTCAAAAAAAAAAAAAAAAGGAGTTGTTATTACAGGGCATTTGCTGCAACGTTCATGTAAATACAGAATTACTCAACTGCCCTGTGCACCTTGTGTTGTTTAATATGAGCTTTTCCTCTGAGTGGCTGTTTGATTCCCTAAAATTCCTCCTTCTCCTGCCAGCTCTGACAATCCAAAATGGAAATGACCTGTTTGTAAATGGTTTTTCTCTCCAGGCCAGGCTGGCACACAAAGCCAAGCACCACCTCTCCCAGCAGGAGCTGTTTGCCCCGAAACATGCAGCCAGGAGATGGTAGTGGCTGCCCTGGAAATATCCCACAGAGCTCCAGCTGTGAAACCAGCTGCAGGACTGGGGGAACCTCACATCTGTCCTCAGTCCAACATCAACCCCACCTTCTGCTGGCCACCACAGGAGGGTGGATAAGGAGATTTCCCAAAAATACAAGGGATGTTTACAGGGTTAGCAGACCTAACCTTGGCAGTTCTTGACTTCAAGAACCCTCGGAACACCCGAGGAATTCTTAGGCTCAAGCACTTGGCAAAGGAGCAGAAACTCCCTTCTCAATCATAAAATTAGCAATGAGAAAAGTTTGAAATCACAGATTCAAATTTACAGGCACAGTTAAAACATTTAGTGCTGCCTAATATGCCAGGCTGCTGCTGCAAAAAAACATTGTCAGAGCTGATTTGGAAATGAAAGTGGGGAACGGATCGCTGCTTACACAACAATTAATTGTTCTGCAGTTTAGGAGAGCAATTAAATGCTTTTTTTTGTTTTCTCATTTTCAGATGGCTTTCCAAATTCCAATGAGGAAATCGAGGCATCCAGAGAGCCAGTCACCATTCCAGTGGAGCACTAGGTAATTAGCAACATATTGCCATGCAGCACTGCAGTGCTGTGTCTTTCCATGAAAAACAAATAAATATGTTGTGTAACTGTGCACTGCTGCTCCCCAAAGTTGGTAAAGCCCAGCCCTGCATGGATTTTCTCTCCTGCACATGAACATAACACTTGTTTATAGCAGTGCCCAGTGACAGTTAATGTGCTGTCAGCATTTTCATTACAAGCCCTATTTTTCTATGGTTTATAACTTGGATATTTTTTCCTCCCAAAAAAATGTGGATGTAATGCTTATGGACCTGATAGTGTGAATATTTTAAGTCATGCTAAGATGAAATTTGGTACCACAGGCTGTGAATGTGAAAGTGAGGGATATTCATTCCGACAGAGATTGCAGAAATAAAACCTTTAAAAGAAAACGACAAATAAGTATTCGAATACACTGGTTTTATGACATCTATTGCTAATTTTTTCAGGTCACAGGTGGGGTATGTGGGGAGGTAGCGATTACTGCTGACACTTGTCCTTTCTCTGAGAACTTCTACGCACTAAAAAGATTTCAGGAAGGCTAAGTGAAGAGATACCATTGCTTTCACTGCTGGAAAAGTACAGATATTGTGTACATGATAGAAAAAAATGGCAGATCAAGGTTTAAACATTGCACACCATGAAAAAGACTGGAGCACTGGCAGTGTTAGCACTGCAGAACCACCACAACAATGCAATATGTGCCTCTTCAGGACCAGGTATGGGCAAAATTGGGGCAGGTAGGGGGTAGTTTCAAGGCAAAAGAGCACCATGACCTGGATGTTCATTTTCAGTGCACACACTGTAATTTTTGGACCTTTTGGAGGTAGAAGCAGCAGCCTCCAAGCGAGTGATGAGGAGTGAACATGAAAAGCAGATGCCAAGAGCTGCTCAGGAGAAGTGAGGACAGCAAATAGAAGAAGTGGCATTGTTACAGTGATGCTGAGCCAGAGCCACTGCAGAGGCTGCCAGCAGTGCTGTCCCTTCCTCCACGAAAACCAAGACCACCAGGTCTCTTATTTTGGAGTGTGTGTCTTGCTGAGGAGCTGTTTGGCTATGTCTAATGTGGGTGATCCTGCAGTATATCAGGGAGACACAGGACATATCCCATGTCTCCGCTCTTTGTTTTTTCTGGAAAGGAAATCCGTCTGCGAGGTCCCCTGGGAGCCATGGGACACTCCGCTGGAGACCTGATAAGCACGGGATGAAGACCTTTGCCATTCATTGATGTTGGCTGAACTTAAAGCCAGCCTTTCAGGAGGCACCTGAAGCTGTGTGGGCAGCAGGACATTCATTCTGGCTTCCCTGATGGATGAACTCTCCCAGCACACGCTGGTGGAATGAGCCTGGGCTTGTCTCCCTTCGGGGTCACAGGAGGTTGCAAGTGACTGAGAAAAGATTTGGCATGTTACAGTCAAATTGTCTCTTCCAGGTAGCAGGTTGGCTGAATAAACTCTCAGATAGGTTAGGTAGGTCTGTTAGGGAATGGTGATGCAGGAATCCATGGGTCAGGAGTGTTTGAGAACTGGAGTTACCCTCCTTTGGATCTGCAGTGCATCCGTGGTGCACCCACCCACTAAAACAGGAAACAATGCTCAGAGGGCCTCGGAAATCACCCCACTGCCCAGGCTCCAAACTCCTCTTTCCCACAGAAAACCACATTGTAGAATAATGAATGCAAGGTGGAAGGGGAGAAGCCAAGGAGGGAAGGAGATGGGTGAATCTTTGCAGGCTCATCTCTGACCATTCCTGAGCATTATTCATTTCCTGGAGCTGCATCCATGGGAAGCGATAGTCACTGCTCTTTGAAAGATCCAAATGTACGAGGCATGAGGGAGTTCTCTTCCTTACCACATCATTCACATTTTTGAACTCTATATCATCCTTATGCTTCAGGAGAATCTCCTCCCAGAGTAAACAGATTTTGGTGGGGCTCAGTGGAAATCTTTTGTGGCAGAGACAGAGTGATTTAACAAAATGGACATTTATGAAGAAAAGCCCCCACTTTCAAACAGGTTTGTGAATTAAATGAACAAATACATCTAAAAAATCTATAGTCTCAATCTTTTGTCACTTGCAAAAGGGAAGCACAAGTTTTGAAGGTGAGCCTTACCATCCAAGTCCCCCATTAAAATTTGTCAGTTCTTGGGAACATCTGGATGTATTTTGTGCACACGAGAGCAAACCTTGGTCTACACTGATCTGCACCAAATGAAGACTCACAGCAGCTCCCAACAGGTTCTTCAGACCTCCTCTCTCTCCACAGGATGCTCTCAGTACCCTCTACCTGCCATTTTTCTACCTGTTTCCCACCTATCCACATGTCTGGGTGATTTCCTTCCAGCCTTCAGAACCCATGTACAACCCAGAAGACCTTAAATGTCTCCACCAGTGGAACTGGGAAGCACTGAGGTCTTTAAGAGGTGGCATTCCCATCGTGGCACATGAGATAGACATTGATTTGGGGACAGAAAGTAAAACACAACAAACGTAGCAAACCTCTGTGATGAGACAGGCAGAGGAATACACTGACTTTGCTAAAATCCTCCTTTTCTGATCCATTTGTCTGCCTCAAGCACAAAGAGATGTTTGTTCTTACTCCTGAGGCATAAATAAATTAAACAGCACAGGTTATCTCTAGAGAGAATCAAAGGTGAATTTGATACATGAGTGTTTACAAAGGAAAATCTGAGAGAGGTGGCAAACACAACTATAGGAAAAGACTTCAAATTAATTTCAAAGCAGATCTGTCCTAGGAAGTAATTGAAAACATACTGAGCTCTTACAGCCATATAGGAGCTTTGCCATTCCTATGCAAGACAACCCCAAAATAGTCCATATGGGATCCTGACCAGTCATGTGACTTTTAATACCCACATGATGGCACTAAAATGGCCCATTAGATTTACAGTGTCATTAAGCCTCCAAAATAAAATGAGAGGCTGCTCTGGTGAAAAAGAATAAGAAATAAAAGAGAAAAAAAGTAAATAAATAAAAAGAAGGAAAAGACAGAGAATGAATAAAAAGAAAAATAAAGAGAAGGAGAAAAATAAGAGAAGGAGGAGAAAAAAAAGGAAAGAAAAATAAAGAGAAGGGGAAAAATTTTTTTTTTTTTTAAAGGGAAAAAGAGATGAGAAAAGGAAGAGTAAAAGGAAAAAGAAGTAGCCTAAATGCTGCTGGGTTTCGGGTAACCAGTCCGTGAGGAAATGCTGACAGGGGTCACTGTGGCATAATCTTTCATTCAGCCCCAAAGCTGTCACATCCTCCCCAGATGCCTGAAACATAGATATAAATTTTCATTATCCAGCTGAATAGGGGCAGAGGTACACAAAATGATTTTTTTAGCAATCAAATTATGGCTCATTGTCAGATTATGTGTAAACAGTAATTTTGTGAAGTTTTCCTGTGGTCATTTATCTACACCCACATTTAGTAGCACTGCTGAAGCTGAAATAAAAAAGGAAGGTTTTTCAAATTACATTATTGTCTTCATAATCAAGTTGAGAATCCATAAAAACTGAATAAAAAATTAATACCATTATGGAGGAATTTTGTCTTAACCAACTAAACAGTGAAGCCGCAATATTTTTTTAATGAAAGCAGAAAGGATGCACCCCTTTAGAGGAATGAGGAAAAACTGCTGGTGGTGTATAAAACAAAACTGAGGTCTTGTAGAACTCCAAAATCCCAGTATTTTCTCCAGATTGAATGTTACTTGATGTCTAGCACAGGGTGCAGCTGAGCAGCTCCTCAGGACCTCTGCAGACCCTGGGCAGAGGTAGCCAAGGGCTCAGCCCAGTCCTGGCCAAGAGAAAGATGAGACCTCTTCTCCCTGAACCAAGGCAAACAAATGGTTCACAAGTGGAGATGGAACCGTAATTCTTATGGAGAGAAAAAACAGGTCATGTCATAATATCTGATGATTCTTCAAGGTGAGTTCAACTAGGTATTAGAAACATACAGCTTGCCTAGATCCTAGGTGGTTAAGATAAATATCTTACTTAATGACCACCCCTGGTGACGATAACCACTGGATAACATGATAGTTTAAACAGGTAAAATATTCTTTAGAGGTGATAGCTTTGTCGCAGTATAAAATCATACACTTTGCTCTCTGATCCTGCTCTGCCTTCAAAAAAGCTGAAGAAGTAGTTGAGCTGGTGGCTTAGTGCATAAACCGAGGGAAAAAACGCCATATTTTGTTTTTCCTTGTTTACAAGACAACGATATTCATATTCCTTCACGCAAGACAATGACACCAATAGTTCTTTGTGTCAGGAGGAAGTTGCGAGGCAGGATCCCTGCCACGTCTCTGCGAAGGGCTGGTATGCTCAGAAATGCAAAGCCTACAGCATTATCTGGTTTATTATCTTGCTTTGGGACTGTACCAAATGCTCGGCAAGTCTGGATCACTGTCACCCTGTTACGATGAAAGAAGTGCCTTCGGTTATGAACCACTCCGGAGACACCAGATTAGAGTTCAAAGGCTATTCCTTGCATTAGCAGCAAATGCAGGAATTCTGAAGCAAAGTGATATACTTAGTGTGAGCTTTTGCATATCACTCTGCTATTTCGCTCCATGAGCGCCGTGCAGTAGTCGGAGCTACTGTTTGAACCGAAGCTCCCTATGAGCTGCAAGTTTGGGGCATGTTTATTGGATAACCCAGATTCTTTTCTAGTAACCGTCAGCAAACACTTTGTATATGTCACAAGCCTCCCACTCCCCTCCAAGAGATGGGGATTTGATGGAAGGAGGAAGAAAACCGTGGCTATTATAGATTTAATACATCCCCCGGAAGAAGTAAACCCTGCCCAACTTCAATTTCATACAAGGCATAGGGAGAAAACTCAATATCCTCATTTAATCTGGGAAATTCCACTTGGAGAGGGAGTTTTATGGATATCAAGAGCCAGATTTCCCGCTATAAGTCTGGCAGTGCATTTCCCCTATCTTGGACTCAGGCAAAGCTGACAGAGCCAGCTTGGCCACCTCCCTGAAATGGTGCTCCCCACTCTCCCACAACAAAGTACCACATCAAAAGCCGTCCCAGCCAGGGAACATCAGGAAATGCATTTGGGCAAGAGGCATCTAAGCAACCCCACCCCCAGCTCACACTCCCTGTGTCCAGGGACCTCTGTCTTGGACTTGTGATTTTATTAAAAAAATCCCACAACAGATTCCTGCTTTTGGAACTACGCAACCGACGCGCAAAATGATGCTGGGTCTGCTTTAAATTAAAACAAAAGTTGCAGGAGATAGGATCTCTGATACATACTGAGTTGCTTTTCTCATCTGAGATTCTTCCTCAAACAGCTAAAAACAATTAGGATAAATGAGTAGATATAAAGGTCAGCAGTACAAACAATTCTGGGAAAACCAGATAGCTCACTGGATAGTTCCTTTACTTCCGTCACCGCAGAATGAATAGATACAAGTCCAAACGCACTCCCAGCGATCTGATTAGAAAGATATCCAGAGCTCCTAAACAGCTTTTGTGGTTTCATCTCTTTTTTTTTTCCCCCTAGCTGAACTGCCTCTGTGCTGCCAATCCACCCCAGATCTGGCAAGGCTGAGGCTTTGCTGCAGCAGGAATTTTTAGGGTGTTTTTGCCATCTTTTGGTGGAAGGTGCCGGAGCCCCTGTGGCAATGCCGACATGTGGCATTCTGGCACGTGAATGTCATTCCTTGGGAATATTAGTCATCCCTGTAATGCCTAATGACATCACCCTGGAAGGAAATAGAACAAGGGAAAAATCGATGGACAGCAGATACCTACCTATTATGAACTATAATTGTGCATTTACCAGTCTGCCAAGACATAAATCTAGTAGTTTAAAACCCATTTTAGCATACATTCATATATGTTAGGAGGCTATTAACACAGGGGTGAATTATAGCAAACAGGCTTCTAAGCAGAGTCAGGATATGTATTTTTTAAAATAATTATAGCGTTCAGCACTGTAGTTAAGACTCAAAAGGGTTTTGTATTCCACCAGCTTTTATCCCTAACCAATCACAATGGCAATGAATTCATCGTCTCAGATTGCAACTTTCCAGCCCTGAACTCCTTCCTTGCAGCAAATATTGATCATGGGGGGCAACCTGAAAGGCCCTTGGTAAGAAAAACTAGGAAATAATTATTGTATGGGGTTAGGGCCAGACTCAGTTCTCACCGAAATGAGGGCAAGCCTTTTCGCTCCTTTTATTTTGTATTAGATTAAACTATTTAAAATTCTCAACTCCAAAATGGACAAGTTAGAAAAGCCTGAATTAGGCCTCCAGAGATGTTTGGAATAGTGTTTGCCTTGGCCAACAGGCAGTATTAATAATTCAAGATGATGGAGGAAAGAGCCGCAGCAAATGGCAGATTACACACCAACAGATTAGGAACAATTGTGCAAATACTTCTGCTGTGGTAGCTCAGGAAAAATCCCTTTCTTCTCATAGCAGCGGTCTGTCATGTAAGGAATCCTTAATAGGTTTTGTATGAGCAAAGAATAATGATTTTTCGTCCAAAAATACAGTTTTTAAAATACTCATTTTGATGAGGAATTTGTGGGAAATGGGTATTAAAACACCAGAAAGACTTACTAATGATAGAGCACAGATAACCATGGAAATTAGTACATGGTCACAACACCAGCCAGAAATGAAAAAGCAGCAGTGGTAGTAGTGCAGGAAAACTCAGCTTTTCATTTAATATTGTATTCTTCATTCACTCAGTTGAGTCTCCCATAAACATCAAAGAGGTTTGAAAGGCACACAGAAAGTGCTGCCCATGTGCACAGATCTTGATTCTGATGGAGTACTTGACTTGGCTTCAGCCCTTAACACTTCCCTGAAACATAAATTGCAATTCCTAAATATATTAATATATTACTATTGTTACATATGGGGAAATATAGGCTGTCCTCTTCCATTTTCCTCAGACTGCAGCCCAAACCCACCATCTTTAAAACCCCTTAAGCAGCAAATGTATGTTCTACACAGTCTTCTACCAAAATAGCTTTTTTTTTCCCTAGATAACATAATACATTTCTTTAACTCAGAACAAAGATGATTTAGTACTTCAATGATATATTTTTGGCTTTGGCAAAACTGCAACCTCTGATTTAATTGATTTCAAATCAAATTCCTAAAAATTATAAAGGAACTCCAAAAGTTCAAGGTGATCTTAGTCCAATTCTTCCCCTCCCTCCCTTTTTTTTTATTTTTTAAATGTTGTACTCAGTGATTTTGACAGTGGTATCGGCTCCTCCAGCTGCTCATTAAAAGGTGGCAATCAAGTCTCACAGTCGGATGAAATGACTTCAAAAACTCTATTACACTTTTAAGGACATGTATAATACATATGTGAAGCTTATCAATTAATGACAGAGCTAAGAGAATATCTCATAAATGTGTGAATACCGAGGGAAAAGGTGGTGAGGAAATAACTGAACTTTTAGGAGATGTTGCTGTGGCCCTTCAGAGGAGGATGAGCTCATTGAAGTGTTACGGTGGGGGCCATGAAAACAGATATTTGCACAAAAAATATAATATTTATCTGTATTGCAGCAGTTCTTTCATGGTGGGTAGAAAAAGAAGAGAAACTTTACTACAGATTTCCCTGCTGCTGGAGCTCAGTGGCTTGTTTTCCACAACACCCACTCCATTTCTCTGTTATTACAGCATCTTCCCCTTCACGCCGCGGGGCTGAGCGCGCAGCCTCCCCACACACCCAGCCTCTTCCTCCCAAAAGCTTATCTCAGATTGATGATGTGGTGCAGGGCCTGTGGCTGACAACATGTGCATGAACTCAGTTTCCACACGGCTCCGCCAGAATCCGAACGCTCGCTTTCGGGGCCAACGATTTAACGGCAATAAATATTTACTTGCAGTATGTGGATTCCTAAGGTCATTTTGCAGCTCCAGCAGTTGCTTTGCTGAGTAAGTCTTTCTTTTAAGGATGCCTCTTTGTGAAAGGCATCATCTAGTTTCTAAGTTTTGGTTTTTCATTAAAATGGAGTGGGGAGGGTTCTTAACTGGGCATGTTGATCCCCACTGTCAGGATATTTTTAAATCAGAACAAAGTAATTCAGAGCTCTAAATAAAGGCATAGGAGCCCGACTTGAGGCATCCATTTTTAAAACTTTTGGGGCTTTTCCTAACAGTTCTCATTGCCTTTTTCCCAAAAGTGAATCCCACCCTGAACCTTTTCATAGGTTTTCAGTTCCTAACTCAAGCATGAAAATCTCCAGAATTACTCCACATCTGCTCATATCAGCAACCTTATTTACATCCTAGTGAGGTGACACCTCTCCCATCATGCCATGTCAAGACTGTTTCTCAGCTGTGAGATTTTTGGGAAGCATAATTGACATTTTTGCAATATACCAGCTCAACTTTGCTATTTGCTCCCTTTACAAAGAGTGCTACAAGCAAACCACAACCAGCTTTTTCTTGGGAGTCAAGTTTAACTGCTGGGAGACTGATTCTGCAGGATCTGGAGAAATCAGACAACATCCTACAACAATACTGTAGGATGGAGCAAAATGCCAAAAGTGGAGCTGGGACCAAGGAGGAAATCTTCTTTAAATAGACAGTAGAAAGAATTTGTGAAAATCTTGGCTTGTGTTGTTCCACTATTGAACTCCTCCTGACATAAGAGCTTTGCAATTACATAAATGTAAAATGAAAGAGTTTGATCCAAATCCCTCTGAAAGACTCCTTTTGGCCCTTAGATTAGCCCCAAAACTAAGAGATGGCAGATTCTTGGGATATGAGCATCATCACCTCCAGTGTGCAAGTATTCCCATCTTGTGGGGTACTACTGCCATTTTTGTGCAATTGAGATTAGAAAATAAACATACTAATAGGATATTTAATGTTTCCAGTAGATTAAAAACCTACAAATTCCAGCTTCATCCAGTCTTTTCCAATTGCCAAAATGGGAAATGGGTTTATATTTTCCTCTAGGTCTCTCAAATTTATTCCAATCCTTTCTTGATTTTTTTATGAAGCCCTTGAGTGCAGGTCAATTTTTATCAAGCTCTCAACCTTTTGGCACCTTCTGTTCCTTTTCAGACCATTTTGATATTTTAGCTATTTTCTGGCTTGCTTTCAGTAGTGGTGTGCAGGTTTTCATTTGCTGAGTTGTAAATAATTATGCTCTGCCGCCCTGGATTTGTCTTCCACATTCCATATGGGATGAGATGGGCCAAATAATTTCCTGTTTTCTATATACAAATGATAAATGCCCATATTTGACATAGCTTTCAGTAGTTTTCATGCTGGAAACTTTCCTGATGCTTCTCTCAGTGTGTGATATATAAGGTGTCACGTTTTATTGTGTGAATATTTCAGTGCTCTGCTCCAATGGTCAGCATCTTTTTCAATTTTTTTTTTTTTATCCTAGGGAGTCAAAACGCTTTGCCAGTTGGAGGATTTAATATTCTAATAGAGGGTGGGAAGCAAGTAAAGCTATGTGAGAGAGCAGACACTGCCTGCACTCTTAAGTGGTGAAGGACAATAATTATCACTCCACAGGGAGTGATTAAGCCCACTGAAGCTTGAGTGATTACCCTTTCCTTTGCTGACCCTATAATCAGGCCTAGATCTCTAAAGTTATGTGCAATTTTTAGAAGACAAGATCTTTAGGAAAGCAGGAGTAGTTCTCACACACCACATGCACCGACCTGACAATTCCAGAGGCTGAGCAGCAAAAGCAAATATCTACTGTAGAGTCTTTTTTTTATATCAATACCATTCAAATTCTACTATCTGTGCAATAAACTCTTAATAATTAGTAGGAAGAAGAGAAAGAGTAATGCAACAGGACAGAGCAGCAGCTCATACTGATAAAAAGTCATTATTTACCAGCAATGGCACAGGGTGCACGGGTTTTTCTCATGAGGTTTGTACAAAGGAAGAGAATGGCACTATCTGAAGCAGGGGTCTTGCCAAAATATTTGACAAATGCTGAGGTTTTCAGCAGCAGTCAGTGGAGTGAACAGGCCAAAGCATACTAGTGAGAATAAGAAAAGTAATCAAAATAGTGTTTCAAATGACAAGAAACTGTAAGACAGGCCAGTTGGTTTTCAGGGTCTTTTGTCCCTATAATATAAATTATTTATTCAGCAACGTAAGATAAGAATTGAGAACACAATTGTCCAGGGGAAGTCAAAATGTTCCCCTTCACCAATTTCTTTAGTCAGTGCATTGAGGGAAAAGCGTGGCCCACAGCACAGATAAACCTCCCTGCATTTACCACTTGCCCTTACCTCACTTCCTTCTGACAACAAATCTAGGGTGAGCAGATAAGATTATAACCCATCTGCTCCATTTTAGAGTGACAGGTGTGTACCTTTCCAAAGCCAAAATGCAAAAGCTCTCACTCAGCTCAAAGCCTGGCAGGGCTGTGTTTATGATAACTCTCCCAGCCCAAGGATACAGGGAGCATTTTAGCTGCCCTGCAAACTCCCCATTTTTAACCCTAAAAGAGCATAATGAGATAAAGACGCAGCTGTAAGGAGGCATTGGATGCACTTGGGAGATAAGTCAGTTGATTATCTGTAACATCAGAGCAGGCTCTGTGCACAGCATCCTCCAGTCCTTGAGTACCTGCTGGACACACTGAAATCATTATCTCAGTCAGTCTGCAAGTCTGGGCTCAAACACTCCTCTGCCAAGATTAGAGGAGTTGGTAGGGAACATAATATTTGGCCAATTTAAAACACTTGACAAGTTAGACCTGAGTGGGGGGGATGCTTCAGATTGGGATGTCATTTCCAGTATTTCTACCGACTCCAGAGAGACTCAGATCGTGGCTTTCAACCCCAATTTCTGAGAGATCCTCTGGCAAATAATCACATTCTCTAGTCTCAGTCAAATACTTGTAGGAAGGTAGACAAGAAGCATTTGTCTGATGTCTTGACTCGGGACCTTAGCAACAGCCAGAGAGAATGAGAAAGAAAATCTGTTTGAATGAAAAAATCTTCACTTTGTTTAGCTGAGGAATAAATTGTGCTACTGTTTCATTCTTCTTCTGCCATTAGCTCTGTTATCATGTTGCTGGCAGTATTTCTCATTTCAACCTGCTCACCATATGTGCTCGTGCTTTCTGTGCTACTAATTGCTTCTTTTTGACAATATCATCTAGACGTGCACACCATATTGCCATTTTTATCACTCTAAGCCTATTAATGGCCAGACTTATAGTTCCCAAAGGAATTAATATTAACCAGCTCTCTAAATATTGTTCATGTCTTTCAAAAACTCCTGACTTTTAGAGCCTGACTCTGGTTGTGTGTAATTGGGCTGCTGTATTTCATCCTCTGGGGCCTGGAGCCTTGACTTTTGAAAGTGTAGCTCAAAAAAATTTATGAGGGTAATATTAATAACCAGGAAAGGCAAAAACTTAGGAAAAGTAAACAACTCATTGGCTGTAGCTGTTTGCTTACCTAGGGTCAAAATCTGCCCTCAGATATACATGTGCAAGTTCAGTGGGTCCCATACATACAGATTTCTGTGGAAAGAATTTGGCCTCAGATGACTTCAGAGGTTTCTTTGTCAGCCCCATTTCCCAGAGAGCACTGAACACTCCTACATGTACACATCAGCTTAGGCTTCTCTGCCAGAAAGAAAACAGTTGTAAGGAGATACTCATTTACCAGTGCCCAGAGAACGTGACAGAATTTTGACGAGGAATTTTATACCCCTAGTTAGGCTTAAAAAAATAAATGGTATTAACATGCCACTCAACAAACTGTCCCCACACTGCTGGGAACCGTGCAAGGCAGATAACAAATGTGCAGCAAATGAGAACAGTGTTGTGATTCACTGTAATTCCCAACAAGACTCCTAAGAATACATAACATTCCGTGTAATTTGGAGTGGGAGAACTCCAGCCAGCAGATGACTGCGTTCCCCATGGAAGAAATGTGAAATTAATATTATCAAAGTGTTTTAAAGCAACTTAATCCTATAACTTTGGGATGCAGAGGAGAGGGATTTGACATATCACACATGCCATTGTGGCCCTTGATAGTGAATGTGGATGGGTAGAGCATGTTGGGTTTGCAGACCCCAGCTGGGGCACTGGGAGGGTCTGGAGGTGGTTGGACACTCTGCTCAAAGGATAGATTATTCCTACATAGCTACTGGAAAGCTATTGCTGGAGCCAGATGCTTAATGATTAGATGTTGGAGATCTCAGTGCTGCAGCAGCTAAATCCTTCTCTGGAGCTGGGATAAATCACAAAAGACCAGACCTTTTGTGATTTTTAACTTCTTTTTCATAGGATCATAGATTGGTGTGTGTTGGAAGGGATTTTCGAAGGTCATCCAAAGTCTCTGCAGTTGCTGTTAATCAGCATAAATGCCCATTTTCTAGGAAGCCTGTGAGTAGACATGTGCTGGCATTAAGATCTACATCTCCCTTATCAAGCACACAATGTTTCACTCCACATCCCACTTTTTCTGAAGGGGGGAGGAAGGCTAGACAAACACTGGGAGGCTGAAATTTAATCTAGAAAGGATGCAACTGGTGTAGGCGAGATAAAGCATTTTGAGGACTATCAACTCAAGCAACTAGAGCACTGATTTGCATTCCCCTACTGTCCCAAACTGTTGTTTTCCTCTCCTTTTCTGACCAGGAGATGAGTCCCCTTCTCAGGGGGGCAATTAAACAGAAGATAAATGGAAGACAAATTCCAGGAATCAATCCACTGGGGACCATGGCTTATCATGAAGTGAGGAAGCAGGGAAAAAAGGCCTCACGATTTTTTTAATATGGAGCCTAATTCCTGCAATGATCCTTCACACCATTAGAAGGTGTGCCAGTATTAACTGTGTTTCACTAATTGGTTAATGTCCTGCATTAAAAAACAGGCTTCACTGTTTTGTTTGAAGTCTTTCTGAAGGAAGGGATGACTGGAAGAAAGGAAGGACGATTCAATTTTTCCTTGTATTTTTTCTTTTTCTCAGCTCATGAGGAGTTCTTGACTCATTTAAATTCATCAGGACAAAAGTCATCTCAAAACAACATCAAGGCTAAAAGTAGCTGTTTTAGATAAACTGATGTCTTGAATAGCACTGAATTTTTTTCTGTTTTATATTAAAAATAAAAGCAGATAAGACACCTTTGCAGATGCAATTACAGATCCCTAATGGACAAATCAGAAGCTTTCAGTGAATGTGTGCCCTGCTGACTCAAGCTGCTGTTAGGAAAGCATGCTGAAATGAGAATGAAATGGAAATTACTGTTCTCTGATGCAACAGGGTTTAAATGTGGGACAGTGATTTTGATTGATCTGGTCTACATACATATAAGACTTATTTTGCATGTAAATACAGTGAAAGAAATGGGGAGGACAAACCAAAACTGACTCATCCTAGAGAAATAAATCCAGAACTCCTGGCAAGAACGAGGATCTAATTCTGACTTGTCCCGTCCTGATGAAAATTTTGTGAGAAAAGCTCACAATTCCTTGTTGTCAATACCCATCTGAGCCTAAGATGGAATCAACCTCAGTTACCCTCAAATGGCACCACCAGAGCCAGCGCTGGAGCCTGATCTGAGTGATGCCTGCTCAGCCCATCTCCTGCCCCACTTCATGCCAGGGAATTAAACTTAGGCTGCATTTTGATGCTGCGGATGTCAGTGTGGATCCACTTGGGTGTGTGGTCTGCCCAGAGCTCAGGCTGCTCACTTTCATCCACGCTAAACCTTTCACTTGACTTTTGACCTTTCACTTGGCACTGTCCTGTCATTTCCTTGGTTTCACAAATTTTAGCCTCTCACTTGACCTGTGAACTGTGACCTTTCACTTGACCTCTGATCTCATAAATTCTGGAAGCTCCTACACGTAATCGTGGAACAAATAAACAAAGGCTCCACGAGACGCTGCCGCCGAATGAAGCCCAAGGGGCTGGGGAGCAGGAGCCCAGCCCAGCATCCCAACTCACCCCCAAGACATGTCCTTTTGTTCCAGCCAGGACTGGCATCTCATCACTGGGAAGTGCATCACAACTGCACATCAATCAATGCCTGGGTGTTTTGTCGTGGCAGTGGGAAGGGATGTGGATTGCACAGCCTCCAAGTCGGCTATGGATGAGCTTCATCCTCTAACCTGTGCCAAATATCATGACTTCCAAAGTCTTACCAAATAAATAACCAAAATCAGTAGAAGCCTATCATGTAGCTGTTGGATTATCACCCCAAACTGCCCCTGAGCCTTTTCCCCCTCCCTGTCAATGCCAATCCTAAAAGCTTCAAACACAAAGCGACATTCAGCCATCAGTGCAGGGTGACAGTGCATGATAAAGAAAGTTTAAGTCTGGCTGAGATGTTGCTCTTAGCTGTGAACAGCTCTGTCTGTACCAAATCCACGGCAGGGCATGCACAGGGGATGACAGAAAGAGCAGCAAAGATTACAGCTGAATGAAGTTATCAATTTATTGATACAAATTAATCTCCTATACGAAGCAGCAGTGAAGGTGAAATTTCAGGGTCAGTGGTAACTTTAGAGGAGGATGAGGTCTTCAGAGAAACTTCCAGCACATACACCTTCATATGTAAGTAATCTCAAAGTGTGCAGGTATTTTAATGGTCCAGTAATTTGTTTTGTTGTACATTACAATGCTTTTCAGCAATCCTCAAAGGTATAACATGAACAAGTTGAGCAGACACAACTTATAACACTGCTAACCCAGAGCAAACCCCAAACTACGTGTTTTCTCCTCTTTCTCTTCTTGGTAGAGGGCAAGACAGAGATTGGAGGAAGACTCTTAAATAAATTTAAGGATGCATCAGTGCCAGGTGCCTTGAAAGCAAAGCAACTTCTCTTTGGTATTGCAGGGATCTAAAGCCAAGCAAGTGGCCAAAGCAGTTCACATGTAGAGTGTAATTGTACATGAGTAGGAAACAAGGTGATGTGGGAGACAGACAGGAGCAGTGCCAACCTGCCAAACCATCACAGAGGAGCTCTCTAACAAAAACCAGCTGGGGGACCTCTGATTTGCTCTGACACACCATGTAATGAACCACTGCATGCTGTCACTTTACCTGAATTCACTGTGATTTTACGTTTTGGAAGCAAACTATTTTAAATTCATGGGAAGAAAGACTGTGCAGAGAAAGCCACTGGACAGAGAGAATGGTCAAATCTTTGTGGGTAAATCTTTGTGTTCCTTCAGTTATAGTAAAAGATTTCAAATTTTAAAGTGAAATTTTGCATGTCACATAAAACAAAGAAGTGCACCTCACTTGGAGATTAACAGGTTTTGTGTAATTTTCAGAAAATCACTCTGCAAAGTAACAAAGCACATATGCTGCATTTCCTGCAATGCAGGCTCATCTTCATGACCCCCTATGGGAAAACCTCTAGGCATTTTTGTTTCCTCAGGAAGACTGTCAGATCTGATGGGTCTCTTCTTACTTATAAAATCTTGCACTATAAATTTACCGCACACTTGAATCGTGCTGAAGACTACGCAACACTCACATCTATTCCAGAGCTTCTGTTACATGATTTTCAGTTATCTTCCAGCTTGTCTGGAAATGTCAAGAAGTTGTTGTTGGAAGGAAAAGGCGATTGGTATGGGTTGAAGGAAGATTATTAATGGAATTTTCTATAGGGCAATCTTCCCTCTGTGCTTGTTAAATCCTTTCATTAGTGATTTTATCAGAAAGCAGGGCTGTGTAAACAAAAAGGGTACAAGTTGTTTGACATTTAATAATAGAAATAGCGAGTGATCTGTTACAAAACCGAAACTCATCCTTCACCCTTCAGGCTTGAGAAAGGCTCGTGGAGTGGTGGTTAGGGATGACTGTGTGGTATCAAGGAGGCACACCTCGATAAGGACCAAAGCATATCGCTGTGAATTCAGCCAAGGGATTATTCACAGTGTTACACAACACGTTGCTGTGTTCTCAGGGACACCGCGTGCCACTGAGTCACCCACGGTGGACAAAATCCAGCCTGGGACAGGTTTACAATGGGGTTACTTGGACAGATTGTCTATGAGAGGGAACCAAAGGAGCCTGGATTGTTTAGTTTAAGAAAACAGAAGAACCTGGCAATTCCTACCCAGCTCTGCTTCCCACCAGCCTCAGTGGGAATAAAGGTTGGTTTCCTGACTTTACTGGGGGTTTTGCTGTTGAATACAATGGGAGCAGAATCAGATCTTGAAGAAGAAAAACAGGATTGTGCCCAGAGGAGCCAGGGCTGGGAAAGACCCAGCACGTTCTGGTTTAAATTGAGCAGGGCAATAAAAAGCTAATAAAACTCATATTGAAATATGAGCTAAAAGAAGCGCGTATCACTGAATTATGTCGGTCAAGACAATTAATTGAGTTTAGTACTGGATATATATAATTTTTGACATGCTTTAATTTATCTCAAGTAAGTCTGTGTTGTTTTCTTGTGATTAGACCCGTTTGTTAAAAATCATCTTGCCTACAGAAACAGTAATAAAGAGACAAAGCAACTTTTTCCCACGCTTTGGATTCAGAAGCTCTTTCACTGCAGTGTCAAAAGACTGGAATCCCATTTCCTGCCCCTAATTTCAATGACCATCTTAGTGGTGTTTTACTGTCTATATATTTATCAAGCAGAAAGTAAATTATTTTTTTAGACACATCGTTCTATTTCCAAGATAAATCTCAGTAGTTAACTTTTATGGAAACTAAGAGGAGAGTCCAATGAGGCTCATTTAAAGTCTGTAAGCACCTGAATCCTGTTTGCCTTTTAAAAACTTCCTGAATATGCTCAAAGTCCACTTTCATCCAAACCCAAGTAAAGCACCACTGGCTGGTCCTCCTGTGAGCAGAGCAATTAGGAGTCTAACAGCTACGATACACACCTGAATTCCTCCTGGTCCCAGTATTTAAATGAAAGAATTAGTTGGTGTGGCATAAACACTGCCACACACCTCTTGCAGCCCAACTCCAAGGATGCTCCATTCATACCCTCTGCAGCAGTATCTGGTGTAGGATGGACAATTACTGCTTTTAGACACAAAGCCACAATCTGGATAAATTGGCAAGTCAGTGACTAAAACCTAATGGGAATGTTGATAGGCAAACGTAACTGAAATTTAGCAAATACTCTTTGCTTACACCCCACTGAGGTGATGTGACTGCCCTCAGGAGAGAGGTGGACACCAGCTGCAGAGGAAGGCAGATGACTTCCTGAGGCATCAGTGGTGGCAGCAGCAGGCCAGAGCTCTGGGCATGCAGGAGCAGCCAAAACTCAGATCACATATCCTTGATTCAATTTAAGCAGTAGCATCTGACTTGGAAAACAATGAGCATCACTTTTACAGCAAGCAGGAGCACAAAGTGATTCAGCCAGGGAAGTTTAATCATTCAAGGATATTTCCTGGGACAATCTGAGTGCACAGATAGCTAACAGTTTTCTATCATCTGCTATGCTTTTAGCTTTTTTAACTTTCCCCTCTGATTAGAGCTCCAGCTGTAGGTCACACCAGTGATCACTCACTCATGGCATGTGGGATTTGGGATCATCCACACATCCTCCACAGGATCCCTGTTTTCCAGGTCCCATCCACTGCACACTGCCTCTGGTCCTGACCCCCTTCCCCCTCCCAAACGTGGTCCCTGCAAGCCCAGCCCTCGCTACAGCACTGACATAAAGTACAAATAAGTTAATGAAACCGCAATATTTTTTTCTGCATAGACCTGGACTGTTTCAGCCACGAGCAATGTGAGCAGCCACAGGTGTTGCACTAAATAAAGTAATAGAAAATGTCTCCATTGTAACAGTGGAAGCCCTGTTTCAAAATCCCTCTCTGCTTTTTATTAATAGTTGGATTCCTTTCTATCAGCAGTCATAACTGCGTTTACCTTATTTTTCAGTGAAAATGTTTTGCTAAGAAAAGATCTACTAAAAATTACTACTGCTTTTCGGTCAGTTTGTGCTTGAGCAAGCTTTCAATCTTTTCACAGAAGGGGAGAACATAAACTTGTGATTCAGAAAAGAGAGGAAACCAGGGGTTACAAAGGTTGGGAGGCCAAGTAGTATGAAACAGACCCCCTCCGTCAAGTAAAAAACTTGGCAGGATAACTAGAAACAGACCAACCCTAAATCCAAGGGTTCATGAGCAGTAACATAATTAGCTGGAATAAAACTAATATTCTAGTGTTAAATTTCACCTCAACACAGACCAGCACTTATTAGGGAGAAACCGGTGAGAATGAGGAAAGATGTGTTTCATTTAAGAAATTTACACCGAGCGGGAATGTACACACAGGGGTTATTTCCTAAAAAGCCCATTTGGATGCTCCAAGTGACTGCGGTCACATCAGCTGCCCTGCTCCAAGGTGGATGGGTTTGTCAGCCTTGCCCAAAGTGTCTGGTTGAGCCCACTCCACCGAAATCCTGAAACATTTGTTCCTGGGAAAAGAACCACAAATACACTGGAAAAAATGTTGAACAGGAAATGTTTGACCACTGCTACATCACAAGATATCAAAAGAATTTCACATTGGCTACTTCCTTCGCTGAGGGGAGGCAGGGGGTGCTCAGCTCGAAAATAAAATGCCCTCAGAGGCCCTACACGAATCCCCCAAAAGAGCTGAGGTTTCAGCAATAGTAAACACACTCTCTCTTTTGCTTCATTAGAAAAATAGGAGCAAAACCTTCCACGACAACACACATGGCAAATATTGGTGCTGAGAGAGGAGATAAACAGCGCCAGCCATCCACGGATCGGGTGCAGGAAATTCCAGCCATCTGATGAGCTGTTGGCTTAACAAGCAGCTCTTCGCATGTCAGCGGCCAGCAAAGGCTATTTTCTTTTTCACTGATTCCCTGGAAAGGCGTAGGAAAGGCAAGGCAGGGGCAAAGCAAAAGCAAGGCGTTGGGAAGGGCACGGCAGGGGCAGGAAGGCAAGGCTGCCCTCGGACGATTCGGTGCAGAGGCAAGCGGAAAACCTGTTGCTTTCTGGAGACAGACGGGTGTGTGTTTTGCCCCCGAGACTGCAGAGCTACAAATTCCGAGCTGCTCCCGCAGCCTTGTCGCGGCCTCGCCTCGGGCCAGCCGCGTATGGTTTCTTTTTGAACAAGCTATCTTTTAACACTCACAACCGGGATGATTTAACAGAAAGAGAGCGTCTCAATTTTTTTTTTGCGAGCGACATCCCCCCTAGACTCTACCCAAACAAAGCTACTAATGTGTGGTCATTTTCTTGGCAGCGTGGCTGCATGCTGATAACACCACTGCCTGCTATTCTCCCAGGAGCGGGGCTGCTGGAAGACTGCTCCCTACCTCATCCCCTGATGCTTCTGATGCGGGTGATCCTCCGACTGCACGGCGCCAACCACAACATGCTACCCACCGTGAGAGAGCAGGACACAGGCTGCTCTAGTCAGGAGTTATCGTCTATCATACTGATTGACGAAACCAAGAGTGAGCAGAAAAAATAAACACGAACAGAGGCTGCAGTGTATGGGGCAGTCAGCTGGGAGTTTTAGTATTTGGCCTTGGTGATCCTACTCTCATGGTAGGTTATCTTTTCCTTGTGCTATCATTTATCATAACTTTGAGGGCCAGAGGGAGAAACAAACCTACAATTTTTCTATTGGTTACATTCATTAAACTCTTCTTTTTTTAGCACCACTTCCTTTGCCCCTAATAACAATCCCACCCCCTCGATCTGTATTCCCTGAAGAACAGTGAAATCAAATCTAAGTACAGTCCTCCCCTTTTACTCCTATTACAGCAATAGACCATTGCAAGCAATTAACCTCTGTTATTCCATCAGACCCAGGACTCAGCCGCACGCTCGCCCGGCAGTGCCTGGCTGCAGCCAGCTTTAACTCCTGCCTCAGCTCCCTCCATACTGGCCCCCAGCATTATTTGGGCAGAGATGTTGGTTTTGTCACGACCGTCTCCTTTTCAAATAACGCCGGTTGACTTTTGCAGGCACGGCCCAAGTTCTGTATTGGGCTTGACAGCCACCATAAAGCACTCCCCGAAGTGTCAGTAACAAAGATGATTTGTATGGGGCTTGCAGTCGTCCCCTCTTCTAATAGCTTTCTCATTCCAGCACAGAAACACCGAGCAGAGAGCAGCTGCTTAAAGCTGATACAAGCATTTCTTCTCTCAGCAGGCCATTCTTGCATAACCATTTATTTTGCAGAGTTTTAAAGTGCCTGAAGGATTTAATTATGTACATAGACAACCCCTATAAACTCTATTCTAGGCTTTTTATTGACTTTTGTGCCAGGCAGCTCTTAGGCATTTCAATTAAGTGTTTTTTTATAAGAAAAGCAACAATATAGTAAAAGAATATATTCTTTATAGATAGTTCCAAACAGTTTGTGCCGATTTAATAAAGTTTATTTAATTGACGAGGATTTAGAATATCTTATGCTACAACTTGGAATACACGTCCTTTTGGACCATGGATCTGTTTAAAGGGGCCTGCCAGGACCATGTAGGTACCAGGGGAAAACAGCTTGGATCTGATTACTTAATCCTAATAACGTGCTGTGGAGACTTTAGGAGACTACCTGTCATTTAGCATCGTGGTCAAAATTGAAGTGGTAAATAGCTGAGAGCTGAAGTTTGGCATTGTCTCGGACGGGGTTTTAGGGATCCTGGAGCAGGATAGAAGAAATGCTTCGTGTTCCCAAATTTTCCGGAAAGGCCAAGGTTGCCTTTATCTGCTTTCTAAACTATTTACAAGGCTTCTGCAAACCTGCCTTCATTACAGCATAGGATATTTCGGTCCCAGCAGGTGGCCAACAGGAGAGCAGGCCTGTTTGTGAAATATGTAATACCCTTTTCATATACTTTAACCAGAAATGTGCACCTCAACAGCCCTCCTAACCCTTCTAATTTCCCTTTCTCCTCTTAATCTGCTCTGCGAGCCATGAGCATGCATTAAAATCTCCCTAAAACATTTCACCCAGAGGCAATGTAATTCCGCAACAAGCAACCAACATTTCACAGCTCTGGAGTAATAGATTAATTTGAACCTAATGTTGCCCGTCGTTTACTGCTCCAAATGTTCTGGTGTAGACATAGCCCCGAGGCGCAGCGCTGTGGCATGCGCGGCTCCTGGAACCAAAGCTACAGTTGGCTTCACATCTGTGCATCACATTTGCCATGTGCCTCATTATCCCGCACCCCACTGTGCCTACCTGTCCCAATCAGCTTCTCAGCCACAGGCTATCCAATTTTTTTTCCCCCCCGACTAAGGATCTTTGTTCTCCTTCTCACTTACTAAATTTTTGCGAGACCTCTGCACCCGAGCAGTAGGGATTCTGCGCACGTGAACCTCCGAGCTTCTCCAGGTTCTTAATTCTCCATTAGGAGCAGGAAAATTACAACATTAAGTCTCCGACATGTCACTGCATAAATTGTACCATTTGCAGAATCTAATATAAAGTCGGTGACTAAGCACATAAGCATGTAATAAAGAACTGAGTTGTTTGTTTTGACTTTAACAAGTTCGGTCTGCATCAATTATCTGTAAGTAAAGAAAGAGTAATTTCCAATTCCAGATAAAAACCCCTGTCACAGAAAGAAAAGATTATTACATCCAAAATCAAAACCAACTGTTCCCAAAAGTTTAAAGAGCCAACCTTTTAAAATTCATTGATACAAGAACAAAAATACATGTATTTGTGTGTTCAGATGAAAATAAAATCAACTTTTAACAGAAAAGTGTGCCTGTTTCAGTACTTAAAGCTCTGTATTTAATTCTCTATTTATAGAAACATGTGCAGAAAAGGCACAGTGCCTTTATCTCAAGCCACTACAGAGTAAAGAAGAGAAAGTAAAACGCAGTCTTGAGCAGGAGCAGGGATTTATCTCAAACCAAACATATCAGTCTGAAACCCAACAGCTCATCACTGCATTAAAAGGTTACTTTGTTTTTGCTTCAGCGTACAAAGCACTTGAGTTTGCTTTAAGTTTATATCCTTTGGACTTTTTCCAGTGAGGAGAAATTAAAAGTGCTTTTGGTCTAACAGCACAATGTTCAGCCTCTTCAGGAGATTCAGGGGGAACTGGAGCCGAATGGACAGTGTGCTGTTTCCCTCCAGCAGCACAAAGGGACCTTGACTCAGGTAAAACATCACATTTCTACCTACTCAACGACCCCTCATGCTGGAAGAGGACCTGAAATGACTGAAAGCCCCATATCCAGGCACTATTAAATCAAATAAACTCTGAATTTCTCATCCTGTGAGATCCTGAGATTCTCGTTGCAAACTTCTCCTGGCATTGTTTTTAACAGCGATTTTTACCTGCCCTTGCCTGAGTAGCTGTCAATTCTGCCACCAGTCTTACCTGCTGCAGTTTACGAACTTTATTAGATTTGTACACATAATTCCAACACACACACTCCTAGCACATTTCATTACATGCTTGAATTAATTTATTCTATATGGAATTTGTTACCTTTACAATAAAAAAAAAAGTTACTATTCATTATTGAGAGCAGACAGATGGAACATGTTCAATTTAAGACATCAATAAGAAGGGAGGAGGGGGGGAAATCTTATAATCCGTGTGGCACAACCTATTCCATCTGGTACTTCCAACTTGTCTGCCAAGACTTTTTTCCTATATAAAAGTGAACGTTTCTCTTTAGAGTTAACGGAACATTCTTGGGCATTAAGACTCTGCATCTGATTTATAGATAACAAGCAACAACACACACTTAACATACAATATTTGGAAAGCATAATCTGTTTCATAAGGTAAAGGTTCTGGGCTTGACCTAGGAGAAAACAAAACAAAACAAAACAAAAACCACAAAAAAAGCAAAAACTCCAGGAAATTGTGTTTATCTGAAAATGTTATCTGGGCAGTCAGAACAGAAGCTGCAGCTTTTGCTTTAATGAACCATGAAAGTGATTCAGCAAACTGCTTTGGTCTCTTAAAAACAAATATTAAGCAACACCGATGTTAAATTATACAACAACAACAACAACAAAAAAAAATGTTAGCCATCTCCCAACAGGAAGAAAGACCTTTTTAGCACATTCCTACCAACATCCAGCATCCAGGAGATAATGCCAAAAACTGTGAGGTTTTGGCATGTGTCAAAATCAATTTTAACTGTTGGTTTAAAGGCTACTCAATTAACGGAAATTTATTTCCAATGAACGTTAAGATAATGGAGCTAAAGCAATCATTTTTCTTAATACAACTCGTTCCAGGAGTGTTTAATCAAATAGGTGGGGGTTTTATTTGAGTGTCTTTTTGACAGAGCACTAACCGTACATTTTCCATACGTTCCATTTCCATCCTTGAATTGTGTCCCCTAATTCCTGCAGTGCTTTGCATTAAGCTGTCTCATTATACCAAAGACATTATGTCACTTCTCTGTTTATGAGCACACTGGCCCTCAGCCCTTGCAATAACACCCAGCCACAAACACCCACTTCTGGCAAGCAGCCTAATGACGGAAAAGATTGTTTCAAACCAAAAATGAAGAGGAATCCAATTATCCACCTAAACCTTACAGGCACGGGGGAACAAGTTAATTTGGAGTAATCATGTAGCAAAGGTTCACATTTATCTTTTACATCTCGGGGAGAGATTATGTGGGTTCAGCTGGGCGGCCAAGGAAATGAGTGGTCACACCAGAGGGCTGCTGGGTCTCACGTGGGTGCACTTGGTGTGGAAAAGCAAAACAATGAGCATCTGCCTTGTGTATCCGATGTCTACCTATCACCTACTGCATCTCTAGTGGAGAAAGAAAAGTGTTTTCACTGCTAATTTTATGGGATTTGGTTGCAAATGTGTAATATTTGCTTTCTTTGAATGCCGCCAAGTGTTCTTGTGTTTTAAGGAGAGAACTGTCTGCAGAGCAAGGCATTCCTCTGTGGATGGATGAGGTCCTGTGTCAGCTGCAGGACCTCTGAAACCCCCACAACCAGAGAGTTAAACACCCCTATCCATATAAAACTGGACTAGCTGTGATTATTCGGTGAAGATATTCAGGATTTATGTAAATATAAAAGAGTTCAGCCCCACTGGGGTTTTCTGGGGTATTGGTGAGAGAAGACATCCCACCCAGATGCTGGGGCACCAAGGTCCTCACCTGCAGCATCCCAGCCTCACACAGGCACCTCAGGGAGGTGGGTGGGAAGGATGCACAGGCTGAGGAGAAAAAAGCCAAAGAATATTGTGAGGATGTTTGAAAATTAGCAATACATTTCTTTTTGCCTTTGGTCACGGCTTTTTTTCCTTCTCACTTTGGGTCAGAGTTTACTCTAAGGCCAAAAGCACCGCGGGGTCTTTTTCCCTCACTGAAGTTCCTGTGTGCAGGAGGACTTTTCATTCCTCCCAACGTCCAGAACCTGCAGATGATTAAAGCTGAGCTGGGGCAGAATTAACATTCTGCTAACAAACCCCTCCTGCCACGGGGATGTGGGACAGGAGGGGCAGGAGGGCCAAAGCCCCACAGCCGCTCCCCTGGGTCAGGGCATGCTGGGAGGGGAAATAAGCTACAGAGCAGACAATTTTCAGCTTGACTGGTTTTACTTTCTCTACCAGGCCTCACGAAAACAAACTGACAAAACAAAGGACACAAAATTAATGACCCATGCCTTCTGTCAATTGACTCTTAGTAACAGTGGCTAGTTCACCTTAATTTTATTTTATTTATTTATTTTTTTCCTTCACTTTGAGTGAGTCGCCGTAGGCAGCGGTTAAAGGTTCATTTAAAAAATTCTTCAAAGGCATCACTTGGTTTTCATTAATTTGGTAACTGCAGTTTCTGCTGGTGATGAACAAACAATGCAAAAAAGTTTATTCAAATTAAAAAAAAAAAAAGAAAACCAACAAACCTCTTAGCCACTGCATGTGTTTTTCCAGTAATGGTTGTAAATGAGGGAAAATCAACATTCCGGGGAAAGACACTCTACTCAGGGTTTGCCATCTCCTCAAAACATTTCGCCTTCTCCATTTCCTTTCGAAACACCATTATTTATATGGCTGAAGTTTCACTTGACAGCTGGCCAGAAAGCCGAGTTACAGCAAACCTCTTACTGTGAAGCAACAACATTATTTCTGAATTGACTTTACCTGGGTTTTCAGCAGAGATGGATTTTACATCCTAATGAATCCCACTTAAAAACCGCTAACATCTTGATCCCTCTTGCATGGCACGGTGTTTCCCAAACCTTGCTGCAGTCACACGTTTCCCTTTTATAATTCCTGGCACTTGGGGAAAAGGTGCCTGATGCTCCAGCCAGGAGCACTCACGTCCTTTAGCCCTGCATAGCTGAAGCTCTGCACAACTTTTTAAATATTTACCCCATTATATAAATGTCCATTGAAGGGCACTTACATAAACGATAAGCGCTTACAGCAAACACTTTTAGAGAGCAGGATCTGTGGTATGCAGAGGAGATAAGGGCACTTCCTGCAAATCCTTATTCACAGAATTAGTCCTTAATCAGGCAAATAGACTCCCTGATATCAATGAGATTTCACATGTGAGCAAGGGTGGCAGGATTGGGCTCTTAATGGGACATTTTAAAAATTCATGTCTCTTCCCAATAAAACCTGTGAGACCTAATATTGACTACAGTGGCAGTGAAAACATCCCACTGTGCACATCCTAACCAGCAATACCCATACTGTGCAAACTGGTGTCCTCCCCTCTAAATATTTAGTTACATGTCTATGTAGATAAACTCCATTATACACCAAGAGACTCTTTTTGGTTTATAAAATGCTGTTCTGTGTTGTAATCCCTATATAAATTAATTTAAAGGTATGTCACAGGGTAAAATATATCCAACACAAAAGACAGTATTCAATCCAGGAAAATGAAGAGCACAAAGATTCCTCTTGCCATGAAAGGAAAGAGTAAAATAAACATCCTTGAAAGGTTTTAGAGAGTTGGTGTAAATGCTACAACAGGTAGTCCTGTGAGAGATGCAGAAATATAAACCTGATTTTACAGGTCTGGGGACTGAACTGGAGTGGTGGCATGACTCAGAGTGACTGCACCAGGCTGGGGATGGGGCCAGACCCCCCACCAGGGCAGGACCACAGCTCCTGCTCCTGCTCCTACCTTTGAACTTGAAATTCTACTCATGCACCAGAGCAAAACAAGAACCAGGATTGCTAAAAGTCTATTTCCAGGCAGCCTAACTCACCACTTGCTGTCTATGAACTTCCTAGAAAGTTGGAAATATCATAGTGCTGCTCGCTTAGTGCCACTTTTCGTGCTGTTTGTCAGCATTTCCATTACAAACCTTTCTAAAGGGTTTCCAGCTCAGCCACAAAAAGCCACTTCAGGCTGAAAGCTGGCATACAGCTTCCCAGTCTGGGAGTGAACGACTTTGTCAAGCTAAACAAAACGTGGTTTATCTCTCTTTAGCAAAGGAAAGGCTCTGGGAGGTTTGAAAATTAACAGAAGCTTCTACTTATACAAAGCTGCACATTCTTGTCCTATTTCCTATAGCATATAAGTTATAAATTGCTGAAGAATTTTTTATAATTTATTTAAATTAGAAACACACATGAATATGATCTCCCTCTGGCTATTTTGGATGAATCAGAGATATTTTGCCAACCTCCCTGAGTTAGGGACTCAGCTGTTTGTGACAATTACAGAAGAGGAATAAAAGCCAAAAAAAAGCTTTTTTTCCCCTTACTTTACCTCTTGCAGCCAAGTTCTGTGAATCACAGGGTGTTGGTAGCTAAGTATTGACCAATCAGCTCAATAAACAAACTATAACACACAGTAGCTTCCTTTTATCTGTGAGTGCCAAAGCACTTGAGAAAGGGGCACATCTACAAGCAACTTTATTTTACAAGCTGATCGAGCTCCCTTGAGGCTGCTTTACCCTCTGCATGGGAGGAGGAGAGGAGGTTTAGTTTAGAAAAGGGTGAGTGCCACTGCCCTGGTTGCTGGTGTGTGGTGGCACAGTGACAGAGCTGGCACTGCCCACAGCAAATACATCAGGATTAGGAACTGCAGCTCTGGAGGGCACTAGGGCACAACGGGAAGCTTGAGTAGAAATCAGCCAAGAGGCACAATTAGGCAAGTTAATGGACCTGAAGTCCACCCAGGGCTGTAAAGAAAGGTATCACCTCTGTCTTGGATCACTGGAAACCAAAATAGTATCTCAAAGGCAGGGTCACTCCAACCTCACCTAACTCCTAAGTCATTTTCATTGAGGTCTGCTACTGGTGTTACCTGAGATATGGGATGCATGGATGGGTTTTCAGCTGGACAGGAGCTGAGCCTTTTCTCATGCCTTTGTGGTGGTGCTGATGAGGGAATCCACATGCTGGGGTTTATGAGATGTGCAGAGACACCTGAGACACAGCACCACTCCCCAGGCTCAGGGCAGCAGGGATGTGGGAGATAAAGGCAGCCAGCAGCAAGGAAAAACTGTGTGTGTAGTTACAAAAATCCACAGCTCACAGTAAATGTGACTCATGAACTGCCCTGGCAAAATGAAATCTCCCCACTGCCCACTGCAGCCCCCAGGCAGGTGGAGGAGCTCAGCTTTGCATGGAAGAAGTGGTCATAAGAGTTTCCTTCTCCTTTTTTCCAGTTGGAAAGTCACCTGCTTCAGCCAGAGTTGTCAGTAAACCACACACCATGAGACATCTGCAGGGCTAACAAATAGTTTCTTCCACAGAGAGACAGGCTTTTTTATTAAAGAGAGCTGAGATGCTGTGTGTAGGAATTCAGAGGCCACGCAGAATAAGACACCAGAAAAACTGATAAAAAATGCAGGAATATTAACCTATAGGAAAAAAATTTGACACTCCCTGTCCATTTAAAAATGCCCTGAGCACAGTATTTCAAATTTCAAGATTTTTGCATATAAAGGGCTCCATATCAACAAAACACTGATGTATCTGCTCCTTTTCCTTCCTCTGTCTGCAGTACTCATTCAGTGAATGGACACACACAGCAGCCACCGAAATAATGGGATACTGGTTTAAATGATCACTGGATTAGGCCTTATGGTCTTCATTCAGCAAAGCATTTAAGCATATGTTTAAGGTTAAATACATACTTCTCATGCTTAACTCTACAGGGATAAGCTTAAGTATATGCATCAATTTGAGCAGATACTTAAGAGCTCTGCAAAATCAGGATGGACATGCTCAGACATGTGTTAAGTGCACAGTGCTCTTTAACTGCTGCCTCGTGCAAAATCTCTGTGGATTCACCAAATAATGGAAAGTGCCTGTATCCTGAGCACAAACTCTGACCTGGGACAATTTTGGGTGATGCCCGTGGGTGCTGTAGGTTTGTCCCCAGGGAGCTCTGTGTGGGCAGTAAAACCTGAGGCTGAGAAGTTGCTGGAGGAACACTGGGTGGTCTCTGGTCATGCTGGAGCAGTGGTTATTTAATACCATTTGTAATGGTTACTGGGGGCAGGTGGTGCCTCGCTGAGGATGGGCTGCTGCACAAATGTTGCTGTATGTTACAGAGCACGCAGTGAGGGATTAGGAAGGATTTGGTCCCAGAGAAGAACCTCACTTCCCAGCCCACTTGGAAAATGAATTTTACTCTAAACTCATGTTAGTTTTAACGATGCATAAGGATGTTAAAAAAAATCAACATAAAAATCAGAAATTTTACTCAAAGAGCTTGGGGGGATTTGTTTTTTATCTGTTGTATCAAAGGTATAAGGAGAACTTGCTTGATCTCAGAATTCAGTAAATCCCAAATATTTAGCCTAAACTATTTCTGGAGCTGTCTGAAATAAAGGTTTTGCAGAATGTTGAGCCTTATCTAATTTCACCAGATTATTTTAAAGCTCAAATCAAACCAATATAAATAATGGGTAGAATTACTAACCTGCAGGGAATGTCATCACAAATTTCCTGGAGTTTTCCATGTAACTATGAGCATGACTGGTCTATTTACTGAAAATAGTATATACTGTATAATGTTCACTGAAAACTCATGTAACTCATGCAATATGATAACCACTAGGGTGCTACTGTGACGTAAAGGATATATTACAATTTTATCCAATTCAAACAGGGGAAAAAATGTTTTTAATCGTCCTGCCCTCTAAACAAATACTTTGTCTGTTCTACTGAACTTGAAATTCAAGGTTATGTATAAGTCATCCTGCAATAAAAATAATGTTATGGAATAAACAAGACTGCACTATGGTATGATTTGAGTCTTCAATCACTGCATTTTTTTGGAAATATTTATATGAAGTGAATGTGTTATGTGTGCCAGGGTTTTTTATGGTTCTTATAACGCAGTTGCAATGCATCGTATTGTTATGTGCAAAAGCTCTGCTGACAAACACATCGATTCCAGAGCCTGGGCTGGCTCCAGCAGCAGGAGATGTTTCATGGAGATGAGAGGTTTGGCTTTGCAAGGAGCAGCCTGGCTGCAGGGCTGTCTCAGCCCAGCACAGGGATGCTGGCAGAGGAACCTCCCACACCCACAGATGGGGGATCTGGGATATTGTTTGTCTTCCCAGGGGTTGTTCTGGAAGGGACAGACCAAAGTCCCCTTGGCAAGTTGAGAGCATCACAGCTTGTGCACAAATGCCACACCAGAACATGCAAACAAACATGCAAATAAAATCATTTTCCTGCTGTCCTGCTGCAAAATTTGTGGAGGTTGCCTGTCCTGAAAAGATGGAATCTCAAGTGGTTTTGCACTGGACTTTGATGTGGTCAGAAGGCACTGTGTGAAGGGAGTGACACTCCCAGGGCTGGATGAGCTTTTAAGAGGCAGAATTACATCCTACCTTGGTGCTTTTAATAACAACAAAATAATTAAGGTGAGAGAGAGAAGTTTGTAGTCAGATCTTTCTCTCTAAGATTTCCCCCTCTTTCCAGACTGAGACCACTTAGACATGGCCCCCTCCAGTGATGATTTTCACACAAAATTTTGGGAGCCTAGAAGGACTTGGAGCATTAGGGATGACTGCTGCTATCACCCTGCTGCTGATGGCATCAGTCCATGCACAGCAAGGGACATGCTCCCTATGGCCATTCCATCAGCCCTTTTTGCTTTCCACAAGGGTTTGAGGAGAAAACCAGAAAAGTGGCTTGGTGAAAACACATCTGTGGGTATATGCACAACCCCTCTGTGCAGCTGCACACTGACAGACACCAGGTAAAAACCCAAGTGTTTCATCAGTAAATGGGAGGATTCTCCTTCAGACACCCGAGGGACATTCACCCTTCATCTAACACCATCCTAAATGCACAGGAGAGTATCAAATAACAGAAAAATAACACATTTTCATTCTCTAGGCCATAAAAGCATCATCCTTCACTGCTGGCCTGCTACTGAAGTGATGTGTTGCCATCACACTGAAAACCATGTGATGGCAAGCGATGCCCATCACAGCGAGCTCGTGTCACCACAGACACATGTGACACTCAGCAGCAGGCACAGCAGTATTTCCAAGGCAGGATTGAATTTTCACTTGGCTCCTAAGCACACAGCTCCACTGCCAAGCAGGTTTATGGATGTAAATCCCTGTTAACATCTCAGGATGGGTCACATTTTAGTTGCAAACGCTGCTAAGGACTAAGCTCTGCTCTGCCCCCTGTCCCTGAGCTGTCCTGTCTTTCCCCATCCCACTGCAAGATCCAGGGAAAAGCTTTCTCCTGGAGCCTTATCACAGCAGACAAAGAAACAAGCCAAACCAAAACCTGAAGATTTACTACCAGAAGCCCTCATCAGAATATACTACGTATCTCATAAAATAAACATGGTAATGAAAACCGGTTTTACCGAAGCCCTCAAACCGATGAGCATTAGCAGCTGCTCTCTGTAAAGCTGGTGTTGATGTCAGGGGGAGATAGACACCAGCCTGGGAGATGCTGTGCTGAGTTCTGGCAGAGTTAAACCCACCTTGGCTGGAATTTGCTGTGCTCTGTAACCCCATGTTGATAACAAGTGTGTGCATACAACTTGAAAGCTCCAAATAACTGACTCTGAAACACAAATCTGAGTTGTAATTAGATGCCTCTTTTTCATAAACAAAATCAGACTGTCTTGTGCTTGCTTTGGAAATTGGGCTGATCTTTGACAGGTTGTTCTCATTTTCCAATTACCCACGAGGGAACCCACATTGGCACTCTGGCAAATAATTTTTGGCTGTGCCCCTTGGTTGCAAATAGTGTCATTGTTCTTGGTCAAATCTGTGAAAATTATACCTCCACCTCCTCGCTGCTGGCTGCCTGCTAGAGCATCCTGCATGGCTTGGAGACTGATTTCTTTATCAGGCTCCATATGCCTCCTCAGCTAAAGGCTACGAGCAGGGCAGAAATCTGCTGTTAGAGGAGCTACTGACACTCTGTGCTGGGTGACAGCCTGACCAGAATCTGCTTTTTGAGTTCCCTTGAACAGATTTGCCTATAAAACCAGCATCATGCATCTGCACTGCTGCCACAGGCAGCGGCCAGGTGAATCCATGTGCTGCAGAGAGGCCTTGGCAGGAGTTTTTGGCAATCGTTTCCCCAAATATATCTGTCTGATTTGGAACAGGTGAAATGTTTCAACACTGCAGATGGAGGCTGGTTGCTGAGAAGACAAACCCAAAATGCATATGAGCATGTGATTGACTTAAACCAGCACATGAGACTGCAAGGGGAAATTTTTCTTCCTGTCTCTGTTCAAATATTCAGCATGAGAGAAAAGTCAAGGTGATGCTTTTTCACCACGACTTATTTGCCCCCACCTTTGCTGAGAATGAGTTCAATAATAATCCACATGCAAGTCTTTCAAACTTACTTTAAAAAGAGACATGGTAGAAACTGTAAATTCTAAAAACATTGGATTTTGAAATGCAACAGAACAGCTGAGCCTTCATTTCTGCCTGGGGTGGGCAGAAGATTCCACAGCACAAGAAGTGACCAGCAGTGGCACAAACCCAAACTTCTGGTGCTGGCACCTGGTTTAAATTTGGTACAACCAAACCCTGCTCTCTCCCAGGTAACATCCTGCAAATATTAGCAATATTTGTCACACTTGAAACAAAATTACATTTATGGATTGGCATAATCCACTCGTTGTTTCTGGATTCCACAACATCAGAGGCTTGCTGTAAGTTCATGTGATGCTCCTGAGCACCAGATTATGTATTTAGGGATATGTTGAGCTGAAAAGTGAAAGGGAAGGGCAAAAAGAACAGGAATGCTACCCAAAAAACCTACACTTTAACTGGAAACAGTCTAGATTACACCATGTACACCAATATTTATGGAGCCAAAAGCAAGAAATTTATGTAGCAATTTGATTTAAAGTAAAATATAAAACCTTAATGCACTTTATAGTCATAGGCACCCCTAGCCACGTGTCTCTCTACAGATAAATAGATGCACATGGGTAGAAACACACACATTTATAGCACTGGGGTCCTGCTAATCTGCAAAACAATCTTAGAGGGTTTTCTTCAGTCAAAATGAATTAGATGAATTAATTAAACAAATCAAACTAAACTTAGTCACAGCAGCGCTCATTGCCCAAAGAGCCCCATAAATCCGATGAGTGATGGGATGATGGCAAATACATCCTCATTACCATGCTAAACTCAGTTTGCTAAATAAATTAGTCATGTCATCGATGTCGTCACTGCATTCCTCTGCCCCAGCCGCTGCACAGCTGCCTCTGCTCCCTCTTTTGCTCTCCCAATACCTGCCAAAGCTTCAAAGGGGCACTTGGGGGAATTAATGACTCAATGTTTGCCAAGCACCTTGAGATCCCCCAGGTGAAAGGTGGTTTGTAATCCCCTCCTGAATTGTCCTGGCTGAGTAACCAAAAAGTGTGAGAAGCCAGCAGTGCTGGAGGTGGAGGTGGTTTCTGGTGGCCTTGGAGGTGCCCATGTGCCATGTGGTGGCATTTTGGGTGTGGGACAGCCCTGCAGGGGATTGGGGTCAAACACCCCCCAGGCTGCAGGATATACCTGTGCTGACCCACAGGGCTGTGAGGTCACTTTGCCACAACAAACAGGAAAAAGTTCTTTACTGTGAAGGCAGCAAGGCCCTGGCACAGGTTGCTCAGAGAAGTTGTGAATGCCACACCCCTGGAAGTGTTCAAGGCCAGGCTGGATGAAGTTCTGAGTAAACTCATCTAGGGGAAGCTGTCCCTGGGCATGGCAGGGATGATCTTTAAAGCCCTTCCAACCCAAACCATTTTATGATTCCACAATAAACATGGCAAGGTCTTCCAAAAGACCATGAGCTTGGTGGAGGACTCTGCAAAGGAGGCCCTTGCTGGTGTTTGCAGATCTGCCCCATCCTGTCTCTTAGCCCAATGCTCATCCTTCTCCTTGCTATTTCTCTCAAGGATACACAACACTCCCTAAACCTGCAGGACAAGTTCTGTTGCTTTTAACATGAGAAATACTAAATTTCCTCCCTTTCTTTTTCTGCTTACGGATTTATTTTATTTATTTATTTATTTTAATTTCTGGAGAGCAGAGAGACACTAGGCAGTCACATCCTCTGTCACTGGATCCCTCCACCCTCCAGCCAAGCATCCTGTTCCGTTCCCGGCAGGGACAGTCAGCCGAGCTCACGTCATGGTCCTGCACATCACCCCATCACTACTCATGTCCTCCAGGGATCCTGCCAGTGCCTCTGAGCAACCAGTGACAGCAACACCCTGACATTTCAAAAGCTTTGAAAGAAAATCAGTGGGAAAATAATCTAAAGCGGCTATAGGTATTGAATTCCTCCTGCGCAAGTAGCTGCCAAATTTCAAGCCAAATAGTTGGCGTTTTCTCTCACAGTCTAGGAAAGGGGGGAAAAAAAAGCAAAACTTCATTATGTAACTTTGAATAGAATGAGTTAGGCCATCTTTGGTCTTTGCTCTGGCAGACGTCCCAGGTAATATTCCAGGAAGCTGCTTTTATAGGCAAAGAAACCCGTAAGCAACTATCTGAACTCACCATGGGTATGTGCACATCTCATTTACTTCGGGGGAAGTTGCACACATGCATTTGCAACTAAAACTTCTCTTCTAGGTGTAAATTGAACAAAAACATCCCTGAGGAACCTACCTGCAAGCACTGGGATTTGCATTTGCACTCGGCAACATTTGTATTCCTCGGTGCAATTTTCAGCTGTGCATTGCAGGAGGGAAGGCATTACTCAGCCTGCTTTATTTTCATATGAATGAGGGTTACTGTAAGAGGGAACATTGTTTTTAATATTGGCCCTGAAAAGTACAAGCCAGCAGATGGCAGTTTAAACCACATTCAGTCAAAACAACATCATATTTTAGCCAGGGCCATTATTGTCAGATCATTTCGACACATATATTTGAAGATTTGACTGTGAGGATGGTAACGAGACAAAAAACAGTGTCTGGGATTGCTGGCAGGATTGCTGCACCCCTCTGCAAGGAGTTTGCATGGGGGCTGTTCCCAGTGGTCAGCTCTGCAAGGCTCATCCTTGGGTTTGGATGAGCAGAGAGGGGATGGCAATGCCAGAGGAACTCAATGTGCCCATGGGGTGTGCAGAAGGCCCTGAAAATGGCCAGGCTTTTTCCTGGTCTCGTTTTCCTTGCTGCATCAGTGAATTTCCCTCAGTGTTGCACTGTTTCACTGGCTCCAGGCAAGTAACTGACTAGTGTCAAGTAATTTTCCTAATTCCCAATATTTAACTATGGATAGAAAACTAAAGAGAGAGGGATTTACAAATCTGACCCAAAGCATTCATGTTCTCCAGTGGGTTTTGGTGCAGGAGGGAACACCCTGCAGCCTCCCAGTGTGGATGGGCACAGAGCTCCCCACACATTCCAGGATGATAAACCTTTGATATGCCTTACACTCCACTGCCCTGAAAATGCAACTTTCCACATTTATGAATACAAACAACTCTATTATCTCTACCTTTCTAATATTTAACTAATCTAAACACTCAGGTAAAATGTTATCTGAAATGGTACTTCTATAAATGCATTAACTTTGCCTTCCTTTGACTTTTAAGATATCTTTCCTTACTAATACAGCTGAAAAGATTGTTTGGAAAGCCTTCGTAAAGTGGCAGAGCAAACAGATGAAGGGCGTTCTTTAGTAGTTCTTTATTATTAGCTTTCAAATGATGCTATCTTCTTGTACTTTTCTTAACGAGAAAATAAATAGAATTTGTCTCACACACAGCTGTGTTTTTCTTTAGCTAAGGAATGCACAAAGGGAAATTTAAAAATCATGCATTATCAGTGAACAGGCTTGGTAAAGTAAATAGATTCCAGCCAACTTGCTTCTAAAAGATGAAAGGTTAATGATGGAGCTTACCTTGCTCAATAGATTTATGAATTATCAAAGTCTACAAGAGGTACATCCAATTTTCTGGCATTATCTGCCAAGCAAATGCTGAGAACAGACACACACCATCTCTCAGTTGAGCTGCTACATTTTCTGTCACATCATTTAGTGCTGTTTACAGATCAATTGCCATTTCAAGAACATTTATTAAAGCAGTTATCTGACCCCAAATGATTATTTCAAGAAATTCAACAGCTGATGCAGGATGCTAGTTTAAACACACAATATGATGTCAAAGATCCTTCTTATTCTATCAGGGATTGTGTGGTAAAGCACTGAACTGAGGAGATGCACAGAACGTGGAACCATCTCAGTAGTTCTCACTTATCGGCGTATTTATGCTAAATAAATATGTCTGGATTTGCTAAGTAACCCATAAAACAATTACCCAGCTCTCAATTGTGTCTGAGCAACTCCAAGACAGCACACCAGAAATAGCATGAGCTTGCTCAAGCCACCTTGTAATCCCTTTCTGGGACAAAGAGTACCAAGGTAAAGCTGTACCTTTTGAAGTGTGGGGAAGCTTTGTGGCAGCCAACCCCATAAAACCGTGGGCAAACACTCTGGTGCAGGTGGATTCCCACTGCCTGCAGCCAGGGAGGTTTGAAGTCCACAGTAGCTGTCCCACTGCAGGAAAGCTGAAGTCATTTTGCTATGTAACCTGGCATTTATTGATTGCATTTCTCAGATAAAACTTTTTAAAAAGTGTTTACCCCAACGTGGCTTCTGCTGGAGCATCAGCCTCTCTAAAGATACACATTTCTGCTGGTGAACAGTTTAATTGAGTCTGAACACATTACTGTGGAGACATCACTGAGATTATTTATTTGTTTATTTGTGAAATCTACTTTAATCCCTGTTTCTCTGTTGACAAGTCTAAAGCCATCAAAGGCTTGATGTCTTTGTGTGCCATTCATGGGCAAATGAATATTTTAACTTCACTCTTTAATGATCCTTATGGATTTTTAAAGCCTGGCCCATATATCCTGCCTGTCCCTAGGATTGCATGTTTTAATGACATCAGTGAGAGCTGTAAGCAAAATGAAGGTGGAATTGGGTCCTTCATGAATTCATCTATTCAAAAGATGAAATTATACCACCAGGTTAAAGTATTTTCACTAGAAATTCAATTCACCTGAGTCTTTGACACCTCTCTGTCTCTTCCTCCTCTGCTCCCTAACCATTCCCACCTCTCCACCCTTCCGCCCTGGTGATAAAGTAAACAGCAAGATGTAGGGCATCGATTTAACACAGGAGTGTGTGACCAACTTCTTTATCTCTGCACTAAAACCATCACCACAAAATGCCATAAACCCTATGAAAAATGACTTAAAAACAGAGTTCAGAGCTTCCAGTGTCCAAACTTCCAGCCAAATTCCGAGGAAATGGAGGAGCTTGGGAAGCAAGGCAGGGAGAGCCTGAGGATTTGGTGCACATGCTGGTGGCCTGGGGCTATTTATTATGAGTATCTTAATTAAATGGTAAATTCCAAAGGAATTTCCAACTATTCCTAATTGCCTATTACTCTATCAGGCCAATATGAAGGGGGAAAAGAAAAATCCATTGGAGCATGCATTTTCTGCTGTTTATGTGCCATATGAGCAGTGCTGTTAACCCGTGCTGGCAATTATGATGGGATTATGGCATGCCCACTATGGAAGAATTTAATTGCGGTTATATCAGATTTAAGGCCCTTTCAGAGATTATATCACTCTAGGCTATAACTCAAGCCCTGGGTATCACACCAGCTTTGGGGCTGAGGCCCCACAGTGTGGGAGAACATCAGGTCAGTTGTCACACAACATTGCTCTAGTGAAATTTGCCCTCCAGCCACACCAAAACCTTGTCCTCATATAAACCGTGCCAGTGTCAATTTGCAGGAGTCCATGGAAAAAGAAAAAAAAAAAAAAAATCACTGTCTGACAGAGGTTCCATTGCCTCAGCTCAGGGAGCAAAAACCTTGAGAGGCTGTGGATCTCAGCCGCAATCACATGAAATCCCACCTGGCTTTGATTTGAAATGATAAATCAGGCCAGGTTTTACTGGAAACTGAGCTTAGATTTGTGCAAAAACGTTGCAAACCTCAGCCTAGACAGCTGCCTTCAACAGGCAGCACTTTCCATGGGGCTTCACATTTCCTGGCAAATATTTTTCAGGGCTCTGGTTTCTCATTCCTATTGCTTCTGGCCTTCGCTATGGAGTTACATGTCATGATGAGATAAAGTAGAAATCTTAAGACATTCTCCTTCTCTTTCAAATGTTGGTGAAAGCAGCTTGTTTTAATGCCAGTTTGTGCCTATATCTATTCCCACTGAGTAACGTTTTACAAAACAAACTGTCCCATGTGCTCCAAAAAAGGTGCAAAAGGTAGGTGACCAAGCAGAGAGGTGGCCAAAGGAACACTGAATTTCTTCTTTGGTAGAAAACAGTAAAAATCAATAACCAATGCCAAGCCATTTATTTTTTGCAGTACTTAGAGATGCTGCAATGGAGGAAAAAACCACACCTCCTAGATGTGAACTGGGCGTTTTTGTTCCCCACATGCAGCTTTATTAGCTATGGATCCTGTCGTCATGAAGCCCAGGTACTTACAGATTTCCAAAATGCAACAGGAGAACAGAGACTGAGTGCCCAATTCATGGCAGGTTACAAACATTGATCTCCTCTTATTTTACCCAATTTGCACTTAACTTTTTCTATCAGCCCTTTGATTCTGCAGTTTTACAATGTTAAGCTCTGAGGCTTGCAGCACAAGTCTGTGTTATTAGGTACAGCCTCTGGAAATCCTCAGCTTATTTCATCTTCAGCTTCCTCCCCCAGAATCCACCTATTTTAAAGACACCTTAAAGCAGAGTTTCAAACATTTAGTAATTTATCTTAAACCTCAATACCCATGGTATTTTGCTTGCTCTTGGGGAGAAGCTCTTCAATGAGACTAGAGATCTACCCAGACAGAAAATGAGTATTTGAATGCTAAGGTTTGAAGTGGGGAAGAGGAGGTTGATGGGTCTCCTCCTTGGGTGACAGTAGTGAAAAAGCAACAGTGAGCTGATTGAGATGAATGCTGCCTTTAAAAGAACCAGAAGCATCTATTCAGTGAGAAAATAGGACTATTCCATAAAAGAGATGGGAATCAATTACAGCCTCTCATGAATACAAGGCATGAGCACTAGTTAAAGCAACAGCTCTTGACCCACAAGGATAACCTACTTCTGAACCACAGATCACTTTGTAAGAAAACGTGTCAAAACATGCACCTGAGATGCTGAAGCTCCTTTCTTCATCAGTATTGGAAAAAAAAACCCCACAAGAATACAAATTACTTTGTGCAAAAATAAGCATGATCAGTGCAAATGACAGCTGCCCCAATGGAAGAAGCATGCAGTACATGGAATATTGAGCACCTTTGCCCTGTGAGCAAGGCTGCAGCTGGAACATGACTGCCAGGCAAGAAGCAACACAACTGGAAAAACAAAAATAAACTGAGAAAGTCATTGGATCAGAAGCAGAGGAGATAATTTAAGATCTGATTTGGTGAATTGGGATGACATTGTGGTTGTGTGAAAAGTCGAGGATTTGAGAAGCAATCAGTCCAGACAAAGTCATACAGATCTTTCTTCTTAAGCAATGGCTTTTCTCCAATTTAATTTCATTTGGACCAATTACCATTAGCCAGACCCAAGCACAGACTTGAGTAAGTCAGGCTGAGGGAGAGGACATTGAAACCAATAGTAAAGGAGTTGTAACACACTAAAGGAGAGATGGTCAGGCTTACTAACAGCATGGACACTGCTGCAAACTCCAACACACAAAATCCAGCACACAAATCCAGCATTAGTAGCCTGCAAGAGAACAGGCCAGTGCACAGTTTGTATTAACTTAATAACCTAAGGAGTAGGGATTTGGAAATTACCAAAGTTGTTATTGCAACTGTTTACTTTGTATAAGCAAATAGGGGGTTAAGCCCTTGCAAGAGTCGCTCCCAGGAATTGTCAAACTCACAGTCCTGAGAAAAAAAATGCATCAATATTGGATTTGAAACCCATCTTGAGAGACTGATCAAATATGAAATCAGTCCTGGAGAGCACACTTCAGCACAATGCCTGAGCCCTTAGATAATCCCCAACATGCTGAGGCTGCCTTCCCCCACCCTGCCAAGGGGAAAAACAGAAGGAGAGAAGAAAAAATTGGAGAGCTAAATCCTGCACTCCAACCACACCAATCGAGTCAGCAAACCAAATGCCTTATTTCTAAGTGTGCCAGTGGATGGGACATCCCTGAGGGTACCCAATGGCTTGCACTACAAATCCTGTATTGGAGCTAAGGTCATTGCTCTTGCTTCTTAATATTTTTACTGTTAGTAATAATTATATAAATATTCTAACAATTACAAACATCAGATTAAAGTTATACCCCTTATAATAGTTAATACATATTTTGGCCACTCTGAAATCTGTTTAGCCTCATACAAGTTTGAATCATATTCTTTCTGAAACCCAGTGCAATTTTTGGTCCCATTGGAAGGCTGTGGAAGACAAGAATTCCAGTGCAATCTTTTTGGCTTTAATTTGAGCTGAAGACACCTGAGGTGAAAAAGTCACAAGTACATTTGTAGTCCAAAGTAGAAGGAATTACACACTGAGATCTAAGAAGAATAATTTTCAGAATGTGAAGATAACAATTTAATTATTTCCTTCAGAAATTCAAAACAGAATTACCAAAGCCAGGATACCTAATTTGGGACAGTGTCTGAAGTCTTCATTCCTTTACTCTTCATTGTCACTGCTCACAGCTTGCAATTAAATAAAATGCTATGAAAATTCAGTGCCAGCTGTTAGCAACATCATCTACCACTGGCAAAAAATTGCACCAGGGAAAATTAAACTACCTGGTGTCTAATTATAATTAAAGTCTATTGGACCAGGCATGGCTGCTCCTGTGTGCACCTTGCTAGGGACCACCAGCTCCAGCTGAAGTGCACTACATGGCTCTCTTTCTAGTAAATCCATAGGAAATGGCTATGAAAATAATTCTGCTATTGACAGATGGTGTTTTTTCAAAATGAAGAACAAAAACACAAATCAAAATCCTCACTCTTCACGCAGTGATTTCTCATGCTGATAATTAAGTCCATTTTGCATATTGCAAAATCCCACTGACTGTCACTATAAATTTTCTTCTGTTATTGACAAACTGTTTGCAGATCCAGAGACGAGTGGGCCTTTTTCTAAATCCATGATTATGTATATATATATCACCTACATCACTGACATCATCCAATAAACTTAATTGACGGCGGTTTGTCTTAACTAACCTACGTTTTCAAGGTGTTGTCATGCAGAATGAAATGTGTGTGCATTTAAAATCTGCACCCCCTGGGATGGCTGGCGTAGGTACAAATTCCCAGTTATAAAGCTGAGTTATAACCCAACCTTCCCAAGAAATGCTGATGGCATTAGTGGTGTGATTTCTGATAAGATGCCCAAGCCTTCCTTCCCTTCGTCCTACCTCCAAACCAGCATGTGCAGGTTTCCCAGCAGCCTCCAGGGATGGTTAATCACAGAGAAATCAGTGATGCATTTCTCTCCCTGGGTATTCAGACCAACAGGCAGAGCCTGTATAGTGATCCCTGGAATATCACCTCTATCTGCCTCTGCAGTTTCACCATGTGAACTTTATTTTCCATCGGATTGTCTGATGAAAAGTAATGAACAAATTTCTCATATTCCACAGACAGGGACACATCACGACAAGACTCATACCAGACTCATGTTATGATTCAAAGGAATCACACAGCTCTGCCTCACCAGAAACCACTTGGAACAGGATCATTGCTTTGGACGCACACAAGGCAGTCGTGGAAAAAATGAGCACGCCAAAATATTGCAAAGCTTAAGACACTTCTGAGTTTTTAATGTGTTATTAGAGATGAACAAATGCATTTGAGAACAAAACACGCAATTAACTGATCTTCTTCCAGACCCTTTCGAAATCTGCGCATCAAAGTCCCTCTCTCCCTCCCTGCCACTGGAGCCCAAAAGACACATTATCTTTGAAAATATACTGCAAAATTCCCAGGGTCAGCGGGTCTGGCATCGTCTGCTGGGCTGGCTGCAGCCTCACATCGCGTGCGCTGGGGCTTCCTCGGGGGAAGCAGCACTCGCTGCATTCCACCTTCTTAATGGGGTGTAATCAGGAACACGTTTGCTTCAGACCTATTAGTGAACTTCCTGCTTTGAACCCTAGCTCCTTTTTAAAGTCATTTTTATAAAAATTAAGTATGAAATAGTTGTCGTTTTGTTAACAGCGGTACCTGGCGTTCTCTCTGGTGAGATTTCAGCCCAGTGTGTTTCCCTGCTTTCTGCATGAGAAAGGAAAAGACAGACGTGCTACTTGCTCATTCTCCTTTAACTACTTTTTCTATTTTTTTAATCTCTACAAAATAATTGGATGTTATGTTTGTCCAACACTGAATCTGAAACAGAGTCACAACTCAGAGTTGGAAAAGCCTGCCTTAATTTTTGGCTGCAAAAGCTATATTTGTTTTTGGATCACTGCATAAATGGGTTAAGATTAATACATCCTTGGTTTCAAAAACACACTGTACAAATTTGCCCGATTCAAATGCTAAACCTGTGAGTTGTCAGTTTAAACAAGCAGCATGTTTCTTTCTATTTGTCATGATCCAAAAGAAAAACAAATGATAGATCCTCCCTCCCCACTGAATTGAAAAGGGCTGTCACTAAAAAAAAGACAGCATTTGTAACTGCACCCACACATTTTGCACAAATATCAAAATTGGCCAGTTTTAATACAGGATCATCCCATTCAGACAGAGATGCTGACCACCAGCCTGGCTTAAAAACTACTATTGGGCACACAAATAGCCAACTCAAATACTGGCTAACATTGAATCAGATTTATTAATACACTCACAAGACAGAAGGGCAGAAGCAGCTATCCCATCTGAATGCAGAGCTCAGGCTGTTGCATTTTACCCAGGCACCCTTAAAGCAGCTGAAAACCCTGGATTTGACTCGAGCACACCCAGAAAGTGCCCAGTTCCAGAGAGATGAGGAATGTGCTCATTGCCCAGCAGGTCTGCTGTAGAGGTTCATCCCCTATGCCAACCAGGAGCCTCTGCAGGCAGCTCCCTGCACCCAGAGCCCTTTGAGTGTCCCCCAAACCTCTGGAAAACCTCCCCAAAATCACATTTCCCTGTTAGCTCAGTTGAGCACTCCTGCTCTGACTGTAAAGGCTGTGGAAGGAGTTCTCCAGCCTTGGCTGTGCTCTGAGTGGAGTTCCTCCCTGGATTGCATCCAGCCAGCGTGGCTTTCCCAGCTCAGCCTCCCTGCCTGCTGCATGGCCCAGAAAAGCTCAGTACAGCACCCTCCTGTCAGCCTGGCAGGGAGAATGACTCAGAATTTATGTTTTATTAAAGCAACATTAGTAACACTTTTCAGTGGGCATGAGCATCTATTCTTACACTCAGTAAAGCTCCCATCCAGCTCTTGGCACTGTGGTCACAAAGAGAAGAAATGCTAAAATCCCTCTGTCTAAATCACTGGACTGGGATTAAGATAAACATAGATTCAGTTCTTAACTCTACCAGGATATTTCCGAGCATTTCAGCTGCCTATGAAACTCTTTTATACCCTGGAAATCCCAGTTTATAGAATTGCCATAGCTGCATGGAAATGGGAAATTTCAATTTTGGGGAAAAAACCTCTAAATAGGAGTTGAAAACGAAAAAACCAATGCTGCCCTTGAAACAAATACTCGGGAAAAAATCCTGGATTCAGAGACACTTAACCACAGAAGTCAATATTTCATGTAATATTTAAACTTGCTTAGGTTAAGTCCATTCATTTTTAATTTGTGTTTTAAAGCCAGAAAAATGTTAGGAGAAAAAAATGTTGTATTACAAAATTGTATTTAATATAAACAAATGATTCTATGATATATATATATCTCAAAACAAGAAATATGCTGACACTGGAGAAACAAAATGGGAAAACTGAAAACAAATGTTAATTTTTAAATAAGTCACTTCAATTTTTCTGATTAAAAGTGTGGAAATACAAACCCTCTCCCACAAAAGACTGGTGCTCTATTGGAAGATCTCTCAATGGTTTTTCCTACAGTGAAACAATATCACTATAAAGTGCTGTGTGGATGAAGACACCAAGTGTTCTTTGGTATCTGCATAGTCACCTTCTTTCAGAAGACAGCTGATAAATAGCATCTGCTACACATTTTGCTTTCATGAACCAAAAAGCCTGGAAGGGGAATGGAACCACCTCACCTTTTCATGCCCTCAGTGACTCAGGTGGCTGTGAAGCCACATGCTGAAAAGGAAAACCTTCCGTGCTCTTTTTTTGTCAATCATTTTTTGGAATTTCCTATGATTTCTAGTCTCTCTCCCAGATGAGTCCAAGACCTCAAGGAGAGAGTTGGTGTCTGCAGACAGTGGTGGTCAGGACATGTGCTGGGATATGCGAGAGCTGGGTTTAACTCCCTGCTCAGATCAAATACCTGCCCAAGCTAAACTGCCTCATGAAAAGGTGTCACCAGCTTGGCTGGGGTCTGGAGCTCTGCAGACACACTCACCACCCAGGGCAGTCACATTTTCTGTGCCTAGAACCACCACACCCAACCCTGAGGCACATTTCCAAAGGGAAAACCTCAATGCAAGGGGAAGATTCTCATGAAAACCTCTTGGGTTTAATGAATTCATATTTTCTGACAGAAAACCATTTCCTTTATTCGAGCAGGAGAATAACCAACAGCTCCAGGCTGGACATTGGTTTTGCCTTGAGGCCACATCTTCTTGCTTAGGAATCAGTTATTTATCAGCTGCTCCCAGTGTCCTGGACTAAGAGTGACCATCCCACTGCTGGCACCACTCTGCCCACCCTCCCTGGGCTCTACACTTCGCCTGCTGCCTGTGGCAACCATCCTGCCTCTGGAAAGTCTTCTCCCTTCACCAGTGGTGCTTTACAAACTCCTGGAGGATCAGTTTTTAACAGATGTGGGGACAATCACCTCAGCCTTCCCCAGAGACCTGGAATTCTAAAGAGTTTATGGCCAAACTTCAGCAGAGCTGCAGCAGCTCCCGGGGAGAAATGCTCACACCGCGCTTCTGTTTCTCCTCACTCACTCGGGCTCCACATGTGAAAAACCAAGGTGTAAAAAACCAGAGCCTGATTTAAATATTGCATGGCCAAGCCCGGCAGCTAAGCCATCATTAGGTGTTGACTTGACAAATTTTCTGGGGTCGATACCTGTGTAGTCTTTCATATAAAGCAAGCCAGCTTGTTTCTCTCTTCTTGCTATTGCACGCCAGTTTTAAACCTCCCCAAAGACTTTATTTGTAGGATGTGCCTTTGCTTATGGAAAAGTAACATGTGCAGACATAATAACTGTTTTTTCAGGTTTGATACTCAAGCGCAGCTGAAACTAATCAAAAGTCTGAGATCTTTGGACCCTGGTAGGGCAAAACTCCTAATGAAGACTGATGTTGGACAAAAGGGGGAATGAAAGGTTATCTGGTCTCATCTATGCCACAGGGTGGGTTTCTACCCAAGAGAATAAAAGTGATTGTGTCCTTTTTAATTATTATCCTTCTATTTCTTCCACTTAAGTCATCTCACATGTGTGATTTTCCCTGTTTCTCTCAAGCCCTACAAAAGATGCCATTTCTCTGCAGTGACAAGATCCACCAGTTTTTGTTGTGGAAAATGTGCTAAAATGGGAAGAAACAGCTCAATGTCAAAAATAGCCCATCCTGGGGCTGCTTTAGTGGGACCAGAGTCCTCCTTAATGTCACATATATGTTGTCCCACATCTGTCCTAGCTAAAGAAATAGAAAAAGCTTTGTGCCATGAGATGTGGGCATGGCACTGAGATCTCCTTTTCCACCCCAACTCCTGGATCCACTCATGCCCTAAAACATATCATTTCACTACACTCCTGATTCTATCAGCTTTTATTGCTCCACATTCTATTGGCCATGAAATTATCCAACCCTTTAAAGGAAGAAAAAAGCACAAATAATGCAATTTGTCTCTATCACTGATGAACACCAGAATTTTACCAGGAAAAGTTTAATAAATAAAGGCCCTTGTCCCCATCCTACCTCACCATTTGTAGCTTCCCAGTTTCCTTAATGCCTAATCTTCAGTCGCTGTGAAACCAGATGGTATAACAATTAGATAAATCACGGGCATTGCTTACTTTGTCTCTTCTGTAAGCAGCAAACAATAAATCTCACAACTTTCTTGCCACGAAAGCGACGCTGAATGCCCAATCCCAGCTCAGCAGCCTGACTCCTACTTCCTGGGCCCACAGAAGATAGAAAATATCACATTTCTACCTCATTCGACCCTTTCAATATCCCTGTCACGCTTCATTGCTTTACAAGGCATCATTTCACTGTTGCAACAAAGATTACAGGGAATCTAACAGGTAAGGCCCCAAGCAAACACGGAGCAGAGCAGACCCAAACAGGAGGCACAAGGACTTCATGTCTTATCTGCTCCCCATCTTGGCATTTCTAACCACAAGGACTGCCCTGCTGACAGCCCTGCCTGTCCTCAGGCCATGAATCTGTAATAAGATATATACACACAACAAATAATAGAGGTGGTTTGTTGTGTTTGGTTGCTGGGTTTTTTTTCTGAAAAAATATATACCGAGGTAATTAAATTGCTAACATGATGGATGGCCTCATTTTATATTTGAATTCAAAGTGACTTTCTACAACATAAAAAAGTGACTTACTGCAAAAAAAAGGGATAATGCTATAACTTGCACTGAAATAGAAATATGGATATTTGCCTTGAGTTCTGAAGAATCAAGCTTTGCTGCTCTTGCAAATGACAATTTGGATGTTTTACCCCAAATCCTAGAGTATAAGTAACTCAAAAAGTAGGGAAACTGAGGCTCTGTGAGGTTGCAATATATTTCAGATAGCTTAGAAAAAAATCACAATAACCCTGGGAAGCAGAGTAATTATTTAAGTACTGGACCTCATACAAGCCCTGCACAATAACATATTGTATATGACTGTGGCAGCATCACCTGTAATTAAGGCTGTACAAATTCCCATTTACAGATCTCATTTTCAGCTGTACTGACCTAAAGAGACTGTAAGGTTATCATATCAATACCACTGTCACATCATCATATGTGCATACTTTCTGATTTCATCATCCCCTCTCCTCTCATCCCACAGGAAAAAAAAATTAAGAAACACTGACCAGCAGCTAAAAACATTTAGGAATAGCTTCAGGACTTTCACAGAGCCATTAAACAAACTAAGGATTTGATGTCATGTTTGAAGGCCTCTGTTAATTGGAAGTTTGTGTTGTAATGCATTATAATTTAGGAGATCTAACTTTGCATTTGTTCTCTTTCTGTGAGAAATTTGTGATCCACACTGCAAGCTGAGGAAGCATTGGCCAGCAGCCATGAAAGTATTAAATGTAAAGGGCTTGTTACCTCAGCAGTTATTTGCTGTGCAGCAATGCTGGGTTTAAAAATCCACTCCAAAACCCTGTAAATCCTGCTGTATATTTTCTTGCTTATGCCTGACACCCATAGAGTTAACTCATAGAGTTAACAGGCTAAACATTTCAATAAGACTTCCATACAAAGGAGCTAAGATGTTAAAAACTCACTGTTCACATCTGTTCATCATTTCATTGTGTGGCCACAGGTTAGATAACCGTGCTTACTCGCAAGAGCACAATACCCAGCCCTGACCTCAGCTGTGACATCAAACAAGCACACGGGGGAATTATTCCAGGCTTTTGGCATTGGCAGGGTTGACTTTCACAAAGGGGGGAGCAGAAAAACTGTGCCTGATGAGTGGTGAAACTGCAGGATTAGCAACCAACTTTTATCAGCCCTTTGCTGTGGGTTTCTTTGCAATAGGAAAATGTGAGCGTGTAAGTAGGTCCATCCCCTAAAATTAGGCAAACATCATAACGGGGCAGTTAACTAACCTGTAATTACACTGTCACTTGTATTAACTCCATCACCCACTAATAGAGTAAGTTATAGTGGAAGCAGCCAATGTTGTTAGGAGGGTTATTTATTTTATGCCCTAATTAATCAGTACTGACACTGAACCACATCCTTCCTCCTTCCTCATTATTTAAATCACCCATTTATATGGATGAGCCTCTTTGCTTTGTGCATTTCATTAGTGCTTCAACATGCTCCCTCAAGGAACGTGGCAAGTGCTGTTCCACCGAGGGGACAGCAGAAATGCCCAGAGGGTCCTCCTGCTCTCCCAGCCTTTATTCCCTGGGAAGGGCAGTGGGAAGTCAATGGGGTTGGGTCTCTGGGCTCTCAGGGGTCTGGTCCTCTCACGGTGCAAGGGAAGAAGCAGCTTCCCTGGGTTGGCCCAATTTCAAGCATTTGGTACTTGAAGAGACAGAGGAGGACACATTTTGGGAGGACACCACCACACAAGGAAACCTTTGCTGCAAGACAGGCACATGCTTTAGTGATTTCCTGATTCTGGGTACTGATCCTAAAATTGGAAGTGACAGGTAGAAGTTCCCTTACCCGCTGATAACCCATCCTGAGTCTGTGAGTGAAACAGAGATGAAAAAATGACTTGGTCTGCAGGATGGAGATCAAAGCATGGTGGGTTTAAATTGACTAGGAGGCAGTTTGGAAAAATAAAATTCAGAATATCTTGTGCAGGGCTTTATGTAGAGATACACAATCTCTTATGGTTCCCCCAAATTATTTTTTTCCCCCATGTTTTTAAGGAGTAACCTCTGCAGCACTTCATAGCAGAACAGCCAAAATAAAGCCTGAATCAGAGTATTTTTGATGGAACAGTTTAAAGCCAAATTTTTTTACAATCATTTGTTTTGCATTGCCCTTTTTCCAATTTTTTGCTGAATGCACACCTCCCAGGCAGACACTTGCTGTTGCACATGTGTAGACTCTGCAGAACTGCTTGAAAAGTCTACCAGAATTTTTTAAGTGACTACTAACTTGTTTAAACAAAATGCACAGATTAATGACTCTCACTTGATGCAAGCAGCCTCTCTGAGGCTCTCTTGGAAGGTCAACAAGGAGATGGGGAAGCCTGGCTGAGCACCAGGCAGCAGGACAGAGCCCAGCCCAGGAGACACCCGCTCACAATTTCCATGCTCTGCTGCCCTCCCTGGCATCACTGCTAAAGAAGTCTAACACTGAAAAAACACCCCAAACCTCTTTAAGCTGTTATGCTGCTTCCTGCCTTCAACACAAGCAGCTCCTGACACAGTTCAGTCACTTCCAAAGTGGGGCTGAGCTCTGAAAATTCAAAACTCACAGGGGACGGAGAGGAGGATGCACAGCCAGGAAGGGGAAAGCTTTAATGGTGTGGTGTTGCCCAAAACCAGCTTAGCAGGATAATGGAGAAGGTCTTGTACCCCAGAGGAGCAAAATCTGAACCCAGCCCATTCAGGACACCCTGTATCCCCTCCAGGTTGTCCAAGAGCCTCTGACACCTCTCCAGACCCTCACCACGCTGCCCAGGGCAGGTACACCTGGAAACACAGGCTCATGGGTCAAGCTGTTTATTGACAGACTCTTTGGAAGCTGCTTTTTCTAAAAGAAGACAAATGGCACGAGGCTGTGCATACTTTACTTGAGTAAAGCTCAAACACAGCTTTGGTGGGCTTTCCGAGGACAAAACCCAGTTGCACGATTTACTTCAAAGCTGACAAACGTGATCCTACTTGCAACAGTAACAAAGGGATTTTTATAACTTCAGGAATTTTTAACCTGGAGTAAGCTGAGATGCTCTAGTTCAAAAAAAATATTTTAAAACACTGTAAACTATATTAATAATTTGAATAACATTCTTATTATGGGTGAAAATATACAATTTTACCAGTGCAGCTTTCAAGCAGGAGCTCCATGCCAACACTGGTAGCTGCAAACCAACGGAGCTCTCAAAAAGGAGGAAACATTATCCAGTGCCACATTCTGAAACCAAAGGCCATGTACAGCTCCATTAACTTGTGGTTCAAGGCCAATAATTAAGCCATCCAGGTTCCATCCAAATATTTTTCTGACTCCCCAAACATTTTGCCAAACCATGAACTAATTTTCACCACGAAGGCTTTCTCGGATTTAGCACATATTTGGAGACAGTTGCTCACTCGGCAGAGCTCCAGGGGCTCTCAAAACCTCGTGGTGCAAACTGGACAGAAGTTGCCAAGTGTGTATTGTCCCATGTGTGTCAGAAACCATATAAACCAAAGTGAAGCTGTACAACTTTTCCGTGGAGTTTATACCCAAAGCCATGCAAGGGCCTGTTGCCCACACTTTGAAATGTTCCTCAGACAAACCAGATTTCATCCAACCTTCCCCGTTTTGTCACAGCCTTTTGACTGTGAAGGAGGCCTTGGCCAGAATGTTTCTCTTTTTTTTTTTTTTTCCCTGTGAAAGCCCCCATCCTATATGTCAACTAGTGAAGAGAAAAATGATGAGCCTTCAGTAGGTATCCTGATGTTGATCCTTCCTGGCCAAAGCCCAAGCGTTTATTTTGAGTGTCCCACCACACTCTGTGTTTTAACACCCTTTTTTCCAGTCATATAGATCAGGGAACTGAAGGTATATTACTATAAGAACACGCAAAATCTACCACATATATGTATGTCCACTTAAACCATCTGACAAGAAAAGAGTTTAAGGTCAGACATCTTTGGAGCAGAGCAAAAGTCAAAATCTCTGGAACAACCAAGTGCCCTGTCCTGCTCCCATTTCAGTCAACAGCGCTGGTCCCCATGGCTCAGCGCTGACAGCTCTGAGAATTGCCAAAGAAATGCACATTAATTATCATTACTGTGTCTGTTATTGTATAACAGACTGTGATTCTGTACTTTATCTCCTGGACCATTATCTCCTGCCATGTGATCTAAGTGTTGATACTGCTAATGTAAAGGAACACAGAACAGTAGTCATTTATCCTGCAAAAGACCTCGTGCTTTTCTTGTTCTATCAATCATTAAACAAGTAATGTCTTTTGTGTTATTGCCTTGACATTCATTAACACTCACGTCACAGGAAATCTTTGCAATTAAAAACCTTATTGACGATCTGTGGTTGTTTCTCATTGGCGTGTAACAAGCAAGATAATAAAAAAAGAAAACAATGGTGTTATCATAGATAACTGAGGAGGTTTTTCCTTTTTCTTTTTGTTCCTCAACTATTTTAACATTGCTGGTCTCTTTTTTAATTTGAACATGGACTCGAGGGCTCTGAATGCTGGCAAACCACTTTTTATCAGCCCTGAACATCTGAACACCCCTTTGACACTAATCCTGTATGACCAGCTTTAGTGGGAACACTCAGCCTTGGAAAAATCGGGCTATATGAGGACAAGACAAATGTTTCTCCCTCCCTGCTATTCTGCCCCTCAGAGATGTGTAAGGACCATGTGTGCAAAACAGTGACACAGGAACATTGAGCTTTACCCACTGTCCACACCATGCACCTGCTGGTGCTGCTCTGGGGTAACACCCTGCAGGGGATTCAGGGAGGTTTGCAGGGAAGCTGAAGCCCTGGGAGGACACCCAGAGAGCTGGGATGGACTGCAGGTGACCAGCAGCTCAGGTCTGATGGGGAGCAAAGTGGGGAATCTCTTGAATATGCATTATGGCCACACTTTCTGCTGTGCTCAAAACCACCCTCCCTTTTTACACTTACGTGGAGTCTCACAACTTCAACCTGGTTAATCCAGATGCTACCTTCTGTTGGAAAAAAAAGAATCCACAACCTTCTGATCTAGCAGCTGGCTGCTGGGAGGCACCAGAGGTGAATTCTGCATGTGCTGTGAGCTTTATCTGTGCTGCCCTTCCCTGTGGGACAGAGCACACTGCAGCACTTACATTAAATGCTGTCTCTGGAGCTGCCTGTGCTTCCTGCAAACCCAGATTCCTGTCTGACTTGGGCCCTGCTGCCTGAAAGGTGCCCTCTGGAAGATAATAAGCACAACCTCCATTCCCACAGACATTGACATAATTGAAAAATTAGACCATTAGGCTCTTACATTCTTACAGGCTGTTTTAATTGCAGTCCATATATCTTGGGCATATTTACTGAATGCTCCATCTGCACAGAGGTAGCTGAGAAGTGAGGGCAAGTCTGCAACTGTGTTGCAGAATTCAGACAGGAAAAAAATATTAAATCAGAATCATCCTTGCCTTTTTATTTCTACATTACAGTGCTGGAAATCCTAAAGGCAGAGATGTTAAGGCCAGAAGGAGCCATTGTGATATTTTCACCTGATATTTCATGAAATGCCACAATTTTTGCAAGTTTTGCATTTCTGCTCTGTGAGAATACTTCAAATTTACACCATTATAAGAGAAATAATTGGAGCCATTCACTTCAGAAGTTCTTTGCCCATGAATATCACCTGGGGTGGGCTTCTATATACATCCATATCTCTTGAGAATAACCAAAAGTGGAAGCAAAAGTCTGAAAATGGCCCTGTGGTAACCAAAGGTTCTCAGATAAGGTGACCTTTCTTTGAAGCCTAAAACTGCATTTCTGATCAGCCAGAGTGCCAAAGAGCACACAGTGTATTCAACGTTGTAGCAGCCTGTTTTCTGTTGGGCACCAAAGTAGTTAAACAAATTCCTATCTTTCCCTTTTTCTGGTAATTTAAGCATTAGTAGTGTTGATACCAAATCTAGACTACCCATGGCTTTTCTTTTGACATCAACAGTAATGTTCTTAGAAGCAATCAAATTTATAAAACAATCCAACAAAAAAGAAATGTAACAAAACTTGACAAGTATATTTCTCTGAAAATTTAAGAAAAATTATTTGATATGTTACAGGCATTTACATCATTCATATTTTATGCCACAGATTATTTTTTTTCTCCTATGTTGTAACAAATACAACCAAGTGATTAACAAAACTTTATAACTAAAATAAGTTATTTATACCATTGGTATTTGCTCTTGTTCATCAAACTTAATAAGAGAACAGATTTTGCAGATCTGAGACCAACAACAACCTTCAGTAAATTAATCTGACAGCAAACCCTGCTCTCCCCTTGGTGTCTCCACAGTTACTAAACCCTGTGCAGGCCAGAATGCCACAATTTTAACACAATCTTTCAAGGCCATCTCAACTTTTTCAAGGCAAACCAGCATTATACTATTGAAACCTGAAGCAAGCCTTAGGAGATATTCTTATCACAAAAAGACAATTTTTTAAAAATCTACTTTAGGAATTCTGTAGGAGATAAAATATAGAACTACATACAGAAAAGGTCACCTGCTCCCACTGCCAGTGATGGGCTGGCTTTGCACTCAAAACAGAGCTGCTGCAGGGAGCAACTGTGTTGAGAGGGAGAGTTTTCCTGTTAAACCCAGTGGTTTCAGAGCTGGGGCTCAAACAGCCTATTTTCTCTCCTGGCCATGGCACAGATCCTTGTACCACCTACAGCAAGTCTTTTTATCTCCCTGCTCATCAGTTCCCCGTGAGTAATGCAACGAGCATGTTGGACAGAAATAAGAGACCTCAGGTATTTGGGCATTAAATGGATGAGCATTGTGGAAAAAGTGTATTGTGAGGGGAATGTATAATGCAAACAGGGATGAGATAAGAGATATCTGATTCACACAGATTATACCTTTTGTGCCCAATATATGGGTGGCTAGCAGGTCACTGTGCAGGAATTACAAGTAATATAAGCGGGCATGAGGAAGCAATATTTTAACTTGAAAGGACTTGCAGAGGGATGAGAGAGAATTTGCATAAAACCAATACAGAGCAGATGGGAATGGACAAGCCTGCTGGTATCAAACACACGCCAAAGGAAAATTACAGAAGAACAAGGAAGTTATTGTAGATGGCACTTCGATATCCTAACCCTATATGAAACCAAGAAAACCTCTAAATCCACCAGAACAATCGCCTCAAGGGTTTAGTGAAAGGCCCCAAGTTTGTGCTAGAAAAATATCACATTACTGGTGACAAAAAAGCCTTATCATGCTTTCCCACCTTTAATTGCTTTAGAAGGCAAAATACCTATATATGAAAAAAAAAAGTTAATGGTAAATGCAAAGGTTACTGCTGTACTAATGTGTGTTATCTACTTGCTATTTTTTCTAATTCTGTTTTGTGAACATGAGAAAAGGCAGTCAATGCTAGAAATATCTTTTCTGACAGCAAATATTTGGCAAGTTTATTGTCTTTAGCCATGCACCAGACCTTTTATAAAAAAAAAAAGAAAGAAAAATAAAAGAAAATTTGCACTGGATTCAAAGAACATTGCAAAAAAAAAAAAAGTTATGTTGATACATATCAGTGTTCTAGAATTACGACCAGTCCAAGGTGTTTTCAGAGGCATGTGTCAGAGGCGATGGTAAAAAGCAGAGAAATGTGTAGGCAGAAGTGTGAAAGAAGTCTGGGCAGAGGTGTGAAAATAGTTTATAGTTTATTAAAAAAGAGGCAAGAAGGCAGAAACTTTCCCAAGCTGCAGCTGCCCAACTGTGCCTTGCTTTGGGCAAGACCTGAGGTTGTTCTGGGAAGCTGATGCCTCTCAAGTGCCATGGTCCCCTTGGTGGGACTGCTGGCAGGAGGGATGGAGGTGTGTGGATCTATTAAAATGACCGTGTTTAGAAGAGAAATGTGCAGGTCACTCCCCCTTCTGCAATGGCAGACTAATTTTATTCTGTCTGTACTCTAGAGGAATCAAATGCTTGATGGATGGAGCCTAAGAAAATCCTAATTCAGGTGGAGAATTGTAACACAATAACCCATGAGTAATTTGTTATAGAGTGACTGGGTGCTGGGAAATGCTGGGAGGAGAGAAGGAAACAGAAATTTAGGAATTGTGTTAAGGACAGGCTTTGCTCCTGCAAGGACTGAGGAGTGGTTCTGACTGTATCCCTGTGATGATGTCACGTTGACAAATCTCTTCTCCCATCATACCCTAGGTGGAAGAGAGCTCTGTGAAGCTCCAGGCATTGTGACACTCATGCTATTTTTCCAGTAATGCAGAACCGTGGAATAAAACTCCAAACAAAGAAGCGGCAGAGATGACCATGCTGGATTTAGCTAAGCAAAGATTTGGTGCTTGTACAGCGTGAGAACTGATTTCTGAGGAACATTCCTCAATCCTTCCTGGCCCTGACACGATTATACAGATATATTAGAGTGAAACCAAAACCTTTTAATACCGACATGGTAAGCTGAGACACCACTTGACAGTGCTGAGTTTCAGCCTGGCTGGACACAAAGGCTGAACATACCTCTGCGACTCAGCACCCGAAACCCAGAATTACATTTCTGCTGGATGACACTTCAGTGGTGACAGACATTAATAGCCCTGTTAAGCATAGATAACACAACGCCACTTCGGTGTCTCGCTACGAGCCCTTGCCAGTAATGAGCTTTAAAGAAACAATGACTCACGGTAATACGAATTGTCACAAGATCTCACAGAGAAGGATATGAGATAGCTCAAGGACGGTGGCACACAGGCTGCCCCTGGACCCTGCAGCACACCTCTCCCCACGGGCAGATGAAGGCACAGATAATGCGACCAGACGAACAGACAACTGCGTTCGCGTCCCGTGAATCACACGGAGCCTTCCATCCCCCTTCCCAAACAATCCTGCTTCACTGCCAATAAAGTTTCAACGGTTTTTTGGCACTGCCTCCCCTTTCCCAGCAACTGCCTCCCTGAATTTCTGCCCTGCTTCCTCCCGGTGCTGCCATGTGCCCACAAGGCTCCTGTCACCAGCCACGTGCTCTGATGGGACCTGATTCCTCAAGGTGGGAATTAACAGGAGATAAAAACTCTCCTCAAGATCAGACTGAGAAAGAGAACCGTTTTGTTTATGAAATTAACTTTGGAAAGCCTTCTGCTCACAAGCTTCCAAGTATTTCTTCCCCAAAGGCTCTATTTCTTAATTAAAACCAGGTTTTTTCTTACCTGCAGCACTGAACAGCTTGGCTCTGGAAATGCAGCCTGTCCTTGTGCAATCAGGGCTCAAGCCATTGCATCCAGGTGTGGCACAGAGCAGGGCTGGCTCTAGATCTGCACAGCTCCACCATGCAAACAGGTGAGAATGCTCAAATCCTCACAAAGGGAGAAAATACTGGCAGCTTTTGTGAGGAATATTGTAAAGGATCTTAGTGGGTGAAAAGCAGCTTGGGAGCAATGTTTATGACAGAGCTATAAACTCTTGAACAAATTAAAAGGATTTACAAGAGTAATTCAAGTCTCAAGCCAAACCTACTGAACGGCAGGAGATGATTCTCCCAGGGTCAGGAAGAAAAGATTAGCACTGTACTTGTGGAAGAGAGTTTAGTATCATTTCTCGCCCTACCTATTAAAAAAAAAAAAAAAAAAATCATCCTTTCAGTTATGGCAGTGAGTGCACAGGAAGATCATTCCTTATCTGCTCAGTGCTTCACCTGGCTCTTTTTATAGACCCTTTGTTCTTGTTTCAGCTCACCTGTTACAAGAGGCCTTTTTTCCCCCCTCATTTTAATGACCCAACACTTCAGACTCCAGATTTTAACTGTATCTCAGAGATCTGAATTCAAAGCCTCCAGCCAAATTGTTTAAAGCTCAATAGGCTTGCATACATACTTTAAGCTAGAATTAGCATTTTTTACACCCCTGCTGTTTCCTGTCGATATTATTCCACTTGTTTCATCACTGGTGGACATGGATGAAAACCTCAGCAGCTAATCTGAGATCTGCAAAGGTCTGCATTTGCTTGTTGGGCTTTATGAAAAATTTTTATTGCAATGTGAAAATTAACAAATTATTTAAGATAAGATGAAGAGGGAGGTGTCTGAACACACTGCTGAAAGTAGTGGCATCAGCATTCATTGGTCTAAGACCCTGAGGATGTTATATTCTTTACCCAAAGTCTAAGCTAGGAGAATGGAAAAGTTCTCTGGAATTCAATAGCAATGGAATCAGGAAGGAGGAGTTACATTGCAGAAGTCCATGAAAAATATTAGGATTGCCTAAAATTATAGAAACAAATACAGAAGAATACAAAAGATTACAATTACCCTTTCTACAAATTTTTAAACTCTTCTGTAGGTATTCTATTCCTCCCAATTAATTCCCAGAGGATCATTCCAAGCCCCTTTCAGACCCTGCAGTAGCTCAGGCATCACCATGTGGCATATCAGCCACAGGAGCTTTTATCTGAATGTACACAGAAGGGCAAGGTACACTCTGGAGCTGCTCTGAGCACACAAACCACGCAAGGCTCCCTTTCTACAAACCCAGAGGAAAGCTACCAATACACAAAGATTCTCCACACTACATTTTTCACAGGATCTTTTCATTGAGAAGCCCCTGCAGTTCCTTCCCACTAATGCAGACTGGATAGTAAATGGAGAAAGATCTCTCCAGACACTTTCCCTTTAGATCTCAAAAGGAAACATTAATCAAGCAAAAGATGGGAAATTATGACACCTAGCTGCTAAAGTTCAGCCCCAGCGGCCGGCTCGGAGCTGATCACAGGGTACAGGTGGCTATCCATCAAATGACCTATCATAACACGCATTAAAATGTCTGGGTTAATCAGGACAGTAGCCAAGAACAATATTTTTCTGCTGAATTTCATAACAGCAGGTACAAAAGCAATCCCCCTGAAACACCGGTCTGCGTTCGCAACTAAATTTGATTAACTAAACAAAATTCCGAGTATGATTTAAACCAAATTATGCCATCTCCTCCCTGCACACCAAGTACAGGAGTTGTATGAAGTAGAGAGGATATTAGATCTGCAGAGTTTTAGATCTGAGCTGGAAAATGCACTGAAATCTGAGCTTAACTCCTAGGTTGCTACCTGAAATCACACCAAAAAGCAGAAAGTGAGATTGAAGGTTACTTTATCACCACTGATAGTGAAGTGGAAATCAGTTGTATTACTGTTACAATTACTTTGCAAAATACTTGAATGTGGGTGAGGAAGACTATCTTTATGGTGCTATTATAAATTGCACCACTTACTCATTAGAAAAAAGACCAGTGTGACTTTGTGCTCTGCCCATGTGGAGCTCGGCACGAGGAAATGATAAAACCCTTTTATTGTTCCCAGTAAGGACACCTCACATCTGTGGCACTGCTTCCTCCTGAGGATCTCCAGGCCATTTCTCCCAAGCCTTGGTGATCACAGAGTGGCCCAACAGGGCAGGTGTTTATCCTGAACACCCCAAGGAGGTGAGGTATGGCAGAGCTGTGTGACTCAGGCACACACAGGATGTCATTAATCAGGGCCAGGTTAATCAGCTTCCAGCCTGGGGCATTAATCAGAGCTCTGCACTTGCTGCTGTTCCTCCCCAGCCCTGGGCCAGGGGGTCTTGGGCACTGTCACACCCAGAAATGTTAACTAGCATGGGGTCCCCGTTGTGCATTGGGTGGATCTGTGCCTGTTTGGTGGAGTTTGCAGGGGGAAAACACAGTTTTTTTCAGTTTGCAGGGCAGTGGGCAGCACTGCCAGGGAGGAGAGACACAAGTGACACCAGCTCACAGTGACTCACAGGCACTGTCCCACAGCCAGCACCACCAGGCCAGCTCAACACCTAAGTCCTAAAGAAAGAGCTTTTATTAATATTTTATTTTCTGGAGGGAAATTGTACCTGTGGCAGAGCAAATCAAGGGGCATAGTGAGTGTGGGCCTGGGCTCAGCACTTAACTCAGTGTCTGGAGCAGGTTGTTTAGGCATGTGCTTAAAAGTTTTACTGAAATAAACCTAAAAATACCCTGATTTAGTAAAACTTATTTATAAGCACCTAACTAGTAAGGATTTTTTTCTGCCAGCATGTGAACTAATTTATGATCTATAAAAGCAACAACTATAAACACGATAAATTACTTATTTATTCTCCAAAATCAAATCTCCTTATCAATGAGTACTCTCACTGCCACTGCTGTATGCATTACTCCTGCTCTTTACTTGGAGTGGTTTGGTAGAAGGGATCACGATATAATTAAATGGCTACAGACAGAGATGTGTGCTCAGTGCCACAGCAAGCTTTGGCAGAGGGACATTACATTTACTTATGTCTGTTAGTGGGAAGAAATTCCCCAGCTTTGCATCAGGAAAGCAAAAAGAAAAATTAATAAAATCTTTGTCAGGCAGATAATGGATTGTTCTAACATTACACAATGAAAGAAGAGCTCGGGATATATTGTATACAATGGCTTCAGTTCAGAAGAGTCTGCAGCAGCAAGAGCAATAATGGAACTTTCAAGTTATATATCTGTAAACCAAGTGGAAAGCTGAGAAACCTTCCGTCTCGGATGGATAAATTGTTTACCTAAACAGTAAGAAACACCATTAATTCTCATAAATGACAAGGCAAAGATGCACAGGCTGATAGTCTGGGATGTGGATGAGGATGAAATGAGGGCTCTGTGCCCCAAGCACAGCTCGTGCAGCGCTGAGCAAACAGCCCTGCTGGCTCCTCACTCTGAGCCCAGTAATAACCCCCAAACACACACTGCTTTCCATGCCGTGATTTCCGCTGGCAGAAACAGGATCTAGGTATGATTCATCAGGAGATGTCCAAAGCGATTTTGGAGGATGCTGCAGATGGCACAGGCTGGGGCTGAGCCCACGGGGTTGGCCAGGCTGGGGAACCGCAGCAGGGAAACATGACACACACAGAGCCCCAGCCACGTCCCTGTGCCAGCTCAGCCCTCCGGGGGACAAACCCTGTCACCAGCTGCCACCAGAGCCACCATCAATGACCCAGTGCTCCCCACAGCCCTGCTCCCCTCCTGGGAGGGAAAACCCATCCTGTGGCTAACTGGGAGGAGGGAAGGGTGCTGCCTTTCTCTCCAGTTTCTCTGGAAGTGCCTGTATAGTATTAAGTACATTCATTTTGTAGCGTAGTTTTCCCATCTGGAAAGAGGGAAGGGGGGATAAGACTTAATTTTGTGAGTGTGTTAGAAAACATAACACTTTTATGTGTATCCAGTAATTTGAGATCCCGGGATAATAGTGCAGAGAATTATTATTATTATGACAGAAGGCATTTTTACTCCTAATGCACAAAGAAAGCAAATAGCAAGAGAGTGAGCTTGGAGATCTAACATTCATTTTATTTTTATTTTTAAACTTTCTAATTTTTCAATAATTGAGACCGCAGATGTTCACTTCCATATGTGCAACAACCCAATTCCAACCCCTTGTGAACACTGATTGCCAGCTATGGAGGGAAGAAAGAATATACTAAGCAAAAACAAAGAAACAAAATATTTAAATAATAATAAAAAAAGTGTTGATACTTCTGTAATTTGCAATGATTTTCTCAAACCAGCCAGAATCAGGAGAAGCATTTGACAGTGTCTGGGCTCAAAGCCATGGACAGTATCCACTGCTTAGTGTTGTATAATTTACAAACTCCTGTTCTTTCAACAACTCCTCAGAAAATGAGATTGTTAAGTAAATATATAGCAGAAAAACAACTCAGGAGAACAGAGCAACTCCTTTATATCATTCAAAAGGTGGTGGCCTCTGTGAGAGAAAACCATTTGCTGCAGTCTGCCAGAGCTAGAAGAACATCAAACAAACCAAACAACATGAAAGCTATGAAAAAAATTTGCACGCCTTTTTGCACAGTAACCTCCTCTGCGGCGGTATGTGATACAGAGATAGGTCCTTACATGCATCTGCCATCCAGGGACACAGATTTCATGTGACCCCACTGGGCTCTGACAACATCAGATTACAAAAGTGACAGCAGTTGAGAAATGCATTGGAGAAAGGTGTGTTTGTGTTGGTGAAGCTGCTCGCACTACTGGGTTACAACTTGCTGCTTATTTTGGGGGATTTACTTATCAGTGATAAAAGAGCTCCCAAATCAGTCGTCCAAAACCTGGCTCTTGGGGGTGAGAGTGGTGGCATGCCACCATCCCCAGGGAATCAGTCTGGAGCAGAGCAATGGGATGAGTGCATTACCTTTGCCACAGCTGGGTCAGGAAACTTAAGAAATTGCTCCTTTATTAAACATATTAGAGACTCAGCCTTGTTTGCCTACTGATATCCTTGAAGGAAGGGAATACAAAGATGAGGGTGTGAATGCTATCTGCTATATCACCACTTTCAGGCTGCTAGGACAGTTTTATTTGCTTTATAGTAATTCATTGCCAACTTCACACATAAAAGTTAAACACGCTTTTTAAATGATAACACTCAAAAGACAGTTTTCAGAGGGAAAAAAAAAAATACCCACCAGAAGGCAAATCTCTACTTAGAAGGGGTTAGGTGGAGGTTACAGAAAAGTGTTCCCAGGTTTGTTTCTCCTGGCTGTTCCTGTAAAAGGGGTGACCTCGGCCACCCAAGGGACACAGGGAGGACTATCCAGGAGCTCATCTCCCTCTCCCTGTGGGACAACTGTGCTCTCTGTGGTTCCTGTGCTCACCCCAACCTCCTCCCCACTCCCCACTTCACCCCACACCAGCTCATGGTGAGACCCTTGGGCTCCAGAGCAGCCATTAAATGCTCTGTTTTCTCTAGTGGTGGCAAGAACAGCTTAAAAAAGCTTTGCTTAAATGGAGTTACAAAAATATCAGCCACTGATCCAGAAGTTCTCAACAATCTAGTGATGCAAGGTCACTCCTAATTGCCTCCATCTTTCCTATTCTCTCTCCAGAGAATAATTACCTCAAGAAACAAAGTCCTGGTTTATTTTACTAAGATCCAGAAATTCCCTGCTTTTGTAACAACAAGCAACTCCCCTCTTCTTCCGCTTTGGACTAAGGAGAATATTACCACTGTCAGTAATATGCAGGGGAACTGTTAACCCTTAGCATTCATGTGGTGAAAAAATAAACTGTAGAAATAATCGCCTTGTGTTTAGAATTGCTCAATGCTGTTAAAACAATGGTTCATTTGGCTTGTTTGTAAATGGGAAAAACAGGACCATGCTTCAAAAGCATTTATTCTGTACATTCGCCAGAATAAAAACTCCCCCAGAATGTTGTCTTAGAGTGAGGAACAGCATTTCAAGCTTCCTTTTTGATTTTTCAAATTCAAAAGCAAAAGGAATTATGTTAAAGCAGCCTAAACACTCAGGTTTAGAGAGCAGAGCTACACAACTCAATCACTGGGCTGGGATCATAAGAAATTTGAAGACTGGGTAGTAAGTCAGAAGTGGAATTTTAGATTTGGTCCTACAGTCTGGTGTGACTCACTGAAGTGACTTCTCGCTGCTGTCATAGTATCATTTTTACTATTGTATTGCAGATCTACAGTGTTAACTATTCAACTAAACTGTATACTGGGAAAAGAAAACCTCACACAACCTTTTTAAGAACACCCTGCAAAAACAGCTGCTCCCAGCAGAAATGATCAGAGGATAGCTAAGATTGGAAAAGCCTTCTAAGATCAGTGAGTCCAACCATTAACCCAGAATGTCCCCAAGTGCCACATCTACACTTACTTATATCCCTCCAGGAATGGTGATCCAACCACTTCCCAGCAGAGCCTGTCCCATGATACCCTCAGCAGCTTTTTGACCCCCAAACTGTGGTTCTGTGTCAGTCCAGCCACTGGAGTAAGTGGTTTTGCACCTCCAGAACCAGTGTGGGTTTGGACAGAAAGTGACAGAAAGCTATAAAATAAGTTTTATAAGCATTTCTGACAGGGCCAGGAAGTCCCAAAATCTCATGAGAAAGTCTATTGCTTGTCTTCATTTGCTTCAGTATAACAGTGCTGAACAGAGGCCTGAGATACAGGTACCAACAAAACCCAAAATGCCAGGAAACTCAAAGGGAGGAGTTTAACTGAGAGAAATTGTTCTTGCTACTCTGAGTAGTTGCAAATTAATTTATTCTTTTTCTCAATTAGTCAATTTGCAATGCAGTTTTGCAGATTTGGTAAGTTATTTCAGGTAGGCAACCACACTCGTAGTGGTCTGCCCAAAAAGAACCCAAACTGAATCTTTGGAGCCTATTCATGGCCTAGACAAGTTTCCTATTCATAGAAGTCCCATGAGAGGCTTCAAAAATGAGGATTGGAAGGAAGCAGATGCACTCTGATCAAACCACAAGATCCTGAGGAAATCTTATTTTTATAGGCAAAGTGATAATAAAAATCAAAGATTAAATTTCAAAAGCATAAATAAAAATAAAAACTCTTGTATTTAATTCTGAGAGTATATATTAACCAGTAAACTCTCTGCTTCTCATCTTAACATGAGCTGAGATAAACTGTGTTTCACAAGAGCAAAGGTAACAGTCACTTTAAGGAAAAAAAGAGGAAGCAGTGCAACCCCCTCTGTGGTGTTCAGTGCCTTTTTGGTCAGTCCCTCTCCTTTTTTAAGCAGAATGAACAGACTGGGAAAAGAAGCTGTTATCCCGAATCCTCAGTGTTGTTTGGAAGGTTTTGTAACCCAAACACTGCTCTTATTTGCAGAAGGAGATCTCACTAGATATTACAAGCCCTTCCTCTGCTCAGGGCAGCTATCTGCTTTCTGGGCTGTGATGTTTTCTTGCCTTTTCCCTCAATTTGCTTAACATCATCCCTTCTGTAAATCCACTTGGCAAGTCTGGAGCATAATCACCATGGTATAAAAGTACTTTTAAGGGTAATTTCTCTATCACCTGCCATCAGAACAGACTATTTTCTGTTTAATGCCTGAGCAGTGCCTGAGTACCTCTGCTGTGCTCCTCTCCAGGGCCATCAGAGATCCCAAGAGAGTAATGGTGCAACTCAGCAGCACTGATATCACAAAATTAGCTCTGCCCCAGGTGAGGAAGAAGAGAGGACTTTATTATGTTGGTCATCAACCACTATAGCCAGCATTTCATGACAGCTTTTATTAACAGTAACCTTCTATATTCTTTTGCTTATGACTTTCTGACAATGCCTACCTTCCATGCGTAGCCTGAAGCCAGAGAAATATTTTTCCAAACAAATCTGATAACAAATCTCATCAACTGATTTGCAGGCTGAACAACTGTTTTAAAAACCCTCTGCATCATGTGTCTGGAAGAAATGGTGTAAGGTCAAGGTTGGGAGGTGAGGTTGTGTACATTCCTAAAATGGGAGTTTAGAGAAACTCAGATGTTGCATGAATGAGACAGTGAACATGACAATTTCAGAGCTCTGTAGAGATACTAGTGATTTTAGAAGTGCATCACCCAGCAGGACAGGCAAGAATTAGATTTAGACTGGAAGACAACAGAGCACAGTACATGCACAGAAAATCCAGCAGTGTCCTGCAGGAAGGAGGGAACTTAGTCCCTTGGATCAACCTCCCTTTTCATCCCCAAAAGCACCTGCAAGTCCATAGTGATATTTCCCTGCAGAAAGAAATCAAGAGGACAGGCTGGAGGAACAGTAAGTCCCTGATTCAGATACATCTATACAAAATTACTGGGGGAAAACATGCAGTTATCCATTATCAATATTGATCTGTTGAACTGGATGTGCTATTTTCTAGAGATACAATGCTCTTTTTTGATAATGTTTTTTCTTCTCACAGCTAGATGTACTGTTCTGTCTTTCTGATATCATTGAGAATATTTCTACTGCCTGAGTTTGGAACAGGACACCTGTGTTGGTAGAGAATGCCTAATGCACTTTAACCACTTCTACCTTAATGTGCAGCAGATTTACAGGGACAGATGGGGTGGTGACAACCTCTCTCACCATGCAGAGGAATTGCTATACACAGAAATCTCCATCATGGTCTCGCATGTGGAGCAATACCACAAACACTCTTACTTCCAGAGAACAGTTTTCCCCTCCAGTATTGAGCAAGATTATGACCCAGAGTGAGTCAGCACCTGGAAGTGTGATAGAGACACTCCCAAGGACACCCCAGAGGCAAGGCAAAGGTTAGTGGAACAGACCTGCATTGTCATTCCCATCTGAGACAAGGGTTTTATCTGTGTAAACCACATCTTATTGCTCCCCATTAACAGCATCACCGCTTTGGATGGAAATCATTTTGTAATAGCTACAGATAAAGCAAACACTGGCACACCTTTCCCAGGAACATCACCTTCCTGGAGGTGGCTGCATACTCCTTGCCAGATGAGCAAATTCAAGTGTCTGCTGCAAAGCTGACTGCCTGCATGCCAATAATCCCCACCAAGCTCTGCCAAATCCGCATTTGGAAATTATTATTTTATTATTAACAAACACGAAGGTCGAAAAATTCGTTTAGATAAGTCTGCTTTTCTGGGTTAGTCAATCTTCAAGCCAGGAAACACCATCACTGGTCTAATGGTCTTTTATGACATCCTGAAAGACCATCTTATCACAGTTATAGTTTGTGAAAGACAGTGGACTTTCTACCTTCTGATATAAAAAGGATAATGTATACTCAGTGCAAGTCTCAGCCTGTTTAAACTAGGTAGAAGCAGCACATCATCTGCCCATCTACTTTTTCCCCTGTTGTTTGAATTTTGGACGCATGTATCAAGCTTTTCTCAATGAATATAAGGAAGTTTCTGCACTTTGTTTGACCCTGCTGAACTCTGCAACACTGACTTCTCAACACCCCTGCTGAAAAAAAGCCACTAAATCTTACAAACTATCTCTTTGTTGTCTCTTGCTTTTTCCCAGCCCCTCCTTCCAATCTTACCCAGCCAGTTGAGCTGCACTTTTCACCTCCTCTGTTGACATGAAATGAAGTAATCACATTTATTTGAATATTCACTACAGATCTTGTCATCATCTCAGTTTATTAGCCAAGAAGATAGTGTTTCAAGAGCAAGTCTTAAAACTTTACAGCATGGATCCACTCACTCGCTAAAAGCAAAATAAGTGAATTAAAACCTCAATTCATAAAGCAAATAAATGTCATGTAGACACACCGCTGAAATCAGGCCATGAAAGCTAATGAGGCTGCAAAACAGAAGGACAGAGCCTGGAAAAGGTCCTAAAGCCATCTCCAAAGAACCCCAGGTAGCTCTGTTAGGATGCTGCCACAGCCAGTGCCTCTGCAGAGCCTGGTTCATTCATCCACCATGGGGAAATGGGAAATCCAGGGGCAGGAATGAGAGCACTTCTGATTGCAGGCAAAAAAGTTTGGGAAATATATGCTACCTATGCATTTACACATGGATGTAAAAAAAATAAACACAAAGAAATAGCTGCAGCTTTGGGGATGCAGTGAGTGATGTGCAATGGTTTACAGATTTTGTGTTTCCCCTGCCATGCCACTGATCCTGTAAAAATCACTGTACTTACCTAAATACACAAAAAAGAGAGACAGATACAGAATGTTAATGCTTTTCTTCTACAGGCAAGATAAGTAACACACACATTATACATAGCACAGCCTGAAATTGTGAACTGTAATTTCTACAAATATATTACAACCTGCATAGGAAATGATGGATCCTATCTTTGGGTGAAATATTGCTAACTCTCTCTGCCAGTCCCATCCAGTCCATCTCAGTGGCACATCTGCACTGAATGAAGACTACCCCTGAGAGAAAATGGAATTTAAAGCAAGCAAGAGAAAACCAAATTTCAAGCACCTTTGAGGAGCACAGGGTCATGACCTTGATTTGTATCTGCTCTGAGGACAGAGGAGTCAGTCTTTAAGTCTGTCACTAAAGCACTTCCCTCGATTTTTAAATTTACTGGGGGGTTGTTAAGATAAGGACAGGGAGCATGATGAGAGGCAGGGCTCACTCCCCTAATAAAAGAAGTGAGAGTGTCCTTCCAGCTGCTCTCTCTGTAATATTTACACAAGACCTGAGCAGAATTTAAATTTACCAGATCATTTCTGGAGTGTCCGAGTGATTTGGGGGGCAAAACACCTCTTTTAAATAAAATCTGGTGAAATCAAGACTCCAAAATCCAGACACTAGTGAAGATCAGGGATTCTGTGGACCTTCCCAGAAAGTGGATAAAAAGCTGAAAGCCTATTGACAGATGACTTTGGGGAGAAGAGATTGTTTTCCTCCCAGAAAAATGGCATTAAAACCAGATTTTTTTAAAAAATGCTTGGACTGCTCTATCTTGTTGAGGTCTACAGTCCATGATGAAACTCCAGTTCTGTCTTATTGTTCTGAAAATCTGCTTTAAAACCGCTGGTCTGAAAATGGACATGATGGACCACATAAATTGTTTGTCTCTTATAAAAACTCAAAAGGTTTTCCAGTTTCATCTTTTGGGGTTTTAATCTTTTAAAAGCATGTTCAGATTATATTCATTTGATTTTAGTGAGATTGGGCCCTGAAATAAATGGGCTGTGCACACACACTAACACATGTGGAATTCCTTTTCAGTAATCCTCAAAGAGGCTTTTGATTTTACTTCTGATTCATCAAAAAAACCCCAAAAAAGCAGCAGTGAGCAAGTGAGATGTGCACAGGGATTTAGATGGCTCCAAGGTCACCACATACATTTACATAGGAAACACATGGCTATGGGAAAACTCTCCACTTGGCTGTAAATGGGCTCCTTGAGGTGTTTTCACAGAATCTGACTCTCAGACAGATAAAAACCCCGTGAATCAAAGGCCAGTTGGAGAGAAATGGTATCTGAATTAATAAGGCAGTTCATCAGCAGCTCAACAACACCACCCCAGAGGCAAATCCACAGCCCACAGCTCTGGGGTCTGAGCCCTCCAGGGTCAGCAGGGAAAAGCTTCATCCACCTTCCAGCTCTGTGGTCATCCTTGAGGATGAAAAAGAGGTAAAATGGGCTGTGAGGGCAGCAAGAACCAACTGTAGGGCACAGCCTGTGTTCTCTGCCAGGAGGAAACCTTCAGCAGATGCAAAGAGAAGGCAGGGATGAGAGGAACTGGATGAAGGATTTCTGCTCCTGCACAATCTCAGTCTCACCTGGCACTGTGAGAGGGGCTCTGGGATGAGCATGGGGCTGGGCACACTCATCCCATGGCTCTGGGGACACTCCCATCCCATGGCTCTGGGGACACTCTCATCCCAGGGCTCTGGGGACATTCCCATCCCATGGCTCTGGGGACATTCCCATCCCATGGCTCTGGGAAAGCAGGACATCCCCTGTGCCCCAGTGCAGAGCTGTGCCCTGCCCGTGCTGCCATTCACCCCTGAGAATAAGGGGAAAGCTCCAGCTATTGTCCAGCTCCTGAAAGTCTTTTATTAGAGAAGAATAAGCCTGAAATGCAACAGCTTTTTTGGTGAAGGAAGCTTCACGTGACTCATCCATCACAAGCTTTATTATTGCTTCAGACCCTACTGCAGGTTTACAACCAGATGTTTTAGGGACCTTGCATTTTCCCCGTGAAATATTCCCCACACCGTGTTTAGAGCTGACAGGCAGGTGGTTGTAAAGTCAACCATAACAGTCAGAGCTGGCAAGTTTTGCCTCAACACGATAAAAAAAGTCCATTATTAGTATTTCGTGATTAATGATTGCATATTGTAAACGTACATTAATAAGTATAATACACTCTCAGTATTTTATTGCTGCTTTTATGATATGACAGGCAAACCTATGAGAGCATATTTAATGCATTCACACACCCATATTGTGCGTGTAATTTACACAAACTGTAGGGATGGCTTAAAATGCATCTAAAAAGGACACAATCAAGGTTGGTAGGACTTCAACATAATCCAAATTTTTCTTTATGGCTGTATCTTCTAAAGGAAGATTTTTGCAAACTTCATAATCTCAAAATTTCTGCAATTTAAGGCAACTGAGGAAGGGAAAATTAGGAAAAAAAATTACTCTTGAAGCTTTGTGAAAAACTCTCCAAACATGAAAAGGCTATTGCATTCTAATGCAGGGGGGAAAGGGAAATTCTTTAAGGTATCAAAATTAGTGTCTTGTCCCAAGAGTAGCATGAACAGAATTAAAAATTGCTTGAAGTTCCTTTAGGTGCTCATTTTGCTGAGCTCAGACACAGATGCAGCATTTGGCAGCCTGCAGTGGCCACAGCCTGCAGCCAAGGCTGGCAGGGAGATAAAGCAGCAAACAGGTACATTGCATCAACCAACCCCTTTGCATTAATTATCAACTTCCCTGGCTCCCAGGCAGCACAGCAGCTCCTGCAGGAGGAAGATGCACTGGGGGTTTCTGGAGGATGTTGGTTGCTGCTGATGCTCCTGCAGCCCCAGGAGGAACGTTCTGTCCCCCAGCTCTTTCTGCCTTCAGAGCACCTTTCTGAGCAAGGACCCAGCCAGCCTCCTCCAACTATTTTGTCCAGCATTTACCTTTCATTTTTCTCAATTGTTTCACATAAGAAAATATTCCCCTTCCTCGGTATGTCAAAATACATCATAATAATTCATTGACACACCGTTACAAGAAAAATGTGTTTCAAACATCTGGATAAATGCATATGTGTGTGCAAATAGGGCACCCTGGGCAACTGCATTTGCAGGGGCAAATTCCTGACTGTAGGAGCAGCAGAGACATCCACAGATAAATAGGCTTCTGGGTCAAACTCCCTGAGCAGCAGAAATCTTTGTTTGCAGCTTATCTGTGTCGTATTGCGGCTCCTCCTACTCAAAGATATGTGTACAGTTAAGAAAGCAAGAAAACATGAGGGCAAATTGAACTAAATATAAATAGAGAGGGTCCTGTGGAACGCCTTGCTCAGACTGGGGTAATTTAGAGTAATTGACAGAGGTTTTAACTTACAGAGATCTTGCCCAAGGACAAAGATGATGTAAGCTCAGAGGCCACAACCTATATGCTACAATAAAATAGACAAGGAGGTCTACTAATAAATGCTGACAGTGGCAACTTTTTTTTTAATGGTAATTTTCAGAGCTTTCCTGCTTTTTCAAGGCTATGTTTTTCAATGAATAGAGTGTGCCTGGATCCAGGCTCTGGTGTTGCTGTGCAAGGTGTGCCAGCAGCAGCTCCCAAACTCAGCCCTAGCATGGAAAACTCAACTTCCCTGGAAATTTGGAGCATTCCAAATGATGAAAAAGGCATTCATTTAAACTGAAGGGATCTCACACATTTGTCTTCAAGGGGAGGAATAGACCCCCTTCTTACATGGCCTGTTCTCTCCAAGAATTTATATTTCAGTCAATTTTTACACTATTAATTCAGTCAATCATGCAAAAACCCCAAAGCATCCTTTGATTACAGATGAAAAAACATATGTACAAGAGCCACATTTTTTAGATATAGCCTCCTTCAGTGGGATTTATTTCTCTAGTCAGCACAAGCTGCCTTGGCCAGGGGTCTGACCCCAGCAGCTCTGGGTTACTCTCCCTGCAGGAGTCGGATACTCAGCTCTGCTAAAAAACATCACGTGGAAGAACTTGGTGGCAACTTCTGAAAACTTGAGCTCGAGGGACTTGTGCTATAACATGCACAGGAGGTGGGGGATAGGGTGTTTTTATCTTAAAAACTGTTGTAAAATGTGTTTATAACCAAACAGGAGCAGCTCATTTTTTCCAAAGGAGATGATTATCCAGGTCAGTGGAGAATTTCAGTGTTCAGCTAGCAAGGACGAGCTTGCATAAAGTATACCCAACTTTGATACAAATACAAAAATCTTATGGGTTTATTTTCTCTTTTTTTCCTTTATTAGGTAGATAATTCCTCTCCACTCCAATCCACTTGGAATAAAACGACTGGACCAATTTTCTACTGAGTTGGTTGTATTCAACATGACTACTTTGTTAGTGACTAGAGAAAATCTAAGTAAAAGTTAAATAATAATTAGTACAGCTTGGATTCAAGAGTAAAATCTTTGGGACTGGGACCCTCTGGTGCTGCAGGTTTGGCCTTTTCTTTGCACAACAGTGCATCTGCCACCCTCACAAGTGACAAGATCCTCTGGATGAAGGTCCATGCCTGTGTTTCTTTTTGACACAATCAGCACATATTTAACATTATAACATCCCAAAAGCAGCCTCCTTCCTCATCCAGTTCACCTCAGAAACATGTTGGCTTCAAAGCACAGATGGGTCATTACCATATGACTGTTGTTGGGCATAAATAACCCAAAAATACCTAACACAGCTGGAGTCGAGCACATACTGAAACACTGAAAACAAAAGAGGCAAACTTATCCACCCCATAATTTCTGCAGTCAATGGAGGCTGCTGTGCAGCACTGAGAATTGGGCTGCCTGCTCAGACACAGAAAAATAGAGTTTATAAACCTAACACCCTTAGGTAGCAAGTTTGAAAGTGGTCATTTTAATGCCCCTGCTTTCTGTTTCTTTCACTGTTTATACATTTAAATACAGCAAATGCTAATCCACAACACTTCAATTCTGGGAAACAGAAGATCTGTAAAGTGCCTTGGAAACATCAGCTGGAAGATGCTGTAAGAGATCAAAGCCCTACCCTCATTTTCCAAGGAAAGAATTCCAAATTCTAGGCAATTTGCCCAGTCACGACATTTTAGGCAAAGTGCCACTGAAAAATACTTTGTGCCATCCCAAATCACTTTTCCCTGGGATGGTTTTAACCCAACACCAGCCTTAAGCTCCCACAAAATGAAGGCTTGCCTTGTTTCCTACATGATGTCTGTGATCCACCCAGCTGTCCTCCCTCATCTGAGCATTTGCTGCTCCCCTGGAGGTGAGCATCAGGGAGGAGCTGAAATTCCAGTGCAACCCTCCCTGCTCCCTGCCAGGTGCAGGAATCCATCCTTCCTCCAAACTCGACAGAAAGCCTTGTAATAACATTTCCTGAGTGCAACCTGGGGAACATTTGGGAAGAACAGTGTGAAGTCATAGAGGTACAATTACCTCTAAAATGTGTGAAATATTGATAAGGGCAATATTTCTTCATCACATTAAAAAAAAAATATAAAAAAGCCCACCAAGAGGTACATCACTATTTAACTGGATAACCACATTCCAAGGTACAAAGAGTAAAGCTCAAGAAAACCCCACTGTTCTCTATACATTGTAGAGAGATGTGTATAACATCACAGGTCAGTTTGTCATGGCTCAGAAGAAGCTCCATCAAACATACATTTTATTTCATTAGCAGTTTGTTGACACTGACTATTTCTGTCTCAATTAAGTGGCTGACCAGACAGTTTTTGCCATATAGATGGGCAGTGGATGGGAATGAACTCTGACCCATTTAAATTAAGTCTAATATTTATTGTTCCAGGCCAACAATGGTCTGGGGAAGCACTGCCTTTGACCTGCTGGGTACATACAATCATATACATGAAGGAACTACACAAAATAGAGCCTGGATTGCTTAAAAGATAAACCTGTTCCTCTGAGGTTAGGGATTCATATCATGGGAGATTAAATCTTAGATAGATTTAATCAATAGATAGGAAAATAAACTTAGTGAAGAGTTTTATAAATTAGCCACAATAAGGGTAATTATGAGGACATATGTATTTTTTATCAGTTGTTCAATAGAGAAAATTAACTTTAGAATCAAATATCAGGCAGTACTACCTTGCCAGTCATTCTGAGTTTGCTAATAAACAGATAATATTGGGCTTATGACCTAAAAACATCTTTGTATATTTATTAACCAGTTTATGGCCTATGTGGACACTACCAAAAAAAAAAAAAAAAAAGCTTCTTTTTAATTTTTGGCAATTCACATGATTTTTAATTCAGTTCCTTTGTATTACCAGTTTTACTTTTTTAGTTTCTGATGCTGATTTCTGCAGTGTCTGGGCCTTCCAACCTGAATATTGAAGGAGTATTACATTCTCATACATGCATCCATCGTCTTTATATAATTTAAATTTAATGAAGACAATGTGATCAACTTTTTTGGGTATAAACTATCTAATAAAGAGTAAAATACCCAAAGCAGGTTAGAGAGCTTAAGCAAACTGCAGGCTAATGTGATCCTTCATATCACATAGAAACTATTCTTCCAAATTAATTCACTCCATTTTTTCTATTAGACTTTATATCAACATGTTGTCTTAACATACTGTAAAAGCTTCCAAACTAGGAAGTTAACTATTGGTGAATATGTAGCTGGATAGAAACAACAGATACATCTTTAACTCCCACACCTGCTCTGCAGCTGAGCAAGGCCAACAATGTGGGCAGTGTGATGGTTGAGTCATCCCTGTCCTCCTTGGAGAGCTCTCCCACTTCTGGCTCCCAAAAGTGCCACCCAGAGTCCCCAACCCACCAGCACAGCCATGGCATGAGGAGGCAGCAACAACACCCCTTGCTCTGGGCTTGGTCATGATGCTCTCTTTATTTTATTATCCATCCCCTAACAAGGGCATTTAGAAGAAAATAATTTTCCTTGCCTTTTTTTTTGGTCAAAAACAGGCCACAAAATTGGCATTTTCATGCCTGCACACTGGAACTGGTGCTAGGGGTATTTCTGCAATTTGACATTGATTGCTTGCTGCTAAAACCCTTAATTACTGGATGCAAACACGTAATGCTGGACACACACAGCAGATTCCCAAGTCTGACACTGGTCTGAAAGGGCTTTTTCCTCCTCTTTGAACTGCACCAACATGCTGTGAGCCATAAGGCAAACTGCAGAGAACCCGTAATGTTTTATTAAATCTTTGCAACCCTGCATTCCTCATGGTCACAATAAGTTGGAAGAGATTAGAAAATAAATCGGACTGTGGTACCTGTGCACCATCAAACAACACAAAATGGCTCTCCTGTACTTTGGTACTAAAAAAATATTAAATAAATTCCGCTGACCTAATTTTTTAATGTTCTCATAGTTGGCATTATATATGTATAGACACACAGGCACATTTGTCACATATTTAACCAGTAATAACTTTTATCACCACAATTTTGCTATTGATTGCTTCTTTAACAGCAAAATGCATCACAAACAGAAATGAATGAAGCTGTCGGGAAGAAAGTTCTATAGTAGCTTTACTGTCAGTTCCCATCATAAATAACCATGACATCATATGAGTCTTATCTACGGGTTGCTCCTACTGATCAATGGCATCACTCTAGTAGTGTAAATAGCTTCTAATGTCCCATCTTCCACCTTCAAATAGATTCTGATTATTTATGATGGCTGTTAGGTTACAAGTCTGAGCTGCGGTTTGGATTTATTTTCTACTTACAGCTGCTGTGGATTTCGAGTTAGATAGGATTATTTTTTAGTTAAGATGATGAAATGGGATAGACCTGTCATGGAGCCTAGAAAAACCTTCATCTCATTTACTCTCTGTAGCAATTTGACTGTGAATCCAAAGACCTTAAAGGCTTTTCATTAAATAATTCAAAATGTTAAAACAGAGAGAGCTGGTTACTTTTGCCAGGTTCAGAGCAGCCTAATCAATTTACAGTTAAAAAGAAAAGGACTAATATTTTTCCTTGTTACTAAACTACAAAGGAGTTTCATTATGTGCAGAACTGTATAACACAGCCTTACAAAATTGTCACGAAAATATAACAGCCAACAGAAAAATCTACTTGTCAGCTTTTCCCATGGTGATCATGAAAAAACTAATGATGTTTTACTCACTCACTCAACAAAAACTATTCACCCCCAGGCTAGTCGATATTTGGAAGGATGATATAATCCCTATATTTCTTATGATAATGAAAGTCATGTCTGCCTCAATACTGAGCTCCAGACATTTATTTTTTTTAATATCTACTGCATTCTCATACCCCAAAATGAATCTTATAATTGAGAACTGGGAGACACAGAACAAGAGCACACTGAGAAACAAATGCACACAGGTTTCCACTTGCCACAACAGATTAGGGGGGTCAGTGGCACATTAACTAATTCATTATTTAAATTCCCAGAGTCAAGTTCCTCTCTTGCATTGCATTTAGCATGTGCACCAAGTTGAGGGGCATTCTTGTGAGAACAGGTAATTTTTCCCAGCATCAACAATAATTAATAAATGGTTAGTGTTGTCCAGCTCATTTCTCTAAAGAAAGCATCCTAATGACACTGAGGGGAAAATCAATAAGGATAAAAATGCAGTAGTGATAAATATTCTGCTACTCTTATCCTTCGGTGACCTTCTGAGGGGCTTCAGATTTAAAGACTCATCCCACTGCAGTCCTTTATTCCCCTCTTTACCATAATTCATCAGTTAATATATAACTCTGAGCTGATTACAACTTATCTGTAAATGTCTTTTATGCAACAGCAGTGCACAAGTCTCTCAGTGGAACAAACCTGGCACATTCTTTTAGCTTCCCTTGTGGCAATTTATACGGGAATGATAAAATACTCGTGATGGTATTTGGTGTGATAACTTGACAACGCAAAGATCTTTGGGTTTGGCCTGAAAGAATCCAAAACACGCTCCAATCTTTGTATCTGGGTGACAAGCACTTATTTTTCCATCCAGTATTTCCTCCTTAAGATTGTTCTGTTTGGTGAAGAGCTGTTGTGCTCAGAGCAGCGCGCACCTCCGAGCAGAGCGCTGCCTTGCCTTGGTTAAAGAGTAACCACAGCACCAGAGGTCACCTGGAAATGGAAAGTCTTTAAAACACACCAGCAAAATCACTGTCTGCGCCGGAGGCTTTCAGAAGACAGTTTAGTAATTACCAATAAAACTCTGATGGCTCTCCTCCAGTCTCTGCTATTGTTTGAGCTTACACAAGTACGCGGCGATAATGTTGTTTTCGTGTCTCCTCTCCCACCCGTGGCAGACTTTCCCCTTTTTTTCCTTTCCCAACACCACGATCTGTTTCTTATGCCTTAGGTGAAGTGAAACCCTGGCGGGGAGAAGGAGGGAATGTGGCTGCTGGGTGCTGACAATGGCTGTTTTGTCACCGCCAGGCGCTGGTGGCCATCGGGAAGCGTGGACTAGTCCAGCCACTTGATGCCAGGGTGGATGATTTATTGCCTGAGTGTCTTCGGTGGCAATTGGACCCCTTCCCGCTGTCACTCATGCCTTGCAAAGATTTGGTCCTAAAGAAGAGGTTCCCCCCTGGTCTAAAGAGATTACAATGCTTGTCATAAAGTGTCTTTTAGTGGAGGGAAATGGGTATGAAAATGGGTAAAGAAAGGAAACAATCGGAAGAGGAGAGAAGATGGATGTTCTGTAACCTTTTCTCAGAGACCCATTTCTCCTTCTTTTTCTCCTGTCTTTAGCAGGTTTTTGTTTTGGCTGATGACAATGCGTAATAGCCTGATAAATTGATTTTGTGAGTCCCCTTTCTCATCTCTTGAGAAGACACTAACTCGTTGGGACTTCAGAGGGCTCTCGGAGGCAGGAGACAACAATTAGTTTGTTGGGGATGTCAGAAAGGAGCTTCAAAGTTTTGCCAGGAAAAATCCTTTCTGACAGATCAGTGCTGACAACGTTGGCAGCTGCTAGGAAAAGTGGAGCTGGAAGCTCCCTCCGACTCTCAGGAGCAGGGAAAAATTGCAGGACATTAACTCTGTACAGTGGGTCAGGCACTGGTGCTGTTGCTTTTCACTGAAGCATGTGTGGCAATGACTAAAGCTTCCCACCAGATGAAAGAAGTGTAAGAAACATTTAAAATCAAAATTTTTCAAGGTTTTGTTTGGTTTGCTTTTTTTTTTTTTTACAAAACCTTCATATATAACCTTTAAAAATTTCCACAAATTCAAGAAAGCACATCGTAGGAAGATATGCCTCTGCAAAGTTGAAATAGATGATCTTAAAAACTCATCCTAGAAATACCAGATTATGTATTAAAAGTGAAATTTCAAAATGTTAATTATTTTTGCCTCTTGGAAAAACCAAGATGCAAAAAAAAAAATTGCCTCTGAAAATTTCTGAAAGCACTTACACATCAACACCAACTACATCTGTGTGCCTCCCTGTACAGAAAGCCCTGCAGAGGAGGTATAAAACCTCTTGAATTCAGCAATATTGAATTTCTAAATCTGGAAACAAAAATATCAGCCATTTCCTTAAGGGAGAAGCACTGGTCAGTCCAGGCTTGCTGAAAAGAAGCCACTAGAGCCAGTTTGTTGACAGATCACAGATCCAAAGGGAAGCTGTGTTTCACAGGTTTTGGGGAGGAGGATCTGACACCGAAACCTGGCAAAGGCTTTGTGAACTTCCACAAAAGAAGCTGAGGACAATTAGTCTCTATTAAATTGATAGGGTCACGTTGCACAATACAGCTGCATTCCAGGAGAAGGGCATTGCACATGTTGGTATGAGCTCTGGCACAACTGTTGGTCCCCTAATGTTATGAGACACAAACATTTATGTTTTGTTTCGCCACAGTTAATGTGCATTTTTTCTGTAAAGATGCTTAATATTGTGCTTATAGATTGTCACATAAACACTCTCCAGACTCCCCTGTGTCATGATTTTACTGGAGATCCCTGAGAAGCAGAAGTAGCTTTTAGTTAAAAATTTCTAGGAAAGATAAACTCTCAACACCAATATCCCTACGTGATAAATCAATAAAAAAATTATTTTAAAAACGTTAGGAATCTTTTATCTTTTTCATCCTACACCATACATATATTTGATACAGGTTAGTACCTACACACCTTATTTCTTCCTCTGTTTATTTCCTTGATAAACTGCAGAGAGCTGGGAATAAATCACATCCTGTCGGAACAGATCCTGCATAAAGAAAGCTTCCCCTGAACAGGACTTATTTGAAAAGGAAGAGGAGGGATGAAGTGTATTGATAAGGAACTAAACCAGACCTTTCAAACTCAGGGAGAAAAGGACACGTTGTACATTCAGTAGTTACAGCCAATTTCATGAGAGTATAAATTGCTTTGCCAAAAATCTCTTTAGGTGCATTAATGCTGTGGTAAAGACACAGCACTGCAGTAATAATTGCACAGCCATTTGCTGGCTTTTAAAATCACATCACTCCAAACAATATCACCCAGAGTTCTACATCCTGCTAGAAGCAGCCTGTTAATATCACACACAACAAAGGTTCAACAGATCTTGACTAAAGCCCAGATTATTGGGAAGGTGAGACGAGTTTGGTGTGAGAGCTGCAGACAAAGTTAGGTCCAGCAGACATTTCTCAGTCCATTGGCTGTTCTGAGCTGTTACTGGGAGGTGAAAGAGAAACAGGGTATGTGGGAAAAAATGCCCTTCGAGTGGGAGAGAAAATATGTTTTTTTCTTTCAAAGATACACTAGAACTCAATCAGGCTATTAATCAAACAGATAAAACTGGCACTTCAGTCCCTGCCGCTAACAGAACTCTGTGCAGTAACAAAACCTTCTCAACACACCAGGAGACTCTTAAAATTCAAGCACTCTCAAACTTAGCAGCACCCCTGAGAGCCACAAATTGAGAGAAATTAATTCTGTGCCTCTGCACCCCTCATTACCAGGAGAGCTGAAGTAGGTCAAATGCAAGTTAATCTCTTAAATTCCACTTTTGTACACGGATGTTAAAGCAGCCATTACTTTTGCACTGGCAAATGTCTCCAGGCTAAAATGCAGAATTTTAATAAACCATAACAGGTTGGTATTGAATATAATTCCAGGTAAATGCCTGAATATTTTTTTAACATCTTAGTGTTGTCCCCTGAAATGCCCACCTCATGCATCACTGTAACAAGCAAGGTTTAGCTGCACCTAAATGACTATTTGTGATAAACACTTCATTCTTTTGGAATTAGTAAATGTGCACAAATGTTAAAAAAGCCATTATAAATGCATCCACAAGGTGTAAGAAGTGGTTCATCTCAGAGAGCTACTCTAATAGAATTTACTCTAATAAAATTGTGATTTTTAGGTCATATATCTCCATCAGACCTTGCTCACAACTCCTGCTGATGCCAAAGGGAATTGCATGTTAGGTTTTCTACAGTGGCTTCCCTTCTCTAATTCATCCATGGGTGATGTCCCTACAGACAAGCAATTTCATGAAAAATAATGTATTCCTGTCCTAAGCATATCAGATTTACATTATAAACCTTGGAGAGAGTCACATATCTTTAGGTCAAAGCCATACCTCAGTATGAGCTGGCCATTGCACATTTCTCCCTGCTCCTAATGCATCTTCAGAAAACACCCTGTTTGTCAGAATTTTCAGCTAATGATCCCCAGAGTCAGCCTAAGTTCAGCAGCTGTCTACAGATGGGGGAGAACTTACACAGAAAACAGTTAACCAGTAAAACTTCTTTAACATACTTGAAGAAAAGAAACAAGTCCAATGCCAACCAAAAAAAAAGGAACAAAAAAACTAAAAAGGAAAAAAAACCAGAAATAAAAATAAACCACAAACAAGGATTTTTATATTGTGATAAATACTGGTAGCTTTTTGAAATATTGTTTAATGACTGCAATAATATAATACTGAAACTTTGCTTGCACACATACAGCCTGCACATGCACAGGGACTCATAGATTTATTGCCATGATCATGTGTTAGACAGTCGTGTTGATTCCTCCATATCTTTAGAAGCAAGTAATAATGACAATTTTTGAAGGTAATAAAATTTCCCGTGCCTCTCGCATTAATGTGTTTCTATCACTAACTTCTTAGACGCATTTGGAAACAATCAACTTCTTATTTTAAGGAGCCTTAAGATAAGGTATCTGTGAGCTCTGCACTCGGGGTAATTGATCACATTTGTTTCCTGTACCAAGGTTTGACTCCTCTTTCCCTTAAACTTGGCATGTTTCTCATTACCCTATGCCTTGTTAGCCCAGCAGAAATGTTCTACCGTGGTGAGTGAAAACAGGACGATACTATTACAAACCACATCTAATCAGGGATGGCAGTTCTTCCCCATCTCCGGGATGCTGAGCACCCAAAATCTGCTCTGCAGAGCCCTCTGAGGGAGCAGGGATGTGCTGTTCTCCTGGCCATGGGTCCAGCAGCACTTCTGCCCTCCAGACTGGACTCCTACAAACTCATTCTGCTTCAGGAAGAGACCACAAACTCCAGAAGAAGATAGGAAATTCACCCAGTCTGGCTTTTCTTCTCATGATGAGAGTGTTAGCTTTAAATTCAGGAAGCATCTTTGCCTTAGTTGTCAAATGCCACATGGTAGCACTTGTCTGCAAGGGGGTTTTTAATTTCACAATACAGCAGGATTTACTTAAAAAGAGCCCTGTCGTTCACATTGCATTAAAAAAAAAAAAAAAAGACCATTAAACTTGCTCATAGCAAAAGAAAAAATTTAGTTTTTTTCATGGTCTGTCTTTACATTGGGTTTATTATGTTGGAGTGGATCACACTCCGCTTACGTTTAAGGAAAGTCATGGTGCTACATCTACTTTTACCAGCAGAGAATTTGTCCTCATTTATTTTGATTGAAAAACTGCTGTTATGTTACATTGTAAACGGACCGGTCCTGTTGCATGAAAAATGTGCAGTGCTGTATTTTTAATTTCCTCTTCTTTGCATTCCTTCTCCCCCTTTCCTACCAACAGTCGGAACAAGAAAACTTGAGCATTTACCAGAAAGACAGAGAAACAACTTTACCTCTAAACTCAAAGCCATGTTTGTACATGAACCAGCAGGGAGGATTTTAATCAGCCCTTGCTGGCTCCGAGAAATCACCTACGGACAGCACAAAACTGCTGCAGGAAGAGAGGCTGGGAGGAGGCAGGCTTTAGGGGCATTTCATTTGACTTGCTATAGACTTGTTTCTTGTAATATCTCATTTAAAGAGCCAGGGAGTTTTTACCTACTGAGAAAATAGCCTGTAACAGCCTTTAAAATTCTTGCAGCTGGCCAGGTTTGGTATTCCAAGGTAAAAGTCTCTTGCCACTAAGGGATCTGCAATGCCTTCACTAAGTGTTGCAAAAAAGGGTTCTTATATTCAAAAGCTAATGTTGAAGTTATTATTAGCAACGCTATCTTCATCTCGCTGAAGTTAATATTCAGAGTTGGCTACCAGTGAAATATTTCAGTTTAGCAGAAAGCAAATATTTCATTAGGGAAATGTTAAACCCAGTGAGGGATCATTACCGAGTTTAATTGATGGTAAAAAAAATAAAACTACTAAGTGGGAAAGAAAATCCTGTACTCGTAGTCAAAATAGATCTCACCAAGAAATGAAACATTTCTGGCTGGCTCTCCTTTGAATTCCTCTCTTTTCTAAATATGTTTTTCATGCTGTATCTATGCAGTTCACTGTAATCTACCTAATTTGTTCCCATGCTCTTTCTGGGCTGTCTTTCCTCTCTGACCATCTAGAGAACTTCACACATTGTCAACCTATCATAGGTGAAAGCTTTTGAAGATCTACTACTTTTCTCCAAGCCTAATAAGGTCAGCGACCTTTCAAGCTCTACTATTTCCTTTTCTATCATTAGCCTGATACGGGCATCAGCTACCTCTCAATTTTCTTCATCTCTTCAATGCCTCACTTCTTCCTTTGGACACTGTCTAATTAGGAACCTAATTTCCTCTTCCCTGATGGAGTTTTTGATAATAGAGAGATCCTATTCACCCCTGAATCACAGAGCAGCACTATGATTTCCTGCTCGGGGGTGTCTTCAGGTATGTTAATTAATTTTCATGGCGGCTCTGCCACAAAACCACAATAGAGCAACAGCTCCTGTAGGAAATCCACCAGTGGGGAAAGGGAACAGTCCTGCCCAGACTCAGCCAGGTTGACTTTGGAGTGAAGGAGGACTGCAGTCACAGGAGTAGCCAAGGATGTGGCTTTGATGCCCTGCAGAGCCCATTTTGCATTGCTGAGCCAGCACTGGCTTCTCTGTGCAAAAGACATTACCTTTCACCAGCTTTTAGGAGATTTTGTCACATCCCTGCTCCTCAAACCTGCTGTGCCCCAGGGGAGGACCTGCCCCTGCCCCAGGGCCACAGCCATGACCTGTCCACTTTTCCTACACACAAACCACTGAGAGCCTCAATCACACGGAGCTGAAAAGCAGTCTGGGAGGAACCTGGTATTTTTCTTGAGAACTGAGATTTTTTTAATTCCAAAAAGTGCCTTTTTTTTTTTTTTTTTTTGGACGAGCAATTATGGGCAAGAGAAATGCATTCTGTGGGAAAATCTTCATGCTAATTTAAAAGCAAAATGTTGTCCAAATAAACATCCTTTCACCTCTTGCTACACCATTAAGAAAATTTATGACTTGCTCAGTTTTCTTTAGCACTTTTACTGCATTTTTCTTTCCGCAGAGTCACTGGATGCTCTGCCACAAGCCATGCCCTTCCTCCCCAGACAGGGGATGTGCCAGGGCTGCTCTGCCATCCTTAAGGCACTGATATTTTTGGTAGGAGACCTATAACTCATCTATGTTCATCTCTGTTGGCTTGCATAAGTGCTGGGAGCAGAGTTGTGCTGGGGTTGCTGGCCTTGCTTCAGGAAGATGTTTGGCAGCATCTGGCATGTCTGTCTGGGAAATTTGGGCAGTTTCTGCTCAGTCCTTGATGAAGGAGATGCCAGAGCTGCCCTAAGGGTGCAGAACTGGCAGAGACAAGGACACAGGTGTTCCCACACCCTCCACCCTGGGACAAGGTGGCAAGAAACAGGAGATTCACTGGTAATTCCCTTCCCTTCTCCCAGTCAGTACCTCTTTTCTCAGTTTTTTAGTGGTTGGCAGTAAACACAAATGCATCTACTAGAAAAACCAAAACCAAACCATCAGAGCCTGCAGCCTGCTTGTCTTGTGTCAGGGACAGTTCTGAGGCCAAACTGTGGGATATTGGGGCAGAAAACAAACACAAGGTTTCCATTCCTCTCACACTCATCCACTCTTGGTCTTTCCCAGTCCTTTTCTTTGATATAACCCAAGGCAAGACACGAAGTCTCCATCAGAAAGCTTCACCTCCTGCTAGCACAGCCCCTCCAAAGTGGGAGGAAGGGCTGCCATGGGGGATCAGGCACTGGGACAGGACTGGGACACCCAGGGTCCCTTCCTGGCTGGCCCAAGGGCTCCCTGGGCAACTTCCTCACACTCAGCATGCCCTCATGTCTGGCAAAAAGCTTGCTCAAAACCACCACTGGCACATGCAGAGGGGATTTGTTATTTCAATATTTTCTTGGCTTTAGTTAGCCTTTTGAAAGCCTCAAAAATTTAAAGGCAAGGCTCCCCCAAAACCCCTCACCAGCACCGAGGCATTCCTTTCCCTCTCGCACACCTATATCTCAAAATGACCACTTTCCTAGATAAATTTCCAGTTTTATCTACAAAGTTTCTTATTAACCTTTCACCTCAGAACTAAAGCATTCCCTTTCCCAGCATCAAAACAGAAACAACTTTTGAGACAGAGTGGTGCATCTAGAGACAGTTTGTGTCCCTGTATGCCTGTGTTTGTGCATTTTCCCTTCCTTTCTTAAGCCTGGGTTTGAGATTTGAGTTATTCTGCACACAAGACCCAAGAGAGACACAATTAGACTCCCCTGGAGACTGACCCCTTATAGTGCCCACCTGTAGCCGGACCCAGATAGCATCCCAGTGCAATGAATTAGCACTCTAAGCTGATTAGAGCAGCTCTGCACAACTCTATTTTATTGACACAATGAAGAGAGGACAGAAAAGGGCCTGAAATGAGAAAATCATTTCCATGCTGACTGAATTAAAAGAACAAAAGAGCTCCTTGCAGTTGCAGCATTCAATTTGTCGGAAAAAAAGGAAGCCACTTAATGGATCACAATAGATCTGAGCAGACAGATGAAATTTAAAACTTCGGCATGAGTGCGATTACCAGCTAAACATATTCTCAATCATTTCCTCCATATGCATAATTTAGTTGGATTGTTTACTTCGAGGGGTTTGTTGGGGTTTTTTTGGAAAAACTCTATGTGAGATGTTATCTCCTAAGTGTCTTTGCATCCCGTTTTTCCCAGCCCGGAAGGTTGTTGTGTTGGCTGGTAATACATTTTGTTGTAACACAAATTGCACTAAATTGTGGCTGGCTACGTTTCCCTTTCTCCCCTGCCTCCGGAAGTAAATTAATATTTTCGGTGTATGGAAACAAATAATGCAAGATCATCTTATTCCAAAGGAGACTTAAATTGATTATAAATCACATGCATTATTCTGCTCTGCTTCCAGGAGAACAAACATACTGCAACTCCTATTCTAGCAAAATATATTAGTTTGTGCCACTCTAAACAGCCTTCTCATTAAATTTAGGCTTAAGCTAACAGTAATAAGGCAAGAATACAGACTATTAAGGGGTTTCTCTGAGTGATAAATATAATTACTTACTAAAGAGATGTGCAATTTACTTTAGCATTTTCAAATCAAAACCTACTCGCCTCTATAAGGAAATATACCTTTAAAATAAAGCCGTGAAATAAATTGAAAACATCAGTATTTTAGGCTTCCTGTCCTCTAATTATGTAAAAGCTTGAATCTGAGTCAGTCCCAATTCAAAAGTGAAAATCAATTGCATGTGTAAAAATATTTGATTTTCCCAGTATATATTTTGTACATAATGAAGAATTAAAACAAGAAAACAGTAAGCACAGTCCTGGAAGTGCATTGGCATATAAATAACAACACTTTCCTGCACATTCCTTGAAAGTTAAATATTTTGGATTGTGGAAAATGGAGCCCTTCTTTTTCTACACAAAATTTTAAAGGCTTATATCTCGTTACAATATTTACAAATCAAATATCTCTCACAGACCCAAAATTCAAAACAAAAGTCATTTTCTGAGCCTCATTATGACTTCAGAGCGTCTGAATTCAGATCATTCGCATTGATTTGCCCTGACATATATTTTTATTTTCTGAGCATGTTTTAATCAGTTCACTTGACGTCCTTTTTACTATTCAGTTTGCAATTTTACCAGCTTGTTTGCATCTAATTTTGAGGTTAAAAAAAAAAAAAAGTAAAGGAATTATAATAGCTTATAACTCCCCTGTTTTGAAGCTGATACCCTGATAAAGAGAAAACCAAGCTGAGCACGGGTAAGGTTTACTTCTGCTGGCTGCTATTACTGATTTGACTAAGCATTTCACAGGGTAAATACCCCAATCACTCGGGGAATGACTGACACAGTATGACATGTGGTTAACAGCCTTACCCTGCACTTTGCCTTCACAAATCTCACTGATGCCAATGGAACCTTCCAAATATTTCAGATAATCATTTTCCCCCTACTCTTAAAAAACTTTTACAGCCACGTCTGAACCATTCAAAGGATTCCCGACTGGAAAGGTTACTGTAAGCAATTTCTTTTTCATCATTTTTATTTTAATGTCCCAGTTGATTGAGCTAAGAATTTTATACATACATATATATATAAAAAAATAATAATGAATCATTAACAATAATAATAATAATAATAATAATAATAATAATAATAATAATAGCAGCAGCCATGTGTAAAGCTTTGGGATATTTTAGCAAACTCAACGTAGTGTAACTTTGCTGACAGCTTGTCACATTTCACTGACTGTCTGTCTGGGATCCTGCGATAACATCTGCATTCACTCAGGGCGAGAGCTTTACCCTAAGACAAAAAAGTGGGTCCTGCCACATAATGCTCCATCATTCTGTCAGTTCTGACATGGCATCTGAATTTTTTTGAATCACTAAACACTTTTGGGACTCTGGTCCTTATTATCTTTCCTTAGTTTCTATACTGGCTCGGCAATGCTGAAAAATGTAAAATGTGCAAACAAGGTAGTGGACGGCTCGGGCTTTTTGTCGTCTAATCCTCAGCCCCTCATTCATGCTCACTGTTAATCTCTTAAGACATTATAAAACTGTTAGACAAAGAAATGTGAATACCTCTGCTTCTCAGCAGAATGGGAGGAAACCAAGGAAAATCTGGATCATGCTAAGCTTTTCTTTTCACCACAGAAATGGTAACTTAAACCTGTTGCATCAAATTATTTATAATTCCCAACACTAAGGCTGTTTTTTTTTTCTTCTTCAGCATTACAGAGTGAGCCTGGCAATATCACAGGAGGAGGAACAGTACTACTGAGCCTTTCCAAACGCATCAAATGCATAAGTTACATATAAAAAATTATACCAAGTCCATCAGAATGTGGGCAAATTGGGTTTAATCCCTTTACAGTTTCACATTCAGCATGGCACAGAGCTCATCGTCCTGCTGGAGACCACTCTGGGGGATTTCTGTGCTGCAGAAGGAGCAGGGGCTGGGTGGTGTTGGGTTTGATGGTGGGGATGGAGATGGGAAGGGGCACAGGCCCAGGTTGGGCCCCACTTCACATTAATCCAGCTCTGTTTGGAGCTATTTCAGGTCATCATTTCACTCCTCCTGACTCCCACTGCTGCAGGGGCATTAGCATGGGGACAAAAGCTGCTCAAGCACCTATTCTAAACCCATTCAAACTCAAACCTACTAAAAATCACACCCAAAATGATACTGTTGCAATCAGCTAAATTTTATTCAGGAATGCTGGGGCTGAAAATTAGAATTTTCTTCTTCTACTTGTGCATTGTTGTCATGGGTGGTGGGATCAGATAGTCCAGTCTCAAAAATGCTCCAGTAGCACAAAAGTATTTGAATGCAAATGCCAAACAAGTCACTCTCCCTGAGCTAAATACCTACCACAAGGGTTTCTATACACACAGAAACTTCTGTTAAAGTCATAATCTTCAAATAATTGTTTAAACTATTGTGAAATCTGCCTAAAACATGTTTTATTCATATCTGTTGTGTTAGTGTGAGGGAAAAAGGCTTTAATGAGAGAAGTTGAGATGTTGCCTTTTTTGCAACAATGCCAGTAATCAAATTGGTGAGATGACTTGAGAAAATCAACTTTTGGAAGGGAATAGTGAGAGTCTTTACTGGTAAGGGCTGAGGTGCTTTGCCAAGGGTGAAACTGGTGATATTTCAAGCAGAGGGAAAAGTTTGTGGGAAGGTTTGAGTAGACTGTGCCCACAACAGAGGGAAAGTTCCAAGCCTAAACAAACTGAGGGACACCCAAATGTTGACATGAGGAGAGCTGAGACAGAAAAGGATGCAGCATAAAACTAAAATATATGCAGGCACAGAAAGGCAGTTAGAGCCTGGACAGCAAACCATGTGCACAGGCAGTGCTGGAGGCAATTATGGCACTGACCTGCTGAAAAATAAACTGAGGAAGATGAGGGCCAGAGATAAAGGGCAGAGATAGAAGAACCCACAAAAGATGGGAAGAAGCTGAGATGAAGAAAGTTTTTCATAAAGATTCCAGCTGACTCCAAGGTTTTTGGACAATGTGGAGAACAGCAGCACTAGTTATGAGAGGAGGAGAACAGGGATGAATGAAGTAAAGGGAAGTGCACTGCCCAGGATCAGCAGATAGACAGAAATGCAATTTGAGACCTCAGATCTACAAACAAATAACAAAAAAAGGCCTTTTCTCATAGTCTTGACTGACAAAATGGTTCAACACTGTAAGGGAGGAGCACCTCAGTGCTCATCCCAACCATCAACACCATTTTGCTCTGCAGGCACAGAGGGTTTGATTGGGTCGTTTCTGAGTTTATCATTAAAGGATGACAGAAAAATGGTTTTCTGTTCTCCTTGTTATCAGCTCATTTGGCTGCCTACACATGTAGATATTCCAAACAGGCAGATGCCAAGGGAAGACTAGAAAGAAAAAAAAAATCACTTTTTCTATATTCACATGCAAATTTTGCCTTATTTAGAGAATATCACTAGATGAATGCTTATAATTTACCTTTACAGAACGTTTTCTGTAAATGCAATAATGCTGAAACTTTCCTATCCTCAAACTTCCATTTTCCCCTCCAAGAGAATTTTACCATTTTTTGCACAAAATCGACATTACTACCACGGCTTTGAAATACCCCTGACCACAAATCTCTAAGAAAACATTAATATTCAGATTTATTTTTTTAATAAAAACCCGCATAGCAAACAGCTACACTTTTGGAAAGCCCATTTGGCCACACGAGGCCATTCAAAAAGATAGGAGGGTACTGAAGGTTCCTGTTGGAAATGCTGAGCAGCTCCACACGGCGTCTCCAGCACAGCCCACTCTGTGTGAGTTGCCAATACACTTCATCAAGTTAAGACTAAGAACAACACTTTGGGAAACCCACTATACACCAGAGCCCCCTTACGCCGTAGGCTTCACCTGATGAAATGTTATGCTTTTTGTGGGCTCTTTTACATCTTTCCACACTAAACACGAGGTCTGTGCTTTAAAACGAAGGGCCACTTAACGTTTGTATTTTTTTTCCCAAATTAATGAGCATTGTATGCGCCAAAGGTAGCGTGATCACATAAAATCAGGCAGGATTATGACAACCTCTGTCCTCACTCCTGTGTGTGCCACCTACCATTCAGCCAGGAAACATGAGGGCTGTCACGACAATAAAACTCCAAATTAATACTCTCTGGGGTAGAAATACCCTATTAGCCAATTACTGTTTGCTTTTTCTATTTCCTAATAAGTATACCGTTTTTTATGCATCTGACAAACATATCCCGATCTGCAGGCTCTAGCAAACAAAATTTGGGCTTTTTATTTTCTCAGTTTTTGTGATGTCTTTATTAGACCAAGTGCCCGGACTGCAATGCTATTGTTAAATGCCAAACCTCAGAGCTGTATCCCCTGAAGTGCATGTGTTCAGCTGGGTTAATAAGCATCTTGCCCATTCCCCAACTCCTGAGTTCATTTGCTTCTGTTTAATGATGACCATCTCCTCCTTCCCACATGTATGCTCGTCTCTCCACTGCTTGTTGAGCCATCAAGACACACCTTTGTTTCATTTAGTATGCAATTTTCACCTCTGACCCAAGAAACTAGTCTTAGGCTTCCTGAACTTTATTGCCTGTTAATAGACTGCTGGCTCTCTTTTCAGCAGTCATAGAAATGGTGGAGAGACATTTAATTGAAAAGAGGGACAAAGCTAGAGCCTGAAAGGCAAAGTCAGGAGGGTTTAAACAAAAAAAAAAAAAAAAAAAATCCAGCAATAATATGTTTGAGGAGGTTTGGATATTCTTTACAAGTTCGTAGCTCTTTACACAAATAAGAAAGACATCATTGATTTAATTATCTTCCCAGGGAACAATGGTGTAATACTCTGAATGGTGCTAAATGATTGATCTGGTAATTCATCTTCTGCTAACAGCTATCTATGCATTTTGTTTCTCTCCAGTCCTCAGCTCGATGACATTAGCAGCAATGTCATGGAGCAGTGCTGGGCTTTCATAAAACACCCACAGATGCTCTTTCCTGCCAGTGTTTAGGGACACATGGTTATAATTTTGTCTGTATTTCTTTGTCGTAGATTACTTTCAACTACATCTGTTCAATTAAAATAGAAAAAATAAAGACACAGCTAGAGCCCATCAGCTTTATATCAGAAGAAGCCTTTTAATGAAATAGGGAGATTTAATTTTGTAAGTGTTCTGATGAGTGTGAGATGCCTTTATGTTTTTTCAGAAGTTCTGTTCGGTGAATAGTTAGGAAAGGACATTATTACAGCATAAGGATATTATTGTACACAGAAAGGCATTATTAAAAGTGATTTATTGTTCCATGTTAGGAAACTTATAGGAAAAGTCTGATAATATATTAAACTTGTTTATTATGGACTTCATATAATTTTTGAATAATGCCGCTTTTTCTTTTGACAAGAGCAATAAACTCTGCTGATATAGACATACGTTGATTATCCCAAGTCAACTGTGTTGCTTAAAGAAACATGCCCAAACAATCAGCTTCTGACAGCTGCATCTCTTGTTATTTACAATAGCCATCACAGTAATAACTCACCATTTCTATATTAATAAGGCAGTGAAATTTATTATGATGGTATTGAAAAGTTATTAAGTACTGCATCCCAAGTGACAAAGTACCACAGCACTGTCACTATCCAAAAGCAGTTGCCCATCCATCACAAAGCTTTCCAGATGGTCCTGCATCTTTATCGCTCCCAGGTTGGTGACATCACCTGTTCACCCACTCAAAATTGATGATGAAAGCAAACAGATCTATCTTACTTACATTTACCAAATCAATTTAATTTTACAGGCCGTGGCTTAGTGACATATTGACTGTTTTCCTTAATGGCATCTACTGTACTTAATGCAAAGAACTCATCTTTGAATCCTGGCTTGCATAATGTGGCATTTCATAATAAATTTTTATAACGTATTTATTTAATGGGAAGAATTATGATTGTTTGTCAGTTCTATTAGATGCAATTATTATTCTCATCAGTTTAATATTTTTTATTTTTCTTTCTGATGTTGTCTTTCTTAATGGCTAAATTCAATTTACCAGTTTTGTCTTTTAAAGGGATGTCTGGCATATCTCATTTATTTTTCTTTGTAATTTGATAATCTCAAATCTACTCCAATGGCAGCTTTTGTCTCTATTAATTTAATGCTCTTACCTGCTTGTACAGAATGTTACTGAACCCAAAACCTAACTTGGTGGGGTTTAAATAAATAAAAATCTCTTCATTTTGAAGAGAAATACAAATTCCTGAAATATCCTCTCAGTTCTGCTCTGAAGGAGGTAACAAAACTTCCTTCTCCCCTTCCTACTTCTAAGTCCACTTGACCCTTATGGTTTCACTCTGCTTCCCTCAGGAGTTAATGCTCCTCCTGATTAAATTAAAACCTCAGTGGCTTTGTGGGCAATACACACACAGACCTACAGAGAGGTTTCTGTGGCTTTAGACTGTGCCGTGAAATGTGCGATTTCCTGCCCTCAAGGTCAAGGACACGGTGGAGCATCCAGTGTGGGTGGAGAAAGAGTCAATTCTAACAAACCATTCCAGGTTTCATTGAGACAAAAGCTTTTGTGAGATTTTACAGCTGTGCCACACCAAGCCCTGCTCAGCCTCCTGCCCTGGCTAAAAACCTCTTCCTGATGCTGTTGCCAGGTTGACTTTGGGTTGGCTCAGACACTCACCAGTCCCATGAGCAGAGCCCTGGTGCCAGAGCTGGCTCAGGACAGGGGTGACACCTCCCTTTCAGCAACCACTGCAGCCTCTCAGCTCCCTCGTGTGAAGGTTTTCTGAGAAGAGCTCCCCTGGCCAGCCAAGGAGGGAGCTTTGCAGATCTTGTTTGTGCTCCCCTTCCAACAAGCAGCAGCTTTGCCTGAACCAGGGAAGGTTGTGGTCTTTGTCCAAAAGAACAAAACGTCATATCCTACCAACCTCATGCAAGACTCTGCTAATCATATTAATCAAAGAATTAGAGGAAGTGAAGAGCAGAAGGAATAGTGGAGAAAGACAAAGCAGACTAACACTGAATGGTCCCCCTGTCCTCACCTTCTTCCATCCACACAGAACAACCCAAAGAACCAACAGCTCCCCTTTGCTGTCAATACATTTAATTCAAACTGAATGACAAGTCCACCTGCTCATATCTTGCTATTCAAGGACCTGATGTTTGCTCATTTGCAGTTATAAACTGCGTGCTCTCCAGGCAGGGAGGAAGCTGGTGATAAGCCCAGGGAGCTGGTTGGATGTGGTGCTGACATCCACTCTAGGGGCAATGCTCTGCCCATGAAGAATCTGCCTGCCTTGCCACAGGACTCCTATTGCTGCAGCAGTGTCTGACTCAGGCACAGCCTCACCACAAGATCCAGATGCAAACAACAGAAGAATTCAGCCTGGTAACACTAGCAGCAATGTCCTTTTTGTACCCAGCTCTGGAGGGGCCACCTCAAGCACCCTCGTGCACTCTCACTGCAGCAAGACACACGGCATGAACTCCACACTGTGTGCCCTGAACACTGTGTCCCTCACAGAGAGCTTAACACAGAGCTAAGCACGTGCTTAACTCAAACACCTGGGTAATCCTGTTGATGATAAGCTCGTGCCTAAGTGCTTTATTGGATCTCAGCCAGAGCGCTCTGTGCTTCGCAAAGCTGAGCTCCAAATGGGATAAAACATCACCTATGTGCTGAAGACAAGGTAAGGATGTCACCCCCACCTGCAGCTGCCAGGAGTGGATGATCTGTTGATCTGGGGGAGAACACGCTCTCTGCAAGGCTAGGTTGGTCTTGTATTGATCAAAAAGCAGCCCCACCTCCCACTGCAGAACAAATCATTCCTTTTTCGTTCCAAATAACTGAATAACCCACGTCCTTGTTTCTGCTTTTGCTTCAATAATGATTTTGCTAAAATCCCTGCAGTCTCTGTACTGCTGAAATCCATACTCAAGGAATCTGCACTATACCTCCCTGCCTTCCAACCACCTGGCTGAGTGTGGTGCTGTTTTGCACGTTAATGCTGTTAAAACAATTCAAGAAAAAGACAAGATTTGGTCTGCAAAAGTCACAGACCAGTGGCAGTGTGAAAGTGTCAGCTAACAGCAGAACATCAAGAGTTTTTTTATTTAACACTAGGACACACTTCATATCCCAAAGAATAATATTCACAAGTGATGAAGTCTTTGTTCCTTTTATTTTTCCTTTTTGAAAAAAGACATCATCTACTGCTCTCTCCCAGAGTAATTTTCCTGACTACAGGGGAGTTATTTCCCTCAGCACTGTCATTGTTTATTAAGAATAGCTTAACTCGAGTTTTAAGATGTGTGAATTCCATGTGAACTTGTTTGGAAGATAACACTTTTTACTGTGTTTTTATTAAAAACAAAACAAAAAAAAAAAAATGCTGCTTTCAACATTCTGACATAGATTTTTTTCTAAAAGAAGACCCAAAAATAGGGCCTAACATCTGTACATAGAGTGGAACTGGTTGGTGACTCCCACTGATTACTTTAGAAGTTTTTGGACACTAAGACAAACCAAGCTATTGGTTTAGGTGCTGCAACCCAGATTTGGGAGCAAATACATTCGATTTCATCTCTAAAAGCCTGTACCTTTATATTTTTTAACATATTATTTAATTATCATACTGATATATGTTACACCTAGACCCCAGAATCCCAAGTAAATTTAATTTTTAAAACTGCCAAAAGTAAGCCAAAGAGTGCAAAATTAAAGCTTCAAACTGCAACTATTACAGTCCCTACCAACTGGTGGAAAGCTTGTGCTCCAGAACAATTTTTAGGAAGCTGTGCAGTTTTCTCCAAGGACTCACATGAAAAATGTTAGAGGAGACATAAATAAATAGCCAAATGGCCTCCTAATTTCCATTTAGAAGTAATAGCATCAGCTCAAGCATACTCTACCAAATATGAGTTGTTTTTCAGCCTCACTGGCATGACAGGAAAATATACTCTGCTCTATAAACAGATTATATGCTGCTTTATAAAGCTCTAAAATATTTTTTTTACTTCTGCGACAGGTTTGATTTATTAGAGTTTATTGCTCCTGGTTTTGCCCTCCTAGTAAAGAAATAAAAGTTTAGGATAAAAAGAGCTGTGAAGAATGTGTTCTTATGAATGAGACCTTGAGTTTGGTGGAGCAGCAAGAGACCTGAATTTGGATATTGGCCGTCCTCTGGTCGAAGGTAGTCGCGTGTGCTTTGGCTTTGGATCTACTCAAAGGCTTGCTTTGAAATACTCTCCCAGTTGTTTTTCATAGCGGGGCATGAACCATGATGAAATCACTAAATTTGTGTTGCCTTGCTTTTGTTTAAAAAAAATTACTGCCATCCCTTAAAAGCTTGTTTTCTTTGTTGATTAAGCAGCAGTCAATTTTCCCTTTTCAAACAAGCGCCGAGCAACAGCCTCGCGACCCCCTCGGATATTCGGGCTGCCGGCAAATACTAAAACCCCAGTGACAAACTGCAAAAAAGCTCGACCTTTCCCCTTGTCCGGTGACCCCCTGTTCGATTTGTGCTTTAGCTAACCAATACCTGATTAGATAATGCTCAGCTCCAGCCCCGCAAAATGAGATAAAATTCAAATTTATGGCTTTTCATTTAAACTGATCTACAGCACTCTAATCATGACCCAAGCACAACTATATCACAACAAATTCTCTTTGTCCCGGAGTGTGTTTTATGGCTGAACTGTATAAATGGACACAATGGACATTGTTTTCTTGGACTTGCTCTGACAAAACTCTGTGTTGATCCCATAGGGAGTCTTGCTGTAGGAGAAAGTAGGAACAGGCTCCATGAAATTCCTCAGCCTTCTGCAGAAAATTTTACTTTATCATCAACTGCCTGGCTGCAGAATTTAACAGCAGCAGTTCCTCCAGCTTCCACTTCTCTCCCAGTCACTACAGGCTAATCCCAGTATCAACTCAGATGGATGTCACAAAAACTGGAAGTCACAAGTATCCCACAGCTGGAAATACCCAAAACTGTGACAACCTTTTGCAAGGGAATTCGAATGTCCTTTCCAAAAATGCAGTTACAGTCCAAATTTGTGTGTAACTGTAAACTCTTCTTTCCAATGCGAATGCAGGGTTTGGGGTTAAATTTTCCTAGTGTAAGACTTTAGACTTACAATCCTAAACAATTGCAAAAAAGGAGCAAATGTTTCGTAACAAAATGGATCACATATGCAGCATGAGAAAAAGGCTGAGGAAGATGTTCATCTTTCCTTCCAAAACTATTTTAATATGTTCATGTTTCCCTCAAAAAAAGTCTTTCTTCATCATCTTTGAAAGCCAAACACCATTGTGCATTCAGTGTTTCACCTTAAACTCAGATAAAAGAGAAGGATTTATTTTTTAATAACTTCATCATCTTTTCTGTAGCCACAAGGGAGTCTACTCAGGAGAGAGGTACTCGAGAATGGTGCAACCCCACTCTGCATTTCTTGGAGCACACAGGAGGTGAAGAAATGAGTAAGCCTAGAAACAGCAAAACACTTTCTCTGGCCTGTGGGACCAGGAACAGGTTGGGACATCTCTCCTTCTGAAGCCACCAGGTGGCCTCTACAGCACCATGAACTATGCTAGGAATTACAGGTAATCAAACATAAGAGATTATCATGTCACAATCTTTATCTATGCAATTCCCTCACCAAACAAGTATCATTGTGGAAAGATTTTAAAACCTCTCATACTACAGAGTCACTTAAAACCCACACCCAGAGCCACACAGGAACTTTGGTTCTATCCTTCCTCCGCTGGAGATTTAAATGAAATTTCACCTTGATTATCAGCAACAGCAGAAGGAATTCTCATTTGTTAACTGGCTTGTTGGCAGCTGGCTGGACACACACCTTGTTTCTCAAAAGTGCCCATTTAAGCAGAAAACAGCAGCACCAGAAAAGCTTAAATTTCCAAGACCATACTTAAGTGTCAGTAAATAATAATTTCCCTCACCATCCCACGCTGTCTTTAGCATTGCCTGAGCTCACACAGCAGTGACAGCTTCTTTCCCCCTCTAATATCCAAAGCATAAGCCCAAGGAAGTGGTGGATTGCAGAGGAGTGTGATGATGAGCATGTGGGGTGAAATGAGCATCAGTAAAGTTGTCTCCAGCACCACCAGGTCACCCCTCATCCTTCCCTTAGCCCTAACCATCACTATGTGCCACTTTACTCACTGTGTAAACTCCAGTAACCAGCATTTCTTTGTCTCCCTTCAACTACAGTAAATGTATTTAACCCACTTGGTGGAAAAATATTCTGTTTCATGTTCCTCTGAGCACCACAGAATACTTATGGGTGAGTGACCAAATTGCAGAGGGACTTGACTGTTGATTTTGTGTGATTTTGCTCCAACACTTTTCAATAGCTTGCCCCAGCTGTCCCAAATAAATAACACTATTCAAATGGCACGAGTCCTGCAGCTTGAAAGGGATTCAGGCTGCCAGCTGGGCTTCCAGCACTATCAAGATATTCATTTCTTGTCTGGATATCACAGACCCCAAAGGCTTAAATATTTCAAGCAGGAAAAGCAGTCCCTAATATCAGAGCACATTGCCAGCATCTAAGGGTGTGAAAATCTAGATGGGTTTCCCTCAGTCTTAGTGGGATTATTCTGCCCTACACCACTTGAGTGTCCAGTCTAAAACACCCTAATTTTGGAATATGTTAAACCTGCAAGTACAGCCATGTATCAACAGTTTTGCTTTAATTTCTGTTATCAATATTTGAGCTTAATTGTGGCGTGGTTAAAGGTCAGATTTTATGGTTTCCTGGTGCCTTTTTCAAATAATAAAGATTTCTCACCAGCAATTATATTGCATCACAGTCTGTTAACTCAGTAGAGTGCTGCCAAGTCTATGATTTCTCCTGACACTATTCTGTCACTTTGTCACAAGACTCACAAGAGTTTAAACAGTTGGCTGGAAAGTTCAGAAAGAACTCACCGAGTGTTTATGGACAGTTAAGAGCAAATCAAGCTTCCATTTTCCACCATATCTGCAAGGCTCTGCTCCACAGCAAAATCCCATTTTTCCTGGGAAAATGAACTCCCATCTCTCCAGAGGTCAGCCGTGCCCCTGGAGAGCCATGCAAACTCTGCACTGCTCCCCTTATCAGAAACCAAAGGAAACGTGCAGATGGAAAGCTGAGATTGTGCTCTGTTCCTGCAGCACATTGTTAAAACGATGAATAAAACCATGCAGGAACATTTGTTACATCATAACACAACAGCAACACCACTTGATGTTTGAATCTCTGACCTGACCATGGACCAGCAGTTCAGCCAGATCCACAGGAATACCACAGTGAGGAAAATGTTGCCCCCGAAGGCGGGCAGAGCAGCAGCCAACCCTTGTACTTGCCAGAGGAGTCCATGACCTCCTTCAGGAAAAGCAACATTTCCCAGAGCATCTGCAGAGGTAACATGAACCACACCATTCCCACGTGTGCTGGGTATGGCACCAGCAGCCAAACCTACTTCACCAAATGAATGGCGAAATTCCCACATGGTTAGATGGAAAAAGGATCAAGCCCGCAGCTTTTGAAGGCCCCTAGTAGCACAGGGTTGTTCAATAGGAATTTTAACCACTCAACACTCGATTTTAGGGCTATTTTAACCATTGTTGCCAGAAAGTGGTAATTCACAACCGTGAAAGCAGCACCCAATTTCTTTTCAAACCTGTAATGAAGTGACTTTTGCAAATCCCTCACCCACAGACATACTGCAGGACTACTCAAAAACTGATTAAAAATGGTACAGAAATGTTCCAACACAACTTTTCCCTCTCTTTCCTCAGCAGAAGCATCACCAGCCAATATCCACCCAGACAGATTTCATGCATGAAAAGCAATATTAATTTCTTTCTTCTTTTTCAATTTACCCTCGTCTCCATCCAGAAAATCCCAAAAGGCCACAAAGCAGTTTATGCACATAAATATGTTCTGGCTGCTGCATGATAAGACTCAAATTCTGCAAATATTTCTGTGTTCCTGGACACACAAGAACTCAACAGACCAAAAGAATGAACAGCATCTTACCTCCCAACCATAACTGGGGTCTTTCAGGTGTGGTCGCTGCTCTCCCACAAAAGGGCCAAATTTTTCCCCTGCTTCAATCTTCCTTTTGGTCCATATCCCTAATCCTGCTCCAGGAACGTTGGATTCTCGGAGCTCAAACTCTGAAGGAATGGGAATGTCATCGGGAATGTAAATTGGAGCCTTGTAAGGAGAGCTCTCCTTTGGTGTGAAAGCTTCGCTGGAGGTGGCCGGAGAAGGAGGCTCTTGGACACTGAGGGATGTTGGACACTGGACATTTGCAGCCTCTCCATCAGCTTCTGGCGCTTCCCCCAAGGGAAGTTCTGGAAAGCTCTCATACAAACATTCATCACCTGGAAAAGAAAGCCAAACAGTAGGATTTGAAACTCCCTGACGGATTTTGCACATGAAACTCTGTCAGGCTGCCCATGGAATGGAGGGGACAGTTTGGGGGACGGGCGGCACCTTCATCAATCACTAATCCTGCAGCAGAGCCTCACCCTGCACGGAGCTGAGCCTTTTCTCCAGTATAGGCCTGGGGGTAACACAGTGTTTCTCAATATTCCTGACATCAAAAGTGGTTTGCATCATTGAACACAGCGAGGGAATTACACACAGATGTATAGGCAGGCACACCCCATTGTCCAGCCTGGTCTGGATACAGCCCTGCGCCTTGCAAACACTTTGAAATTACAATTGAAAGCCAGCATTATATGTTACAACTGAAATCTAAGAGAAGTGAAAAGCAGGAAAGCTTCACTGGTCTTTCAGAGAGACAGATTGAACCTAAAGTAGCCAAAATTAAGTTTGATGGCCTCCAATTAGTCTTTGGAGAAAGGATCCAGCCTACCACACAGCTCTTGGCAGGAGCTTCAGCTGATGTAAATCAGTGTCTTACCATTGACCTCCAAGAAATGCAATGGTCTAAAATAAGTTCAGGATCCAAACAGCACCTTATAGAGAACATGAACCTTCTCCTCTTACAGTTGCAAAAAAATCCTGGGGCAAATCCAAAACACATTAAAAAAAAAACCCATCTCTGGGGCTTAGCCAGCAAACAAAAAAAAAACCCAAAAAGAAAAGAAAAAAGTCACTATTTTTGACAGCCTAAAATGTAAGACTGATTATAAATTCCTTTTAGTCAAAAACTCTGAGTTACTTCAGCAGGGGCTTTAGCTGCACCAGAAATACAGTGCTCAACCCAACAACTCATGCAGAAGGAGCAAAACAGCAAAAATAAACAAAAAGCCTTTTTTATTGTTTATACTCATTTAACTTTATTAATGCTATTGGGTTTTTACATGCACCAGAACTCATTCCACTTAATTCAAACCTAAATAGGAGGTGAGAATACTGTTCTCCAAGGACTGAAACAGAGATCAGGTATTTAAAACCTGAGCTTGAGGATATTTGCATAATATGGTTGGCCCAGAAACGAAAGCGTTACACTGGGTTTGGCTTTCAGAATGACTCTGTTTCAGTGAAGAAACAGGAAACTTTAAAATGTTCTTTCAATTTCTTGCTCATTTAAGAAACTATCCATGGTAGATTAGCACCGTATGCCTTTTCCACTGGAAACTGGTCATAGCCCATTGTCTCTCACATCTTTGTTACATATTATCTCACGGTTTTATATCTGTACTTTCATGCTTCTGGTACTGCCTAAGACAAACACTGGGACATAACAAATCATTGGAATAGATTGCTCCCATCACAGGACTGGCAAACTGGATTCTTCATCTGTGAGCAATTTATTCACAGCCATGAACTGTTTTTCTTTCTTTTATGTGGCACTGGCTATGACCTCATACATGTCACAAGAAAGTTCAGCTACCCATTCCCTCGGCCTCCAGTTTGGCAGACTCTCCCTGCACTTTAACAATTGAACCCAATATTGATTAGTTTGTCATTTTCCTAATACCTGGAGTTCTGAGAAGTAGAAAATCTTGACTGATTCCACCATTTAGCTGAGAAGGACACAGAGAGGGATTTTCCATTGCTTATGGTTCAGAAATCCTACCCGTCATAGGTGATTTTGGCAATGATGCTCAAGGGCTTGTGAAAACGCTGGTGCAGAGAGCTCACCACTTAGGAGCTCATGCCACACCTTCCTGCCCACTGCACTGGTTATCCTGGACTCCAAAGGACCAGAAAGATGGCATGGGAAGGATGGAGATACAGCTCCACCTGGAGCGAGTAATTCCCAGTTAGGTGAAAATCACAAAATATGGCAGAGAAATACTGTTTTACAAATAGCAAGTTCCATTGTACAAAAAAAAAAAAAAACAGCTTACACCACTCACTTGGCCCTGCACTGAGACAACCACTTTAGCAGCAAACTCTTTTCCACCGTGGCACTGCTGCTGCTTCCAAACACAGCCCTGCCCCAGCATGGTGGGACAGAGGTCCATGCACACCTTCTGAGCATCCCCCAAAATGTGAATGTGCTCCCTGATTTCACAGGCTGGCAGCAATGCTGCATCCAGCCAGGGCAGGCTTGCTCCCGTTCAGATGTCGTCCCCCAGCTGTTTAGATTGCAGTCCTGCCTAAAAGACTTCAGCTGTTTTTGAAACAGGGGTAAAAAAAAAAAAAAAACCAACCCATGTATACACATGGGGTGCAGGAAGAGAAATCGCACAAGGAAAGTGATCTGGATGATGATAAGCACATGGCTCACTGGAAGGGGGGCGATGGGGGTAAAAACTTCAGGCATCTAAATCCCACTGATTTTCCATGACAGCTGGGTGCCTGACAGACAAACTCCTTAAAAATCCATCTCACAGAGCCACTGCTGTTGTCCCTGTCCCGCCAAGCAGTGTCCCATAAAACCAAGGCTCTCTGTCCCACAGTCAACTCTCCTTCACAAAATAAGAGTATCTCAGCCAAGTAACTTAAGTCACAGCAAGCAATGACCTGCACTGTGCCTGTCCCAAAGGGCCACCTTCCTCAGCTCCACTTGCCAGCAGTGCCTGCCCACAAGCCAGCACAAGCTGAGCCTTAAACATTTAGCAAGCACAGCTTTACAGATGTTTCATCTTCCCCAGGGACAGTCTAGTTTAATTTCTCTCTCGCAGACTCAAAGGCCTCAGTTATACTTATCTCAGTCATTCTGGCTACGCTCGTTTTTAGCCATATAGGGTCAAACCTGCAGCTGATAAATTGGCCTCTGGAAGCCTGGCAGGGAGACAAGTCCGTTTGCTGGGTCTATTGTGCCTCCTTTGATTTCCAGCAGCCACACCCGATGTCGTCGTTAAACATGGGCTTTCAGCTTGAAAGCTCTGGAAAATATAATATGCCTCTATGCCCCAAAGCTCTAAGTGTGGGTAAAATGGATTACTGAAATAGTCCTTTGCCTGAAATAGCAAGGTATTCTAGCAAAAAAATATATTTTTAAACCTCAAAATAGACACAGAGTTGAATTACGGCTGACCAAGAGATGGGAAGACCAATTAAGACATATTTGTGAAATTAATGATACAAGTATCTCCATTAAAATCAATGCACACGAACCAAGGTTCTGGTCTTAATTTTCAAAAGGTGTGTGACTATTCTTAAAATTTACACCCACATGAATCAGAGGGTCTTCCAGAAAAACCACAGGATATTGACTGATAGAAAACCTTTGTAAGGTTAGAATTAGACACAGGAACTGTGCTGATAAGCATCATTTTCACAGTGAACTGAAAATTATTCACACAGATAGCACTCCAGTTTTGAAATTCAAGATGGCCTCTTTAAATTCCAATAATTATCCCCACCAGAAATGGGATGAAATAAAAAATGAGGCCCCAGATAAGGGAACAGATGAGATTAGGTTATGTGGAAGCTTGGATATTAGTCTCCATAAAATTCTTCACCACTATTTTCCAAAAAAAACATGAGTAAGCTTCAAAGGAAACCCAGGAGTAAAGGTTAATTGCTACTAAAAGGCCAGGGTGGACACCTGTGTTTGCACTTTTGTCACAACCTTGCCCACCAGCAGGAAAGAGCCCACGTGGCTGCATGCTGGGGATGTGGCTGATGAGGATGGGAGAGCCACATGCCAAAGCTGCTGCTGTAGCTCCAGGGCCTGGGGTCATTCCAAGACTGAGAGGCCTTCTGTGCATGGTTGGGAGGAGGAGAGGACTTCCTTCCATTAGGATGTTTCTTAGTTCAGCCCAGCTTTCCTCTCCAAAAGCAATTAGGTAAGAGGCGCTAATGACTGAGGCAGAGGTTGAACACAGCCCAGTGCTGCTGTCAGAGGCATGATGGGCCTCATGCTCTGCAGGGCTGCAGCTGAAATGCCTCACCATGGCATCTTATGGTGAGCAGACATGCTGGCCTGTTGCATTTATCTGTGTTTTAGGGCAGACTTAAACTGCACACTAAGTCTTCCGGGGATCAAGGCTACACCCAGATCTCCACAGCCAAAAGCTAGTTGTGACAAAGAGAAACATATCCATTGAGAATTCCTGTTCTTCCTTTCCTCAAGCTCTTTGTGCCCAAGGAGATCCATTCCCAAAGTGACCTTTGATGGATAAACACTCTGGCACATAAATGCAGTTCTCCACACTTAGTTTCATGTATGTGGCCACCAGTGATTTAATTATAAACTGGATTATTCTGGAGGAAAGAGGCAGGCTGAAAGCAAAGGCATCTAGAGAGGCTACTTCAAAATGCCATCACCTTCTGAGCAGGATAAAGAGCTGAGATAAATGTCAAAGTGGCTCTTTGCAATGAGAAGAGACACACAGCTTCATGCCTGCAGCTTCTCAAAGGTGAGATGACCCCTAGTCCCAAAGATTAGACACCACTAGGAATAATTCTGTTTGATGGAAGAATTCCATCATATGTCAGAGCTTTGAGCTCTACTAGTTCTATGTACAAAACTTTGGCAAGGATGCATTAATGAAGGCTTTTGGCAACATGGTAGGATTAGGTGAATTAATCCCTTCTCCTGCAAGAGGTGAGGGTGGATCTGAATGTTCCACAAACTCCAAAATCAGGTCATTGAAAGAGACCGGCGAGCATTTACACTTATTTGACCTAGTCTCACTATTCAGTGCAGAGGAAATCAGCCTGGAGTATTTGCAGGGATATCTGAAAAGGAGACAGGCATTTCCTGTTGCATACAAATGGACACCTTTATCTGAATTTCTGTTTGAACAAGTATTAACAAAAAAAAAAACCTGTTACAGGCAGAGACTGATTGATTACAAAATATATCCACATCAGTCTAGAACACGGGAGGTCAAGAAAGCAGAAAATTAAGAGAAGAAAACCCATTAGCTTCAAAAGGAGCTCTTAGCCAGTGGTGAACAAAATGGGAGCCACCTGACAGTCCACATGAGGTGGGCACAGCTCAGAGGGGGCCAGAGAAGTAGAGAAGATTCCACAGCTTCAGAAACATTCAGAGATTGGGTTACTATCTCCAGGCACAGGAAGGACTCCAGCCAAGGGCTACATTACTCTACTTGAACACTTTATCAGTCAACACACCTGAAACTGGTTTGTGCCGCTCCCTTTTCACAGAACTGTCCTGTGGAGCTGGACCCACCGATGGTTATTTATTATTATTTGTATTGTAACACAGCCTGGTACCCCCAGGCAGGACCCCATTGTGAAAAGCATCAGACAGACCTAATCAAGTGAGATTAGATTCTAACCAGACTAGAGCTAGTAATTCCCAGTTAGGTGAAAATTAAACATGGGAGAGAAACACTGTTTTACAAATAGCAAGTTCCATTGTACAACAAAAGAGATTACAAGCACGTTTGGAGATAAACACAGCACTTGAAACTGTTCTGAATCATTACTTCAATTACCAAGGAAAAATACTTTCACAATCATTAGCCTTCAAACACATGGGGATTTTGCATATTTGTCTTACTTGACCCTAACACAAGCATGAGAAAACCAAAGCTGTCCAAAACTCACTCAGAAGGTCCAACCCCAAAAACCATGCTCATGCAATGCAAGCAAGGGGGACCAAAGCACCCTTGTGGTGGCCCCAAAGGCCAGATTCTGATTTCTCTTACACAACTGTTAAATCTAAAGTAATTACTTTAGACTTCCACCAAGAAATAAAAGAGATCAGCGTCTGTCCTGGAGTTAACCAAAATTACTCAAATTTCTTCGGATTGACACTAATGTAACAAAATGAGAGGGAAATGTGGTGCCCAGATTTCAGCCTTCCCTTCATGCTCATGACATTGCTGATCACAGAGGGCATTCTCCCAGCAAAGCTCCCACACCTCAGCCCTGAGCCACAGCGAGTAAACCCTTCTGCATGCCGGCAGAAGAGGGAGTTGTAGGAAAAGCTGCAGGGACAAAGGCAGGAGAAAAAGGCAGCTCAAGGCAGCCTGAAGTACATAAATCACCAACTTCTGATGGTGCTGCACTGTGGGCAGCAGTATCTCCTTGCAATGCAAAGAGAGCTCAGCCAGGGTCACCTCTGGAGCACCCTATGCCAAGGACTTTGGGTGGCTTTGCTCTGTGTCTCACGGCAAGGTGCACAAAATTCTCATTAAAAACCTTCCTCGTGTGGGAAGCAGTTTTAACTTCCCTCAAATTTTAGCATCTGCAGAAAACCACCCTGAAACAAGAGGCTCATACTGGAAGCAGAAGGGAGCTCCCAATGAGCACCAAGCACTTGAGAGAAATCTGTCCACAGGCAAGTGAAAAAAGAAGCCAAACATGCTCTAGAGCATCAGGTCTTTAAGAGTGGATAATCTCAGCATTGCCAATTGTTGGTACTAGACCAGCAAAGTTATAATAAAGTGATCATGTAGGGACCTGCCTGTGGTCTCTGGCAATTCTCACCATCAACCCCTACAATAACTAGTAGCGTTTGGTGCTCTGTCTAGTGTCAGTCATGTCTAATTGAGCAGCACAGTCAAAAGCATCTGATGGGGACCAGACGCTGGCTTTTAATTAGGGTCCAGCACTGAGAGACTCTGGGTCAAATTCTACTTTCATTTGCACAGGAGCTGCTCTCCTTGATGTGGGGGGGGAAGTTGCACCTGCATAACTGAAAAGTAAAATTTGGCTGCTTGTGTTCCTGTGCACTTTTCCATATAAATTACTGTACTACACGCAGCAACAAAGGTTTATAAATGTTGGCTGGCACGCACTGAATTTATTTACAAGTTAAGTCTAATTTTATTTATAGTTCCAGCACAATCATCTCTGGTAGAAATATTTATGTTATCTGTACTTCTGGTCTGTTAGAGCCTACTGCAATCATAAACACCGCTGAAAAATAATTCGCAGTTAGCAGGGTTTAAACTACCCATTATATCACTAGCTAGTGCCAATAAACTTTGGTGCTGGTTGATAAAGTTTCCTCAATGGAATAAATATATATTTGACTTTCAAAACCTTTCCTGGGTTACACAGAGTGGGGGGTAAGAGAAGAGGGAAATGCCAGCTGTAGGATTTGATATACTGAGAGCCAGATCTGCAGCTAGCAAGGAGTCTGGAGAGATCCACACCAGCTGGGAGGCAGCTTAAAGCATGCTGAAACTTTAACTAATAGCTTAAATTTGTATCTTGGTAAGATATTTCAACTGAGGGGAGCTGCAGCAGCTAACACATACTAATGCCCTTCATGACTCTCTGTATGGAGTAGACCCAAAGGGAAAAAAAAAAATCTGCCTTGAAATTTTTAGCCCTGAGTACTGGTCACTGCAAAGGGGGGGAAAATGGATTAGGGGAACCAGCTTTTGTCCATTGTTTGATTGCCATAATAGTAAACATGACATATATTCTCACACTGACATGGCACAAGAAGCCAGCCAGCTCAGGACAAAACTAAGGACAAGAAGGTTAAATGTGAATTAGTGAGATCAGCCACTTATATACAGAAAACACTGATTAGGAACAAAATTTACCTAAATCTGTATCAGCAGGCATAAGACAGAAAAGGTAATGCACTTTAACAATCCCTGCCACACTGAAAAACTATTGCTGTAAAAGAATGTTTTTAAATCAAAACAATTATTTAAACCTAGTGTTATAATCAACAGAAATGAAATTTTATCTCGATGTAATAAATCAGTGTAACTGAACTTCTTTTTACTCATTAGTAGACCTTTTCTGTTTTAAACTGAGATGTGTCACAAAGTAGCGCTGGAAATCACATGCCTCTTTCCAACAGAAAGCAGTAATAAAAGATGACTATTCTACCAAATTATAATGAAGACAGATAACAGAGTGAATTATAAAACAAAGGTTATAGATAGAGACTGAGCCTTGTAGAGGTAATGACTTTTAATTGGATTGAGTTTATCATATTTTCAGAGGTACAGCACAACCAGAAGAAAGGATTAGAATTATTTCCACATTTCATTATTTGGCATAATGAGAAAACAGAGGGAGGTCCACATCCCTGATGTGTTTGGTAAGCCACAGGAGATGTTGAACATGTCAGTATCTGGTAGAGTTTGGTCCTGAGACACAAATGCATTCGCTCCCTTATAATGCGGCAAAGTGTAATCACTTGAAAGAAAAAAAGGAAGGGGGAAAAAAAAAGCCAGGTCATGAAGTTTTGTTTCAAAAGCACATTATGAATAAAAAGGAATTTAACCCCTTCCTGCCGGCAGGCATTTCAGCACTAGCCTGCAAACACCCATCTGTCTGCTTTGAGGAAATGAGCAATTCTCACTCTATGCGCCAAGAGCTTAAAAAGAATGAACCAGTAATGGCTCAGCCACCCCTTCTCCTCTCTCATGTTTAGTCACACCACCAGGGCAAAAAGGCCCTGGGGAAGCCATTGGGGAAGGGATCTGCACTATCTGGATCCCAAAGAGCCTGCACTCCACCTGGGAAGAGCAGAGGACAGAGACCAGTGGGGAGAAGGCAGCTCAGAATATTCTGAGTTGGAAGGAACCCTCAAGGATCATCAAGTCCAACCCCTGGCCTTACACAGGACATTCCCAAAATGTTGGGGATAAAAGAGCAAGAGCTGAGAGATTGTCAGAGAGGGATGTACCTGCTCCTGAGCTATGCCCAAGTATTCCAGGGAGGGAGGAACTTTTAGGGAGCTGCCTCTGGAAAACCGAGCTGCTGTAGAGCAGAGTTTCTCACCAGCAGCCAAGACAGCTTTTTAATTATGCAATTACAGTGAAAGAGTATTAATTATACTCGAGTGACACTGTGATACACTGTAGTTAAGTCCTTGAAGCACTAACAGAAGTACTCATAACAAATACACTAATCAGGAAAAGTATCGGATAATTAATCCCACAATACTGTCCACTTCAAAAACTCAAGGTCTGGCAAGACTGGCTTCCAGCATTTGTTTCCGAGGAGATACAAGGCCACAATTTTTCCTGCAAGCGACTTCTCAGCAGAAGGTCACCCAGTAACATGCAGGATATACTTAGCTGATTGGAAAATCATGAATCTCAGGAGCAACTATACTTTATGTCAGGTATGTGGGTGTATTCTGCAGCATTCTGGGGCATCAGTATAGATTTATATCTGCTAATTTTTTTCTTTTTTACAAAAAGCCCTTTGGGGCAGTTTTATTTCATCATATGGGTGTACACATTTATTTCTGTGTGACAGTGCTGTTTTGGGTGGCATTACTCTAAAACTTGAATGAAAATTTGTTCCAGTTTCTCTCCATGAAACCCAGGTCTCTGGCTGGCATACATTGACAAGTTCTTCTCATTAGCATGTCACTCAAAACCCCACACATTGTCAGAGTGCAAGAATATATTTCCTTTCTTCCCAGGGAAAGAAGAAAAAAAAAAAAAAAAGAGAACTCTGAACTGGATTTATCTGCATTATCTCTACCAATTTGCTCCAGACACTGCCCATTCCTCAAAGAAATTTCACAGTTTTTTTCTGGCAAACACAATTCTACCTGTGCCAGCCACCTATTCTAAATAAACATTAATTAACTCCTAATCTCAACAAAATATTCATGGTTGATAAAATGCATTTGTGTCTCCTGCCCCATTTCAGAAGGTTGGTCTGTCCCAACAAACAGGATTTATCTTAATGCCAGTGGGACTTTTGTCAGTGAGTTTACCAAAATGATCATTTCAGTGGTGACACAGATAAGGTTTGCCCATGGGACTAACAGAATTTACCGCAGGAATCCAAGCACAACTGGGAAAAAGCTATTTTCTGCCCTACAACAAACCCCAAACTCTGTGGTGGGATGACTTTACAAGGATGAAGGCAAAGGGAAACTACACCCATTAAGTACAGCTAAATTCTCGGTTACCTTTCTAAGACAGTTTATTTTCCTATGAAGTGTGGCATACATGAGTGTAAGGAGCTACAGGAATCTGTAGCAATTATTTTTCTTGGCCTTTGCATAAGAGGACAAGGGGAAACACCAGGCTTTTTGCAGCCAAGACATCTCTACAGAGATAAAATGAGGGCCCAGCTCCATCACCACAGGCTTCATGTGCTTCAGCTCAGCTGAAGATGCTGCACTGCCTCAGTCCCAGTGGCCAAAGCTCCCTCCCCATGCCCTGTCTCCATCCTCTGCTGCAAGAAGGTGCTTGCAAAACAGACTCTAGCTTTGCCCTGAAAATCTTTCATTTCCTCTCCACTCTTCCCCTGTTTCTTTGCCTCCCCTTCCTTTTCTCAGAGCTGTTTCATTTTCTTTTCCATGTTATTACTAAAAAATCCTGGAAAAGGAAAACATTCAGAGAAGCTAAAGAAAAAAAAATCCAAACCCCAAATATTAGAGCTTTGAGTCTTGCTGAGCAATCAGGAGTCTTGTTTTAAAAGGAAAAGCATTTGCAGAAATCTGGCAAATCCAGGATGTTGTCACCTCTTTCCTATAAAATTGTTCCTCATGTAATTTGGAAACTCCTCCAAGGGTGTTTTTGTCTGGCTGCATTTTTACCTAGCAGGTCTCTGAAGGGTGAGTTCTCTGTGGCTGAGTGCTCACAGGTTTTCAACACTAAGAGCTTTCCACTCTTGCCTCTCTCCCATGCTGGTGGTCCACAGCTGATGCTGGGAGGTGCCTGTTCTCTCTTTAACACATATTTTCAACCTCAGCCAAAAGCCTTTTGCTACTCCCTTCACTTGGACACAGAGCAACACCTCACTCTGTTCACCTCTTTCCCCTCTCCTTTGGAGGAGAATGAGCAAAATGGATTACATCCATCTGCATTGCTGAACTCACAGGGAAAACTTTCCCTGCAGCCCTTGAGGACCAAGAGACTGCCCATGTCTCATGTGTTTGGAGAGCTCCAGGCAAGCCAGAGCTCCACAGAGAGATATCAGACACAGAAACCACCAGGGAGCTTTTGGCCAGCAAAGACCAGAGCTTTCCAAGCCCAGCTCGTTAGAAAAAGATGGAGAAGATATTTCAGCACACACAGGACTAACAGGAAAGACCTCCTGGGCTCTCACCTCCCTAGTCCACCAAACCACAGAGTCTTTTCTTATACTGGGAGCGGGAAGCTCTGACACTGCACACTCAGTTGCTTTTGCAAACCTATCCAGTAACAAATTCCCCCATTCCCTCTTGGGTTTCCCATTTCTTCCACGGGATCATATTATCTCATTTGCCTCAGATGAGCTCCATGGTGAATAGCTCATCTCTCCCCAGTGCTTTGAAGATGCAAAGCAGGACAGTATGGAAATGCCAAGTGTTCCCGTAGCACCAGCAGCCTGTTGGGAGGCGGGAGGAGTGACAGTCCTTATTCTGATCACATCCCCCCTCCAAAATCAACAGTGACACCAGTGTGAAACCAGAACGAGACCCCCGCTGTGAAACAGTTAACATCGGTTAGATCTATTTTGACTTTAAAAAAAAGGGAAAAAAAAAAAAAAAAAGAGTGGGACTACAGTTTATTTTACATGGCTTCCTGGTCAAAGCCTCAGACGTTTTGTAGATATTTATTAATATATATTAACTGTAAAGAAAGTTAACTGCTAATGTAATTTATTCCCGTCTTTGTTTCATACACCTTGTATTGCTTTCTCTAAAGCTGTTGATCTTGGAGAATCAGAGGGGTCCTGGGGAGCTGCTAACAGAGAGCAATAAATCAGCACTCTGAAAGCTTCTGGTTCATCCCAATAACTTGGAAGAAAATTTGAAAAATAATCTTTTTCTTTTTTTTTTTCCTCCTTCTTCCAAACTGGCAATCTTCACAAGCTCTATTGTTTTCATGTGCAGGCTGATATATGACAGCTTAAATAAATACATAGTTCTTAATGGAGTAAATTCAGCCTTGGTGTAATTGGATGCCATGCCATTAGAGACCTTGGCCCAGGCAGTGCTCTCCATCCCAGAGGATCTCACAAGACCCTTCAGACTCAAACAGAAGGTTGTTATACACTTTAATTCTACCTATTATGTCACTGCAGACTAATCCTCTGTTATAAAGAGTACTTAACTATATATCTATTTATGTTTACAGACATGGATTTAAGTGCTGTTTATAATGACAAGGATGTATATATACAACATGTATATGTAATATAATATGTATATAAACACAGAGACACATCCTAAATCATACAAGTGATGGAGTCCTTGAGCAAAAATGGCTTGAGAAGCTGGGGGGTTTTTTATGTCAGGAAAATAATGTGGCTTTTCCTGAAATTGTTCTGAAAGTGACTTGAATTCCCTCTGTCCAAATTAGAGCCAAAAACGCTCGGAAATTTTCAGGCCAGACCATCATGCTTCACAAAGCCATAAGTGGTCATGAAAGAGATCTTGTGTCAGTCAGATACCCTTCACTGCAGCACCAATGTCTCTACCAGGAAAGAGAGAATTGCAGTGATACAATTGCTGCTCACAGAAGACACTTCCAGGGTGAGGAAGAAAGAATAAATTGCATTTTGAAGTTTTCCCTGGTAAGCTCACTAGCAACTCAAATCAAATAAATGCAACTCTTCATAGAGCGCTTTTCAAAGCAAGCATCAAAGTGGTATTTTGATGATCTTCTCCATATTCCTGTGAACCTCAATTCAGCAAGTTTGGTAGGGTTATCCATAAGTCCAAGAATGTCAGAGGAAAAAAAACCAAGCATTGTCATGAGAAGGTGTTAAAAGAGCGTTCAGTGCACAACCATATCTCCAAATCACTGACCACAGTCGTGTAGGTGAACACAACCAACCCACTGTCACAAATCAAATCAGTGACACTTTTAGAAAACAATCAATTTGTCTGGACTTATTGTCCCTTGGTCCCTCCCCCCAGAGCAGCAGTTCATGTATGGACCACGTGGGAAGAGCTGCAGATGAGCAAAGTGAGCCTTCCAGGAGCTCTAAAGACAGAAATGTGGTGAGCCTTGCACAAAAAGCCCACGTTGGGTACACAGAGAAGCTGCATTTTAGTGAGGGCTCTGGGCTATGGAAAGCTCAGCTGGAAGAGGGGGAGTTAGGGGCTAAGCACCAGGATAAAAGCCTGGCTCTGGGATTCCTCTCTCAGGAGCTGTGCTCAGAGCTGGACATGCCCTGCATCGCATCCTGCCATCCCTCTTTCCCTGTTGAAGCTTCTCCTACCCAAAATCAGTGGAAGCACCAGAATCTCATTTGTACTAAACTTGAGGGAGCACAACTGATAGCTCAAACCTTGAGCAGTATTTCCCAAAAGCCAAAAAAGCCAGGACCAAGTGTCGTGGTCTGAAAGGAGCTTTGGTCTCTCAGAACATCCTGGCAGAAAGGGCATCTCCAGGGCTGAGACCACCAGAGATGCTGTCCAGCTCCCAGACTGGGCTGACAGACTCCCACCATGCTGGAGAGCCCTTTTCCATCCCCTGCTGCCCACCAGGGACTTCATCTCAGGATTAACCTTGTGTTGTCTCACCAGAGGCCAAAACCCCAACACTTACACACCCACAGGGAGTTTTGCAGGAGAAAAAGTGCTCAAAGTGCATTTTGTCCAGGTATTTTAGCTGAGAGGGATAGATCAAATAAATACCATTTGTTGTTTAAAGTGCAAATCCCAGCAACTGCTTTGAACGGGAGCATTTGGTAGTTGACACATCTACGGATGTTTTAAATCATAAGGGCATCCACTCCATTTTAGTTTTAATGTGTTTGTGTGCGAAGTTCTTTGTCATTCCAGCCCACCTGTCTCAGGGCACAGAAATCAAAAACAGGAGTAACTCTCAAATTTCACCTCAATTTAATCCATCACAGAAAGCAGACTGGTTTTGCACTGTATTAAAAAAAAAACCAAAAAAAACCCCACCAGGACATTTAAACAAAGTGACACAGATCATCAGCAGATCAACTGAAAATGACAGCTCAATCAAACAAATGTATGTTGAGAATTTCCACAGGGCAGCTCTAGCTGCAGCCAAACCAAATTTGTTTAGTATACATAAGTTAGCTGCTTAGAAACATTCAGTATGCTGCTAGCCAGATGATGACTTTCCCAGATAAACATCTATTTAACCAAATATCCCCCCCACCCATGGAAGTGCTAGCAGAGTTTTGATGGATTCTAGTCTCTTAAAAATACAACTTTGCTCTGGTGGCAGGCTGGTACTGACCCACCCATATGGCTCCTGACTAAAAATAACTAAACACTTCTCAAAAAAACTGTTATAACCACCAAAAAGTAGGCAAAACTTTATAATCCTGATGGAGTGCTTCTGGCTGCCAATAAATTCACAAAGTGGCATGAGGGTGAAATACAAATTATGAACTTGGGAAGCACCAGAGAAAACTGCACATCCTGGGTCGTATATCAAGTATATGGAGAGGAGAGGATTTGTCTGATTCCTCTTTTAAAGTGAGGTATTCCTCCTGAAATCAATGAAAAACCTCCTATTGATTCCAGAAATGCCACATAAATCTCTCGCTGAGGAAATATATTGATAAGAGTTCCCTGCTGTGATTCTGACCTGCTTTAGAGCAGATTTTCTCAGGTGTTGTTTAGTGACAGTCAAAACTAAAAAAATAATTTTTAAGATGAGAAAGTAATCTGGCAAATTTAAAGTCCATTAAAATACACAAGAAGTTTCAGCCAAACTCAGATGCCCAAGCAAAAGACGTTTCGGTTCAGGAAACAGCAGCGCTCTGGGCAAAATCAAGGCATTGGATTTCAGCCAGACTAGAAGGATTTGGTCCACAGCTACTGAAATTAGTGGCCAAAAGCCCATCTGATGTGAAATAGCCAGATTTTATTCAGGGTGACCATTTTAGGGACCAGCAGTGCACTTGCTGTTCACCTAGCACATGCACACACGTGTGTTTAAGGAGTGATTGTCCAACTATATAACTTCAAAATGAATAACTGACAGGGAATGACTGTCTAAACACAATGATTTGTAAGATCAATTATAATTTTGGTGAAAGCCTATATTAAATTCTTTTAGGGTTGTTGTTTTTCAACTCCCGATTTGTTAAATGACTCAAAAATAAAAGCTACTAGGCAACATGTATCCGCTCTTCAAAGTTCTGTCAAACAAAACAGTGCCTATAAAGCACATATTCTGATGGACATCTGCTTGCTATTTAATATCCACAAAGAGAGTATTTACAAAAAAATACAAATGCAACAAATTAGGAGGGCTGTGGTGCTGGCGCATCCCGAGGAGCGGCGCTTACGCAACGATCAGAGGGATGTGGGATGGCAGTGGAGAGAATAGATGCCTACAGATATGTCACAACTTATTTCCTGGGGGGGGAAATGCTCCAAGAGGTCATTGTAAGTGATGTAACCAACCTAAATAACTTGGAACCAACCCGGAGGTTGCCTGAGGAAGCCAAAATCAGCTGTACTGTGCCAGCAGTGAGAGATGTATGCTTGAAGGTTCTCATTGCAGAGGACACCAAGGTGCCCCTGTTGGAATGCAGAAAGCCCAGTGTGTCCTGGTCTCATCATCAGAGCCAGAGGTCCACAGAGCCCGTGAGATGAATAAAATGAAGAATTTAAAAGAGTCAGAGTCTGACGGGATTGGGGGAGAGAGAGAAAATTCCTTAAGTACACTCCTGGTGTTCGGGTTTTGCTGAATATAAAAACACTCACTGTTGAACACTGTAGATTTCCCTAAAAAGTAACTTTCTGGGGGGAGTTTAGCTCATGAGGTTTGAGTGCATAATTGTGCTTTTGCCAAAATTTGCACATTGACATATTGCTAGGGAAGAAAACCATGGGAAAGCAGGGATGAAGGATGACAAAACTCAACAGTATTAACCCCCAGAAGGGTTCCTGCTGGATATTGGTTTTTCCAAATGCTGTTTCTCCCAGTGCAAAAGAGCCATCAGATGATACAGCACAGACATCACAGAGCTCAAAGTTTGTATTATTTTCAGTGGCACAAGATTATTTTTAATCTTTTCCCCTTCCACTTCCCCTCAACATAACACAAAAAACCAAGATGAAATTGTCCATGCAACTGAAAAACAAACAAGATGCAAACTCCCAAATTAATACTCGGAAGAGAAAAGAAGCAACTGCAAAAATAAATAGAAAAAGTAGTTTAGACAAATTAACCTGGTCTGCCCAGAACAGCAACAAACCAAAAAAAAACCCACCAAAAAACAAACAAACAAACCCCAAACACAAAAGTAAACACTCCCTGAAACTCCTCCAAAACAACAACCAAAAATGGTAGATTTTCTTTGATTTTTGGCCGTATGGCTGCTTTCAAATGTTGTCTGGAGATGCAAACCAGCTCAGATGAAATCCATGCAACTATGAGAATTACCATCCTCTTTTTCTCTAGCCCCAACAAGCTATACATAAAATACAATTCCAGACTAGTTGAGTTGCTGTGTGAAGTCCACAGACAAACATATAAAGGAGGGTGGTGCAGATTATCACTGGTAGCAGGGCAACCAAAGATCAATCCATGAAATCTTCATGCCTATTGACAAGAGGTTTGTCACTTAAATCTGACTTTTATTTATGTGAGTAAAGCCATTTTATTCTTAGGGAGTTAAACACCCAAGTTCAAGGAGACAAACTGAGCATACAACCCACAAAGACATCTTTCTCACACTGCTCACTGAAGAGAACATACACAGGACATATTTTATATATGTATGGGTAAATCTTTTATTTCCTCTTCTCCCCCTGGCCTGGCTCCCTAAGGTGCTGAGCACTCATCCTGCACACGGCAGGAGTCCAGAAATCCATGCAGCTGACTCAAAGCGGACAACCAAACCAGCAGACCTTTTGTAATTTTCCCAGATTATTACAAAACATCATTTACAGCCCTGATTCAGGGCTAATTTAACCCAGTCCAGACTAGAACCAACTCAGCTCACAGCTGGTATTGAGAAGCTCAATACGAATAAAGATGGTTGTAGAAGTTAACGTAGGTAAGAGCTAGAAGCAAGAAACTCAGCTTCAGAAGAACAACCAACACAAGGAGATCTGCAGAAATCAAAGCACAGGATGCACTATGGTTTCCACTGCATTCCTCAGCCTCAGGGATCTGCCAATATTTTGCACGTAAGCACAGGGACCTTCAAAAGAGCCGGGTTTGTCCCAAGAAAGTACAAAACAATCACTACAAAGGCAAGCAATGAAAAATCCTCCTCCTGAACAAACACGCCGTAAAAATGAAGTATAAATCATAAAACCCAAATGAAAACAACCACTCCCCCACCCCAAAATTGCCAAAATAATGGGATGAGGAAGTTTCCTCTGATTAGATTAAATGCTGCAAAGGTCTTTCCAGTTCCAGTAACAAACTACTTTAGAAGCAGTGGCAGAAAGCAACACAACACTGAGCAATGCAGGGAAACACAGAGGCAAAGCAAGGATTGATCCAGAGCCCTGGGATAAAAGCTTTGCCTTCCCTCAAAATGCATGGAAAAGGCTTCTCACAAGTGGGCCACCTTGACTAACTCCACTCACAGGGGTTTGCTGCTCAGGTCAGTGGAAGAAAAATGAAGCTAACAAATGTTTTTGAAAACGCCAGTTCTTGAAAGCAAACTTATTACGCTGAGGACTGAGCACCATCAAGCACAAAACTCCAGCATCGCAGCTTCAGACAAAATGCCAGAGCCTCACACAAAGCACCTCTCCAAGATTATTTCCCCAACTCAGCAGAGAATACAGCAAAATAGGTCATATATCACAGGAGCAAAACAATGCCATGCTCAGCAATGAAATTCCTTGGGACAAAGGGTTTCCACATTTATTCTACCCCACCATTTCTCCACATGTCTCAATCTCACAGGAGGTCAGCTTCCTATGCCTCAGTCTGCCACGTTCAACCTGGGATGGAGAAAGTCTGGCAGAGACAGAAAGGAGAGGGAAGATGCTAAAATGAGTCTTTAGTCTCTTTTATCTAGTTTTCATCCTTTACAGTGCTCCCTTTCAGGCATATGAAACCCAACAAAACAGGCAGATTGCTCTGACCTGTCACAAAAGGGGTTACAAACATGGACACAAGACCAGGAAATCCATGCCTGCTGTTATACATCCACCAAAAGTGGTGACCTCATGGTGACCTGGTCCACCAGGACACCATCATGGTGTTTGGAGGCACCTTTCACACAGCCCTGCCAGTGCAGAGCCCTCACTCCATCACTCCCATGGAGAAGGTGGTCCTCCCTTTTACCCTCTTCTTGCTAGAAAGCTCATTTTTGGCCTCAGAATATTCATGGACACTTTACTGCCCATTTGTACTTGTTCCAGCACTGTCCTTTAGCTTAAATGGTTTGCTGGGAGTGTTTGTCACCTTCAGCATCAGACATAACCTCTATCAGCCTTCATTTTCCTCAGCTACACAAGCCAAGCTTTTTAGCCTATTGTTGTATTCAATTATCAATCATCAACTGTTCAATTAGAGACGGTGCAAGTCTAAGACCCAGGAGCCTCAGGAAGAGAAATATCCCAGCCACTGTGACAGAGACAACATGAAGTTGTGTCAGGAGCAAGTATACAATTAATCCATAAATCAGGAGAGAAAACAGGGGCAAGGGGAGAATTAAAAGCAGCATCTCCCCTTTCAGTGGGTTAATGTGACTTCTTCTCACTTTGCTGCAGAAATCACATCCAGGACAAGTTGCTTTCAGGAAGCAATTACAGGGAAGCAGCAGTGCAGAAGATGGATCTGTTTCTCAACTCTTCCACATGTCACTTCTGAGGAAGGAGTTGGTCATGGGGCTCACAACTTCAAATCTAAATATTTCCCAAGGAAAACATCCCTAGATGTGAGTGTTATCTTTGGGGCACACAGGATCTGGAGCTATGCAAACCACTTTGAAGCATTTTATGGACCAATCCAAAGAATATCAATTAAATTCTGATCTCTCTGCTGTTAAAGGCAAACTTATTGATTGATTACATGGGGCAAGATGTCATCTGTGTCCTCTGTTGCTCTATTCCCAGGTTCTGTCATACAAATTTCATGTGTCCCATGGATGTAAGGGACAAGCAGTATGGGCAAAAGCTGTAAAATGCAACTGTACGAGCTTGACATAATGTTTTCAATATTTCTGTTTAACCTATAAATGGGAAGGCCTTTGAAAATTAATAATTAATATTGAAAATTAATCATAACTGAAGATATTTTCAGCCACATTTCTTTTTAGTCCTGAATACAGGGGAACTCCATCATATAAATATATACCTGTGTGTCTCAGGGCAGAGAGGAACCTTTCATTACAAAGGCCTTTCTTGGAAGAAACTTGATCTTACTAATATTAAAAAAAAGGCTATTTTATGATATGTCTCCCTTTCACAAAAAATTTCTAGAGATTTATTTTCATTCCAGTGTGGAAAAAAAAACCAAAACAAACTCTGAAACATAACAAGCTTCTGTAGAAAATAAGTAACATCCTGCAGGCAGCTGCAATGATCATGCATTTATTCAAGTCAAGCTAAAAACACTCTGAAAAAGTAAAAATTCCTTTTAATTAAAACATTTACAAATATCATTTTACTTGTTGCAAAGCTGTGAATTGGCAGCTGTGGATCTGCAGCAGGTGCACATGGCTATTTTTAACACTCACTAAAGAATGGGTAAAGCTATTTCAACTCCTTGCTATATTCCCACATATCTTTGCTTCCCTTCTGGCAGGGAAGGAGTTTGTGTCTATCCACACCCCTCAGCAGGCAAATCCAAGCCTTTTCTACTAATAGAGGCTGAGGTTAACACGAAGCAATTCAAAGCTTCCCATTAATTACTGCTAATTGTCACGGCAATCTTCCTTTCTCCTGTTTTACATCATGAGCGAATGATTTTTTTTTCATTGCAGAATAGGTAAGAAGAGAGATGCTTGGGAAAACATAATTAGCTCTGCTAATTAGTGTGATCTGATTTGAATATTTCTATTTGCTTTTGTAATAAAAAAAAAATAAGGCAGCTCAGTGAAGTCATCTCCACATTTTAAATGTTCAATTCATAATTTAGGAAAACCAGACTGCAAACCTGTTTCTCCATACAAAAAAAACCAAAAAAATAAAACCAACTCTGATGGCTGAATATCCCCCAGGCAATGTTGTCCACAAAGAAAGAGGGAAGAGTCCCTTTCCAGAGGGAAAGCTGGGAGGATACAGCCATGTCAAATCTCCCACAACTCAAACTTGTTTAAAAGCACTAATAACCCAAAACTAGACTTTAATTAAATAATTGTGCCTGCTCACTTTGCCTTTCAGCAGCAAGTAGGTCAATTTGCATTGGCATCTCTGTCTGAGCCACACCACTGCTGTTCTCATATCAGTGGGGATTCAAAGCAGTTCAGGGCAATTTTAAGGCAGGCTGGAGGACTCGTGCAGAATCTGTCCAAGGGCTGGTTTTAGTTACTTTAATTCCAAGCTGCTGAAGAACTCCTCAAACCTCTTCAACCCTTAAAGTTCAGAGGTTTCAATAGATTAACTGGATGGTTTTACCTCCTTGCACCATTCTAGGAGGATATATCTCCACTCAATCCTCCTGGGATGAACAGTGAGTTTCCCTCTTGATGAGAAAAGCGAAATATTCCTCTGTACATAAAGCATGCCATGGCAGTGATTTCATTAAAGCTTTGGATTTGGCTGAAAAATCCAAGCACTGAAACACCTACCACAATTTCTTTTACTCTTGTGAACAAAGAAGATTCTCAGAGCTGTTGAAGAAGTATAAATAAGAACACATTGATTTATCCAACATCCCAGCTACTACTGGAGCTGATGTGCAGCCAGAGGAGACCAAGAATGTTGTTTTACACCACACAAGCCTGTGGTGTTAGACTAGCACAAACTGGGTGAATAAATACAGGTGATGATTTATTCAACCTGTTTCTGTTTCACATAATACCCGAGCAGGTTATGATATTCTTTTACAGGCTCCCAAATCCAAATACGCTTCTGGATATTTTTAAAGTCACGACTGACTGGAAATATTTGTGATTTTAGCTGTTTTGTTTAGCAACGAGCAGTCAGAGCTTGCTTCTACCCCCCGACCCGACGAGCCCCCAAACATTTCCAGCACAATTTCGTGCAGATGTGAAATTATGTTCACCTTCTGCTGGTAACTCTTACCAGCAAAATAATAAATTCAGTTAATAACGGAAAAGAGTATTCATGGTGCTTTCTTGACAGTGCTCATTCACCTCTGCACTTGTTATGGTAAAACAGAGTATTTGACACTGCTCGCTTTTGGCAAGGCTCCACCATTCAGACAGTGCTGCTGCCACAGGCTGGAACAGATCCTGGGCAGTAAAAAAATTTAAAAAAACCCAACCAACATCTCATTGTAAAACACAAATGCTTTCCTGATGGAGCAGGGGCTTTCTGGGAGGCTGCAGCCCATCTCCAGGTAGGCTGCCATGCCCTGGAGATGGTGTTTCTGTACAATAGCTGTGGTCACTGCACAGAAACTCCTTCTCCTGCACAGAAAGTGAAAGCCTTTGGTTGTTCTTCCAAGCAGGACACAATATGAAACATGACTGGGGAGTGTTCTCCATAAACAAACCAAGCCTGTCTCCTTACAGAGCTGCCTTTCTTCTCCCAAGACCCACTAAAAGCTTGGAGTCTCCTTGAATCTATTAGAAATCTTTCCTGGAGAGAGGAACCAGACATTGTAAATGAACCTTGACTTAGAAGCCCCCTTGTACCTGCAAATATCCCACAGATTCCAGAGGCATTTTATGTCCTGCCTATTTACCTGTCATGCTAGTTCTCACCCTATGATTCATTTCTTTTTAATGCTTTCAGCATTTTTTACTGATACTTTTCAAGGTGTCAGGGTATCCCCCCCACAGCACTTTTGGATTTCCTTGCAGAAATAATACACTGCGGCAATATACAGAGAGTATTGTTGAGATGCTTTGTGAAAACTTTTTAAAAGAAAGCTGTCCCCATTACCTACATGCACAGAGCCATGTGTAAAGGACTAATAACTCAGACCAGGCTCTCAAATAAGCCTGGTGAGCACAGGAGGAGGACAAATCCTGAACCAGGCTGTCTAGATGGGAGTTGGACCATCATCCTCCACACAGGGCAAACACAGAGTCACTCACAGCATGGTCTGGACAGTCTTTAAACCATGAAGGATGAAGATTCCCTCCTCTGTGTATCCCAGGGCTTGCTCACACATAGGACACTTTTTTTCCCACACCCAACTCCAGGTTTTTAAAATCTTACTGGCACCAGGGGTGTAAAACTGGTGGTTTGGGGGTACATGGCAAGTAAAGGGGATAAAAATTCACTACTGCCCACACTCTGTTTGATCCAGCCCTGGTTCCCACTGCCAGGGTGCCCACCAGGTCCCAGCAAACAGAATTCTTCCCCATTTGGTCCTTTCCCTGCTTGTATCTCCAGAAAAGCCCTGACACTGTAGCAGAGCTTGTTCTTGAGCTTTACGGGATTTTTTTGTGCTGCACAAAAATGAGTCTTTTTGAACAGTAAAGAGGGAAATCCCCATACAGAAAGCTACTGGAACTTAGCCTCATCTAAATTCAGATCTGACAATATCATAGCCACTCTGCAGGGTTCAGTCTGGCACAGTAGTGCCAAAATATTTCCCAAAGTCCTGGGCAACTCCAGAGCTGCCTCTGAACACTGCCAGGCTGGCTCCATCAGCATTCTCCTGGGGGAGAGGCTGGCATGAAGTGGCTTTCCTCTCCACTAAAGCTGCCACCACACTTTCTGGCTCTCCTTCTGCTAATTCAGTATCAAGGGCAAGAACCCCATCTAAGAAAACATTGAAAATATGACATAATATTCAAACACCTGCACGTTCTTAATTATCCAAGCTGCTCCCTCCATCAAAAATATTCATTATTTGCTGCATTTCTTAAATAACAGGGAAAGTCACCGCTGCATTGCCTAATAATGTATGCCCACAACTCTATTTTCCCCATCTGCTATGCTTGCCTAAGACTGGTCATTTGTTACCTGCTAGTTCCAATTGATTTCCTTTTGCCTCTGCTTTCCTTCGCCATGAGTGCAGGGAACAAACAGCACGATTTATACCAGCCATCCAGTACCAATCATTAGATAACAAGGCCCTTTACTGAAAGCATTTAGAGTAAAACAATACTTTAAGTTTACCTTTGCTTTCAGTTCCTTCTTTATTACTCCAGGTTCAAAATAAGGCCAAGGAAGTTCCGCTTACACGGGACATTAGACAATCATCCAAAATAAATCCTTCACATCCTATACAACGTGCAGGGCCCAGGTTCTATTGCAACTGTTTAAATTTCTTTTTTAAATCGGTTTCATGAGATTCCCAGGCTTCCTTCTCTTATGCCCATTTGCCACCTATTGACCTGGATGTGGAGAGAACAGCTCTATTTTTGGTAGGGTGGCTTTTACCCCACAGAGTCCCAGGGGAGGATGAGTTCTGGGCTTCAGCTCATCAAGCCTGATGGAAAAACAGAGAGAGAAAGGGGGATTGGGAAAGACCTCCTGGTTTCCCTCCTTAGCTTTTCCCACCTCAAACCAAGCAGGAAACAAGTGAAATCATTTTGCACTGAGTCTGCTTTCATTCTCATTTTCTCTGCACTGTGGAAACTTTTATTCCCCACACTAAAAGAAACTAAATATGAGGAACCAAGCCCAAGAATATAAAAATCAGCAAGCAACTCGAAAATTCAAACCTGCCAGGTGTGCACTGAGGCTCTTTTGGGTGACTTGGTTTGTCACAAGGAGGTAACACTCCCTGGCAGGACAAAATGCTATCCTAATATCAATTCCCTTCCCATGTTAATAATTGCTGTGTGCATTCATATCCAGCCTTTGACAAAGTTTTATGAATATCCAGCTTTTGACAGAGTCAGAACTTTCCACTGAAACAATGTCATTTTTTTCTAAAGGCAGATTATGCTCCAGTAAAACTTTATTAATATTTTTCCAGCAATAGCTGTTGTACCTGCTTGAATTCAGTGTCAAGGAAAGTTGTTGATATTCAGCCACCCCAGGGGATGGGAGAAGTTCAGGTATTTTAAAAGAGAGGCTTTCTGCAGGGTTGCTGTCCCCTCTCACCCCAGCCATGGCCAGAAGCACGGGGTGATGTAGAGAAAGCCTCACTATTCAGTGCACACACCTGAAAGTGCAGAAGCAACAACACCCAGAAAATTGAAACCTTTTAGGTCAAGGCTGCTGAGCAGACTGGTTCCCTCTGTGACACTGAATGGGCTGTCTCCATTACCTAATTCTTCTGGAAGTTCAGGGGAAAAAGTCCCCCAGTGGACACTCCTGAGCACTTTGGCAAATCTGGATCTTATTTAGGTGCCTAACTCGGGGCTGAGCAGTAGAGGACTAGCAGGGTGATAATAAAAGAAAAGATTGCAGCAATTTATCACTGGGGAGCAGCACAAAACCCTTCCCAAATCTTTTATTAAACAAACTTTAATCAATATAGTCTGGTTTCCTGAAGTTAGACTCAAGCTGGGAAATCCAGATTTTGATTTCACCAAATAATTCATGGCTCCATCTCCAGAAATATGCTGGAGAATCCTCCTTAATTTTCCACAGAGTTATTCTCCTGAAATAAAATTGATTCTGTCTCTATCATGGCAATGCATTTTTTAATCCTGCTTTATACATTTTAGCAGATACATGTCTTGCACAGTATAGCAGTTCTTTTAATATTTTATTAGTATTATATGTAAGACAATATAATTTATCACAGCATTTTGAGACAAGGGTCAAACACTTCTTCTGACAGAAAAATTAAAAATCCTTTTCACTGAATATTTATATGTTCTACCATAAATAAAAAAAGAAGTTTTCACATAAAAATCTATTAATTTCAAATCCAAGTGCTTTGGGTTTTATGCAAGTGCAAAACCTTTGCAAGGGGCACATCCAAACCTCAGTGAATCACTTGAAAATGCCCTTAAAGCCCAAGGGGCTGAGCCTGGGCCCTGTGGCATTCAGTTGTCAAAAGGGGAACCTGGGTACATACTCTCATGTGCTAATAATTGAAAGGTCAGCTCCATATACCTTTCGTTTTGCACAGGGCTGTACAGGCTGGGATTTTCATCTCCAGTTACCCATGAGTCTAAGACTGCCTCTGCTCATCACAAAAGAGAAAACTGGTGCAATTCAAAGAGCTGTTGTCATGCCCAGGTTTAAAAAAATGTTCAAATTCCAAATAAATTTGACTCTAAGGTTTTTTGCCCAGGCCTGTGTGAACTAATACTGAAAGGTTGTTGTCAAGCTATATCAAAAAAACCCTCTGATTGCAGCCAACTGTCCATCCTTCCTTCAGCAGGGGGGCTGCATGTAATTTTCTGCCTTCAATTAAGATTCACCACTAAATTCATCCTCTTTTAAAACCATATTATTGCACCCTATGGTATCACATGAAATGCACAGCAAAGGTTTGGGAATTCTTTTGGAGGATGATGGGGAGTGGAAGCCCATGTTAGAGGCACAATGGAAATAAATGCATAATTCAGTCCTTGCTTTTTCATTTGTCCTTGGCATTAATGAAGAACAAATTAGCTACTCTCCTTGGGTGTCTACCAGAAATAATAGTAACAACTAGAGCTCTTTCCCCCCCTCAGTAATATGTTCCTTTGTAGATAAGCACTGTGAAGAGGTAAAATTATGTCTTTTAAAAGTTTACTGTTTTCTTGTTCTAAGATGTAAATGATAAGGTTGGGACTGGGAAGCAATTCAGAAATATTTATTCCACTGAGACAATAGCTTTTTGTCATCAGAAGAAAGAATTGGTGACTACCAAAATGAAACAAAAAGACAACAGCATTAACCATGGCTTGTGCTACACCAGTAAATAAGAAACACCTTTCCAACAGCTCAGCACCAGGCCCTGACTGAGGGATGGGAATTTTCACCCCAGAAGGTGACCTGGCTGAGAGACACAGCATTTTTATTGTTGCTCATGCATGTGCAATAAATATAATAAGACACTGGAAGCATTTCCTCCTCTTCCAGATGATTAATTTACAGTCAGTTTCATCAACCTTTTATGATATGTAACAGGGACTTATGAAAAACACAAACATCTTTGCATTATTTTACAGGTATGACATCCTGACCGAGGTGGTTCTTGGTTGGAAGGAAACATTCAGCCTGGAACTGGAACTTACTTCAAATAAATCTACTCCAAAGCATTGAAATTCATGGTATAACCAAAGCAAAACAAAATAACATCTCTCAAGTGACAACCAGCATGTGGACAGAGCTGAAAGACAGATCTACCTGCAATGCAATGCATTTGTGTAATTAAATCAACCTGCCACTCTCTCATCTATTATGTAGATGCAGAAATACTAATAATAATTATCCTCACATATCTAGAAAGACTGAATTAATGGTTCCAAGCACCGAGAACTTGTTTGTGTTTGGATCTCTCTCGCCAGAGCTTCTTTAACTAGCTCCTGGGTAGAATTCATTAATTTTTATTAACAGGGAAAACATTTGTCCCCGTGACAATATTTGCATTGCCTGAATGATTTTCACCTCTGCCACAAGGTGTACTATCGGCTCATACATCACGCGATTACTTGGAGAGCAGAAAGACCCTCAGTCATTAGTGAGTGAATTAAAGATGATCTAAAGAGCTATTAATCACAGTGACAAAAGCCTTAATGTTGCTGTGACCCTAGTGGAGCCTGGGGACTAAAAGGGAAGCCGAGGGAGAGAAAATGGAAACATATGTTTTCTCCAAAATAACCTACCTTAGGAGAACTGTCAAAGATAGAGTCCCTTCAAACTGAGAAATTCTGCCATACCAATGCTCCTAGATTGTACTAGGACAGGTCCTGTGGTCATCTACTTTATTATTATTATTACTCATAGTCACGATAAACAATTAAGCAATAAAAGATATATGGTTTGTTCAGACCTTCCTTTTCTTTGCCAGAAGTTGTTTAAAACCAGTATATTTAGAGCAAACTGATACTTGTAACATACTCTGGGATAAACAGAGATCACTTAACTCCCAACATAGTTCAGGTTAAAGACTTAGGATCCACATCCCCTGTGGAGAACACCAGGCAGCAAACCCTGAGTCTGCATTTTCAATTTGAAACTGTACTACTAAATAAATTCAGGAAAAAGTGAAGCCTTTAATTTGCTGACACCAGCTTAGATTCACCAAGGTGAATCAGACATCCAGACAGAAAGCTTAATTCACACAAACCCCAAATATATTAATATTTCTGTTAAAAAAATATTTCTAATATTCCCAATAATCACTTTAGGCATTCTCAATTCCAAGCTTTTCTTGTTGGCAGTGGCTTAGTAAGTCATGTCTATAATAAAGTTATCTCTGTTTTATGGGCAATGAGATACCAATACAAAAACTGTTCACACAGATGTAGCTGAGAGCCTCACTACAAACACTACCTCATACTGTATTTCCTTCAAATATTGCAGTCTGTAGATAGAAATTAATAAACTGGTATTTCTCCATCTGTTTGCACTACAAGGAGATGTGTTGCAGCAGCTGAGCTCCTGTTACCCTCTGCTGTGCTTGTCTGTGCCTCAGGGACAGCACAGAGTTCTTTCCTGCTAAGAATGCTCCAATGCTGCTCCCAAATCATATTCCCTGAGGATCTGACCCACAGCTCTTGGAAGGTTCCTGTTTGCTTTGTCAACTTTGAATGGATACAGAGGTGCAGGGAAACATCTGTAATGAGCACAACGGCCAGATATTAAAAATTAGTTTAAGGAACACCAGGAAGCTTCTACCTTTCTCTGTCTTCCTTTCCCTCCACCCTCTGAGGCTACCAATTAGACAAATTCAGTCTCCCAGAATTCATTCAAGAGGGTTTAAAATCTCTTGTTCCGCTCTCAGGCTCCAATCCCACGCAGATCTCTGGGATAATAGTGGACTCCACAAAGATGAACTTGTTCTCAGACAGGATTGTTGCCTTACTTTTTATAAAACTCTTAGTATTTAGTGATGTGATATCTGATCAGTCTAAAGCAGAACTTTCATCTCAATGAGAAAGGGCACTACATATTCATCTGGTGTCAGACCCATACTTAAACAAGCTTCCTCAAATGACAGATCAGAAGCAAGAAGTGGCCTCTTTTTTCTAATAGCATCAGCCCAGCTGCAGATCTCAGTGGCGCTTATTCTCAGCTGGTCTGCTTTCAACTTTCACTTCCCATTTAGAAAGCTAAATTGGGAGTGCTTTAATCTTCTGGGTTCGTTTCCTTAATGAGAAGTGAAAGGTATAAGTGGCAGCAGGTAAAGAGATATTGAAAGCTGTGGCAGACTAGCATTTAAATTTTAAGAAAAGCTAGATCAGAGCATTTTCTAACATTTTTTTTTCTTTCTATAATAGTGAAAAAAGAAAAAAAATATTACAAAAGCCATAAAAACCAAACTTTTTTTGCAGGGAAGATGGCACATCAGCAGAGAGGACAATTTGGGCTTTGTCCTGGGATATGCTGCAAAGCTCTGCCCCAAATGCACCACTGAAATTTGTTCATCTGAGCTCACATTTCTCAAAGAGAGTGTCCAGCCTCAAAAGTAAGCAAAGACAGTCTCATTGCCTCTAGTGTCCTCAACACCTCAGAGGATGAGGCCCTAGGAACAGAAAAGAAAGTTGTAGTTAAAAAGTCCTCTAAAAGCTTCATCCTGAAAGTATTTTCTACCAGTGGAAAACATTATGGCTTGACTTGTTTAGTTTTCCTTTCCAGATATTAAAATTGTCGTGTCCCCACATCATTTCTTACTTCAAAAACCTGAAAAAAATGAAGAGAAAAGCAATCTGATACGACATACATCCCATGAAGAGGCAGGTGTGATGCCAGGACAAGCTTTGTTTCACAAGCCTCAGCCTCTCAAAAAAGCACATTTCATTGCTCATTCCTTCACCCAAATACTTTTCCTGCTAATCTGTGTTTGTTTAGGCAGAAAGAAATTCCTATCCATTTTGGTCACAACGAAGGAGTCTCTCAGAAATCCAGGCCCTGGATTTCAACATCTGTGCCCACTTGATGATATCACTTATGTCAACATTTCCAGAAGTGGCCACTGCGTGGGACTCCCCATCCACACATGCAGCCTCAGCCTCAGACACCTGGGTCTCCCAGATTTGCTCCATCATTAGATGTTTTCTTATGTTTCCATTAAATAATTACACAAGAGAGATAAAATAAGAGTTGCACTGCTCTTGTGTCTCCCCTTCCAATAAGTCACAGCTGAAGTGATGGGGAGAAGAGTTGTCAGATAAAAGTGCTAAATCTCAGCAGCAGAAAGGAACAATTGGGGCACATTTTAGGAATATTACCCCAAGTCCATTAGCCATCAGGCACTACACCGTGGAGCACACCACTGGTGCTGCATTCCCATGGGGATCAGTCTGGAAAAATAGGTTTATATTGTGCCAAGACACCTGCTAACACCCTTCGCTGTGGTCCCCACTCTGTACCTGAATTTTTCATGGCTAATTAAGAGGTAACAGCACCTAATTTCCCACTGCACTTCAGGTGTTTGGAGGAGTGCTTTATTGTGTTTCCTTGCATTTCCCCTGGGTTTTGTTCCTACACATCCGATCCATGTGTTACTGACTTAGGCCATTAAATATAAATTGACATCTCCACTACACTGAGCGGAGTATCCCCAAAATCCCCTAAATATCACAGTGCCTTAGAAGTACCACAGAGCAGGCTGGAATATCCTGTGCTAGTGAGAGTCTGGGAAACAAAACTAACAGAGGCTCATTCCCCTAATACATGGAGAAAAGGGGATCCAGTGCAAATGAAGCATAGGATGGTAAATAAGAACTGTGTTCGCTTGCAGTCATGCACTATAGCCATTAAGCCTTAAGGTCTTAAAGGTACCAAGCAATGCATATGATAAATTTCTCAAAAACATCCCAGCCATAACATAGTTCCTGCTGATTGCTCATTTACCCATAATGCATGCTGTCATAGCAAAGCCTGACAAATGACAGCCAAAGCTCAGGTTATTTTTTACGCTGACTGCCAAGCCCCTCACCTCAGATTATTCATTTATTAGGGCAATCACTGAGGTCTGGGTACTTAATATTGTTTTCACCAAATATGAAAATGATCTACTTGCCTATTCTTTAGTTCCTCCTAGGGCAAGCCATTTATCATCAGCCCTGGATAAATGACTGCTTCATTATAGCCATAATTTATGAGATGTTAGAACTAAAGAGCCACACCTAAAGACTTAAAGCTTTAATATGGATTAAAATAAGATAATCAATCAAGCATATACAAATTCTCTTTAGAATTATTTCTTGCTTTGAAATGGCTTTGCATTTTTAGAATGGAGGTAGTCTTAAATTTCTCCTTATCCAACCTCAGCCAAGCTTGTTTAAAAGTCCATGAGGAAGTCTAGAGTATAACCTTGTTGGTCAGCCTTCGATACCACTTGGCAATCATTACACAATTCAATAAAATTGCTTTTTGTGCTAAGGACCTTTCTTTGTGGTTTTGATGGCATAGTTGTAACCCAGACTGAGAAGAGCTTCAAACCTTTTGGACCAGAACAAGTGGGCAAAATACAAAGTGATGCCAGAATCCAGCATTCTCCATAGACACTGCCATGCTTTTCATCTCCTCCTGTGGAATTTTGCTGCTCTGGTGTTACAGAAGAGAAAGAGTTGAATGTGGCTATAGAAAAATATTTCCATGATTTTAAGGGGGTTTCTGTGCCTGGAACAGCATTTCACAGCTCTGAGTTAGGGAGAGCAAAGCTTCTTCCTCTAGCTAGGGAATGGACTATCCCTCCCTGCCTAAAACAGTGTTACAGCCTGAAAGCAAACGTTTCTGGTTTGTTTCTTGATTGTATATTTGCCAGCACAGAGCCAATACAACTATTAATCCTCAAGCAAGCACCTTACTTGAAACACAAGCCTAAACCTACTTAACCACTTAATCCTGCATCTTCTGAAGCCCCTGTTGGAAACACATACTTTAGATTTTTGAGCACATATTACCAAGACAAGGATGCAGCTACAGTTTCCACTGCTGGCCAGGCATGCTGTGGACACAAAAGTCTCAGGCAGTGCTGGAGCCCCAGGGACAACAGGCAAGAGGAACAAGCTGTCCCAGGTATCCAGAGCAAGCCCATGGCAGCAGGCAATGAATGATGTGATGAACAGGCTGCCAAGGGAGGATACTTTCTTTTCTCATGAACCAAACACATCCCAAAGGGATTGATACCCTGGTAGGTGACATGGACAACCTGAGCCTCTCCCTGAAGCTCAAGCCTGGATAATGCACCCAGGAGGAATAGTGGGTGAGGCACCCAAAGATGCTATACTTGGATCTGCAAACCAAAAACCAAACTTTCCCAACAGCAACAGCTTCTTGCTGTCAGGATAAGAGCCTGTGACATGTGTTTTACTGAAGCATTTTGTTGGGTTTATGATGAGAGAATACACTGCAGCTTCACTCAACACAGCTTTAGCCAATGAGACTTCCTCAGTAATGCTAACACTGATTTAAGTGTAATCCCAGCACCAGGCTTTGTTAGCTAAAGGATATTTTTCATTCTGGGCTAAATTTCCCCCTTTCATACAACTTTGTGTCAGCACTTCAGCAGGAAAAAAACAATCCAAGCTCTGCAGTTCCCATGTGTGAGAGCTGTTTAGGCATTTCTGTGCAAAGAAATGCTTGATACACACATTATAGATGCAATGAAATTTAATATATCTACCTACCTATGTGGTTATGAACATATACATGTATAGGAACATACTTATTGGCACAGACACATATAAGATTCTTTTTATGTGTATGCAAATAAATGGCTAAAACACAAAATTATAGGCCCAATTGAAAAGTACTTAATGACTCTATTTGCATCCAGGGCCCCAAAAAGTCCATTTCTCTAGTTATTTAGGAACGTTTTAAGTGAAAGCTCAATAGAATTGAGGCACAATGCAGTTCTCAACCTCAAATGTGCTAAGAAAAATCCAATTATCCTTCCATGAGACATTTCCCCTGTCCCAGCCTCTAGAACTGGCAGGGAGGTGATGCTCCATGGCAATGGAGAAGCACATGGATCACCTTCATCCCACTGGGCTGTGGGACACCAATCCCAGCCCATTGCCCTCAAGGGGTCCAGCACCTCTCCAAGTCAAAATCCATCATCATCCTCTCTTAAAACAAATTCTCTCTCCCAGAATAAGAAGCTGTGTTCCACATTCTTCGCCAAAATAAATGTAAAATCAAGTTAGACACCCTCTAAAATAGGGTTGGCAATGCAAATATTGACACAGCGAAGAGGAGGGAGTGCAAAGCATGGCTGGACAGACAGTCTGAATACAAAATATTTCACAAAAATGTCATCTTTATTTAGTGGGTGATGAAATCAGCAACTATTTTAAAAGATTTATAGTTTTTTTTGTAGCCCGGACGTTTATGCCCCCCAGTTATATAATGGGAACGTGAAGGAAAGGCAGTTTTCACAAGTTATATTTGGGATTAACGTGGTGAGCACTCTAAATGCTGGCCTCCTGCTGATTTCCATGGAAGTTTTGCAGGAGCAGAATTTCTAGGAACAGGTAATTAAGCACTGTTTTCCCCCCTTCCCTTCTCTTTCTACACAATGGCTTTATAGTTGCACAATTTAATTCTTCTGACACGAGGCTGAGTCACCACTGCCACCACAGCACCCAAGGCACACTCAGGGTGCAATGAGCAGGCTGAGAAAACACACAGAATAAAAAAAGGCACTTGTTTTCAGTGGCATCAAGTATCCCATGCAAGTTGGGGGAAATCTTGGCCCAAAGCACCCTGCAAGGCCACAGCCCTCTGGGTTTGGAATTCTGCAGCCCAGGACTGCTCTAGTGCTGTGTCACCTTGTTGGCTGTGTGGGGATTGCTGGTCTAAACTCTGTGGAGAATCCTGTCTCTCTCCTCCCTTCATGAGGAATAAACAGCATGTAGAATAAGAGAATAAGGACAGCTTTAAGTGGAAAGTCTTCTTGACAGCTCCTTTCCTCAGGCAAACATAGCTGGCTGTGGGGACACACAGACTTGGGGGCTTCACCAGCAGGAGTGACACTTATTCTCCACTGTTCAGTGAGCCAAGGTATAGGGCTGAGGAGATTTAGGACCAAACTGTAAAGGCATCAGGGTTTTCAAAGCCATCTCTCTTATCAGCAGCTCTGTATTTGAGTTTGGTAGCTCAAGAAAGCTGTTGTGGTGTCTCCAGGTGGACAGCATCTGCCAGCAGCTCTGCTTGGGTCATGAGGTGTGGTGAAAGTGTGGTGTGGTGAAGTGTGGTCCTCCACATCCCACCTAATTGGCCTCCAGCCCCTAGAGAGCCTTGTAGCTGCACACCTGCCCTAACTCAGAAACACCAACAGCAGTGCTGGGTCTAAACAAAATCCCTGCACCTTCCCTGCAAATTTCAGATGTGGGCTTATCACAATATTAATTTATGCTGCTAAAAATAACCATTTTTTCCTTGTTTTTTAATGAACATGGTTATTCTATTAAGCTGAAAAAGTTGATGAGAACAGAACAAGAAACAGCTTCCATGCAAACTGCTAAGTTACCAATTAGCTCCTTAAAACAATTGAAAGTCACAGAGCCCCCTCAATGCACAGAGGCAGTTAATTAATTAACATTAGATGTGATTAATAATGAGTCTTGTTTAATAGTAAATATCTGCCTGCAATGCCTGCGTGTCAGAACAAAAAGCCTTCAGAGAGCGGGCAACTATATTTATCCTGATTGCGTTTGGGATTTTAACATGTTTTGTGCAGGCTGACAAATGGCCTATTAATTATCTAATGTTGTCTGACAACAACAGCTTGATAAAGATGTATGTTTTTGAATTGCTGGATGAAAACTACTGGAGAAGAGCCCCACAGGGGCCTTGCTGTCCTAAAACTGGGCTCCAAGCCATGACAACAGGCAAGACAAAGCCCTATCTCCTGCCACAGCCTTCGGAGATAAAATATGTCTTGGCATTAGGGACGTTTTCAGAAAACTGCTTCTGCAATATCTGATTAGGAAAAGGAGGAGTATGTCTTTACTAAATTGGGGTTAAGGCATAATCAATATCATATATGGAGTGTCTGGCCTATTCTGCATAAACACAGGCACTTCATATTATTAAGGAGTCTATAATGCAGAGGAAGCATATGGCAGGACATTGCAGCGCTTTCTATTCTTTTTATTTAGAACTTTATCTTCCAACCTGTTTGACAGCTGCTCCTAAGTGGTTTCACAGTGCCAAATTATTTTTATGATTGTTTGATGTTTTATTCTCCCATTTCAGTTAATGAGATAGGATCCCACAATGGTCATAATTCAGAGCTGTCAGAACTAAAAAGCATGCTTGTGGCAAGATAGCCTGATGGTAAATAAGGCTAAAAGCTGCAGATAATAAAAACTCTCTTATCCGAGTCTCCTCTGCAATCAAAACTTGGTTTGGATCCTTCTTCCCTTTGTGCTCTCTTGTACTCCAACCTTCCCTTTTGGACAGGTAAACTATCGATCTTTGGGTAATGTCACCCTTTTAATTCTGTCCAACCTTTCCTTGTAATGAAATGTGTAGGATACACAGGAAATGTTGAAATGTCTAAAGATATTGAGTGCTATATTATAATTAAAGGGCTGGAGTCCTGTTTATTGTGCCAAGGGAATAATTTGTCATATATGCTTAGAAGAAGCTGTTCAACAAATGACCTTTAAGAGTCCCAGGAAATGGGATATCTGGCATTCCCCAAGGATTTTAACAAAAACTTCCAAAGAGTTCACATTTCAGATCCTAACTTTCAGAATGATAACTGCTGTCTCTTTTATTCTTGAATGTTTTATATGGGGAGCATATAAATAAAATGAGATATAAATAAGTAGCCTTGGCTGTTACACCACATGACCGAGAACTGGAGCTTCTTTTTTCTTATCTCTACCAAAGGGTTTCTGCAAGACCTTGCAATTTCATTGCCAATTGTCTCAGCTTCCCTAGTTAGAAAATGCCTGTAAAATACAGAATCACTCATCTTAGACTAGTCTCCCACAATTTTTGTTTTCAGGAATGTACCACACAGTATCATTCTGCAGCTCAGATGGTACAACACCTCTACTCGTGACAGGCCAGATGATCAACACAAAAAATTGTGTAATTTCCTGTGGCTGAGGAAAAGCTCCCAACCATAAAACATTGGAAGAAGTTGCAGGAATTGCTCTGGTCCATTTATATGTGATTAGATGCAAAGTTTTCATTATTTGGAGAAAGCAATACCAGGCTTGCAAGAGAAAGAAGGGAGATGAAGGCAACTTCTCCAGGTGCTGGCAAAGGGGGATGTAGAACAGGGAGGGACAGGGCAGAAACTCCTCAGGAATCTCCTTTAGAAACCTTCATCTGTGGCTTGTCTGTTGAGGTAAACTCAAGTCAACAGCTGGAATTCAGAGGGAAGTTTCTAACATCCACCAAAACAAATCCTGATCCTCAACACTGACAGCCAGGCACCTCTAATAAGCTCACTTCAGAATGAATAATTTATATCCCTAGTATGTAATTCATTTCCTACTACGTTTTTTTAAAAAAGAAATCATGGAAATGATTGTGAAGCAACCAAAACAAATCAGAGCAATAATCAATTGAATAAGCTCTTGATGCCCAAACATGCAAGTCCATGCCTAAACAAGTCTGGTTTTGTTTTTTTAATGTATTTTACATCAATTCTTTAGGTTTTAATATGTGTCTCATGATAAGAAGAAAACTGGACAAACCTAATCTCAAGTATTCTATTGCATAGGTCTCAGCACAGGTCTCACACACACTTTGTGGTTGTAGCATGGCAAACCAACATTGCTAACATTTTTTCATCTCCCATTTTGAAGGCCTGATGTGATAAAAAAGGGCATAGCACTGCAGGGGCTGCACACGTCCAAATCCAAGCACCAGAGAGCTGATTCAGCAATCTCCTGGTAGGTTATATGCAGAGGGTGTAAGAAATGTTTCCCTTTGCATCATTTGCCCAGACTACAGCTAATAAATGTTGCTGCAACTGTCAGATCAGATCCTGGGGATCCGCCAAAAAGGCGTGGGAGCAAGTCCAGAGGAGGAACGTGTAGGAGCAAATGAAAGCCAGTTGTGCTCCTGATGTCCACACCAGTTCTGAAGTGCACTTGTGCCAAAGCTCCACTTTGGGCAGAGGCACCTTGGCCACACCAATTCCCTCAGCCTGAGGCATAGAGAGAGGATGAGAGCTCAGCCCATCCCTCTGCCACCCCAGGGCTGGCTGCACCCGAGGGAAGCACTGGAGATAACCAGCACAGGCAGCCCTGGGGCTGGCAGAGCACTAGCACATCCCTCCCAGTGTGGGAAGGGCAGGAATTATTTTCACATTCCTGAGGTTGCAGGCTTGTCGTGTTAGACCATCGTCACCATTCAGGTTTTGACATTTATCAAATAGCAGAACCCAGAAATCCCTTGGCTACAGGGGTCTCACCCAGGGCTTGATGCAAAAGATCTCCAGTCACCAAGTCTCTTTCCACATTCTTGCCATCTGGGTCCACAGCAGTTTCCCTCACTTCTTTTGTCTCCCGTTCAGTACAAAGTATATTGATATTGATTTGGGGTATGGGGGAAAGGAAAGGAAGAAGGAGGAAACCTCAGTGTGGATGGCATGAGGAAATTTGATACAGCTTTGTAAAGTTCAGGTACTCCTTTTTTCAGTCACAAGGAAAGAAAATTGATGATGCCACAAGTTTAATGCTAATTGATTTATTACCTGCCTAAGCAAATCCTGGGCAATGCAATGGCAGGCTTAGACTTAAAGCAAATGATTTACAAGATAATGTTTGACTCTGGGAAAGGGTAATCAGATCCAGATACAATGGATGATAGGATAATTGAGAAGAAATAAAAGAGGATAAATTGCCATGTGCTAATGAGCTTACAGGCCCTAATGGGGAGGACATCAGTTTTAACACTCAGGTTATGAGCTAGGAGCAAGGGTTTTTTTTTTTTCTTCAACAGCTAAAGATGTAGTGCTGAAACAAACCAAGATTAATGGTGTCCCACTCACTTACTTAGCCATTCTTTACACCTTCAGCAGCTTCCTGCATTAAATGTCTGGCTGTTTTAAAACCAGGTTTATCCAAAGCAACTCACCTCTCTTGGAAGCCATATTACCTTTTTCTAGGTTGAGGCACATCTGCTGTTTGGGGATGAATGACTCAAAACTGCATTTCTCCCCCTTGCAGCACTGGCTGCCTGATGAGTTTGCAATGTCTTTGCAGGTCTCTTTAGGATCATAGGAATATTCTCAAGCCTTTATATGGTCTCACTGCACTCAGGTTTTGAAGCAGTTGCCAGAGCAATGCTGTCTCACATCATGATTCATTTTTATATCTTTTTCTCCCTCCATCCCACATCACCACCTAGAACCAGGGACACTTTATTGGTATTTCTGATTACTGCTGTAGCCATCTAAATTTTTCAGCAGGATGGGGGTCTCTCCAGCCCTGATGTAGAAATGCACTATATGAATGGTGCTAGCCACAGAGTAATAAAAAGACAGTGCAGTGTGCTGTTATTGGTAAGGAATACAGAAATGAAGCACTTCCTTAGAGACCAAGCCCATATTCCAGGGCAAGGCTTCCAACAAATGAAGTTTAATATGATGAATTGTGGTACAGTTCCAGAATGAATACAACTCTGAAAAATGCAGGTCAGCTGAAGCTTTTAAGTTACAATGTGCACAATATGTCCAGTACTCAATATTAAAGAGAGATATTTCTAGTTAATATGCACAGAAGTATCCATAGCCCTTCGGAGTTAATATATGGGAAGCCTTTTCCTTTCTTTTGCCATGCCACTCCCTTTAGGTATCCAGGCACTAATTAATTACAAATCCTGTGCAATCTGAATGCAGATAGCAGCTCAGGGGACTCCTTTCCTATGGAAGGGAAGGATGGCAGCAGGGACTCCTCTGGATCCCACCAGACCACAGCCCACCACCCACACCAGGGAGCAACACCCTGTGAGCAGCAGAACAAAACACAGCTCACCCACACCAAGGATATTTCTGCCCCAAAACGTGCTCCAAAGAGCAGCTCCAAGCTCTTCTCGTTAAATCACCTTTCATTGTCCTGACCCAGATTTTAGCGTTTGCTTTAGAATTACAAACACGGATCATGAAACCACAAATTAGTAATCATAATAGTTTGGTGCTGGTACTGCTCATGGAGGTGGGGATGGAAAACACACCTGCATCCAGGGGACTGAAATCAAAAGCCTGGATCAAAAGTTTGAAAAGCAGACACATCTGGCACTACATGCAAGTGCAGTGGTGCCTGTCCCTCTGTAAGGAGAGATGCAGTAGCAAACTGGTTCAAGCACTTCTGCAGGAAACCAGGAATCAACTTGTATCCGAGATCATCCCTTTCTGCCCCACACACCTTATCAAGTATGCCCTGGAGCTAAGCTATTGTCACCTTGAACACAGAATGATTTCATGTCAAAGTAAACAAGACTTTCCTAGTTTGTTCCTCTGAAAAGTCTCTGGTCGAGTTGTAAAACAAAAAAGAACAACTAAAAAGAAAATATTAAATGTCTTAACGTATTACAAGTCTTAACATATTAGCACGTTCCTTCAGGGAAAGCAGCCTGGAGCGGCAGACTTGAAATGGCTGCAATTAGTACAAGGATTGTTCTACTTGAAGCAACTTGCCTTTTCTGTTTGAGAGGAACACACAGTGTGAGCTCCCTGTTCTGCTATCAAGCACTTACTGTACAAGCAAACAGGATATGATAGGTGTGACTCCAGCAATTGTCCCTATTCACTCTTATGGATAAAATATCTGTTTAATATGCTGGGAAAGAAAAAAAGGTCAACTGAATATTGAAAAGATTGTTTGTTTGTAGGCATTGGTGTTAGTTTTATCTACTGACTCTGCAGCTCTGAGACAGAGTCACAGCAGATTCAGCTCCCACTTCCACAGCTATGGGAGTTTTTCTATTGATGTTGAAGTTGAACTAAATCCCAGTGACCTGCGTATGCAAACTCTCTTCCCTCTGTGGAGCCTTCTAACATTTATCCACCAAAATAATTAATTCTAGGCATAAGATTAAATTAAACCTTTGCTCTTTTGAGATGCCACCTTCAAGTTTCTGGTTGCCTATCACTCCAGTGCATGTGGTGGTGCTCCACTTCCAGCTGCAGCCCCTTCACTCAAAACCCTGCCCAGCATTGAGTGCATTTCCTCACTCAGGAGGATCCTGTAATGCTGCAATTGCCCAGCAGATCTTCCAAGGAGCCTGAGCTTTGCTGTGTGCACACCTCACACAAAATTCAGCCCTGTTCACACTGTCAGTCCCACACCCTGCTCCTCCCATCACTGCTGTCCACAAATACCCCGAATGTGACATCCTTGTGTGTCTCCATGTGGGAGAGCAACAGCCAGAGGTGTGAGCACAGCAGAGGCACAGAGCTGAACACCAAAACCACTCAGCTTCTATTCAAGGTGCAACATTAGTGCCTCACATCACCTGACTCTGCTCATACTCAACGAAGAGGCAGACAGGGAGACTTAGAGGGAATTGCTGAGATTTGCACAAAATTGCGCAAGGTTTTTTGAACGGCAGACCAAAATTACAGGAGGCCAGAAAGAAAGCAGGATTTCCTCTGCACCAAAGCCAAATCACCAATGTTTTGAGGGACAAAGGACCCCACTGGTCAGAGGTGGAGAAGCACTGAGCCACCAGGGCATCCCACACCTCTGAAAGCAGGAGCTGGGGCCCTTGTGCATCCACATGGCAATGCTGAAAACACAAGAGATCCTTTCTAAGTGATGTCACACAGATGCTCTTGGCCTTAAATGTCATCTCACCCAAGTCCTACATTATGTCTACAGGTATTCTTTTCCTTAAACATTTTTAATATATTGAAATATTTTGTTTGCAGGTTCTGTTTTATTTGGGTTTTTATTTTAACACCATTCCCCACAGCAACCAATTCCTCAGCATGCAACCACCACATTGGGGTTAAGGACAAAAAGGTTCACTGGGAGCTCTACATCTCTCTTGTCTGTAACAGACCTCTTTGCTGAGGCAAAACCTTCTATTTAGTCACAACTTTTCTCCCAACTCCTTCAAAACGTCTATCTGCCTCCTTGGCACATGCAACACAAATGTACACCCATGGAGTAGAGAGTGTATTTTGGGAGATCTACCTCCCATTGTCAGCACTGTGTTGTCCCACTGTCATCTATGAAGTGTGGCTGCAGAGCTTCCCCTCCTGCAGACCAGGGCAGCATCCCCTGCCTGCAGATATCCGAGGAAAACCTCTCTGCTGTAGGATCATTAACATACCTCACTGCCTGCAGCGGTGCAGGGCAGCTGCCATCCTTCCCACAGTGCTGTGGCAGGAAATATTTCATCCTCCCGCAGCTGTGCCAACATTTTCAGAGTGCCTTGGCTCTGTAAAAGCAGACTTTTTGACCCTGCATTTGGCACATGCACAAGGAAGAGGCACAAACAGCTCACACCCAGGGTCAGCACAGCCCTGTTTGCACACTCACCTTGCTCCCAGTCTGACCAGCACCTCCCTGGCTGCACACACTAGGCTGAGCACAGGAAGGTCCCTGCAGAAGCCCAGGAGGGTTCCCCAATCCCCACAGCACACACAGAGCTGTTACACAAGCAGAACATTGAGGTCCATCCCCAGCCACAGCACAGCCACCAGGGAAAGTGCCAGCTCAAGCCCCCTCTGATGGGGTTTGAACATCAAACACCAGCAGACCACAGGGATCCTCAGCCAACACACTGGATCAGAAAACCTGGACTCATGTCTCGACTTCATTAGTTTTCCCACAGGAACAGATAGTTACTAACTCAGCTGTTTTTAAAAACAACCTCTTGCCTGCTTGGTGCCTCAGTTTCCCATCCATGTAAGGGGATAATGTTCATTGCCCTATTTTATCCCAATTTACACCTTAGACTATGCACATTTCAAGGCGACAACTACTATGTAGGTGGAGTAACCTGTACAACTCACCCTGATCCAACTGCACTCATGCAGCTGGCTTGTCAGAAATGACAAAATTATAATCTGAACACTTTCCACCTCCCAAAGATTTTAATTTTTTTAACTGATCTTGCTAGCCCTCCAAATTTATGATTAGCTACCAGAAAACCATTTACAATACATAGAATTTAAGCAGCTGAGTCTGCTTTGGACTTAAGGTAAACATCTCAAACACAGGTATTAAGTATAATTCCAAAACATTTTGGAAGGTGAGGGAATTGAAAAGTAATTTCATTAGAGATGTTAGCTCATACGTTATGATTTCAGCTTGATGCCACTAGAAGAGAGTGAGATGCAAGGTTTTGAGAATCAGAATGAATAATGGAAACATCAGCTCAGCCCTGACCCTGGCTGTGGAGACACCACTGTGCTGGGCTGCAGCCCCACTGCCTCTGCTTCAACCAGCAGGTGAAGCTCAGAACAGGGAAATGCACATGGGGGTGGGGGAAAAAAAATAGAATAATAGTATAGAGCATGGATAAGCCATACACAGATATTGGTAATTTCAAATAGGTACTTCTCAGAGGAGCTGTACTGCACACCTTTGACCTTTAACTGGAGTGCTCAAACATTGCATGTAATGATGACTACCAATGAAAGTCCTATGCTGTGCTTGGCTGCACTTTCTATATGAGTGCCAGCAGTAAGATAAATGATAAACTGGTTCACTGGAGTACTAGTGGTTTGGGGGCTATTGATTTTTGGTCCATTCTCTTTAAAAGTGAGATCTAAAAAGTTGACAGAGGGTCATTAATTTCATCATATACTTGTCGACTCATCCATAACCAATCCAGGGGCTGAGTGCGCTTGTCACTCTCTGTTTGCACTTTATTTGTTTAGGTTTTCTTTGTGATTCTACATTTTTCCCCTTTATTTCAGCTTTGTATTTGTGTTCCTGCTGTTATTTCTATTTCCCCTCCCAATGAGCACCTTGCTTTACGCTTCTACTGAAAAATGCTCTCTTACAATATATTTATATTATAAATAAATTCAGTGGCTTCATTATCAAGTCTGTGCTAGGAGAGGAAGTCACCTCTGTTTAGTGCTATTCATTTAAAAAGAAAAAGAACTGCTATAAAATTCATCAATCTTAATTGTGCAATCTGAAGGATTTTGATTGAATAAACACTTGTCTGAAGACTTCAGGGTCTTGTTTGAAAGACATATTAAGAAAAGAGTTGGGAGAATGTTTCCCTTATGAAGCTCTATAGGTCCATGACAGTGTTCTCAGGTGACAGGGAAAAGACTGAATTCAAATAAACATGTGACCATAATTAGTAGAGCTCCCTTTCTTGTCCTTCTGATTAAGCCCTTGGCAACTCTTTGCAATGCATTAACTAAAAATATATTTTACCAACTCTTAATTTAAAAAAAACAAACCCAAACATTTTCCTGGCTCATCCTAGCTTTCACAGAGTGAGAATATACAGAGATTTCTCCATAATTATTGGTATAATAACAAGTGGATAAAAATATTGAAGACCAGCAGAGTACTTTATACATCTAATGGATAAATATCCACAGAAGGAAGTTATTCATGTGCAGGAACTGCATACAGGAGGCAGGTTTTACCGGTTTAAGTTGGTTAAGTGTATTTCTAGGTAATAGTGTCATCTGTCTCCCAACACCAAGTTCATCTGCATTGTCTCTCATTGGGAGCCCGACAGAAAAGTGTATGCAGGAAGTAAAAGAAAGCTTGATTAACTACCACAGATGATGGCAGAAAATTCCAGTATTAATAATATCACAACTTGCCAGTAAATCTCCTTTTTATAGGTAAAGAAATACATTTCTACTTTAAAGTGTGTTTTTATATACCCTTGAGTGCCCAACTAGTTAAACTACCAAGGGAGCTCTACATGATTTAGAAGTTAATCCTTCAAATGGCTAACAATTGAATGCCTCAGCTGTTTGTAGTTTCCTACCGCTGGCTAATTTCATTTTTGTTTCATGTGTTCGGTGGCAAGCTTTCATTGTTCAGAGCTCTGACACCAAGGTTGTAAATGTAGTTAATTTTGTTAAAATGAGGCTGGGAACATTCACACCATGTTCTGCTTGTTATGACTAGGCCTGGTAGAAGTTGAGGTAGATATGCCTGGAGAACAAACAAGTGAAAAAATAAAAAACTAAGCAGAGAAAGCAGACAAAGGAGATGATCCAAATTTGCCAAATTCAGGAGCGTTAAGCAGCTTTTTTAAAGGAAAAAAAAAAAAACAAAACCACATTTAAGATTATTGCTTTGAGGGCCAAAAAATCCCAGCATGTTGGAATATTGAATCATCAGCTGGGTCACCAACGAGTTTGGCTTTCTGAGCTCACCTTTATCAGTTCCTCACTTGTGCCAACAGCAAAGCCCATCAGTCCCATCCTTTCTCCAAACCCCATTTTGTTTGATTGGCACTTACAGAGGTCAGAAGGCCCATAAGTGACCAAAAATATTTCTAGCAGTTGGTGCACGGCTCCTCACTGCCCATGCTGGGAACACAGACTGAGCCAAGATGTCACTTGATCAGCCCCCAGCTCTACCAAAGGGGACTCTCCCAAATGCCATGAAACTCCCCTAAAAATCCAGATTTGCTGGCTGGCCATGAACAGCTGAATCTATTCAACCAGTGACAACTTTTCCCATTCACATCCTCTAATATAGATGCAATATAGGTTGAACCCCTTTTTGACCTTAGCAGAGTCTGCTCTCATGGGGTGCCAAGCAGCAGAACCCCCAAATCTCCTGCCCAGAGCTGCAAAAATGATGCTAAAGCCAAAGGCTCCCCAGCTCTGGCACTTCCTTGCTGCATTTCCCAACTCCAGCAAGCAGCTTCTTAAAATCCTAATTATAATCTTGATTAATAGATATTATAGCACAGCTCCTGTTTGCCTGTAATTATACTTGACACAGAGATACAAATCAGCAGTTTAACACACTGGAATAGGATTCATAGGATTTTATAGGATTATGGACATATACATTTTTATTAAAGCTCTATTGGTTTCTCCTTAGCATTCATCAAATCTCTCCCTTTATACGGAGATAAATATATCTTTTTTTCAGAAAGTCATTAATTTTGGAGTTTGAGAAAAATGAAATAGACGAAGTGGGTAATTTTTCACACTTAGAACAATTTCCCTATGATATTATGACTCTTTTTCTTGCACTGCTCTGGGAGATTAATATGGCTGTTATTTTCTCCACTAATTGGCTTTACAGATAGCCATGGGAGATAGCACCTAATAAAGCTAAACAAGAGAGAAAAATGTTAACAGCATTAAGCTATCCCATAACAAGGGGGTCTATTCATTAAGAAGCAATATTCTATTAGAGAAGATTTTTAAACAGATTTTTTAAATAAGTGAAGTATGCACAAAAAACCAAAAGTGGATTATTTCTGATTGTCCTTCTCCCTAAAGCACTCCAAGGTATGTAGCTAGCATGAGCACATACACCCAAAATGCAGATGAGACACCACCACAGAGTCTGAAAATCTCTGTTATCAGCTAGGGATAAAGAGTTTCACCTCTAAAATTAAAACAAAATTTAAAAAATAAGTGATGTCACACTATAATCACAAACCCTTCTCTTGAATCCAGTGCTTTATCTAAAGCTGCAAAGCAGGGAGAAAACTACATCTGAACTCTGACTGAAATACAAGCCAGCAACAGGTATTGTGGTTAGAGAACACTGAAAAATATGATGCAGTTCTCCCTTAATAACAACCAGAGCACTTTATTAGCAGCTTGAAGAGAGGAATATCTCCTATTAAGCCACTGCTATTCCTGCACCAAGCTCCATGCACCAAGCTAACACATCTCACCCCACTGACATTTGGATGTGGACACAAATCTCACCCCATTTACCAACAGCACACTCAGAACTGCTCTATGTGACACCAAACACCAAAAATACCTCGACACAGGATCCTCCATTTTGGAGCTGCACAGTTGGGATTTTTTGCAAATATTTTTCCAACTTAAACCCATTGTGTTCAGCAGCCAATATGTTAAATCAGCACTTTGAAAATAAAGCAACTCTGGATTACTACCTGCGAGCGACTGCTTCCAGTGTCTCTTCCATCAAAGCAGGGCACTTAAACACTTGTGTATTTAGCCAAAAATCCTACACAACACCAGATATAAATCCTCAGCATGGTATTTGAGAGGGACATTAAAGGAGCAATCACTCCAGGTGAGTTTTAGCTGGTTGGAAGGCAGGATCTAATCACAGAGACTCCGAGCAGCTGGTATTTCATTTCAGTCCAGTTCTGCCTCCAGCTCCTCCACCTGTGTGAGAGGGAAGGTGCAAAGAGTGTCTTGGCAGCTGCTGCTTTTGGGACAAATCATCATTCCTGCACTAAGGCAGACAATGTCTGGAGTGTTCCCCAGGTACATCTCATATTTATAAGCATTATTGATACTTTAGGAGATCAACACAGAGCAATTCAGGTTCCCATCACAGTAACTGCTGAAGAAATCTAATAGTCTAAAACAAGAGAAGTTTGATAGACATGTGTTTATGTCTCTGGCCTTCACTCCATAGCTATTGTTTATTTTCACCATCAAGTTTTCCACAATTTAAACCTGCAATCAGGTGCTACTGAAAGGAACAAAGTGAAAATAACTAACAAGTGTGTATTAAGCACTAAATCTTTAGCCTCATATTGTTCACTCCTCCCAAACAAGAAGGACAAGATACTTGTGGAAAATGGGAAAAGACAAAGTATCCATAACAAACAAAATATCAACATTTAAGCACACAAATTTTTGCCCAATGATTTGTTCTATTGGTGCTTTGGTAGGGTAAAACACCAAAAGTCACCTTAAGAAAACCCTGCTCACAATCACAGAGGCACAACTCCCACTCATCCCACTTAGTGTATTAAGTGTGCCACTCCAATCATGGTGAAGATCCCTGGGAACACTGTAGGAACAGCAGAGCAGTGCCCAAAGAGTATTCTGTGAATTTCTCCCTCCTGCTGTATCCTTCTACAGTACAGACCTCTCTTGAAAAATCATCAGGCAAGAGCTTAAATCATCAAATTCAAATATAGACTTTCCTCTACAGTCACAGCCACTCAGATTAAGACTTGCATTTGAAATCACTTTGGGATTCACTTTTTAACAATAAAAAAATAAATAAATAAAGAACTTAGAAGAAGTTTAAGGTCATCTTTAAAGCAACTCAAAGAAAAAATTGCCATTAAAATTTCTCCATGCCCATTTTGCTGGCTGGTTTCAGAGCAGCACCATGCAGCCAGCAACCAGCACAGGGTCAGGACACAAGAGGCCAGTTAGCATTTTAACACTAAGAGAAAAGGGGAAAGTTTTTTTACAGGTGATAAAATATAGAGGGAGAAGCTGAAAGATTCTTACTCAAAGTTACCAAATTTTATATAACAGGACTAGAGGAAGTTTCAAAACTTTAAATTTTTTAAATCACAAGAACTTACCTTAAGCACTTAGATGAAACAAAATGAGCAAAATTATTTATTTCCTTGAGAGGTAGAAAGAGAGTTTTAACCTCTGCTACAGACACCAGCCAAGAGCTCCTAAGCCCCCTCAGCCAGCTTTTTATCTGCCTTTTCACAGCTGAATTGGGTGAGTGGTGAACACCTGAAAACTGCAATGGTAATGAGCAGACTGAGCCTTTCTACCCCTCAGATAAATAGCTCAGGGGATACAGCTCAGGCTGCACCTAAATTTAATGCCCAGATATTTAAACCCTACAGTTAAAAATTTAAATATGCATATAATAGATACGAAAAATGTAGATTAACATCAGTAATCAACCAGTACTCAAAAAAACCCCAAAAAACCAAAAAAAGCCACCAAAAAAACCAAACAAACAAACAGAAAAACTTGAAGACACACAGGTGCAGCCCCAGCCATGCTCACACCCATGTCAAAACAAGCCCATTTCTGAGATTTAACCCCCCTGTGTCCCTGTGCAGGTGGCTGCAGGCAGGACAATCAGTCCCTGCTCAGGGGACACCTCCAGCACGGCCCTTCCCATGCTGGTTTGATCACATCTACCTGGAAAAACACCCTCTCCATTACAGCACTGGCCAACAATCAAGGAATTGCAGGTCCCTCTTATCCAAATGAGAGGTGCCAATCCCTGGGCTGGTCACTCCTCCAGCTGTCACAGCTGCTGCCACCAACCCTTCGGATGTCACCGCAAGTGACACTTCTGGCTGCTTCAAAGGAGCAGATAATTAATGTAATTTTTTAAGCTTCTGACAGAAAACCATTCCCATAATGTTGAGAAAGTGGTATTTTTTTTTAGTGTCAGGTGCTTTTGTCCTTGAAACAGCACCTGTTGTATTCATTGGGATCCATTATTTGTCTCCTGGAAATAGCAGGGATGATTTTGACCTCTCCCAATATTTCCCAACATTCTGCCATTGGCATCAGCAAGTTTTTTACTAGTGGAACTGAGGAAAGCAGCAGCCCCACACTTCCTCTTGGAATTTCAGCCACAACACAAACCAGTGGTAGCTGCTTTTCCAACCAGTAGGGAGCAAGGATTTCCCAACTAGAAAAAAAAAAAAAAAACTGAACTTTTTATTGCAAATACATCTCTAGGAAGTCAAAACGTACAAATGAATATCATGGATATCAAAATACTGGACACAGAGGCATTGTTATTATACTTAAGGCTGTACCAATGTTTTTCTTTTGGTGGTTTATAACTTGGCTTAAAATTTTCCTCCTGGCTGAAAACTGGCACAAAATTTGAAAATGTGAGAAAAACCAGCAGACAACTATAAAACTCTGTAAAGCAGTGAAATATTAAACATCCTTTTTTACCGTAAAAATAATATTTTTATTTGGAAGATGAAAGGAATTTCTAAAAGATGGGGTATTCCAGCCAATGCTCTCTCGTGGAGAAAAAATGTTCATCTTTGCCCTGTCTTCCCACAAGGTTGCTAAAAACTCAACATATTTTTTTAAAAAAATTTTGAAGACAAAGCAACAGACACAAGTAGGAAAAAGAATAAAATGCAGCCTGGAACTAACACAAGTTAGTTCATATGGGTGTCGTGTATTTTTTTTTTCTTGATAAAGCGGGATAAAAATTAAGTCTACCTAAATTGCAATAAAACACTTGATGCAACAATACATGGAAAATATTATGTAAGATGATGAAGATTTGTGGGGGAAAAAAAGGCTTTTTAGATGGGTAGGAGATGACTGTGAAAGGAAATTTATCACATTGCAGGTGGTAGTAGTGAATTTGTCAGGAAAAGTAGCAATCAGATTAAGAACAGAAAAGACAAAGGAGAGGACCATCAGCTTTTCAGAAAATAAGAATATTTGGGGATAATCAGGCAACTTTAAAGATTGGGCAGGAATGAAAGAACATGTGCCTGGGCATGAAACTAAAAAATCTTGCCCAAAAGCTGAAGCTCCAGAGCTGGAAACACAGAACTCCTCCATTTGGCTGATCATGCCAGCCCTAAGCAATTAGTGGAATCATTTTATGACCAACTTGGGTGACTCAGGAGTGATGTTTCCTGACAGAGGAAATTCACTGCACCTGGCACTGGTAAGAAATGTGTCAGATAAAGCCAGGGACAGTTCTGGTCATCATGGTTCAAAAATATGAGTTGAATCTGGAGCAGGAGGAAGGACTTGCAAAGTTATCAGTGAAACAAGAACCAGGGAAGGGAGACTAAAACATCCTTCCTGATTCAGCTCAGCAAAAGCAGGCCTAAGAGTAGATGTGTGCACCCTGCACTAACACCTTGGGAGGGTAAGCAGCAGAAAAGGGAGTTATTTAATTTACAAAAAAAGTCTAACATCAAAACAACCCAGTAAGAACCAGCTCTGGACGACCACAGGCTGGAAATCAAGCAGCTCCTGGCCATC